>NC_135931.1:5844166-7147500 GCF_964058835.1 Carex rostrata | reverse complement strand
GGACATCCGGATCGGCGATTTTCAAAGTAGCCTAATAAATAGTCAAAAATTTCCAAAAAAAATGTAAAATTTGGTCTCCAAGCACATTTCAATATGGAGATCATGTTGAGCGGTTCGAATCGACGTTTTGAACTTTAAAATCGCAAAATATGAGTGTGAAGTAAAATAGTCGCTTTACTTAGCAACTCACCATAGCCCATCTCTATTACACACACACACACACACACACACACACACACACACACACACACACACACACACACACACACACACACATACATATACATATACATATACATATACATATACATATACATATACATATACATATACATATATTGAGTATGGCTAAATTGCTACCGGTAGCACTTCAACCTAAGTGCTTACGGGGTTATATCTTAGTATTTGATGTTCAATCTATATTAAAATGTGGTTGGAGACCAAATTTTACATTTTTTGAAATTTTTTTTATTATTTATTAAGATGGTTTGAAAATCGTTGTTTTTATTAAAATTCTGCACCATTAAAAAACAGCGATTTCAAACCATCTTAATAAATAGTAGAAAAAAAATCCAAAAAATGTAAAATTTGATCTCCAAGCACATTTTAATATAGATTGAACATCTAACGGTTTGGATTTGTTGTTTGAACATCAAATACGAAGATATGACCCCGTAAGCACTTAGGTCGAAGTGCTACCAGTAGCAATTTAGCCATACTCTACATATATTATATTATACTAGTATCGTACCCGTGCGATGCAACGGGAACATAAAAGAAAAAAACAATTATCATACAAAATGACATATTTTCAATGTACAACAATTTAACAATTCTCATATAAATCCAACAAACATAATCATAATTGGAGCACCAGGACAACCAGGTCAACAGTTCAGCAATAAGTTTTCGAAGTTCTTTTCTTTATTTTGAAATATTAAATTTAATATTAAGACAAATATATAATACACACATTCATGTTTCCAATGTATAACGAAGTTTCATCAGATTTTGCTATCAAACAGTAAGTGTTGAACTTCATTAGAAATTTCAAATTCAAGCATGACTACATTATAATTACTCACGTCCATGTTTTCAATGTATAACAGATCTTCTTCTGAAAGCCTAGATAAAGATATGTACTAGTATATAAGAAGCAATGAAAACTCAAACTGGTTTTTTTTTTTATGAAAATACTAATTTACAAGAATTGTTATTTGTCCTTCAAAAAAGACAAATCCAAATTAGAAATCCAAATTCAAGTAGGGTTATATGACACATTAGTAAAGCTTACATTTGTGCTAAGTCTTAGCTGCTTACATTTGTAGGGTTATATGACACATTTTACTTGTGCAAGGCAACATAGAGAAAACGGCTGGTAGTGTAAATACTAAATAGAAGCTTTTTTTTCTGCAGCTGCTGCCAGTTAGACTCGTAACATGGAGAACAAACCGGATATGAAACATTCTAGGAATTAAGTAAACAAAAGCCGAGGAGTGAAGTACTTAGTAGCCCAATTCCTGCTGCAGAAAAAGGAGGCACACCATCAAGGGTCTCTTGTACAGGATCAGGTTCATTACGGATCCACCGGATCAGATACTCATTAAGGGCCTCAATAAAAGACTTTTGAGTCACAATCCAATCTTCTAGATGGTGGTGCCATCTGGAAATTTCTTTCTCCAGTCGTAAGGTGAACCTTGCCACCGGCTTTGGATCAGATCGAATTCGAGGCTTTATGTTGTGGGTGTTTAGGCTCTTTATGGCTTTTAGCTGCTTGTTGTGGCAAATTGGTAATAAAAAAATGAATCTCCACATTCTAAATTTCTAATCAAGCTGATACAGGAAAAGGAAAAAAAAATTAAGTTAATTGATGGGTTATTTTATCTCATATTATATTATTTTTTATGTACCTTAAAGATTTACATGTATATACCCATCATTAATTTATGAGGTAAAATAATCCAAAAGATTATTTTCACTGTCTAAAGAGCAATAGATCGAATATACTTCTTTTCATTAAAAAAGAAAATGATATGTTCTGTGATTATATATAGGGCTTCATATGTTTTGTGGTATATAAAATGGAAATTATTGCTTTGCAAGAGGCCAAGAGCATAACCGAAGTTTTGAGCTTTTTATGGGTACAAGTGAAATTTGTCTTTCATAATCAAAGAGATTCTGATAGAAAGCTAATCTATTCCAAAGTTGATCTTTGACGTAAAGTGTTGAGGTGTACTTAGCCTATTCAATCAGAGGTTTTTTTAATACTACCAGACAATTATAAGTATCAAGAGCCAACAATTCAATTAAATATTTAATCTACCAAACTGACACTGAGATATAACGATTTAAACTTTGAAAATAAAGAAAATAGTTGTAGTAATTTGTTGTAACTTAAAAATGGAACTTGCTAGCATGCTACGCGTAGCATAGAGGGCCTCCGTGCAACGGCTCAATATTCGACTTTTCAAAATCCTAACGGTCGATCCGAACCGTTCATCTTGTTCTCCATATTAATATGTGTTTGAAAACCAAAATTTATATTTTTTGGAATTTTTTTACTGTTTTTTTAGATTTATTGAAAATCGCTGTTTTTTATGATCAAGGTTTGCTGAAAACAGCGATTTTCAATAAATTAAAAAAAATAGTAAAAAATTCCAAAAAATGTAAAATTTGGTCTCCAAACACATATTAATATGGAGAACAAGATGAACGGTTCGGATCGATCGTTAGAATTTTGAAAAGTTAAATATTGAGCTGTTGCACAGAGGCCCTCTATGCTACACATAGCATGCTAGCATATTTCCTCAAAAATTGTTGTAATTTGATCCCTCCTCATATTATATATATATATATATATACATATATTATATTATATATACATATACATATACTATACATATATTATATATACAAAAATGAGTTTAAAAAAAAAACAAACCGTGGAAATTTTCCACGGTTCTGACTTTTAATTCCGGACAGTGAAAAAAATTAACGGTTTAGATATTTTTATAATTTTGACTGAATCATGGTTATTTTTAATAAAATATTTATTAAAATAGATATTTTTAAAAAAACTCGGCAATTTTTCGAAATGTTAAAACTACATATTTTGAGGTAATACGTCGATATTTTGCGAGGGATTTCAACAACCATACTATTTCGTAGTTCCACTGTTCCAGGCATGTGGTAGGTCAGTTGAACAGAACGACTGAACTATTTAAGTTCTTACATGAGCCAGGTTCACCAGAAAATCACGATACAACCGAACAACATTGCAATTTGCTAACCTTAGTTAACTATCCGTGCTACGGACCAGGTCCATACAGGATTTTGAGACAACTCTTCTTTGTCGCTTGTTGACGAAGCTTGCTTTTAAGCCCCACACTCTTTTTCTTCCTGACCTCTCTCTTCATTTTTATTTTTTTCTGGTTATTCTCCTTTGTTTTTGTCTTATTATCACGAATTAATGAATTATAGTTTTCTCTATTCACTCGTTTTCTTCGTGTTATTTCAATAACTTCATTGGTCGTCTCACTAGTCACTTCTGTTGCTTGTACTTGGCACTTGTATTTCCTGTGCACCTGATCTTTTCCCGTCTAGTACAGAAGAATTCGGGAAGGTATTTGCTCTTGTGATTGTTTTCTTTTATCTTTCTATAATATTCGCGGTCGTATTGTCGAATCTTTTCGAGACTTATAAACTGTTTTTATTTGCTCTCTCCATTTATGCGTCTGGATCCCTACTCAACTGCTCATTTTTTGTGTTAATTAACGGTACTAATTGGATTTGTGATTGCATTTTTCTTTTCCCTCCTTTGAATTTAGATCGGCCAATTTCTAGTTTCTGTAATAATGTAATAATGTAGCCTTGAATTTTTAAATTTGACTGCTTACTTTCAGGTTTCCCAAACCAAGGGTTTCTTAGGTTTTAATGGCAACTATACTTACTTCAACCAGCTCTACCAGTTCTATATCCAACTTAAGATTAGCAAATCCAAAAGTTGCCAAAAGACATTCAAAAATTACTGTACGGGCCACCAAGACCGAGACTGAAAAATATGGAAGCACCAATGGGCGTGCAAACAAGATGGTGCCCACCAAGGAGCTTGCTAGAACAAGCACGGGCTTCAATGGGTCCAGAGTGGCTGTTAACGGATCGGGGTTGGTCAAATCTGACAAGGGGCCATCCAGTCTTGTGAAGACCCAGAAAGGAAAAGGAACTAATAAGGGTACATCATTTGAAGAGGAGTTGACAGTTTTGCCCTCGGATGAAGGATTCAGTTGGGCTAAGGACAACTATAATGCATGGCAGAGAACAATTGATATATGGTCATTTGTGCTCTCTTTGCGGGTCAGAGTTCTGTTTGACAACGCAAAATGGGCTTATATTGGTGGATTTTCTGAAGAAGAGCAGGTGACTTCTTTTACTCCAGTTCATTTGTTTATTGGGGTTATATACCCTTCGTTGTGGATCCTAGCGTAACTTCAAAATTGCAGAAATGCTCGAAGAGTTTTCATAATTTTACTTAAATAATATTCAAAAACTACCCGCTCCCTCTCATACTTTCTTTTTGTTTGAAATAAATGGATTACACATGAAAGATGGATTGGATATGTTTTCAAGAAATGCTGAGATTGAACATGAGGAATTGCTTAAATATATTTATTGGTTATGGATACACATGAAGCATTTGGGATATATTTTTTACCAGAAAAGTTTTACCAACAAATGTGATAATTAAAATTAAGCTTGAATGTGTTTGCTTATTCTAATATTCTAAATACAATAGAAAAATAGGAGGAAGAGAACAGCATCATGGCTGAGAGAGCAAGTGCTACAGCTGGGGCCTACATTTATAAAACTGGGGCAATTGTCGTCTACCAGATCTGATTTGTTTCCAAAGGAGTTTGTAGATGAACTTGCCAAATTGCAGGTAATGATGTGCACTTTCTGTATTTTTTTTTTTTTTTTGCAAGGCCATTTCTTGTGGATTAAAAAAAATATGCTGGGGGCATTTTGGATTATGTCAATGTTGTTCTGGAATTTTATGACTAATATTGCGATTATTGTTTTTAATATGTAGGATAGAGTACCGGCATTTTCACCAGAGAAGGCGAGAACTTTCATACAAAATGAATTGGGTTGCTCCATTGAAGTTCTGTTCAAGGAATTTGAAGACCGGCCTATCGCTGCTGCCAGTCTTGGTCAGGTAGCACCTTTGTACTTTTTACTTCTTATTTTATGCAATAAAATTTTATTTTTAATGTATATATGTTACTTTGACATTATTTTAAACTCGAAATAGGTGCATAGAGCAGTGCTTCACAATGGAGAAAAAGTAGCTGTAAAGGTTCAGCGGCCGGGTCTGAAAAAACTATTTGACATTGATTTGAGTAAGAGACTTATTTTCCTGCTCCCTGTCAATTGGCTCTTTTATTTTCTACATGTAAAACACAGCATAATAAAAAAAAAAGACTTCATCTGTTGGTTACAATAATTTGACCTATTTGTAGGAAACCTAAAGTTGGTGGCAGAGTACTTTCAGAGAAGTGAAACACTCGGCGGTCCCACAAGGGACTGGATTGGGATTTATGATGAATGCTCAAAGTAAGAATTTCTAGCAATATTGCACAATAAACCTAGTAAATGTTTATCATCAAATCTCTTTAAATTTTCCTGATAAATGTTCTTGAAATAATTTTCATCTTTTCTATTCGAGGTCTACATTATTTTGTAAAATTCTGTATGAACTTCTTTTGCTCAGATTGCTTTTGTTGTTTACATTTGATTTGAGTATTAATTTGAAAATATCTGTGGTTTTAGGATTCTATATCAGGAAATTGATTACATCAATGAAGGAAAGAATGCGGACAAATTTAGAAGAGATTTTAGAAACATCAAGTGGGTTCGAGTGCCCGTAAGTTTTGTCCAACAGTTGATTTATATTTTCTTCTTCTGCATTGAAGAGGGAATTTGTTTACTTACCAAATTATCTTGTGAATTATTTTTCATATATATATTATTTGCAATGTGATATCTTTCTTTGGCAGCTTATTATATGGGATTATACCGCCACTAAGGTTCTGACCTTGGAGTATGTTCCTGGTGAGCCTCTCTATTCATACTATTTTTTTTTTTTTTTTGCCAATAACCAACTAACTGTACCGAGTCTACAACAATTATGATATTCAGCTTGTTGTCTTTTCTTTTTAGTGATTTAGTGCTCTTTTATTTTTGTATTATTAGCTTGCCTAAATTGTTCTTTTAACGTAGGTATAAAAATAAATAACTTGAGGCAGATAGATGCACAGGGCTATAGTCGCTCTCGTATTGCGGCGCGCTCAATTGAGTCTTATTTAATTCAGGTTTTGAATTCTGTTTCCTTAGCACACTATTTTCTATTTTAATTGAACATTCCATAATTTGATTGCCTATTTCAAATCAATAAATGCTAATTTATTAAAATGTCCAATTAGCTCTAATAAACCTACTGTGTTATTGAGCTCAATTTTATTCACGAATCACTCTCAATTTTACCCAACTCATAGTCAACCAATCCTCAATTGTGCAGCAAAATATGCTCACTTATCCTAAATGATTGAAATATTTAAAATACAGATATTGAAAACTGGGTTCTTCCATGCGGACCCTCACCCAGGAAATCTGGCAATAGACAAAGACGAGTCGTTGATTTACTATGATTTTGGCATGATGGGAGAGATCAAATCTTTCACCCGTGAGAGATTACTTGATTTGTTTTACTCTGTCTATGAGAAGGATGCTAATAAAGTACGCTCTCTCTCTCTCTCTCCCTCTCTCTCTCTCTCTTCTCTCTATCAATCAAGAATAGCACATAGAGGTAGAGAAACAGGTGAATTTCTATGTTTAAGAGGGCATTATTTCTTTTAATAAATACAGCAATGAATGATTCGTTCCATTCATCCAGGTGATGAAGAGTCTCATTGAACTGGAAGCTCTCCAACCAACTGGTGACCTTTCTCCTGTAAGTATTAAACTGTATCTCTTTTCATACGGACCCTTTAAACATATTTTATTGTACCTTGGTCATGTTTTCTTAAGTATCCAAAAGAAACTGTGGGAATCCGATACTAAGGGTTGCATAAGTTAGAACATTATGTTATCTATACTTATTAGATAACTAAGGGATTTATTTGCAAACTATAGAGGTCACTTTTAGGTAATGATGATTTTATTGGTAACTAACTTGTTGGTTATCTTCTAAACTAGGTAAGGAGGTCTATTCAATATTTCTTAGACAATCTCCTAAACCAGACGCCAGATCAACAACAAACTCTAGCTGCAATTGGAGAGGTGACATCTAGAGCTAACAATTTTGGTTTAAGATTAAATTATATTGTCCAACCTAACTTGAGTTAATTTGGCTATTTACTTTTTTCAGGACTTGTTTGCAATAGCACAAGATCAGCCTTTTCGGTTTCCATCCACATTTACCTTTGTTATAAGGGCTTTCTCTACTCTTGAAGGTTAACACTTTTGCCCATCTGAAATCTTGCTAATTTCTTCTGGTTAAAATATTCTATTCAATTTTGAGTTTTATGTTTTTCTGTGTAGTGTCTATTACGGACATTATTAGACATTAACTACTAAAGCCATTAAAACTCAACCCTTAAAAAGTTTAAGTTATTTGATGAAAGGCTAAACAACTTCTGAATAGGTCCAAGTTTGATCCATGCCCTAAAATACATCTACAATTCTAATAATTTGATTTTAATAGTATTCTGGAAGGTACTTCAATGAATGTACCGTAAAAGTTGGATTTTATGCAGAATTACCCTTTTTATTTGAAAGCCGATGCATTTCTTGCTTCCTATAAAAAGTTGAAAGAATCACATTGAAACTGAAAATCTTAAATTGATATTCAAAATACGGTTGACTTGTAGGTATTGGATACACACTAGATCCAGACTTTTCCTTTGTAAAAGTGGCTGCACCTTATGCACAGGTTTGCTCTGAATCCCTGTAGTTCTTTCTTTGTGAGATTTGCTAAGCACATGATTTGGCTTGCCGGAAGGTTGCATAGGATCTTCAGTGTCTATATTTATCCTAATCGTTTACTATTTGTTGATACATAGTCCATACTTTACCCATGATAAGTTGGCATTTGTTGATATATGGTTGACACTTATAAGTTCAGAACTGTTATTTGTTTGCACAAATTTGTTTATATATCTATAGTTAAAAACAACTTAAAGAGTTGAGTCTTTCTTGTTCTTTTTTGTTAAAAGCTTCGCAGAAGCTGTTGAGTCTTTCTTGTTAATGGTTGATAGACAATCGCTGGTACTTATATTTTTTTTCTCTCCAGCAATTTTTGTATTAAATGGGGGAGCAAAAATATTTCCCTCTCGGTAAAAACGAGGCAAAAAACCAGTTCATTATATTTGACAAACATATTTTATCTATACATCAGGAACTACTAGACATGAAGCAGCAACGACCTGGGGGGGTGCAAATTGTAGAGGAAATCCGAAAACAAGCTAATGATGTTAGTTTTTCTTTCTCATTATTTACCTCTGGAACTTTTGACTTATCTTAGACTTGATCACTTGACCTGATTCATCAAACTACTAGTGGGAAAATTTTCTCTGATTCCACAAATTTTTTTAATATAAAATTAGGCTAGAAATTCCACGATTTCAATGCCATACCGGGTTCAGAAAATAGACGATTTTGTGCAGCAGCTAGAGTCAGGAGATCTAAAGTTACGTGTCAGAGTGCTGGAGGTATTGAAGGCAGATATTTTATTTATTTTTTTGATGTAGTTCTTTCAACCTGTATCCAAATGAACTGGGTGTGGTTTGAATGCTGACCAAATCTAAAATTGCCTCCTTTCATATATTTGTGATGTTTAGTTGTTCAATGAGTTGTACCCAGTCAGAACTGAAGTTCACCATTGAGGTGCTTAATTGGTCATTTGGTCCTTGTCCCCGGCTGCAGATACATCATTTATATTCTTACTCTGATGCTCTCTCTCTCTCCCTCTTTCTCAAAAGTCTGAGCGAGCAGCAAGGAAGGCAACAATACTACAAATGGCAACATTGTATACAGCATTAGGTGGGACCCTCCTAAATGTTGGGGTCGCATTGAACGGTCAAGGCAACCAACTGATTGCTAACGGCTCATTTGTTGGTGCTGGTATAGAGCCTCTCTCATCCCTTTTCCTCCCAATTTCTTATAAATAAATATACATAATCTGATTGATGAACTCTTTATAAAATAACAGGTGTCATGTTGGCGCTAGTGGTTCGATCGATGCAAAGAGTGAAAAAACTTGACAAATTTGAGACGATGATTTAACTTGTAGAGTTGTGTAAATGAGCAGCATGATGTTGTTTATACTATCCGTTAGTCTGAATTTTTTTTTTCCAGTTATATCATCTGCGCGGTGGCAAGCATACCATCCGTCAAATTTGTAACCCGATTATTATGTAAATAAGTACATTTGTTTATTCGAGTCTTCAATCATTAGCAATGACAAAAACCAGCTTTTGGATATAAATTGTTCAAAAAAAAATGCTTCACTACAATCATAAATACAAAAACAGACAAGTACCTAAGCTATCACAGTAACAAATACAAACAGGCAAAGCAAAATAAAAAAAATCTCATGCAAATTATGGTACAGCATAAAATTGAGATAAATATATTTTAGCATGTGTGAAAGATAAAAAAAATAAAATATTCTGTTGATTAATACCAGAACAACTAATTTTCAAGAACCAGCACTGTAATCCTGTCAGTTTCATCATGCCTTTATGCGTACCACAAATGAACCTGGGCACAATTCAGAAATTGAAATGACAAAAGTCATAAAAGTCAATTATTGAAAGGATGAGAGCAAGTATGCGTGCGTGTGTTGTAAAAGACTAAAAGGTAGTGAGCAATGATAACAATCTGGCTGACAGATACCAGTGCAATACCAGGCATCATAGAACTCTCAATTTTGAAACCATGCCTCAACTTACCTGACTTAATCTTAGATTAACAACAAATCTGGAATAAAAGACTCAACTAGGTATCTACTATACACATTTAACCCAAATTTGCCTTGCATGAACTCCGTGATTTATAAAATAAGGAGAATAATAACTAGCAAGTCCTTTGTTG
Source organism: Carex rostrata (assembly GCF_964058835.1). Lineage (NCBI taxonomy): Eukaryota > Viridiplantae > Streptophyta > Magnoliopsida > Poales > Cyperaceae > Carex > Carex rostrata. Next base: position 7,137,351 of record NC_135931.1, on the reverse strand, counting down.
GATCAGCATACCAAGTGGATACCACCAGTACATGCCACTAACAAAACCTAGCTGAGAATGGACGGTGATTCTTCCTGTAATTTATTAAGCATCTACTAGCTTAATTAAATCTCAAATAATCCTCAAATCTATAATTATGTCACATTTTAAGTTTGAATTGCTATCAATTGCCCAGATATTTGTAATATTGCTTAACAGAGCTTGCGCGCTCAATCAAACACAAGTAGCCTCAACAACCCTGAATTGTGCAATTAAGAAAATAGGTACAAGTTTTTCCCAAGTCATAAATCTCCAGAATTCCTCTGCATTACTACCACGAGATGACTTCACAATACCTAGGAAAAAACACTAAAATTACAAGCAGACGTGTATCACAAGGGAACTTACAAGCTGGGAGGTTTGACATGTCGGCAGAGACAGCACAGGAGATACCAAGGTTAGTGAGGGCCCCACGAATAATACCGCAAGGGAAGTATAGCAGCATGCTTGTCATCTGTGCCCCGCTGTCAGCACCTGATTCGCCCTCCGATGCTGCCTCAGTGTTTGCCACAACTGCTGGATCCAGTGAGATTCGTGTCAGCCACCTGAAATGGTTGTCTTGCAGAACAAATGTCCCCTACAAATTAATAAATCAAAAGGAAGATTTTCAGGTTGGCCCCTGGAAAATCTCAATGCTGCAACTTTTGCAATCTCATCAAGAGGAGTGCCAAAAATCTAATCCTTTTAGCCTTTATTCAGACAACCATGAGAGAAAACTAGTTACAAAAAGAGCATATGCTGTGGTTTTTTAGATACAGAATTTCCATGTCCGCCACGACAAAAACTCAAAATATCATTTTTTTTTCCTCAATTTTACACGATGGAAGCCAGTCATCTAGAAAAGAAAAAAGAAAATTGATTTTTGTCTTACTATCTGATTTGTTCCCAGCATACCATTTAGAACTTTGAGACCGGTTAGTAAAATTTTGATAAGAGAGTAGATGTGTTATTTGTTTCTCACTCTAAAAGAACAAGAGGCCTTTTAGAAATATCATAGCCTTTGCCACACCATGAATTTTTTTCCAGTGTACTATTAATTCTTTTTGTAGTGATGCATAAATATTACCAAAATTTTACTAGGATAGAATAATTCAGCTTTTTCCTAAAAATCTAACAAGGATGCTAAGAAAAGAATGAAGCTTTCGCCATTTTACCTGCAGTTAGTCCTAACTGAAATTCAGCAATAAAATGGAAAGATAGCTCACTGCTTAACTATATGGTTAATTTTCACAGAAACAACATGCAATTTTAGCAAGAGATGTGAACTTACAATTTTTTGTCAAAAAAAAAAATAATTCCTAAACAATCTGTGATGTCCTCTTGGAAAAGATAGTAAATAGGACCAAGTAAGATGTTTAATATATTGGAGGGGCACAAATTACAATCTGTTGCTAAACTGCACATATACTTTCCTCTTCAAAAAGAAAAGAACATTTACATTTTGTTAATATGCTATTTGTCTTCAAGTCTAGCAACCTAGCATTCAGTACTAGGCACTTCAAAAGGTTTCAAAGTTTCAAATGGGAAGCAACTGTGATTTGTGCGCAAAAGGAAACAGTAGAAGTACAAAGGTTTTGCAAAAGGAAACTATAACCAAGTTAGCTATCTTCTCCAAGCTATTAACTTAGCTTAAGTTCAGAGGAGTGCGTGAGAAGCTTCTAAATTTGAGAGGGAATCAAATACATTTTGCTACAAATTGGCCTTTCACTTACTCTGTGATTAGTCTTCAAGTTATCAATTTGCTTCTTGAAGACCTCAGTCCAGAAATCCTTACATATGAACTTTATTGCCTCCAAGTGATCAGCAAACCTCGGTCTCTCCATTGTGTATCTTTATTAAATTTAACGGGAAAAAACAACAATAAGAGACAAAAATAGTAGTAAAAATCATTTATAATAAAAATGTGCTTCCGAAGCAGCAAGTCCTATAAGTTCAATTAAACCTCACCAACCCCAACACATTACACTTCAATTGAGCTAAATTTAATCTCAGATGTGTTTGTAAAACCAACAATCCCCCAACAACCATTAAGCTTCAATTGAACATAACCTAATCTCAGATGTGTTTTAAAAACATCTGATAAGCCAAGGGGAAAAAAGAGAAGTTTCAAAACTTGGTTTGTTCGCTATGTATTTTTCTAGAGCATGAGATGGGGGTCAAAGCCCCCAAATCACTCCCAGTGGCTCAAACCCACATCACCCTCACAGAGAGCAATGCCTAAGACCAACTTTGCTAAGTGTGTTTCTCGGCTTAAACATTATATATTTTCTATCTACAACTTAAATAATGAAAATATTGATGGAAAACGGTAATGCCTTTCAAAAGCAATAGTTGCTATACTAAACTGCGGTGCCGTACCAGTCAGTATCCTGCCAGAATGACCTTTCTTTCTAGCCCCATTGTTTCTAATTTCTATTGAATATATGATGCTTAATAACACATGTTTTGCAAATTCCTGATTGCACAATTAACAAAGAATTGAGTTGATCAGGTTTCAGATTAAGCTTTATTGCACATTAAGGTTCAATTGAGGCAAACATGAAGCTTAAATGCATTCAAAAAGTTCCTTATAATTATATACAATATAATTTTACTATGACAAAAAACTTCAAACAATAAATGAACTGACACCACTGAATTAATATTCTGGGTCCGCCAAATATGGTCTTATACTCTTATTCCAAGCAACAATTTCATTCCTTCCTAAACCCCAAACGCTACAACAAAGACCTGGATTTTGAACTGTACGAGAAAACATGAGAGGAGGTGAGGTTACCGCTCGGACAACTGATGGCCTACTTGATAACCGATGGCTTCGATCCGACGAGCTGCCACATCAGGTTTGGAAGAATAGAATCTAGTGGAATACGCCGATACCATCTCTATTATCACGCCGTCTATACAGCTCTCCGCCACTTCCCTCCCCATCTCTCTGTCTCTCTCTCTCTCTCTCTCCAGATCCAGACGTAGAGAAAATACTGGAGAGGTCGAGCGTCGTTTTAGTCGAAGAATAGGGGTATAAAAGGTCGGATACGGATCGGACAGTCGTTAAACCGTATCCGTATCCATTATAATTTTTCGGATATTGGATATTAAACGGATACGGATACAAATCAAATTTCAGACGGATAGATAAGAATATTAATAAAATTTGGATAATTAAAATACTAATGTATATTCTAGTAAAAATAACATCTAAATATAACTTTTTCATTTAAATTAGATTTAATATTTTTTATAAGTTGGTTGGTTAAAAAAGATTTATTTTGTTAACAAAATAATAGATACTAATTATGTCATATTGTTAATCAAAATATACCCGCTGAATAATATTTTTTCAACCATATAGAATAAATAAAAACAAAAAAAAAGAGTGAGTCTATGGTACTATGCATATCACGATTTGTTACTGTGTTACGGTTCTATATTTGAGTTTTCAAATCCGAACCGTTCATCTTGTTCTCCATATTAATGTGTTTGGAGACCAAATTTTACATTTTTTTAAAAAAATTTACTATTTTTTTAGATTTATTGAAAATTACTGTTTTTGGATGGTCCAGAATTTTCAGATCAAGTAATTTTCTAAATATCTAAAAAAATAGTAAAAAAATTTCAAAAAAATGTAAAATTTGGTATCTAAACACATATTAATACGGAGAACAAGATGAATGGTTCGGATCGACCGTTAGAATTTGAAAACTTGAATATAAAGCCGTAACACAGTAACAACCCGTGATATGCATAGTACCATAGACTCACTAAAAAAAATGTCTTGAACCATCTCCATCAACAATGCCAATTCAAAGAGTCACAGTAAAAAGTAACAGGTAGGTAGAAAGACTATAAGGAAATAAATATTAAAATATATTATTTGTAGATGAATCCAAAGGTGTAAAGTTGATTGTAAAACCAAATATTATAAAGTTTATTCTAACAGGCCGGTCCAAAATGTAATGGTTCATTTATAACTTTTGTGTGGGTCAAAGATAGTTGACCATTAAAAGATTCAGATATCTAAAATAAAGAAAATGTCGGATACGGATAATTATCCGTATTCAAATCCGTATCTGACTTCATATTTGAAACTGTATCCATTAAAAAATTATCTGAATTCGGATCCGTATCTGAAAACATCCGTATCCGAATATCCGAATTCGCTTTTTTTCGGATCCGGATCCAGATAAAACCGGATAATATCCGATCCATTTACACCTCTATTTTTAGGGGTGTCAATGGATCGGGTGGGATATTTTCATACTCGTACCCGTACCCGTTATGATAACGGAAAAAAAAGATAATTTTTCATATACCCTTTAAAATTCTTATGGTTTCTTATTTACTCCTCAAGTCTTTAATTTATCTTATTTATCTCTCAACTTGTCAAATTGTTTCTTATTTGCCCTTCCTCTAATTAACCTTTCACTTAAATTATAAAAACTCCTTGATTTATTTATGTTTTGAAATAAAAGACAAAATTGTCCTTTGTTCTTTCTTTTGAAACACGAAATTGTCCTTAATTTATCTATGTTTTTAATTTCTCTTATTTACGTCTTTGTAGTCGGACCTTCGCCCTTCTCTAATCGTCTTCCTTTCAATAATCCAAACTGGACATAAAAAAAGGGTGGATCCCCGCTCCAACGATCTTGGACTCTTTAACTTTTCTTTTGTTGGGAGTTTTTATAAGCTCTTCTTTACTCTCAATTTACTATACAAGCAAATTTTTCTTTGTTGTCACAACCAAAAGCTCTAGAAATTGCACAAGACCTCATTTCAGCTTTATCTCTTATATAATCCTTGTGCAACTATTAAAGCTGAGCATATATAGGAGAAATTTGATTGCATGGGGATCTCGCTGGGACTATGCATGAATAAATATATAATTTCAGTTTTTTTAAGTGTAAGCACTTAAAACAGATGTGTATAGCTGCTGCTTTTCTTGCTGTATTTAACAGAACCTACTTAAATGAAGAAATAAAATGGAACTACTTTTAAAAAAAAAAAACATTCGCAGAAGCTGCGAAAGTCGTGAAAGAAATTGAACTCTCGACCTTTGGGTACAACAACTCTAGAATTTTTTTTCTAGCCAATTGTGCTATCTCCCCTTTCTTCTTCTTTGCTTGTTATATTGGAATTTTGCAAAGGAGTCAACTCATACTTAACATACTCAAGTCAACAAGGCAAGAAGGCCGAAAAGAGTTGATTTCGGGATGGACAATTTTGTGTTTGCTTTTGTGTTTGTTTGATGCTTGCTTTTGCTTCTCAGGTGAGGGCAATTTTGTATTTCAAGAGAAAAGACAAAGGGCAATTTTGTCTTTTATTTTAAAACATAAATAAATAAGGAGTTTTTATAATTTAAGTGAAAGGTTAATTAGAGGAAGGGCAAATAAGAAACAATTTAATAAGTTGAGAGGTAAATAAGGACTTGAGGGGTAAACAAGAAACCATAAGAATTTTGAAGGGTATATAAAAAATTATCCCCGGAAAAGAATCTTTACCCTTATCCGTCTTTTCAAATACGATACGGGTCGGGTAAACGGATAAAAAAGTGTCATTAACATTTTGATTTATGCTTTTGATAAAATATTTTTCAAAATAAAAAAAAAATTAATGCAACTAATTTGTATTATGAAAATTTAATAAAATACAAAATTTTATTGTATCATCTTCATACAAATATATATCTATATATATAATTTTATTTTTAAAAATTACCTTATATCAAAACGGATAAAATAATGGAAAAAAATATTACTCGTATCCAATTAGCTAACAGAAAAAAAATCTTACTTTACTCGTATTTTCGAATACGATTCGGCTCGGATAAATGATTAAAGAGAAATTTAGATATATACCCATCATAACTTGTTCAATTAGATATTTCCCCATCAAAACTTTAAAATTAGTTATTTTCCCATCTAAACTCCCTTGAATTATTAATATCCCCATTTCATACTTTAATTACTTTTTAATTACTTAAAAATTAAAGCTAATATTACTAAACAATTAAAAGGACAAGATTGCCCTTCAAACAATGTACTCTCTCTCTCTTTCCCTCTCCCTCTCCCTCCCTCGTTTCTTAATGTGAAAATTGATTCTCTTCTCCAAGAAAACAATGAGCCAATGACAAGAAAAATATTCTGATTTTAGAAGTTTACTCAATGACTGGAAGAACCGTAAAACATTACCTATAGAGGAGAGAAATAAAGAATTACATAGTTTCCTTGAGACTACCGGGGCAATGCATCTGTTGACCCAAAACACACATGTATGTAGAAAAACAAGATGTTTGATGGAAGAGGAAGAATAAGCTATTCTCATTTTTAGATAGGCTAAAATAATACAATTTACAATGTACCGTTTCTAACTGTAACCATGAGTATCGGTGCTAAAATTTCAAAAAGATCGCATTGCTATTATATTTCAGATTTTGCTTCTTTTTATTTACTGCTCTTCTTTAGATTATTGGAATTAAATAATCAGATAGATCCAAAACCTTACAAATAATTTGCAATTTAAAAGATGCTTTAGTTCAAAATATTCTTCTTATTACAACTTCAGAACTGTATCGAATTTCATAACCTTTACAAATGCAAAGCACATGATTTAATTATAGCATATTTCATATTATAATGAAAAAACGGGTTCCTGATATCCTTGGCTGCATGTATTTCTCAAAACAAATAGCATATTGTTCATAAAAAAACAATTTTAAAATTGTTTTCGTTCAATTAAAAGATAATTCTCATTCCTCGTACTTCTTTCTAATTCAATTCGAATTATTGATCCCAAGCCAATAGTATGTAATCAGCTGGATAGCCTCTTAAAAGTGGCTAGTCGTGGGGTTTTTAAGCTGCTAAAGCTGATACTAGATCTGAAACAGATTAACTGTCACACAATACTTTGATGTGGTCATTGACTCAATGTTTCCTTGGAGAAGAAAATCCTTTTTCACAGGAATAAACGAGGGAGGGAGGAAGAGAGAGGGATATTAATAATATTAGCCTCTATTTTTAAGTAAACTTGTCATTTTAATTGTTTAGTAATATTAGCCTCTATTTTTAAGTAATTAAAGTAAGAAGTGGGGATATTAATAATTTAAGGGAGTTTAGATGGGAAAATAACTAATTTTAAAATTTTGATGGGGAAATATCTAATTGAACAAGTTTTGATGGGTATATATCTAAATTTCTCATGATTAAAAGGGTGCGATTGACGAATCCATATCCTCCCAGGTACCGTATGAGGGAATCTTTTACAATTACTAAATCTCATCCATTCAAACTAGCTAACGGTTGAGATTAAATAAATTAAAATATCACGTGCCTCTCACGTGCAAAAAAGAATCACCCTCTCCATTCTCCATCCCTTCTCTCTGACTCCAAATTCAATCAGCGCCTTTTCCTCCAACGCATCTCCACCCTCCCGTTCTCTTCAAGCAGCACTTGTTCAAGCACCTCGTATCGCTCCTCTTCGCCTTCGCTGTATTTCTTGCTGCATCTCGACTGAGCCGGATTGCTTTCTCCTTCTCTCTCGATCATTGTCAGTAACTTGCTCCTCCACCTAAGCACTCCGCTTCCTCGCACTCTGCTTCAATAGGTGTGTAACGTTTTTTAAAGAATTTGTGTCTAATTTCTCACGGCCTGTTACAATTGTATTCATTTTTGCTTAATTTTCAGAAATTGTTAAGATCAAGCTATCAATTTTCAACCCGGAGGAATTAGGTCTTAGGTATGTCATTTATCTTCTGTTTTTTTAGTGAATTATTTTACATGTGCATAATTTCTCTTCTTGTTTAGCTCACAATTTGCAATTTGATTGATTCATGTCAATACTGTTTCTCACCAAAAGGAACTTTTGAGATGAAACTTTTTTCCCCAATCTAGCAATTAGCCCTCGATATTTTGTCTTGGAAGCATAGTAGCACTTCATTTATTAGCTTCATATAGATAAGCAATAAAGAAGAGATGTTTTTTCAAAGCTATACATTTTTGGTTGATATGTATGATACGGACTTTGTCATTGTGCAGCTTAATTAGAAGAGATGTATATTATTTTCTTGACATGCATTTATATGGTTATGCCGCACTATTTTATGATATAGTGCACATCTATATTATCTATATCGTGCTATTCAATTTATTGGTTAGGTTTGTCTATTTCTATTCTCATTTGTATATAAGTTTCTTTCCATTATTATACAGTTTAAAGTTTAATTCAACAGGTGAATCAGAAAATGACAATCTCAAACCTGGTTAGTTGTTTTTGTCTGCTCCTATTTTGTCAATGCTACATGTGGATAATTTTGTCAAATTTTATGAAGATCTAATATTTTTGCCTTGCTCCTACCTTAGGCTATGATTGAGCTAATGGAGCAAATGGATACAACAATATAGATTACTCTCTTCAACATAGAAGGAATTTAATCAAGCTTGTTACAATATCAAGGAAAAAGACTTCCTAAATTATAAGCAAATAAAAGCATGAATAGAGCAGTGCTACATAGAGCTTATATAGGATGCTTGCACAGGGGTGAAAAAAATAGATACATTTTTTATATTGTAATTAGAGGGATAACAATTTTAGGTTGTAAATTACTTATTGATTCAATAAAATGAAATGTTTGTCTTCTTTTGAAATATATCGTGATTGTGAAATCTTTTGTACTTAAGTTACTATGTCTTGTTTCAATTCTCTCTTGACTGATAAGTATCAAAATGAGGGATGTACCTCTAATACAATTCACTAGCAGTACTATAGCACAAACCATTTGTTCATCTAGGGGCATTGTTGTCCATTTTCTTAAAAAAAATCATATATTTTTATCCCTTTTGAATTTCTTTCTAAAATTTTCATAGCATATAAAGAATATTTAGATGCACATTTGCTAATTTTTGTGGAATATTTGAGGTAACAAATTTGGAGAAATTAGCAAAATAAATTAGATTTGGAAAATAAAAGAAAAAAGTCAACTATAAAGTTGACTGAACCTTAGAAGTAGAATTTTAATTGAAATAAACCTCAAATGCTTATAGATGCATAAGCTTCTATTCCCATTAATAAACCTCAAATTCTAAATGTAGGTGATTGATGATAACCTACATGTCATATCAATTTTAGAAGATTACATGAAAAGATTTTAAAATTATAAGCTTTTTATTAGAGGAGACTGTTGCCTCTAATAACAGTATGACATTGGCTTCTACTTTTCATTATCTGGTGCTGGTACAGTACTTGTGTAGTATTGGTAGACTTTACATAATCTCTGTATGAGCAAATAATAAAGCTGGTACATATCCTATGCCATTGTTGTAATGGGAGTATAAAAAATTAGTACATATCTAAAGGGAGGGCTACATGCCTCTTTTAATCAGGTGACATTGTGGCTTTGACGGATTCACAAAAGCAGGCGAAGATGGCTTGACGGAGAGGTTATGGTGGAGGAGAAAAAGAATCTAGGTGTAAATAGGCGGGAAAGTGGAAGTCGCTCCCTAATTCATCGAATTGTTTGGAGTTAGAGAGAAGGGATGGAGACTGGAGAGGGCTATTCTTTTTTGCACGTGAGAGGCACGTAATATTTTAATTTATTTAATCACAACCGTTGGCTAGTTTGAATGGGTGAGATTTAGTAATTGTAAAAGATTCCCTCATACGGTACCTGGGAGGATATGGATTCGCGATTGACACCCCTAAATCATTTCCAGGCTTTTAACGGAGATGTCCAGTTTGAAACACTTTGTCGTGAGTCGTGGCACTTCAAATTGGGCTTTATCTGTTAAATTTAAAGGGCCTAATTGGCCACAATTGATATTGCGGGCAAAAGACCTGATTTGCTTGTAGGCTTGTAGCTATGAAAATTTAAAATACACCAGTCTAGCTTCCAATGGTTTGTTAATGATAAATCGAAATATTTAGTAGATAAACCATGTTGATCTTTATTAGTTATGTATACCTTTTTTGGAGTACTTATCTTCTACTATTACTGTTTCATACCATAGTATTAATGTTTTACTATTACATATTCACATCTTATAGTGTATCTGCTCACAATTTTTAAGATTTCTCTTTTTGCCCGATTTTTTTTTAAATATATATATATATATATAGAGGAGGGATCGGATGACACCCTTTTTTGGTGATATCGGATAACATCGTGCATTTTCAAAGTTTTCAAAGTCTAAATGGTCGATCCAAACCGTTCAACTTGATGGATGTGTTAAAATGTGCTTGTAGATCAAATTTTACATTTTTTGAAATTTTTTAATATTTATTAAGTATTTAACAAAATCGCTATATTCAGACTGTTGAATTTTTGTACCCATCTTAATAAATAGTAAAAAAATTCAGAAAAATATAAAATTTGATCTACAAGTACATTTTAACATATCAATCAAGTTGAACGGTTTGGATCGACCATTTGGACTTTGAAAATGCACAGTGTCATCCGATCCCTCCTCATATATATATATATATAGAGTTAAAAAACAAATTATCGATATAGAACAAAGAAAAAGAAAAAGAAAGTTTGGTTTAAGAAAAAAAAACAAGAAAGACAAGAGGATAACGAAACCAAATCTCTTATTATAGGTAGGCAGGAAATTAGTATGGCTTGTGACTTTTCAAACTAAATATTTTTTCTACGTTAATTATGATTGTTTATCAATTATCATGAATGAATAGACATTGTCGGTAGGAAACTTTTTGCTAACCTGTGGGCAAGATTTTTTTTTTTTTTTTTTTGAGGAAAAGCCCGTAGGCATTGTGGGCAAGATATTCGGTTCTGAGGACAACGTCTGTGAACCGAGAATGGCATCGGTCACTGTCATTCGTGAAATTAGTGTAAACGGATTGAATATTATCTGATTTCGTCCGGATTCAAATCTGAAAAAGTACTTCTATATATCAACATCTGAGACTATTTGTATCTGTATTTGTATCTGAAAAATTATGACAAATAAAGATACGGTAAGACTTTTAACTATCTGTAACTATCTGTATCTGATCGTTTACACTCTTAAACAACAACAAATATACTCTATATTCTTAATTGATTTATTAATTTGTATATTCATACCAATGATTTATTAAACTGTATATACATATATATTTTGATGAACAAAAAAACACTATGACATAATTAGTGACTAATATTTTGATAATATGATATATGTTTTGTAACCAACAAACTTATTATAAAAAGAATAATTATATGAATCACATCCTCCCATCACCCCCCATCTCTTAAATAGATTTTAAATATGAGTTTTTGTTTTCTTTTTTCAATACCGTCCACATTTCTCATGATTTATGAGAAATTTTGCAAATTTAAAACCACGAACGTATTCTACGCAATTTTATATTTCAAATGAGATCCACGATGACATACTTTCGAGCTCATCGTCACACAAGTATTTATACCTCATCGTGCAAGTATTTATACATATACTTGTAAGTATTTATCTCCAATCGTGGACCCCGCATCTCCTCATCATCCCCCCATCTCTTAAATAGATTTTAACTTCCATAAACTAACTTAACTAACTAGTTTAATTAAATTTATTCAAAACATTGTGATCTTCCAAGTTTAATTAAATTTATATGTATAAATACTTGGAAGCTAATAAATTAATACTTGCAAACTAAGATATTAATACTTGTATGTCTAACTTAATATGACTATATGAGGTACCACTCAAACTACATGGGGAATAATCATATATGTTTTTAGATGTGGGTTTTTTTTTTTTTCAATGTCGTTCACATTTCTCACGATATATGAGGAATTTTGCGAATCTAAAATCACGAACGTATTCTACGTAATTTTATCTTTCAAATGAGATCCATGATGACGTACTTTCGGGCTCATCGTCACACAAGTATTTATACCTCATCGTGCAAATATTTATACCTATACTTGTGAGTATTTATCTCCAATTGTGGACCCCGCATCAACCTTTTCCAATCGTCATTGCGTCAACCTTTCTCTAACAAAAATAGTTGACCACATAGGTATAAATACTTGTAATACTTGATATTAATAATTTTAAATGTTACCAGTGTCATATGTGAAAAATACTAGGTATAAATACTTAGATGGCGAGGTATAAATACTTGTGTGACGACGAGCTCGAAAGTACGTCATCATGGATCTCATTTGAAAGATAAAATTGCGTAGAAGACGTTCGTGATTTTAGATTCGCAAAATTTCTTGTAGATCGTGAGAAATGTGGACGAGATTGAACTAATAAAATTGGGTATAATAGGGGATGAGAGTGGAGAGACAATTATCATGGCCCTTATAAAAAATATTAGATCTAATTTATAAACGAAAAATTATATTTAGATGTTGTTCTTTACTAAAATATACCTTAGTAATTTATCTTTAATTATCTGAATTATATTCTTATCCGATCCGTATTCATCCAATTCGTATCCTTAGCGATTAATATCTGATCCATATCCGTATCCAAGACTATCGGTATTCGTATTCATTTCTAAAAAAATATAACGGATAAGAATACAGTTTAACCACTATCCGATCCGTATTTGGCCGTTTACACTCCTACGTGAATAACAATTGTTATGTCATTTTTATCCATGAAAACTGAAAATATGTAAATTTAAATCAGTAAGGTTTTTCGGTAACACAAGCTGTGCAAATGATATCAATAGAACAATAGAACGTCAAGGTTTTATCTTTATTTGTAGCTGAGAGTATTAACAACAGAAATTAATTATGCGTGTTCCGATATAATGAAAATGATAAAAGGTGTATATATATAGAGGAGGGTTCAAATGCCTCTATTTTTTGTGCCTCCACCATGCCTCTATTTTTTAAAACTTTAATAATTAAAAATTTAAAATTTAAAAATCAAAATAAAACCGTTGGATATGATCTACATCATTTTATCTATGCACATGTAAAAAAATTATGACATTTCAATTTTATTTTGATTGTCATCAAGAGCTTGTAAAAAATGCACTAATTTGGATGATTTTTAGACGTTGATTTTTGAACTTATTGATTCGCATAAAAACAAAATTGAAATATGATAATTTTTTATGAGCACATGGAGAAAATAACATAGATCACATCTAACGGTTTTATTTTGACTTTTAAGTTTTAAATCTTGAGTTATTAAAGTTTTAAAAAATGGAGGCATGATGGAGGCATTTGAACCCTCCTCATATATATATATATATATATAGAGGTAGTCTACGGTGAGTTGCGAAGTAAAACGCGTTTCTACTTCACGCTGTATTTTTATTTTGAAAGTCTAAATTACCGATCCGAACCGTTAGATATTTAATCCATATTGAAATGTGCTTGGAGACCAAATTTTACATTTTTTGGAATTTGTTTACTATTTATTAAGCATTTTTAAAAATTGCTGTTTTGCTGTGAACAGTAAAAAACAGTAAAATTTTCTGGACCATCAGATCAGCGACTTTCAAAATTGCTTAATAAATAGTAAACAAATTTCAAAAAATGTAAAATTTGGTCTCCAAGCACATTTCAATATGAAGAACAAGATGAACGGTTCGGATCGACGTTTTGAACTTTAAAATCGCAAAATATGAGCGTGAAGTAAAATAGTCGCTTTACTTCGCAACTCACCGTAGCCTAGCTCTATATATATATATATATGAGTAAAGCTAGCGTGTGACATGCTCACCAAGAAAGTTTGGTGAGCATAACTCCAAAAGTATATCGGATCGACGTCAAATGTCAAATCCAAACCGTTGAAATCCATGTACTTCATGAGTGATGCATATACATGCAAAATTTTGAAAGTTTCGAGTTTATTTGCTACACGGTCAAGTGGTCAAAGAAATAATAAAAATTGAATATATAAAATAACTTATAATAAAATGTTCATTTCTTTGACCACTTGACCGTGTAGCAAATAAACTCGAAACTTTCAAAATTTTGCATATATATGCATCACTCATGAAGTACATGGATTTCAACAGTTTGGATTTGGCATTTGACGTCGATCCGATATACTTTTGGAGTTATGCTCACCAAACTTTCTTGGTGAGCATGTCACACGCTAGCTTTACTCTATATATATATATATATATATATATATATATAGGAATATGCTAGCATGCTATGCATAGCATAGAGCCCCTCCCCTCCATGCAACGGCTCGGATTTCGAGTTTTCAAAATTCTAACGGTCAATCTGAACCATTAATCTTGTTCTCCATATTAATATGTGTTTGGAGACCAAATTTTATATTTTTTGGAATTTTTTTACTATTTCTTTAGATTTATTGAAAATCCCTGTTTTCAGCAAATCTGGACCATAAAAAAACAGCGATTTTTAATAAATCTAAAGAAGTAGTAAAAAAATTCCAAAAAATATAAAATTTGGTCTCCAAACACATATTAATATGGAGAACAAGATGAACGGTTCGGATCGACCGTTAGGATTTTGAAAACTCAAAATCTGAGTCGTTGCATGGAGGGGCTCTATGCTATCCATAGCATGCTAGCATATTCCTATAATTGAATACCATAATATATATATATATATATATATATATATATATATATATATAGAGAGAGAGAGAGAGAGAGAGAGAGAGATGGGCTATGGTGCATTGCAATGCATGAACCCTCCTATGCATTGCACTATTAATCATGGATTTAAAGTCCAAACGACCAATCTGAACCGTTCATCTTGTTCTTCATATTAATATGTACTTGGGGACCAAATTTTACATTTTTTGGAATTTTTTTACTATTTATTAAGCAATTTTGAAAGTCGCTGATCTGATGGTCCAAAATTTTTTACTGTTTTTTTACTGTTCACAGCAAAACAGCAATTTTCAAAAATGCTTAATAAATAGTAAAAAAATTCCAAAAAATATAAAATTTGGTCTCCAAGCACATTTCAATATGGATTAAATATCTAACGGTTCGGATCGATCGTTTGGACTTTAAATCTGTGATTATAGTGCAATGCATAAGGGGGTTCATGCATTGCAATGCACCATAGCTCATCTCATATATATATATATATATATTATGGTATTCAATTATAATATAAAATGAGGAGGGTTCAAATGCTTTCATTTTTTAAAATTTTAATAACTCAAAATTTAAAACTTAAAAGTCAAAATAAAACCATTAGATGCGATGTATGTTATTTTCTTTATGTGTTCATAAAAAATTATCACATTTCAATTTTAATTTTATGTGAATCAATAAGTTGAAAAATCAACGTCTAGAAATTATCCACATTACTACATTTTTTACAAGCTCTGATGACAACCAAAATAAAATTGAAATGTCATAATTTTTTTATATGTGCATAGATAAAATGATGTAGATCATATCCAACGGTTTTATTTTGACTTTTAAGTTTTAAATTTTGAATTATTAAAGTTTTTAAAAATGAAAACATGATGGAGGCATAAAAAATGGAGGCAATTGAACCCTCCTCATATAAAATATGAGATTGACTATCATACTCTAAAAAGTAAAGATGTTACTTCACGCACATATTTTTATTTTCAAATTTCAAATAGTCAATTCAAACTTCTCAACATAATCTTCATATTTATATGTGCTTGGAGGCCAAATTTTATATTTTCCGAAAAAAAATTACTATTTTTTTAGAATTTTTTAAAATCTCAAAAATAATAATTTTAAAAAATAAAATAAAATAGTAAGAAATTAAAAAAAGAAGAAGTAAAAGTTAGTCTCCAAATACATTTTAATATGAAAATCATGTTGATAAGTTTGAATTGATTATTTAAACTTTAAAAATAAAAATATAAACAGAAAGTAAAACATCTTCTTTATTTTCCAAAGCGTCAAACATCACTCACAAAATATTACAGAATATTAACGTCACAGTTGCTCTTATTAATGATGTTTGCATATTAACTCCTACAATTAATGAGACGTTATGAATTCTCTCAAATTTTAAGCTTTGTCATACTTTTCTTAGAAATTAAAAATAAGTATTGCATTAAATAATGTAAATCCTCATATCGTGAAAATTAGACAAGATAAGCGCACGACTGATATAATTAGACAAAATAAGTATTGCATTCAATAATTTGTTGATGCCTTTTTAAAGTGAGTCCACAGATACAACAACAACAAAAAAAAAGATTGTATAATCAACAAAGATTAATCAAACTTTCTTGTAACACCTATTTATGTTATTGTGATAGAGTTTAAGAATTAATTCTAATTGTACATGAGCGGGTTTCAATGTCTTGTATTTTTCATGTATACTTAGAGCATCTCCATCTCAGAAGCTCATTAGAAATAATAATAAAAAAAAAAACAGTAGGAAGAGATGGAAGAACAATTCCGGCACCAAATAAGAATAATTTTTTTTTACCAGTGGCTTTAGAAATCGGTTTATTATTAAGAAATTTTTCATAATAATTGATGTATAAGCAATTCGCTCATATCTCTGAAATTGAATTAAAAATTATCACATCAAATCAGAAATTGAAATAATTTCTGAGATGGAGATGCTCTTATATCTGTTTTCAAAGTTCAAACAGCTGAACTTTAGATAGTTACAAAGTTATTGTTTTTAAAAGATTATGGACCATCCAAAAACAACAATTTTGTACTAATAAAAAATTTGATCTCCAAATACATTTCAAGATGGAGATCATATTGTATCATTGTATGGTTCAGATTAACTGTTTGAACTTTAATAACATAAATAGAGACGTAAGGAGTAAACAAGGCATTTGAACCCTTGTATTGTTGAATTATATGAGTAAATTTGGCCATAGTTTGAACTCACAAAATTTGTAAGTTTAACTTATATATTATCTTTATTAATTTTGAACAACTAAATTGAATTGTTTATCTTAATTTACTTAATTAGACAGATCACGCGACAGTAAGAGGGGTCGAAAATGAGACGGACATTACTTCTCTTGTGCTCAATTTTTTTTGGATTTCAAAAGACGTCGGGTTGTTATTCAAATTTCAAGAACAGAAATTTTAAATTTAAATTCGTTTGTCTAGAATAAAAGTTTCGCTGGAATTTTCTAAATTTTACATTCTTATTAGGGCATGGAAATACCATTTCGAGGATAAACATATTCATCCTTATAAGAATGGAGGCAGTAACACAGTTAGTCGAAAAAAAAATTTAGAACTGTTAGATACTCAAAGGTTGAAAGTTTGAACCTCTGTAAAAATTTTAAACAACAACAATTAAATATTTTGTTTGAACATTTTGTCTCAAACAAGTTGAATTAGGTTAGAAATGGAATTCAATGAGAGTCACAAAGTACGATAGGATTTTATTTTCATAAAGAGACTCATTTTTTACGTTGGCTCGCAATGCCTTATTACAACTCTTTTTTTTTCTGACTTAAGATATGTAAAAACTTTACGGGCAGAGTTTATGTGAAGATTTTAGAAAAAAAAAATTTATTCATCCTTACAAAATATATACGAGGATTTAAACTGTCGATTAATAAATTGAATGTAGCGCAAATATGCGAAAGTTACGAGTCAAAAAAAGTGAATTGGTCTATTTGTGCTCAATTAGCAAGTAAGTAGATCTTCCGATTTTCTTCTCTGAAAATGTAAACACAATTTTTTCGAGTTCCATTATCGAACCTTTTTTGAAGACGAAACGTCTTCTTCTTTTCAAAATCGACGCCGTCTGAAGGAATGTGCAGCCGAGAGACACTAAATCAAACCGAATCAGAAACTGAATCAATTGGTTCAGAATAGTCACCATTTAGCCGAAAATGAATTGAATCAAGCAGGATCAGAAACTGAATCAACTAGTCTAGGACAATCATCGCTTGAGATTCCGATAAAGGAAAGAGAAAAGAAAAAGAGGAGAAAGGAGACAATTTTTTGTATTATCATCATTGATAACAATAAAAAAAAATACGTGCCTTATTCATATATAGCTACAGTAGATACTATGGAGGTAAAACAAATTCGCAACACCCTCAATTGAAGTCGACGAACAGACAAAACGACAAACAACAATCAAGACGGACATCCGTTCAAATAAAATGAGTCAAAGTGGAACAGATGAACGAGAGGGAGTGAGAGCGGGGCGGGACGGAGCTGCCGGCTAAAGATGACTCTTAAAACTCTGTCGCCTCTGAATCGCCTTATTCGTTTTAAGCGGAAGTTACAAGGGAAATAAATTTGCTGCCACCTGCGAGGGTTCTTGCAATTTCAGATCTCACTATTCACTTTTTGAAATGTACAAATGTACGAATATCAAGGGTAGTTATACTGTGATCGGAATAGAAGTATAACAAAATTTTAATTCATTTCAATAGAATAGAGATGAGAAGAGATAATTTGGAATTGAATTTTGATGATTGGTATGATTAGTTTAAAAAGAAGAATTGATTTTAAGACAAATTAAAAAGGCCATAAGTTTTAACTTATTTACAATGAATGCCATTAAAAAGTTGGGTTATTTTCACCTTCCTGTTCGCATCTTTTTGTTCTCTCTTCCTCTCTCTCTCTGTTGCTCCTTTGCCTCCAACATTAGTACATACCTTTCTCCTTCTTGGTTGCTTTCTCGTCTCAATACTTTTAGTTCACACATTTCTCCCCTCTCCACTGATCTACCGTTCAAACTTCTCTCCACTGCTCTTCCCGTCTCAATGCATTTCAGATCTATCAAAGAAAACAAGGGTATAAATGACTTTTCACTGTGACAAATCGAATTCTCGCCAAATACCATCATTTTTCCCGTTATTTCTCTGCAGGATTTGGTGCTCTTAAAATCCCGTCGAATCGTTTCTATTCTCATTTTTCTACACGTTCCAATCAGATTAATGAGTGAGAATTCCATTTCCATTTCTTATTTGAGCAAAAAGCTTGTGTTCCGATCAGAGGGTTATTCTACACGAATCTTAGAAAATCTCTATTCTTATATTATGCACGTAGTTGTCCTGATCCGCCAACGGCTGAGATTAAAAGATGAATTTTCGAATTAAATATCAACCCTCCAATCACATAATCTGTCTCTTTTGATTAAATACATCTATTTTATATGTAGAAGCCTAAATTTAGTTAAAAATATACTCGCCACACAGACTGCTACATGTTTGTCACAATAAAATTGAATAAATCCCTAATGATATGTTTATTTATTTCTCTTTACAGCTCTCTATAATTCCTGCAATTAAATTATTTCCTTATTTCTCTCTTTCCTCCATTTCATTTCTCATCTTCCTCTATAGTTTCGACAATGAAAATAGAAACAATCATATATTTTCATATTTTGTTTATGATTGCTGTATCTTTGTAAATAGATGAATAACATATTTTGTGCTGATGGAAACAATAATATATTTCCGATCTAGAGAGAAAATGAAGAATATCTAGATCTTTCGCGTAGAGAAATTTTTATTGTTAAAATAATTTCCATCAAGAATATATATGTAGATAAAATCCTTAATTATTTGAATCATTTAATTATATTTTTTCCAATTTTATTTCTTTACACATCATTTCTCCTCTAAATCGTTGAATATATATTTTATGTATCACACAATTAAACGTTTATTGACCTGTTTTTCAATTTTACATATTTCACCTCACTGTTTCATGCTATCTTGTAAAGGTACCTAATATTACTAAATTGCCCATGTGACCCCTTCGCTGTTTGCGTGTAGAGTCATATTTATTTTTCCTTATTGTAAATAAAAGCACACCTCTTTAATGAAAGTTTTTATCTAGTTTAATTCTTTTAATTGACATTTTCTTGTTAACGGAACTATATCAAAATTTCAACAATAATTATCACAAATGCAGCTCAAGACCAAGGAAAATCATGACGCAATCTCCTTGTGTTTCTTCAAAAGTACGCAATCTAATCCTTCTATTTTTTGCTATTAGAAAATCTGAGAATAAAGAGGGAAACTCTGGTTGTCTTGGAGTGACTAATTATGAATAGTATAAATGTTACTTGCATGAATTTTTCATTGCATTTATTATGTTTTGTTTTCATGGGATTTATTTTTAAATCAAGAATTTGTTTCATGTTATATTTGATTTTTTTTTAATGGTTAATATGAAAAAACTTTTAAAAAATGTAAAATTTGGTCTCCAAGCATATTCTAATATGGAGAACATGTTGAGTGCTTTAAATCGACTATTTGGACATTAAAAATTCAAAAATGACTTATAAGCATACGCACTCATATACTTATGTAAGTAGAGTAGCCAACTAATTAGCTTTCTAATTTTCAAAGTCCAAACGGTCGATCCAAACCGTTAGATGTGATATATATATTAAAATGTATTTGGCAAACCAAATTTTTTATTTTTTATAATTTTTTACTATTTATTAAGTCAGTGTGAGGCTTGCTCCAAGATCGAATCTCTTCTTGCTAGGTGGTTGGATCTAAGCTTTGAATTTCATATCCATCTATCTAAGAGATGTGTTAGTTCATTGTTTAGGTTCAAGGTGAACCAAGAAGTGCTTCCAAAAGAACGGCGGTTCCAAAAGATCTAAAAAGGAAATCGACTTCCCTATAACAAGAGATTTGACAATTTCTTTAGGTATAAATTCTTATCTCCTCTTGTGTGAGAAATGAATGAATTTATTTGTTTTTATTTAGTGCACAATAGATGCTTGATGAAACTATTAAGAAATAATATTGTTTGCTATTGTCATATAAATAACGTCCCTTGTATATTGAGCCAAGTGGTGATAGAAAAAAATTTAAATTCTCACCACATAGGCATACATGAAATCCCTTCAGAACCTTAATTGCAGCAACTCCTGTGTTTAACATAAAAAAAAATTACAACAACTCTTTTTGGGGTAAAAAATATATATTAACTGAACTTGTGATGATATATTTGACATGCTGTTGATATTTGCGAATTAATTGGAATCGGGAAAAGTCACTTGAAGTTTACCCCATCGCAAAATTAGTTTTTGAATTCTTATATGTATTGGAGTTATTGAATTTTGAATTTATTCCAATAAGAATAATACAAATTAATTGAGTATTAATACCATGTTCAAATTAGCAAAATAATAAAATAAAAAATAGGTTACATTTATATATAAAAAAAATGTATGTCTTAGTTAAACAGGTTAATATCTAAAAAAAATATTATTATATTTTATTTAATCTTATAATATGTCTTCGTTGTAACGTATAGACACGATACTAGTATAAAGAGATGGATCTAGAATCGCAGGGTCATGTCGTTCTTTGGAATCCCAGCAGATTTGGTTCCAGTGATACAAGCAGGCGGAAGTTACGACTTACGAGGGATTTCGACATTTATGTAATTGAGTAATTGACCGAATGCTCATTGGTAGAATACTGTGTCACTACGGAAATAAATCTGCTGTGATTCTAAAGAGATCGCAGGACCCTGTGATTTCAAATCCAGTTTTTCACTTTTTGAAATGCACAAATTTCAACAATACTTATTTTTATGCACGAATCTTCAGACAGATAAATGGATGGATTTGGAATAACTGGATCCTGCGATCCCTTTAGAATCACAGCAGATTTATTTCCGTGTCACTACTGACCTGGAATCCGAGATTTTTATTAACTAGGTCCCACAATGGCACAATGTCAGAACAAAAGAGTGTTGCACGCGTCGCGCAGTACTGGAGGGATCCTTCTCCCTTTTATTTTTCTTTTTTTAGTGGAAATGTCCGTAGGCTTATCCTTCTACCTTTTAAAAAGAAAAGGCATGCCGCAGGCGGTTCTATCCATAGCTCCACATAGAGGAAATCAAAAAATTTATTAATAGCATAAAAAATATCCAACATTAATTACTAATTAATTATTAATTATTAGTAATGTTCACGAGTTTTTCTAAAAATGTCCACATCAGTAATTTAATGACCGGTTAGACAATTAAAATGAGAACCTGGATTTTTTTTTTTTAGAAAAGGTTATGATTTATTTATTATTTGTATTGAAATATTATATTTTTTTTATATTTCTTTGAAATAGATAGAATGCTATATAATTTGATTTATTAGGACCGCAACAAATAACTCGGATCAATATTTTCCAGGCCATATTTTTTGCAGCTGTAGGAAAAATTAAAATATTTCTTTGTGTGTTATTGGAAAAAAAAAATACTTTGAATCTGAGTTTTTGATTCCAATTCAAAAGTCACATCTAAGTAAATATAGAAAATATTGTGATTCTTCTATTTTCAATAAAAACTAAAACTTTAAGTTATTTTATAATCTTTTGTCAGAGTCAGTGATTTTTTTGTATAAGTTTTTTTTTCAAAAATAGAAGAATCACAATATTTTCTGCTTTTATCTAGAAGAGATTTTGAACCGGAATCATTAACTCCAATTCAAAGCATTTTTATTTTTATTTTCTAATAACACAAAGAAATATTTTAATTTTTTTTACAACCGCAAAAAATTCGGTCTGAAAAATGTTGATTCGGGTTATTTGTTGAAATCCTTCTAATAAATCAAATTATATAGCATTCTATATATTTTCAAAGAAATATAAAAAATATTTATAATATTTCAATAAAAAAGTAAATAAATCATAATTTTTTTTTAAAAAAAAAAAGAAAATTTCCAACCGGCCATTAAACGGCTGATTTGGGCATTTTAGAAAAAAATCAAAAATCGTCAATATATTTAATTTTTTTTATTTTATGTTGGATATTAATAAAAATGTCGGCCTGGAATTGGTAACTCATTTTCACACACTAGTTAATATTTCTTCGTGCCTTAGGTGCAAGCAAGGAGAGAGAAAGTATTATTATAATTATTTCTGTCTCCGGAACTCGGCTTTCACATATTTTCCAACTAATTTTATTATTTTTTTAAAGAAATAAATAGCTAAATTTACAAAATAATTGAGAAAATTAATATGAAGTTCAAAATAATTAGAATACATTTTGTAACAACTGAGAATGCAATTTGCAATAATTTAGTATACTAATAACTGTCAAAATGTATTTTAATTAAAAACAGATTATAGCTGTCAGCAATTATTAGCTGAATTACTCAAATATATTATGTTATATATGCGTTAGAGGTAATTTGGGAGAAAATTTATGAAGGTAGTTCGATATATAATTATATTTCTTATTAGCTGCTCGTCACATGAACACGTATTCCATGACGATCCACGTCAAACATTTTTAAATTCTAACACATTTCCTCAAACAAAGTCCTGTTAACAAAATCCAATTAAGACCCAAAAGTCCGACTACTTTAGGAAAAAGAAAATCGATAAAGGAAAAGGAATTCCAAAAACAAGTAAGAAATTGGGCTAATCAGTGTGCCTGTGTGGATAACTGGATATGCATTCTCATTTTCGGTCTTATCCATCGCAGCAATACATTGTATAGAGAAACGGGCCTGACAAGACGCAGATGTACGCTGTTCCTTCATTTTCTTAGAAGTTGTAGTTCTTCTGTGGCACATGCTTATGTGGGAAAAATGCAATTACAGATGCCACTTTTTAGTGATAGTATAATTCAAAATATTTATGACATTTCAGCTTTATATTATTGAGAAAGATTTCAATCTATTTTATTATGTGATAGTATAATTCAAAATATTTATGACATTTCAGCTTTATATTATTGAGATTTAAAGAACTCTTATAGTAAAAATCATAACACAAATATATCAGTAACTACTCATTTTTAAATTTTTATTACAATTTTTAGTTTAGTTTATTTTTCCTTTTCTTTCTGAACAAGGTATCTATAGTTATCCACATTATACAACTTATTGATAATTTTAAAAGAAGCAAATCTATAATGCACGAGAGATCCATAATTAATTCAGACTAACACATGCTAATCATAGTAAACACAAGAATTTTGCTCACGTTGAATTAATTCACAGAAAAAAAACTATAAAACACGCCTCTTATTGAATTTAACTCACACTGCAAAAGATAAAGTTTGATTATTGCCGTGTTCATAGTAACATGATTCGCGAATAAAACGTTTATTGGAGGTTACCGAATTGAATTTTTATCGATTTATTCGCGAATAAAATGCGAATAATACATTTTTTACGAATTATTCGTGTTTTATTCGAAAAATTTGTCGCTCCGTATAAATTTGTTGCTCCATAGTCCGTGCATTATGGGTGAAATTCGTCGTGTGGCAAGACCCCACCACGTGGGTGAAGCTAAGGCATAGTTTTTGAATTTTGAAATGCATAAGCGGACCCCATCATGTGGCGACCATCTCGATTTAAATCAAATCTTTAATTAACTAATTCACAATATTTTGAATGTGAAAGAAAAAAAAATATTATATGTATACTCTAAATTCTTAAGCACTTTTCGAACTTTTTTTTTCCTTCAAATTTTAAAAAAAGTTAAACAATAAAAAAAATATAATAAGTACATATACCTTTTTTTTGGATATTTTTTGCTTTTTTGTGGGACTGAATTATTCTCGAATTATACCTGAACTATTTCCAAATCACAAATTTTTGACCCGTCGAATAGAACCACAATAATTAGTTTGTCATTATGGCCGTGTTGAGTGTTCCATTGCTACAGAGAATCAGCCATAGAAAATCCAATTACTGTGGTGAGCATGTCCACGTCAGACCATAGAAAATCTAATTACTGTGGGGAGCAGTGTCCACGTCAGATCATCGCTCTCTTGGTCTCTTGGATTGAGTAAAAGATAGGCATTCAAAATCAAACTAGTCCTTATCCAAGCTGCCACATCAGCTCAATTCAATTTCCAATCCAGCTCCATATATAGAACTCCCAGTCGATCTTATCAAATCTCTCCTTTCCTACTTCCGCTAGCACTGCACTGATATACAAAAATAACACACAGCAACAAAGCATCTCCAATGGCGTCTAACTATAGATATGGCATAGATGAAGAATCCGACTGGATCACCGCACGCTTAATGCTCTTCTCAGCACTTGGCCAGAACCCTTATGTGGCGATGAACTGTGAAGATGAAGAAGTGTTTGACATACCCGACTGGGCCCCGTCTAGTTCGGCTCCAGCACCTGTCTTTTCAGAGGACAGTTGCCGTACTAGGCCTGCGGCCAGATCAGCTGTCGCCGGTCTGCACGCGACAATTCGGTCAGAAGGGGATCCACACAAGAGCCAGGCCCCCTGTGCAGTGTGCAAGGAGGAGATCAATATTGGCGAGAGGATCACTGCATTACCATGTACACACTGTTATCATCAGGATTGCATCATACCGTGGTTGAATGTGCGCAACACGTGCCCCTTGTGCCGGTACGAACTGCCGTCCAATGATGATCCCGGCTGTGAGAAATGCTAGGATTGAAGACGAGATTTGGCACTTATTGATGGGGCTAGATCAAATAAGGTCTCGCTACGAGTTTTGACAGATAATTTCTCTACAAAGACGGAGGAACTCGAAGTTTGGGGCTAGATCAAATAAGGTCTCGCTACGAGTTTTGACAGATAATTTCTCTACAAAGACGGAGGAACTCGAAGTTTGGAATAAGTACGCCCAGCGATTCAATTCAACTTGAGAGAATGAAATCGGTTGAATTGACACACTTTCTTTTTTGGCTATGAGAAAAGGAGTTCGAAATGTATAGGTTTGTGTTGGAACTTCATATAGTTTACTGTGTACCAAGTTCAAGTGTAACAGATTTTTTCTTACGATAATTACTGAATCATTAATATATCAAAAAAAAGATAATTACTGAATCATTTAAAATTCGTTTTCTTATAGTTATATATAGTTTGATCCAATTTTAAAATAATCAGTTCCAATCATCAATCGATTGCTCTCTGTATTAGCGCAAGCCCATTTTGCCAGTATGGCAAATGATTTTTGTTCCGACTGATATCATTTCTTTAATTAAAAACCAATCTGATGGTAGAAATACTAACGCCGTTTTTAATTGCAACCCAACTTCACCAAAACAAATAATAATAGCAGCGCCTGTTGCAAATCGTACGCGCTTAAGCAAATAAAAAATTATGGCATATCTAAAACTATTTTCACGAGAATTGAAAAAGTCTCGTAAACAAGTAATTACAATAGGAATTAGTAAAAAATAATTAGCACCCTAAATTCCCTCAATTTATTAAACCTTCTTAAACCTGGCAAAAGGATTTATGGGCACTTTTAACTCGGCCTGCTGTTTCACATTTCCCGTTGAACTAGAACTGCCCTCCTTTCCAGGAATTTCACTTGTGGCATTGCCTTTTGTCTTGACAAACGTTGCCAGTTTCTCCAATTTGCTCCCGACTTTCCTCTCTTTTGAAATATCTTCTCCTTCCACGAGGTTATCTCGGGGCGAAGTGTGAGTTTTGACCAATTTCAGGGTTTCTGTTGCTGGTGATGACTTGATTTTTGATTTAATGGTGTTTTGTGTTCCGTTGTTGAAATCTGGAGTACACTCCATCATGGGAGACAAACTGTTTCGCGGTTGAATGCTGTTTGTTGTTCTACCGTTGGATCTGACAATTGGGATTGGTTCGGGTGTCTTTAAGTCCTCTAACATCCTTTCCTGCGAAAAAAGAATCCAAAGTAAAAGATACCAAAAATATATTTTTTTTTCATAACCAGTTGTACATCACATATCCAGCAACTGCAAGCACAGCAATTAGTAGGTACATCCATAGAGGTCGTAAAGGACAGGGAAATTCAGATGATTGTACAGTAATATGCCAAGGACTATAGCATCACGCATCTACCACATCTGTTGTAACATTACTGAAACATGCCAATACCATATCAGATCACCCCACAATTTATTTTACTGTTTTCTGGCTGTACCCTATTCCGCTTCATATCCACAAATGCAGAACAATTTTAGCAGAGGGTTTTATGTGAATTTCCCTTCGGGTGTATAGTTCGATACTTTCTTTTGCACAATATGCACGACTTTCTGATGCTCTTTAAGGGCTTTTAAAAGATGATTAACTAACCTCAAGAATGGCACTGAACTTCTCTTGCAATATGGGCAGCTTAGATGCCGTTACAATTGTTATTGCACCTTTTAATGATTTCTGGGTGCTAAGCAACCTAGCTAGCTCTGTAGCCCGCACCAGCCTATCACCTTCAAACAAACAATTTAATCAATAAAATGTAAAATATATAAAAAAGAAAAAAAAATAATTCATTGCCTTCACGGCCCTTTTTGTTTATCTAACAAAATTTTCTTCGTTGGTCTGGTGCTTGATTGTGCATCTGAGGGTAATCCAAGACTGAATAATTATTAATTATTGTTGTGCAATAGAAGTGTTGGTTAATTTTTCTTTAGGTGGACTTTGTTGCGTTGCTTTCTATTCGATGAACCATGAATGTGTACTTCACTCTTTCCAGGAGTTTGCTCAATTTTCTACCCCTAAGCTTTTTGTTGAACAGGCAAATTAACAAAGAAGATATGTTGGTTATTCACAGAATCACAGGAAATGGCAAAGGTTAAATGCAATTTGCAAGCACAAAAAAGAAAGAAAGAATGTGCCATTTGCAATAATACACTTAATTGATACTTACTATGACAACAGCTAGCAATTAATTTCAAGATGCATCGATCGAGTTTTACTTCTAAGGTGAATGCCTCATCATCCAAGGCTGTCACATCTAGGCTGCATGCTTCCATATCTTTTATTTTCTTTCTTATCTGAGATTCATGCATTTTAAATATCAATACTCTATTTATTCAAATAATCTCATTATGCCCCAACAATATATCTAAATATCATGCATTCCCATAGGGCCCACCAAAATAGGAACTATCACGGAGACTTAATATCCTAAATTCTTAAAAGTTAACCAAATGACTTCTCTAGCTCAGTTTTGTGAAAAAAAAAGGACACACAGTCCAGAGGCACATGCATCGACCTGCAAAAAGATTGTTTTTACCTCAGAAAGTTGGAGATTGTTGATCATAAACTCATTTTCAAGCTCATCGGCCCCCAAATCAGAAGATGCTATTGGGGATGAAAAATCGAGTATGGTCAGCACTGGCTTAGGCATCACCTGAAAAAAGCAAACCATGCCTATTTAACCATTCAATTTTCTGGTTGATCCGTTATGCCCAAGTTTGGCTGCATTGATCATAATGTACCCCATATTTTGCAATTACAGACCAGCACTAATAATACACTCACTTTCGTTACCTTAAGATCAGATTGTTATGGTCCCAAAGTTTTTACCAATAGGAGTTGCCCCAACAGTATACAAGTTCAATTTTTTTTTTTTGCCATTGAAAGGTCCACTAACCATCCAGTCTAAACAAACTCAAGTAATCCAAAATCATTCATTTCAGACACCAAGTGACAAGAAGACAAAAAGAGAGAAGCTTTAAATTGATCAACCAGTAGTGACACCATCACAGGTGGGACCATATTATATTAACCTACTCAATGGCTTTTACCAGTAAATAAACTTACAGAAGGATAGGATTCAGGTGATTTGCAGACTACACAAAAAAGTTTTGTTGCATTCAACCCAACAATCCAGTAATTCTCATCTTCTGATTTCCTAGCTTTGTCAACACTGCACAAGTAGCATACAAATCCTTATTCCTAGTATCATTATGCCCCTGCTTTTGTTTTTTTTCACAAAAAAAAAGCTCTATGCTACCAATTTCATTGCAAAATGAAACAATAGATACAAGGACCCAAAACAGAAACAACCCTAAAAAAAAAAACAGATGAGCAATGCCTTCAGCTAAATGAAACTATCATCAACATCTCACCCCCTTTCACCCTCACCTACTGGCAACACCATATCCGTACCACTTGTACCAATATTAAGCTGCATGCTCCTATATTTTTGCATTAGCATGCAGGATTGTTCTATGAATATATACAATCCTTCAATTGGTAAACATAAAATAGATCAAATGTATGCTTCCACAACATTTGATAAAAAGTTAAGCTTCCTTTTCACTAAGGTAAAATGTCATCTCTTGGCAGAGTAGAATGATTTATGTTTAAAGCTGTGATTACCTGAACACTGGAAGCCAAGAACCACCAAATTGGTCACTATATACTCGCAAGATTCCCTGAAAGCCATAAGTATTAAAATAAATCACAACACCAACACAGGAAGAACAACAATGGCAATAGCAATGATAAAGTTTATTGACCTTGGAGTCGAAAGAACAAATTCGGCCATCTTCACTAAACCCAAGCCATGTCAGATGGGAAGATAGAGTCAAGGGAAGACGACAGCTTATGGTTTGTGTTGAGTGCCTTATGTTAAAAACTTTCATCTCAAGTACCTGAACAAAAATATTTCAACTCAAAATTCCAAATGTACGAGAATATATTAAAAAAAACTAGCATGCTCAACCAACTAGACCTGTTCTCCAGAGGAAAGGCAATCAGAAGCATGAGTCACAACTGCCAAGAGATCTTCAAATCCTGCAAGCGTGACTACTGGGCCATTTACAGAAAGGATATGCATCTACAAGAAAGATAAATAATACATACAATATATGTTAAGCACTAAGACTTAAATGCATTCATCATATAATTTATTTAGGCATGAATATTAGTTAGGTAAGGGTATTGCCACATATAGACTATCTATCGCACAAACAAATGTTCTATGGTACAGTTTCCAGCTTTTATCAGTTAATTCTGCAAATACACAAGCTGCAGAAATAGTTTTTCGTTTAAGGTTAGTGGGTGAAATGCTGGCTAACAATGCCATTAAATTACAATAACAAAGAAGTTGTATGTTGTCCTATTACAAGGAAAAATGTTGTATGTTATATGTGAGCGGGCACATCTTACAGCAGATCAAATCAGGAGGGTCCCAACAAGTAATCTTTTTTTGTTATTATTTATTTTTATTTTTATTTTGGGGGGTGGGGTGGGGTGGGGAGAGCAAGTTGTTGCAAATCATACACATTGTTTTCCTGTTCATGAAAACAACCAATGTACTCCAAATTTGCAACCAATGTCCAATATCTTTTAGGTTATTAGGAATAACAGAGGTATTAAAATTGCTTGAAATATTTTTGGTTCAGCCAAAGAAAAGAGTCCCCGACTTCCAAATGACTATCAAAATTGCTTGATATATGAGTCCCTGGGAGCCTGTGCCTCGTAAGCCTTCTTAATATACTTCCAGTTTGAACTTTGAAAAATATATTAGAAACCTTTTATCAAACATGGCGACAAATACATTAAGACTTTCAATATAGCGTGCATAAAAAAAAGTGAGGAAAAACCTGCAAACCGCCTTCAGTGAAAATGCGAAGAAAATTGAAGCTAGTAACAGCAGCTACCCAATTTTTACCTAGCGCGACAGCCTTTACCTCTTCTAACTCAAATCTCATTGACCACTGGAAAAGGAAATTCGGTATATTATTAAATTATCAGAAACAATTAAACCAAATAATATTATAAATCAGAAGCAAACCAGCTTCAAGGTCCTTATTGGCATCCTCTTTTCTTAATTTGTTGGTTCAAGTTGCATAAGATAGGATAAACTGAGAACTCATTAAGGTTTACTTGTATAAACAAGGGTTAGCTACATAAATTTAATAATGCCTAACTGTAACTTAAGCCCAGTACAAGCATAACAGAAAATATCAGTTTCTTATAGCGTGCCATATGAAATTTGCACTACTTGGGTAATACATAAAGGACAGTTTTGCACACATACCAACAACTGAAAAAGACATGTTGTGCCAAACTAGCCCTTTGTTCTTGTTTGTTACGTTAGGGAAGGAGGAATGGTACTTTGGTCATTTTCTGAAGTAAATAGGGAAGGAAGGCACATGGGATAGCTTTTTCACATCTTATTGTCGCACAATTTGCACCCCGTATTTTTGTTAGAAATTACAAGGTATTTCCAGAAATAGGTGAAATGACCTATAGTATATAGGTAGCTCCTGAACCAGAGAGAAAGAGAGAGAGACCTCACTATTGTTAGCCCAGCTACCAAAAGGCCGATACATGAGAGTGCTCATATTCTTTTCTCCCTTGAATGGACTTGCGAGCACACAACCGCTTTCGTTTAATGCAGCCATGGTGAAGCCAAAATAATCGGTCATGGATGGGACCCTTGGGCCTCTTCCTGTGTCATGAAAGTCGACCTACAAGCAGTTTGGCCCGAATTAGTTTTGAGCTGCATAATTGCTGCATTGAGTGTCTTCTCTTTCTTTATTTCTTTTTATGTGTATTTGCAGGGACGCAGGGATGATTTTATCAATTAGAAGCTCAAATATAAAGAAAAATCTGCAAGCAACAAAAGGGTGATTGACACCTACTTGGTTGGGTACCTCTTTTTGAACCAATGGATTTATGAATTTGGGGGCAAAACATAAAGTTAGCACGCAAGCAATAACAGTGTTATTCGATAACACACTGGCTCGGTGTTGTTTTTATCCTTCTTCAATAACTTTTGCCCCAATAGCAAATAAGCATTCTAGGAGAAATCTGAAGCTCCATTAGATAAAATGTTCAAATAAAAGGTAAACCATTCATAACTATCAACATAACCTAAATATACCCTGCAAAGTTAAGAAAGGTTTTCCATCGTGTTCTTATTTTGATAGGTTCACCCACACATGAAATATTTCCAAAAGATTAGCAAATAAGATCTATCTTCTCACCTCTACATGGGAAAAACCATCATTTTCCAGGGAAGTGACACAACCTAGCAAATTATAGCACAAAAACCGCCTTTTCCCTTGTTCAGTTGGTGTAGACCCCGCCTGAAATGCCTCTTGCATCATCACCCCTCCTCTTTCTCTAGCATCACCATCTCCTCTCTTACTCACATTCTCCTTTCTTCTCTTTCTAGACTCGGTCTCTTGCAGGACCTCTTCCCCTTCATCAAACAAATGTCCCCTCTTTTTCACCTTTTTACTGCTGATGGGAGTGAAATCACCAGCACTTTTCTCGGTGCTATCATCCAAACTTCCTGAATAACAACTAATACCCTTTCCCAGTACTTCATCTTCATCTTCATCTTCAAATAAAGCATTGGATTCATTCAAGACCACACCCTCACTAGGAGACTTCATGCTAATTGGTACCGGGTTCTCCCAAATACCAAACCGACCCATTACATCAATTACTGCCAAGGTATTTCCAACTGGCTTCCAACTCAGCCCACAGACTCTCTCCTCAAACTTTTGCCTCTCTATATCTTGCTTCAAGTCAACATCCCAAATTAAAACCTGCTTATCTAACCCTGAAGTCGCTAAGTATTTGCCGTTTGGGGACCAACAAAATGAGCAAACTGATTTTTCATGGTCGCCCTTCAAATTAAACAATTTCTCGCTAGTATCCCTGTCATACATGACTACATCATTTCTCAATCCTGGTACAGCTAGCATCTCACCATCAGGTCGCCAGCTTATAGTATTTAAAACTGATGAATCAGAGTTATGATTTGGGGCTATGGATTTGAGAGTGTGTACCGCTTTACCAGTACTGAGTTCCCAGTAAATAACAGTACCAAAGGAATCAATTGAGGCAAGGTAATCGTTTTTGGGGTCAAAGGAGAGCCCAGTGACCGGACCTTTGTGGCCCTTGAGAACTCTTGAGATAGTCAAATCAATAGTTGAGATTAATTTGATGCCATCATCATCTCCAGCCGCAGCAAGGAGAGTCCCAGATTTGTTGAAGGCTAGGGATTTTATTGGAAGCGTGAAGCGAGTCACATTGCCCTGAAATGCTCCTCCTAAAGGGTTACAAAATCTAAAGAAGTTAGAGAGTGAAATAGTGTAAATCAAGGATAATGTATCATGACAGACACGTAAGTTCCAAAAGTTTGGCCACATATGTATGCTTAAGCTTTTGTAAGTAACTGCCTTTATAGAAAATCTCAATTGGACAGAGAAAGGTTTAAAAAAAAATCCTATATGAAAATAAAACAAGATTATAAGATTGAAGATCTGACTACACACGGGTGGATCTACATTCATTCATAGGGGTGCTAAACCACCCCTGTGATTTTAAAATTTTGATTATGTAATTGAATTTTTTTTTTTTTTTTTTTTTTTATACAGTCCAGCCCTTTCATAAATTATCAAATGTTTACTTGTGACCTAGTGATTAGAACTCTATTTTGTAGTTGTAGACACTTGGGAACCCAAATCCCAGCCACAATGTATTGTGCATTTTCTAGTTCCGCCCCTGACTACACGTGCTCGCAAAGAGTACTATCAAACAATAGAGAGAGGGAAAAAGACAGACAATCAGGAAAAGAAAACCTAAAAAACAAGGGTACCCTCCGACCCGTACCAGTGGTACTCTGCTAAATTCGTGTGGAGGCACCAATACAAGTCGCACACAGGAAGAAAAATAATAAATTAATCAAGCAGATAAGAATTTGAGGCGAAGAAAAGGAAAAAAGAAAAAGCAAGTTCACCTGGGAAACTACATAGTTTGACCGAGTGGTCAATGGAGCCTGACGCAAGTGGACCCGACGTGGGCCCTAGAGCAATTGCGGTGACTCCTTCCTTGTGGTGTCGGAGAACCACCGGTGTACTTACCACCCCGGCGCCGGAACGACCAGGTGCAGGCGCTGACATATCGTGAATCAGCACCTCCGTGTCGGAAGCACAGCTCGTTGCCAGGTGGCACCCGTCGTGGGCCCACACGACGGAGCATGTCACTGGTGTGTCCGACTTGTGCGCTTCTTTCAGCTTCAGCAATCTACCCATGGGGTTGATTTTCCTTTTTCTTTGGTGACCGTAAAATTCACCTCTTTAGCCTTGCTTTGAGCCTTTTCTTTTGCGGTTTGATCTGAGATTGGGATTTGGTACTTTTAATAGGGTTTGGGGCGTGAAGAAAAATTGGCGGGAAAATACATTGGGCCGAGGTTTAGGGGAAACCGGGAAAGGATTGAAGGAATGGGAGTTCATATCCTCTGAGATAACATAATATTTTTGTTTAGATCCGGACCATCAGAATCCGAGTCGATCTGTAGGCAGAATGCACGGGGCCTTTAATACCCGTGTGGATTCTGATCGGACGGTCTGGATCCAAACATAATTCCACTGTAACTTCTGTTACCTTGGGTGATATGAATTCAAGGGATGGATGAGAAGGCTTCCGCGGCTTTGATCCGGCCGTTAGATCTCCCCAAAATGCTCGTGCGTTTATAATCAGATTGTCCCATACTCCCATGACCACCTTGTATATTTTTTTTTTTCCGTAGTAAGGATCGACTGTCAGGTAGGTGCAATGATTTAAAATGCGGATGCATGATTCACATATGCTTATGTAGTGGTTTTTTTGCATACAAAATCTCATACAGTTAAGTTTAAGTATATATACAGTTACATATGAACTTAAAAAAAGTTTAAAAATTATTTTGCGGTGGAGAAAGAGTATAAATCATTAGACTAAACAAGTTTTTAGATATAAATTAGTTTTATTTTATTGATATTTCTTTAACAAACTATAGTAAAACTGCATATGTGTTTCTGCATACAAATTTGCACATATAATGTGCAGTGATCTTTCACTTGTATAAACAAAATTGCATTTTACAACATTGGGTAACATTGGGTAAGTGTAACACATAAGCTTACCAGTTTGCACTAAAAACGGTTAGCGAAACTTGTGAGAAAAGCACTTCGCATGAGATTTGTCTTCGTATGTTGAAATTGACTGTAATCTGTACAGTATATCAAAATAATTAGTTTACTAACTATCGTCTGGAATGATTATCTGGCAGACTGGCACTCATTCGAACGTTGTCGTAAATTTTGATGTGCACATTATAATTTGTGCACACTAATTTAAGATATATTCATATTCGTACGCATGATGATTAAAAAGTCTCTTTTATTCATGCTTCTTTCCGGCAGCTGAGATTAACGCCTTCTCTTCGTTGTTCGAATTGATCTTAGATTGTTGGATTTATTGTTTGTATTACAACAACTTCAAACGGAGGGTAGATTGAGCAGATTATACGGACTCTCTTTAATATTATGCCAATGAATTCTTGCAATAGAAAATTTGATTGCAGTCATCAGATTTAAATTCAAATTATTCTTTTCTAATTAATTGAAATGAAACTTTTCTTTGTTTCATTCCAATACATAATTTTGAGAGTGAGTCTATGGTACTATGCATATTACGATTTGGCACCGTGCTACGGCTCTATATTCGAGTTTTCAAATCCTAACGGTCGATCCGAACCGTTCATCTTGTTCTCCATATTAATATGTATTTGAAGGCCAAATTTTACATTTTTTGAAATTTTTTTACTATTTTTTTATATTTATTGAAAATCACTGTTTTTGGATGGTCCAGAATTTTCAGATCAAGTGATTTTCTAAATATCTAAAAAAATAGTAACAAAATTTCAAAAAATGTAAAATTTGGTCTCCAAACACATATTAATATGGAGAACAAGATGAACGGTTCGGATCGACCGTTAGGATTTGAAAACTCGAATATAGAACCGTAGCACGGTAACAACCCGTGATATGCATAGTACCATAGACTCACTCTAATTTTGATATATTTTAACAAGTTAAGAAATCACAATTTACGTGTTTAATATTTAAATTTTATTTTGTATAAGATCAATACATTGAAAAATTATCTAGTCATTTATATTTGTTTCAACAACTTTTAATTGATTCTATACAAAGATAAATTCAAAATATTGTATACTTTGAATGCAGACACTTGATTTATTAAGCAGACCAGAATACTTCAAGCTCGTCATTCGAAGCCAATCTAGTTGATACCAATTAAGTCCGAGATCACACCTGCTTTACTCTTAGCACTCTGCCTGTTCTGTTGGTCAAACCATATCAATGTTTCCATTATTTGTCATTATTTTGGGATTAAAGCAGGCTCTAACTCTTTTAGCTCAATTAATCACCCTTTAATCAGAATCAATACTTATTGAAGTATAATGCAATTGAATTCAAATGAATTTCTGTGCTGTTATCAGCCTTTCATTAAGAAAAAAAATCAAATGAATTTATAAGGAATTCATTTTTTTAGGGAAAATTGGTTATTTGCCACTTCAAAATTTTCAAATTTGAAAAATGTCATTCCGAAATTTGAAATTGTAATAATGTCACTCTAAACTTCATTAATTTTTAATTTTGCCACTCTAAATAATCAATGACTAAAATACACTCCCCTCTTCTCCTGTCTCCTCTTTTTCTTTATATTCTCCTCCCATAGTCATGGCCATGTCGAAAATGAAAAAAAGAAGCTCTCAAATTATAATTAGAAAAATGGTTTGTAATAATTAAGACCGTTTTGTATTTGTGCCTTCGTTTCACTAATAATCATTATTAAGAAAACGTGAATTATGTACATGTGGTGGGTGAGATAGGTGGGAAGTACTCGGACACCCTGTATATGATTTTCTAAAAAAAAATAATGATCTAGTTTTAGAGTGCACTGAACAAATTCCTAAAATAAGCTAAAATAAACCCATTTGACCGCACCTTTAATTAAGAGGCTAATAATTAAGGCAGCTAGCACTTGTTTTGGTTGAGCATGCATAAATTAACCAAAAGAATATGCAATCAGACAATTCAGAATATATCTGTTTAGTTTATTAGAGGCAACTAATAATTCAAAAACTTCACAGACAAAACAAAAACAAGAAATGAAGAATAATGACAAAATTGCTGATTATCTTATGAAGAAAGGGAAGCTTCTTTTTTAATTTTATGTTTTATAATTTGAGAGTTTTTTTTTTTTTCATTTTCGATATAACCATGATCATGAAAAGATAATATAAAGAAGAAGAGGAGGCAGAAGAAGGAAGGATATTTTAGTTATTAATTATTTGGAGTAATAAAATTAAAAATTAATGAAGTTTAGAGCGACATTATTACAATTTCAAATTTTCGAATAACATTTTTCAAATTTGAAGGTTTTGGAGTGACAAATAATCAATTTTCCCTTTTTTTTTATATCGGAAATCAGGACTTACTGAAGCACAAGTTTATTCTCGTTCGGAATCAATGTTCATTGAAGTCGTGCTTCACGTAAAATTCCGCCATGCAGTTGTTCCGGGGTTGGAACATAAAATAAAATACACTTAGTTTTTTGGCTCAATCATATAAAAAAAAATTGGCTCAAATACAGACAGCAACAATACAGCTACAATAAAAAGCTTAAAAATGCCAGAGAGGGTTATCACTAACAAAAGGACAAAAATTCAACGTCCTGGCTCCTAAAATACCAAAGTAAAAGCAAACAAGGAAACACTGATAAGCACTAATACAAAAACTATATAAGCCAAAACTATATTGTAAATTTACTATGTTACAAAAATGCTAACACAAAACTAGAAACAAAAAGGAACACACTTATTGATACATTATGTAGATAATAGAGGAGACTAGAACCACAAGTAAAGCCAACAAAAGGTACTTCCAGCTGGGAATTGCCGGCTTAATATCTCTGACGGATTCGAGCCTGAAATCAGTATGAGATTTTTCATCAGCTGGCATACTTCTCTCTGTTTCAACCTCGCTAATCATCTCTGTTGCAGCTGAATTTACCTAATAAAAGGCAGAAGGCTGTAAAAAAAGGGTCATGGCAAGCATCATAATTTCAGTTAACACATGCAATCTTTCTCTAGTAACCCTCAATTATCAAATTATTTTCCAACTTAATTCAATTGTTACTCCAACCCACAATCTCGTCTCTAGTAACCCTCAATAGTCAAATTAAGTTCCAACTTAATTTAATTGTTACTCCAACTTTTGAGTTCAAACACAAACATGATGAGGAAATTCAAACAAAAATAAAAGCACTTTCCATCAGTCGGTCAGATAAATACCATAATATCAGGTGAATTAGCTTGTGCTAGGACCTGACTGAAAGTGTTGGAAACTCGGGGAGTGATGAGTAAAGATGCATAAACAATGAAGGAAGGTATTAAATCCTGGAAATATATAAAGCTGACATTTAAAGGACAACATTTGCACTATTTCTTCACCACGGCTGGTGCACGTACTGGTTTTCCCCAACAGCGGCATTAGCTTTGAGTACTCACTGATCAAACAGCCTCACCATTTTTCTCTTATTCTATTTTTGCCTCACCACTATACCTCCTTTGGTGTATACACCGTGACTGTGCCATCAAGGGCTTAGTTGGAGCACCATTTCACAATTACACACAATTGGTTTAACCCGGGTCTTAATGCTTAGACTCAGGAAAGCAACTAAACAGATACCACCAGTCAGGACCAGAGCCAAGATTCAAACCCAAAAAACATATAATAAACTAATAAATAGATGGAGAAATCAAAATAAC
Source organism: Carex rostrata (assembly GCF_964058835.1). NCBI lineage: Eukaryota > Viridiplantae > Streptophyta > Magnoliopsida > Poales > Cyperaceae > Carex > Carex rostrata. Next base: position 7,099,121 of record NC_135931.1, on the reverse strand, counting down.
TTTAAAAAAGAAAGAAAAACTCGCCTTAGTAGGGGTAGCAGATTCATTTAATGATTCCACATTGGGACTCTCAAATGCATTTTTGTTGTGAGCTCCATTCTTTTTCTTATATTTCTGTGCCATAACTTTATTTTTCTTCGAAAGTGTTGCAACCTACAAAAAAAAATATAGGAAAGGTCCATCGAATGCAATTTTTCAACATGAATTAGAAAAACAACAATTAATTGCATGTTTTGCTATTTGACTGGTACCTTCCCAAATCCATACCTGCTGGTATTAGACTCTGTACCACACCAGATGGGGATCACCAACTCGGCGGATATACACAACACCGTGCTGGTTTAGTACATATATACCCGTATTGCACCACACAGGTCTGGTACTGCTATGTACATGCTGTATAACAGGCCTTGTGCAGAAATGCATTAAAAATTGAATCACAAAGTTTTGGAAAGAAATCCAAGAACCTAACCTGTAAATGCAGACGCTCCCTCTCCAAAGCAAGCTTAGAAACAAGGTCTGCTATAATCTTGGCTTTGATACCAATATCCCTTGCAGTGCTAGCCTTTATACTATTCATCTCCTCCAGAGATCTCTCTAGCATCTCAACCTTAGACCTCAAAAATCCTACTTCTTCGTTGAGCTCAGCATTCGTCTCAGTCAACCCAGTACACCTGGTCTCTGCCTTGTCAGCCCTCGTTTCTGCCTTTGCAATCTTCCCCTTCAAATCCCTGATCAAAGTATCCATGTCTGACACTGTGCAATTTAGCATATTTTCATTCTCCTTTACAGCCTCAAGTGCTGCATTCGAATGCTCCAGCTGGTTCTCCAAATCCTTCACCTTCCTCTCTAATTTTATATTATTTTCCATCTGCTCACCAAGCTTTCCACTCAGCTCAGCGCACTTTATTTCCATTTTGGAAACCTTTCCACTCAGATCATCAATTTTGTTTTCCCTTTCACGCAGCCCGTTCTCTAGTAACTGAACTTTGAGTAGGTTCACTTGTTCCGCAGAATTCAACTTGGCCACTATATCCTTGGAAGTACACAAATGCAAATCAGAAGTGGTTTCAGCCACAAAAGCTTTAGCGAGAAGTGATTCTACTGACTTTTCAAGAAAGTGTGATTCCCTTTCGACTTTTCTAAGTTTAAATTTAAGGTCATCCTCTATGGATTTGGCTTCACTGAGCTTTTCCTCAAGGTCGAGTTCTCTTGCAATTGATTTCTCGAGCATCTGTAACACTTTCCTTTGTTTTCGAGGAGAGAGAATTTTGCCCTCAAGTGACAGGTGGCCCGAGTCAGGTGAGCTTACCTCACTAGAGCCTGCATTTAGATACACTGAATTAGGACATACTATCTCTTTTTCAGAAAAAAATGAAGATTGGCTCCGGAAATAGCATTCACTGACAGGTGATTACACTTTTAGCAATAGTCAGGTATAGTCGATCCATATGCAATTTTCCCAAACTTATCCTGGTATAACCATAATGAAATATAACTAAGCTTAAATGTGACCCACTAGATTAAGTGCCAATGATGCAATCTACTTTGGCTTAATTTAGTACATTCCCTCTTTATCAAAAAAATAACTTCACAATCATCTCTCAATTTAACATGTCTTCTTAATTAACCCCAGATTGAGTATCTGGGACTCAAAATTAGCACCAACCTATGCCCAAATTTTGATTGCAATGAGCATCAATTTATTAGGAGTTCAGTTAACCTAATAATCTGGCATTAAAATGGGAAGACAGCAAATAATAGCTTCAAACTGGCAAAAGTGATAGCAAAACCCATAGTAGTACCATTGTTACATGGTCCCTATCAGTACCAATCATTGCTAAAGTAATATGTACTCCATAATGATAATACTTGTATCAAGCATTATACTAGTTGCAAGCTTACGAGATGGATCACCTAGCAAATCTAGGGTTCCCTTGAACTTGGCTGACCCTGCACTGAGATCAGAAAGAAGCTGTTGTAAATCCTCCATGGCAGTCTCCGCTTGCACCATCTTCTCTACCATTGCGTTAGCAGGTTCTTCACCAACAAGGTGATTCTTCACCTCAACTATATCTTCCTTAAGAAATCCTACGAATTCCTCCAACTGTTTCACCTCAGAGTTCAAGTACGCAGATAGTATATCTAATTCAAAAGCCTTTGGCACAGACTCGTTGTCTGGTAAGGAGTCGGTGTCGAGAGAAAGAGAGTCGATCTGGCCTGATCGTGAGGCTACCTCCATTTGAAGTATCTGAAGGTTCATTACCTTGTCCGAGGAGTAGGCAAGGTCATGCTGTATCCTTGTTATAGTCTCCATGGTTTGTTACAGAGAGAGAGAGAAGGGGGGAGGGAGGGAGATTGGCCGAGTTGATCTGATGAAGGAGAGGGAACAGAGGTCAGAGGTTGGGTGGGGGTAGAGATCGCGAATTCTCTGATACAAGGTAAAGGATTATTTATGGCTGGTACATGACCTGTGGGGTGTAGCAAATTTCTGAACTCGGGACCACATGCACCTCTGTGGCAGATTGGACGACTCTGATATTGTTCAGATCCCCGCAAACTCTCATCTCAAGAGTAAAAACTATAAACCTACCATCATGCATGTAAATCCAGAGTGTAGCGCTGTAAGAAAATAAGCACTTGAGGGCTTAACGGACTGGGCCAGAACTATGGTAATTAGGCGGGATGAAAATATGGGCCGGAAACGGTATCAGTATGACAGCAAATAAAAGTACAACACGCTGTTCAAATTTAATGACTCAGTTGTAGGGGTGAAAATGATAAGAATAATATTCCATCCGTATTCGAAAATTTAGATGCTGAATATCATGCTGATATGATTTTATGTTTCAATTATCTGTATTTAAATAGTATCTGAATAGTAGATATATATAATATATTTTAATATATATTATGAAAATTTATGTTATTTATCATTATAATTAGATAAATATTACGAACTTTAATATATTTTAATATTATTTTTATAAATATCTGATCTGATTTGGATCTGTATCTGTATCCATTTGATATTTGCTCCGTATTTGTATCCAGAAAAGAAAAAAAAATATATATATAGTTTTACTACTATCCGCTCCTTTTCACCTGGCCATTTTTATTAATAACCCAAAAAAAAACATTTTTTTACCAAAATAACCCCAAATTTTGAGTTTTTTCAGATCTAACCAGACCGCCAGGATCCCTGGCGGTCCAGTATGGATTAATGCAGCGGATCCGAACTCCCCCCCTCTTTCTTCTCTGTTTAGCCCGCACCACAGACAGACCCGCAGACCCGCGAAAAAAAAAAATGGGGCCATGCCACCGCTGAAATACAGTGCCAAGATTTGTACTTGCCATGGCCTGGAGCAATGGTGCCAGATAGTTGTATGAATCCTTCCAACTACCGAATATTCTGCAAATCGCAAGTTCACGACCTCTCCACAACCTGTTATATTTTGGGATTACATGTATGTATTTGTGTCTAACGGCCATAGCCACCGCCTTGATGCTCATCGATGGGTCCAACTTAATGTATGCCTCAATTGCATCGGCAATTAGTGATGCTGTCAGATTTGAATGGTCTGTCCTTGTGGACGCAGACTTGCATGTATGAGGTGGTTCACACTTTTCAATTATCCATGCTTCCCCCGAACCCGCAGGGGTTGCATAAAGGCGAAACTCGCAACGAGGGGCATTTTTGCATATCACAACCAATCTTTTTGATTCCCTTTTTTGTAATATACATTCCCAGTTGCCGTGAACATGAGTCTCATGGATTTTCTTTACAAGTTCATTTATGTTGGTATAGACTTGCCCTGGGGCAAGTTCACGATTGTATACAACACGAGGACCAAAGAAACTAATGTCAGCCTCTTCAAAAGCTGTGGTATTGTTGAATGTGGTGACATGATGCCTATTCCCCCGACCCCTGATTGGGAATTTTTCTTCCCTGGACAAACCTGGTACATTTGCATCACCATCTGATAAGTCATCAGATTCCCAAATTCCTTGGTATTCATCTTCAGTTTCCATTTCTCTTTCCGGTATGGCATCAATATTAGTATCATTTCGATTAACGGATAACTGTATCGGTACTGACTCTGGTATAGCTGGAAATGTAGGGATTATGGGTGCCTGTCTGGGTGGTGGTGGTGGTGGTACAACTTCAGTAAACTCACGGGAGTTATGGTACCCCGGGTTGTCATAACAGGGACTGTGGTACCCCTGGTTGTCATGAGGGGAGTGGTGGCACCCCTGGCTGTCATGAGGGGAGTGGTGGTACCCCTGGTTGTCATGAGGGGAGTGGTGGTACCCCTGGCTGTCATAAGCCGAATTGTCATAACCTGAAGGTCCAGCAGGGGGAGCCCTAGAAGGTCCAGCCCCAGCCGCACTAAAAGGTCTAGCCCCAGCCTGGGGAACCCTCCTGGAATATAAGTCTATCATCGCGACCCCCCTAGACTCAAATTGTTGGTACACAGCCTTCCACAACTCCTCATCTGTTATAGGAAAACTCACAAAGTAAGGTTTACCCGCCCCAGCCTGTTGTGTGTCAATTCGGGTAGCCAATTCTAAGTCATACCGGTTGGGGTTTACACCAGTCTTTTCATATACTAGTTGCTTAAGTTCAATAAATGTGGTTCTTTCATTAACCTGCAAGCCGAATGAGGCATCTTTCGAGTAATACACGCCCTCGACACCCTTAATTAGCTTACCGCCCACGTACAGTGCAACCAGCATTTTTTCCTTAACAAACTACATTTAAAAAAAAAATTCATAAGAATTACAGTATAATAGATTCATTATTTTTTGCAATTTAAAAGTTAATTATAATATTAATTAAAGACTAATTTATAGTATTTACAGACTGCGGGTATAATAATTATTAATTAAAAATTAAACAGAAAATAATTAAATAAAAAATAAAATACCTGTAGCAATTGCCTCTAAATCGTCTAAAATCGCTTCAAAATCGCTCTCTCTTTCTTCTCTGTGGTTTAACAAATGATACTGTGTGCTGGAGAGAGAGAGACAGAGTGGTTATAAGCCAGCATACTGGACCGCCAGGGATACTGGCGGTCTGGTCCCTACTGGACCGCCCAGGTTTCTGGCGGTCTGGTTAGATCTGAAAAAACTCAAAATTTGGGGTTATTTTGATAAAAAATGTTTTTTTTTTGGGTTATTAATAAAAATGGCCGCTTTTCACCCCTACAGTAAATTGTCATATATTGATATACATGTCAAATAAGAAATAAATCTGCTGTTATTCCTTGAAAATAACTTGAAAATAACAAGAACCTGTTATTCCGATCCCAACGGTTGAGATCGTATATCAATGAAAAAAAAAATCATACGCAAATCTCATCGAAAATCAACAGTTAAAATCTGAATTACAGGTTCCTGTTATTTCCAAGGAATAATTTTGTTTCCAATACTATTAAACGGACATGAAACTATACACTTTAACTGGCAACTACAACTTTTTATTTACTTACATTTTGAAGCATAATAAAACGAATTTGATTATTAACTAAGTGTATTAATACTTTTCTTTTAATATATATCGTTGCCGATAATTTGTCGACAACCTTCAAAAAAAAAAAAAACTTTAGATGAAACTAAACTTCAGCTCACAATAAGAAAAAAGTCAAACGGGTCGGGTTTATGGGATTGCCCCGTTGCTAAAGAACTCCATGAAAGGTATCCGGATAAACCTCTCATTCTCTACCAACCAACCAAAATCAAAGAGTTTTCCAAATTCCAAATGCACTCCCACACCTTCATCCGTTCACCTCCGCTCCGCTCCTCCATCCTGCCCCTCTCCCTTCGCCGTTACATTACCCCAAAATGCACCCCAACTGCTGTCGCTTCATCTTTGTCCCTGCCTGACTCGGAGCTCTCTTCTCGCGGCTTCTCCATCAATTACTCTCCAACCAACCTCGATCCCACTGCCTTGAATGACATCTTTGCACGAGTAGGATTCCCCCGCCGCGACACGGCCCGGCTCAGTCTGGCACTGTCGCACCCATCAGGTCTGAAAATAGAACATCTCATGTTAACAATCTCTGCATGTCAGTAATGGCATACCTAATTACCACTTCATTAGTAACGAACATGACTGGTATTGTAATTGCTATCTGTGGGCATTTGTGATTTTAAAAAGCAAATTAGATTGACTTGATAACTTCAGGAAATAAAAATAATGGAATATATTGATGCCCCATCAACGTACCATACCCTGATTTAAACTTGATAATTTCAAGAAATCAACTTAGAAAAAGAAACAAGCAGCACCCCTAAATATGCTACGTAATAAAATTTAGTTATGCATTTCTTTCTTTAAGCCGGAATCAGTATTGAGCTAATCAAAGTAACCATCTAAACTATTATCAGGTTCTCTTGTCTGGCTGTCAAGAACCAAAGAACCAACCAAACCAGTAGCATTTGCACGTGCAACCGGTGATGGTGTGTTTAATGCTGTTGTGTGGGATGTGGTGGTGGACCCCTCATACCAGGGCATTGGGCTTGGCAAGGCTGTGATGGAACGGGTCATTGCAGAGTTAAGAGAGAAGGGGATAATGAACATAGCTTTGTATGCAGAACCCAGGGTCATCAGCTTTTACCGCCCATTAGGATTCATACCCGACCCGGATGGAATCAGGGGGATGGTGTACTCACGCAAAAACCTACAGAAGAAGAAGAGATGACAATGGAATAGGAAAATAGGATCCATTTTTTAGGATCCTCCTCAATTCCATAAAAAATGAAGAATCTCATGCACAGAAAATGTTTCTCCAAAAGAATCTTCACCACAAGTAATCTTCTCATGTAATCTTGTGCATACGCATTGCACTAGTTTATAACTTCTATTTTTTGTATTTTGCAAATATTTGTTGCCAATTTGTAACAGAAGATAACAACAGTATAGGTTCAATAATACAATTAGTAAAATAAATCTTAAACTTTTACTTTTATCCATAGCAAAAAAAACTTTATCACTATTTAATTTATTTCAAGGACAATGGAATTACAAACTAGGATCAAATTATATACGTTTTGGCTGGAATGTGCATTTGAATCATTCCTTCCAGAAGCAAAAAACCCAAAAAAAATAACATTAATTCACAATGAATTAAGTCGGAGCAGAAGGTTATATATTTTTGCTGAAATGATGATCTAAAATTATAGCTAGATAACATAAGCCAGCCTATACGTACGTCTACGTAGAGTTCTTCTCATAAAGGTAAGAGCAACAAAGTCACACATATTTTGAACCTCCATTAATTACACTAGAAAAATAATTCTCGTCAGGAAATTTGATCATAAAAGTGAGAGAAGATTAATTTCAAGTGCTAATTCAAAGCTACACTAATTCCATTACATGTCTACTCATAGTACAGCTACGCATCAATCTATAACAAATAAAGAACATTTATGTGTACAATTAATGTAGAAATTAATTAGAAGATCAAAATTGGCAAAATGCTGTTCCCAAAATCTGACAAATTGGTGGCAGTGTAGGAATAAACTTCTGATGGGGCAGAAATGAATGTTTCCAATATATATAGGAGGAGGTTAATGGAAACATTGTGATGAGCTGGGGATTTACTTTGTTTCCTGTTTTAAACAGAAGAAAAATTCAAGAAAAGCAACAGTAATTTCATTTCATGTACAGCTCTTGAGCAAAGAACAACATAGTAAGCATCCAAGTTATCTATTGAAAACTAAAAATACATGAACAACTATGTGATGGTAAATGTATATTAGAAGGTCGGTACGACACCATAGGCAGAATCTGACAATGCGGCAGCTGAGAAGTACTGATCCACCTCCAGGTCAACATCCGACCTTTTTGCAAACCGTCCCTTGATCCTTGGCCTGGTTTCTGCATATGCTTTTCTTGATGCATACCTGCAGTATTATAGTGATGATATTAGTAATAATGAAATTAATCCACCTTTTCACACCTCAGGAAAATTCTCCATTGGTACGTGGCAGATGCATGCAATATGAAGAATGCCTGTCGAAAATCCTTTTCTTTTAAAAAATTGCTGTGTTTCCATGTTTGAATGGAGGATTTGTTGAAATGTTAAAACTTAAAAGATCACAAGCTCAAGCCTTTATTGTTAAATTTGCTGGATTTCAAGTCTTACCCTTCTCATGTATTGCAAAAAAAAAAAAAAAAAAGAATTTCAAGTCTTCTGAGCCTGATGTTTATCTATATATGTTATTAGATGATAAGTAGCAAACCTAATAGTCTTCTCGAAGCGCCTAGTCTTTCGCTTCTCCCTGTAACGAAGAACTCTGGCCTCCCTGTCGAGGGCCATGAGCTGAGGTGGCAGCTGAGCTGGTGGGGCAGAGAAAAGGTCTATGGTCCCCTTGCAGGGCCTTAAGCAGGAGCTGGTTATGTCTGCAGCTGCAGTGTCTGGAACTACACTTGCATCAAGTGATGACACTGAGACCTACATGTGCAACACAATTAAATTGTTGATGGTTAATTCCACATGAACAGAAGTAATTTGTAACTAGCACTAAAGTGATAGGATGTTTTGAATTTCATTTATTGGCTCTAATTGTGTGTTTCTTTTCCTAAAGTCATTTGATATTTTCTAATTGAAGATAACGCATAAAAAATTATACATGGAATCAAGTTTTTGAAAATATGCACATTAGTTCATGTTTTTTTTACTCCGAGGCTGAAACAATTTACTATGATACCGTATCCTTCTTATCTTTTTGATGCCTTTTTTTTCGTACAATTACCTACCAATTCTGTTAATTCATATAGACTAACTCACGCTATGACTGAGTGAAGCACCATAACCAAACCCACACTTTGATCCATCATACATTATATCACCATGCAGCCTTTGCTGTTCTTTTTGTAGCTGGTCATTTGGAACCACCATAAAATCTTTCGGATTCTCGCCCGCTGAATCACCACTGCTCCCTCCAATATCCAAATACTCGTCCCCAAATCCAAAATCCAATTTCTCACTGTTCTTCATAGGCTCGAGCAGCAGCCACGACGACGCCTCCTCCTCGTCCTCTTCTTTGATCTCGTCATAATTCTCGTCTTCGTATTCTGTTTCCTTGATTTTCATATCGTCATGCCTGTCTGCTCTGACAGGTCCTAAGGCATGGTGGTGGGCCAGGCCAAGCCCAGGTCGAACGACACACCCACCGGCTCCAAGTGTCCCTGGCATCTGTGTGGACCCTGTCATTGGGACCCGGTGATGGCGTCGGGCAAGTGGGTTTGCGGAGTGCACCTCTGCGTCACAGGCTGAACAGAGTGCCGCAGCATCGGCGCGACAGTAGACCGTGCACGGCGCTGCCTTGCAAGATTCGCATGTCTGCGGCACGGCCGAGCCCCAACGACCCATGCCTCCCTCCTCTAACTTCAGCATGTCATTCATATAATTAACTGACTCTGGCTCTCTCTGTCTCTTACTACTGTGTACTTTGGATTTGGAATCGACTGTGAAGTTTGAGAGATTGAGCAGTGGTTGAGAGAAGGCCCAAGGATGAAATTAAGGAGGGGAGAATCGAGTTGGTCACACGTGGCTGTAAATGAGAGGATGAGAACAGCCGGTCTCTTATCTTGCGGTTGCCTGGTGTTGTAGGTGGGGTCAACTGGGTTTTTGTGGGGCCCAGAGCAAACGAATCTGTAAGAAAAAATTTCAGTTCATACCTCAATTGTCCATCACTCCGGTCTCCTGATACGTTTACTATTTAATTTTTGTAGCGGATACGTGAGGTATATAATTATAAATACTTAAAATTAAGAAGTCTAATAATTGTAACTCAACCAAAATTTCTGAGCACGTTCTTCAAATAATTTAACAAAAAAAAAATTTCAATGTTATCCGACTTTTATTTTCAATTGCAATATTCAAACATTTAAAGCTCTCTTTATTACATGCTACTCACAATCATTTAAACATCTATCTGCAAACATTAAAATTCTAAATCTACATAGTTTAAACTCCTAATTACTTTTGTTTTCAAGCCAAAAACAGAAAAATTCCTTTCATCCACTTTTTTTTTATTTTTCCTCTGACCATTCTTGTCCATTTTCCTGACAATCCGTGATGAATTTTGCGAATCTAAAAATACAAATGTTTTTTTACCTGATTTTCTCTTTTAAATGAGATTCATGAAGAATGACTTTCAAGTTATATTTGTGTCATAATTTTTTTACCACTTTAAATCTGTGTGACAGTTAGTTTTTTTTTATTTTGCTTCAAAATAATTTAAATCTACGTTTATAAGCCTTCAAATCTTTCGTATAAACCTCATGTACAAGCATATAGACCTCATTAATAACACTTTAAATCTCTAGAATAAAGCGTATACACCTCATGTACAAAGAATTTAAACCTCAACAATAACACTTCAAAGCGTATAAATCTCAACAATAACACTGCATTTACAAAGCTTATAAACCTCATGTAGAAAGCCTTGAAAATTTTAATAGTTATAGACTGAGATTTAAAAACTTGAAAATTTAAAGTACTCATGAGTTTTACTTTAAAAAAAAAACAAATGACTTTAAAATTACTCAAACGTATTTCTTCATGGATCTTATTTGAAAGATAAAATCGAATAGAAAATATTCGTATTTTTAGATTCGTAAAATTCATCACAGATCATTGAAAAAATAAATTATATTGATCAGAGAAAAAATAAAAAATAGAGGGTGAAAATAATCTCTTTTTTCTGGTTTGAAGACAAAAGTAATTGAGAGTTAAAACTATCTATAAATGCTTTCAGATAGAGGTTTAAATGCTTGTGAGTAACATTTTAAAATGTTATAAATATAGCTTTAAATGTTTGGATATTAGTACTGGAAATGAAAGTTAGACAATATTGAAAGTTTTTTTTTTCTATTAAATTACTTGGAGAACGCTCTCGGATATGATGGCTCGGGGGATCAGAATATTTCTCTAATTTTAATTAGTTGCTTTTAACAACAATCCAGTTATTTTTAATATAATAATAATATAAAACTAATTGATTGTATATTTTCTTTTTAATTATGCGATTACATCCGCAGATCTATAACCGTTGGATCGTATCTTGTAGATATGAACAGCGGGTATGCCTTTAGCCTTGTTGATTTCTGCGCTGAATCCGTGTAGACTATGGTGTGGCCAGCAACTATGTTATACTTCAATACACAGAAACAGGACGAGACGCATAGACAATCCGATCACGTCCGTGGCGCTTAGATGAGATATATCTCAAACTTAAAGTGTTTTTTTTTTCGCACTAGCTTTGATGCGTTGGCGTTGCGCTCTCTCTTTACAAGTTGAATCCAGATGAAACGGGGCCCACACCAGCACGTTACTTTCAGACTTTTTTCTCTGATACACGTAGAATGAGAGGGTTCAAATGTCTTCATTTTTGTGTCTCTATCGTGCTTTTATTTTTAAAAACTTAAATAATTCAAAGTTTAAAATTTAAACATCAAAATAAAACCGTTATATGTGATCTATGTTATTTTCTCCATGTGCTCATAAAAAATTATCACATTTTGATTTTTCTTTTATATGAATCAATAAGTTGAAAAATCAATGTCTAGAAATTATTCACATTTTTATACATTTTTACAAGCTCAAGATGACAATCAAAACAAAGTTGAAATGCCATAATTTTTTACATGTACATAGATAAAATGATATATTTCATATCCAACGGTTTCATTTTAAATTTTAAGATTTAAATTTTGAGTTATTAAAGTTTTTAAAAATGGAGGCATTTGAACCCTCCTCATATAGAATTGTAGAATTTCTTACCGATCGAAGGTAAATAACACATTTAACCCTCTTAGTTATTAGAAAACGACCCGCAATGTATATAATACAAAAAACATCAATTCTTCGCAGAATTTTTCCACAACAAAAGGGAAAAAAAGTATTAGAAAAGAATTTAAGAATACTTGCTGCTGCGGAAAGATAGCTATGACAAAGTGTAGATTTCTATGTGCATCTCTAGTTTCTTTTTTTTTGTAGCAATTTATCTTGACGGAGATTTATTTCATGTACTTTTGATAATAATAAGAAATACATTAAAATTTAAAAATTGGTATGTGAAAAATATAGTCTATAAAAATGACATAATAGATGCTATCATATTTAACATATATTTGATAATACATCAAATAACATCGATTGCATAAAAATTTAGACACAGTTAATATATGAAAATTAACATATCTATAATTGTTTTCTATTTTATAATTTTTTTTTACATGATTGAGAAAGTGTTGTAAAGATGATCAAAATCGCGACAATAAGTGATTGTCAACAAACTCGTAATAAAAAAAAATATCATTGACTTTTATGATAACTTCTTGTAAATAGACGTTTCATTGATGAACATATTTGTAGCATGTTATCTGAGATTCTGAATAATTTTTTTTGTTGCACAATCAATAAAGACAAAATGAAAAAGTATGTGACTCGTATGCTACATAAAATCAAACTAGCTCAAGTCAAAAAAAAAAAAAAAATCAAACTAGCTCTTCTAGTATCTTTACTCCGAACCTTTACATGAGAGTTTGTATACGTGTTTGAATTAATTTTTGCAGCAAGCTCTAGACAAAAATTATTTTGGGATAAGGAAAAGTAATTTTCGTTAATTATCATGGAGCTGTTCGGCAACACCCTTAACCTAGTTAGGATTAAGTTCTAAGGAAGCTTAAGGAACCGGTGTTCGGTAAGCTAAAGGAAGGGGCAACGGATTAAGGAAGCTGGGGGGGGGGGGGGATGGTGTCTTAAGGAATGGAGAGCGGATTAAGATCCGGACAAAAGGAGGCTAAAGGAGGTAAGTTTAATCCGTGCTAAGGAACTGGTGTTCGGCAGAATTAAGCGGCTAAGGAATCTAAAGGAGGCTCGTTTAGCCTTAAGGAGGCTTAATCCCGTCTAGCCGAACAACCCCCATGTGATTTGCAGGTGGATTCTTTACAACAAATAAAATAACTAATTTGGATTTTAGAGCTGAAAATCAGTATTTAATTTAATGGCACCATGTGAAAAGTTATAAGTTCAAAATTTGATTGAATATTAAAAAAGATCGAGTAACTTGACTCGTAATCAATAATCACACAAAACAACTTGGGTTCCAGAGCCGAAATACCGGGTAACATGCACAGGAAACAACCACCTTTGGCGACACATTGGAACCGAACTAATTAACTGATGATGTCACTTGACAGTTGCCACTCATGTTATAGTCTTAGCTATTCCTTTTCAAATGCTGATTTGGAACATACTGCTATCAAGCCACGTGAAAGACACGCAGGGGATACTCAAGTTATGTATGTGGGTTGCTGAAGCCTAAAGGCCAGATCACAAAGGACAACTCGGAGTCGAGCTACTTAGCTACCCACGTGGCCCGATACTTGGGCTACATTTAAACAGACATGCCAACCACTTGTCTTTGATTTATCTTTTGCCGTGCAAATTTTCGTATATACTAGGCCATTATTATCTTTTCTCTCACTTTCTTTGTTGCTGTTGTCTGACTCTGTTCAAGATTGGATAAGGTAAGTACTTGGTGCGCTTCGACTCGTAAAACAAATAAATGGTTAAATACTGATAATCGAGACAGGACAGAAAAGAGAAATCGTCAAAAAATAATAATATTATTATTAATGTATAAATTCATATAAATAACAACAAATAATCTAACTTACATGCCAGGCTACAAAAGTGTACTCCTTTCCTCAACAAGATATAAGATAAATAGCGACAAACGAACATTTAATTGTCTGAACAAAAGAGAACAATGACCGAAACTATTATCAAGTGACATATTTTATGGTATTATAATTTCATTTCAAATGTGTATTCTTAAGAGGAATATTTCACAATGAGCTTATCCACGTGGATGATGATGTCATCAATTGTGGGCCGGATTGCAGGCTGAGGCTGAAGCATCCATATAATAAATTGACGAAGTGGGTCTGGGTATGCTGGGTTTGGACCATCAGCCCATTTTATTTGTGCACTTTTGACAGCTGATTTGAGCCCTCCTTCAGATTCATCAATTTCATAATCAAAAGGAGATTTTCCATACCTAAAGTTTTCACAAAAGTTAGAAAAAGAGATTCAATTAATATCTTATTACTAAATCTTTCTAGAATGAATCAGATGCTAGCAAAAATTGAAATTTCAACTAAGTGCTATTGTACCTAAACAATCATGCAATGGACCTCAATTGAACCCAACTAATACTCAATTAGGCCTCAATTAATTGCACAAGCTAAACATCTTTCCACGCAATCATAATTATAAAGAAGCCTCAATCTAACTTCACCTCAATTATATAATGGTTTCCAATAGTGCAAATTAAAACTCAATCTGATGCAATTATAGCTCAAGTTTATATGATTAAGCCTTTGTTAACCTTTGAAGTAGGGGTGGCAATGAAACCGATTTACCAGATTGCCTGAAGCGTACCATATTCAATTAAGGCAGTTTCTTTTTGTTAGCTTATTGGTAAGGATATGGATAAGAAATTTTTTTTTTGATAGCTTGACGATTAAGGAAAGATTGATTTATGCAATATTTCATGTAGTTTCCACTAATCATTAACCATAATGGGTAAGAATAGGATATCGGTAAGGCTAATGTTTAACAAACAAGGATAAGACATGGACACCTGACCCACACCACAACCCATTGACACCCCCACTTCCAGAGATAAGCCTCCATTTACCCTCAAATGTGCAGTACAACTCACCAATAGCTCTCTCAAAGATCTCTTCCATGTGTCGACACAAAAAAAAACAAACAAAATAATTGTAGTCAGAGGGAAGAAATAACAGGATAGAAGGGCTAGTACATACATGATTGCATATAAAGTACAACCGAGAGACCAGATATCAGTTCTCTCGTCTATATCAGCATTGCTTGGCACATCCCATAGTTCAGGAGCCCGGTAAAGAGACGAACAATGCTCTGTCGCCCATTCCTACAATTGATACCATTTCAAAGGGCGTTCAGATTATTACTTGTTCAAATCACCTTTTAAGATCTTAAGCTTTAAGCAACTGGCCCATACTCAGCTTAGTCCCACCAGAACCTGGTACAAACAAATTATCCCCCACCGAAGAAGAGGATGTGCATCAATTAATTTTTTTTTTTTGTGTGTGTGTGTGGGGGGGGGGGGGGGGGGGGGGATGGTTGACTCTCTCTGTTCAATTTAAATTGTGATGCAGCACATGGAATAAGAAGCAACTGCCTATTCTCTCACGCACACAAAAATAAATTTGCTGCAAACAATGAGAGGTTCACAAGGAATACACACAAAACTTACAGAATGTCTAAAAATCAATAACCAGGGCTCATTCACAATAGGAAAATTACAACACGCATACCTGCAATTGTGATGCTTCAGACTGGGACCGGATTGACCTCCTAGCAGGTCGGGCGCTCTCAAAATCCATCAACATGGCAAGTGGCTCTTGCCCTTTTCTTTGGGTTATCAACACGTTCTCTGGTCTCACATCGTTGTGTGCATGTGGCGGGTCAAAACTGTGCATGTGCTTCAGCCCTGCACAGAGCTACATAGATACAAGGATATAAAATGTCAACTGCATTTGAAAAGACTGATTTATGCAAGAAAAGCGATATGATAATCTCTCTAGTGCCAAGCCTATTGAATTCAATAGCTGAGTTAACCCCTCAAACAAAATAATCTTATATAAAAGTACAAGGACAAGCTCTTCTTTTTGTGATTGTTTTTTCTTTTTTTTTCTTTTTAACTCTCTAAAAAGAAGTTTTTTTGTGTGATTTCACGGCCTTTGAATATAGACCGCAGCCAAGAGCAATAACAAAAGGGAAGAAAGACCGGAAGATAACCATGCCATTTCTGATCCAATCAAGATAGATGCAGCTAAATCCTCAGGTACTTTTTAGCATACTTGCTGACAATAAAGCCAAAATAAGCTATAAGGCACTAAGAGGAATAATGTAAAATCAATTTATGAAATCACCTGGCGAAATATCTGGAGGACAGTTACAGTTGGGAAGAACTCGTTCTTGGCTTGCATAATTTTGGTCAATTCAGACAGCGTGCCATCTAAGTGTACTGGGAATAGCAAATAAGCTTCATAGTTTTGAAGTCCATCTTCTTTTCCCTATTGATAGACAATTATAGTTTATTAATATCAGCAAAGAAGAAAGAAATCATATCACATACACTGCAAATTCTGGTCAAATTGATAAACAAGAGACTTAAGGGTTATAATGGCTAACTTGGATTAAAATGAGGATCAATTACTGAATGAGATCAAATTCATAATTAATTGACTTCAATTGAACAGTTGGACAAGCAAGCCTAAAAGCCAGTATGTAGCATTTCAACTGGCACCATACACTGCTGCCAATCTTCCACAATTATCAAACTTTGCTGCTGTTTCTAATGCAATGTATTACCTTAACGGAAATGATGGCGTGGTCAAGAAGGGGAAGCAAATTGGGATGGTTGAATTGAGAGGAAACACGTATCTCCTGTTTAACCAATTCCAACTGTTCTTTGCTATGTATCATAAATTTCTTCATTGCATATGTCCCATCAGCTGAAAAACATATAAACAGTAAAGAAAACAACAACATAAGTTCTGACCTAAATTCCAGAACTTGACTCTTGGTTTTTGCGGTTTTCTTCTGCTTAGTGACATTGTCGTCAAAGATTTATCACTAAACTCATTTTTTTCTTATTTACTTCTTCTATATGTTTGGGCAACATGTTGCTTACCTGAAAGTTAATGTTCAACTTTATTGGAAACGTATCCTTAAAAAAACAAAAAAACTGAAGTTGTTTAGTGTTGACCTGAGATCTAAATCTTAAGTCAAACAGTATAACAAAGAAAGCTTGAAAGTTCTTCCTGTTGGTGGTAAGTAGTGGACAAACAAAATCTGGCCCAGAGAGAGTTTGTCAATATTGACAGTTATTTACAATTAGGATTAAAAGATTGTTTGTATTCATCTATTCTCATTTTACCAGAACTAAAAAAAAGAACCATTACTCTTTTCTGAAGTAGTAGGCCAAAGAAAATAATCAATTAGTCAATAAAGTTTCTTGTGCAAAACATATAAAAGGTAGAATAAATAATTATGAATGTAATGCACACAGAAAATACATTTTATCCACCTAAGAAAACCTTAAAAAGGTACCTGCATTCAAAAAACATTCGTCAAACCTTACCTCATCAATCAGATCCAACAAATTGAGATCTGAAATACAAGGACTAAGCAACAAGGATCTATCTACAGAAACAGATCCACTCCCATTTATCAGGAAAAAGTTAACTGATAAATACAATAGCAAAAGCCCACTACATCACAAAGTCTAACACGCACCAAAATTTATAAGGAAAAGAAGAAAAACAGCACGAGATTCAAAGGAGGAGTTATTCTACCCGAGATGTGGGAGGGGTCGATTGATTTCTTCTTGGCGAGGCCGCTAGCGCCGTCGGGAAGGTTCTCCTTGACGAGAAAGACGGTGGAGGATGCATCCGTACCTCCGATCTGCTTCAAGATTCGGAAGCGGTTGTCGTTGACCCAGACCTCGCCAGTTCCTCCGGCCGCGCCGTAGATCGCGTTCAGCCCCGAAAAGGAACACCCCATTGAGAAGATATTGAAAATGATTCTTTACCTCTCTACCTCTCTCTCTCTCCTGCTCGGTTTAATGGGAAGTAGACTTGTTCAGGAGAGGTGAGAGAATTGAGAGGTACGTTGGAAGAAATTTAATTATCTCAGGTCGTATGTGTTTCTCTCCGTTAGGTGCGGGGTGCTGTGAATCCTGTCAACGCGCGGGATGGTCCGAATGCATTCGGATCGGGTAAATCCAATGAATACCGCTTATGGTAAACGATCCAATGAGCTTCATTATCCATATTGATTTACTTACTAGTTACTACTAGTAATTGCCAAATGCCAATCCAATTCGGATTCGGATCTTGTTTAATGATTTTAAAGCTCGATAGCAGGACGCAGGTATTACAGTGGGACAGTGTAAAAAGTACGTTGTGAATTATAAGACATGATTTGATTTGAATACATAGGTGAATATGTAGGAGCTTGCTTTGGCAGAATACATAGGGCTGTTAATGATTAAGTTTCGACTCAAATTTGACTCGGTTCAATGAGAGAAGTAAAATGATTCGGCTTTAACTTGGTTCGTTTTTGAAAAAAAAACTTAGCTCGATTTAGTTCATGTAAACGCTTGACTCGGTTCGTGAGTTCGTTCGCGAACTCACAAACCGGCTCATATTTTTACTTGAGCCGTGAGCCAGTATATTATTGCATTATTCATAACTATGTAACAATTATTCATCATGTGAAAAGAGAACGAAGATTGCTCAGTATACTATTGGATTCATTGGTTTCTTTTTATTTTCTGATATAAAGAAGTTTTTTTTTTCTTTCCTCTTGTTAATTTTCTCTGTTTCAAATTGAGTTGGGACGCTGCCGCGTGTTGTGTTTTATATTGCAAATTTGGAATTTCATTTCAATATTGGATGGTTTTCAAAGAAAGAAATTTAAAATTTGCATTTAATACATTTTCTTTTAAAATTAACTTTATATGAAATGATGAACAATTGAGCTGAACTTTTTTCTTTCAATAGCGAGCCGAGTTAAGTTCGTTTTTTTTTTGGTTTCGAGTTCAATTCGTTATGATTCTTAAGTTTATCAAATCTTTTGGGTGACACAGGAATAGCGCTAATCCAGGAATAGCTGCTATTTCTGACGAGCTATTTTCAACACAACACGTTTGAGTGAAAAAAACACTATTCTCAACAAAGGAATAGCTCGGGTCAGCTGCTATCCTGCTATTCCTATGAAATGTTGGGTTAGCAGTTATTCCGAACCTAAGAATAGCTGCTATTCCGAGCTATTGATGTCTGGTGAGCTCAAATACAAAGTATGAATTTATCAAATTAATTTTAAGTGATAGATTTAAATCGTTAAAAACTGATTAATTTTACGAGTGATGTGTTTACATGTCAAATTAATTTAGTGTATAGTCAAGCAATTAGAAAGAATTTTTTTTTATATATTTGTTTTATACTAAATTAATTTATAAATTTTACATGTAAACATATTACTCGTGAAAAAAAATTTAATTTTAATAGTTTAAATTTGTTGTCCGAAGTCAATAAGATAGATTTTAGAGTTAATCGCACTAAATTCTGAGCTTAATAATATTCTAGTTCTACTCGTTATTTAGTACTCTTTTTAAATAATAAATTTATTTTTGTTAATAACCTTTGTATATTTTCTCGAGAGAGGTTGGATCTTGTATCATGCACATTGTGTTCTTTGTACAACTTGCCGCATTAAAACCGGTCATCATTTATTTGGTAATGCACTTTCACCGAAAACTTTTGTATTGTGCCTTCACCCAGTTCAAACTTCAAAGTCAATCTCTTGCTATCTCATACAACAATTCAGGATGCTTCACTGTAAAAATCGTGCTAACGTGTTTATTAGACTTAATTTGAATAATGGATGTTGGGTGCTGTGGAAAGGAAAAAAATAGACCAATCTTTTCAGTTAAAGGAAAGTATGTTTTTAACTTTTTATAATTCCGTCGTAAAGAATATGCAGATAGAGATGTGCAATCCCTGACCATGCAGAATGAGATCTGAATCGTCCATTTTAATATGGCACAAATCTCAAATAAGCTTTGAAATGATTTTGAATTGGCTCGAGGAATTCTATCTCGTGCAATACCACAAAGCGATATTCACTCAATAAAAATAGAAGACATTTTTTTTATGTTGTTGAGGATTTACCTCTCTAATAGATATTTTTTTTTTGGGATTTCATTTTGTTTATCATTTTTGTAAAGTCTTATTGTCTAATAAAAATTGTTGGGTGCTAATTTTTAATTAATCTTAAAGAATAATATTTGTATGGAACTGTGATTGACAAATAATCTCTGAAATAGTTATAGAGAAATGCTATTTGGAATAGCACCGACAGCATTTGACAATTTGAAAATTGAACAACGCTAGAAAGAGTGCTCTTCCTCTCTTCTCGTCCTTTTTTGACAATTTTTTTTATAATATTTCTTTCGTACAATATTTTTTATCTGACTAAACCCCTTGCACGATTAACCGGCCTGTAATGTTATTCTGAATATTAATACAGAAAAAAAATGTATTGGCAGAATTATGACTCACCTAAATAATTCATACTTATTTTTTCCGAAATAAAATACATATACTTCTATTTCAAAACTTTTTAACTCCGTCTATACTTCATATATCATAAGAAAATTCAAAAAATTCTCTTCTTGCATTCCATGTTCTATACACCCAAAATGTATGTATACTTAATATGTATGAGTAAAGCTAATATACACTTAAGTGTAACGTACACTTAACCTTAGGGCCATCAGATTTCTTTAAAAGTCGTGTAGATTCTTTAATAGTCGTGGTAGCATGACTTTTAAAGAAATCTGACGGCCCTAAGGTTAAGTGTACAGTACACTTGGTACACTTAAATGTATATTAGCTTTACTCAATATGTATATTATTCATATATGACTTATATAGTTATATATCTAGTATGTAAGTGTTTTCTATATTTTTTTCTTTCCTAAATAATTATAAGAAGGTTAAAGCAGGGGCGGATCTACATTTATCCGTACGGGTGCTAAGTCAATTTTAAAATTTTAGTTATGTATATTACAATTTAATTGAATTTTATTTTTTAAGAACTCGTATATAGCCTAGCCTCCCTCATAAAATATTACATGTTTATTTAATTTGTAGTCTAGTGGTTATAACTTTGTGGTTGTGGAGGTTTGAGAGCTTGTGTTCAATTCCCACCAACATCATATTGTTCATTTTAATTTTAGCATCTCCTATATTGAATTTCTAGTTTCGCCCCTGAATTCAAGTCAAACACTTTTATAATCAAAGTATGAACTCGTTTGAAACAAGGACAAACATATTTGATGCACAAATAAATGGTACAGATAGGGTGTGCAGTTATCATTTTTTGTAAATCTAAATACAATAATTACCATTGAAACAATATTAAGGAGGTGGACAATAAAACATTTCTTTTACCTCATAGAGTGAATAGAATTGAGAAAAAAGGAGTTAAAAAATGTAAATTTTAAAATGGACGTAATTACTTTATATATATATAGAGAGAGAGAGAGATGGGCTATGGTGCATTGCAATGCATGGAGGGGTTTGTGCATTGGACCATAAATCTAAAATTCAAAATCCAAATAGCCGATCCAAACCGTTTATCTTGTTCTCCATATTAATATGTGCTTGGAAACCAAATTTTATATTTTTATGAATTTTTTTACTATTTATTAAGTATTTTACAAAATTGTTGATCCAACTGTGGCTGCTGATTTTACTGTTTTGTTAAGCCACCGTTGGATCAACAATTTTGTAAAATACTTAATAAATAATAAAAAAAATTCAGAAAAATATAAAATTTGGTCTCCAAGCACATATTAATATGGAGAACAAAATGAACGGTTTGGATCGGTCATTTGGATTTTTAATTTTAGATTTATGGTCCAATGCACAAATCCCTCCATACATTGCAATGCACCATAGCCCATCTCTCTCTATATATATATCATAAAATATGGAGGTAGTTATTTTTTAAGTTTGTTGATAATTTCAGCAAATTTAACGTTATTGTATTGAGAGAAGAAAAACTAACTTTCTTGTATATTGAATGATTAGCTCTTGATTTAGTGATTAAAGATAATGTTATATGTGTGAGGTTGCATATTCAAAATTTGAAGCCTCTAGTTTTATATTAAAAATCATTTGGATTTTTTTTTTAAAAAAGGTATATGCCCGTTTCATATATATGAAACTGGTAACTTACAAAAACCTATTTCAAAGTTCAAGCCATATTGCTCAGATGAGCATCTCTACAGATCACATATAATAGGATATAACAAAAAGCAAAATCATAGTGCACGCAGGCACTCAAAATAACCCCAGTATAAACTGGCAGCAAGCTCCATATAATACAACAAATCATTTGGATTATTGTGCATGATTTATTTTATCTCAGCCGTAAAAACTCGACCTTTTTTTTTGCAAAACTTTATTATATCACGTAGAACAAATTTGCAGACTTAGAAAGAATTAACGGTAATTCTTCGTGAATAAAAAAGATGGTTCGTGATTCACTGCCTTTATATATACATTTTTAATTATCAAATAAATATTCTAATAAAACGGATCGCCACACCTCAAAGATCTCTTGTATCGGTTAGGTGCTTGCATCTAGTTATTGCCTTATCGAATTCGTATCCTCTGCATTAACTCAAAAAGGAATCTTTTGAGTTAATACATATGGACCGTCCGATCAGCTTTAAGATTCGTGCGCACTAATATTGAAGATCCCCTATATTTTAGGCGGGGACCGGATGGGCTCCGTTTACAATTGAACGGCTGATATCTATTAACTCAAAAGATGCTCTTTTGAGTTAATGCAGACGATGCGGACTCTGCCTTATCGGGGCTGAGTTGGTCGAGAACACTAATCTCCAAGCACATCTTGCTCGTTCTTGTATTAATTTTAGTTGAGATTTGTGCACAAAAAAAATTGAACAGTTGATCGGAATAACAGCATATTTATTTCCGACAAATCGAGCTAGATTAAGAGGTTGGGGCCGGAATGGAAATGTACAACCGATTTGCTTATGAATGATGTGATGTAAGGCCCCTACGGGCTGTGTAAGAAACCACTAGCCTCCTTGGTCGAAACAATTTCCCTTTTCAAATGTTTAACACATGAATTCTCAAGTAAATTCGATCAAACAATAAAGTCTACAACAAGCAATTTATTTCATAGTTCTCTTCCGTTAGATCGTTGTGGGAGCGTCTGAGACCATTTTGTGTTATCTTCGTTGGAACGAAGAAAAATATGACTTGAGGACTGGTATTATTTGTGTTTAATTTTTTTTTTCTCAAGGGACTCTTTTCCAATTATATACAGAAGAAATTGGCTTTTGTTGAAGATTTGGTTACGCAAACACTTCTTCTGCAACTTTATCAGTAGATCTGATTCTCAATGCTTTCACTTTAACAGTTATATTACACACTAACACACCTTATCAAGCAAAGCACATAATATGTACCTATACAAAATATTTATCTATATACTCAAATTGTAGTTTCAAATCACCTTGGTCCAGAGAGTTCCATGGCTTGAACCACGATTGAAGAATCATCAGTAACATCAGAGAAACCACCTAATGACACAGGTTCCTGCCATTTTGTGATTGGCTGAGACGCATCTGCCTCCCATTTCTCGGCAAGACCGTCACCTTCTAGCATTCGTACCACCTCTGACATGAGAGGCCGACGTGCTGGTAGGTATTGAGTGCACAGGAGAGCGACTCGAACCATTTCTTCTAGCTCGACCCGGTCATATCCATACCCGTTCCCGTTCCATAAATCCCGGTCTACTATTGTATCTAGCCTCTTTTCTTGCTGGATCTTTTTAACCTGAATTTAAATTGCAATATCCTGAGGGCAAGATCAAATCTTGGAGAAAAGTTAATTTGTAATTGAATAGTAATGTAGATGGTTGCCATACTTCCCATTTTCTAATTAACCTGTTTCCCTTGGCCCAAATTTGTAATTGAACCTCAAATGGTGCAATTGAGCTCACTTAGATAGACATACTCGATTAATCGAAGGAGTGTTCTCAAGCATCAATTACATTATTTGCCCTGGATTTACCCTCCATTTTCTGACCATTCCAATATTCCTTTAGCACCAATCTACAGTCTGGTTCAATGAAACACTAAAAGAATG
The DNA here is from genome assembly GCF_964058835.1 of Carex rostrata. NCBI lineage: Eukaryota > Viridiplantae > Streptophyta > Magnoliopsida > Poales > Cyperaceae > Carex > Carex rostrata. The sequence goes on along the minus strand of NC_135931.1, from coordinate 7,075,294 downwards.
TACAAGGAACCGAACTGAATCAGTTCCTCTAACATTGCCAACCAAACCCTAACAAAATTCACAAAGTTTCAAATTTGGTATTTAATCATTGTTCCTCACCCATTCAAGCATTGCCCCTTTCTGATTGGATGCCTTTCCAAATTCCATTGCTGTTAAACCTGTCACAAGTTCGAGCAACAAAATCCCAAATCCAAACACATCTGTTTTTTCTGATGACTGTCCTGTTGACAGGTATTCTGGTGCAATGTGGCCTACTGTACCACGTACTGCTGTCGTCACATGCGTATCTCGATGGTCAAGGAGTTTTGCCAGGCCGAAATCACCCACGACAGCCTCACAGTAGTCATCTAGTAAAACATTAGCGGCTTTCACATCTCGGTGAATAATCTTGGGATCACATTGCTCGTGTAAATACTGGAGACCTCTAGCAGCTCCTAGAGCTATTCTTCTTCTTGTGCCCCAATCTAATGCTGGCTTTTCTAAAGGAAAAAAAGACACTGGTTACAGTGCAGTAATAAGATTTAACTAACTACAATATTCTTTAACAGATAAATTATTTTTCTTTTGTTCAGGATATGTAAGCTTAGGTGGTCTAGACACAAGGACCGAAAGTTTGTGACAAGAAGGGGCATAGTGATGCTTTCCCAAAGGTTACTGGGAATATGGTATGTACCTTTGAGACGGGATGCTACACTTCCATTAGACATGTAAGGATAAACCAGAAGCCTCTCGGTTGCGGTCATGCAAAATCCATACAATCTAAGGAGGTGTCTGTGTACTGCTAGGCTTATCATTTCCAATTCTGTTTGGAACTGCTTTTCCCCACCAGCCACATTTCCATCTTTCAGCCTTTTCACCTGTTTCACTTAGTTTAGCTAATAAAAATGTTACAGCTTAGACAGAGCTAACAGTGGAAGCTCTGGCCAGTATCTAAATCTGACTGGAGCTTAATATAACTAACAAACCAGTGTCCAAATGATATGGATGATAACAATTTACTGGTGCAGCCACAACTTTGTACATCCGCACTTGAATTTGAAAATTTGACTCGTGTTTTTTTCATATCTTTCAGATTGATGCCTGTGCCTAATGTTATATTAATGTCAGTGCATGCATACATCATAATTTAGTTTGGTACCATATTTGAAGCTTTTTACAATGTTAGTACAGTTATTTAATATTTGACTAAATGTCTAAATGTTCATGATATTTCATTGGTTATATTTTTATTTTCAAATTCTGGGCTTCATATAAACTTGAGCAACTGAAGGCAAAAATACTTTAGTAGTGTAACTCTGGACTTGTCTTGGATCCAAGCCAGGTACACCAGGACACACTTATCTAATATATCTTTCAACAATCCTGATAAGCAAAGACAAAAGCTTCATAAATAAGAACAAAAGGAGTAATTAATTTTAGGTACCGCAACAAGAGTTCCATCTCGCAACTCGCCCTTGTACACATCTCCAAAGCCTCCCTTCCCCAGTATTTTCTTGCTGCTAAAGTTATTTGTTGCTACCTGAAGCTCTTTGAATGAAAACCTTCTGAGGTTGCCTAGTGAGACTTGCTCCTCATGTTGGTCTGTAATACATTGAAGTTACAAATGATACAAAACAATCAATACACTTACCAATAGCATCTCATGTACCAAACATGAACCATATTGTATTCAATGATTGCATTATCAAAATGATATTCAATTTATCTTGATGATGCACCAGTAAACTATGTGTAGTAACAAACTCCAATACGCTTATCCCTGACATAACCTGACTGCTATTTCTTGTTGTGTTTATAAAAAAAATACTTACAATTGGTATCAAATAAGATCCGCTGATTGTGTTTTCTCTGCCTCCAAATGTACAGACTGTAGCATATTCCGAGCAACATAGTGAACCCCAGGCTCAATCCAACTGCTAAATCTACTTTGCAGTTTCTAGTCCTTCCTCCAGCTATAAACACATTTCAGCTTAGGGAAAAAACAGCACCAACAATAAAACTAAAAGATTGTGAAGATAGCAGCAGCACCACACTGGCCAACAGCCAGCATATATGCCAGAAAGACATTTAATTCAGAACCAAGAGGTCATTAATCTGAATCTCTTCTTGCCATAGTGTCAGGAGAATGGTGTGATGCAATGGCAGTTCCTCCAAAGTAGCAATAAAGTTTTAATTAAGAATAATTAATGTTTATCAAATCTCAGTTGAGAATTAAAACCTAGTAGTCTAAATTTTGTCTTGCTAACCAATAAGGAAGCCAAAAATAAAACAGACACTAGAAACAGGGGAAAATGCAACTGAAAATATACCCTGAGAATTGTTTAAGTTCAAGGAGACCGGCATAGGCATCACTCTGTAGCATTCTTTCTCAGAGCCCTTGGGGCAGATCAAAGGGTTTCCAACAATACTATCATAAAGGCACAAAGAGAGAAAGAATCATAAAAGAGAAAAGAAAAAAATTTGGGCTCCTTTGCTTTAATTTGAACATTATTACTATTAAAGAATCAAATCATCTGCAAAGCCAAATAGAAAAATAATAGATAATAATATTTTCATAGAATCATAGCTCAGCCACCAAGTTGTATCGATAATTACATTCTCTATATTCTTGTGTTGAATAACATCAGAATTCTAACCAGATGATCAAGGAGACTGGTCACTCTAAAAAGCTTTTTATGTAATATATTCCTTAATTAGGGATCATACTACAAATTATACAAATAAACAATTGCGTTGCATCATTCAAAGGACTCCTACTCTCCTAATAAAAAGTTTTTTGGTAAAAAGAAAAACTTTGTTCAATTTAAGGTTGATTAAAGCCTTAAGTCCATCACTTCATTAGTTCTCATTCGAGCTTTGCAAATAATTGTTTTGCATGGAAAATCTAATACTCATGGTTCTGTTAATAATAGTAAAATAAATCTTTACAATTAAACAATCAGAGGCGTACTTGAAACTTCTCGCCGGTGACTCGGGGACAGGTCCGCTCAAATTATTGAAGGACAAGTCCCTGCAACATAGCATGAAAAGTTTTCATTAATTTTAAAATGTAAAAGTTCCACAGAATCTTCTTTAGGAGCTAAGCACCTACTGTTAAAACTAAATGTTTTATAAGTTCTAAAAAAGTAATGACAATGAAATAACACTCACAAAAAAGCAAGCCCTGGGATATCTACCAATGTCGGGAATGGTCCTGAGAGACTATTGTTGTTAAGCCTTCTGTTCAGGATGAGAACAAATCATAGCATAAGTGTACAATTTGCAGACATATGCATATAACACAGTCATTCAAAATAGTGACAAACGTAAACACCACCAATCCAGCAAACAAATATTGAGCTGATTAAATAAAGAATTATAATTTTGCCAACAATCATGATTTTTTATTTTTTTTTATCAATACTCACTTACTGTGATGTTTTTTCATCAATGGTTAAAACATTTTTAGGCTTCTTATTTGTTCTGAACCATCATTATAACAGTTCGCAAAAAAATTGAAGGATTTGGTTAGGTTTTTAGTATAATTTGAAACAGTGTAATATATGCATCATATATTAGCTTGTATTGCCATGTAGTATACTACTTGTATTAAAATTGTCGTTTTGAGTTTTTTTTTCCTTTTTCCTTTTGAATTTAAAGAATTCTGTTTTGGTTTTCTGTTAAATTCTTCCCAAAAATAATAGATATCTTGGGAATGTTATGGTCGTTATTTTTCAAAATAGCCAGTATATGGAAACTTGGAATTAATTAAAATTTATGTAAATATGGCCACTTACAAATACTGAAGTGTCTTAAGGTTGGCAATGCACTTGGGAATATCACCAAAGAAATGGTTATTTGAGAGGTCAAGCTGCTCTAATTTCAACAATTTACCTATTTCTTGGGGTATTGGCCCTGTTATATTATTGCTCTGCAGTTGCCTGTCAAAAAGAAAAGAAGTAAATTACAAAAACATATCATGTTATATTATGAGTGTGGCTAATTTGCTACTGGAAGCACTTCGGCCGAGGTGTTTCCGGGGTTATATTTTAGTGTGTGATGATCAAACAACAAATTTAAACCGTTAGACGTTCAATATATTATAAAATCTGCTTGGAGACCAAATTTTACATTTTTTGGAATTTTTTTACTATTTATTAAGCTGGTTTGAAAACCGCTGTTTTCAATGCTTCAGAAATTTAATAAAAACAGCGATTTTCAAACCAGCTTAATAAATAGTAAAAAAGTTCCAAAAAATGTAAAATTTGGTTTCCAAGCAGATTTTATAATAGATTGGACATCTAACGGTTTAGATTTGTTATTTGATCATCACACACTAAAATATAACCTCGGAAGCACCTCGGCCGAAGTGCTTCCGGTAGCAAATTAGCCACACTCGTTATATTATATATATTATGTATATGCTTTTATGGTCCGGAAGTTTCATAGTTTTTAGTTTGGATAACAAAAAGCACAAAGTCCCAATTATGGTGTAATAAATTTTGAAGAGGGGGGTTTATTGACAATGAATTTATTTTATAATCTTAACAAAACAAAAAAAAACAACTTCAAAATTTTAAATCTGACATTGAGAATGTGATATATTCTGCACATATATCATGCACTGTAATTTTACAACTTTTAATAAGTTAAAATTTATAACGGTTCATAAAAATCTGCCTTTGATAAAATATGAAATTACACTCGAATAGTTAATTTGAGTCAAGTTGTATGAAATTAGATACACAACCTAGAAGGTCAACCACACATCTGCATTTATAAAAATTCTTGTCTTAAATTGAAAAATATCGTCAATAAGATTATCAAGCAATTTATTGTCAATGAATCTCAAACCAATTCTAACAGACACAAAACACACTTACATGGATATATATATAAAGATGAGAATTTCAGAGCAGAGAGGAGCAAAATGGGAAATTACTCATAGTAAAGTAGTGCTTGCATGATCTACTATAATTAAAATTGAGTGTGTTGCTTTCACATCTTTACATTTTTTTAAATACCAAACTTAATAAGATAAGTATAGAATGCTGATGCTCGTCTCAGTAATGAATGCATGCATGTGTGGATGGAGGAATCAATGTAGCTTACAAAATTTTAAGATTAGTCAGGTTGCCTATGCTTGGAGAAAGAGTCCCGGATAAGTTCTGGCTCGGAATTCCCCTACAATTTTACTAAAATCAACTTAAACTGCAGAAAAAAGATATAAATAGTTCCTTTTTTAATAAGAGGAAGTGCACTCACTGTTGATCTTATAAAATTAAAAGTTCAAGAACAAATTGACAAATTGATCAATCCACCATAGATCGAAAAAAGCTTGGTACTGTACACTTATGTAAGCCCTGTCAAAAAAAAAAAAGAAGAGCTCTTGTATCTAGAACCAGAAGAGAGGACATGTTGGAGACATAATCCAAATAATTTTACATAGCACCAACTCACAAATAACACGCCGAGAGATTGTCTTCAATTAATGCAAAAAGCAATAGATATTCCTCCTGCATTTTGTCCCTGATTATTCCTTATTTTTATGAAGGGGAACTACTTTATTTGCAGCTATGATGAGGATTTGAGTCCGTAATTTTAACGATAATTCTACTTTCCAAACGATCATAATTAGTGTCCAAACTATATTTGTATCTGTATTCATTTTTATTTGATCAATATCCGTATTCATTTAACATCTGATCTATATTTATATTCTATTTGTATTTAACATCTGATCTGTATTCTATCTGTTTTTTTATCCGAAAATTAAGAACCGATACAGATACAATTTTGCTATTGTTCGTCGGTATCCAATCCATTTACACCATACGCTCAATCCACCAACCAATATACACAAAAAAAGAACAAAGTGATTGGGTTTCTCTCGGTCAGTAAAGAATCCATGGGATAGCCGTAAACAAATCTAAGCTGCCCATTTAAAATTTAACGGTCCAAAGACTATTAATGAACAGATGCCCAGATCTCAATTTCACATTTTTACTGGGCACGAGTGATCTGAACCGTCTCATCTCAGATGATGGCCTAAGACCATCCAATGATTTATTCCGATTGGAGAGGAGCTAAATCAGATGGAGACATTAAGGCTTTGGTTTGGTGACTGGCTTATTTCAACCAAAAACATTCCTTGTATAGAATTGATTGTGTGCAATTAATATATGGACATGGTAACTTACAAGTTGATGACAAAATTTTGAGGAGAGCAAAGGACCATGTTCCAAGTGCAAGGATCAACAGCATCCTTGTCCCAATTTACGAGCACTCCATGGGGATCCTTCAATGATTCCTTTACCCCCATTAAAGCTTGAACTATACAAATGTCAGTAATTAAAAAAATATATATATATTAGCATCCAATCTTACTCGGAAGTCAGAACAGAACATCAAATAGTCTAGTACTGAAGTTACGATTTTTCTCCTAATGTCAGCAATAGCAACAACAATTATTAACAAGAAATCAAGAACAATAATAATTGTTATGTTATTGCTGATTAATTTATGCTCAATTTCTATAGTGACTTGTATGATTATGTGCATGAGCCTTATGTAGCATTTTTTTTTATTTCTTTGATAAATCTATCTTGTGTACCTTCAAAGTTGACACCGGTAGGAGAAAGAAGAGCCGAAGAAGAAAACCATGAGAGGGAGAATAGAACCCAAAACGCTTCAACTCTTCCTCTGTTCTCTCCCATTTTCATCTGATACTTGTTTTTTCTTTCCTCAATTTGTAAGTCTTTTCTTTCTTTCCCAGTTGCCACACTTAAACAAGCCTTTTTTCTCTTTTGTTTTGTCTGTTTTAATGTTTAGCTCCTGCTTCAGAGTTCTGACAGTGAGTTTCTCTTTCTTCTTGAAAAGCTCATGCTTCTTTCGTCTTTCTCTATGTCACGCTCTTGTCAGTCAGGGGAGAGCGAGGAGCATGGAGCAGCAAAAGTCTAGCCTGCGTACCTACTTAAAGTGAGAGAGAGAGAGAGAGAGACCACAACGGCAGGTTTGATCCTCTCCAGTTAAACGGAACTATTCAATTTTGAAGAATCTATTTATTTATTTTTTGAAAAATATTATTAATATATATGTTGAAAGGAGATTAATTGACAATTATATATTCGACGATCATAATAATCTTTAAAAAAAATTAAGATAGAAATCCAACATTAATTATGGCATCATCTATATTATCAACATATTATGTCTATTTTAAAATGGTAAATTTAGTGTATACGTTGGGGTACATCAAATTATTTGAAATTTCAACAATTTTAATAACAATACTTATATATTTACTTATAATTTTCATTTTTTTTTATTAAATATTGTTAAGATTGTCAAAAAAAAAAAAATTGTCAAGCACTCCTCTATATCTGTGAATCAATAAGTATTTATATTAGCTACGCAAAATATTCACCATTTTCCTATTTTTAATGACTATAAAGAAATTCAAATTAAACATTTTGCTAAATAAGTAAATATACAGTTTTTTTACAGTTTTATTCCTAGTAACTTAATTAGAATAACTCTATCATCAAATATAAACACTTTTTGAAAAAACAAATAAGAAAATTTTGTAAAGAACGCATATAAGAGAGTGCACGGAATAATAGCTCCTCTATTTAATAATTTGCTTTATATAAGTCGACCTTCAGATTTGAAAACCCACACAATATTGATTTGTAACTCAAAAACTTCTTTACAAATTTAAACTACCTTGCCTAGTTGGGGGTGCTAAAAAAATGATAGGAAAGAAAACTACAAGTTGCTTTATGCATGTGAGTCTACATGTTGTTGCTGTTGTTATGATAATGATGATGTTGATAGTATATCGTTCCATTATTAATGAAGATATTTAAATTTTATAATAAAATGAATTTTGATGTTATATGCCAATCTATGGCATTCATTTTTATTAGAGAGAGGAAGTGCAGTAAGAGCATATATTGCGCTATATATACTGTTGCTGGAGAAGTAGACAACGTACAATTGAAACTCTATAATAAAAATAACAGCATATTACCGACGAGACCGACTGCCCCCATGTTGGTAAGAAAACCTGCTAATAGAGTCCATCTCTCCGTTCATTTATAATCTGAATGGTTATAATTGAAGTATGGAAACTATTAAGTTGTCTTCTCAAAATTTAACATTCTTCATACTTTAATCATAGATGGATGAACAGATGAGATTTTCGAGAAGATGAATTGATCATCAAGAAGAAAATAGAGAGAAAATGAAGAAGCAATATATTTTTTTTTTATTTTTATTTTTATTTTTTATAAAGGTCCGACAGTAGCTTTTCTGGAACGAGATCACCTGTTCTCCTGGGGATAGGAAATTCCTTCCCCTAAAGCCATTGCCAGGTGGAGCCGGGATCACTTTTAAAATTTAAATATTTGATCTGGGATCACCTTGGACCCACCGGCAGTGACTCTAGGGGCGGAAATTTTCTGTCCCCAGAGATGCAGGATATTTGGTTCCAGCTTTCCTTCTAAATTTTAATTTTAAGAAATAAATAAAAATGAATGAAGGAACATTAAAATAATAAAGTTTACATGCATCCTCCACATTCCTTTATTCTTAAATTCGGAAGCAGATAATACGTACTATGTCAATTTATGATACATTTATTGTACTTTTTAACACAAATAGTTACAATTCTCAACACATATTTGGTAAAGGACGAAGTCTCATCGACAGTCACCATTGTACTTCCGTACTATCATCAAATATGTCATGATAATCGTAAATATATTAGTTTTAAACATAATAAAAAAAATTGTTAAAAGAAAGGAACTAAATGTTTACAAAATAATATTTTTTGGTTAAATAAAGGTTTGAGGTCAAGATCATTAGTAATTTAATATTCATAAGAGATTTATCTATTTAGATTTTAAATTTACGATCTCCCATACGGAGGACATCTTCTTTGTAGATAACAAATGATGGAAAATAAATATATTAAAATAACTTATAATTTTTTTTTAATTGCCTGATTTTGTATTAATGAATTGAAAATTTTATATGTACATACATCACTCGTGATTTAGATCGGTTTCAATAATTTAAAACAAATTTCATAAATTTTAAAATTAAGTTTACGAGACCTTCCTGATGAGCCTAACACACTTTAGCCTCACTCTAAATGAGTAAAATGATCATTCTCTTAACTACTGTATAAATGATTCATGATAGATGGTGCAGACACGTATCCTCTGCATTAACGTACCGTTTGAGTTAATTTTTGAACCGTACGACCAAAATTCGGGCCAATCCGGCCCAAGCCTATAACACACGGGGTCCTTTAATATTAATATTAGTACAGATCTCAATCGGACGGTCCACATTTTAACTCAAAATTTGAGTTAATGCAGAAGATATGAATTCTAGATGGTGCTGGGTATGATTCTTGACAACTGACAAGTGTACGTACTTCTTCTAGGCTGTTCTTTTAACGGGGAATATTTACCGTATCGGAGCTTTTAATTAATTCGGACAGTGTAATGCGTGCGTGTTATGCACTTTGAGCAGTGAAAATATATACTTTGGATTTGGTCTAGCTTTAACTGAAAGGATAGATCTAAAAATGATAAAAACGGCATATATATATATACATGCATGCATCTTTGGATGACACCGCAACTGAGCTGCGGTAGACAAATAATACTTCAATTAGTCCGTTTGAAGTTACTTTTTAAACGTGTCATGTTATGCTTAGCTTAATTAGTTGAACTGTCAACATTGTATCAACGAATTGCTAAATTAATTTGGTACCATTTTTTGGTCGGAAAAAGAACAAATTTAAATTTAAGGGATATTATATTCTTAGAGCGAGTCTATGGTAATATGCATATCACGATTTGGCACCGTGCTACGGCTCTATATTCGAGTTTTCAAATTCTAACGGTCGATCCGAACCGTTCATCTTGTTCTCCATATTAATATGTATTTGGAGACCAAATTTTATATTTTTTGAAATTTTTTTACTATTTTTTTAGATTTATTGAAAATCACTGTTTTTGGATGGTCCAGAATTTTCAGATCAAGTGATTTTCTAAATATCTAAAAAAATAGTAAAAAAAATTTCAAAAAATGTAAAATTTGGTCTCCAAACACATATTAATATGGAGTACAAGATGAACGGTTCGGATCGACCGTTAGGATTTAAAAACTTGAATATAGAGCCGTAGCACGGTAACAACCCGTGATATGCATATTACCATAGACTCACTCATATTCTTATATGCATCCGAAGTGTTTATCATTTGCACATGCGCGGTTTTTAAAATAAACATGTACGATTATTGAATATATTTGTACACAGTTTTTATTGTAGAAACCGTGTACGATTGTTATCAGTATTTTATGGAAAAAAGATTCTAGAAGATTTTATATACTATTATATCATCTGAATTGTGAAAATATATTTTGCACGATTGTTTTGATTGTACATGGTTTTGTTTCTTTGAATCGATACAAGTGCTAAAAAGTATTATTTGATAAAAGAAACCGTAAAGAATGATTAATAAATGGAAGTGTCAGTACAAACTTTTCCTAAAATCAACACTATTTTTTTAGCCTATGGCAAAATCGAACAAATGCTAGAAAGGGTCTTCCGGCCTAACCGTATTGTTCTTTCTTGAATATTTCTTTTCACCATTCTTATTTGAATATAATGTCTTGTTGAGAGAACTTATGCTTGCAAAAAGATGACAAGATATATATTAGTATTTCTTTCTAATAAGTTAGATTCGCTGGCATCCTAACTTTTTCCAGTGAATTCTAGAGTCCCAGGAATGATAATTTCCCACATTGAATTGAATTATGGACCCCTAATTTTGAATGCAATGATTTGAAAATCTCACAACAGTGGCTTAGAAGAATTTCCAACAGAGAATTAAACCTACTTTTTTTTTGAAGTAAAATTGGAGGTCTACTATTAAATATCTACAAAGTATATCTATCCGGATTTTGAAAATGCGATTTTTTACACACAGAGTTCAGATCCAGTAGAATACCCTATCGTGTAGAATGAGGAATCTCATCCGTTCGGTTTAACCTAGCACGAATCTCATAGATGGCACACAAATTTCAAAGATCTTCGTGTCTCTACCACCGTGAAAACATCGCTTGACATGGATTGCGTAGAATGATGCACTTCAATTTGAATTTAACAACTGCCATTGAAATCATTCAATATATAAGTCTTTAGAAAATGAGCTTCTGAGCTTTATTTGAGACACTTATTACAGTACTAATTAAGGTTTGGATCCTTAAATTGGAAGTATACTGTGAACTGTGAAGCGCTTTCATAGTTGCATGCACTTGCTGATTGTGGGCCATGCATATAAAGACGATCTGCATTTGAATCAGAAGTGATTATTTTATCTTTAGCAGCGGCAAAGTAGCTGTGATGTCTCAGAGTGTCTGTTGAGGACTATTCAATTGATCTGTAGCTTAAGCCTTCAGTTACAAAATAATCCATCTCTTATAAGCTATATTAATTAATCAATCTTTAACATATGCAATACGGCTGAGTTCAGATCATTATCATGTACCGAATTGTTCTGGATCATTTGGGTCAAGTTTGAGTCAGAATTAGTTGGTTTTGAGTTATATTTGTTAGAATTATTTATGAATCTCGTATTGTGTGAGTTCGAGTCGGGTTAGTTAAAATCGAGTTGCTTTTGAGCCGAATTATATTAATTAGACCGCAATTTTCTTGAATGATCGAGTAGAGTACAAATCGTCTTCGATTTTGGATCATGCGCTTTCAGGTTGTCTCGGATTTTAGATCGTTCATCTTTTAGAATGGATTACGAAAAATTTCTGGCTCTAATTGCTTGGTTTCAGTTTTATTTCTTAGAAAGTTATGTTGGATTCAGATTTAATTGCAGATCATAATGAAAGGAGTCATGCTCTCATGTGAATCAAAAATCAGATAAAACTCAATAACAAACACCATGATTTTGTGCTACACTTTGCTGGACGAAGTCTACCTCTTCAAATTGGGCTCTGTTCTTGCATTGGTATTATCTTCCGACCAAGAAATCTGTTCGGAGACGATTATGTTTCGATCAGAAATTAAAAATGTTAACCATGATAGCATGTAGATTTAATGATTTATTCATGCAAAACACAGTGGGGAAAAAAAGAGGACTCAAGGTTTAATTTAACAATATATATATATACAGAGGTTGGCTAATATCAAATCAATTGTTTCTGAGGTTCCGTACAACTAAGTCGTTTTTTAATTTTTAAAGTCCAAAAAGTCGATTCAAATTGTTAGATGTGATCTCTATATTAAAATGTATTTGGAGACCAAATTTTACATTTTTTGAAATTTCTTTTACTATTTATTAAGTCAATTTGAAAATCGTTGATTCAATGGTGACTTAACAATACAGTAAAACTAGACTGGACCATTAGATCAGCGGTTTTCAAAGTGACTTAATAAATAGTAAAAAAAAAAAATGTAAAATTTGGTTTTCAAATCCATTTTAATAGAGATCACATCTAACGGTTTGGATCGACTTTTTGAACTTTGCAAATTAAAAAACAACTTAGTTGCATAAGCCCTTAAAAACAATCGATTTGATATTAGCCAACCCCCTCTCTCTATATATATATATATATTCAAGGGTCTATTGGGACCATTATTCTCTAAATTCAAAATTATGAGTGCTTGTACCGCGCGAAACACCTCGTTAGGCCTATACCGAAAAAGGGCTACCTCATTAGAATCTTAAGTTGCCTGATTAAAGCATGTTAATGGGAAGAAGAACCTTCTTTAGCAAAAGAAAGATAATCATGCATGTTGGTGTGCGGGCACTAATCTTTTATGGGACCTTCAAAGAGGAGACACAATTATGTGGGCAATCTCACCTTTTTTGCATCTAAAAAGTTGCATTATTTAAGTGAGGTCTCTTGTACTCTTATCCGGATTAATCTTTTCATAATGCAATGTGAATAAGAGTCGTAATAGGTTTTGGAAAACACCCTTTCTTTCACAAATTTTGGAAAACACCCTTTCTGTCACAAATTTTGGAAAATATCCTTTCTGTCACAAATCGAATGACTTAGATATGCATGTTGGGCTCGTAACATGAGCAAAAAAAAGTAATAATTTGAGTCAGTACTTGATACATATTTTTCATAATACTAATTTTGGAGCAAAAATATTGACAATATCGTTTTAGTTTCAAGCAATATACAAATAATAGAGTGAAAATTTCTAAGAAATAAAATTGTACGCTACCTAAAATCAAAACAGTACTGTCAATATCTTTATCCTTAATTTTATAACAAGTTAACAAAAACTATGAAGTTCAATACCAAATACTCGAGTTTCTCTGTACGATTCTCTCTATATGTAGCAAAGCACTTTAGCTGGAACTTCTTCAAATAAAAGGAACAAAATTTTATTTATAAAAAGCAACGGGCTACTTATTTATTTTGACATAATGTTAATGTCAGATGAAGAACTATAAATCTAAATAGGGATGACTAAAATTAAAATGCACAATATGTGGAGATGAAAATTAAACTTAAGTTCTTCACAATTTCCAATGCCTCATTTTTTTTATACCTCATCATACCTCATATTTTATATCTTCATTTTCTTCATATTCAAAGTCTAAATTGTCGATCCGAACCGTTCAACATGATATCCATACTAAAATATGATTAGGGATGAAATTTTATATTTTTTGGAATTATTTTGCTATTTTTTAAGATGGGTAGAAAATCACTGTTTTTTGAACGGTTCAAAAACAGTGATTTTGTACCTATCTTAAAAAAATAGCAAAAAAATTTCAAAAAATATAAAATTTCATCTCCAGACATATTTTAGTATAAATATTTGATTGAACGGTTCGGATCGACAATTTGAACTTTGAAAACGAAAATATAAAATATGAGGTATGATGAGGTATGAAAAAAATGAGGCATTGGAACCCTCCTCAATTTACCAAGTTATAAGTAGAAATGTGATATTTTATGAGTGTGTATATTGGGTGAGTGAGAGAGGGCTGGACCATATAATTTAAAAAAAAAAAATTCAATATAAATAACTAAAATTTGAAAATCATAATATATATATAAATAAAATTTTAAAATCATAGTGGTGCTTAGAACCCCTATAAATGAATGAATGTATAGATTTGCCCCTGGTTAATGCATTAATTGTATTATGTACTAACAACTAACAAGTCATATATAAAACCTTCGTTTCTATAAAGTCGTACCTCAGAATTTGGATAGTTATAATTTGAAAATACTTTTGTTATCTAATCCATCCTTTAAGCTTAATACCGGTAGATTCCATTTTTTTTTTCAACATTGGAGAAGCTTCTTTGCAAATATCAACAACAGAAAAGATATAATATTTTGCAGCTTATGAACAATTTAGGAACATTTTATTATTTCTTTAATTAACCTGAGCAAAACAAGATTGAAATAAAAAAATGACAAAAATTAGTGTCTTTCTCTCTTTTATCTTTTTTTTTTTAACCTGGCAGATATTGCCACAGTTGAAAATCTAAGCACAGTGAAACATTCCTGTCCTCCTAATCAATCCATCTATGCAAAAACAAAGACCTAAAAAATGGTCCCAACTCCCAATGTACTACATTAGGTGCTAAGCGAAGCAAATGCCACCAAAATAGACTGGATCTCTTTGTTGGCGCTCCTTTTTCTTATATAAGACGACTTAAAAGTGAATGCACCAGAAAATCATATGACAACTTGCAACATCAGAAGGTCCAGAATAATCAGATATCTGGTTGCAGAGGCGAATCATTCATTGGGCCTACAGTAGGCCCATGTAATCACCGAAAAAATAAAATTTCAATAATATGATTTTAAAATTTTAATTATGTATATGAAATTGAATTTGAATTTATTTATTTATGGTTTTTATATAATCAAGCTCTTCTCATAAAATAATAAATATTATTTGTATTTAGTGATTAAAGTTTTATTTTGTGGTGGTAGAGACTTGAGTTCACTTATCACATAGTGTGTATTTTAAGTTTCAGTTTTCCTATCAAGATTTTCTAGTTCCTTATTGTTGAATCTCTTAGACATGCTCTACTGTTGAGTATTTTGTGTATAGAGTTTTATGCTGAATTTTATACTTTTGAAGTTTTAAATTTATTAAACCTAATACTCAAAAGAATGGTCCGATGCAAACGCACAATCTATTCTTGTAGTACTTGGGTATCAGTACACAAGGAATATGGTTAAATACTAATCTTTAACTCTATTAATTCATTTTAGATTATTCAAGAAAGTAAAGTTGATTGGGGGGTTTTGTTTGTTCTAAGTTCCTAAGGTTTGAGTTCAATATCCGAAGAAGATGTTTTGAAACAATTAAAGTAAATAAGGAAAGTAAAAGAGAATTTTGATTGCTTTCAAGAATTGGAAGTCTAGGGGCATTCGGTCTACAATCCTTTGCTAATTCTATCTATTAAGTTGTTTAAATTCATGTTTAATTTGAAAATACACATTCCTTGAAGGGTGTAAACTATTTCTTTATCTTTTATCACGAAAAAGACATCAAATATCTTGTATATACACATTCGGTATATACACATTCCTTGAATTGCTTCCTTGACTGCAGAATTTTACGCTAAGTATAGATGGACCAAGAAGGAGAGATATTTGCGAAGAGATGCCTTGAATGGAGAAGTTCTACTCCTTTTATAGCTGAAATTCTGCCCATTCTGAGCCAATGGACGTGGGGAGGTTATTAGATACTTGTCCCACAAGTTTCCCTAACTGGCGTGTGCTAATTTGGGCCCTTGGGACGCGTCCAGGAGTGCCAGAAATAGAAAAACTGTCAAAAATGTATTTTTTAGGCTATCTGCGACTAGAGTGCGTTCGCACAGGCTTCTCAGGTTGTAGATCTTCTCGCGAGCTTTTCAAAAAGTTATCATACACTCAAAATCTATGATTTTTTTTTTTGATGAAAACTCAAAATCTATGATTGTTTTAAGTTCAAGCGCCAGTCTGCGTGCGGCCCCCTCTGCGGCCACATCGAAATCCATGCGTCCTCACAAATTTTGATGCACAGCTCATTATACATTTTTAAAATTGGCGCGTGTCCAAAAATCCGGCTAAGTACTTAGTGCGGCTGTATTGAAATCCATAAATCCGTGCATCCGCATTAAGTTCATTTTCCTTCATTTTCTTTATTTTCTGCAAATTAAAATCAAATAAACGCAGTAACTTAATTCTATGTGTATTCTATCATTTTTATATGAAAATACAAGATATTTGATGTCTTTTTCGTGATAAAAATCATATCGAATGTATATATAATTTATGTCTATCATCTACATATGTGAATCATAAAAAAAAATTATTGGCCATCAAACATAATATTACAAGTTTTGCTTGATTTATTATTCCATTTTCTATATTAAGCAGTAAGGCTCTGAATGAAAATCTTCGCCAATAGTTAAATCATGAAATAGAGAAAAAAAAAATCTATTTATTTTTGTTTATTATTTGTATTTTTTTTTTGGTATTTCGATTTTGTTGAGTTGAACGTACATCAAACTCTAATTACCAATATGAGTGGCATGTTTGATGAATTAGACGAACAATTTAGATTATTTTAATCTTATATAAACGAATTCTCACTTACAGGTTATACTTCTCGATCAAGAAAATACAAATTTCAAATTATATCTGTGACTCTGTTTCATTATATTTTATTGAAATTAATTGAACTTGTTTATAAGTTGGTTCCGATGAAAGTGTAAGTTTAAATCTATTACTATTGTGACCCTTATTGGATAGGGTGTCGATAACATTTATAGCATTTACGTTTATAAAATTAGAATGAAATTGGGACAGAAATAACTAAAACAAATTTAAAGTTAATTTCAAAAAATACTGCACTCATGCAATTTTTTTTTTTTATCTCTTTTAGCATTCATAAATTGAAGTAAAAATTCTCATACACTTTAAAATTAATTTATGAGATTATTGAGCAAATAGGAATTAATATCTTTGCCAAGTCTTGAAAACTATTTTATTAACAAAAATGTTTATTTATGAAATTATCTCTGAAATTACAAATGAAATTATCATCTAAAATTTTGAAATTGAAATAAAATTATTAATGTAAATGTTCTTACCAGTTACCACCGAATTTTTTATTTATAGTAAATAAATAAAAATTAAAAATGAGAAAAGATATGGGTAAATTTTAAAAACGGGAATACATGTTTCTTGTATGGCATTTCGGTAAGACACTATACAAGACAGATGCCTTGTAAAAGAAAAAATATATATTCATTAAAGTGGAACGCCTGAACGCCATACATTATGACGTCCCACTTTTCTTTTAGATTTATAATTTGAACTTATGTGTTGTTTTGTAATATTATGTTATGTGATTTTTATGTATTTCGAACTAGTTATGTTAGATTATGTCAAGTTTTGAAAACTATTTTATTAACAGAAATATCTATTTATGACATTATCTCTGAAATTACAAATTAAATTATCATCTAGAATTTTGAAACTGGAATAAAATTATTAATGTTAATGTTTTTTTTTTAGAAGACATGACAATGGCTGTCATGGTTTATTAATGTAAATGTTCTTACAAGCATGACTGTGAAACCTGTAATTTATGTCTGGACTATAACAAACTTTGAAGGCCCGCAATTTCTAACACTAGAATTTGGGCTTAATATAGTCTTATCGAACGGATAATGCGATAATCATATTTATTTAATAAAGGGAGATGATATGAGTACCCGCACTCTCATCCCCCCATTGTACCCCCAATTTTATTTGTTCAATCTTGTCCACATTTCTCATGATCTATAAGAAATTTTGCGAATCTAAAACCACAAACGTCTTCTACACAATTTTATCTTTCAAATGAGATCCATGATGACATACTTTCGGGTTCGTCATCATACAAGTATTTATACCTCGTCATTTAAGTATTTAAATACTTCAGTGCATAGATATAAATACTTGTAATATTTGATATTAATACTTTTAAATGTCAGCAGTGTCATATGTGAAAAATACTAGGTATAAATACTTAAATGACGAGGTATAAATACTTGTGTGACGATGAATCCAAAAATACATCATCATGGATCTCATTTGAAAGATAAAATTGCGTAGAATACATTCGTGGTTTTAGATTCGCAAAATTCCTCATAGAACGTGAGAAATGTGAAAGATATTGAAAAAAAGAAAAAAAAAAACCCACCTCTAAAAATGTGTATGATTCTTTTCCCCATGTAGTTTGAGTGGTCTCTCCATATAGTTATATCAAGTTAGACATGCAAGTATTAATATCTTAATTTGCAAGTATTAATATCTTAATTTGCAAGTATTAATTTATTATCTTCCAAGTATTTATACTAGTGTTTTGAATAAATTAGTTAGTTAAGTTAGTTTATGGGAAGTTAAAATCTGTTTAAGAGATGGGGGTACAATGGGGGTACTGGAGTGTGGGGATTGAAATAATTATTCTTTAATAAAAGACCCAGATTGTACATAGTACTCCTCATAATAGTTTGTCAGACAAGGGAAGTGTGATTAATTAGTAACTACCTTACTTTTTTGGACCCCGGGAGGAGGGGGGTTCCGAAATTCCGAATTCAAAATTTGGCTGTAAATTTTCGGCAAATCCAGTTTTTTTTTTTTTTTTTAATTCAGGATTCCTAATTTCCTACTATAAATTTCCAGTCTTGCTATATTCCTTACCGAACCTATGTACTACTTTTGTGTGTATGAGATAATCATGTTACGATTCTAAAGTATGTAACTGCTACTTTTTTATCTGTAACATTTTAAAGAAATTAAAATTATACCGAAAAATTAAAAATATTTTTATTTAAGACAGAAATAATAGCATTAAATATGGCAAGACAAAGAAGTGAGCGGATGGGGACTGGTTATAATCATGTGATCAGTTTCAAATTTAATAGACTAATTTATGATTTATATCTTTTAGAGTTATCTCTAAATGATAGGAAATATGCATGGACAAGATCTAATACCTAAACTTCTTTAGCTTTGCTTGATATATTTCAATATTCTATTCAGTGGGATAAGCATTTTAGCTCTTCAAATCTTTCTTCTTACTAGAATTTATTCTGATCATTCACCGCCATTGTTGATGGTAGGTAGTGAGAGCAATACTAGAACCTATAATTTTAAATTTGATAGATCTTGGTTAGAAGAAGAGGGTTTTCTAGAAAAATTAGAACAGTAGTGGTGTGAGTTTGTGATTCTGAGTAACATAGGGGAGAATTGAAAAGTTAAGTTGTAACATTTATGACAGAAACTGAGAGGATGACAAGGTAACTTGATTAGTGAAAAACGAAGAAGAAAGAATTCCTTTGTTAGAAGAAATAGAGGAATTTGAGTTAGATAAATCTAGACATTTGGGTACTTCTGAATATGAAAGATGGATTGATTGTCAAACTCAATTTCGGTCTATTATGCTTGAAGAAGAATCTTATTGGCAACAAAGGGCAAGGTTAAAATGGTTTCTAGAAGGCGACATTAACACTAAATTTTTTTTCATATCTGTGTTTCTAATAGGACAATAAAGAATACCATTTTGCACTTAAAACATGAGGGTATTTTGATTTGTGATCCAAAAGCATTGAAAACTCATGTTACTAGTTTTTATAAACAATTGCTAGGTACTAGTTTAGATAGGGATATCACTTTGCAAAAGGGTTTATGCGAGATTCATGAACAATTATCTGAGAGTCAACTTTTGGATTTGGAAAAAATATTTACTATGGAAAAAAAAATAGTTTTTGCATGTAATCCAACAAAAGCTCCATGTACAAATGGTTTCTCCTTTGCATTTTATCAATCTGGTCAGGATTTTGTTAAAAATGATTTGTATAAATTGTTTATTGCCTTTTATTTTCATGATTTGAACATTTCAAAACTGAACCTAGTTTATGTTTGCCTCATACCTAAAAAGGACATTGCTCCTTCTATTTCTAATTTCAAGCTTATCAGTCTTATAAATTGTAGTTTTAAACTTATCACAAAAACTTTAGCTGATCAGGTTTCAAAGGTCACGGTTTTTCTAATTGACGATACACAGACAACCTTTATTAAGGGTAGGTACATTTTAGATAATGTGGTATGTGCCACAGAGGTGTTACATCAGGTTAGGAAAGCTAAGAAGAAAAAGGGTACTATTTAAGCTTGATTTTGAAAAGGCTTATGATCTTGTGAATTGGAAATTTTTGCAAGAAGTTTTAGGTGGAAAGGGTTTTGGCGATACTTTTAGGAGATGGATTGCATATGCCTTAGAAAGCAGTTGATTGTATTAGCTTGAATAGATATTAGGAGCCTATTTTAGTTGTCAAATTTTTGTTTGATATTGTGGCAGAGGCTCTTTATAAATTTTTAAGTAAGGCTAAAAAATGCATGTTTACTTAAAGAGTTAGGTCATTTTGATGGTGTAGGTGGAATTCTAAATCTTCATTTTGCATATGACACCCTTTTATTTCTAAAGGCTAACGACAAAATGGCTGAAACACTTAAACTATTATTATATGGTTTTGAAAATATGTCAGGTTTGAAAATTAATTTTCACAAAAGTGATATGATTCCTTTGAATTTATTTGAATCAGAGTATAATAGTCTTGCTTCCATATTTGGATGTTTTGTTACACATTTGTCTATAACTTAATTAGAGGTACTAATTCATTAGAAGAAACTACATGTTGAATGTTGGAATGTTTTAATAGATAAGATAGAAAAAAAAAGTAATAAGGGTTGGAAGAGTAAGTTGTTGTCTATTGGAGGTAGAGTAACTTTATTAAATTCAGTATTTTTAACAATACTCTTTATATTGGATGGCAATTTATAGAATGACGGCTAAAGTTAGATTGCATATTGATGAGTTGAGAAAGAGGTTCTTATGGTATAGGGGTAGTTCTATAAGGAAAATAATCTCTTTAGTTGATTGGCAAGTTTTGTGTGCTAGAAAAGATCAAGGTGGGTTAGGGTTGCTAAATCTTAATACAATTAATATAGCTCTTTTAGCTCAATGGTGGTATAGGTTTAGTAATCCTGTTGTGACTGGTAAGTGGAAGACTATGCTACTATTTGAATATGGTAGACACGGGTACCATTTTAGAATGTATGTTTTTTGATCAGTTATTTTTAAAGTTAAGTTTGTTGTTGAGCCTGGATGCAGTAAGCATCTAGGGAATGATAAGAACATATTTTTTTTTTTGGATAGATAAATAGATCCATGACTGTACTTTGAGCTCTTTGTTTCCTAATCTTTATTTTGTAGCAGTAGGTAGCGATATAACAGTCAATTCATCGTTACAAAATGGGGTTCTTCATTTGTCTTTTCGAAGGCAACTAACATGTTTGATTAGGGATGAATGGCAACAATTAATAAGTCTCATAATACAGTTCAATTGTTTCCTGATAGACTGAATATCCTTTAGTGGAGATGGGTTCCCAATGGTAAATTCTCAGTTCATTCGTTATACAGTTGGCTTGAGTACGAGGGCCTAAAAAATAACGAATTTGATACTGTTTGAAAAATAAGGGTACCTTTTAAAGTTAATTTTTTTTTCTATTGTTGGTTAAAAGGAACAAGTGTTAATTAGGGTGAACCTAAGTAAAAGGGGATGACAGTGGACCATCTTTGTTCAGAACATGAAACAGTGGACTATTTGTTTGTTCAATGCTCTTTTGTTATGATTATTTGGGAGTAGATAGCAAATTTTAATAATTTTGCCTTTGATTTTCAAACAATTGAGGATTTGTGGTCTCTTGATGCAATTGTTCCTTTAAAAGATAGGTTGTTGTTGGAGCTAGTACAAGGGGCTATTTTATGGTATGCGTGGTTGGTTAGAAACAAGTTATGTTTTGAAGGACTTTTAACAAGCCAAGAGCTTTAGGTGCTCGGGTCATCTCTTTGGCAACTTTTTAGGCAAAATCATCTAATAGTGGTTCTATTCTTAAATTATATCTTATCTTACCAAGTGATGTATTGAATATACTTGATTTCTCTGATGAATTAAATGAGCATGCATTTATAGCTGGACCGACAATGAGAAGAAGTTTAAATTGACCAGACAGCCATGAGATGCTGATGTTTGATGAATTTGAAGTAAGAGAAGATGTGCCTTAGTTTTATTCTGTTAGATTACCAGTAATGTTTTGGTTGGAGGATGTTTTGTATAAAATTGTGTTCGTAAGGCTAGACGTTTGTAGTAGGCTTGAAGGTTTGGAACTTTGTATTTGTGCTTTTTTGCATACTTAATCAGATCTGGTACCAGATAGTTGGACCTATATCTGTTGACTATGTATGTTTCATTTTATAAATGAAATCGGTGGATTGTCCACTGTTATATAAAAAAAAATTGCATTAAATATTCCGGAATGAAAAAAATAAATGGTATTTCAGACATAATGAAATGCTAACAATACTAGTATTTGATTTCTTTAAACGTGAAATACTAATAAATTTTATTCCAAAAATTCTAAAATAACAAAATATTATTATTGTTAGCGTTTCATCAGATTCTAAACGTTAATATTATTAGTTTCAAAAGAAAAAAATGCTAGCAATATTAATATTTTCGTAATAAATAAATTTAATTGCAAGGAATTTTCAAATGGATTGCAGATTTCTAATTTGACGATACAAGTTTATTTTCTTAAAGAGAAATTTGGATATATACCCATCACAACTTCTTTAATTAGATATTTACCCATCCAAAATTAAAAAATAGATATTTACCAATCTAAACATAACCTATTTATTAATATACTCATTTTCAACTTTTTTTTCACTAAAAAATATATCTAAATATTAATAAAACACTTAAAGACAATTTTACCCTTCACAGATTCTTTCCTAAACTTCTTGCGTGACCTTTCTTCTCCTCCAAGATTTTGTGTGACCATTTTCAATTGTTCAATTTTCAGATCTACTAATGGTGTTGTTTTCCCTATTATGATGTAAAAGGTTGTTTTTTATTGTCAAAGTGAAACCACATGGGTGCTATTAAATTGATGCATGATCTAGTATTTATGTGGTTATATTTGATGAAGATGATGGATTATCAGATGCTAAAAATCAAGATCATAATAAATCAAAACATTTTGACCTAATAAGGAGATTTAGAAATAATGTGTGAATAGGTTTTTATATGTGTAATTTTGGTGGGCATCACCAATTAAATAATTCTTGTTCTTGGTTAGGAACTCTAGGAATGACACAAATTTAAATGTTTTTTTTTTCTTAAGGTTCAAATTTAGATGTTTTAGGTAGTTATATTTGAGTCATTTAGTTGTAGAATCAAATGCTCGGTTTAGATAGAAAGAGTCATTACATGCACTAACCAACAAGGCTTTAAGATAAAAACAACAACTCAACATAAAAAACTACAACAACAACTAAAAGGAAAAAAAAAAAAACTCGAGTGACATGATATAGTACTAGTACCAGTTATAGCAACTAAAAATGAGAAGAGCTGGTACAGTAATAACACTTCTCAATTCCTAAAAGATAAAAACAACAACTAAAAATGAAAAAAGCTAAACAAAAAAAAAGAGATAACAAACTGAATGGAAAAAAATATATTCCCAAAAGACTATTTTGACTCGGTACAGTACCTGTACCAGTCTCATTCCCTAAGAAGAAAAAGTCAGGATTAGTGAATGCTCAAGCTCTAAATGTGTTACAGGAAACATGAATCAAAGATGGTCTTTGCAACTATGCCTTCCACTACATGTGGCAAAATATATATGCTCATGAATCTCCTTGTTGAATTTAAGATCATACCCACTTGACACTATAGTTTAAAAAGAAATCTGAATTTATGTGAGAAGTTTAAGTTTTTTATAAGATTTTTGTCCCCAATTATTGAATTTTTCTGACTCGGCTTTGTGTGATGTTTCAACACAATAGTTAAGGTTGATATATATATAAAGAAAGAGACATTTTCATTCAAGCTATATGTGTAACGTTATATCCGAGTCTTTTTGTGCTATAATTTTTTTCCATGTCATTGTTAATTGTTAAGAGTTGAAAGTGTATGACACATTCCTTCCTTTTGGTACAGATCCATATAGATTGATAATGAATATTTTGGTTAAACTATGAAATAACCAATTAATCATATACTCTATATTTTAAAAATGAACTTTTTGGCATATGTGTGCTATGGTTCTGGTTTTCCAGCTTTTTCACAATTTTTCTTTTAGCTCGATTGTTTTGAGCATATTGCAACTTTTAGGATTATTATTGCTCTCATGTAACTAAACTCCTGGTTTTAATTACATATTAAAAAGTTTCATTAATTAGAATCTTTGCATGGGAGAGGGAGAGCGGGCTTGAGGGGAGGGAGGGCAGGGGAGGGCGAGAGGGCTGGCGTGGGGTGAAGAACTGTCACGCAGGAAATTAGAAAAGAAAAGAATATAGGAAAGGAATGATAGGGGTAAAATGGTCTCTAAAATATTTTATTAATATTAATTTATATTTTTTAGTGAAAAAGTGAAAAATAGGTATATTAATAAATAAGGAAGCTGATAATTGTACCTGAAATAAAATATCTGAGCGCATCCCCTAGCCTTTTAGAATGTCGGTGACAAACCGAGCAGGTTTTACTTCATACATCGCAATAACAGTACAAATCTTTCTTTATTGTATAGCATTTCGTTGCATGAAGCGAAAAATACTTTGTTCAAAAAGTTAACAAAAGTAGTGCCAATTGCAGTGAAACAATCGTATAATTTAAACATGTAAATGAAAGCGTTTAATCAACTACGTCCTAATGTTTAACTTTCATTGTAAATGAGTTAAATTTTATTTTTATTTTTTAAAGACGAATCTCCGAATTTGTCCCCGAACGCAATTTTTTTTAAACATTCTAGAATGTTGATAGTTCTAAATTTTAACCAAACCCCAAATGCGTCCCGAGCACAAATTTATAGCTCTAAATTTGTACCAATTCCCGAGCGCGTCCCCCAACACAAATTTTTTCCATACATTCTAGAATAATTACAGCTATGAATTTCTAAGCATGCAAACCTTTATTAAATAACAATGAAACTAGTATTTCGAAACAATCATTCTTACTAGACTCATCAATTATTTTAACTTGTCAAAATTACAACTTTTCCCAACAATGACAATTTCTAAGCATGCAAATCTCTATTAAATAACAATAAAACTACTACTTTGAAACAATCATTCTTACCAGTCTCATCAATTATTTTAAGTTGTCAAAATTATAACTTTTCACAACAATGATAATTTGTAACCAAGCAAACCTCTATTAAATAACAATGAAACTACTACTTTGAACGCTTCGAGCACATATTAAAAAAAAATCACATAAACAATGTAAATCTAACTCATTATCAACCCTGTGTAAATAATTAACTATAATAATTTAGAAACATTGAAAGCTAAACTACATAACATTGAAAACTAACTCATAATCCCCGTATTTAGACCAATCACTATAACAAATTAGAAGCTTTGAAA
The DNA here is from genome assembly GCF_964058835.1 of Carex rostrata. Classification (NCBI taxonomy): domain Eukaryota; kingdom Viridiplantae; phylum Streptophyta; class Magnoliopsida; order Poales; family Cyperaceae; genus Carex; species Carex rostrata. The sequence goes on along the minus strand of NC_135931.1, from coordinate 7,049,769 downwards.
GCTAACGTAAATACCATTAAAAGCTAACTAATACTTCCCCTTTTTAAACCATTAACTATAACAAATTAGAAACATTCAAAGCTAAAGTACAAACCATATAAATCTATTCACTTTATAATTTAAACATCAATTAACAAACAAAAGTGAGAAATAAAAGTATTCAGTAAAAAATGCTCAAACTTACTATGCTGTAAGGTTTGCAACATCGATCAACGATGGAAAGCACGAAGAGGAAGAAAATAGAGAGAGAAGAAACGAAGCAAAACAAAAATAAAATTGAGCTTCAAAATGAAGACTCTTTTTTTAGTTATTAAATATCAAAAACAGTTAATTTTCATCAAAATTTGTGCTTATCATTTAAATTATAACCAATTCCCGAGCTAGTCCCAGAGCTAATCATTATAACTTGTACTTTAAAGTACTTTAAAGTACTTATAACTAGTTTAACTAGTTAAAATACTTAAGTAGTTAGCAAATGATTAGAAGACCGTTAACAAGCTGGGGGACTAGCTCGGGGATTGGTGATTCCAACTGCTCCTAACAAACTGTCCACGAAATTAAAACACAGTACAAAAGCATACAAAGCTAACATTTAAAACAATCAAATTAAAACAGCGATGCATTAATTAATGGCAAATTAATAAATTACCGTTATTAGCGGACGGTTAAACCCAGTTAAACCAGTTCGGGGACAGACTCGGGTTTGATGGCTTGGGATACCAGAACATTTCTCAATAAATAAACTATGTTTAGGTGGAAAAATATCTAATTTTTAATTTTGAATGGATAAATATCTAATTAAAGAAGTTGTGATAAAATATTTTTCTCTTTCTTAAAAGGGCCTGATAATTGTCCCCCCACTCTCATCCCTCCATTATTCCTCCAATTTTATTTGTTCAATCTCATCCACATTTCTCACGATCTATAAGAAATTTTGTGAATCTAAAACCACGAATGTCTTCTACGCAATTTTATCTTTCAAATGAGATCCATGATGATATACTTTCGAGCTCGTCGTCACACAAGTATTTATACCTTATCATCTAAGTATTTATATCTAGTATTTTTCACATATTACACTGCTAACATTTAAAAGTATTAATATCAAGTATTACAAGCATTTATACCTATGTACTGAAGTAGTTATTTCTATATGGTCAACTATTTTTGTTAGAGAAAGATTGACGCATGGATGATTGGGGAAGATTGATGAGGAGATGCAGGGTCCACGATTGGGGATAAATACTTACAAGTATAGTTATAAATACTTGCACGATGAGGTATAAATACTTGTGTGACGATGAGCCCGAAAGTATGTCATCATGGATCTTATTTGAAAGATAAAATTGCATAGAATACGTTTGTTGTTTTAGATTCGCAAAATTTCTCATATATCGTGAGAAATGTGGACGACATTGAAAAAAAAAACATCTCTAAAAACGTGTATGATTTTTCTCCTCATGTAGTTTGAGTGGTCCCCTCATATAGTCATATCAAATTAGACATACAAGAATTAATTTATTATCTTCCAAATATTTATACCTATGAATTTAATTAAACTTCGAAGACCACATTGTTTTGAATAAATTTAATTAAACTAGTTAGTTAAGTTAGTTTATGGAAGTTAAAATCTATTTAAGAGATGGAGGGACGATAAGGAGATGCGGAGATGCGAGGTCTACGATTGAGGATAAATACTTGCACGATGAGGTATAAATACTTGTGTAATGATGAGCCTGAAAGTACCGAGATTTTTATTTTTACCCAAAAAATAAATAATTTTATTATAAATAATCACGTTTTTCGAAAAAATTTATTTCTACCCAAACTGCATATATTCTGTGTGGCCCGAATTAAAAATTCAGAACGTATAGAATATATGCGGCCCGAATTATTATTATTTTTTATTTAAAAATTCGGACCACAGAATATTTGCGGTCCAATTTTTTTTTTTTTGCTTTTTTCAAATGGCCGAGGTAATTTTTGAGTGATGATATCTCATGATCTGTTTAGAGATTTTGTATGAAACTTCACAGTCTTGTTCTACGATGTCAAGACTATATGTCGGTCAATTTTCATGAATTTTGAAGATGTTTTTATATGTTAACCAGAGATGCAAAGTTGGACTCAGAAGCACTCCTTCAGCAGTTCGGGCACTTTTTGAGTGATGATATCTCACGATCTGTTTGGAGATTTTAAATAAAACTTGACAGTCTTGTTCTACGATGTCAAGACTACATGTCAGTCAATTTTCATGATTTTTTAAGATGTTTTTCTTTGATAACCAGAGATGCAAAGTTGGACTCAGAAGCACTCCTTTAGCAGTTCGGGCAATTTTTGAGAGATGATATCTCACGATCTGTTTGGAGATTTTAAATAAAACTTGACAGTCTTGTTCTATGATGTCAAGACTAGATGTCGTCAATTTTCATAATGGTTAAAGATGTTTTCCTATGTTAACCAGAGATGCAAAGTTGGACTCAGAAGCACTTCTTCAGCAATTCGGGCAATTTTTGATAGATGATATCTCATGATCTGTTTGGAGATTTTAAATAAAACTTGACAGTCTTGTTCTACGATGTCAAGACTAGATGTCGGTCAATTTTCATAATTTTTAAAGATGTTTTCCTATGTTAACCAGAGATGCAAAGTTGGACTCAGAAGCACTCATTCAGCAATTCGGGCAATTTTTGAGAGATAATATCTCATGAAAATTGACCGACATGTAGTCTTGACATCATAGAACAAAACTATAAAGTTTCATACAAAATCTCTAAACAGATCATGAGATATCATCACTCAAAAATTGCCCGAACTGTTGAAGGAGTGTCGTCTGAGTTCAACTTTGCATCTCTGGTTAACATAGGAAAACATCTTCAAAATTCATGAAAATTGACCGACATCTAGTCTTGACATCGTAGAACAAGACTGTCAAGCTTTATTTAAAATCTCCAAACAGATCGTGAGATATCATCTCTCAAAAATTGCCCGAATTGCTGAAGAAGTGCTTCTGAGTCCAACTTTGCATCTCTGGTTAACATAGGAAAACATCTTTAACCATTATGAAAATTGACCGACATCTAGTCTTGATATCATAGAACAAGACTGTCAAGTTTTATTTAAAATCTCCAAACAGATCGTGAGATATCATCACTCAAAAATTGCCTCGGCCATTTGAAAAAAAAAAAATTCGGACCGCAAATATTCTATGCGGTCCGAATTTTTAAATCCAAAAAAAAAAATCGGGCCGCATATATTCTATACGGTCCGAATTTTTAATTCGGGCCGCACAGAATATATGCGGTTTGGGTAGAAATAAAAATTTTCGAAAAACGTGGTTATTTATAATAAAATTATTTATTTTTTGGGTAAAAATAAAAATCTCGGTCAAAAGTATGTCATCATGAATCTCATTTGAAAGATAAAATTGCGTAGAATACGTTTGTGATTTTAAATTCGCAAAATTCCTCATATATCGTGAGAAATATGGACGACATTGAAAAAAAAATACCTCTAAAATATATTTAAGAGATGGATGATGATGAGAATGAGTGTGAGAGAATCATATAATTCTTCTTCTTAAAATGCTACAGATAAAAATAAACCGAATATAACTGTGTTCCTTCTTCTTCGATGCATAATTAGCAACAATTTTAAATAATTTCACAAGGCCCGGTGCAGAATCATTTTCCTAAAAAATTCGCTACTCGACATGAGCTCGTATCCTCTGCATTAACTCAAATGGAATCTTTTGAGTTAATGAATCTGAACCATTCGATCGCTTTAAAAGTCGTGTAGACTAGATCCGCACTACCATTAAAGATGTCCTGTGATAAAATCAGACAGTCGGATTGGTTTCGCTTAAAATCAGACGGCTGAAATTTGTTAACTCAAAAGATTCCCTTGAGTTAATGCAGAGGATACGTGTTCACTCCGACAGTGGAATTGGACCCCCACCGTCTCGAAATCCCACAAGAGAGAGAGAGAGGCGCGCCGCGCGCGCACTCTCTCTGTTCGCTCTCCCCTAGCTAAACCTCAAATCCTGATCACACTCTCCAGTCGCACCTCTTTCTTCTTAGTTCTTATAACAAACAACGCACGCGACGAGATCATGGCGCCCCTAAAATATCCGAATGCAAACGCCTCTCCAAGTCTTACCAAGAGACCCCAGTTCTTCAGAGTTCTCATCCCCAATCCTTTTGTAAAACTGGTATTCTTTTTTTCCTCTCTGTACCCCATTAATAGTTTGATTTGACTTTGATTGAAATTTGCCGGGATCTATGCCTTTACTGTTTATTAACTAGTCATTTTCAAATGTTTCGTCTCTTTTTGGCACCGAGTTGTCCGATCAAGTGCAGACAAAATCTTTCTATATTGGTAACAAATTCTCTGATCAAAAGGCGACATTATGGATAACGGAAAAATAGACCCCAAATTGGTAACAATTTTTCTGATCAAAATTTCGTCTTATATTACCTTTTCAAAATTAAATGTTGTAGAGACAGTAGAGTTATAAGAATTACCAAATAATTACCTTAGCAGCTTCTAGTATAGTAAAAAAGGCCTTGCAAAGTACAAATTACCCACATAATTCTTTGTGAAACGCCCTTAGACTTGTAAGAAGATTTCAGTATTTGCCACACAGCCAACAATACTTCTTTTAAACAATCTCTGGGCCAATTTTGCCCTTGGCTCGCTCACCAATAAGAGCTTGCTACTATGCTTACGTGTGCTAACTAACCATGTCTTCCGCATGTGCCTACACTACTTTAACAAGTGCCAACCATGAACAAATTTAACACAAGGATTAGTATTTGACATGGCGCTCTCTTTATATTGGAGGAGCTGGGACTGAATAAATGCTCCCTGGCAAGCCAAAACATTTCCCTTGTTTTAATTTTCTTTAGTCAAACCTCTTTCATTTTATTTGGTTTTAATTTACATTCTAATATTTAATATAATTTATTTATTTTTGTAGCCCATCCCACAAAATTTTATGAAACATCTTGATGGAGACCGGTACAACAAAGCCACATTACTAAGCCCGCATGGAAAATTCTGGCACATCAATTTGCACCAGGAAGGGAATGATTTGTACCTTGATGGTGGCTGGTCCAACTTTGCGAAAGAGCACGACCTCTGTACCGGCGATTTCGTGGTTTTTCGGTATGAGGGCAATATGGTATTTACCGTTAAAGTGTTTGATGTGACTTGCTGCCTCAAGGAGTATGAGCTTGCCTCTTGTAAGAGCCCAGGTTGTAGTTCTACCAGTAATGAGTCCTCGGAGGTTGAGTCTCTGACATTAAATCAAAGTTCAGAGCACGAGGGTAAGCTTGCATCATTGATTTGAACTTTGTGCTATTCATGATAATTTAACATTTGATCTTTGAAATGGTTGGGAAGCTTGTTAGTCAAGTAGAACATGGTATGGTAAAAGGGGTCAACCAGTCTGACCAATTGTGGTACCAGCAACCAACAACTCTTCAATTTGTCAGAGCATGCTTCTGAAGTTTGCAATTAAAATCCTGAAGTTAATGAAATCTTTGCTAGTTAATCCTCAAATGTTTGTCTGCGTCTCTATTTCGTCAAACCCCCACCCCTTGCAATTTATGCAATTGGACTTTTCAACAAGTAAAGCGAGCAATGCGTACCTTCAAAAGAAAGAAAGAAATAAATAAAAGTAAATAACATAGGAGGGCTAAAAGTTGGTCTGACTGGCAGTGTTACCTTACTCGCAAATTTATACCAATTCCTGAACATATCTGCATACGCTAATATCCAACTTTTTTTAATTTGAAGTTTTTGCACTTGTGGAATTGTGCTGCCCATTTACCATTCCTTTATTTTTATTAAACACTAGTAGGATAATGCTATCATACTTATATATAATTGTGTTTTTTCTTACTTCTTCTTTTTCGGTAGGGGTTGCTTTTTTTTCATATATTATTGGTGCAAACTGACTGCCAGAATGTCCATTCATGGTTTTGGACCTTGTCTATTATATTTATCGAATGACCTGATTTTTTCATGTGAAAGATGAAGTGCAGTGTAACAGCACACCTTCGAGCAAGAAAAGGAAATCGATTGAGATCTCCAGAAAGAGAACAGCTTCTCCAGCAACTGCATCAATCAAGAAATCCAAAAAGACTTCTTCCAGCTCAGCAACTCCACCAATCGAGAAGACCAAAAGGATCACTCATGTCTCATCAACTCCAATCAAAAGAATTGAAAAGACCACTCCCAGCTCCCCAACTCCACCAATTGAGAAAGCCCACAAAAACTCTCCTAGCTTAACTTCACTTCCACACTTTGAAAAGGTTGTCAGACCGTACTCCTCTAATTACATGGTAAGCACCAAGCATTATCTTGATGTTCATATGCTGTTTCTGTTACTTGGTCAGTCCAGATTTAGTACTCTTATCTTTCATTTTTGCCTAATGGGCATAAAGGCCTTTGTATTGTGTTTGATTTTACCTTTCTGTGGTTTTATTTGCTCAAGTGCACTCACATGTGCATGTGAATGATGGGTAGAATTTGTATCAATTTCAGAGCTTTCCAAAGAAATTCTGCAATCGACATGGGCTCGTTTCTAGGAAAGGAATAACCTTGAAGAACTTGAAAGGTAAAAGTTATGACGTACTGTTGTTCGATAGGAATACTGAGGTTCGTGTGGGGAAAGGTTGGAGAGATTTTACTTCAGAAAATGGCCTCAGAGATGGTGACATCTGCATTTTTACGCTCGTCGCCAAATCAACAATGCTCGTTTGCCTGGTACAATGTTTTTCTTTCATTTGATTTTTACCAATTTATTTGATAATTATTGGGATTTAAGTTCACTTAAACACTATAATAGATAGATGATAACAAAACCCAAGTACCATAATATAAAAAATAAAAAAAATAGTCATCATATTAAAAATAAAAGAAGAGAACTAAGCATGACTTATGGAGAAAAGTATCTCAAAAAAAAAAAAATAATGTCTATCACATATGCCCCCTTTAGTTTTTTTAAACAATGTCCAATCTGACCCTCCTTTTATCCTATGCATTTATAGTTAAAAGAATGAGACGTAGTTTGGGCAATACTGATAGCAAATATAAATTGTCTAGATAGTATAATTAACACTAGCATCAAGTATGATCATCATAAAACAATTTTGTCATTATCAACAGAAAGACGTGCAAGGTAAACTCGAAGCACACAAAGATTCTAGGGAGGAAATTGCATGCAACAGTGCACTTGTCATTCAGTGTCCACAATTTGAGAACATCGTTAGGCCTTTCAACCTTAGGCTTGGCTATTTTGTAAGTTCTATGTTCTTCTTTTGTGCAATAACACTTGTAGTAATATCAATGCTGGTGATATAGTCAATTGGGTTGGTCAATCAAAAACCTCAGCTCGTTAGTTCAAACCAATTTTCACTCAAATTATCCGCAACTGTAGAATCATTTTCAACTTGACACCAGCTCAATTTTCTCACAATCAATAGTCTCAATTTTCCCACAGACAATATTCAGGCTTGTTCTCTCTTACTTGTACGCAGACCATTCCAGTGTCATTTTGCTTGGAAAATGGGCTTGTTTCAAAGCGGTATGTCATATTGGAGGATTCAGATGGCACAAAATGGCAGGTACGGTTCTTAATTCGGAATGAGAGGGCTAAGTTTCAAAAGGGGTGGTCCAAATTCTCCAAGGCACATGACCTTAAAGTAGGCAAGAAGTGCATATTTACTCTTGTGGGGGAAAATACTTTTCGGGTTATTGTCGAGAAGAAGCAAGCAGAAAATGACGCTTAGGTTTCTCTAGTGGTTTGTTGTCGATTAGTGAATAGCCCCATGAGAAACAGTAAGTGGGTTTACCGGGTTAGTATTGGAATGCCTCTTCCAGTTCTTACATGAATTGGGATGTCTTTCTGTCATGTTCTGTAACCATATCACAAACCTGCCGCTAATTTGTCAATTAGTTGGATAAATAATTTTAGTCAGACTTAATTGTTTATTGATTGGCATGGCATGTCTTCTGAGCAATGTTTTAAAATGCGGTTTTCATGCGGTATGCGGAAGGCCACTGCATACCACATATGTGGTATGTGGTTGCATACACGGATTTTAATGCGGTATTATATATGTGGATTACGATAATATTAATATAACAATTATTTTAATTTTGAGGTTTTTATTTTATTTCTCCAATACTTTGACCCAAACTTTGAGTTTGCACAAATGAATACCTGATATGATAAGATATGATCCGATCATATCGTATCCAATGCAATGCTTAGTTTAAGTTATCCAATTTTAACTGAGGGGGTAATAAGAATTCGGATCCAGTAGGTTACCGCACAAGGGAATCTTTTAGAATGATTCCCTAATTGGTGGATCCGGACCATTCTTTTAACTTGACACAAATCTCAAAGCTCAAAAATACTGCCCCCTATTGCGACCCGAATCTCAAACCGGTTGAGATTTAATCTCAAACCGTAAAGTGAGGGTGATCCCTACAGAGGATACGGATTCGGGGTAATAATGGCCCCAAAAGTCTTCGGTCCAAAATATGCAAAGATTTGCAGCTGTGCAGTGAGCTGGCATTCAATAAGAATAAGAACCTTCGCTTCCCTAAATTGCCGACAAATCAAGCAAGAGCACTCTGGTTCAATAGAAATTCTTGGGTCCCACAACTCCGAATAGGGCTAGCAACGAGCCGGCTCGGTCCGAGTTAGACCAAGTCCGTGGCTCGCTCATTTCAGCAATGAGCGAGTTATGAGCGAGTCAACATTCAGATCCTAGCTGAAAAGGTGGCTCATGGCTCACTTGTTTTGACAACGAGCGAGCCGAGCTAGCTCGTGTTTGCTCATCGGCCAAAAGTCCAAATGTATTAGACTATGTAATATAAAGTCAACTATCAGAAATTAAGTTTGTAATTAAATTCATACATACAAAAATACTAAATTTTCAAATTCATACAAACATAATTCACAAAATAAATTTATGTATACTAAATTCACACACATTTATACCATTTCACAAATTCATACTTGGACCGAGCTAGCTCGCCAGCTCGTGAGCGAGCTAGGTCTCAGCTCAAACTTGTTAATTTTGGATTAAGCTAGTGATGAGCTGGCTCATTAATAGCTCGGTCCACTAATGAATGAGTTGTTAGCGAGCGAATCAGATGTGAGTCACGATCGGTTCATGAGCTACGAGCTTTGTTGCCACCCCTAACTCCGAAACAAAATGAATGAGCCACTTGGAGAGTTATGAAAGAAGCAAGGAGGCGCTGGAATTTTTAACGGACCCGGGTTCGGAACTCAGATAATGGGTTTTTAGTACTTTTGGTCTGCGGACTCAAATGATGGGTTTGCGGATTCAAATAAAAGGTTTGATAATGGGTTTTAAATATTTTTGGACCTACTTTTATCATAGACCGCATGGTCCACATATATTTTATGTGGTAACGGGCTGTATATGCATATGCGGCCCCATAAATCACATTTTATTACACTGATTTAGTTTTTTAGCATCTCTTCTTTCCTTTTTCTTTTTGAGGCCGCCTTCTAATTTGGTCACTTTCAACCACTGCATGCTATTCAAGGAAGTCAAATATTATACTTGCTCAACCAAATGATAATCGGATGTAAAACAAATTAATGTGCTTCTTGAAACAAAATCAGTGAGCTTCTGATTCAGTTTTAACAAGTTATGTCTTAATTCGTTCCGTGATACTATGTCACTCGTGTGCAAGCTAAAGATCAACATTACTCGTGGATGTGCACATGATATTTTTGTATTTTCTCTCAAATGATTTTTGTATATCAACTCTCGAAATTGAAGGCTAAACTGCCCTGACACTTATCCGTACACTTTTATTAGTCCCCACAAACCCCACAACACAAATTTCTAGCATAACAAAAGAAAAATTATTGAAAAAAGAGTTTGCTACGAGAAAGAAATTGTGGGACAAAAGTTCCATTACTCGCAGAGACCATCCGGACCATGAACTGTTTAAAATTCTTATTTGATAGGATTATCTGATTTGATGATTACTATGCCAAAAGCGTAAAAATAAATGAAATAAGAAAAACAACAAAACTCATTAGTGCCCCATATAGCGCCTCGTTTTATTTTCTAATAAAAGAACCAAAAGGAAAAAAGATACAAAAAAAAAACAGAATGACACAGAAGGAAAAAGAAAAAGAACACTAAATGACTGGTTCTTTGCTGTATTTCACGGAAGGCGAGAAAATACATCACTTTTGGTCACTGTAGCGAAGAATTCCATAAACATCTACTATGCCTGGTGGGAACACTGGGTCTGTAGCTGCTCTTACCGCAACTCTCGCAACTGAGGTTGCACTCACAGGAGGTGTCAACAGGGGGCCAACCACCGGTAACTTATTAAGTGGTTTAGCGCGTTGTAGCAGCTGTAGAACAAAACAAGTTTAATTATTATGCAACACTAATTTAAACTAAAGTTTACCTTTCCACAGGTTGGTTCATCAAGAAACTGACCAAATCATGTCAAGTACTGCTAATTTTTTATCTTTGGGGTGTAGCCTGGAGGTTATTAAGGCCCGACTAATCCACATAAATTCAGCTAAACATAAGAAAGAAGGATGGAGTAAATTGGGCAAAAAGGGTAAAAGACAATATGTTTGTGTGTGCATGTGTGTGAGTGAGAGCGATCAAGTACCATTTCAAGAGGTGAGCCAATAAGACCAAGAGGTACTTTCAAGCTTCCCACTTGACGAGTTCCATGAATAAAGCCTGGCCTGATTATAACCCCTGTCAAACAAAATCAAATTAGTAAGCATCACATTAAGGGATGAAAGAATTAAAAGAGAAAAAAAATTCAGTGTATGAGAAATCTCACCTCCGTAAGTAAATTTAGATAGCAGTTCTGCCTCTGCAGCCCTCTGTCCACCAAAATAACATTAAACATGTTATAAGATGACGAGAATATTGGATTTCACAACTCAACTTATCATCCAAGTGCCAAAGCGACACTGGTAATGCCAAATAAAATACAGGTGATAGAGAAGCAAATTCTAATTTTTCCCGGTTTTTCATTCCCGTTGGCTCATTTCATATTTACATAAAATATAGCTTTAAAACTTCATTCTCTAGCTGCCTACATCTTGCTGGTACTATAACCCATTCTCTATAATATACTTATTATGAGAATTGCAGACTTAAATAGTTTGTGGATGCCTAAAGCTACATTAATAATCCAGGTGAATGTTAAGCTACCTTCCCTTCGTAATAACCTTGCAACAGAAAATTCACAAAACCAAAGTCAGCAGCTGAGATGTACACAAATCTCTTGACACCTGTATGAAGACACTATTTCTAATTATTTTATAAGCCAATAAATAGATTATATATTTCATCTTAATAAGTAGATAACAGTGCAACTGACGATTAAATGAGGTACAATAGTAAGACTGCTTCCCAAATTACATGTTTAATTTGCTTTATTGGGCCTTATAAGAGATTCTGGGCACCAAACCAAATGAAATTGAAATCATTGGTTATGATAGATTCTAGTAACTTGAAGGATTGTCACATTATAAGCAATAACTTATCAAGAAAGAAATAGTAAAAAATGACTTGAGGAAAGCAAAATGTAAATTGGTGACCTTGTTCAGCAGCTACTCTGATAGCATTAATATTGGCTGTGCCATTTATTTTGTACATCTGGGAATTAGTTCCAAAACCTCCCACACAGGATATCTAATCAACATAAACAAAAGGTTATTACTTTCGACAATTTACCTCTTCGACAAAGTTAAAGTACCCAAAGTACTGAGCCAGACTGGTACTAAGTGAAAATTTAGAGTTCAATTGTGCAATTAGAGAGGACACAGTCATAAATAAAAAAATTCTGGTCTGCACTCCGCACCCTTTCCCTGGAGAAGTAATAGCATGCTTGATTAGTAAGATATTGGTCAACCTAAGCAGAAGATTAAGCAAGAAATAGTACATACCACAGCTGACACCCTACTCATGGCATCCTTCAGGGAATCAGGTTCTAAAAGGTTACCTGCAAAACAATACAAAAGCAGGAATAAGAACCCAAGAAGAAAATTATTCTTTTCTTTTCATTTACTCTATTTTGTTATTATTTAGAATTAGGCTACCTTTATGCCATACAACTTTATCAACCCACGAAGCATTTACAGATGACCTCCCAGATCTGAATAAGAAACATATCCAGTAAATACCAACTAAAATGATACACAAAAGGAAGCACAAGAAGTTCAACAACAATGATAAACAACTGACAAAATCACACTGACAAGATTTCAGTTTTTACGGTTCATGACAATATATTTCAATGGTCTTAAGGAAATATGGATTAGAATAGGTTCAAAATTTTGGTTATCAGTGCTGAATTTTTGGCCTTGGCACATTCATACACTAAGTGTACTAGCAGAAATGAAATTCCTCATGCAAGCCAAAGATTTGAAAACAACAAAAAAATATTAGCATAACAGTACTAATATGGATGAGATATAAAAAATTAGCATCGCTGAAGCCATGAATACAACAAGGGTAACTATAAGCCAAAACAAGATAGAGATAACAAAATCGCTGTCGACAACAGGAAGACTGGTAAAGGTCCTAAATGTGGTGACGAATAATAACAAACCTGCTAAGGCTAGCAACAGAAAGACCACGATCCAAGGCCTCTTTGCAAACATGTGAACCAACGAATCCATTACCACCCAACACTAGCAACTGAAACAATTACAAAATAAATTTGGTTTAGTCAAAGAGTGGTTAAACTGGGCTATTCAGGACTTCAACCGAGGCATAAAGGCATGACTGATTGCTTCGGGTTAATTTAGGTTAAATTTGATAAGAAAAGCTCAACAATTTAACAAATTGCACATCTGAGCAACAAAGTCTGTGACCACTTGAATGAGGTACCAGTGTGTCCAACTGAGGTTCAGAACATAACTGAGCACTTAATTGGGTTAAAGTGGACCTTAGTTCCAAATTAGGGTTTCATCAAATATGGCACCGTACTAGTACCTGATCAGTAGCTGGTGGGTCCATTTTGACGGTCTCTGCCTCCTCCACTTTAAAGGGTTCTTCTGCCCTTTTAGGATCGCCAGAAGAAGTATCAGTTGAAAATAGCCTTCCATTACCCAGCACATGTGATGAACTATCAAACAGAAATTAAAAAAAATAAAATAAAATAAAAACATTACAATATAAAGCATGTGACGTGCAACCCATTTCCAACGTCACAGCAAGAAAAATCCAATTTTAGCTAACACAAAATGAACGCAGGATAGTCTCATTTCAGCTCTAATTGTGAAAAACTGTCACGCCGTCCTTCATCACATGAAATCCCCTCAACACCAAGAAAATATTTGCAAATTTCAGAAAAATCAAAAGTAATCTCAACACCACATTGGGCAATAATTAAACACTCATGTGATACAGATGAAATATACACCAACCCCCTCAAAAGTAAAAACCTTATTCTGCCAATCCGCTGTGTGCAATGCATGTGGGATGAGATCAATTACAAAGGAGGCGATCGCATATCTCAGGGATTTTTTTTTATTATCATGGCTTACTTTACCATAATTTTTGGACAAATACAAGGTGACGCAAGCGCTATTACGCTAAAATTAAGCCAATTTAGGGGTTGGGGGAACGGGACGAGAACACGAACCAGCAGAGGCGAGAGAGGGAAGGTCCGGAGGAATGGATCAAACGAGAAACCGCCGACTTCATAATATTATGGAAAAGAATCAAAGAAAAGCTCCTTATTTGTGCTTATTAATGTACTCGTCGATGTAGAGAGTCTTATGGAAATTGGAAATGAAGTGGGAAAGAAGCAAGGGACGGAGGGAACGGGGAGGGAGTTAGATAGGTGGCAAGAGGAGGGGCCTCGGGGAGTCCGTATCCTCTGCATTAACTTAAACTTTGAGCTAACGCATCTCGACCGTTCAATCAGAGTCCAAGCCAATCCGACCAAAGGTAGAATGCACGGGCCCCTTTAATTTCGCGCCAACATAGATTGGACGGTTCAAATTCATTCTGCATTAACTCAAATTTTGAGTTAATTCAGAGAAACGAATTCGGCCTCGGGTGTGTTGAAAGATGTGTGGCTCCAAGAAATGAAACGCCGCGCACTTACGGGCGCCCGCATGGCACATTGGCAATTTGGCACTGCCTTTTTTTTTTTCCTTTTTTTTCTTTTTTGGGGAATTTCATGAATATCCCTCAAAAACCTCGAGATTTTGTATATCTCCTCTTATATTCATAGCATCATATTAACCACTCTAAATTTCAAAAAATCTCACGAAGTTACTCAATTTATCTACTAAAACTCATTTTAAATTTATAAAGTTCATATTTTATCATTTATTAATATATATATATATATAACGAGGAGGGTTCAAATGCCTCTATTTTTTGTGCCTCCATCATGCCTTCATTTTTAAAAACTTAAATAATTCAAAGTTTAAAACTTAAACGTCAAAATAAAACCGTTAGATGTGATCTATGTTATTTTCTCTATGTGCTCATAAAAAATTATCACATTTTGATTTTGCTTTTATGTGAATCAATAAGTTAAAAAATCAACGTCTAGAAATTATCTACATTAGTATACATTTTTACAAGCTCAAGATGTCAATCAAAACAAAATTGAAATGCCATAATTTTTTACACGTGCATAGATAAAGTGATGTAGTTCATATCCAACGGTTTTATTTTAAATTTTAAGGTTTAAATTTTGAATTATTAACGTTCTTAAAAATGAAGGCACGATGGAGTCACAAAAAATGGAGGCATTTGAACCCTCCTCATATATAATTTGTATACAAAAAATATTCAGTTTTGTAATTAAACAGTTTTGAGAGCAAATAATTTATTTCTCTACTTGTGATGCATATACATAGCATTTAGGCATGTGCTGGAATGGATATCACAAGTAAGAAAATTGGTTATTTGCTCTCACAACCAACCAATAAGAAGACTGAACATTTTTTCTGTGCATTTTTTATTTTTGTAATAGAAGATAAAAATAGTACTTTATAAATTTAAAATGAGTTTTAATAGAAAAAATAATAAATTGGATAAATTTGTGAGTTGTAGAAATTCAGAGGGGTAAATATATGATTATTATGAATTTCACAGGCATAAATAAGTAATTTCAATGTTCTTGAGGGGCATAAAGAAATTCCCCAGATTAAACATCATTTTTTTTTATCTATTGTTGTAATTTTGCTTATTTCAGTCAATTCCGAACCGCAGACCGATTTGAATCAATCAGAACCGTCCATTAATTCCCAAATTATTATTGTTTTGAATTTGCCATAACACTTTTATAGATGATGAGAATTAGGGGTGTCAACAAGCTGGCTCAATCCGAGCTAAGTCCTAGTTCATCTTGTTAATTCTGAACCGAGCTATAGCCAAGCGAGCTGGACCTAGGGTATCCAAGTTAAAACCTCAACTTGAACTCGTGACAAGCCAGCTCGTAAGCTGACGAGCTAGCTCATTGGGTCTGATTGGATATTGTTTTAAGAAGAAAATAAATTCTACAAATTTTTTGAATCAAGCTGAACCGGGCTAGACAGTATAAAATGCACACAAATTCACAAATTGATGCCTAGCCAAGCTAGCTCGTGAGCCGCCGAGCAAGCTAAACCCCAACTTGAACTCGTTAATTCTAGACTGAGCTAGTGGTGAGCTGACTCATTAACAGCTCGGTCTAATAATGAGCGAGCTGTTAGTGAGCAAATCAGGTGCGAGTCACGATCGAGCCACGAGCTACGAGCTTTTTTGCCACCCTAGTGCGAATTAAGGCCCAAGTCCAAGTTTATATAGACATACCCAAAAACTGTTGCTTATTGTTAAAAGTCGACAATTTTAATGACACAAACTGTGTTATGAAATGTCACAAAAAAATTGTGTTATAAAATATCGGTATTAACTTTTTATTTATACTTTGAAATTTATAATATTGTATAATATTCTAATATAATTTTTTAGTACATCAAGTGGTAAATTTTTTAATGAAACTAGTAAAGTGATAGATTAATTACAAGAATTTTTTAAGACTAGTTTTAATGCAGAGGATATATCATGGTATCATCACTCTATATAGAGAGAGAGTTGGACTACTATGTTTCACAAAGTAAAGCGAGTAGTTTTCTATATCTTCAATTTGAAAGTTCAAAACATCGATTTAAACTTCTCAACATAATCTTCATATTAATCTGTACTTGGAGACCAAATTTTACATTTTTTTAACTTTTTTACTATTTTTTAGAATTTTTGAAAATCACAGCTTTTCATTAATAAAATAAAATTCAGAAAAACACTGATTTTCAAAAATTATTTAATCAGATTGACAATCCATATTGTTTATTCGCTCGAATGCAAACATTACAAAAACGACATGTTGTTGATCTGTGGGAACACGAGAAATATCAATGACGTCATTTGCAATAGTTTAATCTAGCAAAGAATTCTTTCTCCATAAACCATATGAAGTAGCAATTTTGGCGACATAAAAGTTGGCTAATTGAAACAAACCAGCATACAAGCGGCAGGATATATGCTTTACTTACAACTGTTAGCTGCCATTGGGATGCTTTGATTTACCAACTTAACTAGGTCCCTCTTGGCCATACAAACGAGGTCCCTCTTGGCCATACAAACGAGGGAAAAAATACTAAAAATATTTAAAAATATTATTTACAATTTACCTGTTTGCAAAATTATATGCCGCAATAAAAAAGTTTGAAAACTAGACAGCAAAAAGACCCCTTTCAAGAATTCTCCACTGTCAATCCAAGCTTCACAAAAGGATACTTGTGGCGAAAATAACTTTGCAGTACAATGTTATGGAACAGAACATCAGACAGCTTTATCCATCCATGAAGGCAGCCTCAATGAACCTCGCATACCTAGTTTCGTAAGGCATATTGCATACAATATGTGCAACAGAAATACCAGGAACCCGCAATTGAACAAGAGCTGTTAACAAAATAGAGGAAAATTTTAAGAGCCCTGACAATTGTTGACACAAGATTTTTCAGTAAATGACACTAATGGTCCTTCATGTTTTACAAGATTTTTATTTTAAAAATAAGTTCAAATTGCGCAATTTTGATGCATTGAAAAATAAAACAAAGAAAAATGCCACATCCACACACTATATGCGAATGCCTTTTTGAGAATAATTTTAAAAAAATGATTATAAATGAAATTAATTTTTGCAGTTCTTGTCAGGTTTACAATATTGCTGACCCAGTGAATGTGTATCCTCTGCATTAACTCAAAAAGGAATATTTTGAGTTAATGAATTTCAACTGTCTGATTTTAAACGGAGTTAATCCGGCCGCTACTTATGATATAGAGGGCCCTTTAATATTAGTGCGGATCTAGTCTGCACAAATTTTAAAATAGATCGGATGGTCAGGATTCATTAACTCAAAAGATTCTCTTTTGAGTTAATGCAGAGGATACGAATTCATATTTTCCATTATTATTTCCAACTGATTTTAATAGTATAACAAAATTTATATTTGCATAAAACTTAAAATGTAATATTCCAAAAGAGAGGGGTCGAGGTGGACTTACCAGAACTCCAAATAATATGTAAATGGCTTGCATGGTAGGAACTGTAGAGACGCCTAGCGCTTGAAGGATATAGGTAATAGAAGCATGTATATTTATCGTAATCTACATTTTATAGTCAATTAGAGATAAAATCTTGAACAACAAATTAGCAAGTACACCTTCTATGCAATTCTGAAAAGGATCTCAGCATATCTGATGTACCATTGCAAATCTAAGTGCATGCAAGGATACACGATCAGTTGGCCCCACTTTTGCAATATGTGGAATTCTAAATAAAGATGTTTCATTGCTTACATGCAAGCCCCCATAATCCATTATTATCTCAACAAATAAAAGGGTCAGCAAGACATAACTACATATTAGGTGTGTACCTATACCCCATTTCTTCCAAAAATTTCTCGATCCAACCCTCATTTCTCCCTGATATGCAGAGAGAAAAGTGATGAAGCACAGCGATTTGGGCATTTTTAGAGGAAGCTGGTGATATTTCCCCGACTTTTAAGGGTCTAAGCCACATTTCTCTTTTTGCAGAGGGCAAAAAACATTTAGAACTTTAGCATAATACTCTAAATTATTCAAAATTATCTTTGAAGTAAAGGTTATAAGATGAGTACCAAAGAGAGTATATTTTCTCTTATCAGGAAGGATGATACCAAAACATAACCACATGCTCCAACTGCACGTGCCTGGATATTAGAATGATAATATCATAAAATCAAGAACTAACATACTAGATTTCGTACCATCCTCATCAGGTCCTGGCCCTTTATATACAAGCCAGAATGGGTACCTGCACCCCGGTTCACCTTTTCTTATTGTCTTAATTTTGAGGCTTAAGTGCATGGCTAAGAGTTCATTTAATCGGGATAGCTTATTTTATGAACCATGTATGTCAGTCCCAGTAATGGCACAGACCAACCATTCCACAGAAAAATAAATAAATAAATAAAAACATCCAAGAGAAAGTGTTGGACCTTTTAGCAAAAATACTCGTGTCTTAAGAGAGAGAATAAAAGAAAACCAAGATTATGAAGGTATTGAATATAAAGGAACTAAATATGAATAATTCCTACTAAAAGAAACTAGAGGATTGCAAAAGAATATTACAATGGTAGTTAGGAGGATAGAAAGAGCCCAACTGCTTTCTAGTCTGTAACCAAAATAGAAATATCATAAAAGTGTCATTGTCATCCAAGTGAAACTGTATATCTATGAATACTACTTTAAAGAAAAAAATAAAGAAAGACAGTAATAATCTCATATAAAGGCACGATAAATGGTATGATGGTATGCATCTGTCATTCTACACAGGACCAGTAAATTCTAGACCAGCATGATGCAGATATGTGAATGCTCAATATGTAACTCAATTTAGCTTTGATGTGGCAACTAAGAACTATCTGTTCTCAAATAAACAAAAAAATACCAGCAAATATGCAATTCAATCAAGCATTGATGGCATCCAATTTTAACCCACATTAGTCCTGATGATACTTATATTGATAATATTGATGTGACTTACAATCATCATCAAATGACCCAGACCTAAATACACACAATATTGTAGATAAACAATGATAGTTCCATTAAGAACCAAAGGTGGAATAAAAGAGGTGCATGATTTCTTCTTATTTTAGCTAAAACAATTTCTGTAAAACATACAATGTAGCCATTACGGGCATAGGCACAGGACCTGACTAAAACAGTAGAAAAGCGACATTAAAATCCTTGGTCATTGACTTATTGGATTTGGATCTAGAGAAAACTCACCTCCAAAGAGTTCCCATAACAAAACCAACTATGCCATGCATTAGCTGGAAAAATGCAAAAGTAAAAAAAAATACAAAGATTAAATATGACAATACATGTGCCTCAAACCATCTAGCAGTCGCATTATCAGCACAAATGGTTCTACTCTACCAGCTTAACAATAAAGTATAGCATAATTTATGTTTCTTTTTCTAGGGACATTCAGCAGAATATTGATGTCCAAGTCCACTTAGGATATGATACATAACCAATATCAGGAAGCACCAACGATCGGGCACCATTGTATTTATTTTGTTACTTACCCATGAGATTTGATTACGCAATTGTATAATGAGCAAGTAAAGTTCTTTTAAGAGCATATACCAAGTAATTCAATGCTTTAACTGGACCCGCCAATGTAAGCAGCAAAATGGCAGTGGCCACCTAAACAAAAGAAAGAAGAATTAAAGTTACAAAGAGGAAAAAAAAAAACAATGAAATAATTTCGTAAGTGCAAACTACTATCATTTAAATTCAGTATTCAACCTTTAAGAAATTGACAGTTGAGCAACCCAAACTAAACTATGTATCCTGCAGTTGACATGAGGGACTGGTTCTCCATCTATATTTTATCCCAAATGAACTACTCTGCAGTGATATTTAAGATCCATTGCAATAAGAACAGCAAAATCAGATGCCTTTGTGACAATTACCCTAGAAAGAAACTAACCATGGTTTTCCGGCCAGCTGAGAGACCCCACCTGACCGAAGAGATAACAATTGGCAATGGGAAGAAACAGCCAAAATAATTCTGTAAGTTGCAAGAAAGAAGTAGAGAGCAAACATTAATGGTTAAAAAAAATATCAGAGCTCTCCCTCACTGACTTGATACATTTTAACCAACAAATTAGAATTTTCTTACACACATCTTGCCTCGACACATTAGAATCTAATCATGATTAATTGTGTGGTTGGATTTGGATGCGCACGCATGGATTGGGATTTACCAGTAGTACTTTTTCTATATGGAGCATAGTTGGTGATTTTCCACCTCTCAGCCTTAATTTTGACATATATGAAATTGCAGATGGAGCGCACGGGGCCCCTTTAATCTGACGATTCAAATCTAACTGTCCGGATCTAAACTAAAAATTGGGTTAATTTAGGAGATCCGAACTCTTGGTAACCGGTGTCATTTAAACCATTTCACATTGCACCGAAGGTGTTCGGAAAAATGCTTATGAAAACCATCTCAAAACAGAACACCTCCTACACAAAGGCAAAAAAAAAAAGAAAAAAGGGGATCAATAACTGACTTCTATGGAGAGGGAGTTGCTAAGGAAGTACGCGAGGCCTGACACGGATGCAAACATCGCGCACTCCACCAGGCGAAGCGTCTTCTGAAAGGCCTCATCCCCTCCATCGCTATCACTCCCCCCTTCACTCTTCCAATGTGTCGAGCTAACGCGCCTCTCTGCTTGGCTGGCGTAAGCCCTGGAAGCAGCGAGAGGCGGTCGAGTTATAAACGTTGGGGAATCGGTGAATGGCGACGCGAGGATAGGGACTGAGATGGGAAAGAGAGAGGGACGATGAAGAAGAGGGGAGGGAACGGGACGGAAGAGGAGGATGGCAGTTGGAGTGGGCATGAGAGCATCAGGGAAGAGGATTGGTGTACGACTGTACGGTGAGTGCGCTTACAGATAGTCGCAAACTCGCAATTCACTAGCCAGTGGGGAAGGGGAGCACGGAGCAGACTAGCAGAGGGGTGCCGGGGTGATCCAACCGTCCGATTAACGAATGTAACCAGCAAAATGGCAGTGGACGGTCTGATTTTTTTTCAATCAATTGTTATAAAAAATAAAAATAACGAATTTTGGTCTGGATTTGGTCCGGTTTAGTACGGGTTGTTGGTTTTGGTCCAGGTTTGGTCTGGGGACTGGACTGTCCGGTTTTTTTAAGAATTCATCTCCATTGGTGAAAGGCTTTGCAATTGCAAACAGTCTTTTTGCAATTTCAATTCATCTTAATTTTTGGGTGTATTTGGATCACTCAAGAATAGAGCTATTCTTGGGTTAGCTCCACTATTCTCAAATCTTGGTGATCCAAACACAAATTTGCAAATAGGATTAGCTCAAGAATAGCTCTATTCTACTAATCCAAAGAAATGGTGGGTTAGCAAGAATAGCTCTAGTGGGGTTAGTGATATTAATAAAATATTTGATTCCTCTCAATTAAAGTATGTTTAAATATTAAATTAGTACTAAATATAATATAATATAATATTAGATCAGTATTAAATAAAATATTTGTGTAAATATTAAACATAATATAATATCAATTTAAAATATAGATTAGTATTAAATAAATATAATATTAAATAAAATATTAGATTAAATATCATATCGTAGTCATTTAAATAATAAATATAATATAATATTAGTTTAAATATTATATTAATATTAAATAAATATAATACCATGTTAGATTAGTATTAAATAAAATATTAGATTAAATATAATATAATATTAGTTTAAATATTAAATGTAATACAGTATTAGTTTAAATGTTAAATGTAATATAATATTAGTTTAAATATTAAATTTAATATAATATTAATTTAAATGTTAAATGTAATATAATATTAGTTTAAATATTAAATTTAATATAATTGTAATTTAAATATTAGATTAATAATTAAATAACCATAATATCAAATTACATTAATATGAAATAAAATATTAATTTAAATATTATATTAGTATTAAATAAATATAATATTAGTTTAAATATTAAATGTAATACACTATTACTTTAAATGTTAAATGTAATATGATATTAGTTTAAATATTAAATGTAATATAATATTAATTTAAATATTAGATTAATAATTAAATAACTATAATATCAAATGATATTAATATTAAATAAAATATTAATTTAAATATTATATTAGTATTGAATAAATATAATATAATCTTTTTTTAAATATTAAATAAATATAATATAATATTTATTGAATATTAAATGTAATATAATATTACTTTAAATATTAGATTGGTATTAAACTAAATATTAAATTAAATATTAAATTAAATATTAAATTAAAAATAAAATCATATTAGATTAGTACTAAATTTAATATTAAATTAAATATTAATTTAAAAATAAAATAATATTAGTTTAAATATTAATATAATATAAATAGTAAAAAAATTCAAAAAAATATAAAATTTCATATGCAAACACATTTTAACATATATATTATATTATATATACATATATATACATATATTATATTAGCGAGTCTATGGTACTATGTATATCACGGGTTGTTACCGTGCTACGGCTCTATATTCGAGTTTTCAAATCCTAACGGTCAATCCGAACCGTTCATCTTGTTCTCCATATTAATATATGTTTGGAGACCAAATTTTACATTTTTTGAAATTTTTTTACTATTTTTTTAGATATTTAGAAAATCACTTGATCTGAAAATTATGGACCATCCAAAAACAGTGATTTTCAATAAATTTAAAAAATAGTAAAAAAATTTCAAAAAATGTAAAATTTGGTCTCCAAACACATATTAATATGGAGAACAAGATGAACGGTTTGGATCGACCGTTAGGATTTGAAAACTCGAATATAGAGCCGTAGCACGGTAACAAATCGTAATATGCATAGTACCATAGACTCACTCATATTATATTATATATACATATATTATATTATATATACATATACATATATTATATTATATATACATATACATATACATATATATATATTATATTATATTAATTTTTCTTAGGGCCATAAAAAATCCGGCATGAAAAATGTTGATCCGGATTATTTGTAGCAGTCTTTCGAATAAATCAAATTATATAGTATTCCATCTATTTTTTAAAAAATATATTAAATATTTGTAATACTTCAATATAAAAAATAAATAAATTATAAATGAAAAATGAAAAAAAAAATTTCCTAATTCCGGAAAAAATTATTCCGGATTTAGAAAAAAAAAAAAAAAACTAAATCCGGAAAAAATTATTCCGGATTTAGGATCCAATTTCCGGAAATTGGTATTGAAACCGGAAAAAAAATTTCCGGTTTGAGTAGTTTTGGAAATAAACATGTGGTTTGGTTAGTTTTTTAAATTTATATATTTTTTTTGGATATAAATAAAAAAAATCCGCGAATCAGACTAGTTAAAGTCCGACTTATTCATCTTCTGAACAAAATCCCCACCATTCAAACATACTGTTAGCAAGTCTTTTCTGGAATTAATTGGCAGCGCGGAAGTCCAAATTTTTTTTAGTCAGCAACCTTAATTAATCAAAATTTAAAAAACACAACCCATTCCTTCAAATTTTAATTTTTATTACCCACGTTTTCTCAGGACCAAATATTTTAGTGTGCATCCGGAAGAAGAGCACCAAATTGATTTTTTCGTGTGCGGCATCAAATTGATTTTTTTTTGGATGCACACCCTTAGAAAGCTCACCAATATATTTTTTTTAAGTTACGTTCTAAATTGTTAGAAATTTTTGGGCTAAATTTTTTTTCCTGTTCTATTCTATTTTATTTTGTGGTATTTAGAATTATATGTACACATAAAATTTGATGATGAAATTGTATAAAATAAAACACACTTGTTTAACAAATAAAATTTTGGACTCAATTTGAACTAAAAATACAACAACAAATTATATGCACAATCTGAGCAGCGTTTTGTACTAAGTTAGTTGGTGCACAAATTGCTACAAATTATACACACAATTCGATCAACGTTTTATACTACAAATTATACGCAGAACATAAAAAAAATTAATCCAAAAATTTCAAACAGAACATAACTAAAAATAAATAAAAAATTAGTGCGCTTCCTGAGGGTGTGCATAAAAAACTAAAAAACTATAGAAAAAATAATTAAAAAATAAATTTGGTACGCTTCTTCAGCACACGCACTAAAAAAATTAGTGCACATCCTGAAAAAGCATGGGTGTTAAAATTTGAAATTTGAAGTTTTGAGTGATGCATGAATCATTGAGATGCTAACTATCAAAATTTCGGCGGAAAAGTATAATCAGACTTCAGAGTTGCATAATCGGAGTCGCGTACGGGCCCCAGCGGGAAGTTATTTTTGTATTAACTCGCTAGTACTCACAATTTACTGCTGTATAGTAGTGTGAACAGCTGGACCGATGCACAGAATCCATGAAAATCACGACAATTTATTTGCCTGTTCCGCTGGAAAAAAAAAAGTGCAACGGTACTACTAATTTGTCGAATTTAAAAATATCTTGCTCTATTATTGAGCACGTACATTCTACCTCATTTAATTTTCTTGATGCGTGGTGAGTGGGAAATATACTTCTAAATTAAATTATGAATGTACATCTAATCTGAACGCACGAATTTAGTCACAATTTTTTAATGCATGAATCAATCTGAATTTATAAAAAGCATGCGTTTAGTCGAATATTTTATTTGTAGCAGTTTAAAATTCATAAAGTAATATGCGGTTAGAGAAATCTCGAAACTTAATAATAATAAGTTTTGAGATTTTGAGAATGGAGACTAAATAAGTTTTGGTGTATGATGTAATTGCAACTTCTTTTTTTAATATTAATGCATACCCTGGGGCCTGGGCATTCCCTGCCAAGCTTTCAAAAAAAAAAAAGAGAATGGAGAGTGGAGACTAGAGGTGATTAATGAGCGAGCATGAGCGAGTTAGGGTATGCTCATGCTCGCTCATTAAGTAAATGAGCGAGTTGTTAATGAGCGAGTTTAAATGAGCGGATAAATGAGCGAGTTGTAAATGAGCGAGCTTTTAATGAGCGAGTTATGAGCGGCTCACGAGTTATGACTTATGACTCATAACATAATTATATAATGTGCTCACGCATAACAAAATTTGTTAAAAGTCATCATAACAAAATCCAACAAATTGTCATAATTCATTTAAATGAGCGAGTTGTTATGACTATTACTTGTTTTGGACTTTAGACGGAGGTTTTGATTCTGCCGATTTACAAAAAAAAATTAATATGAAACTATGAATATTAGTATATTACACATGATTAAATGTTACATTATGCTCACTATATTACACAAGATTAAATATGAAACTATGCTCACTATCTATCAATCTTAACGAGGCAAGCTTGATGTTACACATAATTACATAGGATTAAATGTGGCAGGGATTAGATGTGGCAAATTCTTAATGAGCGAGTTATGAGCGAGTTGGGACATGCTCATGCTCGCTCATTAAGTAAATGAGCGAGTTGTTAATGAGCGAATTTAAATGAGCGGATAAATGAGCGAGTTTAGGCGAGCTTTTAATGAGCGAGTTATGAGCGGCTCACGAGTTATGAGCGATTTACTCACCCTAGTGGAGACTACTTCCAAAATTCGGCGCATTTAGTGATAGATATACTTTTGTCAGAAACTTTTGAAAATAAGAATATTATTGTTATTTTTAAAAGAATGCGGTGTATAAAGAAATCTTTTTGAAGTACCATTCACAAAAGGTGAATTAACGGTCACAATTTACACATTCTCCGAAGTACAGTCACACAAAGCGCCGACCAGTGATACTTAAAAAAGTGCTCGATTTATTTCCACATTACAGTCAATTTCATCAACAATTTATCCTTTGTCAATAAAAATTCACGACAAAAATGGCCGAAAATATAACAAAAAGTTGCTCGCGTGTTCGTGGCCCGAAGCTAGAGTTCTTACGAGTTCTGATTCCTAATCCCTTTGTAAAGCTGGTAAGTAATCTAAGTTCCTCAGCTGTATTCAGTTTCTTTGTGGTTGTTGTGATTTCTTTTCTCATGAATTTATCTTTTATTATCTCCAAATTGTGATTTATAACCTCTCCAAAATTTCTTGGTTATTTCCAGAGAGCACTTGTAATGTACTTATATACACCACAGATGCACAGTATTTGTGATTTATTGTTTTTTTTTTTGTCGAAATAATCTATCTAATGGTGATCCATTCCAAATCCATCAAATTAGGAAGCAGGTTTTTTTTTTTTTTTTGACTCAAACCCATTCATCAAATACAAAAAGATATCAGCTTGGCTAACATTGGCACATACCAGTCAGTACTGGATGAACCATTTGGCACGATATTGAAGTAAAGGATTTGATATCTGCATCCTCTTATCTCCATTTTCGTATTTTTTCCTCTTTTTCCCAGCGAATACCAGGCAAAATTGCTAAATCTCTCCAAAATGAGCCCCATAAGCGTGCTACATTGTACAGCCCACATGGCAAGTTCTGGCATGTGGGCATACGCCATGAAGGTGACGACATGTACCTTGATGAAGGCTGGAAGGAGTTTGCAAAGGCACTCGATTTGCGTACCGGTTATTTTGTGCTGTTTCAGTACAAGGTGAACATGGTTTTTTCAGTCAAGATTTTTGACAATACAATGTGCCTCAAGGAGTATGTGCGTGATTCGTTTAAGCGGCCGATCCAGGATCTCTACGAGGATACAGTTGAAATTGTTGGCGCACCTTGTGCTGAAGGTGAGCTTTCTCCTTCACTTAGGGTAGCATGTTGAACCAGTCTAGTACCAGTATGTATTTGTTTTTATTTTATAAAGTAGCATCCCTGCCTGGCTATGTTGCAGTGTCCCAAAATTTTCATATAGGAGCCTAATTCTATCCTAATACAGCCATAAACCCCTAACAAACAACAAGTAAAAGAAAAAGAAAATTAGTTCCATTTTTTTTGGCTTGTGGTGTGTGTCTGTACATCTGTTACTATTGGAACAAATACAGGTGCTCCACCGGTATATTAACTTAAAACTGGCATTAGACCCAATCAGTTCCACCATGCATTTACTTGTTCACATTTTACAACCTCTTAATGGTACTTCTTTTTTAATTCTCTTAAACATGCTTGCAGATAATGTGTATTGCTCTCTGGATTCATCATGCAAGAGGAAAAAGCTAGAAACAAGTCATATTGTTAAAACAAAACAAGGGTTGGAGAAGAGAGAGGAGAGAATAAACAAGGAAACCCTAAAAACAAGCCCCCTTTCACCTTCTTTTCCACGTTTTGTAAAGATCATCAACTCTTCCCACTCAACTTCTAATTGCCTGGTGAGAAACCACCTTTAGTTATCATCCTAGATGTTTGTATTGCTTGCTTGATTGGTTTTTGGTGCTTAATTGCATGACTGAGCACAAATTGCATATCTACCCAATGCATGTTGCAATTTTACTGGCCAGATTATTTTCATTCATTCACCATAGTGGTTCACTATTTGTAGTTTGAATATATGGTAAGAAGTATTATGCTAAAGTGACCTTTAGGACTAAATCAATGCTTAATCTGTTGGATTGATGGTATACTGAAAATTTGGGGGTACTTGTTTTCTTATCCACTGGATGAAAATATTTCTTCTTCACCCAAGTCTGCGTCTAAATTTGACAGGGGATCCCAAAGAAATTTTGCATGAGGCATGGCCTAGTATCAGAACGTGAAATTTTCTTAGTCAGCACCACTGGAGAGTCGTGGCATGCACAGTTTTTTCTCACACTTTGTGATGGGAAACTGAAAGGATTCAGAGATTTTGCCAGAGACAATGGCTTGAGAACAGGCGACATATGCACTTTTCAGCTTGTCAAGAAAAACACTTTTCTAGTGCATGTGGCAAGTTCAATTTATTACTTACATATATTTTTTGTTTTGTATTGCAATTGCCTCAAAAATGACAAGTACATTAATCACAAAGTAAAATTTGAAAAAGGTTCGTATTGTAGTTGCCAAGAACCTCCCTGGCAATGTGGTAAGTTTTATCTAATTTGTTTGTTTATTTTACCAAACATTGGTTGCTCATATAATGTGGGGACTTTTACAAAGCTAAGGTTGCAAATTACACCCCAATGAGTAGAAAAGGATTTATATAGCCAGTTAAAAAAGGCAGAATTAAAAAGTTGCTGGATTTCCAGGCCTTCTTTAAAAAAAAAAAAAAAAAACTACCCTGCATCATCCCTCTGTCAACTAAACCCCCTCAATTTAATCAAAATTCAAATGTTCAGCATTAATTTGTCCTTATTCGTGTTAGCACAGATCCAAAAGAATTAAAGAAAACACAAAAAACCTTAAATAGAGATAAAAGATTGTGCAGGTACCTCTCTCAAATCTGATCGGTATACTACCAAATCCTGTACTGTTATTTTAAAAAGGATGCTACTAATACTCCTGAATACAGATGTCATCTGGTGCTCAGAAGCAACAATATTCCCCAATATCCGTGCAAAATAATGTTAATTTCATTCTTCCAGAATTCGAAAGAGTTGTATCCAGATGCTATCTTCACAGCATGGTATGTATTCTACTAATTTTGATAGATTTTTAAGTCAGTCGAAGTCAGCTCTATTATCTTCTATTATCTGAACATAATCTTCAGAGTTCAGATAGTTTATGTTTTGTGTGCTAGAAAGCTTTGGAATGGCACTAATGCACTCACCCCTGATCTGATGGGTATACAACCATAGTGGTTCCACATATTGTGCAGTTAACCTTCAATTTCACCAAATTTGGTGTCGTTTTGGCTATTTAGTACATTGATCCTTTGGACTTGTTTTATCTCTTATATTGATTTTAATGGACTTTTTTATGTATAACAATTGCAGTACATACCCAATCGAGTTCGTAAAGCGATTGGCCTTGTTTCAGAATGCGGCCTTCTTCTGATGAACCAAGAAGGGAGGTCATGGCCTGTAGGGTTCTTCTTTAAATCCAATGGTGAAGGGCATATAGGGTCTGGATGGACAAAGTTTCTGAGGGAGAATAATATAAAAGAAGGGGATCGATGCATTTTTAAGCTTGTAGAGAAAAATGTTCTACTTGTCAATGTGGTATGAAAACTTACCGCAGTTATCTTTTGTATTGGGAAACACACCTTGTCTTCGTCCCAACTATATTTAGTGGATACTCTTGCAAAATGAGAATTCACTATGACATGTTTTTGTATCAATTTCTTCAAAAGATATCAAGCCTACCCTTAAATCTCCAGGCCTCTATATTTTCTGAATATAGACACACAGTATGGATGGCATGAAAGTTCTACCTCATGAAAACTTAATTTTCTTCTTTTTTTGGCATAAAAAGAGTTTATGGTGGACTTTTTTTTTTTATATGATGGTTTAATATGTTTTCTGGTGAAATACACCTTACAGTTTTGTGATATCAACCTTGTTAAATAGGCTACATATTGTAACAACTTATCAGCTTTTCAACTAAACAATGTTGCTAAATCTCATTTATTGCATGTTAATATCCTGTTACTGTAAGAATGCTTATCAGTCTAGTCAGGTATTGGTTAATTCCTGCTCAAATTCCAATTTTTGAATGACAAATGACAGATAAAGATCAACATATTCTATTCGTTACAGTAAGCTAACACCTATATAATTCTCTTTCCTTCGCTGTATCAGGTGCCCAAAGAAAGTATAGACACCTTATGCAAGGAGATGCATATTTCAACACAGGAACCAAACAAGGAGATTATGAGTACCAAAGATTGTTCAGTTCTTTTAGAGAAAACATTAATTGAAGCAACAGACACCAACGCCAATGGCTCTTTGACTTCAAGTGTTGTAGAGGTGCCATCAATCGAGGCACAAGAGGAGTTACAAAACAGTATTATTTATTCAAATTCAACTGGTATTGAGAAGGTACAATCTATTGAGGCAGTAGAGAAGGCACAAAAGAATTCAAGTTCAGTTTATGTTGAGAAAGCTCCATCTACTGAATCTCAAAAGGATAAGGTACAGAATAATAATTGTTCGAGTTCGACTGGTATTGAGAAGGTACAGTTAATGAAGGTCCCAGAGGCAGCACAAAAGAATATGATTTCAGTTTGTGTTGAGAAGGTCCAATCTATTGAAGCACTAGAGAAGGCACAAAAGAATTCAAGTTCAGTTTATGTTGAAAAAGCTCCATCTACTGAATCTCAAAAAAATAAGGCACAGAATTATAATTGTTCAAGTTCGACTGGTAATGAGAAGGTACAGTTAATGAAGGCACCAGAGGCAGCACAAAAGAATATGATTTCAGTTTGTGTTGAGAAAGCACCATGCACTGAAGCTCAAAAGGAGAAGGTGCAGTGTATTTGTATTATTAATGATTCGGGTTCAACTGGTTATGAGAAGATACCTGTGAATGAAGAAAAGAAATCAAGTTCAATTTGTGTTGTAAGAGCCCTATCTATTAATGCCACTGGCGCTTTGAGTTCAAGTCTTGTAAAGGAGCTATCAATTGAGGCACAAAAAGAGTTACAGAACAGTATTAGTGATTTGAGTTCAACTGGCATTGAGACGGTGCAATCACTCAACACATCAGACGAAGTGAAAAAGAATTTGAGTTCAGTTTACGTTGAGAAAACACCACCTACTGAAGCTTATAAGGAGAAGGTACAAAATACTAATCGTTCAAGTTCAACCAGTATTGAGAAGGTACGATTAATCAAGACACCAGAGGCACACAAAAATTTGATTTCAGTTTGTGTCAAAAAAGCAGCATGTATTGACGCTCAGAAGGAGATGAGACATAATAATACTAACAGCTCAAGTTCGGCTGATCTTGAGAATACACCTATAGAGGAACAAAAGAATTCAAGTTCAGTTTGTGTTAAGAAAGTCCCATGTACAGATGCTCAAAAGCAGAAGGTAGAAAAAATAAAAAAAGATTGGAGTTTGCCTTGTGTAGAAAAGAGGCCGTTGATTGCGGGGCAGGAGGTACGGAAGAAAATGGGTGATTGGAGTTCAACAAGATTCCCAAAGCTTGAGAAGATGGTTCTACCTTATAATATTCATCACAATTATACGGTATTTAGTTTTCTTCTTAAGTTTGAAAAATGTTACAAATGATTTCATGTATTCAAACCTACTACCAAGGTTAAAGTCTGAGAAAGTGAGAATACGGTACCGTTTTAGTCAAGTCTAGTTACTTTCGCTCATTGAATACAATGTACTGACTGAATTTTCTTATTGAGTTTTGGTTAACAGGTTGACCAGCCTTTTAATCCATTTATCCTTTGGATAGGTTCAGGCTTAACTGCATTAATTGAGGCTAAATTGGGTTGATCAAGTAAATTATGAATATTAACTTAGAGAGTTGATGCAGGTGTTATCAAGGGAGTTCTGCAGGACGGCCGATCTGCGTTCACCTCGTCACTTGATTCTGAAGGATACAGAGGGCAAGACTTGGCGAGTAGGTTACAGCCCTAATAGTGGCAAAGGCAGTCTCAGGTGGAAGAAATTCACAGATGCTAAAAAATTAAAAGTAGGTGACAAGTGTATCTTCAAGCTTGTTGCTTGTGATACCATACTCGTCAATGTTGTGAGAAAATGAGCTCACCAAATATATTGCATCTTAATGGGCTGTTTAATTTAATTTCATGTTGTTTCTATCCTACGGTGGATACAAATTGTAGGCCCGAGGCACTAAATTTTGTTATCCGTGTGATCGAACTTATAGCTTTGTCTGACTTTTGCTGTGATGTGGTATACTTGTTTTGTGGTTTAGCTGACTATTAGCTGGTATATGCCTATATGGTGGATGTGGAATACTGATATCTAAATGTAATATAGTACATACTAGAAGCTGATCCAAGGGACATGTTTAGTGGCAATAGGGCCAAGGATCCAAGTATCCGGTGCAATACAAGAATCTCAACGGACCCCATATGTTTAAATAGGCACCACATTCCAATCAATCGCTCGGCTGAGAATTAATGAGAGCTAAATTGACAGGAGCTAATTTTACTGTCAGGTACCTAAGAGCTAGGAGCTGGGGGGGGATATCCCCTCATGTACCGGGACCAAGTTGAATACTCATAGTCGGATTAAACTTAATTCTACCACACAACATATAAGGGATAAGGCAGAGAGGGGTCCTTTTTGAGATTAGTGTCAGATTAAAACCGACGACTCAGATCTCATTTTCCCCATTCAAGTATTGCACTGGATCTGAATTCGGGGGAGGGGATTAATAGTTTACATGAGAACTGCTAATGATTAAGCTTCGGCTCAAAATTCGGCTTGGCTCAATGAGAGAAGCAAAATGATTCGGCTCTAACTCGGCTTGCTTTTGAATGAAAAAGCTTGGCTCGGCTCATATTTTTTAGTATATGATATTAGCTAATATTTGTCCCTCCATCACGCCTTGTGGTTATGAAGTAAAAATATAAGCCCGCTTGCAAGTCGAGCCGATTTTTTTTTTTTTTTTTCCAAAAACAAGCAGAGTCGAGTTCAGACTTTTTTTTCAATTTTGAGTCCGATTCATTATAAAATATTGAGCCACTTAACTCATTGATTCGCAAGCCGGCTAATTCATTGGCAGCCTTAGTTTACAGGGGTTGAGAATTTATTGGGTTAAGAACTTAAGAGAAATTTGCCAATTCGATTCCTTTTAATAGCCACTGTGTTTGCTTAGCTTTCATAGGACTCGGTAGTAAAAAGGTCTCGATACTGTGTCAGCTAAAAGGCGCCATAGAAGATACATTAGTGCCGAACCTAATGTCGAACGATTAATGCCGAACCTAATGTCTGATGTTATACTTAGCAGAAAATGATGCTATACTTGCAGAATAATTAATGCCGAACCTAATGTCAGATGTACAAAACATACTGTGCATATATTGTTAGCAGAACCAAGTTTGAACAACACAAGAAATGTCAGAAATAGTTCCCACTGAATTAATACAACAAACTCCAGCTATTCTTCTCTTGTTGGAGGGTCTGTTCCTGTAAACGGGCCATCAGCAAAGTACTCCGGATGCTTCAAGTTCACACCATACTATGCGAAACAGAAACATGCCAGTTAGCAAAAGGCCTTATTTATCCTCTGTTTAACAGTCAGAAAAACTTTAGGCCCATCTAGTAGGGAATAAGGGGCGAACCAAATCCTAACCCAAATTATTCAAACCAAATGCTTAAACTAGGTCCAGAATAAGGTCTGACCAGACTATATATTAATATGAATAAAACAAATTTAAACACTAATACAAACCCAACTAGGAAACTCGAAAAAAACACAAACCAACCTTCACAACAAGAAAGGAACAACTATATTGCCACTACTAAGATGACACAGTTTGATACATTCCAGTAAAGAGAGAAGCAACTACCTCACGAAGAGCTTTTGATAGATCTTCCATTGTTAACACAAGGCGTTTATCCTACATGAAATGAATTGATTTAGCACCATCAACGGGTTAAAGAAATATATATAGACGGAATAAAAATATAACCTTAGGTTGCTTGCTCTTGTTATCTTTGATCGGTGCTGCTACCCTTGCCTTGCTATGCCTGATCCAGAAAGAAAGTGAACCGGTCAAAATTACAATAAAATAACGGATAGCAATTTAAGCATTCAGACCCTTGTCAGAATAGAATGATTACTTGCAAAATGGAAAACAAAATTATTCTTTTCCCGGATCTCCTAGTCAGAACGGGAGAGAAGACGGGACTTTGTTTCACTGGACATGAACTTGAGGAAACATTATACCCCCGCCCCTGCCCCAATGTGAATTTCCATCAAAACTGGTGGGAGCTTGTGCGACATGATTCGGAGGTAAGAAAAACACTATTTTGCTATTCCAAGATTAAACTCGACTATAGCACAGAACACCACCTCTTTTCACTCTGTTATCTTCTTTGATTGTTCTTCTCATCGTTCCATTTTTAACTTCACCCAATCACCTCTCTCCTCTCCTCAGGTCACCATATGCTTTCTCAAAAAGGTTACTTCTCTTCCTGCCGCTGCTATTTGGATGTAATCTAATCTATTTGATAATGTATGCTCCTGCTAATAGTTCCCATTTCATAAATTTGGTTTATATTTGGAATGTTCCTTCTTTGAGCAAAAAGTGATCCTTTAGGTAAATTAGTTTCTAAACCCTATCTTATCAAGTACTTCTATCATTTTTTTTTAATATCAAAAATTTCGATTTGAAGTAGAGTTATACATTATGATTATACTCTTTAACTTCTATCTAGCATAATTTCACTCTTTTTAGTACAAGTATTTGGTAAATGAACATGCAAAAGAAATGAATTTCCCAAAATTAAACACAGTATTCTATTGCACTTGGAAATTGATAATTCTTTTGCAATGAAATTACATGGACCATGAAGTTCTCTATTTTTTATTTTTACTGAGCAATTCTCGTTATACACAGAGCCCCTGCTGCATGAATTTCCTACAACATTTAACGGAGGCCATTTTTTATTGCATAGATATTTCACTAAATCCTACTAAATTTCTTTAACAAAACAAAATAAAAGACATAGGAGAAAGAAAACACTTAGTCGTGAAAACTCAGTCAAGATTCTATTAAAAAGAACTCTATGCTTCATTTTATAATGTTGTCTATGATAGAAATTGCATTTGGTGGAAATATGAGGGTAATGCAATCATTTCGTAGCAAGGGGAACCCTAAACCTAATCTCTCTCTCTCTCTCTCTCTCTCACACACACACACACACACAACTACCTGATGCCTTCTGAGAGATTTTTCTCGTTGCAATGGGTATGCAAGACTTGGCCGTGTGGAATTATTGTATTTTTTTTTCTAGAGAGAGAGAGAGATTAGATTACACCTAAATAGCGACAGATGTCTTTCCTCCATGCTGTTTACAATAGCGACAGATGTCTTTCAAAAACTTATAGAGGGAGCCAACTCCATTATAGTTCTCGGAAGGAATATTGGCGCTGCAATATGCCGATGACACAGTAATTGTGGTTAATGCTAATCAAGATACGCTCATTACTCTAAAACTGCTTCTAAGGGTATTTACAAAAATATCGGGGTTATCTATAAACTTCAGTAAAAGTAGCTTTGTGCGACTCAACTTGAGCCAGGAAGGGGCAGAAGAGGCTCGGGTAATACTGGGGTTTGAAGAAGCTTCCTTAACGGTGACTTATTTGGGCATGCCGTTGACTATTGTGGCGGCGGACAAACAGTCCTATCTGCCTCTAACTGAGAAGATTGAACATCGAATGGAGGGGTGGAAGGGCAAGTTAATTTCGCGTGGAGGAATGCTACAGTTGGTTAAATTGGTTTTATCGGCCATGCCTATCTATTTCTTGTTATGCTTCAAGTTACTGACATGGGTGTTAGATCGAATACAGAGGGCTTTTCTCTGGGGAAAAAGCGACACAAATAGAAGTGGTGTCTCTTTGATTAATTGGGAGGCGGTTTGCTCGCCAATTCAATGGGGTGGCATGGGTGTGCAGGACCTCCAGCTGCATAACATAGCCTTATTAATTAAATGGTGGTGGCAAGCATACACAAATCCTGATTGCCTGTGGAAAGTAATTATCACTAAAATCAGCTGGACCGGAGTATATGCAGAGGGATCAGTTTTCTGGTCAGTTTTGGGCACTTTCTTTTGGAAGAACCGGCTGCAAATTTTGCCGCTGTTTATGAGATGTATAACTTGGATTATGGGGAACGGAGCAAGCACATACTGGTATGACCCCTGACAAGGAACACCTTTTATTGATACCTTAGAGGAAGGGCAGAGGCCAAGACAAAAAAAAATATCCCTGAGATATGCAATCCCAATAAGGCACAATCTTCATGATGATCACACGGATCTTGAAAATGTGCTTTTCACATCACAAAGAGACCGTATGCAATGGAAATGGACGACTCTGGGTGTCTATACAGCAAGCTCAATTTACAAGATCCTGCTAGCAGCAGGAAAAATCGGGGCCTCAATGCTATAGCTCTGGAAGCTTTGCATACCGCCCACTGTTCGGATCTTCCTATTCCTATTGTTCAAAGAGAAGTTACAGACACAGGATGTGATGAGGCGTAGGAACATGGATACAGACTGTCAGATGTGTCTGTAATGCCCTGTTGAATCAGCACTGCACTTAATATTCCTATGCCCTAATGCAACAGAGGTGTGGTATGAAATGGCGGTACGATTGGGATATAGACTCATGGTGCCACAGACAACGATGGAGGACATATGGGAAATTTCTAAAAGTCAGGCAAACAGACGAGGGGGACTCATCGGCAAGGACTGGGGAGTGTTCTTTGCCTGTAGATACTGGCATATATGGAAAAGAAGGAATGAAAGAATTTTCACAGGGACAACAACACCATCGAGATACCTGGCAGATAGGATTATGGTGGACACAAGGCTCTGGATCAAGTACTGTAATAGGGGGAGGCGGACACTCATGGGGACCAACCTCCCACAGGACCCTGATTAGGGATTCGGATCAGGAAAAAAAAAATCTTTTTACTGTTTGTATTTTTTACTTGATTACAACTTAAGACTTCCATTTTTTTTGTGTGGTTAAGGAGTTACTGGTAGTTTTAATTTTTCCTAGGATGTGATGTATAGCTGTTTTGGTGTTTTGGCTTTTACTTAGTTGACTGGTACCGGTTTTGATGTGCTGCTAGCCTGGTGCCGTCTACTGGTAAATGGATGTAATATTTCTATTTATTTAAATGCATGGTCTGACAGCTACTGTCAGCATTTCAAAAAGAGAGAGATAGAGAGCGAGTAACATACTGAAGAGCATCACTTGCAATGTCAGAGATGAACTTTTGAGTTGCCACAGCCACCAGCCTAGTACTGTCAATAAATGAACAACATGTATTTACAATTATCCGATAAAACTAAATCCATTTTCAATGGCTACCTAGACCTCTTTAAAAAAACATTTTTTTTCTTAATTAGTCTTTTGTTTTGGTCACACTACTCCCTTTTTTGGGCTTTGATATAAAATCATTACTTCAGATCAAATTTGCACCCAGTAGGAACAAGGAATAATTAATAAATACCAAGCCAACCCCACTAAATTCACAAAAAGGGAGGAATTAAACACGATAATCTATCAAACTAGGTAATGAGAAAATAGAACAAAAGTGAGTACTCACAGTCTCAAGTCAGGGCAATTGAAACCACTTCTCCCCAAATAATGCTCCACCAGCTCATCTGGTATCTATAATTCATTACAATATCTATTCAGTTCCCAAAAATTGAGAAAGATAAAGATATATTTGTACTTGATCTTTCATGATGAGTTACTAATACCATTTGGTACAGTAATCCGTTTTGATCCTGCTCTATTTCGCAACAAAGAGGAAAAGAAACAACAAAAGGCTCCTTTTTCCCACTCTATTCTCTAATAATCCCTAACACAATCTTATAATGAAAAGTAATTTTTCATTACTACTCCGATCATTGGTTGAACCATACAACCATATATTCCATCGATTTCGTAAAAGAAAATGCTTCTTTGGTCAAAGTTCCAGGCTTTTACTAAAAATTCTTAAGAAAAAAAAGGAGTACTGTAGGTGTGTAATCCATGAGAGAGGATAGAAACTCGGTGAGCGCAGCGTCGTCGTCGTGCCGCCCATCTCCACCCACCGCCGAAGCCGCTCCGCTACTGTTTCCGCTCATCATCTCTCTCTACTTCGAGTAACAAAATCAGGTTCAGGTGCGGGGGCAATGACGTCGCGCTGCGCTGGGTCGACTAACTTGAGTTCGGGTCCCGTTTTAGACCTCGGGATATCGGATCGGACTCCTTTTTGTGTAATTCGACCTGAACCATATTAACCACATGATTGGATCAGCTGGAACCTGGACCTCGGGATATCGGATCGGACTCCTTTTTGTGTTGTTCGGCCTGAACCGGAATATCTTGGGTTGAAGTCTTTTACTTCATTTCCGGAAAGGCCCAGAAATTCCTTTCAAATTATGGTTCGAGACTCGGAAAGGTCTCTGGACTCTGGAGGAAAGGAATTATGGCGCGAATCGATTCGTAAGGAAAATAACATGATTATTGGAGAGACAGCGGAGTGGATTAACGGAGAGTTATCATACTAATTTTACCCCTGAAATCAACGGCTCTGATCGATTCTATCAAATTAAGTGCCGATATTTCTGATCGAAGCACTCTTATTGTGAGCAAGCTGCAACACTGTGTAATAAAATGCAGTCTATGCGTATGCAGTTGAGTTCCGCATAAAAATTCTTATGCAATTCTATATATATGATTCTACATATTCGGTCGCATAAATACTGCATATTCAGCCAATACAATCCGTATATAGTTTTATGCAGTCCATCCAAATAACTTATTATTTATTAAAAAATCCAAATTCATTCCGATCTAAAAAAAAATTATTAATAAAAAGAAACGAATATCCGGTAACAACCGAAACCTAACCAACTACTCATCCGGACGGGAGTTCAATTGAGTGATTGTTCACGCTAATCTCCAGCTGCTTTTATAGGCAATAGAGCAATGCTTTTATGTTTCTTAAGTGATGTGTGACTATAAAAAATGGATTATAAATCGGACGAACGCGGTTTCTTTCTTTTCTCTGCGCAAATTCACTTGAGCGCTTGGGCGAGTTGGGCCATAAAGAAAAACAATAAAATAATATTTTTTTGCCTTGCGCAGTACCAATTTATTAATGACATTGTTCCATGCACCATAAACTTTTAATTGCATATTTGCATTACATAGTTCTATTCATTTAATTAACAGAAAGGGTATGACATTAATAATTGCGTATTATGCTCTATTTTATTTAATTATCTTTTTAAAAGCCGCATATGTAAGTCTATATAAAAATATGCATATGCAGCTGAATATTGTATATGCGGTATGTGGTGGCATTCCGCATACCGCATTTAATAACATTGACTGCAAGAGACATCACTGCAGAGCCGAGGTAAATTTTCTAGTTCAAATAATTTGTTTTTGCTGAATTGACAGATTTCAAATCTCATTGAAACGGGCCGACATTTTTATTTTTACTCATTTTTAAAAATATTTTAATAAAAATAACCAGAATTTAATCAAAATTTTAAAAATACCCAAAACGCAAAAAAATCCGTGCCCCAAATTTTTATTCGGAACCGCAAAAAAAATCCACGGTCCCGAATAAAAATTCGAAACTACGGAATTTTTCCACGGCCCGACCTTAATCCAAAACGCTCCAATTCCATTCCAAGCGCAATGCGTTGAGCCGCTGATTGGCTGGGGAACAGGCGGGTCCCATTGATTAGGCTTAACGACAAACAACTCTGCCGAAGTTTCCGAATTTTATGAAATCAAATTCGGCCCAACTTAGCCCATTAAGCATTTCTATTTGCTGATTGGTTGAAGCAACAACGCTATACACGTTTTATTTCATTTATTTGCTTCTTTTGAGCTCTCCATTTCAAGATCCATTGGAGAACTTGGTGTCACGACCATCTGCTCTATGCAGTGGTGACATATAGAATAAAAATAGTATATATATATATATACCATATAGTAAAATATATATTGTGAAAAAAATTATGTTATTTACCATTACGAAAAATAAAAATCCATTTTGTATCTGTTTAGGGTTTGTTTGGCAACATAAAAATTTTATGGGAATGAGAAATTTTAATATGGGAATTGGAATATCAATTTGTGAATATTAAAAGTAATTTAATTCATGAGACATTTTAGAATATAGGTGTTCGGCAAATGCATGAGAAATTTGTTAGAATTTTTTTTTTTATAGAAGATGTAATATTAAAATTAAACTATATTAAGTGTATTGATACTAATCACTGAATATGATCAATATAAATGTATATATCAGATTCTCAAAAAATTTATTGTTGATAGTTTAATTATGCTTGTTTAATTAAAATTTTGTATTATGTTGTGTTTGTTTAATTAATTTTTATCTCTGTGCTTGTTTAAACTGTGTTTGTTTTATTATAATATTAAATTATGTTTGTTTAATTGTGTTTGTTGTTTAGGAAGAAACAAAATATTTTCAAGAGTAAATTTCATTTTGAAAATTATGGTTACTATATAAAATGAATAAATTTTACAATTTTGGTCTTATATTTGATCAATTAATTTAATATTGTTTAGAATATTACTGTGATGTTGTTGATGAAGAAGAAATAATAAAAAAATTTTAAAAAAATATTATCATTCTTGTTAAGAACAAAAATAATTGGAAGTTCAAATTTGTTTAAACAAACTGATGTAAAAGGTAGCTCCTACTAGGGGTGTTCAAACAGTCGGTTTGGTTTAAACCGAACTAAAATAATCAAATCGAACTTAAAACCGAAGTTTGAAAATCCAACCGAACCGACCGAACTAAAATAGCAAACAGAATTAAAACCGAACCATTTAAACCGATTTTAACTTCGGTTTGTTCAGTTGAACCGAACTTTCTCAAAAATCAAAACTCAATACATCTATAATACTCAATTTAAACTTTGGTTTTGATTAATGAACCAATTTAAAGTTCGGTTTTGATTAATGAACCAAAATAATACTAGAAGTCTTGACCCTATCAATAAAATCGGTCGGTTCAGTTTAATCGGTTTTGAGAAATCAAAACCGAACCGAACCATTTAAACCGAACTAAGTCACAAAATCAACCGAACCGAACCAATTCAACCGAACCATTTAAACCGAATCTTACCGGTTCGGTTCAAAACCAAATAAACCGAACCATTTGAACACCCCTAGCTCCTACGAGCTCCGGTGGTTGGAAAAAAAAATTAGCTCAAAGTCAATTTTTTTTTGTGAACAAACTTGCATTTCTTGTTATTCAGTTGATATTGTTTCATGAGTAAGGCTTGGGTGCTATGGATAGCATAGAGGGCTACGGTGCTACGGCTCAATATACGAGTTTTTAAAATCCTAACGGTTGATCCGAACCGTTCATCTTGTTCTCCATATTAATATGTGTCTGGAGATCAAATTTTACATTTTTTGAAAATTTTTACTATTTTTTTAGATAGGTAGAAAATCAAATAT
Source organism: Carex rostrata (assembly GCF_964058835.1). Taxonomy (NCBI): domain Eukaryota; kingdom Viridiplantae; phylum Streptophyta; class Magnoliopsida; order Poales; family Cyperaceae; genus Carex; species Carex rostrata. The sequence continues at coordinate 7,008,581 of NC_135931.1, read as the reverse complement.
CTGAATGGTGCAGAATTTTTTAGATCAAGTGATTTTCTACTTAGCTAAAAAAATAGTAAAATTTTTTCAAAAAATGTAAAATTTGGTCTCCAAACACATATTAATATGGAGAACAAGATGAACGATTCGGATTGACCATTAAAATTTTAAAAACTCGAATATTGAGCCGTAGCACCGTAGTCCTCTGTGCTATCCATAGCACCCAAGCCTTACTCTTGTTTCATTACTGCATCCTTAGCACCCAAGCCTTACTCTTGTTTCATTACTGCATCCTTGCTTTCTCTCTCCGTACTTAGTTTCTCATCTACATTCAGATCTGAGTCAGGCCCGTATCGGGATCTGACATTCACCTCCACTCCGAGAACTAAAAACTGAAACTTGAAGATGGAGTTCGTAACCACTAACCACGGGTCTATAAAATTTGGTAAGTTATTGAAACCTTTTCTAAATATCAGTTTGTAAGAACAACGTGAACAAATATATCTAGGTCTTCACGGTAGCAGGAAGTTTTGCATTTTGGGTTAAAGTGTCTTCCTACATTCAAGATCGATTCATGAAATTGAGTTTTTTTTTATACTATACATATTCTACTAGATCATATTATTGAACTTCTTCGCAGTGCATTTCATGCAATATTTAACAATTAGGATCAGCACTAGAAACTAGAAGAACTAAGTTCATGTCGCAGATACGAACCAGTTCCGCTTAAATACTTGTCAAAGATCCATTGCGAGATATTATAAGCAGAACCAGTGGCTTTAATAGGGTACACTTCTTTGCTTTTCTGCCAAGAGTTCGTCAGATTGATCCAGTCCCTTCTCCAGTCTTGCAAGGGAAATGACTTTCCAGTTTGCATGCTGTATAAGAGGCACTCAACGTAAATTTTTGCACGGGGCCCATAATAGTCTCTTAGGAGACCACTCCAGTATTTGTTACCTGATACAGAAGAAAAACCTATTATGTATCATGACATATATTTATGTCAGAGAGTTTGTTGAATAATTGCTGTCATGTCAAGTAATTCTTGTTTTGCTTACATAGAATAACTGTATTTCAAGGAAGAGTTTACTTACCGTAGTCACGCAGTAGACTTGCTTTGGTTTCCAAGTTATCATACCACATTGTTATTTGAGTTCTTGCATTCCATTCAAACTACATTAGGAAACTCCAATCAATCTCCCCGCAAGATAATCACCCTGCTAAAGCATACAACTACAACCAGGCCATGTACCCTAAATCTGAGAGAGGAAAAGCTAGCCAAATATGGTATTGACCATCTTATTTCTGGCAAACCTAGTCAACACAGTACAACTTGCCTATACTACTTATCACTTAATCAGCGCCATCTTGTACATGCCTACACTGACTAATTCATGACGGGTATGGTACAATTCCTCGAAGAAGTTGCAACTAGTTGAAATTTCTCCTTGATTGTACAGTTGGTTCTTAATTTTGATTCCAACATTGCCTGAGTTAAAACAATCCTGCGCAGTACAGCCTTAGTTGAACACATTTAGTTTAATTTGCTTTTCTCGTAAATTATGAATCATTCATGCCCTGGAAAAGGCCAAAAAATAGTGCAGGAAAAGGGATCAAACAATACCAAAGGAGTAACGAATGGTGCCGAAAGAAGTTCAAAGCTACTGTACCTGTTCGGTTTGATCAGAACCGGTTGCTAAATTTTTGGCACTTTCTAACCATGGTCCAAGCAGAAAACCATCATGAGATGCCAAAAGCATATCCAAGTCCTCAACCAGCTCAAGAAAATGCTGGCTATGGAAATTTACTTTTGTCAGGTCATTAGATCCGTAGCCTTCTAATGCTTTTAGGAAAACTTCGTTGGCATACTTTGCAAGAGCTTGCCGAGTTAGGTCAACAAGGTCATATCTGCACATGCATTTAAAAATGGATCAATAAATTACACATTGCAGCCAATGATTTATATGCTGGATTTCAGTACCCTTGTTATTTGAGTCTGGTTTTTCCAATTTTAAGCTATGTTAATTCCCCTTTTATTTCTTTTTATTTCTTTTTGTGCTCAACGATAGCAATTTGCTAAAGCATAATTAGATGATTAGAGGGATAACAGAAGTTCAATTGACCAAAGGGCATATACTTGTGTGTTTTACATATTATCAAGGACTAAATAGCTTGCAATGACATCATCAGTCAAGTCTGTTACTGGTATTGCAAAACTTTCCTGTCCCTTTTTTTCTGGTCTTATTTGGTACTTTATTGCAAAATCGAGGAGAAATGAGCCCAATTCCATAATTAGCAGTTAATTTGAGGTGCAATTGCATCGAAATGAGACTTAATAGTGCATTTGAAATAAGGCTTAGTTGCAAAAAGTTGACAAAATGCCTTGTGAGGAAGCTTCAGCTGCCACAAGTTTTTGGTGTCACATTTTATCTTTAACATTTATGTTTCAGAACCTGGAAACCCAACAACATATGAACTATTAAACTTCTACATTACAAGCGATGAGTTCACAAGTTTCAAGACTATTTCAAAAAGGAATGCCCTCCAATCGGATTCCTTGTCTGATTTTTAAATATTAACCTGGAAGTGAAGTTTTAGCAACTTGTGCCATTTTAAACCACCAGCGGTTGAACCCACCACTAAGCAGTTTGGATAACTGGTACATCAGACAGTGACAGTTTACCAGTTTGAATGAATACAAGTACAAAGTGAAAAATTTGTATTCCTTACCTGAATGTAGGGATGTCTGAAACTTCATCTCCATTTTCAAGGAAAATTTGAAGTGCGTGTATCACATCAGCAGTTGAATACCATATATGTGGTTTCTCATATGTAACATCAGAGGTATCATCTTGTAAGTTTCCTTCTGCTAGCTTTTGTACTAGAAAATTATTTCCAGCACAAGTTTTATGCAACTTTTCTTCTTTCAATATAACTGATGGTTCGACATCTGGAAATGCTACAATCACATCCCGATTCTTGTTCTGTGACCAACAGTAAAACCAAGGATCACCAGTCTATTTTTTTAGTTCTATTTTTTCTTGGTTGTTTTTCTGCTTAATAACTTAATTGTACATTTCAGGAGTAATTGAGAATGATCATTAATTTCATAATCGAGGAAAAGTGAATACCAATTAGCATGTGCATTTAGCAGTAAGTAATGTGCAAATTAAGAAAAATAAGGTTGGGTTTTAGATAAATCAATATGGAATAAAGAAAAATGGCATTGGGTTTTAGAGAGTTCAATTCCATAATGGGTATATACCTTAATCTCTCTAAGTTTTTTTTTTTTTTTAAAGTATTTATAAGCAACTGACATAAGCACCATCAGTGCAGTTGTAGAGTGTATGGAGTAGAATTTTCCATGCATATTGTAATCCTTTAATTTGCTTTCCATATCTCCTTGTTGAATACAAATGAAGCCACTCCTGAAATAAAGAAGAACCTTTCAATAACACCAACAAGTATGATGATGGTGATGCCAATAATGAGAATATCCTTATAATTATTACATACATATACATTATCATCACAATCATGGTGTTCCCACCACAATCAATCATGATCATAAATAATGACAAAAACAAAAACATCAATACTGATAAAATAAACAAGTAAACAACAATTGACAAAAAGTAAGCAAACCCGTTAAAAGATATTTGAGAAGGTTTTTTATACCTCCACATCTACAGGATCATGACGAAAAGCCATTTCTGACATGAGATCATACACTACAGGATTTTGTTCAATGCCTTCCATACACATCCCCACACCAATCTGCAGATATGGCACAAGTGAAAAAATGAAAGCAGCATCTAATTACTACTTTATGGGATCTTTAAAAAATTATAGATACTTACCATAGTGGAGTTATAGCTTGACCTAGCTTTTATTGGCTCGAGAGCGACAGCCTCCAAAACTCCATACATCTCATTATTTGCTGCAAAATTGTGTAGCATGCACCTGCATTTAGAAGTAAGAATTTAGAGATGCTATTAGGTCAGGTCTGTGCACCACCATTACCAGACACATTTCTGTATATGTAACTTCAGTCCAAAAGATAGAACAAGGAATGAGGGTATAATAGGTACTTTCCATATGTATGGTACACCATAAAAGTGATTAGAAGTAGACCATATCGGCTTAACTTCAGCATATAGGTCAAGAACAACCATTCGACCTATAGGAACAGAATGCAACAGAGCCTGTCACAAACAAGTTAATTAATTCATTAGCAAGAATGTAATATACACATTTCTGAATGGCACATTCAGAAAATAAAGAGAAGAAAAATTCAATGATGGAGCATTGCACTATTATTACCTTCATCTGCGGTGGTTTCCAAAAAGGATCATAAGAAAACAGCCAGCCCTGGAAGTCGGAAATATTAAATAAATTGCTGGGTTTCGTTTCTCTAAGAGCATCGTAAAAAACTGAAAGACATAATGTCTGTCAAAAGAGGAGGGTTGCAGTATTCAAATCATGTCTTATAAAAAAATACTGGGCTTAACTAATGTTTTCAAAAGTTATGAGATGTTTGGCTAAATTTCACACTTGATGAATTGGAAAAACTTAAATTGCATCACTCACTTGCATTAACCAAACAGCATCAGAGTCACCACTTTGCATTCCTTTATATATTGCAGCACCCAGTGAAGATATGTAGTGTGGATTATCTGATGGTGGGGTGTTCTCATCAAATGTGTCACTAATAAAATGCGAAAGAGAAAGAATGATGACCAAGTAATAATTTCAAATCCCGAGAGAGAGAGAGAATTATGTTCTTGCTTTAACAGAAGTACCAATTTTGTTATACATTTGCCAATTTGGTACCAGTCTTTGTATATATGACATTTATATAACATAAGTTCTTTATATATGAATATATGATTATGCTATTTTGTGTATGTAGTATCTTTCTGTATGTTATATACATTTTTTGTATAATAAATAAACCGGCCAATGGGTGGGCTTCGTTTTGTAATTGGTATACCATTTTCACAAGGACAGAGTTTTTTAGAAATAAAAGAATCGTACCAATTGTATATGTGACTGCTCCTACCATACTCTGAATTAAAAGAGAAATCTGGCATTAGTAATTGCACTGTTCAATTTCACAATTCACATAACCCTACACATAAATATTTTACCTTTGATTTGTTGTTCTATGAAAGACCTTCCTATATCAACAAATAATGGATCATTTGGATCCAAAAGATATGTACAACACCATCTTGTATTGCTGTTAACTGAAAACCTACATTAAACCAACAAAAGAACAAAAACTCAGCATTCCTGGAAGAAAATTCACACTTGTTTACCTATGTCTGTGCACCAGAAAGATTATTGTTGTCTGCTAGGAAGTTATTTGTGTTTTTATAGGATGTATCATTTTTCTTTACATAACAATTCTATTTTCAGAGTTTCTAGCTATTATAACAAATCAGGATGTGCATGTGACACTCACTTTAAAAGGAAATAATTAAATACATAACATAGAATTTACCAATTTCCAATTTGGGTAACTCTGGCATTGGGAAATCTCGATTTTATTGCAGCTGGAACATTTCCAGAGAAGGCTGGAAGAACTGCAAGAAGCACTTAAATTTTAGGAGAGTGCATGAACGAAGGCCTTGAATTTTAGCAGTTAGATGCAGAACTGAACCAGAAGGTTTGTATAAGAAGAAAAAAAAAAAGAGAAGCATAGGATTTTCATTACCGTCAAAAGATCCAATAATTTTATTGTACTAGAAAAAATTGAGGAATCACATGAAATAAATTACCAGGAGTCATCCCAAAATCGTACATCCTTTCTAGAATTTTCTTCTGAAGGACAAGCTGGAAGTTAAGCCAGGTCTGAGGAAGTGGTCCACCCCATCTAAATCATCACCAAACAGGCAAATATTTAGAAATCACAGTAAGTTCCTTTTAATGTAAAGACAATTTAAAATTTTGGGCTGGCACAAACAGTAGCAGGACTCACTGGTATGGTGGATCAAGCATTGAACCCCAATAATAAACTGCTCCAAAATTTAAGAACAGTCAACACTCCGTTGTGCAATCGGAGCCCCAAATTGCCAAAGTATTTTCTACCCTGACATTGTGCCTTTTCAGAATTTATCATCCTTCCAAAAATTGGTCATGGGAATGTGCAAGCACCAGTTGATATTCCAAATAATTATCCTTCCAAATAAGTGGTAAAAAGATGAAAATTAATTTACCTATGCAAATTGCTCATACGTGACCAAGCCAAGAATGCGGGACCACCAAAGAAATCATCCAAATCTGATGTACTGAAATTAAATTTCTACACGAGATGAAAAAATGCAATTAAATAAGAAATTAGCCTTGTATCGTACGGTATCCATGTTACTGAAGCAACTAATGTATTAGCAAGCATTCTCCAACTAAAGTTTGCTATTGCACAACACTGTTTTAACATAGTTATGCCTTTTTGTGGATTATACTGACATGTCGTGCTTTGCATGGCAAAGTTACCATCTTATCAACTGCTGCTGTTGATGGGCCTTTTTGTGCAAATACCACCAAAAATATTTCAAAGTTGCAACTCATACCCGACATTTCTTTCTGACTGGTACAATCTGTTATGGAAAAAGTATGCTACATTTAATATTGACTATTACCCGCCAATTCGAGTTAGTTACTTTTACTTCAGCTAGTAGGAAATCGATGAGGTTTGCTTCAGTTAATGCAATCAGGTACATTTTTAGCTATTTTTGGCTCAGGTTAGTGATGGATTTAATGATTTGGTAGTAGTAGGAAATAAAAGAAATGTAGTGGAGCATTTGCAAATTGCTAAATGGTAAAACTTGGTATAATTTCCAAAATTATAAAATATCAACCTGTAAAACTTTCTGCCAGATGGCCTCCTGGCCAGTGAAAGCCAGAGGAAGATTGATGCCTTGAAGAGCCATCCAATCGATTTCCTTCTCCCATCTTTCCCAATCCCACCAGGCAAATGAATCTTTAAATTGAAATTTGATGGAAATCGATTAGAATTTTTCACTTAAAAAAAAAAAACCCTACCTCAACTTGTTTGGGACTAAAAGGCTTGGTTGTTGTTGTATATATTAAAAAAAAAACCTTCACTTCTGCCTTGTTTCTAGTGGTCTTACAGCTATTTGTTATATCCTGGTCAAGCAAAGTACAATTAAACTGTAAATTGTTTATTTATTTTTAAACTTAAATCTCAGAGGGTTAAGAACTTGGGTTTATTTACAGAACGAACATGTATATCCTGGTGCTGGTGTGACCAGCAGATATATGACAACTTCTTTAGCCTTTGTCTCTCATTTGTGCTTTTGTGATTCATCGGTATTAAAGTTTACAAAGGTAAAAAAGTGAGAGATAATTGCAAGCTCAATAATTAAACACTTAAGCAGAAATTGGGAAAAGTTGATCTTTAGGATGGTGTTTTGACTGAAGCTCAATTCAGCTTAACTGGGGCTTAATGAATTTTAGGGCTCAATTGCTCACAACTGGATGCGACAGCATTCTGGTAGTAGCTCCACTCAATGGGTCTTTGAACACAAATCCTGTCATGAGGGACTGGAGGGAGTGACCCCGGCTTGGGCACGGTGTTCAGCTGCGCACCTCCAGTTTTCTCCCAGGATATGTGTGCTGAACAAAAGTACTTGAGATACCAATGCAAGCCAGCTGAAATCTCCACACCGGTGACTCCTTCAATTCTGTAAGTTCCATATATAAGTTCGTACAGTTCTATAAATATGTAAAACTAAGCAGAAGAACTAATATAAACATGGGACAATAATGCATCCAATCTGACATCACAGAAAAGCAAGAGGACACGCATGACCTTAGTGAATCTATATAAGTAGTTAAAGCATCATACAGGTTCAAAAAGGAATAGTGAATTGTACGGACATTATTTCTGGAGAAGCATCTTGGTTCCCAGATGGATGATTCCTGATGAAAAAGCATACTTTGCCGTTGCATTTTTCCTATTGAATCCACAAAGGAAAATGGAGATCATGTCAATAAGTGGAATTTATAATCTATATTTTGTTCACCTGATTATACAATTAAGTCCTTATTTAGAACATCTCTAGTCCATTGCTTGAGCAACCACGAGTAGCAAAATTAATAATCAATCGAAGTAATTAAGCCTTAAGAGTATGAACTCAAGTTAGTCTCACTTTACTCTCGATTTTGAAACTGGTTACCACAAATAGCAAAAATAACATATGATCAAACTGATGCTCGCTACCATCCACGCAATCAATAGGTTTATACAAACATTGATACCTTGGAGATGATTCTAAACTGGAAGCTGGAAGCATGGGAAGGGAGGAGGCGCAAAAGAAGGCCATGAACAGCTGTCTCTTGCACCGATGCAGGTCTCCTCTCCCGTTCATGGATTTCGTATAGATGAGAGAAATAAGGAGAATGAAACTCTCCTTGTTCTTTCGCCACAGAGACGGAGATGAAGAAGAAGAAAATGAGAGAGAAAAAGAGCCATGGATTGGCCATAGCTGCTCTCAGAGGAAGAAATGAGCGCATTGTTGATTTATTAAAAGAGTGTCAAGGTTTATGCCTTTATCAACACTCTCGTAAGCACACTGACGTTTAAGTTTTGCTTGATCAAGGTAAACAAACCGAAGACAAACAGAGTTGGTGGTAGTATGAGAAGTAGTTCGGATTATCTGCGGCGTTCATTGAGAATTACATTTATGGCGAGTCATTAATTTGTAGGCTAATGCTTCCCAGTTCCGATTTCCGAGATGGAGAAAAAGACGTTAAAAGTCCTGGCATCGTATTAATAATTGTTCCTTCACTGTCATTCATACATTATTCTTTCAATTTTATTTGTTCAATCTCGTTTACAGTTTTCACGATCTATAAGTAATTTTGCGAATCTAAAACTACGAATGTCTTCTACGCAATTTTATCTTTCAAATAAGATTCATGATGACATACTTTCGAGCTCGTCGTTACATAAGTATTTATACCTCGTCATTTAAATATTTATACCTATTTTTTTTTACATATGACATTGCTGACATTTAAAAGTATTAATTTCAAGTATTATAAGTATACCTATGCACTGAAGTATTTATACCTATGTGGTCAACTATTTTTGTTAGAGAAAGGTTGATGCAGGGACGATTGGAGAAGGTTGATGCAGAGATGCAGGGTCTACGATCGGAGATAAATATTTATAAGTATATGTATAAATACTTGCACGATGAGGTATAAATACTTGTGTGATGGTGAGTCCGAAAGTATATCGTCATGGATCTCATTTGAAAGATAAAATTGCGTAGAATACGTTCATGGTTTTAGATTCGCAAAATTCCTCATAAATCGTGAGAAATGTGGATAACATTGAAAAATGAAAAAAAAAAATCCATCTCTAAAATCGTGTATGATTATTTTCCTCATGTAGTTTGAGTAATCCTTCCATATAGTCATATCAAGTTAGACATGCAAGTATTAATTTATTATCTTCCAAGTATTTATATCTATGAATTTAATTAAACTTGGGAGACTACAGTGTTTTAAATAAATTTAATTAAACTAGTTAGTTAAGTTAGTTTATGGAAGTTAAAATTTGTTTAATTAAATTATGAGAAATTTTGCGAATCTAAAACCACGAACGTATTCTACACAATTTTATCTTTCAAATGAGATCCATAATGACATACTTTCGGACTCATCGTCACACAAGTATTTATACCTCATCGTGCAAGTATTTATACCTATACTTGTAAGTATTTATCCCCAATCATAGACCTCGCAACAACCTTCCCCAATCATTTCTGCGTCAACCTTTCTCTAACAAAAATAGTTGACCACATAGGTATAAATACTTAAGTGCATAGGTATAAATACTTGTAATACTTGATATTATACTTTTAAATGTTAGCAGTGTCATATGTGAAAAATACTAGATATAAATACTTAAATGACGGTGTATAAATACTTGTGTGACAACGAGCTCGAAAGCATGTTATCATGGATCTCATTTGAAAGATAAAATTGCATAGAAGATGTCCGTGGTTTTAGATTCGCAAAATTCTTTATAGATCGTGAGAAATGTGGATGAAATTGAACAAATAAAATTGAAAGATAATAGGAGAATGAGAGTGGAAGAACAATTATCAGGGTCCATATATTTATGGTCCTTCATTGTTTTCTGAGTAGAACTGCATGGTGTTCTTTAGTTTAACAATTTAACTCAAAATATATTAAACTAATTTCAAACAATAAATTTAGACTATTAAAATCAATTTATTTCACAAGTAATGCAACAGTTTTTCACCCCTTAACTTTATAACAAATTAATTCAAAATTTTATAATTTTTTTTATATAAATACATTACTAGTGTAACTTAATTTTATTATTTTAAATCTGTTGTTTAAATTAATTTGATGAATTTTTGAAGTAAGCTCGTCAACAAACTTTGTGAACTTAAATAGCACTCTAATTTTACTCTTGTTTCCTTCTTTTATTACAGAAAGCAACACAATAGCTGAAGAGCATCATCTGTTTCATTAAATGAAATGTCGACATACTTTTATCTTATAATATCAGGAAATTCTGGAAAAAGAAAATATCAAAACCTAACCCAACTAAAAAAAGAAAGAAAGAATCTTCCGTCATCAGCAAAAATAGTAACATATCAATTTAACCACGACACTTCATCTGTCAGCTTCAACAAAACTTAAATAACAAAAACCATTCAGTTCTGAATTCTCACCGACACGATTTTCAATGAGCACATATCAACCGAAAAATATAATTTATCCTTTTCTTTCAAACCAACAAACAAAATACTCTCCTTGTAAATTCTTAACAAAATATCATTGTAAACCTCACTTTTCTTCCTATTTTCCCTCCCTCTCACTTTTTCTTATTTACTCCTATAACTTATTTGAAATGGAGGATTCATTTAGGTCATGTTTAACAGTCCCGTTCTCACGGAAAATTGATGGAATTTGAGCCTAATACCCAATTAAGTTCCCACGGGAAATTGATGAGATTTGAGCCTAATGCCCAATTAAATTCCCAGACCTATTCGGACAGACAAAATTTTTCCAACCTTTCCTATTTTTATTCCCACTGCAGTTCCTATGTGACTATGTCAGTGCAAATATGTAGGAAATAGAATTTGAGCCTAATACCCAATTAAGTTCCCACGGGGAATTGATGGAATTTGAGCCTAATACCCAATTAAATTCCCAGACCTATTCGGACGGACAGAATTTTTCTAACCTTTCCTATTTTTATTCTCACCGCAGTTCCTATGTCAGTGCAAATATGTAGGAAATAAAAACACCGCAGTTCCTATGTCAGTGCAAATATGTAGGAAATAAAAAAAAATTATTCTCACCGCAGTTCTTATGTAGGAAATAAAAACAGTTCTTCTCTCTCCGCAAATTACATCACAATTAAACTCAAAATTTTTTCCTTGTCAGGTTTGAGCATTAACACGGCCAAGTCAAAGGTGTGGTTCTCCATCAACACTGATGATCAACACAAGGCATATTTCAGAAGTAGGTTTGATGTTCAAGATGCATCCCAACATGAAACATACCTTGGATGTCCAGTGGTGGTCTCGGGAAGGACTTCCTTTGATTACCTTATTGACAGATTTGAGAAGAGACTCAACCTATGGAAGGCTAAGAGGCTATCTCATGCGGGCAGGCTCATTCTAATCAAGTCAGTGCTTGAGAGTCTTCCTGTCTATGCGATGGGCACCGTGGTCATTCCGGTAAGGGTTATTAGTAAGCTAACAGCCATAATGAGGAACTTTTTTTGGGGAGGAGAAATAGGGAACAAGCATATGGCTTACGTGGCTTGGAGCAAGATAACGGTCCCGAAAGGAATGAGGAGCTTGGGTCTAAGAAGCTTGAAAGAAATGAATATGGCACTGGTGTTAAAGATAGCATGGAAACTAGCTGAAGGAGTTGCATCCCCATGGGCGGCAGCACTGCTCGCTAAATACTGTCCCCAATCTGGTTTCTGGCTCGCAACTAGAAGGAATGCTTGCACTATGCTCTGGCGAAATCTGATTGCCTTGAAACTTGTACTGCAATCGCACCTGGCTTGGAAGATAGGGGATGGCACCAAAATTCGGGTTTTTTCGCAACCATGGTACCCGGGTTGGGAGCTCAACTATGCCTCCAACGCCCAGCAGAGGAGGTTGATGGTTAGCTCACTCATCTCGCCTGAAACAAGAAACTGGGATTTTGATAGGCTGCAGTCACTGTTTAGATTTCAGCTGGCCTTGGATATCAACCTGAACACTGCGATTGCTCCATCTCAATCCTCAGCACCAGATACGCTTATATTCACCTATGCGAGAGATGGGAAATTCACAGTCAAAAGAGCTTATCAGATGATCAAAGGGGATAGTGGCAATCAGGTGGACAAGGAGTTTTGGACCAAGGTGTGGAAGGTGACTGGCCTGGTACCAAAATTGAAGATTTTCATCTGGCGATGTGTTACTGGTGCCTTGCCGGTGCTGGAGATCATTGGGTCAAGAATCTCCTCTGTCACTACGACTTGTAAACTGTGCAACCGGTAACCAGAATCAATAGAGCATATGCTCTTTGCTTGCGATTTCCCAAGAGCGGCTTGGTGGGCATCGCCGCTGACATTCAGGTCTGACAGCCTTCAAGGTTCGTTTAGAGAAATCATGTCTTCTTTCTTTTTAACTCTATCGGATCTGGATATACTTAAAACCTTGTGCATGATGTGGGCAATTTGGCGGGTTAGAAATGACGCTGTCATAGGAGGGCAGCAGCAGAATTTGTATACCTGCTCAAAATACTACAATGAAATATTGCTTGCATGTCAGCCATTGTATTCGGAAGGAGTAAAGGTGCAGCCAGGTAATGAGGATGCGTCCTTCAGCAGGACAACAGACCCAAATCAGGGGATACGGGCTAACGGGTCTCAAAGGGATCCAATATGTGTAGTGGATGGTTCTTGGTCTGTTGATGGGTCAGCGGGGATCAGATTGTATGTTGTTAGCAGGGGTAGAGTAATTCAGTGGGTTGCAAAAAGGGTAACCGCGGTCAATTCAGCTCAAGTGGAAGCAATAGCAGTATTACAGGGACTCAAATTGCTCACTGCACACGGTGGTAATCGGGGTACTGTGTACACTGACTCCCTACCTGGAGACAGTGGATTCCCTAGCTCATCGGCAGCCAAAAATTCATGACTGGAGGAGTTTCCATGAAATTTGGGAGGCCTGGCAATTAAAGGACCAAAGAAGAGGATTGACAGTGGTACATCAAGGCAGGGACCATCATGAGTTGCAAATGGCGCATCTTTTGGCAAACCAGGCTAGAAGGGAGGGGACTGACAGAATGGGTTGGGATCTAGATTTAGATACTCAGCAGTTTTCTAATTCTGTTGTAAGTGGAAGTTTGTAAGGCCTACGGGTCATGAAAGATACCAAAAAAAAAAAAAAAAACTCAACATTTTTGTCTCTTTCTTCCAGTGCTTTGCATCTATTTCATAAAGGGTATTATTATATAAGCTCCCTCTCTCCTCTATAATTTTAATTGTGGGACTAAAGACCAAAGCTGATCGGGACAAAAATGCACTCGGAAAGAATCAAATATTTTCTGTTGGCGCCCTCTCTCTATGTATTTTATTCATTGTATAATGCGGATACTAAAAATTGAATCATGATAATGCTAAACTAAGTAATAAGAAGAAACCAAGTATTATACTCATTAAATACAAGTTATTTAATTATACAAAAATAATATTTGTATTTTATAAAATAATAAAATAATAATTATTGATATGTTATGATCCAATTTATTTAATTAGTTATATGTTATAATATTATTAATTAGAATAATAATATAATATTAAATATTTTAAAAAGAAAAATGTGATTTGTTTTCATCTTATTTTTAAATCATATTTGTTCGGTTCTATCTCAGACCAAAATAATTATGACAAAGGTTTTTTATTTGAGATATGGTTTAAGCGTGGATAAGATACATGAATTTTTAACAATTTTATCCAACTCACTAATAAATGAATAAACTAAAAATCTAGTTTATAAATACACGATTAGATTATATCTCTCTCATTAAACATAATTTATTTAATTATAAAAATAAATACTTATTTTTTTATGGAATAATAATTAATAAATGTTATTATGTTATTATTTAATCTAATTTATTTAATCATAATATTATTATTAATAATAAGTATAATTGTATAATATCAAGCATTTTAGAAAGAAAAATATAATTTTCCACAAATAATCCTACGGTACAACCGAACACTCATTTCACCACATTTTCATAATCAATCTCGTGCTTGCGTTCCCACATTTTCAAAAGTGAGTTCCCATCCCCGTTAAATCCCATCCCGTGTAATCCCGTGACAAACGAACATGCCCTGAGAGTTGGTAAGGGCGTAGGAAATTGGTTTCTTAAATTTTATGTTGGTGAATAAATTGCTTTAATGTAAAGATTGTAGTATTTTGTACTTGATCTATGAAATCTGTAGCGAATATTATGCCCCTTAATATTTTGTACTTGATCCATAAAGTATGTAGGCTGTAGCAAATATTTATTAAATTTTTTGTTAGTGATTAAATTGCATTGAAATTATTTCATGATATGTTAATTCATGACATTAACTAAGATGGATAACACCCCCATCTAGTGTTTACCAAACGGATCGGGTCTCGTCGGTCTGAACCTGGCCTGTTTTCTCAATGATATTTTCTGCCATTCATGTTTTCTTATCGTCCTTTCTCAATGGGAACATATTTGATGCTTTCACTGTGTTTTTTTTTATAAATTTTATTATAATTAGTGTATCTGGTTAAATTGATCAGATTTCAGCTGTTGTGCACAAGAGCTCCCAATATTTTGTTATTCCTTGATTTGAAGGTTCGGATATGTTAATTTTTGTGTTGGTAAACCTTATTTTGCTATTCAACTACATAATTTCATAATATGCATGACTTGTTACTCAGAAATTGCTTACTTTTATAACATGTAAAGAACGTCCAGTATTTATTTCTAAAATAAGATGTTAAGCAATTCAATTGCTCCACAATCCTGCATTAGGTTCAGTATTTTGGTTAATAATTACTACCTGGATTGTATAATTTACAGTTCGCTTTATGGCAGTAACTTATCTTTACTGACAGCTTGTGACATTTTTTCTTTTGTAGGAACTGGAAGTCTATTTTTCTGTTGATGCATTACTAATCGGTACACTACCGGTACGAATACAACAAACTGGTATAACTGATAAGCTATTAGAAAGAGTCAGAGGGAAAATTAAAGAGAATTAAAGCATCATGTAAGAGAGTGACGGAGACTGAGCCAAAACAATGCACAAGTAAACATTGTTTAGCATCATGTAAGAGTTCTTATAAACGAGCCTCTTTCTTTTGAGAAAAGGTTTGAAGCATCTAGAAGCAGTAGAACCTCATGTAAAAGCAGTTGTAGAGCAACAACATATTCCCTTTTGGTGAATTTAGATATGAGATTAGTATGATGGAATGTTTGTTCCTTAAAATTCTAGTCTGAAAATATATTGATTAAATAGGTTGATCTCCTTTCTTGTTTTCACAAGCCCTTTCTTTGATTTTGAAAGTTTTGTTTCTATTTATTTGCAATTCATTTTGTTTATGTTGTTATGAGGTTAGTTGTTATTTTTACATTATATAGAATATCGCATTACATAATTCAAAACAATTAGAAGTAGTAAAGTAGTATCTAGATGCAAAATAAAAATAATAATTGAAAAAAAATTAAAATTAAATTTTTTTTATCAGTTCACAGTATTTAATAAAACTGTCTATAGAGTCATGTGATAAGGTTTATAGAATTTAAAATAATTGGAAATAGCATCTAGATACAAATTAAAAAAAAAATTGAAACATTTTTTTTACATTATTCAACGAAATTGTTAATAGAGTAATGTGATCATACTTACAGAATTCAAAACAATTGAAAGTAACATTTATATGCAAATTTAAAAACAAAATTGAAAAAAAATTAAAATTAAATTTTTTTACAGGTTCACAGGATTCAAGGAAACTATTTGTACAGTTATCAGTTATGTGATAAGTTTTACATGATTCAAAATAATTGAAAGTAGCATCTAGAAGGAGATTTGACAAAAAAAATTGGGAAAAAAGTTTGAAAAAAATTTGGAAAAAAAATTTGAATTTATTTTTACATATATCTGTTTAAAGAATTTGAATATTTAAAAAAAAAATTGAATTTTGTTTACTGATTTACAGTATTCAATGAAATTGTTTACAGAGTTATGTGATTAGGTTTACAGAATTCAAAATAATTAAAAGTAGTATCTATATGCAAATTTAAAAAAAAAATTGAAAAAAAAAATTTTGAAAAAAAAATTAAAATTTGAATTTTTTTTTTACCGTTTATAGGATTCAACGAAACTATCTACATAGTTATGTGATAAGGTTTACATAATTTAAAATAATTGTAAGTATCATCTAGCAGGATATTTTAAAAAAAAATTGAAAAAAAAACTCAATTTTTATTTTTACATATTTTTGTTTACAAAATTTTAAAGTAGTCCTAGTTAGTTTTTAATTTTGAAAAACTATTAGAGATCTTCTAGATGTGGTTCTAGTCAAAGGTCTAAAAGTGGTCCTGGTCAAAGCAGTTAAAGTGGTGGTTAAAGTAGCGGTTAAAGTGGTTAAAGTGGTGGTTAAAGTGAAAGTTATTGGAGACCACACAAAAATGAGAAATTCTTATGTTGATATGATTCGTTGAATTAGTTTACAGGATTAGTATTGAAGTTTACTGAATTTGCTACATTAGTTTACATGATATTTATTTTTAAAAATATTCGGGAATTTTTTGGGAACTGGAGTTTGGGGACTTTAGCTGCTTCCTAAAAAAAACCTCATAAAAAATAACATATTTTTATAAAAAAATAGATCAATGAAAAGAATAATTAATCAACAATATTCATGAGTAATATTAAAATAAATGATTGTAAATCCAAATTATAAATAAAACTGATACTGAGATATGGTGCACCTCAGCTGCATCTCTGTCATCCTGTCCTCCCTCATCAGCATTTTCCATCTCCGCATCGTCAGTCAGTGCCTC
Source organism: Carex rostrata (assembly GCF_964058835.1). Classification (NCBI taxonomy): domain Eukaryota; kingdom Viridiplantae; phylum Streptophyta; class Magnoliopsida; order Poales; family Cyperaceae; genus Carex; species Carex rostrata. The sequence continues at coordinate 6,991,472 of NC_135931.1, read as the reverse complement.
ATTCAGAACAAGTTCAGTCTCAACCTCCGCTTCTTCCCCACCTTCAGTTTTATCATTTGCATCTTGATTTGCCATTGCATCCCGAAGTCCGTACCATTCGTGTACGGACGTCCGTTCAATCTGGCTCTCCATGTGTGTACACTTTCTGTGTTGGTATTTTCGATCTCAATTCAAAGTATAATTCATATTATCATGTAGCTTGTTTAGGTTAAGTCTCACTAGGGAAGTGAAGAAATTGATTGAGAGTTAAAATCCTGTGTGTCTGCGACCGTAGGAAACTAAAAAATAGATTTATAATATTATATTGAATGTTATTGTAAGAAAAGAATTATACGTTAATTAGATAAAGGTTTTGAAAACAAAATTAAGTGTCAAACTCTCAATCCTACTTTAATTACTAACTTATGACGTAAAGTAGAGTTTAGATGCAAAATTTAGACAAGTGATTAGTTTGGATAAGTATTGAGGTTAGATAAATGGTTAGTTTCATCTGGTGTTAAGCGGAATTTTTTAATTTGTAGCCCTCCTAAAATATCAAAATTAAAAGTTTACTTAGTCTTTTCTAAAATAACGAATACCAGATTACCAGCTGACAATTGACATGAAGACCTCGTACATGCGTCATCGGTGAGAGATAAGCAGACAATATTTCTATTTTTGTAAAGCTCTCTCTTCCCAAAGCCTGCTCAAAATGTGAACCAGCACAGCAGCACTTATCGAAGAGGGAATTTATTTTCTGATTACAAATTTGCTCATTTTCATGATTACATATCATTTTCTTATCGAAGAAGAAATTTATTTTCTTAACTTTTCTCTCTATCTAAAGGTTGATCAGTTTTATGCAGAGTTCTAAATAGCGCGTTATAATGATTTTAGACCATAAAAACTATAGTGTTAATTAGCGTTATAGCGACGTTATATGAGCATAACGTCATTTTCTTAACATTTCGCTATCACGCGATAAAGGTTGTTTAAATATTTGATTTTATGTGAAAAGAATCACACACGCACCTAATCTCATGTGGAAAGACATGTTAAATATTTTTTCCGTATCAAGTACTTCTTTGAGTTTTGATTTTTTTTAAATACTAACAATAAAAAAATTGAGCATTGACTTTACCCAAGTGGTCAGTTGCTTCTTTTTTTTATTTTTTTTATTACTAAATAATTATAATGCAAAGTTCGCTCAAAATTTTATTTACAAGTCATAACTCGCATATATTTATTTATTTACATACGGTTAATAATATCTCAGTGCATGATTGACAACTTCCCCACAAATATTTTCATCCAGGTCGGACACATAATATTTCAAAAATAATAATAATAACAAGTGGATCGAAACGGTTTTAAATAACAAATTTAGACTCTTGAGACCGACTTATTTTACAAGTAATATATTTATATGTAAATTTTATAATTTTTTGAATTAATTTAATATACATTTAAGGTTGAAAAATTATAAACAATGAATGCATTAAATTAACTTTTTAAAATCTCGGCATAAGCTGTGAAATCGTAAGGGAGAATCAAACTTTGGACTTTTGAGTGCAGCAGACTTGGAACTTTTTCCTAACTAATTATGCTACCTCTTTTTTTTCATGTATTAAATTAACTTACAAATTCTTTTTTTAGCGTTTTATTTTATACTATATAGATTTGAAAATTGATAAATTTTGTATGTAAAGGTATATTGATATTAACAATTTAAACTCATTATTAAGTCAATTCAATAAATTTTATAGTGAAATATCATCAAAAGAGTATTAAGCTCAAAATAAGTGCTTCTAGCCGTAGTGTAACTAAAAATGTTAGGTGTTTTGTTACACTTAAATCAACACTTAATATGTAATTCTTAAATACCGTTTTGACTTAATAACGAGTTTAAATTGTTAATATGGACACTTAAATTGTTACACTTAAATCAACACTTAATATGTTAGGTAAAGATTTTAACAGAGCAGTTTTGACTTCATGAGCAGACTGATCATATACCGTGCTGTTTAGATATAGTTTGCGCTGCATGAAGCTAAAATTAGTCTGTTAAAAATTTTAGCCATTCTTAATCTATTCTTTTTTGTTTTTTCGGAATGCTCTCGAGAACAGTTTTCTCGTTAATTGCCCCGGGAAACTAGAGATCCAAGTTCCTGCCTTCACCAGACATGGCAGGTCTACTCGCCTGGGCAGCCGACGTGGTGGGCAGGGGAGATGCCACGTCAGACGAGGACAACCCGAGGTCCGCCTCAGAGCTGGTGGCATTCACGCCTGACCAACAACGGCGCGCCGATGAGCTTGACCGGGCCGCGACCTCTCTCCGCCGTTCGATCCAGGATCTACGGTTGAGGATCCCACCTGACGATCTCTCCCAGCGGCTGCCTCATCTCCACGCCGACTCCGTCGCCTCCAACACCGCACTCGCTCTCCAGTTAAACGCGCATATCACAACAAAAGAACATGTTTTCTTCTATTTTTCCTCGATTGGTTTTGTATCTATTAATTTATTTTATCTGTTCATTGTAATTAGATGACTTGTTCATTCTTGTCATTGATGATGGATCACACCCGCTGTAGCGTTCATTCAGGCTATATTTAACCTCCTTTGCCCTCAACTAAGGGCAACTAACTGTTAATTGTACAATTACACTTAATTTGAGGCAGTTCTACCAATTTACCTCAATTTTAACTTGCTCGATGAATTCAACCATAACCCTCCGTTGCACTTTTATGCTTCTTTTTTTTTTTTTTTTTGAAAGAACACTTTTATGCTTCAATTGAGTTATCCTTCATTGTGCAAGTTTGTTTAAATTGAGTCATGATATAACACATTCTTTTATTCTACTATGATGGAATCCAGCACTGAAAATGTCAGAGACAATAAGAAAAGCATAGAGGAAACAGGGGCTGAAACCAGTCTAATTGGTAAATGAACCATACTACCATGGCATCCGGTACTGACCTGACTGAAATGATTCTAAAAACTTAGGAATTTTATTCAACTGGCTTGATTTTGAAATCTTTTCTAGGCTCAACAAAGAGAAATTGCCCTGCAAGAGGAGAATTCTGCTTATGAAAAGACTATATCAAACTGTCAACAGAAAATTTATGAGAAAGTACAGGAGGCTGACCTGCTTCGAACAAAACTTGAGGTCTGATCATTACTATTTTGCCTTAAGGTCTTAGTTTACTCTCAATCATACAGTATCCCATATGGCATCTGCGATCAGTTACCCAAATGACCCACCTTTTAAGTCAGAATTGTTCCTATCCTGTACAGTTGACCCTGAATCTGATTTTAATTTCTCCATTTTTCAGTTTTGCATGAACTTAGCTAGAACTATCATTGATTGTGATCATATGACATGCATGAGACCTCAACTTGCGTTCAGTCATGTAATTAAGCCACAATTGAGACAAAGTAACCCCGGTTAATGCAATCAACTCAAAGTAGTCTTAATCGGCACTTTGATATGCAAAAGGCCTTAATTAATATTGTGGTCAAGCATGCGCTATAACCATAGCAGATGTGCATTCTGTACCGAAACTGTGACCTGGAAGTTTATAGGCTTAAAAACAATGAAGAGAGAATCACAACTAAGTGGTAAGACGATGAAATAATTTTCTAGGAATTGGATGCATCCAAGAAACACCTAAAAGATGAACTTGAAAAGGCACTAAAAAAAGAGGAGGTTACTATTCAATCAGAAACATCAACAGCAGTTTCAGATTCAAGCGAGATGGAAGCTTCCAGAAGCATGAAGCTGAAGGACTTGGAGGAAAAGAAGAAAGATTTGGTAAATTCAGTACCCCTATTAAACCGAGAAATTGTTTGTATGTCCCCCTGGAGGATGAGAAATACCCTATCCCCCATTAAATGCAGGATTTTTTTTTCAAAAATGCCAAAATGCCCTTCATTTGCTGTAAGCTTTAGTGGGTGCACACATTCTGATTTTAATTTGACCGATTGTTGCACTTCTCAAATTTCTAAATATCCTGAACTTTGGGATGTTTTGTATGACATGGGCCACTCCCTCAGAGCCATTTTGTTGTCTAGAGCTATTCTGGTAGGAGTGCATGGTACAGTATAGGCAGGCTGGTGCAGTGTTCCTGCCAAGTGATCTATTGGATATTCTGGATATGAAATTCTGCTCCTTAGGATTGCAAAATGCCACCAAGGGTCAAGCTCAATTAATAACTTACATTTTTTACAGTTGTATGTTACTTTTTTTTTGTCCTTTTGAAGTTCTTTTTTTAATATTTCAGGAACTAATGGAAGAACTAGTACAAAAGTTGGAGAAAGAATGGGGATCCATTCAGCGGGAATCAGAAAAGAAGCCCTCAGCTGGTACTTTTCAAAGCCTTTAATATGAAATTCTCGCAGCTCTTGTCATACCTTATTAGAATTGCCTTCTCATGGATTAGTCTTTAGAGTTCCATACCTTACTTTCTGAGATGCAATCGACCATACTGGCAGCTAATCAAACTACCTGGTAATTTAATGAACTTTTTGAAACAGGGGTATATCTGATAATATTTGAGCAATTTTTAATCTGTCTGTTTGGGCTATTGTCTTTAGTTAGCTTGGTTGATTGTGTAGTTGCAAAGGAACCTTAATCTGTGACAATGTCGGTTTCTCGTTTATTTCAAGGCTCCTAATATCTTATTTGTTATTCTCTTCCTACAATTTAGAATATTTAATGCTGTTTTGTCCAAATTCATAAAGTGCAAACTAAGTATTTATTTATATCCTGTTCTTTTAATTTACAGCTCAAAGAGAGAAGCAATTGGAGAAACAGTTACACAGCCTGATTGAACAATTGACTGCAAAGCAAGTCAGTACAATTTTTTTTAATTTTTTTTTCTTTGTTCTGTAAAGATTTTACCATTGGCTCTTGAAAGTTTAAAGCGATTCCCATTTTGGTCCCTGAATTTTCTTATTTTTCATATCTATCCCGTGTTTATAATTTTGTATTGGTCTGGGTCCTTTCACTGATATTTTCTTGAGAAAGGAACGTCGTAAAGTACCATATCGATTCCATAAAAAATAATTTGAAGAAATAACTATTATTTAATGTTTCCTAGTGGGAATAATTTCATCAAAGAAGGGTTTTGTAGATATATAAAACATCATTGCAATGAAGGGGCGTAATAGTTTTTCTTTTACATAATTACTTAACAAAAATATAAAATTACTTATGTTGTTGCTTTCGCATTGTAAAGATTGACATAAAGTATTTTTTATCTTTTCCTGGAAGTTTATTCAACATCTGATAACTTATATGCAAAGCATTCTTACACATTGTACCTAAGTGGAATCTAATAGAAAGGCCATATGACTGAATTATTAACTTCAAGGAAAACAACCTAAAGAATGATATTTTTAATTTTTTTTAATTTGAGTGATCAAAATGATATTTTCTTTTTTCTTCTGCGGGATTTATACAATATTGGAGGACAAAAGGGATTATCAATGAATTTCCCAAGAGAACATCAAAATAAGAACATTATCTCATATACACCCATTCGTTATTCATGGATATATGCAGTATCACTTTGTGTATTCAATTAAATTTATTCATGGATATGCAGTATCAGGGCTGGATCCAAAGCTTTGTGTATTGTATTCTATTAAATTCCCAAAAATATGGAAAATAGAAGATATATGTATTATATGTCAAGCTTTTATAATGTGATTTTGAAAATTTCATCCAAGTACAATCATGGTTTACATCTATTGTAAAGAAGTCTTTTGCTGGATACTATAATAAAAGCGTATAGTTCCACCTCTGTGCTGTATAACTCATGTTTCTTTGTGCTAAGGGTCAGTCATCTGTTTCCTGTGTTTTGTAAAATGGACGTGGACGTGTTATTTCTTGTCTTGTCCCAAAATACTTGTAATTATAACTATTTGGAAGTGGTGTGCGTGAAATTTCCTTATAATCAATCTGATATTGTTAATTTTATTAACAAGGGACAAGCTGAGAGCATCATGGCTGAAATAAAAGCTAAACAGGAGGAACTGGAGAGGTTAAACAGCCAACAAAGGATGATCGAAACAGGAACTATGGAAGTAAATACCAGAACAAGGAACAGGTTTGGAAGAAGTTTTGCTGCAGCAGATAACTACAGCCAAGGTTATGATGATTTCAAAGGGAAGAGACAGACTGGGCTGAGAATAGACAGCTGGCAGAGGCGCATACTTGTCAGATCAGCACTTGTCGTGTACATTTTAGCCCTTCATATTATTGTTTTTGTAAGAATCTCGTTCTAAGAAAAAAGAAAAAGAAAAAGAGGAACGTTAGCATTTTTTTCCTATTCTCTGTATGCTTTCTTATTTAGGTGATATATTTATTCTTTCAAAATAGGATATTTGAAGATTTTTTATTTGGTTGAGGGGTGGTTAAGAAAGAGGATTGAATACAAAGAGCTGCTAGAAAGCTGCCTCCCATGTTGGGGGTAAAGATAATAACAAAGCTATTCTGACTTCATGCAGTGCACGATCAATTGAGACGAAATAAAAAAAAAAAAAGATTTATAGCTGATGCACTACGTGAAGTTAAAATAATTATATCAAAATCTTCATTTCTTATTAGGTGATTAGAATAGTTGGGTTAAATTTAATGCAGGCTCACCGGACCTAACTATGCAAGGATTCCATTTCAAAAGGCAATAAAATATCAATGAACTTTTACCGAGTGGTCAATTTAATGTAGATAGGGATGAGATCAAGAATTAGAGGAACCCAGCTCGTCCATGAAAAGGTATAAAAATGAATACAAAATTTTGTATAAAAAACTAGTTGGCCGTATCTCGGATAATTATATTTTCCATAGAGATGGGTTACTTGCGAAGTAAAACACGTTTCTACTTCACGCTGTATTTTTATTTTGAAAGTCTAAATGATCGATCCGAACCGTTAGATGTTTAATCCATATTGAAATGTGCTTGGAGACCAAATTTTACATTTTTTGAAATTTTTTTACTATTTATTAAGCATTTTTGAAAATTATTGTTTTGCTGTGAACAGTAAAAAACAGTAAAATTTTCAGGACTATCAGATCAGCGACTTTCAAAATTGCTTAATAAATAGTAAAAAATTTCCAAAAAATGTAAAATTTGGTCTCCAAGCACATTTCAATATGGAGAACAAGATGAACAGTTCGGATCGATGTTTTGAACTTTAAAATCGCAAAATATGAGCGTGAAATAAAATAGTTGCTTTACTTCGCAACTCACCGTACCCAATCTCTTTTCCATATATATAATAAAACAAATTAACGTAGGGTCCTGCTAACTCTTAGTATGGCAGCAACTCCTTCATATAGGCATATAGCGGCAGGTGAACGGAGGCTTAGAATTTTTTAGAACATTTTTATTTCTGCAATCATTATATTTAAATTTATTAACCACATTAATAATTTAATAAATTTTTATATTATTTTTTTAATTCCTATAATTCTAATTTTACCAATGTGGTAATAAGAATTAATTGTTAAAATTAGTAGAAAGACAATCTTTTACAATTGCACGAATGAGGAAGTTCGTATCACCATGAAGTAATCGTAAAGTTTATGTGATATTTTTAAATATATTCTTAATTTAATGATAATATTAAATTAATAAGTGTTTCGCATTTTTGTAATTAAAATTATGAGTCATGCATTGGTGCATTTATAATTTCTTTGTAAGTGAGATAAAAATACCAAGACATGAAAAAAAAAATAGAGGTGGGAAGTAAAAAGAAAACAACGCCAACACAGCAACACGTGGATTTTTTTTTTTTTTTTGCGTCGATCATATCCCAAGTACCCAAGCCCCTCTCCAAAAGTACAGATCTCCCGATGTAATCCAAAATTTATATTTAAATATGAACTGTTCGTTATAAATTAATATTAATTTATAAATATTTTTATAAATTTTTAGATTAATTTGAATTACCTAAATGTCTATTGAACGATATATATTCCAAACTCAACTTTTAAATTAATACGGTGAACATAGATTCTCACACCTACAAATATAAGGATGAACGAGTTTGGTTTAACATGTATATTACGGATGGACATGCATTATGAATTCATATTTCTATTTTAAAAGTCAAAACAGATGATCTGAATAGTTTAATATGATCTTTATATAGAAATGTACATAAAAACTAAATTTTATATTTTTTTTATATTTTCTTTTTGCTAGTTTTTTAGATATATAGAAAATCAATAGATTTGAAAATTTTGAACCATTCGAAAGCATTGGATTTGAAAATTTTGGCGTCATCCGTAGTAATAGTAAGTCCTGGTAATAGATTAACCATTTATTCTTTATTTTTTAATTAGCACATCTGTAAAGGATAAAATTCTTCACTTTTACCAAAATATCAATGATTAGCCTGTGATAAATTAGTAATTTTTCTGTCTGTTGCACCAGTCAATAAATTAAATAGAATAAGTATTTTAATTTCGAAAAAGAGTATCGGACTAAATTATACATTCCTATAAAATTTTCTTGAGATAGAAGTACTATATGTTTGGATGCATCAAATAGAGGTTATTTAAAAATAGAGTTATTAGGATAATAACATACAAGTAATATTTTTATGATTCAGAATAGTTAGAACTATTGCTATTTTTTTTTTTTTAAATGTTGAAATAACTATTATTCGAAAATATAAAGAGAGAAAACATTATTTCTTTCTTTCTCGGATTTCTGCGATTGAAGTTTAGAAATAAAAAAGTTGACACTATTTATGTATTGTTTCTCTTAATCAGCACATTGTTAACACTATTTTTTTTAATTACAGTTATTCACTATCTCAAATATATAATCTAAATAATATTTTTATTAATTCAAATAATATTATTTTCACGTTAATCTAAATATCATTATTTTTTTCTATTGTTATTTATTAATTTCAAATTTCGGTTTTTTTTATCATTCTCACTCTCATTCATGAATTTGTATCCTCTGTATTAACTCAAAAGAGAATATTTTGAGTTAATGAATTTTAATCATTTAATCTATCTTAAAATTTATATACACTAATCTGTATTAATTTTCACCAAAACAAAAAATAATCTGTATTAATATTGAAAGGACTTTAACATTATAGGCAATTGCCGAATTAACTTCATTTAAAAATCAGACCATTAATATTCATTGACTCAAAAGATTTTCTTTTGCGTTAATACAGAGGATGCGCGTTCATCATCAATACACACAGAACACGACAAAGATACGTAGAAAATTTCGAGAAAAAGGCAAAACATTTTAGCTGCCCAAAAAACCCTAACAGTAAACTCCAATCATTAGTCGGCCGTCAGTCAACTTGGTCTTGGAGAGCTCTCGCCAATCTCCGCTCACCAGACACCAGACACAAGAAAATAAAATAGAATTAATCCCAATGATACAGGCGTGTTCATTTACTAGTACACCTGGTATATTTACAAGGAGAAGCACATGATTTTGTTCCTCAAGGCAGCTTGATAGCTTTCTCAGTGAGTGCGTATCCTCTGAGATATCTCAACTTTTGCGTGACCGACGTGTCCGGTGGCTATTCGGGAGTGATGTAGGGGTCAGTATTATGTGTGCTTTGAGATTCGTGCAGAACGTATTTAAACGGTTTGGATTTTCCATAAAGTCACGCAAAGTTCGAGATATCTCAGAGGATACGAATTCTCTCTGAGTTCCCATCAAATATATTATTCTTCATTTCTCTCCAAAGATCATTGAACCGATGAAGTCGGATGGATAATCAGACGGCTCGTACTGCGCCCCAGGTCTTGAAAGATCCAACCGTCAAATTCGATGGAACGTTGTATTGAGCGTTAGGAGAGCCCTTCTATATTTCGAAGATAGCAGCGTGGATTGGCTAACTTTTCAGCATAATAAGCGGCTCGCAGGGCTGGGAATATCGAATAAAGGCGACGCGCCACCACCACCTCAGTCTCTGTTCAGATATAAATCAAACATATCTTCTCTCTCTAAAGTACCCTCCCACTCAGTTCAGTAGACACACATTACCTAAGAAAAGTTCTTAGGAGAAGGAATGGAGGCGGAGGCGGCGGCGAAGAGAGCGAGAGGGGAGGACGGTGAGGCGGCGTCATCGGAGGTTGTCGCTAATGGAATCTCGGCTGTGATGCCCGGGTGGTTCTCCGAGATTAGTCCCATGTGGCCTGGTATTTCTTTTTACCACATAAGTACATAAGTACTAATCCTTGATATACTCGTTGAATTATATTTGTGAAGATTTGACAGTAAATTCTTCTTATGTTTTTTGTTTTGTTTTGTTTTAATTTGAATACGACAATGACATGCTATGGACTATTCTTTGATAAATATTGCAAACTTGTCCTTTATATTAAAGTAATAACCGTGCAATCGATATTGTAATTTGTAAATAGTTTGTTCACTTCCAATAATCTCTATCCTGATTTTTGTTTTAATTCTTCTGTTTGTTATATCCATCGCCCTTCGGCCCTTGCATGTCATATCATGCCATGTCCTAGTTAAAGAGAAGAAGAGAAAACTTGTTATAATTAAATCTCTCATGGTGGTTGGTGTAATATCTTGTAGGTGAGGCACACTCCTTGAAAGTAGAGAAGATTTTGTTTCAAGGAAAATCAGACTATCAAAATGTGATGGTTTTTCAGGTACATGTCACCCTACTTTAGTTAATATCTTACTGGACTTTCGATTTTATCAGGTGTTGTGTAGAAAGCCGAATTGGTGGGGTTGTTTCTGTTTTGTACTGTGCTACTGACCATCTTTTAAGAAATTTAACAATCTTTTTGGAGCAAATTAATTCTTCAGTCCTAAATTGAAGTGTGATACTGAACTTATCAGTTGATGATTATACTGAATTTGACAGTATTGGGCCACTGCAGACTGCAGTCTGATACTGGCAATTTTTTTTTTGTGTGATTTGTTTAGTTAAAACTTATCCTAAATTCTAACCTTAGCTCTATTTTTTTTGGTGTTTTTGCTGATACTGAAGTTGACCAATTTGTTATGGTGCATTTCAGCACCGCACCCTACTTTTGTTGTTTTTGAACTCCAATTTCTTATGGACATTTTTCTTTTATTTTCGTTGGGGTTATAGTCCTCGACTTATGGTAAAGTTCTAGTATTGGACGGTGTTATTCAACTGACAGAGAGAGACGAGTGCGCCTACCAAGAGATGATAGTTCACCTTCCTCTCTGCTCCATCCCAAAACCTAAAAAGGTACATTATATTGTTTTTGTACCTGGGGCCCACTTCTATAAAAAATAGTGCCATAATTGTAAATGTCTCAATTTAGAAGTGTAAATGAGAAAAAATGGCTACATTTGGTAGTTAGAAAAATTAATTTAAGCATCACTAGGAAATTTTTAATTGTGTACCTTTTGATTTGGTTGGCACTTACTGTCAGGAATTAGGTGCTCTGTAGGATTTGGGACTAAGGTGAAATACTATACTCATTCCCAAACAATTCCCAAAAAAGCTCTACTTCCACGTTTACCTAAAATTGATTTCTTTTTCGTATATGGCTCAAGGTTTTGGTAATTGGAGGGGGTGATGGTGGTGTATTGCGCGAAGTATCAAGACACTCATCTGTTGAACAAATTGACATATGTGAGATTGATAAGATGGTTGTTGATGTGAGTGTCTCTTCCTCTTTCTTTTTATCTCCCTCAACTGAATACAAGAATTCATTTGCGAACTGTCTAATGGATGAGTTTGTGCATGTTGTTGTTCAAGTATTAAACCTTTTTGTTGTATGTGTGAAGGTATCGAAGGAATTCTTTCCTCACGTGGCTGTTGGATATGAAGATTCCCGAGTAACACTACACATTGGCGATGGTTTTTTTTTTTTTAAATACAGAAAATTGATTCCATTCTTCTTTGCTGTTTACTGGATTTGTTCATGTCGGACAGCTTATGTTTGAGCTAAACTTACCGTGTTTCGTGTTCACGTAATAAACAGGAGTTGCCTTCTTGAAAAATGCAGCAGAGGGTACCTATGATGCCATAATTGTTGATTCCTCGGATCCAATTGGTGAGCTCTTCATAAGCTACTGAGTCTAAAACATCTTCTATTTTTTGAAAAACATCTACACTATTTAAATAACACATGTTCTCTCTATACAAACAAAAAATCTTGGTTCAAGCATGATATGAGGTAGAAATACTACATAACAAAGATGTTTATATACTAGCAAATTGTTTGTGGTAGACCTGAGATGCTACCATACCACGTTGTATGCATTCGCCCATCATGTACTAATTCCAACATTTTGTAGCGAAGACATGTTGTTATTAGCCAAACCTGCCTCTTGCTGGGTGGAAGTTACAAATATAGATACTTGGTTATGTTGCTTATCTTTCTATTTTTTTACTACTGAGCTACAAGTGTATACTGTACACCACATTTCCATCAAAAAAAAAGTATAGCACATAAAGAAAAGCTAACGCTTGGTTATTTTGTGTATTCATTTATTGTAATTCATTTATTGTAATTATTTTTTTTGGGTATCATATTACAGGTCCGGCGCAAGAGCTATTTGAAAAACCATTTTTTGAGTCAGTTGCAAGGGCTCTCAGGCCGGGTGGGGTAGTATGCACACAAGCTGAGAGCATATGGCTTCACATGCATATCATTGAAGACATTGTCTCTAACTGCCGCCAAATTTTCAAGGGATCTGTGAACTATGCTTGGACCACTGTCCCCACTTATCCCAGGTACAATTCACATTCTGAACCTAGGGTTCTGTCACTTCTTGAACTTGTTAACAAAGGGCTCTGTAAGTAATTGCACTGCTGTGATATATTCATGATTAAATAGGTGTGCTGTGCTCATGATGCCAGTATTGGCAGTGCATGCAATTACAATACTCTACTAATATGTTTCAAAACTGTTTTGTTTATTGGGATTTTTGCATCCATAAGCATTAATTAGCTTGAAAAATTAACTCAGTTAAGCAATTATTTTCTGTATGCATAATTATGTGCGCGCACGGGGGGATTACAGAAGTTTTTTAACACACATAATGAAATTATATAGGTTTGTGGCTTCATGGCATTTGTTTGCTGATATTATGCCGAGTTAATGCAAATTTAATTTTTCTAGTGGCGTCATTGGGTTCATGGTTTGCTCAACCGAGGGCCCTGCAGTCGATTTTAAGCATCCCGTGTTTAACATAGATGAGGATGAGTTCTCCAACGAGTCTAAAGGGCCTCTAAAATTTTACAACTCTGAGGTAACTCTTCCTCTCTGGGTTCTGGTTTGCTCAAGTGGGGAACAAGGCCCCAATTAAGACCTAAATATTGTGCAATAGAAAGCCTCGTTAATGCACTACAGACTCATTTTCCTTTTTCTTTTTTTTTTGCTTTTGAATCAGATCCATTCTGCTGCATTTTGCCTGCCTTCTTTTGCGAAGAGAGTTATCGAATCAAAGGCAACCAATTAATCTGGCTTCATGTTGAGACTTCTCTTAGAGTAATAATAGTGATAATAATTAGCAGAGTGATGGCCTTTGTGTCCTTGGTTATTGGATAATTTGTTGCTTGTAGCAATGGCCTTTGCTGTACCTCAATTTAATGGTTGATTGTTGAACGTTTAAACTTTTTTGGTTGGAAGCTTGGAACAGATTCACGTGCTAGACAAATTTTGGCGTGTGCTTTAATAGTCGGATCGCTTAGTAATTCTGGCAATTTAAAGCATGTTCTAGTAATCTATTGTAATGACTCGAAGCATGTGTGGGGCTATGATTGCTTCACAGATGTCTATCGCTCAGTTTAGATGAATAGAAGTGGAACTTGAATAGGTAATGCAACAGTGGCTTTATTTTAGTTTCGTCTCTAGCAATTAGGTTATGAACGAGGGATTAAGTTCGTTCAAACGTACCAATTAAAGTTGAGCGAGGGATTTGGTGTTATGTGCCTAGGTACACAACAAGGCAATTCAACTATGAATTGACTCAGAAATCAAATCAGTGTAGCTCAATTGCTAAGATTCAGTGAAACTGAGAAAATAAAATAAAATTGAGAGAAAAAGAAAGAGAAAGAAGAGAAGATTATTTATTCAATAATACGTTTTTTTTTGTACATGGCTTAGCTATACGTGGCATTTTATCTCTTAACAACTAATTACCGTTCAATAACAAAATCAGTTACAAGGACTCTCTAACAAATAGAAAATGCAAAACTATGCATCTCCTTTGCAAGCCTCTCCAGTAGCTCATCTAGTAAGTCCTCAATTAGGTCAATTTTTGAAAACACCCTTGCTCCATGTAGCTCATCCAGTAAGTCCTCAATTACTGAAACTGGATACTTGTTTTTAACCGTGAGTGAATTAAGCTTTTTATAGTTCACACACAATCTCTAACTGCCATCCTTCTTCTTCACCAACAAAACTGGAGAAGCATATGGACTTGATGACGACTAAATCACCGAGTTTCTGAGCAACCCCTCTGATTTTATTCATCTCAATCCTCTGAAAATGATAGTACCTATAGGGCCTCCAGCTTACTGATTTAGCACCTGGTATTAAGGGTATATGATGGTCAAACTAACGTTTTGGTGGTAGTGATTTTGGCTCTTTAAAGATTTCAGAGTACTGTGCTAGTACTTGCATAGCCTTGACTCAGGCTTGATCACCATCACCTGTGCCACCATGACTTCACCCCCATTTCTTATCTCCTTTTCTATATCCACTGTCTAACACATTTTGATTTGAGCACACTCTTCCCTCATCTGTAATTTTACTGGCTTGCCATCCTTTTCAAATGCAATCCACTTGCATTGGTCTATACCGTGTTAACCAATCTATTCTCAATATAACTGTTGGGTTCTGCTGTACCCTTCGATTAGGCTTAAGCTGCGAAAAAATTGTAAAACAAAAAAATTACTTCTAACTCAAGCCGAGGATTAAAAGAGGTATGTCAGAAAGACCACTGAAAGTTCATTTTCCAGTCTTTCCTTGACAAAACCTTTTTAATCATTTGATTTACTCCTTGATTGATTTCTAAAACTTTAATCTATTTAACAATTAAATAAATTAATATAACATTTATACATTGTTTTCAAATTCCAATTGGAATGAAGTCTGACTTGTCTCGGAGCACCAGATGTCTGATGCCTCTATATGTTATCCACCAGGAACAACCAGAGAGCGGTTATTTCTTTTGCCAGAAATACTGAAATCACGATATTCACAAAAACACTATTCACAGGAGGCGTGAAAACACTATTCATTAGGGCTGCTAATGATTAAGGTTCGGCTCAAACTCGGCTCGGCTCAATGAGAGAAGTAAAATGATTCGGTTCTAACTCTGCTCACTTTTAAAAGAAAAAAGCTCGGCTCGGCTCGGCTCATGTAAGCACTTGGCTCGACTCGGCTCGGCTCATGTAAGCACTTGGCTAGATTCGGCTCGTGAGCTCGCGAGTAGGCACTTGGCTAGATTCAGCTCGTGAGCTCGCGAGCCGGCTCATATTACATGTTAAAAAAATGATCATTTAACTATTTTAAAGAAATGATCGAAGTGGGATAGAGATATTCTTGTGAATTTAAATTACATGTTGAAAAACTTTGATTATTTTTTAAAGAAATTTGAAAATAGATCATTTCTTTAAAATAATTTCAAAATGCCGACTCATATTACATGTTGAAAAACTTTAAAATTTGAAAAAGGAAAAATTTGAAATTTGAAAAAAATTGAAATCTGAAAAAAAAATTTAAAATCTGAAAAAAGTTTGAAATCTGAAAAAATTTGAAATTAAAAAAAAATTGAAATTTGAAAAAAGTTCAAATTTGAAAAAATTTCAAATTCCAAATTTTAATTTTTTTTTAAATTTCAAATTTTTTTCAGATTTCAATTTTTTTTTAGATTTCAATTTTTTTTCAGATTTCAAATTGTTTTTATTTCAAAATTTTCCTTTTTCAAAGTTTTTCAACATGTAATATGAGCTGGCATTTTGAAATTATTTTAAAGAAATGGTCTTTTTTTCAATTTTCTTTTGATCATTTCTTTAATATGAGCCGGCTCACGAGTCGAGCCAAGTGTTTACATGAGTCGAGCCGAGCCGAGCTTTTTTCTTTCAAAAGTGAGCCGAGTCGAGTTAGGGCATTTTTTAGTTTCGAGTTTGATTCATTATGAAATATTGAGCCGCTCAACTCATTGGTTTGCGAGCCGACTCGACTCATTAGCAACCCTACTATTCATGATCTGCAGATAAACTGATTCACAACAAAGTGCAAAATCAGAAATACCACGATCTTCGCAAAAACACTATTCACGGGAGGCATAAAAGTACTATTCACGATCCGCAGATAAACTGATTCACAATAATGTGCAAAAACAGAAATACCACGATCTTCGCAAAAACACTATTCATGGATCCCACAAAACACTATTCAACAACTTGGAAGATTATACGTGGATTACGTATAACTTTCTTTTTCTAACCGAAACACTATTTGAAAGAGAAAACGAGAAAGAGAAAAAATAGATATTCGAATCGATCATACACGATATCTCGAAATTAATGATTTTCTCTCTACCCCTCCACCCCTATTTGTAAGGTTATATGGCGGTTTTGGAAATGACCAAAATGCCCTCGGCCCATTATGTATTGAATTGTTTTGGACTTTGACTTTGGGCTTTTAAATTTAATTAAGGCTTAAATTCTAACGGGCTTTAAGCCCAAAATATTAATCCATAATTAACATTTAAAATTCATTTCATATCCATATAATTGTTATGAACACTTATATTTCTTGTGATTGTTGTTTCGGTAACTTTTATACAACGTGTCGTGCACGCTTATAAATTCACCATTGTTTTTGCTTGCCATCTATATGACATTTGTATTAATTATATCATATATAATTAATTATAAACCTTCTTATTATTAATCATAATCAATTTATAATTAATCAATAAGATTCTCTGATTACTTCCTATACGGTGTGACCCGATAGGATCTGTGTTATGTTGGTAAATAGAATTAAAACTCTTTTAACTTTTACAAATCATAAGAGGCACCTAGCAGAATACATTATGACCATCCAATTACACAGCTGATGCTGTATTGTACAATATCACAATCCAGTAAACTATTTATTCGTGTTAATTCTTTTGTCTCATACCTATCATATCAGTTTCAAGGTAGGTGTGTGTTGTCCTTGTAAACTTAATTTTTTTAAAATCTTGAGCAGATTATCAAATATGATTACTCTTGTAATCATACCACTAGAAGATAACCTTACTCTATCAAGGGGCCCAGTGATATTATTACTCGTATAGTAATACGAGGGACAATAGTACTTTTGGTGAACATCTCTTCCTCCATATAAGTTATGTATACCGAAATGCCATTGTTATAGCTACCTTTTACGGACAACGTTAAACGACACTCACTCATATACATTTCTTATGTAGGATAGATGAATACCTCATACTTTAGAACTTAACACTGAATGAAAACATTAATGACACGAACACAATTCCATTTTATGTTTCATTTGTGGTCTGTCAAATACCATGTTCCTGGAACATGTATCTATGTGATTAAAGTGACATCTCTTGTCTATGGTTTGTAAAACTTAACCATCTTTTAATCCACATACTAACCTTTCAGCGGTTAATTAGTATTCCTGCTAATTACCTCGGTTACAGACTTTTAAGAGTATATTGTTAGTGTAATAATCTAGAAGTCAATAATACGATAATTGATTATATAAAGCTTTGTTCATGAATTGGATGATTAATATCATTTTGTTGCCTTGAGTATTATTGTATTTATGAATCATTTCGAGTTCATGACTGGAATTGTGAAACTTCATAATATAGATGATATATACTCTAAAAAGTCACTGACCAAGGTAATTAGCAGGAACACTAATTACCACGATAAAGTTAGTATGTGGATTAAATGATGGTCAAGTTTTACAGACCATAGACAAGGAGTTGTCATTTTAATCACATAGATATATGTTCCAGGAACATGATATCTGACAGACCCCGAATGAAACATTATACGGAATTATGTTCGTGTCATTAATGCTTTCATTCAGTGTTAAGTTCTAAAGTATGAGGTATTCATCTTTCCTACTAAGAAATGTATATGTGTGATTGTTATCAAACACTGTCGATAAAATGCAGTTATAACGGTAGCTCTTCGGTATATATGGCTTAGCTGAGGTAGTGATGGTTTACCAAAAGTAATATTGTCCCTCGTATCTCTATACGAGCTATAGCATCACTGGGCCCCTTGATAGAGTAAGATTATCAGCGCGCGGTATGATTACAAGAGTAATCATATTTGATAATCTGCTCAAGATCAAGAAAAGATTAAGTTTACAAGGATGACATGTTGGGTCTTGTGGAACGGTTCAAACCCATTAGTTTAGCTTAACAGCGGAAGTGTGTAAAAAAAAAATTTTACGGTTAAGTTAAGCTAAAAATTAAACGAGGTATGTCAGGAAACCTTCCAAGGCGGTCCACCTTCAGTATTCCTTCGGCATCAAAACCTCATTTAATTCATTTACAGATCTACTCCATAATTGATTTTCTAAAGCATTAAATCTATTTACAAATTAAATAGATTAATATAACAATTTATACCTTGATTCCAAATCTCAGTTGGAATGCAGACCGAGCGAGTAGAGCCTCACCAGGGATGGAATCGACTCGCAGTATCACACGTGTGATACCTCTATTGGTTATCCACTAGGACTAATCGGAGAGCGATTTATTTCTTCTGCCAGAAATACCGTAAATCGCGGAATTCTGCAGAAACACTATTCACCAAAACCGTAACCGAGAAAGAGAGAAAATAGAAACTCGAATCGATCAGACAGATCAGATACGATACATGTGAATTAGTAATTTTCTCTCTACCCCTACCCTTCTATTTATAGGCAAATGTGGTGGTTTTGCAAATGACCAAAATGCCCTTGGCATTTGGCCTAATTACAAAAATTTGCCATTAGAATGGCGGTTCTAATCAAAGGAAAAAATCAAATTCATTTTTGCTACTATTGCCGACATGCATTCTTTTTATTTATTTATTTATTATTATTTTTTTCCTTTGCCGACATCCACACTTAATATATATATATATATGTTGAATATATATATAGAAATGTATATATTTGATTCGGCCGACATGCAAATGAATTTGATTTATATTTTGAATCTTTGGATTTCAATTTTTAATTAAAGTTTTAATTTGCTAGGTTAGCCTAAAATTAAAACCATAATTAATATTTAAAATCTAAATCAAAATTATATATATAATTGTTCTAAACAATTATATTTCTCACGGTTCGGTTTCGGTTGTTGTTCGGTAACTTTTATACAACGTAACGTGTACATTTATAAATTAACCGTTGTTTCTGCTTGTCAATTTTATATGACATTTATAATTTAATTATATCACGTATAATTAATTATAACCATCTTAATATTAATTATAATCAATTTATAGTTAATCAATAAGATTCTCCGAGTAGCTCCTATATGGTGTGACCCAATAGGATCTGTGTTATGTTGGTAAACAGAGTTAAAACTGTTTTAACTTCTATTAGTCATGGGTGGCATCTAGCAACACATCATGACCATCCAATTACACAGATGATGCTGTACTGTACAATATCACGATCCAGTAAACAATTTACTTGTGTCAGTTCTTCTGTCTCATAGCTATCAGATCAGTTTTAAGGTAGATATGTGTCATCCTTGTTAACTGTATCTTTTCTTGATCTTGAGTAGATTATCAAATATAATTACTCTTGTAATTATACTGCATGCAGATAATCTAACTCTACCAAGGGGCCCAGTGATGCTATAGCTCGTATAGAGATACGAGGGACAAGTAGTATTCTTGGTAGACTATCACTTCCTCAGCTAAGTTATACATATGAAAATGCTACCGTTATGGCTGCTTTTTACGGACAGCGTTAGATAACACTCACTCATATATATATTTCTTAGTGGGAACGATAAATACCTCATACTGTAGAACTTTGACACTGAATGAAAACATAAATGACACGAACACAATTCTATTTAATGTTTCATTCGGGGTCTGTCAAATACCATGTTCCTAGAACATGTATCTATGTGATTAAAATGACATCTCGTGTCAGGTGGTTTGTAAAACTTAACCATCTTTTAATCCACATACTAACCTTATAGCGGTAATTAGTGTTCCTGCTAATTACCTTGGTCAGTGACCTTTTAAGAGTATATATTATCTATATTATGGAGTTTCACAATTTCAGTCATGAACTCGAAATGATCCACAAATGCAATAATACTCAAGGCAACAAAATGATATATATAAATAAACATTCAATTCATGAACAAAGCTTTATGATTAACTTATCGTATTATTGACTTCTAGATTATTACAAACTAACAATCTCCCACCTAAGCTAGGAGCCAATCATCGTAGGCCCTAGTTACACAAATCTCTAGTATTCTAAAAATCTCGTAGATCTAAAGAAAAAACTCATAGCCAGTCTCCTATGTGTCTCAGACCCATAGAGGCAATATGCATCTGGTGCTTGGCTTGAGGAAGAGGTTTCGTGAGTGGATCAGCTGTGTTGCTGACTGTGTCAACTCTACATATCTTTACATCACCTCTATTTACGATCTCTCGTATCAGGTGAAAACGCCGTAGAACATGCTTGGATTTCGAGTGCGATCTCAGTTCTTTGGCCTGAGCTATAGCTCCATTGTTGTCACAGTAGAAGTCCACAGGGCCTTGAACACTGGGAACCACTCCAAGTTCGCTAAGGAACTTCTTGATCCAGAAACCCTCTTTAGCTGCCTCGGATGCAGCTATGTACTCTGCTTCGGTGGTTGAGTCTGCTGTAGTCTCTTGCTTTGAACTCTTCCAACTCACAGCACCACCGTTGAGTATGAACACATACCCAGACTGTGATCTCGAGTCATCATGGTCAGTTTGGAAACTGGCGTCAGTGTAACCATTAATCACAAGCTCGGAATCACCACCGTAGACGAGAAACATATCCTTAGTTCTTCTTAAGTACTTAAGGATATTCTTTGCAGCAATCCAGTGCTCTTGGCCTGGATTAGCCTGATATCTACTCGTCACACTCAAAGCGTACGAGACATCAGGGCGAGTGCACAACATGGCATACATGATAGAGCCAATAGCCGAAGCGTATGGTACTCTACTCATAATGCTTCGCTCATCAGTTGTCGAAGGACACTGAGTCTTGCTTAGCTGAACACTATGAGACATTGGCAGGAATCCTCTCTTAGAATCCTGCATGCTGAACCGATTCAGCACTTTGTCAATGTACGTGCTTTGACTTAAACCTATAAGTCTATTTGATCTATCTCGATAGATCTTTATGCCTAGTATATAAACAGCCTCGCCCAAGTCTTTCATTGAGAAGACTTTCTTCAACGAAGACTTGGCTTGTTGCAAAAGAGGAATATCATTTCCCATTAGTAGTATGTCATCTACATATAGGATAAGAAAAGCGATGGCACTCCCACTAGTCTTTCTGTATACACATGGTTCTTCTTCGCATCTGACGAAGTCAAGCTTTTTGACTTCTTCGTCAAATCGAAGATTCCAACTCCGTGATGCTTGCTTCAGTCCATAAATGGATTTAAGAAGCTTGCACACCTTCCCAGCATTCTTTGAATCCTCAAAACCCTCAGGCTGTGTCATGTACACATCCTCTTCTAAATTTCCATTTAAAAAGGCGGTTTTGACATCCATTTGCCATATTTCATAATCATGAAATGCGGCAATTGCTAGGAGTATCCGAATTGACTTAAACATAGCCACGGGCGAAAAAGTTTCATCATAATCTACACCGAGAATCTGTTTGAAACCTTTCGCTACTAGCCGTGCTTTGTATACAGTCATCTTACCATCCATGTCTGTTTTCATTTTGAAAACCCACTTGTTAGCTATGGGTTTTATCCCATCAGGTGGTACAACTAGGTTCCAGACCGTGTTGTCATACATGGACTGTATTTCGGATCTCATGGCCTCCAGCCATTTATCAGAGTCGGGCCTATCCATTGCTTCCGCATAGGTCAAAGGATCTTCAGTGTCATAGGCTGATATCTCGTGCAGTCCCAAGTACCTTTCAGGTGCATGGACTACTCTTGTTGACCTACGTAGTACTCGTTCTTCGGGCTGTTGAACTTGATCCACAACTGTCTGCGGATCCAGTTCTACTTCAACTTGCGTTGAAGTACTTGAGCTCGGGACTAGAACCTCATCCACAGCTACTTGTGGATTTGGAACTTCCAGATGCTCATCAGCCGAAGTATCAAGAGGTGGGTTAATCTGATCTGGTTCAGATATTGTATTATGTGATGTATCTTGAATTTCTTCAAGTATTACATTACTCCCACTACTTCCTTTTGCGAGAAACTCGTTCTCCAAAAATATACCATGACGAGCAACAACTATTTTGTTCTCGGATTGGTAATAGAAGTAATATCCTTTCGTTTCCTTAGGATACCCTACGAAAAAGCATTTGTCAGCTTTGGGATCAAGTTTGCCAGACGTCGGACGTTTGACAAATACTTCGCAACCCCATATTTTAAGATAAGACATATTTGGGATTTTCCCAAACCATAACTCGTATGGAGTCTTTTCTACTGACTTGGATGGAACCGTGTTTATTGTTCGTGCAGCAGTTTCTAGTGCGTGCCCCCAGAAGGATTTCGGCAGAGTGGCTTCACTCATCATGGATCGAACCATATCCAGTAGAGTTCGATTCCGTCTCTCAGAAACACCATTCCATTGTGGTTTCCCCGGAGGTGTGAGCTGTGAGACTATCCCACATTCCTTTAAGTATTCTTTAAACTCAAAACTCAAGTATTCGCCTCCACGGTCAGAACGTAGAGCCTTAATACTTTTGTTCAATTGATTTTCTACTTCAGTCTTGAATTCTTTGAACTTGTCAAAGGATTCAGACTTATGTCTCATCAAGTAGACATAACCGTATCTACTGTAATCATCAGTAAACGTGATAAAGTAAGAAAAACTATTTCTTGTGCAAGTACTCATAGGTCCACATACATCCGTGTGTATAAGACTTAACAAGTCACTTGCCCTTTCGCCCTTTTTGGAGAAAGGCGCTTTGGTCATTTTACCTCGTATACAAGATTCGCATGTGTCAATTGATTCCAGATCAAATTTACCAAGAAGTCCATTTTTATGTAACTTCTTGATGCGTTTCTCATTTATATGACCAAGGCGACAATGCCACATGTAAGTCGTGCTTTCATGTGATGCTTTGAGTCGTTTGTTATTTATGTTAAACACAGGTTTATTCATTTCCAGTATATAAAGACCATTCATCATATAAGAAGATCCATAATATAATTCATCTTTGTATATAGAACATCTATTGTCCTTTATCACAAAAGAGAAACCATTCATCTCTAAACATGAGATTGAAATGATGTTTCTGGAAATGCTAGGAACAAAATATACATTTTCTAGTTCCATTACAAGCCCGCTGGGCAAATACAACTCTATACTACCAGCTGTTACGGCTGCAACTCGTGCTCCGTTTCCAACTTGGAGTTGTATCTCCTTGTTACGTAGCTTCCTTCTATTCTTTAGTACCTGCATATTTGAACAAATATGAGCACATGATCCAGTATCCAATACCCAATCATTTATAGAGGTAGCAACGTTAACTTCAATAACAAAAATACCTGAGGTTGAAGCCTTGGAAACCTTTCCAGACTTCAGATCCGCTAGGTACTTCAGGCAGTTCCTCTTCCAATGACCCTTGCTATTGCAGTAATAGCATTCAGAGGAAGCAGCAACCTTTATCTTGGGAGGATTCGGTTTAAGAATCTTTTTCCCTTTGCCTTGATACTTGGGAGCCACCTTCTTTGGGGCTTTCTTTATCTTTTTCCCACCAGCTTGGATCATGAGAACAGAAGACTTTTTCTTCATGTCCCCATCAGCGATCCGAAGCATCCCTTGGAGCTCTTGCAAACTTTTATCCATGCCAAGCATATGAAAATTCATGATGAATCCCGAAAAGCTTGGAGGAAGTGAGTGCAGGATAATGTCCGTAGCAAATTCCTTGCTTATCGGAGCATTCAGCTTCTCGAGCTGCTCAACATCGCTCGTCATACGGAGCATGTGAGTTCCCATAGAGCCTCCCTCGACCAACCTGTGACCAAGTAGAGATTTTGTCACTTTATATCTCTCGATACGCGCCTGCTCTTGAAACATGTTCTTGAGCTGATCGCATATGATATAAGTTTTGGTATCCACGAATCGGCGTTGCAATTCAGGACCCATAATACTTACTACGAGACCTTGTACATCAAGCTCATCCTCTTTGTGCTTGTTGTACTTAGTGACATCCTCTGGTTTGCCATTTGTTCCTGGCTCAGCAGGGACAGGTGAGTTTAAGACATATTATTTCTTTTCACGTCTTAGTACAATGGTGAGAGCACGGAACCAATCAGTGAAATTGGATCCGTCCTCTTTCAGTGTTTGTTTCTCGAGCAGGGAGCGTAGAGAGAAGGATGTTTCTTTAGCCATATTACTACAATGTTTAAAATGTAAAGATTTTAGCTTTGTTCATGTAATGTTTTATTCTAATGATAAAACTCCCACTGCAAATTTGTTCTATTCCCGTTTTGCAGTAGGACCAAGATCCCTATTTTCACCAATAACCAAGGCAGTGTATGCATATCACGGCTATCAGTTATCTTAGGTAAGCAAACTTGCTAATCACACCTCTTTGTGATTCTTGGTTTCGTTAAAACATCACGTGTATTTAACGAAGACTTTGCCCCAAGCCCAAAATTGTTTTGGAAATCATTGGTAAGTAACCTCACTCTATTTGGTTTGATATGTCGGACATAACCCTCGACCACCAAAGGTAAAAGGCGATGTCTACTGAGTAGTTTAATCATCAACCAATGAACAATGGTTTGAGGAGGATAGAGTGGGAAGGGCATACTACTTAATATTTAATGGGTTGGTGTTTATGCTTAACAGTGCCAGCAGTCTCTAAAAGGGATATGTCAGGAAGAATAATTAATGTGATTCTATTCGTATCTTTAAGCGACCTCTTTCATATGCTTCATTAAGCAGTCGTGGAAAGGAAGTCTAGAGTACGAAATGTGATCGCATTATTTTCTATCCTTAACGTGCCAGAAAGAACGACTAATGTGATTTTATTCGTATCTAAAGAGACCTCTTTCATATGCTTCATTAAGCAGTCGTGGAAAGGAAGTCTAGAAAGAATACCGAATATGATCCCCATTACTTTCTTTTCTTTTAGCAGTATCTCTTTCATATACTTAGCTTTTGTTAAGCAGTCAGTTCTTGCAACTGACATTAGACATTCTAGCGGACACGTGAAAGTCGTCTGCCAGAAAGACAATGGTGAGTTCCTTCACAAATCTTTCTTTGACATCACGTTCTTTCACGGTTCCATGAAAGCAATAAATCTAATTTATTCAGTTCATATCAAAGCAGTAAATCTAATTTACTTATATACGGGACCAAGTCAGGTATATTTATTTATCAGTTCCTAATTCTTTATTTTGCAGCTATGCTCAGTTCTTTATTCTATACCGTTTAAAGCATATAAACAATTTACATGTTTTTAAAACAGATATTCTTTTCGTTCCATAAAGCAATTTGGTAACGTGACAAAGTTCCTTTTCGGCCAGCCATTAGGACATGTAAAAGGGGCTCCCAGGAAAGATTAGGGTCACGAGGACCGCTTAGACTCAATCTTTCCTAGACAGAACCATCTCCTTTACGGTGTGGAAATGACAGTTCTTACTAAGGTACTTTATTGCTTCATCACATTCTTCGATGAACTTTATTTTTCGAAGGTTTTCGAAAAGGCGAAAGATTTACACTAAATTTTGCCATTTCAAAAGCGTTAAAGCAATTTGGTAACGTGACAAAGTTCCTTTTCGGCCAGCCATTAGGACGTGTAAAAGGGGCTCCCAGGAAAGATCGGGGTCACAAGTGTAGGGTTTTCGGATACCACTTTTGGGGTTTCGCGGTAACCAAAATCCGTTTAGGCTTAAGCTACGAAAAGAACGTAAAACAAAAATCTTTACTTCTAACTCAAGCCGTGAATTAAAAGGGATATGCCGGAAAGACCAAAGCAGAGTTCCTTCTGAAGTCTTTCATTGCAAGGACCCTTTTAATCCTTTTTACAGATCTACTCCATGATTGATTTCTAAAACTTTAATCTACTTACAAATTAAATAGATTAATATAACATGTTTATACCTTGTTTCCAAATCACAGTTGGAATGCAGACCGAGCGAGTAGAGCCTCACCAGGGAAGGAATCGACTCGGAGTATCACACGTGTGATACCTCTATCGGTTATCCACCAGGACTAACCGGAGAGCGGTTTATTTCTTCTGCCAGAAATACCGTAAACTGCGGAATTCTGCAAAAACACTATTCACGGGAATAAGACGAAAACCCGTAAATACGAATTTTCGGTTGCTCAGTTTCATCAATATGCAAAACTGACATACCGTGAAATTCGGTAAAACACTATTCATCAATCCCGTAAATATTCTCCACAACAACCCGCAAGATTATACGTCAACTACGTATAACTTTCTTTTCTCAACCGAAACACTATTTGGGAGAGAAACCGAGAAAGAGAGAAAATACCGATTCGTTTCTGCACGAAAAGATACATGTGAATGTGCATATATATATATGTGAATATATATGTTTATATCTGAATATATCTTTCTCTCTCTACCCCTCCACCCCTATTTATAGTATTTAGATTCGGTTGCAAAAGACCAAAATGCCCTCCTATTTCGGCCTATTTACAAGATATGCCATTGACACCTCATCCTTTTATATGTGAAATGACCAAAATACCCCTTCCACACCCTTCCACATCCTTCTCCATGCTTCTACACATGCAAGGTGGCATAGGTGTGAAATGACCATTTTGCCCTTGTGGATAGGATTGATGACATGTCATCTGGATATGATCAATGACGTGTCATGCGGATAAGCTCGAATCTGAAAAGACCCGAATGCCCTCGGCCCGAACACAAATAATATTCGTATAATTATTCTGAACAATTATATATATATATTTTTCTTTCGGTTATTTGTTTCGGTATCGATGACGTGTCATCTGGATAGGATCGATGACATGTCATGCGGATAAGGACGAATCTGAAAAGACTCGAATGCCCTCGGCCCGAACACAAATAATATTCGTATAATTATTCTGAATAATTATATATATTTTTCTTGCGGTTTTTATTTCGATAATTTATACAATGTGTCCTGCACATTTATAAATTAACCGGTTAACTTTTATACAACGTGTCATACACGTTTATAAATTAACCAATGTTTTTGCTTGTTATTTTTACATAACATTTATAATTTAATTATAACACGTATAATTAATTATAACCATCTTATCATTGATCATAACCAATTTATAATCAATCAAAATAAGATTCTCCGATTAACTCCTATATGGTGTGACCCAATAGGATCTGTGTTATGTTGGTAAATAGAGTTAAAACTGTTTTAACTTCTATAATCATGGGTGGCGTCTGGCAACACATCATGACCATCCAATTACAGAGATGATGCTGTACTGTACAATATCACGATCCAGTAAACAATTTACTTGTGTCTGTTCTTCTGTCTCATAGCTATCAGATCAGTTTCAAGGTAGATGTGTGTCATCCTTGCTAACTGAATCTTTTCTTGATCTTGAGCAGATTATCAAATATAATTACTCTTGTAATTATACCGCGCGCTGATAATCTTACTCTATCAAGGGGCCCAGTGATGCTATAACTCGTATAGAGATACGAGGGACAAGTAGTATTCTTGGCAGACTATCACTTCCTCAGCTAAGCTATATATATCGAAATGCTACCGTTATGACTGCTTTTTACGGACAGTGTTAGATAACACTCACACATATATATTTCTTAGTGGGAACGATAAATACCTCATACTTTAGAACGTGACACTGAATGAGAAACATTAATGACACGAACACAATTCTATTTAATGTCTCATTCGGGGTCTGTCAAATACCATGTTCCTAGAACATGTATCTATGTGATTAAAATGACATCTCGTGTCAAATGGTTTGTAAAACTTAACCATCTTTTAATCCACATACTAACCTTATAGCGGTAATTAGTGTTCCTGCTAATTACCTTGGTTAGTGACCTTTTAAGATTAAGAGTATATATCATCTATATTATGGAGTTTCACAATTTCAGTCATGAACTCGAAATGATCCATAAATTCAATAATACTCAAGGCAACAAAATGATATTAATCATCCAATTCATGAACAAAGTTTTATGATAAATTATCGTATTATTGACTTCTAGATTATTACAAACTAACAACAAGGACCGCTTAGGCTCAATCTTTCCTAGACAGAACCATCTCTTTTACGGTGTGGAAATGACAGCTCTTACTAAGGTACTTTATTGCTTCATCACATTCTTCGATGAACTTTAACGCGATCAAAAGTTTTTGAAAACGAAAATATAAAGAAAGCATAAAGAAAGCATAAATCTAATTTAACTTTCTTAGTCGGAAAAACCGAACCAAGAAAATCTCATTTCTAATCGGTTTTGGACTTGTGCTGCAAATGTAAGAATTTAAACCGATACGCGGTACATGCACCTTATTTGCATAAGTTATAACTTTAGAAAATCAATCAGCGGGAGAGCCTTGTGCTCTGATACCACTGTTGGGTCTTGTGGAACGGTTCAAACCCATTAGTTTAGCTTAACAGCGGAAGTGTGTAAAACAAAAATTTTACGGTTAAGTTAAGCTAAAAATTAAACGAGGTATGTCAGGAAACCTTCCAAGGCGGTCCACCTTCAGTATTCCTTCGGCATCAAAACCTCATTTAATTCATTTACAGATCTACTCCATAATTGATTTTCTAAAGCATTAAATCTATTTACAAATTAAATAGATTAATATAACAATTTATACCTTGATTCCAAATCTCAGTTGGAATGCAGACCGAGCGAGTAGAGCCTCACCAGGGATGGAATCGACTCGCAGTATCACACGTGTGATACCTCTATTGGTTATCCACCAGGACTAACCGGAGAGCGATTTATTTCTTCTGCCAGAAATACCGTAAACCGCGGAATTCTGTAGAAACACTATTCACCGAAACCGTAACCGAGAAAGAGAGAAAATAGAAACTCGAATCGATCAGACAGATCAGATACGATACATGTGAATTAGTAATTTTCTCTCTACCCCTACCCTTCTATTTATAGGCAAATGTGGTGGTTTTGCAAATGACCAAAATGCCCTTGGCATTTGGCCTAATTACAAAAATTTTCCATTAGAATGGCGGTTCTAATCAAAGGAAAAAATCAAATTCATTTTTGCTACTATTGCCGACATGCATTCTTTTTATTTATTTATTTATTATTATTTTTTTCCTTTGCCGACATCCACACTTAATATATATATATATATATATATATATATATATATATATATATATATATATATATATATATATATATATATATATATATGTTGAATATATATATAGAAATGTATATATTTGATTCGGCCGACATGCAAATGAATTTGATTTATATTTTGAATCTTTGGATTTCAATTTTTAATTAAAGTTTTAATTTGCTAGGTTAGCCTAAAATTAAAACCATAATTAATATTTAAAATCTAAATCAAAATTATATATATAATTGTTCTAAACAATTATATTTCTCACGGTTCGGTTTCGGTTGTTGTTCGGTAACTTTTATACAACGTAACGTGTACATTTATAAATTAACCGTTGTTTCTGCTTGTCAATTTTATATGACATTTATAATTTAATTATATCACGTATAATTAATTATAACCATCTTAATATTAATTATAATCAATTTATAGTTAATCAATAAGATTCTCCGAGTAGCTCCTATATGGTGTGACCCAATAGGATCTGTGTTATGTTGGTAAACAGAGTTAAAACTGTTTTAACTTCTGTTAGTCATGGGTGGCATCTGGCAACACATCATGACCATCCAATTACACAGATGATGCTGTACTGTACAATATCACGATCCAGTAAACAATTTACTTGTGTCAGTTCTTCTGTCTCATAGCTATCAGATCAGTTTTAAGGTAGATATGTGTCATCCTTGTTAACTGTATCTTTTCTTGATCTTGAGTAGATTATCAAATATAATTACTCTTGTAATTATACTGCATGCAGATAATCTAACTCTACCAAGGGGCCCAGTGATGCTATAGCTCGTATAGAGATACGAGGGACAAGTAGTATTCTTGGTAGACTATCACTTCCTCAGCTAAGTTATACATATGGAAATGCTACCGTTATGGCTGCTTTTTACGGACAGCGTTAGATAACACTCACTCATATATATATTTCTTAGTGGGAACGATAAATACCTCATACTGTAGAACTTTGACACTGAATGAAAACATAAATGACACGAACACAATTCTATTTAATGTTTCATTCGGGGTCTGTCAAATACCATGTTCCTAGAACATGTATCTATGTGATTAAAATGACATCTCGTGTCAGGTGGTTTGTAAAACTTAACCATCTTTTAATCCACGTACTAACCTTATAGCGGTAATTAGTGTTCCTGCTAATTACCTTGGTCAGTGACCTTTTAAGAGTATATATTATCTATATTATGGAGTTTCACAATTTCAGTCATGAACTCGAAATGATCCACAAATGCAATAATACTCAAGGCAACAAAATGATATATATAAATAAACATTCAATTCATGAACAAAGCTTTATGATTAACTTATCGTATTATTGACTTCTAGATTATTACAAACTAACATGACACACACCTACCTTGAAACTAATCTGATAGCTATGTGACAAAAGAACTGACACAAGTAAATTGTTTACTGGATCATGATATTGTACTGTACAGCATCATCTGTGTAATTGGATGGTCATGATGCGTTTTGCCAGATGCCTCTCATGATTATAGAAGTTAAAACAGTTTTAATTCTATTTATCAACATAACACAGATCCTATTGGGTCACACCATATAGGAGTTAATCGGAGAATCTTATTGTGATTGATTATAAATTGGTTATGATCAATAGTAAGATGGTTATAATTAATTATACGTGTTATAATTAAATTATAAATGTCATATAAGACGACAAGCAGAAACAAAGGTTAATTTATAAACGTACACGTTACGTTGTATAAAAGTTATCGAACAACAACCGAAAAGAAATATAATTGTACATGAGAATTATATATATATTTGATTTGGATTTTAATTGTTAATTATGGATTTGAATTATGGGTTTAAAGCCCAAAAATAATCAAAGCCTTAATTAAAATTAAAAGCCCAAAGTCAAAGCCCAATTTATAAAGCCTTTTACTAATCATGACACACCACCTTCCACACTCTTCTACATGCTTCTACACCCTAAGGTGTCATGCAAGGTGGCATGAAAGATGTGATAAGCATAAATTATATACACATTTGATCTATATTTTATCATAAAACAACCTCAAATATCTTGTATTTTTTAATATAAAGTGATTCAAATACATCTGGAATCAAGTTACTGCGGTTGTTTGGTTTTTCATTGTAGGAAATGATGAAAAATGGCGAAAATACTCCTCAGTGCGGATCAACCACACGCACTGCGGATCAGTGCAGCCGTACTGAGTACTTAGCCGCATTTCCAACATCCAAGCACTGCGCAGGAATTTTTCCCGAGCCTAGTGCGGATGAACTTCCACCCGCAGTGCGGATGAGCCCAGCCGCACTCAATACTTTGCCGATTTCAGAAACTTCAGAAAAGCAGTATCCACCCGCAGTGCGGGTCATCCATCCGTAGTTCCACCCGCACTCAACTAATTCGCAGAAGTTAAATAAGGAAACTTAAACTCAGTGCGGGTGAGACCACCCGCAGTGCGGATCAGCCATCCGCATTGGACCCGCAGGAAAGCCAAATTTATACAGTTTCAACACGGTTTCAATGTTTGGCACTTTATGGACGTGTTTTACAGCCAAATGTGGACAAGGCATCCTGGGAAACAATCCAAATATAACACCCACTAACTCCACTTCCTAAGCTCTTAATTGGGCATGGTCCTTGGCTATAAAAGGGGGGTTCATTCTACATCCAGAATAATCTCTTCCCATTCATTCTCTCTCTACACACACACAATACTTAGCAATAAATTCTGAAGTAAGGAAAGCTTTCAAGCAAGGAGAAGAAGGTTTCCTGAGCAAGATTCGGCAAGATAGAGGTTTTTGATTTGTTAAAGGGTGTAATTACTTCTTTTATTTTATTTCTTCTTACTTTGTCAACTTTTTGTAATAGATCTCTCTAAGAGAGAGTAGTTCTCTCTCTAGGGGTTTAGGTCAATGCATGAACTTGTTTAATTCTATTTTATTCGGTTATTTGTTTTTATTATGATTGTTTTATGGGATTTGATTGTTAATTTCTGTGATTTAATAATTTGTGTTGATTACATAGTACTTGAATTGTAGTATCCCGTTTTGGATTCGAAAGAACCAAAATTGACTGTGATTAATAGGATAGTACCAAATTATGAATGCAAATACCCTAGGTTTAGATTAAGATTGTATCCAATTTAATCTAAGCCGGAACTATAGAAATTAAGATTAGGAACTTGGTGAAGAACCTAACTGTGAAGCCAAACCCTAATTAGGACATCTCAATTCGAATCGGGTATTGGTATGATGGACTTAATTGCGAAGTACCAATATTTGAGGAGATGAGAGACTACAAGAGCTCAATGGGTCTAAGTAGCTAGGGTGAGGAACCTAATCAAGAAGTCCGAATTACCTAGGCACGTTATTAATTTACGAAAGTAACCCTTAATAACATATTAGGTTAGAAACCTCGTCAAATCATACATTAATTCAAACAAATACAGAATAGATAGAATTAGCAAGGGATTGTAGACCGAATACCCCTAGATCTCCTCATCTAGAAAGCAAACCAATCTTTCTTTCATTCATGTACTTTATTGTTTTAAACTCTCTATTCGGGTATTGAACCCAAATTTAGGAATTGTTAGAACAAACCCCCCCAATTTACTTTTATTTCACTTTACTTTCCTTTTATTTTCTGAAATTAATTAGTAGAGTTTAAACTAAGTTTTTATCATACTCCCTGTAGTTCGACACCTCAAATACTACTTTGATAGAATTGTGCACTTGCAATTTAACTCAAACGTGTGTTAAAGGTTTAAAAAGTACATCTTATTGTACTAAAACTTTGTGCATACGCTTTTGCGCGTAACAAGGTGGCATGGCATTTTGGTAAATAGGCCGAACTTGAGGGGTATTTTGGCCATTGATGAACCTCCTCAAATGCCTATAAATAGAGGGGTGAGATGAAAGAGAAAAATTACTAATTCACGTGTTATCGGATTGTCTGATCAGTTCGTTAATTATATTTTCTCTCTTTCTCGGTTTACGGTTTGTTGTTTAATATTCATGTGATCGGTGAATAGTGTTTCTGCAGAATTCCGCGACTTATAGTATTTATGGCAAAAGAAATAAATCGCTCTCTGGTTAGTCCTGGTGGATAACCTATGAGGCACCATATGTTTGGTGCTCCGAGGAGAGTCATTCCCGTGATGTAGCTCTACTCACTCGGTCTACATTCCAATTGTGATTTGGAAACAAGGTATAAATATGTTATATTAATCTATTTAATTGGTAAGTAGATTAAAGTTTTAGAAATCAATCATGGAGTAGATATGTAAAAGGATTAAATTGGGTTTTGATGCCAAAGGAATACTGAAGGTGGACCGCCTTAGAAAGTTTCCTGACATACCCCGTTTAATCCTTGGCTTAAGTTAGAAGTAAAATTTTTGTTTTACGTTCTTTCCGCAGCTTAAGCCTAAACGGGTTTTGGTTACCCCGAAACCCAACATATATATATCATCTATATTATGAAGTTTCACAATTCCAGTCATTAACTCGAAATGATTCATAAATGCAATAATACTCAAGGCAACAAAACGATCTTGATTAATCATCCAATTCATGAACAAAATATATATATGATAAAATTATCGTATTATTGACTTCTAGATTATTACATACTAACAGTAACATCATACCCTTGAATATTCAACACTCTCAAGTTGTCAGTGAATTGATACCCTTGTAAACTATTTGTTAACCCTTCGCACCTGGTATCAGTCACCATTTTCTGTCCATTGGCCATCATTACAATCATGGGTATTGTTTGAGAAATAGCACGGTTCATATCTTGTAATACTGAGGCTGGATGAAACTGTGGGTGCTCCCACTATCCAACAATGCACACACATCCCTTTCACCAACTTTTTCTTTAAATTTCATTGTGGTCAAATGCGGCATAGACGAGGTTGCACACATTGACACAATTGCTTCTTCAATTTCTAACTCAATTTGTACTTCAGGGATTTCATATCTTTCCTCTTCTCCACCACCAACCCCCTCCCCAGCATTGCCCAATAACATATGTACATTAACCTTGCACTGATGCCCTGGGTAATATTTTTCTGTGCATTTATAACACAACCCAAGAGCCCTTCTTTGCTCAATAAGGGTATTTCTGGTATTGCCATTTCCTGGCTTCCACTCAATAGTTTTTGGTTTTGAATTGTTGGTTGTAGGGTGGGTAATTGTAGGTGTAGCAGTAGGTTTAAACCTCATTCTATTTCTTTTAGACTGGTAATCGAGAGCAGCTTCTTGTGCTTTGCTTGTGTAAAAGTATCTAACAAACAATATAGAGATTTGGCCAGTACCAAGTGTTTAATATCTTCTCTTAACCTAGTGATAAAAGCAGTGAGGTAGTGATTCTCTAGTAAATATGGAGATTCAATTTGAGACCTGATTTTTACCACTTCAAATTTTTGCATGTACTCCTTCACACTGCCAGTTTGATACAATATCTTTAACTCCTCGTAAGCTGTTTGATTAGTAACATCAGAAAATCTCACTTTAACTAGTTTGGCTAACTCATCCCATGAATGATGGTCATGAGTAGTACGGTAACCACTATACTAAGCACTAACTTCACCTTGGAGATTCAACACCGCCTGCAAGGTTTTGTGTTCTTCAGGGATTTGAAATAATTCAAAACAGTACTGACACTTAGCAACACAATCCTTAGGGTGCCTTTAAAAGAGGGAAAATCCCGTCTAAACCCAAAAATCTTGATTTCTTTACCTTCTGTAGCAGTGACTCTATAGCAAGATAATAGGGCATTTACAACCCTAATACAACACTCTAATTGAAGAAGTTTGGAGCACTCCAGTAGTGTCTCCATATGGCAAGATAATAAGGCATTTAAAACCTTAATACAACACTCCAATTGAAGGTAATTGGAGAACTCTAGCAGTGTCTCTACATTGCAAGATAATAGGGCATTTACAACCCTAATACAACACTCCAATTAAAAGTATTTTTGTAGCACTCTAGTCGTGTCTCCAGATGGCAAGATAATAGGGCATTTGCAACCCTAATACAACACTCCAATTGAAAGTGTTTGTACCACTCTAGTAGTGACTCTACATAGCAAGATAATAAGACATTTACAACCCTAATACAACACTCTAATTGAAGGTGTTCGGAGCACCCTAGTAGTGTCTCCAGATGGCAAGATAATAGGGCATTTACTACCCTAATACAATACTCTAATTGAAGGTGTTTGGAGCACTCTAGTAGTGTCTCTAATGGCAAGATAATATGGCATTTACAACCCTAATACAACACTCAAATTGAAGGTGTTTGGAGCACTCTTGTAGTGTCTCATATAGCAAGATAATAGAGCATTTACAACCCTAATACAACACTCCAATTGAAAGTATTTGTAGCACTCTAGTCGTGTATCCAGATGGCAAGATAATAGGCCATTTACAACCCTAATATAACACTCCATTAGAAGGTGTTTGTAGCACTCTAGTATTGACTCTATATAGTAAGATAATAGGGCATTTACAACCCTAATACAACACCCTAATTGAAGGTGTTTGGAGCACTCTATTAGTGTCTCCAGATGGCAAGATAATAGGACATTTACAAATACAACACTCAAATTGAATGTGTTTGGAGCACTCTAGTAGTGTCTCCATATGGCAAGATAATAGGGCATTTAAAACCCAAATGCAACACTCCAATTGAAGGTGATTGGAGAACTCTAGCAGTGTCTCCAGATTGCAAGATAATAGGGCATTTACAACCCTAATACAAGACTCTAATTGAACGTGTTTGGAGGACTCTATTAGTGTCTCCATATGGCAAGATTATAGGACATTTACAACCCTAATACAACACTCAAATTGAAGGTGTTTGGAGCACTCTAGTAGTGTCTCCATATGGCAAGATAATAGGGCATTTAAAACCCAAATACAACTCTCCAATTGAAGGTGATTGGAGAACTCTAGTAGTGTCTCCAGATTGCAAGATAATAGGGCATTTACAACCCTAATACAAGACTCTAATTGAAGGTGTTTGGAGGACTCTATTAGTGTCTCCAGATGGCAAAATAATAGGACATTTACAACCCTAATACAACACTCCAATTGAAGGTGTTTGGAGCACTCTAGCAGTGTCTCCGGATGGCAAGATAATAAGGCATTTAAAACCCAAATACAACACTCTACTTGAAGGTGATTGGAGAACTCTAGTAGTGTCTCCAGATTGCAAGATAATAGTCCATTTACAACCCTAATACAACACTCTAATTGAAGGTGTTTGCAGCACTCTAGTCGTGTCTCTAGATAGCAAGATAATAGTGCACTTACAATCCTAATACAACACTCCAATTGAAGGTGTTTATAGCACTCTAATAGTGACTCCACATAGCAAGATAATAAGGCATTTACAACCCTAACACAACACTCCATTTAAAGGTGTTTGGAGCACTCTAGTACTCTCTCCATATGGCAAGATAAGAGGGCATTTACAACCCTAATACAACACTCTAATTGAAGTTGTTGGGAGCACTCTAGTAGTATCTCCATATGGCAAGCTAATAGGGCATTTACAACACTAATACAACACTCTAATTGAAGGTGTTCGGACCACTCTAGTAGTGTCTCAAGATGGCAAGATAATAGGGCATTTACTACCCTAATACAATACTCTAATTGAAGGTGTTTGCAGCACTATAGTAGTTTGTCCATATGGCAAGATAATAGGGCATTTACAACCCTATAACAACACTCCAATTAAAGGTGTTTGGAGCAGTCTTGTAGTGTCTCCAGATGGCAACATAATAACGCATTCACAACCCTAATACAACACTCCAATTGAAGGTCTTTGTAGCAGTCTAGTATTGACTCTATATAGTAATATAATAGGACATTTACAACCCTAATACAACACTCCAATTTAAAGTGTTTGTAGCACTCTAGTCGTGTCTCCAGATGGCAAGATAATAGGGTATTTACAACCCTAATAAAATACTCCAATTGAAGGTGTTTGTAGCACTTGTAGTGACTCTCTATAGCAATGTCTCCATATGGCAAGATAATAGGGCATTTACAACCCTAATATAAAACTCTAGTTGAAGTTGTTCGGAGCACTCTAGTAATATATCCAGATGGCAAGATAATAGGGCATTTACAACTTTAATACAACACTCTAATTGAAGGTATTTGGAGCACTTTAGTAGTGTCTCCGGATGGTAAGATAATAGGGAATTTACAACCCTAATACAACACTCCAATTGAAGGTGTTTATAGCACTCCAGTACTGACTCTATATAGCAAAATAACAGGGCAGTTACAACCCTAATACAGCACTCCAATTGAACGTGTTTTGAGCACTCTTGATGTCAAGATAATAGGGCATTGACAACCCTAATACAACACTCCAATTAAAGGTGTTTGTAGCACTCTAGTATTGACTCTATATAGTAAGATAATAGGACATTTACAACCCTAATACAACACTCAAATTGAAGGTGTTTGGAGCACTCTAGTAGTGTCTCCATATGGCAAGATAATAGGGCATTTAAAACCCAAATACAACTCTCCAATTGAAGGTGATTGGAGAACTCTAGTAGTGTCTCCAGATTGCAAGATAATAGGACATTTACAACCCTAATACAACACTCCAATTGAAAGTGTTTGTAGCACTCTAGTCGTGTCTCCAAATGGCAAGATAATAGGGTATTTACAACCCTAATACAATACTCCAATTGAAGGTGTTTGTAGCACTCTAGTAGTGACACTATATAGCAAGATAATAGGGCACTTACAACCCTAATACAACACAGCATTTGAAGGTGTTTGTTGCACTCTAGCAATGTCTCCATATGGCAAGATAATAGGGCATTTACAACCCTAGTACAACACTCTAGTTGAAGTTGTTCGGAGCACTCTAGTAATGTCTCCAGATGGCTAGAAAATAGGGCATTTACAACTTTAATACAGCACTCTAATTGAAGGTATTTGGAGCACTTTAGTAGTGTCTCCGGATGGTAAGATAATAGGGCTTTTACAAACCTAATACAACACCCTAATTGAAGGTGTTTGGAGCACTCTAGAAGTGTCTCCATCTGGCAAGATAATAGAGCATTTACAACCCTAATACAACACTCCAATTGAATGTGTTTGGAGCACTCTAGTAGTGACTATATATAACAAGATAATAAGGCATTTACAAACCTAATACAACACTCCAATTGAAGGTGTTTGGTACACTCTAGTGGTGTCTCCAGATGGCAAGATAATAGGGCATTTACAACCCCAATACAATACTCTAATTTAATGTGTTTGGAGCACTTCAGTAGTGCCTCCGGATGGAAAGATAATAGGACATTTACAACCCTGATACAACACTCCAATTGAAGGTGTTTATAGCACTCTAGTAGTGAATATATATAGCATGATAATAGGGCCTTTACAATCCTAAATCCTAATACAACACTCCAATTGAAATTATTTGTAGCTCTCTAGTCATGTCTCCAGATGGTAATATAATAGGGCATTTACAACCCTAATACAACACTCCAATTGAAGGTGTTTGTAGCACTCTAGGAGTGACTCTACATAGCAAGATAATAAGGCATTTACAACCCTAATACAACACTTTAATTGAAGGTGTTCGGAGCACTCAAGTAGTGTCTACATAAGAAGATAATAAGGCATTTACAAACCTAATACAACACTCCAATTGAAGGTGTTTGGTACACTCTAGTGGTGTCTCCAGATGGCAAGATAATAGGGCATTTACAACCCTAATACAATACTCTAATTTAATGTGTTTTGAGCACTTCAATAGTGCCTCCAGATGGAAAGATAATTGGGCGTTTACAACCCTGATACAATACTCAAATTGTAGTATAGAGCACTCTAGTAGTGTCTCCAGATGGCAAGATAATAGGGCATTTACTACCCTAATATAATACTCTAATTGATGGTGTTTGGAGCACCCTAGTAGTGTCTCCATATGGCAAGATAATAGGGCATTTACAACCCTAATACAATACTCAAATTGAATGTGTTTGGAGCACTTTAGTAGTGTCTCCAGATGGCAAGATAATAGGTGATTTACAACCCTAATACAACACTTCAATTGAAGGTGTTCGGAGCACTCAAGTAGTGTCTACATGGCAATATAATATGGCATTTGCAACACTAATACAACACTCCAATTGAAGTTGTATGGAGCACTCTAGTAATGTCTCTATATAGCAAGATAATCAAGCATTTACAACCCTAATACAACACTCCAATAGAAGGTGTCTGGGGCACTCAAGTAGTGTCTCCAGATGGCAAGATAATAGGGCATTTACAAGCCTAATACAACACTCCAATTGAAAGTGTTTGGAACACTCGAGTAGTGTCTCTAGATGGCAAGATAATTGGGAATTTACAACACTAATACAACACTCCCATTGAAGGTGTTTGGACCACTCTATTAATGTCCCAATATAGCAAGATAAAAGGGCGTTTACAACCCTAATACAACATTCCAATTTAGATATTACTTGGAGCACTGTAGTAATGTCTCCAGATGGCTAGATAATTGGGCATTTACAACCCTAATACAACACTTGAATTAAAGTTGTATGGAGGACTCTAGTAATGTCTATAGCAAGATTATAGGGCATTTACAATCCTAATACAACACTCCAATTGAAGTTGTACGGATGACTCTAGTAATGTCTCGATATAGCAAAGTATTGGGGCATTTACAACCCTAATACAACACACCAATTGAAGGTGTTTGGAGTAATATAGTAGTGTCTCCAGACGGCAAGATAATACGGATTTACAACCCTAATACCACACTCGAATTCAAGTTGTTTCGAACACTCTAGTAATGTCTCATATAGCAAGCTAATTGGTCATTTACAACACTCCAATTGAAGGTGTTTGTAGATTTACAACCCCAATACAACACTCCAATTGAAAGTGTTTGGTGCACTCAAATAGTGTCTCTAGATGGCAAGATAATAAAGCTTTTACAACACTAATACAACACTCCAATTGAAGGTGTTTGGAGCACTCTAGTGGTGTCTCTATATAGCAAGATAATATGGCATTTACAACCCTAATACAACACTCCAATTGAAAGTGTTTGGAGCACTCTTGTAGTGTCTCTAGATGGCAAGATAATAGAGCATTTTCAACTCTAATACAACACTCCAATTGAAGGTGTTTGGAGCACTCTAGTAGTGTATCTAGATGTCAAGATAATATAGCATTTACAACCCTAACACAATACTCCAATTGTAGGTGTTTGTAACACTCCAGTAGTGACTCAATATAACAAGATAATAGGGCATTTACAACCCTAATACAAACACTCCATTTGAAGGTGTTTGGGGCACTCTAGTAATGTCTCTAGATGGCAAGATAATAGTGCATTTACAACCCTAATACAACACTCCAATTGAAGTTGTTTGGAGCACTCTACTAATGTCTCCAGATGGCAATATAATAGGCATTTACAACCCTAAAACAACACTCTAATTGAAAGTTTTGGAGCACTCGAGTAGGGTCTCTACATGGAAAGATAATAGGGAATTTACAACACTAATAAAACACTCCAATTTAAGGTGTTTTGATCACTCTAGTAATGTCTCTATATAGCAAAATAATAGGGCGTTTACAACCCTAATACAACATTCCAATTTAGACATTACTTGGAGCATAGGGTATTTACAACCCTAATAGAACAATCCATTTGAAGGTGTTTGGAGCACTCTAGTAATGTCTCCAGATGGCAAGATAATAGGGCATTTACAACCCTCATACGACACTCCAATTGAAGTTATTTCAAGCACTCTAATAATGTCTCTAGATGGTAAGATAATAGGCATTTACAACCCTAATACAACACTCCAATTTAAGGTGTTTGGAGCACTCGTGTAGTGTCTCTAGATGATAAAGTAATATGGCATTTACAACACTAGTACAACACTGCAATTGAAGGTGTTCGAAGTACTCTAGTACTGTCTCTATATAGCAAGATAATGGGGCATTTACAACCCTAATACAACACACCAATTGAAGGTGTTTGGAGCAATCTAGTAATGTCTCCAGATGGAAAGATAATACGGCATTTACAACCCTAATACCACACTCCAATTGAAGGTGTTTGGAGCACTCTAGTAGTGTCTCCAGATTACAAGATAATTGGGCATTTACAACCCTAATACAATAATCCAATTGAAGGTGTTTGGAGCACTTTAATAGGGTCTCCAGATGACAAGTTACAACCCTAATACAACACTCCAATTGAAGGTGTTTGGAGGACTCAAGTAGTGTATCTAGATGGCAAAATAATATGACATTTACAACACTAATACAACACTCCAATTGAAGATGTTTGGAGCACTCTAGTAATTTCTCTATATAGCAAGATAATGTGACATTTACAACCCTAATACAACACTCCAATTGAAGGAATTTGTAGCACTCGAGTAGTGTCTTCAGATGGCAAGATAGTAAGGCATTTACAACCCTAATACAACACTTCAATTGAAGGTGTTTTGAGCAGTCTAGTAGTGTCTCCAGTTTGCAAGATAATAGGGCATTTATAACCCTAATACCACACTCTAATTGAAAGTGTTTAGAGCACTCTAGTAGTGTCTCCAGATGATAGGATAATAGGGCATTTACAACCCTAATACAATACTCCAATTGAAGGTGTTTGGAGCACTTTAATGGTGTCTCTAGATGTCAAGATAATAGGATATTTGCAACACTAATGCTACACTCCAATTGATGGTGTTTGGAGCACTCGAGTAGTCTCTCTAGATGACAAGATAAAAAGGCATTTACGACACTAATACAATACTCCAATTGAAGGTGTTTGGAGCGCTACTCTATATAGAAAGATAATATGGCATTTACAACTTTAATATAACACTCCAATTGAATGTGTTGGTAGCACTCGAGTAGTGTCTCCAGATGACAAGATAATAGGGTATTTACAACTCTAATTCAACACTCCAATTGAAGGTGTTTGGAGCACTCTAGAAGTGTCTTTATATGGCAAGATTATAAGGCATTTATAACCCTAGTACAACACTCCAATTGAAGGTGTTTGGAGCACTCTTGTAGTGTCTCCAGATTGTGAGATAATAGGGCATTTAGAACCCTAATACAACACTCCAATTGAAGGTATTTGGAGCACTAATACAACACTCCAATTGAGGGTAGTTGCAATCTAATACAACACTCCCATTGAGGATCATTGCAGCACACTACTGTGTTTCCATATGACAAGAGAAGATGAAAATAGCAAACCTAATGCAACACTCCAATTGAAGGTCTTTGTAGCACTCTAATAGTGTCTCCATATGTCAATATGAGAGGATAGTTGCAACCCTAATACACCACTCCAAATGAAATTCTTTGGAGCACTCTTTTAGTATTTCCATATGGCACCAGAAGAGAGTAGTTGGAACCCTAATACAACACTCTCATTGATGGTTTTTACAGCACTCTAGTATTGTCTCCAAATAGCAAGAGAAAATGATAGTTGCAACCCTAATACAACAGTCCAATTGAAGGCCTTTGCAGTACACTAGTAGTGTTACCAAATAGCAAGACAAATGGGATGTCGCAACTATAAGACAACACTCTGATTGTAGGCCTTTATGAAATTATAGTGGTGTCTCCAAATGGCAAGTGAAGGGGGTAGTTGTAACTTTAATACAGCACACCAATTGATGGTCTTTACGGCACTCTAGTAATGTCTCAAGATGGCAAGAGAATTGGGTGGTTGCAACCCCAATACAACACTCTAGTTGAAGGCCTTTCCAACACT
The DNA here is from genome assembly GCF_964058835.1 of Carex rostrata. Lineage (NCBI taxonomy): Eukaryota > Viridiplantae > Streptophyta > Magnoliopsida > Poales > Cyperaceae > Carex > Carex rostrata. Next base: position 6,948,155 of record NC_135931.1, on the reverse strand, counting down.
ATAGTAGAGTCTCCATATGGCAAGATAACAGGGTAGTTGCAACCATAATACAACACTTTAATTGATGGTCTTTGTAGCATACTAGCAATGTTTCCATATGGCAAGAGAAGAGGGTATTTGCAACCCTAATGCAACACTCCAAATGAAGGTCTTTGTAGCACTCTAGTAGTGTCCCTATATGACAACATAAGAGGATAGTTGCAACCCTAATACAACACTCCAATTGAAAGTCTTTGGAACATTCTTATAGTGTCTCCATATGGCACGAGGAGAGGGTAATTGCAACCCTAATACAACACTCCAATCGATGGTCTTTGCAGCACTCTAGTATTGTCTCCATATAGCAATAGAAAATGATAGTTGCAACCCTAATACAACAGTCCAATTTAAGGTTTTTGCAGTACACTAGTAGTGTCTCCAAATGGCAAGAAAAGATGGTGGTTGAAACTCTAATACAACACTCCAATTGAAGGCCTTTGCAGCACACTAGTAGTTTTACCAAATGGCAAGACAAATGGGTGGTCGCAACTATAATACAACACTCCGATTGGAGGTCTTTACAACACTATAGTGGTGTCTTCAGATTGCAAGGGAAGGAGGTAGTTGCAACCTTAATACAACACACCAATTGATGGTCTTTACAGTACTTTAGTAGTGTCTCAAGATGGCAAGAGAAGTGGGTAGTCACAACCCCAATACAACACTTTAGTTGAAGGCTTTTTCAGCGCTCTAGTAGAATCTCCATATGGCAAGATAACAGGGCAGTTGCAACTCTAATACAACACTTCAATTGATGGTTTTTGCAGCACACTAGCAATGTCTCAATGTGGTAAGAGAAGTGGGCATTTGCAACCCTAATACAACACTCCAAATGAAGGTCTTTGTAGCACTCTAGTAATGTCTATATGGCAACATAAAAGGATAGTTGCAACCCTAATACAACACTCCAATTGAAAATCTTTGGAGCATTCTTTTAGTGTCTCCTTACGGCACGAGAAGAGAATTGTTCCAACCCTAATACAACACTCCAATTGATGGTCTTTGCAACACTCTAGTATTGTCTCAATATTATAAGAGAAGAGAGTAGTTTCAACCCTAATACAACACTACAATTGAAGGTCTTTGCAGCACATGAGTAGTGTCTCCATATGTTAAGAGAAGAGGATAATTGCAACCCTAATGCAACACTCCAATTGAAAGTATTTGTAGCACTCTAGTAGTGTCTCCATATAGTAACATGAGAGGATATTTGCAACCCCAATACAACACTCTAATTGAAAGTCTTTGGAGCACTCTTGTAGTGTCTTCATATGACAAGAGAAGAAAGTAGTTGCAACCCTAATACAACACTCCAATTGATGGTCTTTGCAGCAGTCTTGTATTGTCTACAGATTCCAAGATAATAGGGTAGTTGTAACCCTAATACAACACTCCAATTGAAGGTCTTTACAGTACACTAGCAATGTCTCCATATAGCAAGAGAAGAGGCTAATTGCAACCCTAATGCAACACTCCAATTGAAAGTCTTTATAGCACTCTAATAGTGTCTCCATATGGCAACATAAGATGATAGTTACAACCCTGATACAAAACTCCAATTGAAAGTCTTTGGAGCAATCTTGTAGTGTCTCCATATGGGATGAGAATATGGTAGTTGTGTTACACCAAAAGGTATAGTACAAAGTTTCAGTATAGCAAGCTATACTTTTTAGGAAAAAAAAATTTTATGTCACCCCAAAACTTGAAAATTACCAAATTGCCACCTCAAAACTTGAAATTATCAAATTGCCACTCTAAAATGCCTAAAATTATCAAATTACCTTCTTTATACAGCTGGTATACATATATGATTAAAATTATTTTGAAAAGTACTGTATAAAAAAATGTAATTTCGTATTTCCAATTTTACCCTTCCTTCAATTAACAGATAAAACATGAAATTGGGTTCTCCAGTCCCTCTCTCTCCCTCCCGTACCCAAGCACCCTTCTCCTTCTGTTTTTCTTGCTCTCTCTTTTTCTCTCGCTGAGCACAACAACAAAGGTCGAAACCCTCATTGAGCACCCCTCTATCGTCTTGCTGAGCAGTACAACGAAGGTGCAAACCCTAGCCCCGAGCACCCCACCACGGAGCCTCCCTCCTCCGCTCGCCTATCTCTCCTCTGCCCTCCATTGATTTCCATTGTCTCTGTGGTGCTTCTGATATCTCGGTGCTTGCTAAATTTTGGTGTGACGGCTGAGAAACAAGGTGCTTCTTTGGTGCTGACCATTTTCCACCTCCCTCTCTGTTGCTTGCTATTTTGGGTAATTGTTTCAAACTCGACTCTAAATTGTCGATCTTGTGTCTTGATTGAGTGCTTTGACTTGTTGAGATTGGTTGTCGAGTTGTTGATTTTCCCGGAAGCAATGAGGTTTCCTTGTTTCCTTGTTGCGGCATTACCTCCCTGTGTTGACCATTGATGCCGTGTATTGTTATGTTGCTAGTCAGTACCTAGGTGTTGTCTTGATCTGATCTGAATTGGGTATTCTCTCTCTTTTTCGGATGCCTTGTTGAGTTGTGTAAGATGCACTTACCCCTGAAAAATTGAGATTTAGAATGGTGCAAATTACCCTCTCTTATTTGTACCCTTGCTGTCCCGAATTGCTCTCTATGATTGTGTTAAATTAGTTGGTGCTTACACATTCCTTGATCTCTGAATCTGATTCTGTGTGTATTCTAATGGCTTACCAGTAACTGCAATAGTTTGACGGTTATGTCACTATATGACCAACCTGAGTCAGAACTTTACTCAAGTAATCTTTTTTTTCCCAACCTAACATGACCTGATGCAACCTGAAACAACCGTCAAATTGAATAGAGCAGAAACTGTCAAACTGAATAGGGCATCACATCTCCAAAAATTTTCAAGGTGCCTGACTTATGCTTCTTTTCTTACTCATTGCATTTTGTTAAAGTCCAGGTACGTCGGAAACATGGAAGGACATGCATATAAGAGAAATCACACGACGTCCTCAGAGATCCACAACTTCAGTGATGCCAAACCGCTCCTCTTCGATGGTGCCATGCCCCAACTGTGGCCACAAAGTGATCAAGCTCGTGAGCCAAACTCCGTCGAATCGAAACAAAGTGTTTTACAAGTGCCAAAAAAACACAACGGTATGTAATTTTAGCAAATTTTATTTAGATTAAGTACTGAAATTAGCAGATGTGTTGTAGTCGATACTGGTACAGTACCTGTCATGGATAAATTAATTGTAGTCAGTACTGGTACAATTGCACTATTTTTTAAAGTTTTTAACCAAAATTGCACATCTTAGGACAAAGAAGGCAATGGGTTGGTTGGAATGCTGTAATTGCAGATGATGAACTTTTTATTTTTAATTGCAGTGAAATTATAGTTGCAATTTCTTCATGTGGGAGGAGGAGTACGAGGAATTTCTTCGCGAATTAGGAATTGTGAAACAACAGAGTGATGCCTTGGATAGTTTATTATTTCATATTACACCCAATATATGTCTGTATTTGCGCAATTTTATCTAGAACCACAATTAATCGCAAATACTTGTTGGTTTAATCACCAAATGTGTAACTAAATTACTCTTTTATCTTTTTAGCTCAAGTAAATCACTTCATTCCAATTTACTCAAAACTGGAAAAACCTAACATTTTGAATCGGACATTGCTAATTTTATCTACTACAAAATTTCATATTGCAAGCATACCTAGTTGAAACTATGCCATTCCCAGTTGGTTAGAAATAGGCTGAATGCACAGTTCTATTTTGTGATACTTCCCTAATAGACTTCGGCTTGTCTTTATCTATACATCTCAAGTCTCATGTTTGCATAAAGCTATCTGATGAGAGACAAGCGGGCGGAGGAGGGAGGCTCTGTGGCGGGGTGCTCGGGGCTAGGGTTTACACCTTCGTTGTACTGCTCAACGAGACGATAAAGGGGTGCTCAACGAGGGTTTCCACCTTCGTTGTTGTGCTCAGCGAGAGAAAAAGAGAGAGCGAGAGAAACAGAAGGAGAATGGTGATTGGGTACGGGAGGGAGAGAGAGGGACTGGAGAACCCAATTTCATGTTTTCTCTGTTAATTGAAGGAAGGGTAAAATTGAAAATACGAAATTACATTTTTTTTATACAGTACTTTTCAAAATAATTTTAATCATATATGTATACCAGCTGAATAAAGAGGGCAATTTGATAATTTTAGACATTTTAGAGTGGTAATTTGATAATTTCAAATTTTGAGGTGGCATAAAAAAAAATCCCTACTTTTTAATCTTGATTACACTTTGACTCAGATTGCAAGTATACAATCATGTCGCATAATATTATCAGGTATCGATCCAAGGGACGGTTTGAACTTTACCGGACTCTACTTACTTCACAACAATTCTAGAAGTGGAAATGGTAATTTGGTTGTATTTAAAACAATAAAGATTTTTGGTTTTGGTTTTAGAAAGAATAAAAAAAAAAGGTTTCTAGGGTTTCTGACTTCATCTCAGCTTTGCCTCTCGTGCATGGGTCATGTCCAATGTACACGGGACCTCAACTGTCATTTGTTGGTCCGTGTGGCCCTCGAGTTGATACAGCAGATATTTGTTTATGTATCGGCAGCTTTGTGTAGGGTTCTATTGACCGTACCTGATGTTCCTAAACCTCATCTTTCGTCTGTTGGCTTAATAAACTCGGTACCGGAATTGTAATTTCTGGCCTCTCAGATTTCTAAACCTCAAATGTCGTCTGTTGGTATTCTACCTAAGTTACTTGTCTAGTTTACTAAAGGTAACCTCTGTCTGTCGACGCAAGAAAATTTTCATCTGTCAGCTACTACTTGGTTTCATCTGTCGGCTCACAAACCTACCTCATATACTTAGTCTGGTTGAGAGAAAGATCAGGGCCAAAATACAAGAAAGATGCAGCTGTTCATCTAACAGTAAACCAATAATAATTCAGACAATTTCAACTAAGCAATTAAAATACTACTCAAGCAAGCAAACACAAATTTCAACACATTCAAATAACTAGCGTATAAAATAAAGTATTTGACTGCATCACAACCCTAGAAACTAAAGAGTCTAAACTAACATAGTTAAAGAGAAAACAAAACAAATAGAAAGAAGAAAGAAATGATAAAACTCCAAGAAATCAACTCCAAGCCGAGCCTCCTCTTTCCAAGCCCTCAAAACAAAGTGGAGAAGAATGGTGGTATCTTAGAGATGGCCTCCCCAAAGGGAAGATTCCTTTCCTCCTGCTGCCTCCCTCTCATTTATAGCTATTTTGTGACTTGGGGAGCAAGCACCCAAGGATGGAAGGTGAATCAATCAGCTGATACCTTTCTAAAAAGGTTCATGCGACTTGTACATTATAAATTCTGACTTATAACCTTCTAAAATTGTAGATCTTATTGTCTTCTTTCCAGCAAGCTTTTATTTGCCTAAAACGGAGTTCGTATGGCCAAGATATGGCCAAAATACAAAAAAATATCGAAAGCTAAAATTTATATATTCGGCCAGGGGTGCTTCTATCTGCTTTCTGCACGGTCCGTGTACTGCCTCTATTTCAGCTGTGAACCAAACTTCAAATGGGCATAACTCATTATTCGTAGCTCCATTTTCAGTGTTCTATCACTTTTCGAAAAGCTTGCGAGAAGATCTATAATTTGCTCCATTTTCTGAAATTTAAATAGACTTGGACAGTAACTTGATTCTTGGTATAATTTTAAACTAAATTCAACTAAATTAACCTAAATGCATAAAAATTGGTAAAGTTAACCATAGGCAAAAGTATACATAATTTATGCTAATCAAGTTGCAACCCTAATACAACACTCCAATTGATGGTCTTGGCAGCACTCTAGTATTGTCTCGAGATAGCAAGAGAAGAGAGCTATATCTATATATGATACAATGAGGTACATTGTACCTGATGTATCTACAATAAATTTGGGATTAGCTGCATCAGGAGCATCTTTGGTCCTGGCCGGAGGAACAATTACTAAACGGCTAGCATTGCCTAATGCTAAGGTGATGATTCACCAACCTAGCAGTGCCTGTGTTAAATGAAATATACATTCCTTAAAAATGGAAGTAGAAGATATGCTTGAACTTCGTAACACAATTGCATATATTTATGCAGAAAACACAGGTAAACCTGTAGATGTTATACAGAAGGATCTGGAAAGAGACTATTTTATGTCGGCAACAGAAGCTCAAGATTATGGTATTATTGATCGGATAATAAAATCCGAAAAAGAAAATGAAATAAAACCTAAGTGATCCGAGTGATGAAATAGATTCCAAAGTCAAATTTTCCTTTTTTGAATATGGAGTATCCCGTATTCAAAAAAGGAAAATTGAGAAAAATAACATCTGATCGAAAGAAAGAAATTGGATTCTGTATAGATATATACACAATATGCCAACTATATACACAACTTCTTTGAAACATAAGACAGCCAAAAAAATGGTAAGAAATCTCCCGCTGGATGTCAGGACCATGTGCTAGGGTGTATGTGCGGCTTGTTCAGGTCATGAATTCGAACAGATAAGAGAATCTTTACAGTATCAAAGAGCAGTACTGATGAATAGGACAGTAACATTTAGGTATATTACATACCTATTTATTCTATCAAATTGATGGTTTCCATTGGTCAAAATCCAATCATTTTCGAGAGCAAAAGCAAGACAGTTTAATAAGAATGTAGTTGCAATCCTAATATAACACTCCAATTGACGGTCTTTGCAGCACACTAGAAGTGTCTTGATACCTCGCATATTTAGCCTATATTTGACTTGATTTCGTACCAAATTCACGTTCTAAATCGTCAAAATCATGTGCATTTCATTGATATATCCTTAGAATTTGGTACTGCTGAGAGTTTGTTTGTTTTCTGCAGGATTGGAGCAAAATACACGAAGAAACGGCGTTTTTGGACTCCCTGGTACGACCCTTACCAGGCTTGGTACGGCCCTTACCAGGCTTGGTACAGCCCGTACCAGACTTGGCCGATTCAGCCTTCTTCCCACCTTGTACGGCCTGGCCGTACCAAATTGGTACGGGCCGTACATAGGTGCCGCCTGACAGAATTCAAATCTTGGCAGAGGCTATATATAACGGGGGATCTCTCCATTTTCGGGGATCCCACTTCATTCCAGATTGAGAGCTCAGTGAAAGAGAGAAAGAGAGCAAAGGAGCAAGAAGAGAAGATCAAGGAAGAGGAAGAGGCGAGAATCGACGGATCTACACCTTCTCCATTCCCGATCTTCAATCTAGTTCTTTCATGACTTTCTCTATCTCTTTTCTTGTATATCTGGACAGATCCATGACTTGTGAGTAGTAGACTTTCGTTTCTAGGGTTTGTAGATGGATTTTCTTGATTTGTGTTGCTTTTCTTGATTTGGATCTTGTATGAACTCTTGTGATTGATTTGATTGTGAATTTGCTTGTCTTGATTGCTTTGTGTTGCTGTGATTGCATGTGGTGTGCCTATAGTGGTAGATCAACCCTAACAAGGTCATGTGACCATTGCCTTCTCTCAACCAAACCAATCCCTTTAGGTAGACTTGATCGAATTGAAGCCGAAAGGTTGAATTCTCCTCTAATCGACAGATTAGAGGTTACCTTAGATCTCCAATCAATCAACTAGAGGATCTGGACCAAAACACGAGAGTTGAGGTTTAGAAACCCTAGAAGGTGAAGAATTGAATCCAAAACTTAGATCTTGAACCAACAAACGAGAGTTGAGGTTTAGGAACCTTAGGTATGGTCAATTGAACCTTTATCAAGAGTTTAATACGAGGTACCAGCAAGAAATGCATCAACTCGAACTTGTAAGCTCTGTTCTGGTAAACCAGTACGGCCCTTACAAGAGTGGTGCGGCCTACCCGTACCAAGCCCCATACGGCTTGGTCATACCAGGTTGGTGCGGCCTGGCCGTACCAACTTGGTAAGGGCCGTACCACTAGAGGCAAATCAGAGATGAAGTCTGAAACCCTTGAAACACCTTTTATCCCAAATCAAAACACAGTTTATACATTTTCTTGCACATTTACTATTCTATATCATTGTGTGATTGCTTGAGTTGATTCCGTAGGAAAATTAAACACCAAAACCCCTTTTTCTCACTTCTAGTCTTTAGTCGAGATAAGTAAATATCTAGATAAAGAAACCGTCCCTGTGGATCGATACCCGATTATACTTCTCGATAGGGTTGTGCACTTGCAACCCTAATCGGAAGGTGTAACCGCGGTTTTAAAAGGTACGCTCCCAAGCGTACCGAAACTTGCGTTGCGCTTTTACGCCGAACATGTCTCTATATAGCAAGAGAAGAGGGTGATTGCAACCCTAATGCAGCACTCCAATTGAAAGTCTTTGTAGCACGCTAGTAGTGTCTTCATATGATAACATGAGGGGATAGTTGCAACCCTAATACAACACTCCAATTAAAAGTCTTTGGAGCACTCTTGTAGTGTCTTCATATGGCACGAGAAGATGGTAGTTGCAACCCTAATACAACTCCAATTGATGGTCTTTGCAGCACTCTAGTATTGTCTTCAAATAACAAGAGAAGATGGTAGTTGCAACCCTAATACAACACTCCAATAAGAGGTCTTTGCGTCACACTAGCAGTGTCTCCATATGGCAAGAGAAGAGAGTAATTGCAACCCTAATGCAACACTCCAATTGAAGGTCTTTACAGCACTCTAGTAGTGTCCCCATTTTGTGTGAGAATATGTTGGTTGCAACCCTAATTCAACACTTCAATTTAAGGTGTTTGCATCTCTCTATTAGTCTCCATATGACAAAAGAAGCTGGTAGTTGCAATCCTAATACAACATTCCAATTAAAGGTCTTTGCGGCACATTAGCTGTCTTCATATGGCACAAAAAGAGGGTAGTTGCAACCCTAATACAACACTCCAATTGATGGCCTTTGTAGGACTCTAGTATTGTCTTCAGATAGCAAGAAAAGAAGGTTGTTGCAACCTAAAACAACACTCCAACTAAAAGTCTGCAGCACACTAGTAGTGTCTCTATATGGCAAAAGAAGGGGGGTAATTGCAATTCTAATGCAATACTCCAGTTGAATGTCTTTGTAGCATTCTTGTAGTGTCTCTATATGACAACATGAGAGAATAGTTGCCACACTAATACACCACTTCAATTGAAAGGTGAGATGGATTTTGAGTTGTTTTATTTTTCTGAGGGAAACCTTTTTTTTTTGCATTTATTTCTGTAATAAACATTTTGAACTAATTAGTCAGTTCAATCCTTAAATGTTTGTCCTATTTGTGTGATATAAGTACATATTTTTAATCACAAAAGTTTGATAATAATCAGAGAACTAGAAATTATTATGCATCACAAATGCAATTACCGCGTTTTAGGGTACTCAACTTTGACCTTTATCCGTCCTTAGCTTCTTAATTTAACTACATTTGTGGAACTCTGATTTAATCAAATCTAATTGTTATGTTTCAAAGTCAAATTTAAAACTTAGCTTCTTAACTTAATAATGTTTTGTACTTAATTATTCAAGTGATTAACTTCACAGATTTAACTATCTTTTGTTAAAAAAATTGAAAATTTCAAGGCCAATAACACAAAGGCATATCGAATTTGACACTTAAAAAGTTGGTCGAGTATCTGAGCCGTTTAGGGGAAGAGGGCGAACTCCAAAGCAATGCGAGGGTTGAAACACTAGCCGCCTATCCATTTCTCACCTCTCTGTCTCAGAGCATCTAGCTTCGCCAGTACACACCCCTCCCCCCCCCCCCCTCTTCTCTCTAGTGAGCGTGCGCGATTTGGTACGAAAAAGAGCAAAGAAAAATAGATTTAGGATTTCTGTTGTCTTTACTTTTTTGCTCCAACCCGATTCATTACTACCGCATCTACCTTCCGCTGCCGCCGTTTTTACCTTCCACCACCACCGCTCAATCTTTTTCCGTCTCTAAACCCTAGACTGCTACTTTTAACCTAGATCCGCCTCAAACCCTAACTTTGTCATTCTCCCTATCTCTAAACCGGTTACCTCAAAAACCCTAAGCAAGTTTGGGAGAGGCCAGGGTTGCGCGGCCTCCCCCGCTCACCACTCTCGAAAAAACAAAAAACAAAAAAAAAATGTCATAGATGGCTCGTCCTTTATGTTGTTAGTCAATTGGTGCAACGGAGAGCAAAAAAGTGAGAGAGGAGATTGGCGACCACTTGAAGTCAATTTGCTAAATATTGTAATGTTAGATGTCATATTGTATTGTTAGATGCTTTAAATAATGTGTTGTTAAATGATTTAGATGATGTGTTATTTAGACTTGAATGTGATATTATGGTAGAGAATTAATGTAGTTTTATTTTATTTAATAAAAATTATACTTGGCAGTTGCTGACAAAGTTTTAAAAAAAAAATGTTGATTGACTATTCATCAAATGACGTAACAATATTCAAATTACACCACACTTGATCTTCTGCCTACTGAGGAAATAGCAAACTTTTTGTTTGTGGTTAAAAGTTAAAACACACATCGAACGTCACTTAAATTTCATTTCCTCAGCAAAAAAGCTCCAAAGTTTTACAAAATTCAGTATTATCAACCAGCAAATGTGAAGAAAATTTGTTCAGTGTATGAACTCAATTAACCTGAACCAAGCCAATCAAATAATAAACTCGAGTATCACTACTAACCCAGTCTAATTTCATATAAATAAAACAAATATATGGACGAGAAATCACCCAATCATCAAATACAACAAAATAACACCCCAAACACATTTATTTTTAAGAATTTGAAGGAACCATACGTACCAACTCAGAAACCAATATACATGGTACCTCCTTTAACCAAGATTACATGTTTAGACCAGTTCCATTCCAACACTAGTTGAACAAACAGCGCAAGCTTGAACCACAGATTGTAACTGTTTTATAGAACCGGTCTATGACAAATTTAAGTGAGGTCTTCGTCTAGGTCATCCTTTTCTTGTATAGTCTTCTTGGCTTTAAGGAGAAGTGTGGTTTTCCAAGGATCCTGTCATTCGTAAAAATTGCAAGATAAAAGAAACCATATAAAATTTTAGGCACAAGATGTCTATCGATCATGGATAGATATTTATAAAGAATACCGTACCCCATCAGCATAGTACATAATGCTATTAAGAAACAGTTCTAATAAAAAGAAACAAAAAAGCAAAAAAGCAAAAAAAAAAAAAAAAGCAAATAACAAAAAAGAAAAGATAAAACCTACCAGCCGAGTCATGCTATCAAACTCCCTGATAGCTTCTGTGAACTTGGCAACATCACCTTCATCCATCGAAGAGGCCAGATCCTGCCACATCAATTTTGCCAAAAACCAATTTGTAGGTTCCATTTAAAATTTGTAATTGGCAAAGAGGCTTGGAAAAACATTGCTTTAAAAATATATATATATATATCAAAGAGGCAACAATTTTAGTGTTGGGATTTGAATAACCTCGAGTTTTGCACAATAGAATTGAAGGCATCCAGATTAAGCAGGTATACAGAATTGTGTAGAAGTAAATATAAGGCAAAACGAGAGTAAATAAAAACACTTACAGCCAGCAGTCTGTATTCACGAGTTCCTGAAAAGGTTGGGTCCAGATCCTGAAAATAAATAAACAACAGACATGTTAAAGTCATAACATACCAACTAACTACTACTTTTAGATACATTAAAAAAAACAAAAAAAGTAGATGATCACACCTAAATTTAACCCAAGCATTTCCAGTATACTAAATATTGCAATTACACAAAATTAATGAACTTTCAAGCGAACACGATAGAAAATAAGAAGTAAACAAACTAAAATAATAATGACTTCTAGTAGTCATATTCAATGATAAAACCATGAATAACTATCAATAAAGTATGCTACCAGAAACCCCAAATGACCAACCAAGGCAATATTTATCCCAATTAAGTACAGATCAAATCATTCTGTTAGATTTAATCTAACCAATTTTGCTTCAATTGATCCTCAGTTGCACAAATTCTACATGGCCTAACCTTCAATTTAACCCATACTGGCACCAACAGGTGACAGAACAGCCAAATATTAAACATACAAAAAGAATGTACATATAAAATAAACAAAAAAGCCCAATCATGTCCAACAGTTCACAAGAACCATAATACAAGCTGATGCATACGGGCACAGGACTCTTTGCCCAAAAATCTTATAAACAATTAGAAATAAACAATATTAATAAAAATGAAAAACAAGCAGAATAATAAAGAATAAAGAGAGACCTGATAACGCTCCAAGGCATTTGAGACAGCTACCGGATCGCCCCGGCACAGCTGGCAGATACCTGCATTGAGAAGTGTGCCCTTTGCACTGTACTTTAGAAGGTTGTTGTTCACCTGTTGCCTTGCTATATCTTCTAATATCTTTGTCGCCTTTGCAAAGCTGCCCAAAATTTAAGACAGAATTGAAACAGAAAGCACAAAGAAACTGGCAACTGGTAGTCTTGAACCATGAGATATTAATAGGTTTGATCATTTTTAAAAGCAAAACAACTTAAATTTGATCTTTCTCCAACATATTTCCTGAAATCCCTCCTTTCCACACATCAAACAACTTTAACAGCCTAGAGTCTATCTTTCTCTCATTTTTTTTTTTAAATTGGCAGCAGCGAGTGTCTCTTTTCTAAAAACTTAGTGGCAGCTGCGAAGTAACGAATTTTATTCCAGCAAAAAAACACAGTACGTTGTTCCATCAACCACATCTGAACCTAACATATACAGCATGATCTCTCAACAACACATTCCAAAACACAACAAGAACAAAGGCTGATGAAGTCTCTCTCCCTTGTTTCCCCCCTTCAGTTCTCAGGAACACTCAAATAAAACTAAATGATCCTAAACAATTTTGAAGGGAACTAACTCAGAAGTTGTATTCTAAGTCTCAAAGAAAGTTTATTTTTAAAAAATATAAGAAATAAAAGAATCTAGTGTTAAGTATGCCAAAAAAAGAAATCATACTCTTCCAACTGAGCTGCAATTTGAGCTACCCTCTGTTTACACTGGCTCGCGCTAGTTGTCCCTTCTTCGCTCATGAAAAGGTCAACCGCTTTATCGAAAAAGTCCATTGCTCTCTCTAAATCTTGCTCTTGCTCATACATTTCCCCAAGATCCTAAATTAATAAGTCAGCAAAATTAAGATAGATTTAAAAAAAAAAAGGGACAGTAGCTCAGATTCAGTGCTTACATTTTTCGCAACAAATAATTTTACAGGTTGTCTTCATATTTTTTTTGTTCACATGACAACCCAAATGGTAATATAAAACATTTTCTATAACCTCTCATATGTATCTTTGCTCTTTTCAAGAGTTCCCAGAAGATGCTTTGGCAGATAAAACTAAATTTGCCTAGAGTAAACATTTAAAAAATGATTACTCACATTCTACGAGCATTGATTCAAAATGAAAGGGGGGGAAGTTAATATATGCAAAGTCATAAGTAGGATTTCGAGAATTAAATGCAGCACTTCCTTTCAAAGTATCACAAGTACAATTGAATTATTTTGCAATTTACAAAAACTATTTCACTTATTGTGCATACGAAATCAGAGATATCTTACATTAGCACCTAACACCAAATTTTCTTCAAATATTTGCAAATAGCAATTGATTGTCACAGTAATTTGGTGGAAAAAGATTTATTACATGAAGTGCTGACATTTCTGCCTCTACAATAAGTAGCTCTTGTTATCTTTCTGTACAAACTATAACAATTTGGGTTATAAGTTGGAGCTTGGGTTTACTACAATAAGTAGCTCTTGTTATCTTTCATAACCAACTTGGTTGTGCACTTGTGACAAATGACAAAGCTAGGGATTGCATGTCTGTATCATTAATTCATATAGCCTAAAATGTGATTATGTGTAAGTTGCTTGTGTTGATTGCATATGTGAGAACCATTTGTCATTTACAAGAAGGAAATATGAGAACCATTTGAATGATTCTGTGTAAGCAAGCAGAAGTAGCTTGCACCCTCCTGTTTCCGTACTAAAATTTCTTTAATTATATATGTATTTTATCTTTTGGCTAAAATTTTTGTCAGTCCAGGCTAGCATGATGGTAAAACTAACAACAGACAGCAAGCATTTCCACTTTATATTTTCAGAAGTTCCATTTTAACTTTTGAAGAGCAATAATTGCTGCTGAAAGGTACTTTGGGAGACATATAAGTACCTTGCAATATCTTGCAGCCATGTTCAATCGACCCAATTCCATGTAAATATTAACTGCATGGTTTAATGCTTGTGCAGCATCTGGATAGAAACAAAACAGAATATTATAATTTTATTTAGGTTGGGCATTCAATCTTAAGTTTATTTTATAAAGCTGCTGTATGGTTGTATGGTTGTACGGTTATGGAACAAGACCAATTTATATATCTTCACACCCAGATAAGAAATAAAACAAGAAAGGCAAAATAATCAAATTTAATTTGGTTACATACCCAAACATCATGAACTAGTGTCAATTACAAGAAATCTTAAACTAAATCCAGTACAACAATTAGTTGCTCTTGATACCAGGAAGTAGCATACTTACTAAATGAATTTGTATGTTCATCTAATAAAATTATGAACATTCCTTAAGCTAGGTTACATCAAAGAAATACCTTGAGTAGAAAATTTCTTATAGCTATTAGCTGCTTCAACATAAGCCGAGGCAGCCTCATGCTTGCTGTCGGACTGTCAACAGATTGAAAGGAAAATATAAAGCTGAGATGCATACATTAACAATGGTAACATCAGTATTAACTTAAGAAAAATCTCGTTTGTAAACACCATCACATATTTATAATGCACTTGGCAAGGGGGTACTGGTCAGAATTAAACCAAACTCACTTTTTCTTGGTACTCCAAACTCAGGACCAGTACCTACCGCTTCCAATGTGAACCAGCCAATATGGCCAACCCCCACATTTGCAAACATACCAGTTTCATCCCAATTTTGCTACTAATCAGGTATTAATGAAGTTATACGAGCAATATTCAATTTGAAATTTGTGCAGGTCTATGGGATGCAACCTGTAAATCAGAAAAGAAACAGAAAAAACTATTACCTTCAGATGACAATCAGCAACTCTGAGGTATGCAGTTGCAGCCCGACTCCCTGTGAAGCAAGTTAATATTCTTTGATTACATAACAATACTGTAAATATCACAAAATTTACTCGAAATGAAACTGACATGTTTGTCCAGAATCATAGCTTTCAGGAAATGTTATTTTCAAACAATAAGAATTTGACTGAAATTTCTCACTTTGAGACATACTATAACAGACAAGCTTCCTTTGTGAATTTATGCACTCAACACACTTAATTGCTGCTCAGACCCATCTTTTCACCACTAAATCTAATTTACGTCCAAGGCTCCAAGAAGCCCTGATTATTCATGGGATCCTATGAAAATCTAATAAAAAAAGGCCAAATTACGGTAAATGCGCACCATGCCTCTCTAGACTCGTCCGAGCAACCTATTCTGGCCTGATTTACTACAGCAAGGGAAATTTTTGCCTTAACAAAATTCACTTGCACTTCAGTTAAAAAAAAAATACATAGGAACAATGTTTAATAAAGGTTTGAACTAATCACTAAGCGAAATCGAAATCTAAATGAAAGAGATCTTACAGTTCTTGGCAAGCTTGAACTGATTGGCAGCTTTATCGAATAAATCAGCCGCATCGTCGTACTTAGACCCGAAAAGACCCCAACCAGTTAGCTTTTTCTCCGCCTTCTTCTCCAATTCATCTCCTTTCGCCGCGTAATCGGCCATTGGCTCGAGCTTTCTGCACCGACTTCAACCCTGCCTAAAGAGAAATTGTCTGAAATTTCGATGCCCAAAAGTTCAGAGAAGAAAATAGGGTGAAAGGGTTGAAGTTGGTCAAATGAGATACGCTGTATGAATAGTAGAAAAGTTTGCACCGCGTGCAGGAAAGCTGGGGAATATCCTTCGATGGGGACCCGTATTTCCTTAAAGTAACTTAAATTTCGAGTTTGGATCCAGACCGTCCGATCTCTTTTCCACGAATATTATCGGACCTCCGTGCATTCCACCTCTGGCCGGTTTGGCCTGGATTCTGATCGGACGGTTAGTATTCAAACTCAGAATTGGAGTTACTTTTGGTATGTTTGGTCCTAGAATATAATCTGGACCGTTTATTTGCATCAAGATTTGTGCCTTATACAGTTATACCAGTCCAGCGACCGATATGTTCTCCTCTGTTCTCAAAATTTTCAGCAACGTAGTTTGCATAGACAAATATGAAATGAGTTATTTGATACTAGATAATATAAATAGAGCACACATCATGCGAGGTATCACGTAGATGCAATAAATCGTGCCAAAAGCAGCAAACCTGCACATGGTGGGGCCCGCCAACAACTGGAGGACTGGAAGGTTCTGCGACCGTCGATTTAGCAAACTGGACAAATGAAACTATGAAAAGTGATGATGACGGTCTGATAACCACCGTCACCGGCCACCGGCCACTTTCTTTTTTAAGATTAACTATCGCTCTTCGTCTTCAGTATTCTGTGTAGGCGTGTAGCGCAGTTTCTGAAGAAAGAGAGAGGACAAACATTACCTGCGCATGAATGCTGCAAATCTCGACTTGCTGGTCAAAGTACATCGCTCTGCCCGAGGTCAATAGTAAGCAAGGATGTGGATATCTCAAATTTTGAATTAGGTCAGTACAAAATCCAAACTGTTCAGCACGACTTTTAAAACAACTCATTTTATATAGACATCTAAAATATTTTTTGGTCCAATTTTGGAATTGAGATCAGCTGGAATCTTTAAATTTGGGAAATAAATCTGCTGTGATTCTAAAGAGATTGCAGGATCTGTGATTTCAAATCTAACCTTTCACTATTTGAAATGCACAAATCTCAATAATATTTTTTTATGCACGAATCTCTAAGCAGATAAATAGATGGATATAGGTGCAGGAATTTCAGCAGATTTGGACATTTGATTTTGACATGGATTGAAAAGTTGAGATAATTCGGAGGATACGGATCCAATTGTAAGTAACGTAGCTTAATTAGTTTTTTGAGTGAGTCTATGGTACTATGCGTATTACGATTACGGCTCAATATTCGAGTTTTTCAAATCTTAACGGTTGATCCGAACCGTTCATCTTGTTCTTCATATTAATATGTGTTTGGAGACCAAATTTTACATTTTTTGAATTTTTTTTACTATTTTTTTAGATTTATTGAAAGACTGTTTTTGGATGGTCCAGAATTTTCAAATCAAGTGATTTTCTAAATATCTAAAAAAATAGTAAAAAAGTTTCAAAAAATATAAAATTTGGTCTCCAAATACATATTAATATGGAGAACAAGATGAACGGTTCGGATCGACCATTAGGATTTTGAAAACTCAAATATTGAGCTGTAGCACGGACCAACCCGTGATATGCATAGTACCATGGACTCACTCTAGTTTTTTTTATCAAATGACAAAGATAATATTTTTTGTGTAAAAGATTGCATATATAAAATTTGAATAATTCTTTTATAAATATTAAATAGTTAGTTACTTGATTTCTTATCTTTATTGAATAAAATAGATTTCTTATCTTTATTGAATAAAATAGACTACGTTATTTTCACTCTATATGTAGTAGTACTATTTTATTACGTGAACGGAATTGAAGAAGGGTATTTAAAAGCTTCACCTTATACTTAATTCCCACTTGCGGGACTATCGAGCTCCGGAACGAAGCAAGGAATAGATCAAAGTGGGTTTATTCATGTAAGGTTTGTAAATAACGGTATACGTTCGTTAGACGATTGGAGTACTGTTAAGCAATTAATTGATATGCGGCTCATTAATTGAAATTTTATATTTTCATTAAAATTGCGTACATGTACTTGTAATAATAAAATATAATTAATTTAACTCGTAAAAAATTATATATTTTAACTTAGTTTCTTTTTTTTAAACATTCACAGAGGTAGTGAAGTTGTGAAGAAAATCAAACTCTCAACATTTGGATAACTAACAGTCCTAAGTCTTTTTTTCTATCAAACTGCGTTACCTCTCATTTCTCTATTTTAACTTAGTTCCATCGTTAAGTAACATAATTTTATGAAATTATTATTTGTAAAAGTTCAAACAAGACAAAGCAGAGTATAGTACATACAACAAAATAAATATAAAAGAAAAAAATAAAAATAACCAGCTAATTAGTTGTATAAATGAAAAATGAATAATTCGTAATAGTTTGATAATCGCCAATAACTAATCAGCCAATTAATTAAACTAAACGATTGCTTTTTACAACACTACACATACATGAGTGGAGGAATCGAGTTGTTCACTACTCATAACCATGAGCTTGTACCGAACAAAGTGTTGTACATGTTGTGTCACGATAAAAACTGTTTTTAATTATAGGGAAAATTGTGAGAATGCCACTCTAAAATCTTGAAAATGTGAGAATGCCACTCTAAACTTTAAAATTGAGAAAATGTCATCTTAAACTTGAATAATTTGTGAGAATGCCATTTAGAGTGTATTAATATTTAAAAAACAAAAAAAAATTAATACCTAAAATACCCTTAATCAATATACACAAAACCTCCTTCTTCTCTTCGCCTGGAGACACAAACACTTGCCTGGAGACACGAACACTCCCCCTCTCCTTTTTTCCCCACATTTCTTCCATCTCGCCACAACTGTCTCATTTCTTCCATCCCCGCATTTCTCATTTTTACAGACAACCTACTCCAATGGAAGCCAGACCCAGTACAATTCTTGGACAACTCAATTTCGTACTATTGTATACCAGTACCAGTTCTTACAATTCTAGGACAGTTCTAGTCACTGTCTCGCAAATTGGAGTACTGAACCTTAACCAATCCTTAATTGAACCTATATAGACAATTCACTACAAAAGAATTAAAAAGTTAAATAAATTAATACAGTTAAGCTTTAAATTGTGCTTTAAATTCTTAGAATTCCAGATCATGCATATGAAATGTCTAATTTATGCCAACCCATTAATTTCTTTATTTTGGCCAAGGCAAATACGGAGAAATCAATTCAAAGTTCGTGAGCATACCATGAAAATTTAAAATATGAAAACCTAACAAGTAATATCTATAAATTATAGCAATTACGGGATCAGAGAAAGCAAGGGAAAATATCAGAATTAGAGAAATTAAGCAAAGCACTCACAAGGCCCACACCTCATACTTTTGTTAAAGAGAAAGAAAGCGAAATTGTGAGTTAAGGAGAAGAGTACCTTATGCAATGTCTAAGAATGAGATTTGACGAGTCCTTTAAACCAGTCCATCGGAGAGTAATTGTAAAGTTCTAATTTATTTATTTCTAGACTGAATTGAGAAAGGGTAATGCGTAGAGAGAGAACAAACCTAATCGGAGAAGAGAGAAATCGGAGACAGAGTGGAGACTGAAGAGAGGAGTCGATGACGGTTTTTCCTTTCTCACGAAAATTCATCACAAAAATAATCGGAGAAGAAGAGTTTCATCCGTGCTGGTGTAGGGAGGAGGCGAGTTTACTGGCAAGGTGCCATCGCAAATGTCTGGAGGAGGAGTTAATCGCATGTCTGAAGAGGTTCGCACCTCACAACTGGAGGCATGTGGTATACCAAAACAGAAAGATGAAGTTTGGAGTAATGAAGGGTATAATCGAAAATACAAAAATATGTATACCAAAGCAATATTTTTCAATTAATTTTTAATAAAAAAAGTATAAGAATACAACATTAATGGCATTCTCACAAATTCACAAGTTTAGGATGGTATTTTCTCAATTTCAAAGTTTAGAGTGGCATTCTCACATTTTCAAGGTTTTAGAGTGGCATTCTCACAATTTTTTTCTTAATTATAATACTTCATTATATTATATTATTATATTATAGAGGTGATTATTTAAGTAAATTATTTATATGACATATGTATCTTTCAATTATTTATTTTGTATATATATTTGTGGATTATTTCTATCTGTATTTACTTTACAAATCTAATTTTAAATTTGGACATTCTCTTTTATTTGTATTTGTATCTGTTTATTGAAAGACGGATGCGAATTTGATAATAACATTGTCAGCTCCGAATCCGCTGTATTTTCTCCCTAATCTATTCACTTAATCCATTCGTTGACTAAGAGCATCTCCATTCGTGCAAGTGATTTGCAATTGCAAACAGCTGTCATGCAGTAATTGAAATTAATTTTATTTCTTAATTGCATAACTCTCGCATCGGTGCAATTGCAAATTAATTTTTTTTCGGCGCCACGTCAAAGAATATTTTTGTTTGACCCGAACTGATCCCTTCCTTTCTCCGTGACCAAGCTATTTAATAAAGCTTCTCTCCCTCGACGCCCATCTTCACAAAAATGATCAAAAAAAAAAAATTGCGTTGGAGAAAAGCCATTAACGAAAAGTAAAAGACAAGCTTTAATTCAAACAAGTCATAAAGAATGAAGGCTAAAATTTATCAACCAAGAAATTAAAGAATGACTAAAAGTAGATAAGCTTCAAAAAGGTTCTAATAGGTAACAGTTTCAAGCTAATGTAATACTCAAGTAAAAAGAATCACAAGAAATTAAAATAACATAAAAGTCTATCAAAATCACAACAATATATGAGCTCTCTAGTTGTCTCCCAATCGTATTATTACAATGCTAAACAGGAGCTCCCTAGCTACTATTACAAGGAAACAAAAAAAACAGCTACTTGATGTTAATAAACATCTTATCAAAGAGGGAGGCATGCTCAAGAAAATACTCGAGCAATTCTTCCTTTGTAACCCATGCATAGTCCTTGCATTTTTTTGCTTATGTCAAGTTTATTGGTACCAGTTACTTGCGACTTGAAAAAGAACCACTGAAAAATAATTTTGCATAAAGTCAGCACAATGACATCAAAACTATGCTCATATTGCATTATCAACCCCCTCATTATTTTGCCTCAATATAAATCTAAACTGTGCAATCAAACCAACTTTCAGAACAACTCAAACTAACACCAATTTACATCAGATATGGAATTAATGCAAGTATACTGGTTCATACTGGTACAGTAATGAATAAAGTTAGTTGATGTATTTTGTTTACTCTTTCACATTTTTTTTGTTTTCAGTGATATGAACACGTTAGATACTTACATCTAAATTGTGCACAGTTTTTGTTTTCTAATGACTTGCATGAAAATTATTTTGACAATGGAAACATACTAGTATATGACCATGCTGCAAGCCATCCCACCATTTCTCTTTCCTTTGCATATTGCAAAATCAGCCGAAACTCCCGATTTTACCATCTGATGGGCTGAATTCACAAGCATGCTGAACCCGTTTTCCTGAGTTTAGAAAATAAACATGAAAAGTATCAGATATCAGCAATTCAGGTTCATATACTGCTAATGCCTAATGGTTCCTTCGTCCAGCTTTGCTTCAAATTTGTTTTCCTCTTCAGACCCATCTAATTTATGTCTTTTTGCAATTTGGGTCCTAAAATTCTAATATTCTAAATTCTAAATTTGGAACAATAGGATTAGGAACAGTTAGCATGTATGACCCTAAGCCTCACCTTAAGAGTTGTCAACCATAATTATTTGATTTATTTACTATTTCAATAAAAGCACAACAAGACTGGCAAAAGAAGAGGATTAAGTCTAAATTGCAGATTGCAGTCATCCCTACCGCAGATAAAGTAATGTGCAGTTGAAAGTTAAGAACTGAGAGAAATCAGCCTTAATCCCCAATATTCCAATTCATCAATTTTACTGCTATTTTACTAGTTTGGTCCAGCATTAACACCAATTCATCAACTTTACTGTTTTCATTAATCTGTTAGTTGTAAATTGTGTTTAACTAAGTTCTGAGCAGTAATCCAGGCAAATGAGGCTTCACGTAATGGGCCTCACCAAATACACTGATAAACTCAAAACAAATAAAATGTATGCAAAAAAGGAAAGAGTGAAAATAAAAAATAAAGTTTAAGAATTATGACCTCGATAGCTGAACCAGCAGCAAGATAAGCAGATTCAGAAGAGCCCTTGTTGAAATAAATTGAATTGAACTTCCGTGCAACTCTATGTCTTTCTTGAATCTAACTCTTTAGAGCTTATTGTTTTTAAATTTAGAACGATTTTCAAATTTTACTAGAAATGTATATTGGAGCTTACGCCAGATGGATCGGAGGCGTTTGGGTTTCTCAGGGTGGGGTTCACCGTCAGGCGTCACCTGGGCGCACATCCGCTCGACGAACAACCGGCCAACCGTCGGCACCGCCATTTTGTCGGTAATTCCACGGCGGAGAGGTGAGCAATAGACATCAGCAACACAAATTAATACTGGTAAAGACCAAGTCTTCTTTCTTGTTTGACGGATCCGACTTTGATCCGAGAAGAGAGGTTATCAGGGCAGCGGAAGCTTGGTGGAGAAGCTTGGCGGAGGCTGAAATGGGGAAGAACGGCAGTGAAAATGAGAGAGCTAGAGAGTTTGGCGGAGGCTGAAATGGGGACATGTAGGGGTTTCGCAGCGAGATCTTTTCCATAGTGCGCGGCAACGGGAAATTTCAGCGCTTTGCAAGCTTGCAAATCCTGAAAGCTTTCGTTTCTGCAATTGCCTCTACATCGCTGCCTTTGCGTTTTTGAAATGACACGTCGGATTTGCAAGCGTATTTGCAAGCCGCTGTAGATGCTCTAAGGTGCTGAAATTAATGATACATCTGTAATTCAAATATTATTAAAAAAATATTTGTACCTTTTGCATAAATTTTGTTCGTGCTGACTTGCTAGAAATTTAAAAAAAAAAAAAAAAAAACATGTTCCCTTAACTCATTGTAAACCCAGATCCGACCACAATCTGTATCTCTATTTCTCTATCTCCATTCTATTATTAAGTACGTTGGGTGTCCGATCCGCCAACGGCTACGATTGAAAGATGAAATTTCATATTTAATCTTAGCCCTCCAATCAAAAAACATGTATTCTTTTGATTAAATGGATATTTTTTATGTGTAGAAGTTTATATTTAGTTAAAAACATATTCGCTACATGTACGATCACACAATATATTACAATTAAAATTGAATACACTACCTTGTTTAGGGTTTAGGGTTTATCAGTATCATTCTCCCTGAGATGCCAAGGAAAAGAATGAAGCTATTGCTTAGGATAGATCTATTCTTTTACAGCTCTAGATATAAAGAATGCTCCGATGCAATACAAATTGGTAGATTCCGATATTGAATGTTTTTTTATCAATGAAACTGAGATAGAGGAGGAAGACGGTGACAATAATATTTCTATACTTTCATTCAAACTCAGAAGGTTTGATAAACTTCATACTTTTAAGTGGCCGTCTGGCTCACGTGGTAAAAAGACGAATAAATGAAAGATAGATGTTAAAGGCGCTGGAACTAATTAAGACCTCATTGATATCTAAATTTGGATCATTTTGAGTATTTTAAATTTTAGTAAATTTGTTACGTTACGAAATTTTAATAATTAAAGTCAAATGATTTAAAAGCAAGAATTGAAAATTGTGCTAATAAAATGGAAGTTTAAACCTTAATTAAGGTTCCTCTAAATAAGTAAATTAAGTATGAATCAAAACCGTGTCGAAATTTCAAGATTTTGAGATTTTATAGGCTGAGTGCGGATGGGTTGACCCGCACTGCGGGTGGGTGCGTCCGCACTCATGCAAACATGTGTTTATTTGAAATTCTGAAAAATTGACTAAGTGCTGAGTGCGGGTGAGTGACCCGCACTGCGGATGGGTTCAGCCGCACTCATGAATTCCTGTATTGAACTGAATTTCCTGAAAACGGCTAAGTACTGAGTGCGGGTGAGTGATCCGCACTGCGGATGGGTGCAGCCGCACTCATGAACTTCTGTGTTGACCTGAACTTTTCTGAAATTCTTCTAAGTCCTCAGTGCGGATGGATTGACCCGCACTGCGGGTGGAATGCATCCGCATTAGGCTCGGACTTTCCTGAACTCTTGCCTAAGTCCCGAGTGCGGGTGAGTGACTCGCACTGCGGGTGAAGCCATCCGCACTGCGTATGGTTTCTGTGTTAAATTTCACTTCCGAAAACGACCAAGTGCTGAGTGCGGGTCAAGCCACCCGCAGTGCGGATGGGTGCATCCGCATTCAGGGTAATTTTAACCCTAAAACTCAAATCAGACCCTCTCTCTCTCCCACTTCATTATTTTCACCATTTTCAAGTGATTTTCGTCCAAGAGAGAGGAAAAAGAGCGTGTGAGTTTCCGTTTCTTTCAGACTTCCAATTGTTGCGAGAAATCAAGTTTGGAACTAAGTAGGCTGCCGAGGATCTCTCCTAGCTCTCCTATTTGGTATTTCTTTCTCTCTATTTCTCTCGAAAACCTCGAATTTTCTCGATTTCTCGGATTTTCGTTTTAAACTCGAGATTTGTGTTCGAATTGCTCAAGGACTAGTTCCTCTACACTCCTTGCTGGTTTATTTTCAATCTTTTTCCCGATTTCCTCCCGGTTTGTGGATTTTTGATTTCTAGGGTTTCGAGCCAAAACCCAAATTGAGTATAATCGTGAATTGATTTGTTTAATCCAACTGATTAGATTCATAATCAGTAAGGTTACCTCCTGATCCTGAATTTCTAGAACAATTAACGGTTGAATTGAGGTTTTGACCAAATTAGGGTTAACCCAAAGGTAAATTGAATTGAACCGAGAACCAAAGTAGTGAAACGGTGAATGAATGGTAACCTAAGTGGAATTGTGTAGGGTTTAAAGGATCCAGAAGTAAATTGTGTGAGTTTTAAAGGTTTTTAAGTAAGAAAGAAGGAACCGAAAAGAACCGATACCAAAGCATCAGAATTGAATTAGGACGGTATGAACCATTGGTAAACTAAGTAAACGTATATACCACTGAACCCGAATTAAACCAAGTATACGTATAATATAGGTGTAGGCTCGGTCGAGTAAAACTTAGCGAGGCAATTCAAGACGCCTGATCCGTAACTAAGCGGTACGCTCGTCAGAATAAGGTGCGGGATTCTTGGACTTGTTTGATACTTTATTTTCAGGAATTAAACTGTGTATTCGTTTGTCATGTTGAATATCATTGATTGCATCACTGAATTGTGTAAAACATTTGCATAGCCCAATCAAATTAAACTCGAATTGATCTGAATTGAATGATTTGCATGCTGGTATGGTTATAGGTTATGTTGATCTATTGTGATTTGATTTTGATTGAAAGTCACCACGAACTGTGTATGTGAATGTATGTGAATGGATTTACAAAGTTAAGCACTTGGATCCAATGAATTTGCCAAGTTGGGCTGTATGCTGACTTGGATTCCCAGGATCCTAATGGCCTTAGGTGAACGGCCCTCGATATTCCCAGTACCGGTTGGGACGAGGGAGGGTGATTATGTTATGAGATGTGATTGGAAATCGTGGGTGACTTGTGTAACGTCTATGGCTCGGTGGCATTCTCCTACGTGTTAATGCATTTGGAAGGTCGATTGAATATTGCGAATATTGGAAACGATTCTAAAGAGGATTTTCTTTATATGACTTGAACCAGACCTTAATAAACTGTTAAGCCAAGCGATTGCAGATGGGTGTCAGATAAAGGGTCCAGCGGTTGGCCATCTGTAGGTGTCAGTAACCCTACAGATGTGGGTTTGATAAAGGGTTCAGCTCGAAAGAACATCTGTAATTGCTACAAGCCCTAATGAATTGAGTTAAGCCAATATATCTGTTGTGTTTCAAATTCATCTTGGAAATTCCGTTGGACTGTGTTTCAGGTTGATAAATTGTTGTCTAGCATTGGCATTCTGTTATTTATGATTATATATATATATATCTGTTTGCATTGTTATTGTTTGGGTTTCATTGTTGAATATAGAGTTTGATTGCAAGTCCAATAGTCTGAACTGTGGCAAATTCGCACTGAGAATTTATTCTCACCCCCACCCTACCGATTATTTTACAGGTACTGGTGCGACTGATTCCGGAGAGGCACGCGAGTAGTAGGCCATGGTAGCTTACCATTTCAGGACCCTAGATATTTTGGTGTATAGTTTTAGGGTAGGCCTCATGGTTGGTATCCGGATGAGATACTTATGTTGTATTATTTACTGTCCAGACTGTGTACTTTGATTTTATATTAGAAACTTGTTTTAAATTGCGTGTTGTTTGGTTTGAATTGTTAATTGCCTTGTAAGCATACACGGCGTTGTATGCTTACGGCGGGGGACTGTTACGACCCGTGGCCGCGGGGTGTGAAAGAAAATGGAAGGTGGAGTCTTCTCAATTGAAGAGGAAAAAATATGGAAATAAAGGAATAAGGAAACAAATAAATTGATAAGCCACAATGATATATGTTGAAACATAGGGTTTGTTGTGTAAATTAAACCGAGTTTTGTTGAAATTAGAATTTAATTAGGTTATAAATGTTTAAAAGTTCAAGTTACTGCCCTAGTTATGTTTATTTTGTAGGCAATCAAGTGCTTGGAGCTTAACGAAGGAAGACGAGCTATCTGGAGCAAGAAAGCACAAATCTGGCGAATTTTCACTTTTATTGCGGGCCGCAATTATTTTATTGCGGGCTGCAACCAACTAGTCAGAGCCGATTTGCAGAACAGAAAAATTTGTATTATTATTGCGGCCCGCAATGGAAGTTATTGCGGCCCGCAATAAACAGTTCCAGAAGCGATTTTTGCTATAATTAGTTGTTTTTAATTCTGGAAGGAGAACTGTTTTAGGGACGAATTTTAGACATTAGAAGGAGAGAAAAGCACAGGAGAATAAGGAGAAAAAGGAGAGACAAAAGAAGGGAGAAGAAGATAGCGAATTCTTCGAGCGGTTACATTGATTTCTTTCTCTTAGAACTCTTTTACTTGTTATTTCTCTTGTGTGCTGCAGCCATGATTGGCTAAGGCTATTTCTAGGGTTGATTAGGGTTAGAACTTGAAACTTATGTCATGGATTAGTTGATTTTATATTATATTTACTTGTTCCTTGGTATGATCTTTTCTTTATATTACTTGTTTGTGATGACTTAAGCGAAATTGCATGAAACCCTAGGATTCGGTATTTACAATTGAGAAATTGAATATTTAGTCCTGACCATAAAGAAAAGAGTATTTGATAGGCTAAGTACCGAGAGGAGACGCTCATCTTATACGGGCTTAACCCGATAGGTTAGAAAATTGTACCAAGTACCGAGAGGTGACGAATAACTTTCTATACCAATTGGGACAGTTAAAGACTTAATAACTTTGGGTTAGTGTAACCAAGTACCGAGAGGTGACATTTATACTAATTTAAAGACGGTATTAACATAGAAATATCACTTTATACCGATAACATTAGACTGTGCCTTCATATTTATAAGAACAACCTTAATAAATCAATTAATCGTGACATTAGTGGATAGGAACCCTAAGAGACCCTAATTTCTCATTCTTGTTTAAAACCACATTTAGACCTAGAATTTAGTTAATTCAATTTGATCAGCAACAAACCAAACCATCATAGAAAACAAACAAATTCCTTTATTTCCTTTTACTAAATTAAATTAGTTAGGTTAGGTTTAATATTCCGAATTGTCCCTGTGGAGACGATCCCTAAATACTACTTGACAAGGTTGTACACTTGCAACCGAATTGAGGGTAAATTAGGATTTATTACTTGTGTAGTAGTAAAATTCACATCAAGTTTTTGGCGCCGTTGCCGGGGACAACGGTGAATATTATTTCGGACCTAAGTAATTTAGTTAGTAATTGTTTTTAATTTTCTTTTATTTCCTTTCTCTTTTGATTTAGGTTGAAATCTGGCAGAGGAACCTCCTACTCCGGACGCCACAGATTTGGTAGAGTGGTTTTCGAGGAGAGGATCAACTCATCTTTTTTACCAGAGAAGAAACAAGCACCCGACAAGGGGACCTTTCTTTCCCTTGAATCCACGCCGGTTAGACATGTCGTCCGGCAATGATGATGCTAGGTTTCAAAACCTCCAAAGAGAAAGGGATCGGATGGCAAATGAACTCCAACGGTTGAGGGCAGCTAACCAAGAGAGAGAAAATCTTGAAGCAGCCGATGCCAACCGCCCTTTGAGGGACTTTACTGCGCCTAGGGCTGAGGAAATCCACCTGGGGTACACTGCACCTACTATCAATGCTGAGGAATACCAAATTCCTCCTGCATGGGTTAGCATGGTGCAGCGAAATCTTTTCCATGGTCTGCCTCATGAAGATGCCACGCAACACTTAGCCAACTTTGAAGAAATCTGCAGTACAATCAAGGTACAAACTGTTTCTCCTGATGACCTTAAAGTGATGGCTTTCACTTTTTCTCTTGCAGATAAGGCTAAGGGGTGGATAAGGGGACAACGGCCCGAGAACATGAACACTTGGCCTAAGGTGGCGAATGCTTTCCTCAACAAGTTCTTTCCACCATCCAAAACTAACTCCTTGCGCCATCAAATCCACAATTTCCGACAAAGAGGGGATGAAACCATGAGCGAAGCATGGGAGAGGTTCCAAGAGCTGCAGAGGTGCTGCCCTCACCATGGAATTGAAGGATGGAACCTGTTGCAAATCTTCTACAACAGTCTTCTGCCACAAGACAAGGGTATGCTAGACGCAGCCGCTGGAGGTAGTCTCATGAACAAAGGGGCTGTTGACGGATACAAGTTGGTTGATGACATGGCTCTCAACCAAAGCCAATGGCACAACCCTAGGGAGACCTCGGTCATCCTGCAACGGGGAATGAAGGAGGTGAACTCGAATTCAAGCATGGCCGCAGAAATTGCCGCTTTAAATCGCAAGATTGATCAAATGAGCGTAAAATCGGTAAATTATCCTTCTTCTCTTCCTTGTTCAATTTGTGGTGGGACCGATCATTTAGCACTAAATTGTGGTATAGGTAATGAGGTTAGTCATGAGGAAGTGAATGCCATAAACCAAGGCAATTTCAAACCAAATAACAATCCCTACTCCAATACTTACAACCCCGGTTGGAGGAATCACCCAAACTTTTCGTGGAGACAAAATGACCAAAATACCCAAGGTAACTCAAACTTTAATAGACCAAATCAAGGTTATGGTAACCAAGGGTATGGTTCTAATGCACCACCAAAGTCCAATCTCGAATTAATGATGGAGACTTTCATGGCAAGTCAAAATCAAAAATTCGATGAATTGACCAAAAAGGTAGACATGTTGGCAACCCAAAACAAAATGCTTGAAAACCAAGTTGCACAACAAGCTACACAATCTTCCCGCCAACCGGGTTCCCTTCCACCAAAACCTGAGAACAATCCCAGGGATGTCAAGGCGGTTAGACACATGCTTCGCAGTGGTGCGCAATATGAGGATCCACCCATGCCAAAGCATGCCTATGAGCAGCCGCAAAGTGAAGAGACAAGAACCAATGATGAGCACATCTCCACACACGAGGACTCCGCCTCAAAGGAAGTTACACCAATTGCACCAAGCGACCCTGCTATTCAAGCGAATCCATCTCAAGATGAGCCACCAAAGGTAAGTGCACAGGTACCTCTCTACATACCCCCTCATAAATTTGCACCTTTTCCTGGTAGGCTTAAGAATGAGAGAACTGATAGGCAGTTTGCTAAATTCCTTGAATTGTTGAAACAATTGCATGTAAACCTACCATTGACTGAGGTAATGACCCAAATGCCGGTTTACACCAAATTTTTCAAGGATATCCTTTCAAATAGGCGTAAACTTGAAGAAGTCCAAATGGTGTCCCTAGATTCAAATGGTAGTGCCATGGTAATGAATGAATTGCCCAAAAAGTTGGATGATCCGGGTAAATTTTCCATACCATGTTCGATAGGAAATGTCCAATTCAAACGAGCACTATGTGATCTAGGGGCTAGTGTAAGTCTTATGCCAAAGTCGGTTTATGATAGGTTGGGTGTAGGGGAACTTAAGCCAACTAGAATTTCTCTCCAATTGGCCGACCAATCGGTCAAGTTACCCCTAGGGGTGGTAGAGGACTTGCCAATTCAAATTGGTAAATTCTTTGTACCAATCGACTTTGTTGTGGTAGACATGGATGAGGATATCCATACGCCACTTTTGTTGGGTAGACCATTTCTCAATACGGCAAAAGCTGTGATTTATGTTCATGATGGAATTATTACAATGAACATTGGTGAAGAAAAATTAACATTTGACATCAAACGATCAATGAAATATCCATCTAATGATCAAAGTGTTTGTAGTGTTGAGATTCTTGACAGGTTGATAGATGAGGAACTCATAAACAGCTTGGAGAAGGGTTCCTTTGAATGTTGGATGGATCAGGAGTGCGAAAAATCTGACCAAACGAATGCTGTGGACCTTATTGCGGCCCGCAATAAAATTTATTGCGGCCCGCAACCAATCCAGACAGAGACTTTGCAAATTCCAGAAGTTATTACGGCCCGCAATAACCTTATTGCGGCCCGCAATAACCCTTCCCAGATTGACAAAAAGCCTATTCTGAGCCCAATTCTTCAGGTTTCAACTACCGAAACTCTCCCCAATTTTGCCGAACCCTCGAAGGACGCACCCAAGGTTGAACTTAAGCCATTACCTTCAACCCTTCGATACGAATACCTCGGTCCAAACCAAACCTATCCCGTTATTGTCAACGCATCCCTAAACCAAGACCAAACCTCACAACT
The DNA here is from genome assembly GCF_964058835.1 of Carex rostrata. Taxonomy (NCBI): domain Eukaryota; kingdom Viridiplantae; phylum Streptophyta; class Magnoliopsida; order Poales; family Cyperaceae; genus Carex; species Carex rostrata. The sequence continues at coordinate 6,917,448 of NC_135931.1, read as the reverse complement.
TCTACAAATCTTGAGGATGCACCGAAAGGCCATTGGATACACCATTGATGACCTCAAAGGAATCAACCCTTCCATCTGCATGCACCGCATTCTCATGGAGGAAGGACACAAGCCGACCATTGAAGGGCAGCGGAGATTGAACCCGAACCTTAGCGAGGTGGTGCGAAAGGAGATTCAGAAACTTCTTGATGCTGGCATCATCTATTCAATTTCCGACAGCAAATGGGTGAGCCCAATTCATGTGGTGCCAAAGAAGGGAGGGACAACCGTGATAGAAGGGGAGAATGGCGAACCGATTGCAACAAGACTCGTGACGGGATGGCGCATGTGCATTGATTATCGAAAGCTCAACACCGGCACGCGCAAGGATCATTTCCCTCTTCCTTTCATTGATCAATTGCTTGAACGGTTAGCTAAGCACTCTTTCTTTTGTTATCTTGATGGTTATAGTGGATTCTTTCAAATACCAATTCACCCTGATGACCAAGAAAAGACCACTTTCACTTGTCCATACGGTACCTTTGCATACCGTAGGATGCCCTTTGGTTTGTGCAATGCACCTGCAACATTTCAAAGGGCTATGATGGGTATATTTTCTGACCTAATTGAGAAGTCTATGGAAGTTTTCATGGATGACTTCTCGGTTTATGGTACCACTTTTGATAAATGTTTGTTAAACCTATCTAAAGTCCTACAAAGATGTGAAGAGGTAAACCTTGTTTTGAATTGGGAGAAATGTCATTTTATGGTACAAGAGGGTGTTGTTTTAGGTCATGTGATTTCTGCTAAGGGTTTAGAGGTTGATCGTGCAAAGATTGAGGTAATTGAAAAATTACCTCCACCAACAAATGTTAAAGGGGTTAGAAGTATTTTAGGACACGCTGGGTTTTATAGAAGGTTCATCAAGGACTTTTCTAAAATTGCCAAGCCCTTGACCAATCTTTTGTTAAAAGATGCTCCATTTGATTTTACCCAAGAGTGTCTAGATGCTTTTAATAAGTTAAAGGAAGCATTGATCTCCGCTCCCATCCTGCAACCACCAAATTGGAACGAATCTTTCGAGATTATGTGTGATGCGAGCGATTACGCCATTGGAGCAGTGTTAGGGCAACGAATTGACAAAAAGCCGTGCGCCATCTACTATGCAAGCAAAGTTCTAGATGAGGCTCAAGTCAACTACACCACTACCGAAAAGGAGCTACTCGCGGTGGTCTTCGCCATCAACAAGTTTAGACCTTACCTAGTTGGTTCCAAGGTGATAGTCTACACGGATCATGCCGCGGTTCGCTATCTCCTCACGAAAAAGGATGCCAAACCTCGTCTCATTCGTTGGATTCTCTTACTCCAAGAGTTCGACCTGGAGATTAGAGACAAGAAGGGTACCGAGAACCTTGTAGCTGACCACCTTTCGCGCATCAAACCTGAACCAAATGAAGACTTACCCATTGATGACTCTTTTGCCGATGAGCAGCTCTACCAAGTGGGTAAAATCGAATACCCATGGTTCGCGGATATTGCAAATTATCTTGCATGCGGAGTTCTACCACCCTATCTCACCTACCAACAACGGAAGAAATTCTTTGCGGATACCAAGCACTACTTTTGGGATGACCCATATCTCTTCAAGCTTGGTGTTGATGGGATTCATAGGCGTTGCATTCCGCAGGATGAGGTTCAATCAATTCTTCACCACTGTCATTCATCACCATATGGAGGACATGCCTCAACCAATAAGACCGCCGCCAAGGTCCTGCAAGCAGGTTTCTTTTGGCCAACTCTTTTTAAGGATACGAGGCAATTTGTTGTCTCTTGTGACAAATGCCAAAGGTTGGGAGGCATCACCAAGCGACATGAGATGCCTCAACAAAGCATCCTCGAGGTCGAATTGTTCGATGTGTGGGGGATTGATTTCATGGGGCCATTTCCGAGTTCATGCAACAACAAATACATCCTTGTAGCAGTGGATTATGTCTCCAAATGGGTAGAAGCAATACCAAGCCCAGGGGCCGATTCAAAGACCGTCAAACGCCTCTTCCAAAAGATAATCTTCCCAAGATTTGGTGTTCCACGGGTGGTGATTAGTGATGGAGGCTCACACTTCATAAATCGCTCCTTTGAAAGTTTAATGGAAAAGTATGGAGTTAAACACAAGGTGGCAACTCCGTACCACCCGCAAACAAGTGGCCAAGTTGAAGTGTCAAACTGAGAGATAAAGCACATCCTTCAAACTGCTGTAGGATTGTCCCGAAAAGACTGGAGTCTGAGGTTAGATGATGCACTTTGGGCATACCGCACGGCCTACAAGACACCAATTGGCATGACCCCTTTTAAGCTTGTCTATGGTAAGCCATGCCATTTGCCAGTCGAATTGGAGCATAGGGCATTCTGGGCTATCAAGTCCCTCAATTTCGACATGCACCAAGCCGGTCAAAAACGCATCCTCGACTTGCATGAACTTGAGGAAATCCGTCTCAACGCGTATGAGAATGCCAAAATCTACAAGGAGAAGACAAAACAATGGCATGACAAGCACATCATACGAAGGGAGTTTAAAATCGGTGATTATGTTTTATTGTTCAATTCACGTTTTAAACTCTTTGCAGGCAAACTCAAGTCCAAATGGAGTGGCCCATTTCAGGTGAAACGCGTGTTTGAACATGGGGCGGTAGAAATCTGGAGCGAACGAACTGGCGCATTTAAAGTAAATGGCCAGCGGCTCAAGGTGTACAATCATGGAGAACCGGTTGAAGGGAAGATTAACATCTCCCTTACCGATGCACAAATGAACTAAAAGAGGAGAATGGTCGAGCTCGAGACCCTAAAAGAGCGCTTCTTGGGAGGCAACCCAAGCACTTTACCTTTTTGCAATTTTAAATTTCGTATTTTTAAATTTTATTTGCATTTAGATAGGTTAATTTAGGTTTTTCAGAAGATTTCAGGCTCCTTTGCGGGCCGCAATAATTTTATTGCGGGCCGCAACCAAGCAGTCAGAGACTTCCGAAGGTCAAGTCTTAATTTTGAGTTAATTGCGGTCCGCAATCCCGTTTATTGCGGGCCGCAATCAAGCAGTCAAAAAAAAAAAAAAAAAAAAAAAAAAGAGTCCATTGCGGCCCGCAATGACAGTTATTGCGGCCCGCAATGGAGGCCGAACAGACGCGAATTTGTGATAAAAGGGGGGCCTTTCCGCAAATCTCTCTCTCTCTCTCTGACCCCTTCCCCCACTTCTTTCTCTCTCCCGATCTCCCATTCTTTTCTCTTAACTCTCTCTCTCTACCTTTTTCTCTCTATACATCTCATCTCTACTCTCTCTCTCTCAATCTCTTTCTCTCTCCCGATCTCTCTCCCTCTCCATCTCTTTCCATCTCATCTCTACATCTCTCTTTTTCTCTCTCTCTCTCTAACCCTATCTCTCTCTCACTACAAAATCCAACCAGCCGCCACTTCTTTCCGCCTCTCCACCGCGAGTATTGCGGTCCGCAACACCAACTCATTGCGGCCCGCAAGACAGCAGCCAGCAAAACGCCGTTTCACGCACACCCATTGCGGCCCGCAATCCCGTTTATTGCGGCCCGCAACGAAGAAGACAGAGGCCTCCAGCATTCAACATACCTTATTGCGGCCCGCAATAAAGCTCACAGAAGGCATTACAAGGCTGATTTTTCCGGAATTTGGCGGGTCGACTCGGCGTTTGGATTTCTCAGTTGCATCTACACTTCACATTGGTTTGATTGCACACATTTGGTTGTATCTCTAACTCTATTTAATTTCAATTGCTTGAATTGAACCAAATTGGTAATTGAATTGATTGTGAATTGTAATTGAATTGAACCAAATTGGTAATTGAATTGATTGTGAATTGTAATTGAATTGAACCAAATTGGTCACCAATCATGCCACCAAAACCAAGGGGCAAGGGTAAGGCAATAGCAGAGGATGAGTTCATCCCCTCGAAACGGTCCAAACAATATCGAAGAGGGGACGGTACCAATAGTGGGTCTAATGATATTGAAATGTCTGACCAACCTGACTGGACCACTCTACCTCAAGATCAGTGGCCTGAAAACAAAGACACCGATTATGGTCTTAGATTTGTGCATCCAAAAGCACGAGAAAACTTTCAAATTCTTAAGACCAAAAAAGTTGTCCAGCCCAAGTATGTTCACATACCTACCCTTCAGCAGTTGGGCATTCTAGATGAGGTTCATCTCCTCATGTCTTCCCTTGGTATCTGGGACTACTGTACCAAACCATTTCCTGCGTACCGCACCCTGACCTATGAATTCCTGTCTACTCTGCACATGGAAAATGACACTCTATTGCAGTATTATTTGGATGGTGCAGAGTACCAGATTACGATTGAGGAACTCAGCAACCTCCTGGGGTTTCCTCTTCGGGCTGATGCCGTGACGGTGCCAGATTGGGAGCCGGACTCCAGCTTCTACGAATTCTCCTGCCAGCTGATTGGTGGTCCGAGGCGGACATACAAGGCGAGTCAGATCAGCCACCCGGTGTTTCGCTACATCCAGCGTGCTCTCTCCTTCACCATCTTTGCACGCGGAGAGACAGTGGGCACCTTGGGCGAGTGCGAGTCGTATTTCATCTATGCCATGATCCATGCCCTAACCAATCCCGAGAAATTACCCCACGTTGGCAGCTTCTTCATCGACAATCTCCTGAACGTGAGGACAAATGCCACTCCGGGCGGTATGATCTCCTGCGGGGGCTTTGTGACCCGTCTTGCCATCTACCATGGGGTCATTCCTGCAGAAGGGCCAGTTTTCAAAGTCCTTGCCCATCAACTCCAAAAGCAGACCGAGTTCATAGATATGGCATATCTTCAGACGGCTGGCATCTTCACTCGCGTCGGCAACTCTTTCTTCTTCCTCTCTAGCGGTCGGCAGATTCCCATGCCTCTCCGGATACCGGTTGATAGGACAGATCCCTCCACTTGGATTCTGCCCCTCGATATGGCTCGACCACCTGCCGCACAAGCCGCTGTTGATCCATTTGGGATCCCTGGACCTGAGCAGCCTCAGCCTCCTTCATTTTGGGCTCCCGGTGCTGACCAAGTGACCCCGCAGCAAATGTACGAGTTGATGCAGACCATGAACACCAACATCACAAAGCTGCGTGACTATGTGGATGAGCGGTTCAACTCTGTCGATCGACAGATTGCCGATCTCCGTACTCACATAGGAGGGCAGTTTACTGAGCATCAGACCTACATGACGGGTCAGTTCAGCACTTCTCACTCTGACATGACTCGGCTCACCGATCAGATGGGGCGCATGCATGTCCAGTACACGGACCTTGCAGGGACGGTGGATGAGATAGCTGAGCAGCAGCATGCCACCTACTATAGGACGGACCGCATCTATGGGCATATGTCTGACTCTGGCTTTGTTTCTGCTGATCCGATACCGCGGCGCCGCAGACCTACACGTCCAGCACCATCAGCGACTGGTACATCTTCTTCTCAGGGGACTGCGCAGCCACCTCCACCACCTCCACCAGCCTGATTTCATTGTGAGTTTCTTTATCTCCTCTTTTTACCTTTCATTAGTTTTTTTTAATTGCACCGGGTCGGTGCCAATGTTTAGGCTTGGGGGGGTAAAATTGTAGGAATTGTATCTTAGGTTTACCTTAGGTTTAAGTTAATGGTAGGTTCTGTGCTATTTAGGGGTTTAGGACTTAATTAAATTTGAATGTTTTGAGAAAATGTCACAATCTAAGTGGGGATTTCAATGGTATAACCACATGGCGCAAGTTGACATAATAATTAGTGAATTTATGTTTTATGACACTTTAGTACCTGTGATCTTAAATTAGAACCTCTCTACATGTTGAAAATCAAGTCTCAGACGCGCAATGCCAAGAGTTACCGAAAGGCTTGGTGCCCGTAGGAAACTTTGCGCGAGATTCAGAAATTCTTTTCTAATTGGACTTAATTGAACAAAGGTGTAGGCTGAAAAAAGTGAGCTATGTTGGATTGAAGTCCTTAGGACAGATACATCCGCATATTAAAAATAAAAAAAATATAAAAAAAAAAAATAAATAAAAAAATAAAAAAATAAAAATGAGTGAGCCAAAAACAGACGGATGCACAAGTAAAAAAAAAAAAAAAAGTCAAAGCATCAGGCACAGTCTACACCCCTAACAAAAATTAAATTTTTAAAAGGATTTTCTGGAATTGGTTGTCACTTGTAGAACGGGGGGAGAAAAATTTAGGATTAACTAATTCTGAAGTGTCATATAGATATAAACTTGCTTAATTAAAATCAAAACGTGCGTTTGTGAGGTGAAGAAGATCATTGAAAGAAACCCGCATAATTGTTTGACATACTCATGCTTTGAATTGAATTGTTTGAACCCTAAATTGCTTTGACTGACCAATTTTATTTTATTTTATTTTTTTTTTTTTTTTTTTTTTTTTTAAGTCTTTAGGATAGTTTAGATAACTTGGTTTGAAATACATAAACAAAACCCGAGAATCCCTGTGAGGGTTTAGACTTGCTTGGGACAAGCAAAGACTAGGCTTGGGGGAATTTGATAAGCCACAATGATATATGTTGAAACATAGGGTTTGTTGTGTAAATTAAACCGAGTTTTGTTGAAATTAGAATTTAATTAGGTTATAAATGTTTAAAAGTTCAAGTTACTGCCCTAGTTATGTTTATTTTGTAGGCAATCAAGTGCTTGGAGCTTAACGAAGGAAGACGAGCTATCTGGAGCAAGAAAGCACAAATCTGGCGAATTTTCACTTTTATTGCGGGCCGCAATTATTTTATTGCGGGCCGCAACCAACTAGTCAGAGCCGATTTGCAGAACAGAAAAATTTGTATTATTATTGCGGCCCGCAATGGAAGTTATTGCGGCCCGCAATAAACAGTTCCAGAAGCGATTTTTGCTATAATTAGTTGTTTTTAATTCTGGAAGGAGAACTGTTTTAGGGACGAATTTTAGACATTAGAAGGAGAGAAAAGCACAGGAGAATAAGGAGAAAAAGGAGAGACAAAAGAAGGGAGAAGAAGATAGCGAATTCTTCGAGCGGTTACATTGATTTCTTTCTCTTAGAACTCTTTTACTTGTTATTTCTCTTGTGTGCTGCAGCCATGATTGGCTAAGGCTATTTCTAGGGTTGATTAGGGTTAGAACTTGAAACTTATGTCATGGATTAGTTGATTTTATATTATATTTACTTGTTCCTTGGTATGATCTTTTCTTTATATTACTTGTTTGTGATGACTTAAGCGAAATTGCATGAAACCCTAGGATTCGGTATTTACAATTGAGAAATTGAATATTTAGTCCTGACCATAAAGAAAAGAGTATTTGATAGGCTAAGTACCGAGAGGAGACGCTCATCTTATACGGGCTTAACCCGATAGGTTAGAAAATTGTACCAAGTACCGAGAGGTGACGAATAACTTTCTATACCAATTGGGACAGTTAAAGACTTAATAACTTTGGGTTAGTGTAACCAAGTACCGAGAGGTGACATTTATACTAATTTAAAGACGGTATTAACATAGAAATATCACTTTATACCGATAACATTAGACTGTGCCTTCATATTTATAAGAACAACCTTAATAAATCAATTAATCGTGACATTAGTGGATAGGAACCCTAAGAGACCCTAATTTCTCATTCTTGTTTAAAACCACATTTAGACCTAGAATTTAGTTAATTCAATTTGATCAGCAACAAACCAAACCATCATAGAAAACAAACAAATTCCTTTATTTCCTTTTACTAAATTAAATTAGTTAGGTTAGGTTTAATATTCCGAATTGTCCCTGTGGAGACGATCCCTAAATACTACTTGACAAGGTTGTACACTTGCAACCGAATTGAGGGTAAATTAGGATTTATTACTTGTGTAGTAGTAAAATTCACATCATAAATATATAGCTATATTTCATAATTTGTTCATTTTAAATTGTAACGTATCGTGTGGCAGCACATGTGGTAGGTATGTTTTTAACTAAATTTAGACTTCTATACATAAAAGAGATGCATTTAATCAAAAGAAGACAAATTATGTAATTGGAGAGCTGAGATCAAATTCGAAGTTTCATCTCTCAATCATAGCCGTTGGTGGATCGGACACCCAACGTGCATAATAATAGAATGGAGAAATGGAGATATCTACGCTATTTCATTTGACAGTACGATAGGCCTAAATTATATACATATTCGATCTGATTTTTATCACGAAATAACACCAAATATCTTGTATTTTGAATATAAAGTGAATATAATACACCTTGGATCAAGTTACTGCGTTTGTTTGGTTTTAATTTGTAGGAAATGAAGAAAAATGAAGAAAAAACCGAAGGAAACTGCTCATTGCGGACACACGGTTTGTGATATAGCCAAAATAAGTACTTAGATGGATTTCTGGACGCGCGCCAATTTTAAAAAGATATAATAAGCTATACATCAAAATCCGTGCGGATGCACAGATATCGATGCGGACGCACGGATCTCAATGCAGCCACCCTCTGGTTGCACAGGAAAAGTCCGAGCCTAGTGCGGATCTCGATGCAGCCGCAGTGCGGATCCCAGTGCGGATGGTACTGTAGCAGTGCGGGTGGCCTGGCCGCACTGTAGCAGAACGCATAACTGGAGCCTGATCTTAAAATAGCCATAACTTTTGACTCGTAACTCCGATTTAGGATTGCGACCACTTTTTGGAAAGCTAGGAAGAAGATCTACAGCATGAGAAACTAAAAAAGGAAATTTGGAGTCAGTTGGATGCACTAAACTCGCAGACAGCCAAAATTACACGTTTTCAACACGGTTTCTATTTTTGGCGCATCATGAACTCGTTTTTACAGACAAAGGTGGACAAGACAATCCTGGGGAAACAATCCAAATATAGCACCCACTAACTCCACTTTCTAGGCTCTTAATTGGGCATGATCCTTGGCTATAAAAGAGGGGGTTTATTCTCCATTCAAGGCATCTCTCACATTATCTCTTCCTCTTTCATTTTCTCTCTATACTCAATACTTAGCGATAAATTCTGGAGAAAATGAAGGCTTTCAAGCAAGGAGAATAAGGGTTTCCTGAGCAAGAAATCGGCAAGATAGAGGTTTTTGATTTGTCAAAGGGTGTAATTACTTCCTTTATTTCATTTCTTTTTACTTTGCCAATTTTTGTAATGGATCTCTCCACGAGGGAGTAGTTCTCTCTCTAGGGGTTTAGGTCAATGCATGAACTTGTTTGATTCTATTTTATTCGGTTATTTGTTTTTATTATGATTGTTTTATGGGATTTGATTGTTAATTTCTGTGATTTATCATTTGTGTTGATTACATAGTTTAGTACTTGAAATCGCGGTAGTCCCGCTTTGGAATCGGTTTGTTAAGCAAAAGATCCAAAGAAGGATGAGAGGAGAGTGCCAAATTATGAACACAAATATCTTAGGTTTTAGGTTAGAAGCGACCGTACTTTGATACCTATAACCGGAACTATAGAAATTAAGGGTTAGGGTTTGGTGAAGAACGACCGTGAAGTCAAACCCCTACTTAGGACACCTATATTGATTAAGTAATTAGTCAATATAGGCTAACAAGAGCTTAATGGGTCTAGATAATTAGGGTGAAGAACGACCGTGAAGTCCGAAATTATCTAGGCACGTTATTAATTCACGACCGTGACCCTTTTTAACACTTTAGGTTAGAAACCTCATCAAATCATACATGAATTCAAACAAATACCGAATAGATAGAGTTAGCAAGGGATTGTAGACCAAAGACCCCTAGATCTCTAAATCTTGAAAGCAAATCAATTCCTTTCTTTTACTTTTATTTACAATTATTGTTTCAAACTCCTTTCTTTTGGGTATTGAACCCAACCTTAGGAATTGTTAGAACAACCCCCCCCCCCCTCAATTTACTTTTATTGCACTTTACTTTATTTTATTTTCTGAAATTTATTACTAAAGTTTAAACTAAGTTTTTATCGTACTCCCTGTGGTTCGATACCTAAAATACTACTTTGATAGAATTGTGCACTTGCAATTTAACTCAAACGTTTGTTAAAGGTTTAAAAAGTACATCATTGTACAAAAACTTAGTGCATACGCTTTTGCGCGCATCACAGTACAATTAGATGGAGTACAACAACATTTTTATTATTTAATTTGTGACTAAAACAATTATATAAACTTAGTTTTTCTGTACAATAATTATTCAAGACGGAACGACACTTCTGGATGCCAGGAAAGAAATATATTGTAATTTTATTTCCATTTTACTATCAACAAATTTACATTTCGTGTTATTTTGAATTGGCAACTTTTTAAGAAAAAAATTCATAAAAGGGAATTCCATAACCAAACAACATGATATACAAATATATTGGAGCCTCATAATTGCCTTATAAATAAATCTCCGAACACACCTCCTACGTATTTAATGTTTAACTTTTACTTAGCATTCATATATTTTTGTTTTTTTTTTTTAAAAAGAGGCATATATGTCCATTTGCATTAGCAAAATGATAGTCATAATTACACATCTATCATCATCAAAAAGCACTCCGAACTACTCCAAATGTAAACTAGATGAATGACCTCAACATAATGTATCATTTTGTTAGATAACCTTTATAACTCTACCCTAAATTCTCTAAACGAAAAACATAGCAAAGTTCATAAGAGAAAGCATAACTGTTTGCTTGAATATACTTATCACAAAACATAATTAGCACTCATATCTAATTATTTAAAACTTTGCTTATAATTTTTTATAATGATACATGCAAGCATTTTAAATTTTTATCTGCAAACATTTAAATTATAAATTTAAATAGTTTTAACTCATAACTACTTTTGTCTTAAAGTACAAAATATATATATATTTCTTTCACGCACTTTTTTTCGCTTTAATCATTCTTATCTATTTTTTCGATAATCAGTGATGAATTTTACAAATCGAAAAATATAAACGTTTTATACTTGATTTTATATTTTAAATGAGATTCATGAAGAAATAGGTGGTTAAGTGGGTCTCTCTTGATTTTCTTCGAACTTTTTTCGGAATATTTTGTAACATAAACTTTGTAGACAAAGTGTAACGGGTAACAAATGCCAGTTAGAATGACTCGTTTCATCATTAATTAAACACAAAGAAGGACACCAAATATCATTACACTACATGCGCGGGACCCATGGATTCTATCGCCTAATCATAATTCGGCCATTTTTACTAGTATGCTAAAAAAAGGTTTTTGTAAAACTGCTCCCACATTATGTTTTTTTTTTTAAACTGTCCCGACCGTCAGGCCTATGGGCAGCCCAGATCCTCTAGCAGACCGCCCGAGCCAGGGGCGGTCTGCTAGGGACCAGACTGCCATTTGATATATTTATGAAGTGATGTCATAACTCTTTCTAACTTTGATTTGATTTATCAGTTGGATATCACAAGTCTAAAGGTAACACTAATTAAGAACTTGGTCTTGATTAGAAAATTTTCAAACTCTGACAGCTTGTTGATCTTCTTCTCTTTATTTTTTGTACTAAAACAGTAGTTTAGAGGTACTAAAATATGTTCAAATCTCAAATTAGATCTCTGTCCATGCACAAGCACCCTAGACTGACCTCTGGTTTGGTACCAAGTCCAAACTCAGCAGCTAAGCAATAGGCAAAGGCCACTGGTATAGTGCAATGCACTAAAAATATCAAATTTGATCTTTGCTGGTAAATCAACAAGTATGGATTAATACAAGGATCAAACTGCAAAAATGATTACACCAGCATGTAGAGCATTCAAAAATATACATAATTGACATAAATTTCAATTTATTTGGATTTTTCTACAGTTAGTTATGAATTTCCAAAATTTAGCTTTCGACAAAACTTTAAACAACCAAAACTTTGGCTAGAAAAGTCGGATTTGCGCGTATAACCACTTTTTGGAAAGGAGAAACAAGACAGATCCAAATATTGTCTTTGGTAGATCCCTATCTGCTGCTGCGCTCCGATTCACCAAGAGAAAAAAATATATTCTTGTTAATGTTTTGTGTCTCTGATCAAAACTCTGAATCCACATCTGATTATATTAATTTACAATGTATATTTATATAATAATTGTTGGATGTGCTTCAGTTTTAATCCAACACGCATCTTAACACAAATCCGACATTTGTTGTATCATAACAAAGGTGTACCTTACAAAAACACCTCCCTCTTCGTATAGCCGAAAAGTTATCGGAAATAAATATGCTGTGATTCTAAAGGGATTGCAGGACCATTTATTTGTCTAGAAATTCGTGCATACAAAAATAAATATTGTTGAAATTTATGCATTCTAAAAAATGAAAGGTTAGATTTGAAATTACAGAGTCCTGCAATATCTTTAGAATCACAGCAGATTTATTTCCAAAGTTATCAGTGTTACTGAAAATTTAACACAACTGCTGCTGAACTGAATGACGATGCTGGAAAAAGGAATTCAGATCACCTAAAGTTTCCGAATCGGCAGATCTGTTTTGACACGGCATGCATTCATCTCAGATTGGTCCGACTTCCGATGAGACGGTCCTGATCTGAACTCAGAATTTGAGTTACTTGGATCCGGACTCAAAAAAGATCATGTATGTCGCGAGGAATTCGTATCCTCTGCATTAACTCAAGGGAATTTTTTGAGTTAGTGCATCTTGACCATCCGATCCGATTAAAATTTCGTGCGAACTAGATCCTCGCTAATATGAAAGTGCTCCTGAGTTAAAATCAGACGGGCAGATTGATTCCGTTTAAAATCAGACAGTCGAAATGCATTTAACTTAAAAGATTCTCTTTTGAGTTAATGCAGAGGATACGTGTTCTGTCGCGAAACCGGTTCGACTCCTGCCCGAGGGGTCTAAACCGTACTCTCACTCGCTCCTGCGAGTTTCTCTCTCTACTCCTCTCTCTAGATCTAGACGAGAAGGGTCAGACGCTGAAGGCGAACTTTTCCTCTAGTCTTCCTACTGGGGCTGAACTCCACCAGATCGCCGACTTCGGTACCAACTCTCTCTTGCTCTCTCTTTTCACACAATAAGATGGAGTTATTTTCCCGGTATCCCTGTAAGATACGCAATTTGAAGGAATGCAAGAAAAAAAAAATGATCATAAATGGATGGGCTTTGCTCGTACGATTGTAATTTTGGAAATTGAGAGGGTAGTGAAACCAAAGATAATGTTGTACATTAAGAAGTGACATGTAAATGCGATCAAACCTCAACCAGTCTCAGTTAATAATCAACATGCAGCAGTTCTTCAATTAAGCCTCAATTCAGTGTGAAGTTTTCAACTTATACTTGAAATTCTCTACTGGATGCTAAATTCGTCTTATAATGATGTTGGACAGTTGGAGTGATGGAAACTATGCTCCTGCTAATCCATATTCATGATCTCCAATTTGCCTCAATCGAGCCGCAGTGTTATTATATATTGCTAAAATTGCAGAGAAGAACCAAAATTTTAGCTGTACCTACTAATGTTTGATTTTAGGCATGTTCTATTACATGAACTCGGTTTACCATAAGTCCATAACTCTGTGACCTTTCTTACTATTTTTATTGTTTATACCAGATAAGTTAATAATTACCTTCATTTCTGGGATGGAGGTTAATTCAGCTGTGGAGATGCAGGTTGCTGAGAAGCAAGGTTTTGATTTGGGATTGTTTATTGGGGATCTCTCTCTTGATGAAGACGCTATCAGGTTCTTGATTATGCAGTTAATAATTTGTAATAAATTCACACACACTGCTTAGTCATTAACACTGAAATCGTATATATTATGTGATAACCCCTGCAAATGATTAGTATCTCAGACCCTTCTTTGAAACATTAGAAGCTTTGCATATAACACTATTTCCTATTGTATTTTTATGTAAAGAAAAAAAAAGGTAAGAAAGGGTGGTAATTTTGGTATCCTTTGAAGTAAATACGGGGTCAGCGTGGCGGGAAACATGCTTTTCAAACGTTTTTGTCTTACTTTGCCTCACTGGGTGAGACATAGTTTAAAAAAGGAGGAAATAGCTCAGTTGGTTAATGCTGGTCTGTCACGCCAGAAGTCACAGGTTCGATGCATCAGTGAGTATCAATAATCTAGCTGGGATAAAAGATAAGTTGATCGAGTATATGGAGCAAGACATCTATCTGCTAGGAGGGGAAATGCTAAATAAGTAGTATAGATTAAACTCATAGCTGGAGTGTGATAGCTCGCTCTCTCTCTCCCCTCCCCTCCCCTCCCCTCCCCTCCCCTCCCCTCCCCCCCTCCCTCCCTCCCTCCCTCCCTCCCCCCCTCCCCCCCTCAGGGGATGTGCAAACATTATGCATTTTGAAGTGATATACATGAGATCGCCCTTTAATCTATCTGTCTATATATTTTTGTTTGCTTGATGTACGACTATATTACCCCCGAGCTCTTGGTGCAAATATGATTGATTATTCTTTTGTATATCCAAGTAGTGCAGTTTTCTTGTGTTTTTTTGCAAATTACCAAATTGCCTTGGCAATGGAAAAAAATGGTACCTGCAGATGTTGGGTTTTGTTGTCTAATTGTTAATGCCATTGGCCTTTTGCTTTTTGTAGTGATGATGAGTCACTGGATGGGCTACACGAAGAACTTGAGGAATGTAAAAATGATGAAGTAAGATTATATTATTAATAAAATCTTTCAATCAGCTGGGGCGGTAACATTCATATTGTACTGTAATCTTCTAATTCTGGGATTTTAAAATATTTTTGTTGGATCACTTGATACTTTTGCCAATTGAGATTGAGAAGGGTAAGGTATTAGTCTTGGGCTTGTCAGGTCCAGTGCCACAGAGGCAGTCTGAAAGTGTTCATTGGTTAGTCATGCTGATAACATGCAATTTTTAATTGTTTGATGTTTCCCTTTAATTGCATAGGAAATCACAAATATCCTTGCAAAAGGAACAAAGCTCCGGGAGTACACAAAAGGCGTAGAAAACAATATTCGACAAGTTGAACTGGATTCTATTCAGGTATGCCGGTCCCTCTCCATTGTTTGTTGGGTGGTGTATGGGGGAGAGAAACTTCAAACAACATAAATGACAAGCGGGAATTATGCAGTGTGTGTGCTATTTTTTTTTCTTTAACCCAAGAGGAGCCTTGCAATGAGAGTGTCCTATGTTAAGTGCATCTTTGTATGTGCAGGATTATATCAAAGAGAGTGAAAACTTGGTGCTGCTGCATGACCAGATTCGTGACTGTGACAATATTTTGTCCCAAATGGAGACTCTCCTCAGTGGATTCCAGGTAATTTGTTGTGATAATACCTGTTTGCCAGCTTTTGGAATTTAAAGCTTCTGGTTGCTTCTTGTTTGTTTTCTTAGGTTATATGTTGTCTAATTGATTAAGTAAGAATTAGTGAGGGCTAAATATCATTCAGTTGGAGTTTAGATGAGGCAAGATTTGGTTAACCTGAAGCTTAAGTTGGATTGCGTAATTGGTATTTAATCCTAGCAAAATTGTGTTAGTCTGAAGCTTAGTTGAGGCTGAATTGCAAAATAAAGCCTGGTTTGTGTAAATTTGATTAAAAGTGACACTTCCTACAGATTTGCGGTACAAGGTGAGTCCTTTTGAGGGCTCATTGTGCTAAATCAAGACATATACTCGAGGATAATGTATATTATATCTGTCCTGTACCAGCATGATACTGTGCCAAATTTAAGCTCTTTGATATTATATTCTTTATCTTAACAATTGACTAGGCAGAGATCGGATCGATAAGCTCAGAGATTAAAGTACTTCAGGAAAAATCTTTAGACATGGGTTTAAAGCTGAAGAACCGCAAGGTTTGCTTCTTGTACTTTCGACCTAGATCTTACTCTAACGATTTTAAACACGATCATTAGTCATCAGCTTTTTAGAACCATAGGCCTAGCCTGAATGGTGATAGGAAATGCAGGTCCGATTTCTGCAAGAGGCATTTAAAATGGAATGGATGTTGGGGTCACCAGAGCGCTTTTTTAAAAAAAAATTAGCAACTTCTAAGAAAAGAAAAAATACACCATCAGCTACTGTACCAACAAGCAATAATACCATATCTGGACCAACATAGATGAAGTAGTTTAACTAGACTACTTTTTGCAAGGTTGCTTCTTAGGGGGTCCCTTATATTGAGTTCCGCTGAAGTTTCAGTTTGGAGCCTCAGTCGAGCTGTATAAAATGTGCACAAAAATATAATAATATTGCTTGTGGTTGTTTCTATATTCTCAAATCGTGTTGCTTATTCATTTGTATAACTTTTCTTCTGAAAAAACTTTTGTCCTAAAGCTTCTAATATTATGTGCAACATTTTAAAAGATGAAGAAAATAAAAGTTTAGGGATGGCGAAACCAAATTTGATGCTAAAACTTTAAAGATTTTTTTTTGTTGTCCTATATTTCATCTTTTCCAGGCAGCAGAGTCTAAGCTGTCAAAATTTGTTGAAGACATCATTATATCTCCAAGAATGATTGACATAATTGTAGATGGCGAGGTTACCCCCTTTTCCATAATCCTTTCATTTTAATTAGTTTTTCTTCTCTGTTGATACCAATCTATAACTCAGTAGTAAAGCCAACTGGATGTAGGCTGATTTTGGCCAATTATGGGCTTTTTGATGAAGTTAAGCAAACATGCACTAAATAAGAGTTTCAAAGGGATGTTAAAACTCATAATGTATTAAAGATTATCCCAATTTTTTGTTTGTTTGTTGTCACTTTATTACATACAACTCGAAAGATGAAGCTAATTTTTCCGTGCTAAATAGTTTTATGTGTTCAGATTTTATTGTCATTGAACTTTTTTAGATACCACTTTTGGTTTCAATATCTCTATCTAAGACTATCTTCAGGCATAAGTTTGGATCTGCGTTTCTTCAAATTTTGTTCTGATAATGTTACTGCTTAAAATAAAAATTAGCAATCTAAAGTGCATTTAACTAGTAGCATTTATGATATAATGACAGTGTTAGAGATTTGTAAAATCATATATCCTTCAACTCAAGACTTAGTTTCTGTATTTTAATTACATCATATTTTGTTTATATATGTAGGTAAATGAAGAGTACATGAAAACACTTGAGAACCTTAGTAAAAAGATAAAATTTCTGGATGCCGATTTAATGGTTAAAACTGCTCGAGCACTGAGAGATGTTCAACCTGAAGCTGAGAGGCTAAGACAAAAAGCTGTCTCTAAGGTTGGGTTTCCTGTCACTCCAGCTTCTTCCTACTTGTTCCTTTTTTAATTTATCAACATCATGGTACTGGACCTTAATTCTAGGTACACTATTAGTCCCTATCATTAGAAACTAACCATGTATGATCATTTCTCGAATGCCATGTACTTCTTCCTACCATGTCATGTCTGTACTTTGTATACTACGGCAATACTATATTCTTATTTCTTTTCATTTACAATCATCATTTCTCAAATTGCAGATTTTTGAGTTTATAATTCAGAAGTTTTACGCATTAAGGAAACCTAAAACAAACATCCAGATCCTTCAACAAAGTGTTCTTCTAAAGTACAAGTAAGTTTGCTTTTGTTTTGTATTAAACGTTGGGTTCTTTCGCTAACTGGTTTAAAGAGGTTTTAGAATGGGATAGTTGCAAATTAACTGATAAATTACATTTTATACTTCTAATGGCATGTAGATATGCGATAATTTTCCTCAAGGAACATGGTAAGGAGATATATACTGAAGTTCGGGCCGCTTATGTCGATACTATGAACAAGGTAGATTTGCAACTTTATTTGTGCAAGCTATAATGATCTGAAGCTGTTTTCCTTATGTTTTGGGTATCTTTAAAAAGAAGGATATTTATTTTTGTGGTTTTATCTGTCCATTTTGTTGCTGAAAGTAACAGTGTGATGTGACTTTATTTAATTAAAACTGTTTTTAGTTATCTACTCTGGCTCTACTTGTTTTAAGTGGTACTGAACTACTGATACAGATGTGATTTCTTTGTTGTTTTGTATGATGGTTTAGTAACACTACCCTCGTTCTCCGTCAAAACATGTGAAGTAAAAAGTGGAGTTGGCTTAATTATTTCTAACTCCTCTTTCTCTAGGTACTGAGTGCACATTTCCGTGCATACATACAAGCCCTTGAGAAGCTACAGCTGGATATAGCCACATCAACTGATCTAATTGGGGTTGAGACTAGGAGCACGGGCCTACTCTTTTCTAGAGGGAAAGAACCTATTAAATCTCGTTCTTCTGTCTTTGCCCTTGGTGAAAGAATCAACATCTTGAAGGTAAATTCATTATTTGCTCTCGAACTCCTGTTTCTTCTTCTCCTTGATACCCATGACAAATACTTTGGTTTTAACTTCTATACCAAGAAGTAAGAACAGTTGTTTCCCCTGATGTAAGTTTTTTAATTGATTGAATAATAGTTGATTAAAAACAATTAATTTTGTTCATTGTATTTTGAAGGAAATTGATCAACCAGCACTAATACCTCATATAGCTGAGGCTAATTCTCAAAAATATCCCTACGAGGTTCTGTTTAGAAGCTTGCAAAAGCTCCTTATGGATACTGCTACCTCAGAGTAATCTCTCTCTCTCCGTCTGTCGCTTCCTTTCTCACTCTCTCTGTCTTTCCCCTCGTGCTAATTTTATAGTGTCATTCCCTTTTTTAATATCATATAATTTTTTTGCTGGGCAGGTATCTTTTCTGTGATGATTTCTTTGGTGAGGAATCTTCTTTCCAGGAGATATTTTCAGGTAGTTAAAACGAATCACCTTGGAATTGTTTTGAATGAACTCTCTCAAATGGTATAAACCATAAGTGCTTTAACTGAAGCGGTTG
This sequence comes from Carex rostrata, assembly GCF_964058835.1. Lineage (NCBI taxonomy): Eukaryota > Viridiplantae > Streptophyta > Magnoliopsida > Poales > Cyperaceae > Carex > Carex rostrata. The sequence continues at coordinate 6,898,624 of NC_135931.1, read as the reverse complement.
AATCTCCAGTGGTGAATGCAATTTGAAGTTCAATTTTGTCTGTTTATTGACTTATCTTTATTCCTTCATTTTGCTGTTTTGGTCCCGGAGGTGGTGGGAGTTACGGTTAAACAGTCCACAAGGCAGATTGAGCAAAAATAGTGTATGAAGAAAAGCTAGGTTTTATTTTTGGGGCTTGAGAAGTAACAAACCTTGCAGTTTGATGTACTTGAAAAGCTAAATTGGTATTATTTGTTTATTCAGGACCAATCCAAGTTATTGATGAGCATTTCAATATGGTACTTCCAAATTGTTATGATGCAATTGGATTGATGCTCATGATTCGTATAATTCACCAGCACCAGGTGGGACTTAGTTCATAATATTTTTTATTTCTAGTTGATCGGTTATTAGTCTTATAATTCTTCATACCGGAGGAGCATAATTTTTGTGTGGTAGCATCATATCATTTATTACAGTACAGGATCCATTGCACCCTGAATGTTGAGTGCGATTTTATCAGCAACAGTACCCGGATTTGCTTGGTACATTTCACCATATTTCATAGCTGTGTAAAATCCGCTTTAAGAAGGATAAACACGGTGCATATCAAAATATTTCTCTCCCGAGACTTGGACTAGTACATACCTGTACTGGACCTGGCCTACACTGAATTAAGCTAATCAGCTAACTAGTTCCTTCAATTATGCAAATGAACGGCGCACAGACAAAAAGAAAAGCAACACAAACAAAATTGACGCTCAACTTTCAACTTTTAAACCAACCCTATTTCTTAAATATTTATGTTGTAACTTGTAGATATGCACTTTTTTCTCTTTTAGGGAAATCTAGTGTCTCTGAGGATCATTCTATTTTCTCTTGAAGAAATTAGAATGAGCTGGTACCACAACTGGAATTATTCAGTGCTGCTTGGCTGATACCATCGTGTTCTAAAAAAATAGTGAAATGCCATTTTGCATCCTTCCTCGTATGTTATTTAACTTTGATATTTTAAAACTTTTGGCAGCTTATTATGTTTAGGAGGCGTATTCCTTGCTTAGATTCTTACTTAGACAAGGTCAGAACTTGGCATCCATTTTAGACTTCTTGTACTGGTTATGTCTTTCTTTCTATTGCAATTTGTTGGTATAAAATTTTGTTCTTGGTTTGCGATCATTAATTTCCAGTCCATGCTCTCTCTGAAGTTACAAGATATTCAAGAGGAGCATTCTTATTTGAAAAAAAAAAAAATCTCTGGCATTATTTTATGAAACCTTTAAAATGACCCTTTTGTACTGTTTAATATGTCCATTTCTAATGTACAACTGCTCAGAACCTCAAGTTAAATAGACGACTATTCAATAAGAACTGTAACAACTGTAAATGTTGCAGTAACATGTCTTTAGGACTAGCTGTTGAGCCACCTTTATTTATTTTACGCTCAGCAGTACCCCATTTGTAATATGCAAAGGGCTTAGTAGCTTAAGCTTATGGACAGCTGTGCTGGAGACTTCATATTCTTGTCAACTGTCTGTTCTTATGGAATCTTGTCTGTGCAAACTAAGAGCATAAACCTGTAATCATTGCTTTAAATCTGTGCTCTATAATGTGGGATTTGGCAGGTAAACATGTCACTGTGGCCTCGATTCAAGATGGTATTCGATATGCACCTGAGCAGCCTGAGAAATGCAAACGTGAGAAGTCTATGGGAGGATGATGTGCATCCGCACTATGTCATGAGGCGGTATGCTGAGTTTACTGCCTCTCTTGTGCACCTAAATGTTGAACATGGTGATGGTCAGGTTTGTTTCTTTTTGAGTAAGTTTGCAAATTACACCAAATATTGTTCTGCATTTCCAATTAACTCTCGACTTTGTTTGGAGTTTTACCAACAAACCAACAATTAGACTAGTGCTATGGAAATGGCTCCTTTTGTTACGATTTTGTTTCTTACTGCTAGGTTACACTCTTTTTTTCAAGGAAAATTTAGCCATTCTTTTGTCCTAAGTTTTAACAGTTGTGTAATATACCCAAAACCAGAAAGGTGCAAAGTGCAAATTTGCTAGATTGAGAATTTAGGGTATCACTTGCAAATATGGTAATTATTGGGTATAGTTTGGAAAAATTAACCATGTGCCTTTTCTCGACTTCTTTAATTGCTTTGATCAGTTTACCATATACACTAACATAATGGATTTTGTTTCCATTTATGGTTGGCTTATTTTCTACATCCATTGACCATTTTTGTTTCTGTTTTATAGCTTGATCTAAACCTTGAGAGATTGCGAATGGCAGTTGAGGATCTACTAGGGAAATTGGCCAAATTATTTTTGAAGCCCAAGTCCCAGACCATTTTCCTAATAAACAATTATGATATGATCATTACCATACTCAAGGTAAATAGTCCATTTAAGAATGCTTCCCTTTTTTACCTTGCAAGGCCTCAAAATAGCCCATATCTGCATGCAAATTATTTAAAAAAGAAGACGAGTATTTTGTGCCCCTGCGTTACGGGAAAAATTTGCCATGCCCTTGAAATCCTATTTTTCAGATTTATGTCAATGTCCTCCTCTCTCAGAGAAAAGGTGAAAAAAAGGGTTGATTTGGCATGTAACCACACGAATAGCTGGAAACAAGATATATCAGGCATTTCAGGGGTAGCCAGTATAGTGTATTTTTGAGATGTTGCAAATGCCATTGAGCAAACTATTTTCTGATACAACCCTCAGGAAATCATGGAATGTACCAAAACATTACAGTTTGTCCCGCAGAAGCTGGAAATTTGGATGCATAAAGATGTTTAGTTGCTTATAATAATTGTCTGGTTTTGCCAGTAACATTGGAAATGTCCATCCCTCTTGAGGTTAATTTGACCAAGTTTTTATGTACAGGAAGCTGGCACAGAGGGAGGAAAGGCACAGTTGCACTTCGAGGAAATCCTAAAGAGCAATATTGCAATATATGTTGTGAGTTATTTTATGTAGTTATAATTTCAACTAAGTATATGCTTAGGTAGGAGCTATCTATAAACAAGGTTAACCATACCATGTTGTACTGTTATTTAGGTCAGATCTTGTATGGTGCCTGTTTTACTAACTTGAACTTTTGTCACATTTGTTTTCTTCTTGGCTTCTATAATGCTTAGTTGCACAACTGCAGCTAAACATGAGTCTTATTGGGATAAATTGAGGTAATTGATGCTTAACTGCACAAAGTGGTTGGATTGAATTTGGTCTAAACAATTCTTAATTGCGCAGCAGATGATTTACTTTAGGTTGTTCACCTGCACCAACCGTATACATTTGTAATCTTTTTGGTTTTTTAAATTCTTTTAATGCAATTTGGGCCTTCTATTTCTTGAGAATGTAGAATGCACGAGCATTTTGCGGATTGAGAAGTCAAATTACTCTAAAAGTTTGTTTGGTCTTATATCATTCAGCTATAGGACCTTTGTATCTTTTTTCTATTTTGAATTATTTTGTATTTTTAACAGGAAGAGCTGCTCCTGGAGCATTTTAGCGATCTTATTAGATTCGTCAAAACACGTGCATGTGAGTGTGCCTGAGACAGATTTTTGTATGTTGTGTTTTAGTTAATTTTTGTTGGGCATAGGACCATTAATCTAGTGTTGATGTTATATATATATACAATAAAAAAATTGAAGAAGATAAATTTGATGCCCTACTGGAAGATGCCCAGACCAGTACAGTATAGAGCATCGTACTGACCATTGTGTGTTTCTTGTGTGGCGCTTTACTCTTTTTCTTTTCTCACTGTAGCTGAAGAATCCGGTTCAGCTGGGGAGAAGCAGCCTACTGTACAAGAGGTAGAACCACTGATCAAAGACTTTGGATCAAGATGGAAGGCTGCCATAGAGCTGATGCACAAAGATGTGATAACCTCTTTTAGTAACTTTCTATGTGGTATGGAGATTTTAAAAGCCACGCTCACCCAGCTTTTGTTATACTACACAAGGCTCTCTGATTGTGTTAAGAGGATTAATGGAGGCTCCGCACTAAACAAGGATTTGGTATCTATTTCCTCCATTTTGTACGAGATCAAGAAGTTTTCTAGAACCTTCTAGACACTAATCAATCTATTATCCGTTTTAGACTAAGTTGGTTGGTTGTATTGTTATTGTCATCTTTTAGTTATTATAGTTCGTTCTATTTCTTTTTGCCAATTTTCTTGTATTCCGAAAGGATAGTGTGTATTTTCCCTTGCCTTATTATTATTATTTTTTTGCTCAATACGTTCCACTTACCTCATGATAAGATAATGGTATTGATGATAATGAGAATAATGTGGTAATATTTGCTTCATTTGCTCGTTTTTGAACGGACAAATTTATTAGACATGTAAAAGACATTATTTAGAGTTTATCCGTAAATGTAAAAGACATTATTTAGATAATATGTTAACAACTGCACACGATGCACTGTAAATGTACTATAGAATAATTACAGGCAGGATATTACTGTTATTCATATTGTATGGATAAATTGATGCAGATGTAAAAGACTATTTAAAGAGTTTGTTTGTTAGTTTTGGTGATCTTACGATCATAATTAAATCCTAGATTGATTGAAGTATCGGAATACGCACACAAGACAATGTAAATGCGTTATTTGCTTGTTTTTGAATGAAAAAAATTAAAAGAAAAGTAGAAGACATTATTTAGAACGTAGTTGTGACTTTTGGTGATCTAACAACCGTAATTGAAGCATAAATTGATTTAAATGTCAGCAACTACACACAACGTCCGAAATTTGTATAAATATCCAAATCAAATAACAAATTACGAAATATACCATGTTTTGCAATGGAATTCGAAAAATATCCAATCCGGTTATCCAATAACCGGATTTGATACAAATTTCCGGTTAACCACTGCCCGGACTCAAAAAAACAAATCCGGTTAATGGTTAACCGGATTTGTGCATTTTGCTTTTTTTTTTTTTTTTAAACAGAAATTTTTTATTTTTTTTATTTTTTGTATTAAATATTAGAAATGTTGAATATATTTCTTTGAAAATAGATGGAATACAATATAATTTGATTTATTAGAAAGACTGCAATAAATAACCCGGATCAATATTTTTCAGATCGGATTTTTTGCGGCTGTAAGAAAAATTAATATATTTCTTTATGTGTTATTGGAAAAAAAAAAAAATAATTAGATTCTGAGTTATTGATCTCGGTTCAAAAGTCACTTCTAGGTAATCCAGAAAATATTGTGATCCTTCTAGTATATTTAATTTATAAAAAGTTGTATCTATTTTTGAAAAAAAAATCAAAACTTTAATTTATTTAATAATTGTTTTTCAAAATAAATATACATAAAAGTTGAGAGTTTGATTCTCTCTTCAACTTCGTAGCTTCAACAAAGATTTTTAATTTTTTTTTTATCTGAAAAACCACTGTACTTATTCGAACAGCATTTATTATTCCAACGCTATTTCACTCAATAATTTACCAAATAGTCACTAATTAAAGATTTAATTTTTTTCTTCTGCCAACCGCGTATTCCACTCTTTTCTTATAAATGCACGCACTTTAGAGCGGAAGTGGATACATTTATGAACGAGTGGATGTGTTCCTTGAAAATATCGATTCAGTTACGAAATAGGAAGTTAAACAGTTAATATTTATTTCTAATTCCGAATTTCTCCATCTAAAACAATCCCGTAACTTCTCGTGTGTGTGTTTGTTTTTTTTTTTTTTGAGCGCACATTTGCCGCATAAAATGATGATAGCACACATATATTACTTTTAGGACCCTGATAACAATCTCCGCAGGTCTATCCCCGCAAAAAACCCCGCACAAACTGCCAAAAATATCATGGGGGGAACCGCCCAGTCATTAATGCTCCGCAGAAACTGTTAGTATTTAACTTGAAGCATCAAAGTATTTATCTTGAATTCGCAAAGTATTAATCCCTATGCAATGATCTCTATTTAGGAAAGAATAAATCAACCCATGAGTTGTCCCCGCACAAAATTTTTTTTTTTTTTGAATCGTCCCCGCACAACTGGGGACCATTAAATAAGCAATCCCCTCATAAATACTTGCCATTTATCCCCGCACAAATTTTTCTTTTTTTCTGGATTGTCCCCGCAAAACTGGGGACCATTAAATAAACAATCCCCTCACCCAATGATAAATACTTCTCAGACATAAGGATAAATACTTATCAGACATAATTGCAACTTTTAGTACAATATCAATGATAAATACTTCTCAGACATAAGGATAAATACTTTATGATATATGGATAAATACTATATGTTACATAGATAAATACTTCTCAGACATAATTGCAACTTACAGTAAAACATCTGTGACAATGATAAATACTTCCCATATATAATCGTAAATACTTGTCAGAACAACGATAAATACTTTCTTGAATTTTGTTCTTGAACTTGTCAATAAGTAATGTTTAATCAAATCAAAGTATTATCATGGCAGGGACAATGATAAATACTTCTCAGACATAAGGATAAATACTTGTCAGAACAATGATAAATACTTTCTTGAACATCAATAAACAGATTAATATTTATTAGCGGAAATTGTTATTAAATGATAGTATAATTAATGCGTGGATTGTTATTAGATGACAGTATAATTAATGTGGGGATTGTTAATTAATGCGGAGATTGTTATTAAATGGCAGTAATTAATGCGGGGATAAATGGAAATTCTTAGAGGAATTAATGCGGGGATTAAAGGCAATTAAGGGAGTTAATTTGGAGAGAGAGAGTGCGGGGTTAAATGGGGGGACAGGATTGAGGGGATTGTTATAATTATTCAAGGGGCCGTGATATTCAGATCAAAAGGCTCGTAATATTTCTTAATTTTTAGGGTGATGTGTTAATTTTTCTTTTTTCTAATTCGCATTATACGCTTAGATATACTGACTAATAATATATATACATCATTTTTTACTACAAATTTTTGCCTCTGCGGCGCGTAAACTATACAATGTATGAAATGCGTTGAATGTCATGACAGATCACAGACATTTGAGCGTAAAAATTGTGTAGTTGTACAAATTCGTTGAATACCATTTCATCATTTAACACAGATCCGTTGAATCTGTATAGAGATTTCAAAGTTTGTCGTTTGTTTAATGTAAACAATAAATGCAAAAATCTTTAGTAACGCGATGTTCACCTTTTTTTTTTAAATGTGAACAAGAAATACAAATATCTTCCTAGTAATGTTCTTAACAACCAACGAATACTACATTATACGCTCAAATTAAATTGAAATAAAATTAGTAGCTACTACCAAATTTAAAAAAAAAAAAGCCTTAGTAGTTACTACCAACTTTCAAAATAAAAAAGGAAAATTTAAATATTAGAACAAACTATTAGTTTCTTATTGTGGTGTTCAGCATCCTGGAATTTATAATACACAATAAGAGTTACACCTTAAAATATTTATAGTTATTCTGCATCATTTGTATTTTCTGACTCATTCAATTTTATTGTTCTTATTATCTATTTCGGATGACTCGTGTGTTACGCTTTTATCTTATCACATAAAAGTTTTCTTTTTTTTTGATATATCTTATCACATAAAAGTTGTGTATTATCTAAGATGTTTTAACTCTTAAAAAAAAAATACATTTATTAAATGTTGTAACAAATATTCGAGCGTAAATTTTGTGTAGCTAATAAATCTGTTGAATACAATTCCATCATTCAATGCAAATCTATTAAAATTGCTTACGGACTTTTAACCAAAATAAATAAATATATATACGGATTTTTCAAGGTTCATCATTTTTCTAGTGTGAACAAAGAATACAAACATATTTTATAACGGGAGATTCATTGTTTCTCTAATGTGAATATTAAATATAAACATGTTTAGCAACGCAATGTTCATTGTTTTTTATAATATAAACAATAAATACAAATCTCTTTAGTAACGCTCTCAACAACCAGTGCATAATACATATTAAAAAAATATTGTTTTTTTTTTACAGGGGTGTTCAAATCATGGAATTTTTAACATACAAAAAACAATTACGTCTTAGAAAAATTATAGTTATTATGCAACATCTATATTCTAATTCATCCGATTTTATTGTTCTTATCATCTATTTTGATCGGATGACTCATGTGTTATGCTTTTATCTTACTGTATAAAAAATGTGTATAATACACTCGAGATGTAATTTAACTCTTAAACAAATACAATTATTGAACGTTGTAACAAATATTTGAGAGTATTTTTTTTGTAGCTATACAAATCCGTTGAATACGATTCCACCATTCAATAAATCCATTGGATTTGTGCGGAGTTCCAAGTTTCATCGCTTCTTTAATGTGAACAAAAAAGACAAATATTTTTAGTAACGCAAGATTAGTCATTTCTTTAATATGAACAGTAACTACAATTTTTTTTAGCAACACAAGGTTCATTGTTTCTTTATGTGAAAACAATACAAATGTTATTTTTTTAATATCATGGAATTTATAACATATAAAAAGAATTACGTCTTAAAAAATTACAGTTATTATGCATCATCCATATTCTAATTCATCCGATTTTATTGCTCTTATTATATATTTTGATCGGATGATTCGTGTGTTACGCTTTTATCTTATTGTATAAAAAACATGTATAATATATCCGAGATGTAATTTAACTCTTAAACAAATACAACTATTGAATGCCATAACAGATATCTGAGCTTAATTTTTTTTTGTAGCTATACAAAACCCACTATTCGGTAAATCATACGGAGTTTCTAAGGTTCATCGTTTATTTAACGTGGACAAAAAATACAAATATCTTTAGTAACGCGAGGTTCGTCATTTCTTTAACGTGAACAATAACTGCAAATATTTTTAACACACACAAGGTTCATCGTTTCTTTAATGTGAGCAAGAAATACATCCAAGATGTAATTTAACCCTTTATTCTATAGTCTAGATCACAACCAAATATAACCTAAAAAAATGTATATAATATATCTGAGATGTAATTTAACTCTTAAACAAATAAAACTATTACATATTTCTCTACATAAATTATTGCGCACGAATACAACTCTTGCGAAATATAGTAAACACTTGTTTCATTTTCCAATTTATATTGTAAAAAAAGTACCACCTATAGAAAATGAATAATTATTTATGTACCTGCGCTATAGTACCCGTACAGTACTCGCGCTACAGTACCCGCATTTAGAGGAATAATGTATTATGGTTCCCACTAATTATATTGTGTTCACTAATTATTATTCTTAAAAGATATTATATAGTCTCAACTAATTATTATTCTAAAATTCCAGCAACACTCTTTCAAAGACTCAGCACTAATTCCGCGTCAATATTTCTCTAACAAAAATAGTTGACCTCATAAAAATAAATACTTCAGTGCATAGATATAAATACTTTCAATACTTAGATATTAATACTTTCAGTGTCATATGTAAAAAGAGGAGGGATCTAATTAGAACATTATGACAGTTTAGGTCCTCACAAGCAGTTATGTAAAAATTACAACATTATTTACTATATAGATATAAATACTTGTGTTCTTTGAACTATATACTTCAAGATTTGACTATTAATATTAAAAAAAAAGTTATAGATCTGAAACGATTGCAGTCTCCACAAGCAATTATGGCAGTTTAGGTGCGGGTACGATTATTTAAAAATAATTAATTTATCATTTACATTGTTTACTATATAGATATAAATACTTGTGTTCTTTGAACTATATACTTCAAGATTTGACTATTAATATTTTAAAATAAAGTTACAGATCTGAAACAGTTGCGGTCCCCACAAGTAATTATGGCAGTTTAGGTGCGGGTACGACATCATAAATTTTAAAAAAAAGTGCGGGTACGATTATTTAAAAATACTTAATTTATCATTTTACATTGTTTACTATATAGATATAAATACTTGTGTTCTTTGGACTACATACTTCAAAATTTGACTATTAATATTAAAAAAAAAGTTGCAAATTTGAAGTGCAGTTATGACAGTTTGGTCTCCACAAACAGTTATGGCAGTTTAGATGTGGGTATTGTGCGGGTACTGTAGCGCGGGTACTCATATCAGCTTCCATAGAAAATATGGGTGAAAAATAAAAAAGATGAAAAAGATTAATTTTGGAAATCAGTCCAATAAATCTTCACAAGACCAATATTAAAACCCTAAAACGTCGTCGCCTCCAAAATTTCAAACTTAATCCTTCCCTCAAAGAGAAAGAAAAGATTTCTCAAAAAAAAAAAAAAAAAAGAAAAGAAAAGAAAAATCACACTGGATGACGTCACTCCCAGGTCTATAAAACTTTACCACTCTCAAGTCTCAGCCGGAGTTTTTGGGTTTCGTTGCAGCTAGTTCTCCGTTTCTTTCCTCTGGCGCGGGAAAAGAGCAAAGTTTCCCCCCCATTTTCCCCATTTTTATCACTCTCCACGCCAAAACGCCAAAACGCCAAAACCCTAACCCTAGATCATCTAAAAAACTCCTCCTTTCCTCATTACTCATAAAATATATCTCTCTCTAATCGCTTCCTCCAATGGTGGGTTTGGCAATGGGGGAGAATTCTGGGCAAGAAGAAGAGAAATTGAAGCACGACGACGAGGATGGCGATCAATCTAAACGGTTGATTTCCTTAGATCGCATCTATTCAGCAACTGTTCCTCAAAATTCCATTGGTGACAAGCCAGCCATCGTTTATCAAAGGAAGAGGAAGAGAGAGTCGGAATCTGAGAACAAGAAGGGAAGAATAAGGAGGAACAGCAGCTCTAAAAAAGAGCCGACCAGACTCGGTTCTAGGGTCGAGTTGGGGACTGGGGAGAGGAAGTTAAGAGGGAATGCAGGAATCGAGAGAGAAACCCCTGGGAACCGCAGGGACAGTAGTTACAAGAGTAAGAAGAGGAAACGCGGTGCCAACGGGTTAAGTGCAGGATCCACCAGCAAGGCTTCTGCGCAGCTTGCAAAGAAATGGGTCGAGTAAGTTTCAATTGAAGGATTACAGTACCAAAATTGCTGGCACTGTATTGAGCATGATCAGAAATTATCCCTTTTTGAGTGAATTAATTCACATCCTCTTTACTGGAGTTTGATAATTTTCTATAATTTTGGTTAGTTTCACTTATTGTGCTCAACTGGTACTTCTTTTGTAAGTTGGTACTATTTACACAGTACAATATTTATTAAAAAAATGTTACAACTGACGGCATTTGTGTGAAATTTGGTGATCTACTGCCCTAGTACTTGCAAAACAAGCAGAAACTTGAACTGAAACCAGAAGCTGTGCAAAATTAGCACAAAATGAACAAAAATTCCATATGTTCTCTATCAAAAACCCATAGTTTAGTTCTCTTTCTAATAATATTTTTCAGAAAAATCTTCCTTTTACTTGAATAAACTTATTTGTTGAGCATGAAGGTGGTTTCCTTTTCTTATATTGATTCCTTTCTGTATAGGTTGGAGATTGAAGGCGCTGATCCTATTGCATTCGTCGGTCTAGAATGCAAGGCAAGTTTGATTGAATCAATTTCATTTTTTTGTTTATTTATTGTTTTCTCGAGGTATATTTTCAGTTATAATTTTGTTACTCTCTCTACTATAGGTGTTCTGGCCCTTGGATAATTACTGGTACAAGGGCTCAATCAGTGGTTATTCCCAAGAAACAAAGAAACACGATGTAAGTAATTTAACTATATCACAAGCTGCATGGTCTTGTTCAGTAGGTTTCACGAGTTACTTAGAACTTCAATGATGATGATCTGGTGTTGATCAAGGTAGATGGTAGGATACTGGCCGGTGCCTGCTCTTTTGGTAGTCCCATGTTTTTTTGGGCCTGACACCTTTTAAGAATTTCTGGTTGAATTAAGGTGTAATTAGGTGATAAATAGTGTGGCATTTTAATTTATCAGTAGGTTACCATATGGTTCTAGTTAGTGGTTCTCAAAATAAAGAATGAATCTCCATCCTGTTTTGGTGGGTCAAGACCAATTATGCTGAATTAAATGTGCTTGTGCTATTTTATCACTTTGCCTTATAATTAAGTTTGAATTTTCTCTCTAAGTTGGGAGCCTTAAATTATCACCACAGCACTTGATGTTAGTTGAGCCAAAAATCTTAATGGATCAGGGATTGATTGCACAGTGGAGCCTGAATTGATTAGTAATTGCACAAATTAAGGAAACAAGGGTCAACTGCACAATTGTTTCAATCACACTGATTTTTTCAATTGACTCTCAACTATAGAGAGGAGAGTCAATTGATTAATTGGAATATATAGAGGCTAGTTGCAAAATTCATGCTTCTAAACATTGAGATATACAACAAATTACGATTTAGGTGGAATACAAGGATGGGGAGAAGGAAACAATGAACTTCTCCGAAGAGAGAATGAAGTTCAACATTAGCTCTGCAGAAATGCTACAGCTGAATCTGAAATGTGGCTCAACTAACTTAGAGAAGAATTTACATAACGAATTGATTGGCTTAGCTATGAATTTTCATGACTGCCAAGACCTGGATCCTGGTGATGTTGTGTGGGCCAAGATCACAGGTATTTTGCAGTTATAAGCTGGAGATTGAACTGAACTGAATCCAATTGGATTTTGATTGCACAATTGAGGGTTAAGTAGGATTAGTTTAAGCTGAACCGAGGAAAAAACTTGGTTAAAAATTGTATTACTGGAAAGTTCTGCAATTTCAAATCGTACTGGTTCAGCTCCTTATAGGGGCCTGCCTCACCAGTATTGGTTCCTTTGTTTATACCGATTTATCCCTTAACTGTGGAATTGGCTGTTCGTTTAACCCTCCTTATCTGCTCTAAGTTGTGCAGTCAAGCCACACAGAACCAAAGAAGGAAAAAAGGACAGAAGGGTGGACCTCTGTCCCTCCCTTACTCTTACACTGACACACATGAATTCTGTTTCTGATACATGGTTGTGACAGGACATCCAACATGGCCAGCTGTAGTGGTTGATGAATCAGATTTATGCGAGAAAAAAGGATTGAAGCCAAACCGGTTACACCAATCGATTCTTGTTCAGTTCTTCGGAACTCATGATTTTTCAAGGTTCCTGCTCTTTCTGAGATCAGTCGATACAACACAAATACATATTGAACAAACAAAAGGCACTCTTTAGCTATGGTTGGAATTGTACTTCCAACTCATTTTGTTTTTGCTGTTCGTAATTTTGATAGAAAGTAATTGAATTGGTGTTGGTGTGGTGTTCGGTAAGTTTCCTTTTTTTTTGTTAATGTTCAACAGTACCGCAATAATTGGTTGCGAAATGTATTGCACGCCACAAAGGATACTATGCATTTCAGTCCTTTAACAATAACTGACTTTCTCTTATGGTTATCCATACTTGAAAACCTTTGAAGTAGCAAACAGATGTGCCTTCAATTATGGAAAGCGTGGCAAAAGAATCAATTGCGATAATACCTTTGTTGTTGTGTTTAAGTTCCAATAAAAGCTCAGTTTTCTCTCATATCCCCCTTCACCCTTTGGTCAATATATTACTTTGTGGTCTGTGTGTGTGTGTGTCTATATATCTCCTCTATATTATGCATGTTTATATATATATATATAGATAGAGAGAGGCTATCATGCTTTGGAAAGTAAAGAGGGTGTTTTGCTTCCCGTTCATATCTTCATTTTCAAAGTTCAAACAGTCAATCCGAACTTCTCAACATGATCTTCATATTGACATGTACTTGGAGACCGAATTTTACATTTTTTTGGATTTTTTTTTACTATTTTTTAGAATTTTTGAAAATCACAGCTTTTCATTAAATAAAAAATTCAGAAAAACACTGATTTTCAGAAATTCTAAAAAAATAGTAAAAAGTTTCCAAAAAATTTCAAATTTGGTCTGCAAGCTCATTACAATATGAAGATCATGTTGAGAAGTTCAGATCGATTGTTTGAACTTTGAAAATAGAGATATGAGTGGAAAGTAAAACACCCTCTTTACTTCCCAAAGCATTGTAGCATCACTCTCTCTCTATATATATATGAATGACTAACTGAACCTATATTATTATTAGGGCGCTAACACTGCTCTGTCATAAAAAAAAAGTGGATAATAAATAAAAAGGAATGAATAAAAGAAAAGGATTTATATTATTGAATCAACAATAGCCAAAATCTTGCTTTAGGTATAGTGGCTGATATTCTTGTTTTGATTTCAGGATTAAGCCAAAGCAAGCGATACCATTTCTAAATGGCCTTTTCTCATCTTTGGATACCAAGTGCAAACAAGCAAATTTCTACCGCAGCTTAGACGAGGCCAAATTGTATGTAATTTTACACAACTCACTGCTTTTGTTATTTCTTTGCAAATTGAACTCAGCATTTTGTCCCTCTTTGCAAGTAACACCCTATTTTCCTGTGCATGCTATCAACGTCCAACTGTTATTTAACACACAGGTTAAGTGGAACAAAAAAATGACTATAGGCCTACGGGCCATGGAAGATGCAAAAAAAAAAAAAAGTGGAAGAAAAAAATGACTTATTGTACCAGATTTTTTTTTCATATAAACCTGACCACTTTGATATCTGGTTGATCTGTACTTTCCAAATCTGAAGTGCCGGGTTATGGCCTTACTCTGCTTGAGGCACTAATTTCCATATTTAAAATATATATTTTGGATCTACTGGTTGATCTTAGTATCTCAAAAGAAGGGGGGTGTTATCTGCAAAAACAACAAAGGCTTGGTTGTTTAGGTATTGCAAAACTCTGTTTATTAGCCTCTGATGCAAATAGCAGTGCATAATAATAATATGTTCATGATGTTTTTATAGTAGATTCATAGTGGTCTCTGCATGCATTTATTTCTAACAATAAATTTTACTTTATTCATTTTTAGGTATCTTAGTACGCAACAACTTCCTGCGATAATGCTTAAGCTTCAAAAGACCATTAAGTACGACAAATCTAAGATTTCTTCTGACTGTGATGATATAGATTCATCTAGTAACCATTCAGGCGTACAGGAAGCAACTGATTTTGTAGAATTGACCCTGGAAAATCTTCGTGTAACTAGCCTAGGCAAGTTTTAGTATACTAAAAATTATTTACGGAAGTAAAAGTTCCCAATATATATTATTTTATTTTATTTTTACTGAATGTAACTTTTCAGGAAGAATTGTATGTGATTCTGATCATTTTCACACAAAGCAATTTATATGGCCTGAAGGATATACTGCTTTTCGGAAATTCAAATCAACAAAAGGTACAATAAATCCAATCTGCCTTGCTCAATTTCTATCTGTTTATTCTAAATCTGATTGATGTGATATGATTTGGTATTAGATCCAAGCATGGTGACATCATACAAAATGGAAGTTTTAAGGAATCCCAAATTTAAGGCACGGCCATTATTTCGAGTTTCATCAGAAGATGGATTTCAGGTAGGGTTTAGCCCTAATTTTTTCTATGTTATCTTTTTATGTGTGTATTAGTCTCCGACTGTAAAAGTGTTCTTGATATTGCTTTTGCAGATCGAAGGGTCCTCACCTAGTGTCTGTTGGAGGGAGATTTACAGCCAAATAAGTAAAAATCAGATAAATGGTCTTAGTTCAGGAAAGGAGGAAAACCAAAATCCTAAATCTGGTTCACACATGTTTGGCTTCTCCAATTCTCAAGTTATCCAACTTATTCGGGTATACATTCCAATATCTACTCAAAAGCATCAAGTTGTTATGATCGTTAGTATACTTAACCTTGAAATGTGCAATTATGTAGTGAACACTACAAGGAAACACACATTTAAGAACAATGAAAGTATTACAGGTTTTAATTGCTTAATAATTTTTTGGGAAAATACAATTATTAGGGATTGCCGAATGCACAACTATGTACGAAATATTTTGAAAATGAAGATCTTTCTCTTGGATATAGAGCTGTCAGGGTTGACTGGAAAGATCTGGACCGATGCAATGTTTGTGACATGGATGAGGTACCAAACAGATTATCTCTCTGCTTATTTACTGAATACACTGGTTTTGTTTAGTACCTTGAGATCACAATAAAGTGCCTAGCATTTCGAAATTACCAACTATTTTTAGATTATGGTCTTTGCACCTCAACTGTCTTTTGCCACCTAAAACTAGATTTTTAATAATATTCTGTATTTTATTAAAAAAATTAGTTTTGTTTTTCATTTCAACTTTCCAGGAGTATGAGGACAATCTGTTCTTGCAGTGTGATAAATGCCGGATGATGGTTAGTATGTACTGAATTGTCAGCTTGGAATCCATTTGTTTGGCTCAATTGATCCACCATATTTATTTATTTATTTATATATATTCTATTGCTACCTATTTTTTTAGGTGCATGCAAGATGCTATGGTGAACTAGAGCCCTTGGATGGTGTGCTTTGGCTGTGCAATTTCTGTAGACCAGGTGCTCCCGATTCACCTCCAAGATGCTGCTTGTGCCCTATTACTGGTATTCCTTTTACTTCTGTCATTATTTGATCATTATTCACGAGTGTCTGATACTGCTGGTTGAGGTTTATTATGGAGATGTTATACCCTTGATGGCCAATGTAGCTTCAAATAATGTGGTATACTATATCTGTAATTTTATAATACAAACATCATTTGTTCATATATAGGCATCTTTGTTTGTTTATAATTTTTTTTTCTGCAATGGCAATTAGATATGAAAATTGATTGTACTGCCTGTACTATTGATGAGCACTGTTACATTTTTCGTTGTTGGTTTTTTGGATTACAGGCGGTGCAATGAAACAAACAACGGATGGTCGATGGGCCCATCTGGCTTGTGCTATCTGGATTCCAGGTTACAAGAATTTGAAGATTTTTTATGTTCACTAATTCTCGGTTTTTATTCTTAAAGATCATGAAGCACTCTGTCCCCTAAAATACAAATTAAATTGTTCCAGAAACATGCTTAATAGATATAAAGAGAATGGAGCCTATCGACGGGATAAGCAGAATAAACAAGGTTTTGATATTTCTGTTTCTTTTAGTATCACTTTTTCTGAATACATAGTACTGCATTAAAGGATGCCAATTTTTTGTATGATCAACAATTTACTACTATACAATGCTTCACACTTGCTTTGCTTTGGTATTGAATTGCACAATTGCGGGTAAACTGAGGTTAGTGTTGGAACTGATGGCAATTTAAGATCAACCACAACTAAATGTCTAAACCAAGAGCTATTGGTTAAAGTAGCACTATATTGCAAGGATTAACTGTTATTATAGTTATGATTGAATGACTAAAATATTCTCTTATTTTACGAAAACATGCGACATGTGCAAATTACAATTCCAGGATCGGTGGAAACTGCTGTGCAGCATCTGCACAGTTCCCTACGGGGCTTGTATTCAGGTATTTGTGGGAGCCTTTTGTTGTTATTTATTTATTTATTTTCAATAATCAGTATTCTAACTGCTGTTATATACTCTTTTGTGTTTCAGTGTTCTCATCACAACTGCTGTGTTGCATACCATCCTCTGTGTGCACGTGCTGCTGGCCTCTGTGTTGAGGTCAGTAAATAGTTTTTATTATTGGACTGTTTCATTTTCTCCCCTGTAAATAATTGTTATATCTTGCCTGCGCAAGCAAGTCATACTGGATGGATTGTGGGTCTTTTTATTTCCATATTTTATAAATTTATCTATGATTGTATTAAGTATGCTCAAACAAATAGACAGTAAAAATTCTCATTACGTAATCCAAAAGGAAAACAATTATTGCTATGTTTTAAAATAAAATAATAAAAAGCACACAAGCCCAGAAAAGGAAACAATGATATCCAACTGCTACTGACTCAATAATTCTGTCCCTGTATACATATTTTTTTATCTGTTTATTAGGCTCTTTATCCATTCATTTGTTAATTTATTTATTTTTGTGTAGCTTGAAGATGAGGAAAAAATCCATCTGATGTCTTATGACGACGAAGATGAGCAGTGTATACGCCTCCTCTCCTATTGTAAGAAGCATAGACAACCATCTAAAGAACGCCATCTTTCCCCATCTAAAAACAGCAACCGTAACCCTAATTCTAGCATTAACCCTCCCGGAGCCTCCTCTGGAGCTAACCCCAGCATTCCCCCGCCAAATCCTTCAGGATGTGCAAGATGTGGTATATTTTTCTCTTAAGCTGTGGAGCTGACTGGTACATTGTTTTCAATAATGGCCAAAAGAGCCCTACAATTTCATTCTTAAGAAAAAAAAACGTTGAACCTTTATGAAGTATTAGGTTTATTGTCAGAACTATGCTATCAATTTCTTTCTTAACTGTGAATGGCTCTTCAGTAAGATATAGAATCCTGCTTTCTTTTTTGAACTGGAATTTGTGAAGAACTAGTTTAAAGTATAATGTATACACATTTTAGATAATTTTGTTTTAGCTTTGCATAACAACAAGAGATATCCTCTTCCCTTCTCACAAAGAAATTGGATAAAAAAAACTTTATGAAATGAAAGACTATAATAGTTCAATCAGTGAGAAACTCAGAATTTTTCATCAGCACAGTCCAAGTTAGCACATATATTTTTAAAACATTATTGTTATTATTATGTTTTGCATAAATTATGTCATCTTTAAAAGTTAAGTGGCACTGGGTACCGCACTTTGATCTATATATCCCTTTGGCATTGAATGTAAAACATATGATGTGGCAATGGACTGGTCTGGGGTTGGGTCTGTTTTTCATTATAGTGCTGTCAATAAAAGAAAGTGCTTATTGCTTTGACATTTTTTAAAGTAAGAGGCTAAATGATGTATAATGCATTGGTCAGGCTGGCTTGTTGGACCAAAATTGCAACACGGCTAAATTATTATTTGATTTTGTTAAGACATTAGTTTGATCTTTCAGCATTAGCCTCTTTATTAAAAAAGAAATGAAAATTCAAATCAAGACACAACTGCAGCAGGTCAAGAAACCCCAACAAGGACCCACCTATCTGGGCCAAATTTACTTGGTCAGATTGTTTCAAAAATTGCCATCACTAGTAGCACACATGTTCAATTCTATACTTTAGGACCTAATTGTTTTATTTTGGAAAAGAACCTTATGACTTCTTGAGGAGAAGGGGCCAGAAGCAGCCAGAAGTCCTGGCTGCAGCTTCAGCAAAGCGCCTGTATGTGGAGAACCATCCGTACCTAATAACTGGAAGTCGTCAGAATGGAGCATCTGGGCGGATCCCGTGCATAGAGTCCATGCACGGCTCATCTGATGTTCCGGTCCATCAAGATCCACTGACAAATAACATTTCTTCTATGGCAGAAAAGTACACGCATATGAAAGAGACATTCAGAAAGAGGCTTGCCTTTGGTGAGATTTGTTTTAGCAGTTTCCCTTTAAAGATAACAGTACAACTGTTAAGTGCCACAGGCTGATTTATAGTAGTACCGAACCCTAATTGGATGGTACTGACCCAGTCCATACCAGGTCTCTATGTGTTTCATATCCTTCCTGATATTCCTATGATACATAATTGGTTCAATATTTTGCTAACGATGATGTTGCTAAGAAGTTTTCAAACTTAAAACTTATGAATACCTTTTTGATAAATTCTCATATGATGTATATGTTACACAATCACACAATTTCTTGATGACAGGTAAATCAAGGATCCATGGGTATGGTGTTTTTGCAAAGGTTCCACATAAAGCAGGAGACATGGTACAACTTTTTATTTTTTTTACATATTAATATGATATTATGAGGTTTCATTGCAAAATTATGGTATTTACATACAATTTTCTTATTTCATTTGCTACTTTGATTTCCTACTAATGTACACATTTGTATTTTGTCAACATATTATATAGGTAATTGAGTACATTGGAGAAGTGGTTCGGCCAGTGATTGCAGATATAAGGGAGCGGCGTACATACAACTCACTAGTGGTTAGTCAACTTTTGATCATAGTTAGATAAAGAGACTAACTCCCCAGGTTGTAAACTTTCTTTCATTAATTACAAATTGTTAGTGGGCAATTCGCCCCTAACATTATAAATAAAGATCTACCTTCTCTACCTCTTTTCTGAACAACACACAACTCAATAAGAAATACTATTGTAGCTGTTGGTTCTGTCTGTGATTTAAGTTAATTAGATTAGTTCAATAACAAACCCAAATGATCAACCAATTGGAATGGTGGCTTGTAAGGTTCTGACAGCTGTGATTACATGTAAATTGGATGTAGGGAGCGGGGACATACATGTTCAGGATAGATGATGAGCGCGTTATCGATGCAACTCGTTCTGGATCCATCGCTCATCTTATTAACCACTCTTGTGAGGTCTGTCGTCTCGCCCATGTAGAAACAAATGTTTCGTATACTTAATTGGATAAGTTTCACCTACACCATACCTCAGCTGTCCCTCATTCACATTGAGGGGCACTATGTCCATCTCTTGTAGGATTATACTTGATGTGCTTGTTTTCCATGGTTACATTTCACATTTTGAGGCTTTGCATCTGTACACAAGGCAGTGTTTCTTGAATTTTCCGAGCACTAGTAATCTAATTTTTATTTTTCCTTTTGTATCCACAGCCGAATTGCTATTCGAGGATGATAAGTGTGAGAGGGACCGAGCATATCATCATTTTTGCAAAACGTGACATTAACCAATGGGAAGAACTTACTTATGATTATAGGTGGGGCCTGCATGCCTTTGTACTAATAATAACAGTTTATCGTGTGCTTGCTAATATGCTGTATTATTTGTTATGTTTCAGATTTTTCTCAGCAGGAGAACAGCTATCTTGTTCATGTGGGTCTCAGAGATGCCGAGGAGTTGTGAATGACACTGAAGCACGAGAACAAGCAACAAAAATTAAAATACCTAGGAGCGAATTACTTAATCTGATAGGTGAAAATAGGTAAACAATGGTTTCTTTATTTCATCATGTAGCTGCTTGGAGCTTATTACATCAATTTTGAATAAATATGCCCTCCATGTGCAAACCAAATGTGCTAAAGTAGTAATACGGGTTCAAATACCGCAGAGATCAGTACATCACAATTCAAAAATGAACTTTTCCAACTATAGATTGTTTCTCATGACTATATTATATTTTACTTTGCCAAATATTTTCAGGCCTGAGAACTAGAAGAGGCTTTGCTCCATGTTTCTAGACCAATTAAAAGAAGTAAGTCCCTTTTGTCAATGTGTCATTTTCTTTACTTTTCAGCACCTTTAGTCAATATATTTCTTGTGATTTGTTAGCTTTAATATTTGACGTTATGAACTAAATCTTTAGTTGATTTAGGTTAGTTTTTTATTCTCTGATTTAGAGTCTCAGGGTTTTAATATGGAATGATTGTTAGATTTGAATTCCCTAACTAGGCTTAAGAGTCTGATACTCTAATATGTTCGACTTGTACACCAGTTGTAGTACAGTGATCCACAATCCTTGTTATACTAACATTGGTATGATGTGTGTACTAGTTTAACTTGTTGGGACATTCCTTCGTGTTCATACTTCCATTGTTGTTACTACCATTTATTAATTGTGAAGGGACTGACAACTGAGGTAATCATATTTATCTGAAATCAGAAAATGATATAGGTCGAGAATATTTGAAATTAACACAACTTGAATTAAATTCAAAATGTCCTTGGTTCTGGCATTTTGTTTTGCTCCCAAGAACATTTTCTGAGCTGAAGGCTTTAAAATTCAATCTCATTTCTCTCTCCATTTTTTTTTCTGAGGAATGCAGGTTGTGGCTAATGCTGTGCATGGGAGTTCAATAACAAAACCTTTTGGAACTTCTACAGTTTGGTTTCTAGGGAGATTCTATCCCTCGTCTATTGAGCATTTTGTAATTATATTATTAATTTTTTAGGAAAAAAAGAGAGATTGTATAGCAATATTTATGCTGTTGAGAACTAGAGAAAGCCTTGAGTACTGCAACAAAGCTTATAGTGTACTGTTGAATTTGAATGTAATGCATAATTTTCCCATGATATTTTGCTGTTGTTGGTGTTATGAATCAGTCAGTTTAACAATTTAGGTTAGCGACCAAACGAGTATATTTCATAAAGAATCTTTCTCGAGAAACAAAAGGTCTCATTAGCTTGGTTGGGCTCCCCCGAGTGTCATAACTCATAAGCTGAGATAGAAATGCGACGCAGTCTTTCCAGTTGGGTGGTCTACGTTGATAATTTACACGGATACTACTATATAGTTTTAGTATTCTCATGATAATATACTACAGATGAAATGTGGGCATGTTATGTACGTCTGGTTTATACCACATGTTCAGTACTTCAGTGATGAAGATTACCTATATGCAAACTCATGAAATTTAAATTTTAATGAGAGTAAATGTATCTTATTAGGAGACTATTTAAGACATCTACTCATTTCCAAAATTTCTATTCAATTTCAAATCTTATTTCGTCTTCATATTTCCTGAAACTTTGCATGACTTGTCCTATGGCAGATGGTTTTACAATTTTTGTTCGTGTATTCTATTACCTGATAAGCGTATTATGCTGCTAGTGCCAGATTTTTTTTTTCTTTTCAGAACTTTATCTTAAAGCATAGCTAAGCCTTAATGAGAATAAGACAGTAAGGGGAAAAAAAAAATTAAAAAGGAATAAACGATATATATTTTTTTCTTTTCTAAGTTTTTTTTGTATAAATTAGTTTTATCATGTCTTATTCAATATCTATCGCGTTGCTACAATTTCATATTAAATATCAGTAGTTTTGAATATATCAAAATTCAAAGCTTTTGGAAAAAAAAGAAAAGAAGAAGAAGCAATAGTTGTCTAGATGTACAGTTTGTAAGAGATGTATATCCCCGTTTGAGTTTGGGTCGAATTGGTCCGATTTGATCAGACGGTATGGATTCAAATTCAAACGGTGACGTAATGGAGCATCCGAACTTATTATGCGCGCCGTCGCAGATCAACGCAACGCAGACATAAATCTGCTGTCATGAGCGAATCTTAAGAAAAAATTTCGTACCCGAATCCCAACAAAGACAGCTAGAATCGGAATACAGAGTCCCGTGATCCCTTTGGAATAGGAAGCCAATCTGCTCCTTTTCTTGAGAAAAGGAGGATCCTCCTATTCTTCAATCTGAACCGTTCAACATCGATCAAACGGCTTCAATTTCTTTTTAACATGGCATGAATCTCAAAGTAAAAATAAATCAGATGTAATTGAAGCCGTTTGATCGATTTTAAACGGTTCAGATTGGAGAATAGGAGGGTCCTCCTCTTCTCAAGAAAAGGAGCAGATTTCATTCCTTTGGAATAGAGTTCGTATCCGCCTAGGTATCTGAGGTGTAATTTATAAAAATGGACGGTCCAGATTAATTCCATCCAGGCTAAACTCAATCCCGTAGCTGTTGAAACTATAGGGGGCCTGCTTTGAGATTCATGCCTCCAAGTGAAATGAATGGTCCAGATTCAGCACTTGCACCTCAGGTACTGATGCGGATTATTTGGAATGAGTCCGTATCCGCCCAGGTACCTGATGTGCAATTTATAAAAATGGACGGTCCAGATTAATTCCATCCAGACTAAACTCAATCCGGTAGCTGTTGAGGATACAGGGGGCTGCTTTGAGATTTTATTTCCAAGCAACGCACACACTGAAAAAAAAAAGCCGAAAAAATAATAACAATAAAATAAAAATCTTTCCATCTCAAAATATCCAACCGAGAGAAGCCGTGAGAGATAGGAACCCAAATGATGCTGTTACAGCCAACTCCAATCCGGCTTTCAATACCCCTCTCTCGCTATCCTTCTCCGCTCTCTCTCTCCCCTCCATTTCTTACTCTCCGTTCTTCCATTTCCTTGACCCCGTCAGCTCTCTCTGCACGCAGCCGCTCCCACCTCAACCGGCGACGCCAATCCGACGGTAGCGATGACTCTGTGGAGAACCTAGACGATGAAATTGAGGATGATGAGGAGGCGTTTGAGGAGAGGAAGCCGAGAGGGTTTGTTGCGGGTGGTTTTCAGTACGACACCTCATTGGAGGAGGCCCTGTTGAAAGAGATTGGACAAAGCCGCAAGGACCAAACTGTAAATTTGAACAAGGTTAAGGGTAAAAATGATTCTCCTAAGATCAAAGGACTGAAGAAACCACAAGATAAAGACTCTACCACTACCCCTAGTAAGATGTCATAGTGTTTGTTTCTCTTATCTGAACAAAAGGTTTATTTTTATTGTTCAAAGTTCTGGTCCTTCGTGTACTGTGCACTGTGTGTATCTGTGCACTTTCACGCCACATGTGCCATTGGTGTCCATACCAGCATTTAGCATATGCATGTGTCCAGGCCGCGGGGGGTGATAGTTGAACATTGCTCTGTTTATTTGTTTGGTAATTTACTGTTTGGGCTCTTACCAGCATTTAGCAGACCAAATTGATTGGCTCTTGTGGGCATATGATACTTATCACCCTATGAAAATCCTGTATTAAATTTATCTTTAAGTGTCTGATTTTTAGGAATTTTATTTGAGATATATCTATCCAATCAGATACAATTGACTTGTGGGTATGATTGTAATTGACATGTTATTGCAGCTCAGTTACGGTATGATACTTGTCACCCTGTGTAAAAACCATGGATTATTTATCTTTTCCGATTTTGAGTAATTTATTTGAGATATATCAATCCTATCAGATACAACTGATAAAAACTAGGTAGCAGAGGCCGTCTCGGTGTGCCGATTTAATTAATAAGTATGATATGATCATTTTGAAATTTGATATTCTGAATGATAGTCAAATGGATGCAAATGCTAGATTATCTGAAACAATCGGGATAATAGAAATTTACTCTTTGCAGTCAAATAGAATCAAAATGATTATTTTTTTTTCTTCTGAACCACTTATTTTCAGAATTAAGTGCTACAACAAGTGGAATCTGTGTGCGTTTATGGAACCTACCAAAAAAGAGGAACATACATAGAGATTTACAGACAGCTTTTAAAGGATTCCATGGCATTTTGCATATCAACCCTGCAATTGCTGGAAATAAGAAGACACGTGATCCTATCTGTAAGGGCTTTGCTTTTGTTGACCTAGCAACCGAGGAAGCTGCGACTAGGTGAATACATTTCTCTCTCCTTCTTAGTCTTTTTAATTTTTTAATTTTTTTCCAATTGCTGTGGGTATGGTTCATACTAATTACATACAGACAGACTTTATTTACTTTTTTGTGAAGTAGACTTACTATATTCAGATACTGGCACCATAGCTGAGTGGTAGTTGGCACAGTAATGAGTGTTGCACCCTGTTTGGATGGAGAGTAGAGGAAGGAATGGGAGGTAAAGAATAGAAGGGAATGGAATAGAAAGGAAGATTAACATATTTAACCTCTTCGTGTTTGGATGATTAATGAAATTATAAATTTAACTTTTTTTTCCGTCTTATTTCTTGTTTGGTTGATTAAAATTTAGGAGGTTAATGAGAAATTTCGTGACTGTTGTAGGTTTGAGGAAAAAATCTTATATGAGAATTATATATGTAAGATATAGACTTGAATATTTGTATCATTTTTTTCTAAAAATATTTGTAACAAAATTTCTTTTCATCCGTTACACTCCAATTTGGGAGGGAAACCGATTCTATTAATTATAATGATACAAGGTTAAATCTTTCACCTCCTGTACCCTTCATCTCCGACATAATTTTATCAACCAAACACGATTCAACGGAAGGTTTTTGTTCTTTTCCATTCCCTCCCTCCCTCTACTCTCCATCCAAACAAGGTGTTGATGTTTATGGTATGTAGTTTGTGCAGGAAATCTGGATAGTAATCTTGAAGTTGAAACGTATTGGAGTGAATTTCACTGAATGGAACTAAAGTTATTGAAAGTCTTTGCATATCTAACACTTCAAAGTTCAGTTTTCTCATTTAGCCTTTACTAACTTTTTAATAGATTTGTAGAGACATACTCGAAGAGAAGCATTTCATTTGGACGGGTTGAGAAACATATCAGCTGCTGCATTGTAAACCCAAATGCAAACGCGAACCCAAACCCAATAATTAATGAATTCTCTAATTACCGAAAAGCTCCAATTCTACAACCAAAGTTGCATGATGAGTTCATGGGCAAATCTGAAAATAACAACCCATCAGATGATTCCCCAATAATATTTGTGGAAGATGATGAAGAAGAAGAGGAGGATTCCTTACTGAGCTCTGAAATGATGAAGTTTGATGATGGTGCAGTAGAAGAGGACAAGTTGGATTTGGAAATTACAAGATTATCCTCGGGAGAGCGAAAAAAGGCAGTTAGTTTGAAGAGGAGAAGGGTAAGACCGAGAAGAGCCAGCGGCTCCAAGTTGAGCATACCTGTAAGGTAACCGTTCTGAGCATGGATTAAGTTACCAATTGTACAATAATCTACCAGTTATGATGTCTGGCAACTTGCTTGCATAATATGAACATGTAATATTTCCTTTTCTGGGTGATTTTTAGTGTACTTTTTTCTTTTTCAGATTGAAAGGAAAAGAGAGGGATGTGCTAACTGGTGTCTTCTCTAAGTACTCTTCAAATTCTGGGGCTACACCAACAGGGAAAAGCTAACAGTTACCTGAAATTGATGTTATTAAGATTTTGCAAATGATATTTCCATGTTAACTAGATTTTAGAGTTTCAGGCCATTGCTATCTGATTTTTTTTTTTCAAAATTCTTTTAGAGCCAATCAAGGGCAATTTGTTTATTCAATTTCAGTGAAAGCAAGCAGATTGGAAAAGAAAAAAAGAATCTTAAGTTAACAATTAAAACAAATAAAAACGCTAGCTTGGAACTTGAGCATCAAAGAAGAGTATCTGGTCCATGTAAAGAAGTCAGTGTGTTTTCATTGGACTGTAGTTGTAACTCTGGTTGTGGACAAATGCAGAGATGTGCATTTACCTCGCATTATACTGTACTGAAATGGATACATGCCACTGTCTCGGAGCCGTTAATGGAGGTGCTCCCTCCATCTAGAGCAGTGCTATATGTTTTCTAAGGCTAAATTAAGGTGAAAACGGTAGTCACTGCCAAGTTTCCAAAAAGAAAATTAGGTGAAAACTTTCCAAATTATTACTGAATGGTCCTTATTAGGGGTGGCAACGAATCGAACCGA
This sequence comes from Carex rostrata, assembly GCF_964058835.1. NCBI lineage: Eukaryota > Viridiplantae > Streptophyta > Magnoliopsida > Poales > Cyperaceae > Carex > Carex rostrata. The sequence continues at coordinate 6,871,539 of NC_135931.1, read as the reverse complement.
ATCGAACTTACCCTAGGTTTGAGTTTGGTTTGAATTAGATTTGAACCGAACCTGATTTGATTCGTTTTGAATCGAACCTATTTCGAATTGAATTAATTGTGAATGTTCGCGTGAAAGCGCAACGCAAGTTTCGGTACGCTTGGGAGCGTACCTTTTAAAACCGCGGTTACACCTTCCGATTAGGGTTGCAAGTGCACAACCCTATCGAGGAGTATAATCGGGTATCGATCCACAGGGACGGTTCCTTTATCTAGATATTTACTTATCCCGACTAAAGACTAGAAGTGAGAAAGAGGGAGTTTTGGTACTTAATTTTCCTAAAGAATCAACTCAAGCAATCAAACAATGCAATAGAATAGTAAAAGTGCAAGGAAAAGTATAAACTGTGTTTTGATTTGGGATAAAAGATGTTTCAAGGGTTTCAGACTTCATCTCTGATTTGCCTCTAGTGGTACGGGTCTTACCAAGTTGGTACGGCTAGGCCGCACCAACCTGGTCCGACCAAGCCGAGTGGGGCTTGGTACGGGGGTAGGCCGCACCACTCTTGTAAGACCCGTACCGATGTACCAGTACAGAGCTTACAAGTTCGAGTTGATGCATTTCTTGCTGGTACCTCGTATTAAACTCTTCAGAAAGGTTCAATTGACCATACCTAAGGTTCCTAAACCTCAACTCTCGTTTGTTGGCTCAAGATCTAGGTTTTGGAGTCAATTCTTCACCTTCTAGGGTTTCTAAACCTCAACTCTCGTGTTTTGGTCCAGATCCTCTAGTTGATTGATTGGAGATCTAAGGTATCCTCTAATCTGTCAATTAGAGGAGAATTCAACCTTTCGGCTTCAATTCGAACAAGTCTACCTAAAGGGATTGGTTTGGTTGAGAGAAAGCAATGGTCACATGACCTTGTTAGGGTTGATCTACCACTATAGGCACACCATATGCAATCACAGAAAGACAAATCAATCAAGACAAACAAATACACAATCAATTCAATCAAAAGAGTTCATACAAGATCCAAATCAAGAAAAGCAACACAAATCAAGAAAATCCATCTACAAACCCTAGAAACAATGATCAACTACTCACAAGTCATAGATCTGTCCAGAAATACAAATAAAGAGATAAAGAGAGGCATGATAGAACTAGATCGAAGATCGGGAGTTGAGAAGAGGTTGATCCGTCGATTCTCGCCTCTTCCTCTTCCTTCTTCTTCTCTCCTTGCTCCTTTGCTCTCTTTCTCTCTTTCTCTGAGCTCTCAATCTGGAATGGAATCGAATCCTCGAAAATGGAGAGATCCCTCGCTTTAAATAGCCTCTGCCAAGATTTGAATTCTGTCAGGCGGCATCTATATACGGCCCGTACCAAGGTGGTACGGCCAGGCCGTACAAGATGGGAGATGGGCTGAATCGGCTAAGTCTGGTAAGGACCGTACCAAGCCTGGTAAGGGCCGTACCAGAAAGTCTAAAAACACCATTTCTTCGTTTATTGTGCTCCAATCCTGCATAAAACAAACAAACTCTCAGCAGTACCAAATTCTAAAGATATATCAATGAAATGCACATGATTTTGACAATTTAGAACGTGAATTTGGTACGAAATCAAGTCAAATATAGGCTAAATATGCGAGGTATCAAATTCCCCCAAGCTAAACCCTTGCTTGTCCTCAAGCAAAAAGATTCAAACTTGGGTCTGAGGCTAGACAACTAAACCTAAATGCAATTACAAATCTACTTGTGAAAACTTACGTGAATCTGCTATAGTCAAGAATTTCTAGAACCATTTTAGTTGTAATTTGGACATTTCTTTATAAATCTTAATTCACTCCATCAATTGGTCGATTGGACTTCATATTTTGAGATGCTTCTAATGATTGTAAAGGCTACATAATTAGGTTTGATCAAAACAATTTTATTCTTTTACCGAGTCTATGCCTTTATTCATAATGATTTTTAACTTCCCCCAAGCTTGAAACAAATTTGGGTAAGAAAATTGCGAACGATGTGTGTTGGTACAAGCAAAATTATTTTTATTCATTTTTCTAATTTCCTAGGTTGGGAGGCGAGCTCAAAGGCGCCTAATTCATTTTGAATCAGACTTATTGCCAGTACTCGTTTATTGCTCCTCTTTTCATCATCATTCGTTTTTTTTTTTTTTTTTTTTTTTTAAAATTTTAAGACAAGTACCATGAATACACACATCTATTGGTATTCATTCATACCAACAGATATTCCAAACTTTCTTAATTGAAAATCTCAATTTCCTAAAGGCATAGTTCAGTTTATTCAAATAATTTCGTTCGATGCAATCCTAAATTTTTCATCTTTTTCAATTATTAAAAACATCTCAACCTAAGCAATTCAACAACCAATAATGGGTTAGTTCCAATTCATTCAGGGCTACCCTTATTACAACTAAAAATGTTTCAAAGTTACTCTTAATTCTAACAGTTCACGCAAATTTTCACCTAACAATGCAAGAAAATACGAAAAAGATGCAAATAGTAAAATGACGATAAAGTAAACATGTCCTACATGCAAATGTCTCCCCCCAAGCTTGTCCTGAGCATTGCCCTCAATGCTTCAAGACATAAAGATAAAAGAAGTGTAAAAGCTCGGGTAAAAGAAAGCGAACCTGAGAAGTCTAGGGTGGTGGGAGGTCAGGCCAGTGGCCGTGGTCCATGAAGAATCGCCAGTCAGTCATCTGTCGCTCCATACTCTGAATACTCTGGCGCTGCTGAGTCACATCCGCCTGAATGTCAAAAATAGCGTCCCCCTGAGCGGTCTGAGTCTCCTGTAGGGCGAGCTGAGACTGGAGCAAGCTTGACTGAGTCTCCTGGATGGCCAGCTGCGAGGCCTGAATGGAGATCTGGGTGGCCTGCATGGAGGTGATGAGGGTGTACAACTCGCGCATGGTGGGCTCATGAGTGGGACCAGCGGTGGAAGTGGACGGGCCAGCCTGAAATGTAGAAGTGGATGGGCCAGTCTGGAAGGTGGGAGGAAATGGTCCAGGCTGGAATGTGGAAGGTCTAGCACCGAAAGCGGATGTGGCTGCAGCAGGAGAGGGGAAAGGTCCCTGCGGGGAGAAGGGAGGGACCTGACCAGGAGATAGAGGCATATGGAGGGGAGAGTGAGGAAGCATATGCTCATCCTGATCCTGGTCGGGTATGTCAGGCATCTCCACATCGTCCGTAGGTGGTGGTGGTGCGAGAACCTGCTGGGTGCGAGGCGGGCGAGTAAACAGCCAGGTGCTCCGGTCGTCAAAGGAGATAGTGACCGGGAAAGGCACATAGCTGGCCTGGTCGCCGATGCGCCATGCCCAAACACCTCGTCCATCACGTGCTGCAGCTGGCTGGATGAACTTGTAGGAGTGCAAGGCGGTCAAAGTGAAATAGCGGGGGCCCTTGCACTCCTCATCTCCAATGATCTGAACACCTAATCGCTCTGCGATCAGTGTGACGTAGGCGGAGATAGAGACAATGCCACCAACCTTGGTGGCACGCTGGAGACCGAGCCAGTGATGGATCATCGCGAGCATCAGATCGGGCCGCTCGAGTGCGTCATCAGGGCGCAGCATATGATCCAACAACTGCAGATCCTCGATATTGGCACGGGTCATCGTCTCACCACGTGCAAAGAAGGTGCCACCGAGGATCCGCAGTATACAGCGGAGGACGGGATGTGGGACGTTGAGCTGCTTGAATTCCGGGTTGAATGCAGAGCCCGCTTTCTTGCCAGAGATCAACTCCCAGAAATGATTGCGGTCGAGGTCCTCAGAGAATGAGATGGAGGCCGTCGTTGGGTTTGGTGCAAAACCAAACCACTCGCGCATCTGGGAGAGCCACACCCGGTAAACCACCTTACGAAGGCGGAACTTGATGTAAGGAGTGTCCTTCTTGTTATACCTGAGCTCCAGAGAGGAGAGGAACTCAAGGGTGAGACCCGAGTATCCTCTCTGGGCGATGTTCCAGAAGGAAGGGGATATCCCAATCCGACTGGTAAGACGTAGGAACTCCTGCTCAAGTCCCAGAGTCTGGAGGGCGGAGAAGTCTACAATCCGAGTGTTTGTAAACTTTCTCTGACGGAGAGTCTGGTGGAACTGCGCTGCGCGCTGGGTGGAGTCAGAGGCACCCTCATCAGTGCCGTAGGAGTGTGAGGCATGGTCACTGGAGGGTGAACCAGAAGGCTGGTAGGATGGACTCTCGTGTCCATCTCCAGAACCAGCCTGAGAGGCATGCTCAGATGAGGGCTCTCCTCCATCACCAGACTGAGAAGCGCTCCTGGAGCTGCGACTGCTGGAGCGACGAGAAGACGTGGGGCCAGAAGCGGAGGGGACGGAGGACTCAGAGTCAGACCCAGAAGGCGTGGGGGTGTGCGAGAGTTGCCGACGCATCTCGCGAAGACGCTCTTGACGTTGTTGTTGAGCGTACTTGCGTTGGCGTTCGGTGTAAGGGTCAGACATGCACGCCCCACACAAGACCTAAGCAGATAAGGGTCTGACTGGAATGGTGCGGGTAAGGTGTACAAGGCTGATACGGTCAGGCCGTACCAACTAGTACGGGTAAGGTGTACAAGCCTGGTACGGGTGGGTTGGACAAATCAGGTACGGGCAGGCCGTACCAACTGGTACGGGTAGGCCGTACAAGCCTTGGTACAGGCCGTACTGGACTTGGGACCTGTACTGGTAAGGGACAGAGTCTGGTACGGGGCCGTACAAACTGGTACCAACACCAAACTGGGAAAGACAGTGCTCAGGAACCTCAAACCAGGCACAAAACACAAAAATTGGTCAAGTAAACGAAACTGGTATGCACTGGTACAAGGTCTGGTACCTGTTCTGGTGTTGGTACGGGTCGTACAACCTGGTACGGATAGGCCGTACCAGGGTTAGGGTTTGCAGAAAAAGGTGGCAGAAACGATGGTTGAAAGGAAAAACGAAAAAGAAAAGGAAGAAAACTGAAAAGAGAGAGAAAAGAAGAAAACTTACCCGAAGAGAAGAAAGAAGAAAATGGTGCGGCCTGTGCAGGTACGGGGCTGGACCCGGTGCGGGGCCGTACGAGGAAAACTGAGGCGGCAGGGAAAAAGGAGAAGGAGGCGGAGAGGAAGGAGGGAAGGCGGGAGGGAAGAAAAACAGAAGAAACGGCTGAGGGAGAGAGAGAAGAGAGGGAGTTCGGCTGAGGGAGGAAGAGGGAGAAGAAGGGGTGCGGGGGGTTTAAAAAGGAAAAAGGGCGGCATTTAATGCGCCTCTGCGTCGTCCAGCCCTAGGTACGGCCTGGCCGTACCAATCTGGTACGGGCCGTACCTGCCTTTCCTGAGCCGTGCCAACCTTGATACGGCCTAGCTGTGCCAAGTTGGTGCGGCCTAGCCGTACCAAGTTAGTGCGGCCTAGCCGTACCAAGGAAGGTTGCTGTTGTTTAGCCCTCGAAGACTCCTCAAACTCGCTCGTGATGCAGAAAAAGAAATATGAATGCATGTCTAATCGTTCCTAAGATGCAAGCAAATAAATGGGCTTGGGCTGCCTCCCAAGGAGCGCTTGTTTTAGGTCTTGAGCTCGACCATCTCTCTATCATGCTTCAACTGGGGCGGAATCAGAGAGATCCAAGTTGATGCGCATTTCGTGGGGATGATCAGCAATGTAATGCTTGAGACGCTGACCATTGACCTTGAAAGTCTGCCCCTCCTTGTTCTCAAGTTCCACTGCGCCAAACGGGAACACTGTTTTAACCCGAAATGGACCAGACCATCTGGACTTCAGTTTTCCTGGAAAGAGCCTCAGTCGAGAATTAAACAGAAGGACAAGGTTTCCCTCACTGAACTCACGAGGCACGATGCGCTTGTCATGAATCCGTTTGGTCTTTTCCTTGTAAATTCTCACGTTTTCGTAGGCATTCAGGCGCATCTCATCCAACTCGTGCAAGTCAAGGATGCGTTTCTCTCCAGCTGGAAGCAAGTCCATGTTGATGGCCCGCGTGGCCCAGTATGCTTTGTGCTCAATTTCCACGGGCAAGTGGCAGGACTTTCCGTACACCAGTTTGAAAGGACTCATCCCAATTGGTGTTTTAAAGGCTGTACGGTAGGCCCACAGTGCGTCACTCAGCTTAAGCGACCAATCCTTCCTCGTTTTAGCAACTGTCTTTTCCAAGATAGACTTGATCTCCTTGTTGGAAATCTCAGCTTGACCGTTAGCTTGAGGATGGTAGGAAGTGGTCACCTTGTGAGTTACTCCGTGACGACTGAGAAGATTGTCGAACTGGCGGTTGATGAAGTGCTTGCCACCATCACTGATGACGGCTCTCGGAACTCCAAAGCGAGGGAAGATGATGTCAGTGAATAGTCTTTTCACTGCATTGGAGTCCGCATTCTTGCACGCCACTGCCTCCACCCACTTGGAGACATAGTCAACTGCCACCAGGATGTACTCGTTCCCACAAGAGGGTGAAAACGGTCCCATGAAGTCAATGCCCCAGACATCAAAGATGTCTACCTCAAGAATAGAGTGGAGGGGCATCTCATTCCTCTTGGTGATGTTCCCAGTGCGCTGACATTTGTCACAAGCTGCAACGAAGGACCTAGCGTCTCTGAAAAGGGTAGGCCAGAAGAAGCCGGATTGCAGGATCTTTGAAGCAGTCTTGGAGAATGAAGCGTGTCCTCCGTATGATGAGGAATGGCAGTGCTCAAGAATGGAGCGCGTCTCGTCGTATGGCACACAACGTCTGTAGATGCCATCAACGCCTGTTTTGAATAGGAAGGGGTCATCCCAGAAGTAAAACTTGGCGTCCGATCGAAGCTTCTTCTTTTGCTGGTAGGACATGGTAGGAGGGAGTACTCCTGAAGCGAGAAAGTTCGCAATGTCCGCATACCAGGGCACAGATTAGGTGTTTACTCGGTCTGCGGCATGGAATGTCCGATCTTGCACAACATGAGTCGTGTGCATCGATGTGCCGACCGAGTTGATCACCTCCATGGCAGAGATCGAATGGAATTGATCATCAGGGAATGAGTCATTGATTGGCAGGTTAGCAGAGTCCTCATCTTTCCAGCGAAGCCGGGATAGATGGTCAGCCACAGTGTTGTCGACTCCCTTTTTGTCCCTGATTTCAATGTCAAACTCTTGCAGGAGGAGGATCCACCTGATCAGGCGAGGTTTGGCATCCTGCTTGCTCACCAGATACCTGAGTGCGGCGTGGTCAGTGTAGATCACTATCTTGGAACCGACCAAGTAGGATCTGAACTTGTCGAGAGCGAAAACAACAGCCAGAAGCTCCTTCTCGGTTGTCGTGTAGTTCATTTGGGCAGGATCTAGCACCTTGCTAGCATAGTAGATAGCACATGGCTTGTTCTCCTTTCTCTGCCCAAGAACTGCTCCCACAGCATAGTCGCTCGCGTCGCACATCAGCTCGAATGGCAAGGTCCAGTCTGGTGGCTGTAGGATGGGTGCTGAGGTAAGAGCTTCCTTCAATCGACGAAACGAGTCGACACAATCTTCTGAGAAGACAAAATCAGAGTCCTTGATGAGCAGATTGGTCAATGGTTTCGCGATCTTGGAGAAGTCCTTGATGAATCTGCGGTAGAAGCCAGCGTGTCCCAGAAAGCTTCGGACTGCTTTGACATTTGTTGGGATCTCCAGCTTCTCGATCACCTCCACCTTGGCTTTATCAACCTCAATTCCCTTGGATGTCACCACATGTCCAAGGACAACTCCTTCTTGGACCATGAAGTGACATTTCTCCCAGTTTAGGATCAGGTTGACCTCTTCACACTTCTCCAGGATTTTGCAGAGGTTGATTAGACATGAGTCAAAGCTGGCTCCATAGACGGAGAAGTCGTCCATGAAGACCTCAACCTCATTCTCGATGAAATCCGAGAAGATAGCCATCATGGCTCTCTGGAAGGTGGCAGGTGCATTGCACAGACCGAATGGCATCCTACGGTACGCGAACGTACCGTAGGGACATGTGAAAGTGGTCTTGTCTTGATCGTTCGGGTGAATGGGGATCTGGAAGAATCCTGAGTACCCGTCAAGATAGCAAAAATGAGAATGATTGGCCAGTCTCTCAAGAAGTTGGTCGACAAATGGCAGTGGGAAATGATCTTTGCGCGTGGCAGCATTGAGCTTCCTGTAGTCGATACACATGCGGTACCCAGATACCACACGAGTCTGGACTAGCTCGTTCTTTTCATTTCTCACCACTGTTGTGCCTCCCTTCTTGGGCACCACATGGATGGGACTCACCCACTTGCTATCGGAGATGGGGTAGATGATGCCTGCATCTAGGAGCTTGAGGATCTCCTTTTTCACCACCTCCTTTAGATTGGGGTTGAGTCGCCGCTGGTGCTCCACAGACGGCTTGTGATCATCCTCGAGCAGGATCCGATGCGAGCAGATTGCTGGGTTGATCCCTTTCAAGTCCTTGATTGAGTACCCGATGGCGCCCTTGTGAAGCCTCAACTTCTCCAGAAGTCTGGCAGTTTGATCGGGGTTTAAACTCGCGTTGACAATCACAGGACATACTTTATCTGGGTCGAGGAACTCGTATCTGAGATTAGCTGGTAGAGGTTTGAGTTCGGGAGTTGGATGTTTAGGCTGATCGTTGACACAAGTCGTGTCGGGGTGATCTGACTCGTGCAACGTCAAGATGTCAGCCTTGTCAAACTCTGCTCCGCCGCTCGTCTCAGGGTGTGTCGTACGGTCCTCGTGTGATCCATCCGACTTACATCGGAGATCCTCCAGATCGTCAGGAATCACATTTGCTGCACAGATTGACTCGCTCGCTTCACTTGGCAGCTGGGATAAGAATTCAGAGTGATGGCGCAGCGAGTTGTTGACTTGGTCAAGAAAGTAGTCCTCAGCTAGATCAGCTAAGAGCTCTTCTATCCCATCAACCCGGAAACATGTCTCAGATTGTGACGGATACTTCATGGCACGTTCAATTTGGAATTTCACCTTCTCCCCTCCAAAGTTCAGAGTCAGGGTTCCTTGTCTCACGTCGATTATCGCGCCAGCTGTTCTTAGAAAAGGTCGTCCCAGAATGATGGGGACTTCCTTGTCTTCTTCCATCTCCATGACTACGAAATCGACGGGTACGAAGTACTTCCCGACTTGGACTGGCAGATCCTCCACTATGCCAAGTGGGAGTCGCACTGAAGAGTCCGCCAATTGCAACGTCATCCTTGTGGGCTTGAGCTCCCCCACTCCTATGCGATCATAGATGGTGCGTGGCATGAGACTCACGCTCGCTCCAAGATCACATAGAGCTTTCTTGATTGTGGCCTTCCCAATGGTGCATGGAATGGAGAACTTTCCAGGGTCGTCCAGTTTGGGGGGTAGCTCGCTCTTCAGAATTGCGCTGCACTGCTCCGTCAGCTTGACCGTCTCGTGCCCCTCTAAGCTTCGCTTGTTGGATAAGATGTCTTTCAGAAACTTGGCGTAGGTGGGCATTTGAGTCAGAGCGTCGGTGAAAGGAATGGGGATGTGCAGCTGCTTGATGACATTTGCAAAGTTGGCGAATTGTTCGTTCAATCTGGTCTCGGCTAATCTCTGGGGGAAAGGAACGGGTGGCCGGTATGGGGGTGGTTTCTCGTTTCCTTTCTTCTTCTGACTCTCTGACGCTTCAGATGAAGGTTGTACAGGCTTCGCTGAGCTGGTACAATCCGTACTCGCTTGAGGTGGAATGGGGTCAGCACGTCTTGGATTTACCTCGCTTGCTGGAGTCTACACAGGGGTCAGGGTCGCGTCAGGTGCCAGATCAGCTGCGATGTCACTTGGCATTGGTGGTTCATCGTAGTGGGTTCCACTTCTCAGAGTAATCGCCTTAGCCTCTCCTCTCGGGTTGGGTTCTGGTTGAGCTGGAAGCTTCCCAGGTTGAGGTTGGCTTGAGGTGACCATCTGGCTCAGCTGCTCCAACAACTTGCTTTGGACAGCCATCTGAGTCGTCATGCTTTGCATCTGCTCCCACATCATTTGATTCATCTTGCCCTGCTCATGGGTGAAATCATTCACTCCGGTAGGCACATGTGACTTTGGGGGATCAGATGGAGCTGCTCGGTTGCCTTGATTGGGAAAGGAAGCGTTCTGGTAGAAGTTCCTGTTGCCGTTGTTGTTGCTGTTGCTCGAAGATGGGTTACCCTAGTTATTGTTGTTGGGAGGGGGGTTGTTCCAGTTGTTGTTCGCTCGATTGTTCCATGTGTTGTTGTTGAAGGATGGTCTCTGAAAGTTGTTGTTGTTGAAGGGCGGTCTGGAAGAAGAGTTGTTGAACGGTGCAGGGTTGTTCTGGTTCGACCTCCAATGCTGCTGCTCAACCGGATCTTTGGAATAAGACCGGCTGAAAGGAGGTCTCGGAAAGAAGGAAGGTTCGCTGTTGAGAGAGTTGACCTGCTCGCTTTCCTCGTCTTGTTGCGCCAGCGGGCACTGCTCGTAAGCGTGCCTCTCATCTCCGCACATGACGCAGGCTTGAGGTTGCTGTTCGACTGCCTTGACGCTGAGCTTGTCCATCGCTCTCTGCATGGCGTCCATCTTGTCGGTGAGAGCAGTGATGTGATCCACCTCGTACTTGCCACCTCCTTGGTTACCTCCTTGGCCTCCTCTTCGTCGTGAGTTTTCACGGCCGGACCACTGCTGGTTCTGCACCATGCTGTCTATCAAGTTCATAGCCTCTAAAGGCTCCCTTGACATCAGCGCGCCTCCCGCAACAGCGTCGACGTAAGCACGAGTGCTCTCGTTCAAGCCGTCGTAAAACGTTTGGATCAAGAGCCAGTCTGGTATACCGTGGTGTGGACAAGAGTATTGCAATTCTCTAAACCTTTCCCATGCCTCATTCAGGGGTTCATCAAAAATTTGATTAAAGCTGGTCAGGTCATGTCTTACCTTGGCAGTTCGTTTATGAGGGAAAAATCTGGTCAAAAACAATTTGGACAGTTCCCTCCAAGTCAAAACCGAGTCCCTAGGTAAAGATCCTAACCATTTCTTTGCTTTGTCCCTAAGAGTGAAAGGAAATAGAGCAAGATTGGTGTAATCAGAATTCTCACCGTTGGTCTTGATGGTCGTGATGCACTCGAGGAAAGTCTGGAGATGGGAGTGCGGGTCCTCGTGGTCGAGTCCATGGAAGGTGTTCTGCTGCACCATGTTGACAACCCCTGGATTGAAGTTAGGTTGTTGTCCTGGAATGCGTGGCAGCCGGATTGCACCTCTCACATCTTCAGCCCTTGGCACATTGAACTCTCTCAAGGTTCGGGGCATGAAGTCATCCATCTCGTGGTCAGACTGATCGGTCAGCTCTGCTTCTCTGTCTTTGTCCTCCTCTCGCTCACGTCTGTCCTCTCTGCTCGGATGTTCGGACATCTTTTCTTCAATGCGGGTCGCGTCTGATGTGACTCGAGTTGCGTCGAGAGAGGTCTGGGCAGGGACAGTGTCGTCTGGAGGAGTGTCATCAAAGAGTGGCCCTCTGCTCCTCAGTTGGTATTTCAATCTGAACTTTCCTGCAGGAGGTTGTTCGAGAGCCAGTTTTTAGTAATAGGAAAGAGTAGCGTAAAGGAAAAGATACAAGTTAAAATCTAGATTAGCTAGGATAAGCAAAAATCCAGAGAATGATAGCCGTCCCCGGCAACGGCGCCAAAAACTTGTTCGCGTGAAAGCGCAACGCAAGTTTCGGTACGCTTGGGAGCGTACCTTTTAAAACCGCGGTTACACCTTCCGATTAGGGTTGCAAGTGCACAACCCTATCGAGGAGTATAATCGGGTATCGATCCACAGGGACGGTTCCTTTATCTAGATATTTACTTATCCCGACTAAAGACTAGAAGTGAGAAAGAGGGAGTTTTGGTACTTAATTTTCCTAAAGAATCAACTCAAGCAATCAAACAATGCAATAGAATAGTAAAAGTGCAAGGAAAAGTATAAACTGTGTTTTGATTTGGGATAAAAGATGTTTCAAGGGTTTCAGACTTCATCTCTGATTTGCCTCTAGTGGTACGGGTCTTACCAAGTTGGTACGGCTAGGCCGCACCAACCTGGTCCGACCAAGCCGAGTGGGGCTTGGTACGGGTAGGCCGCACCACTCTTGTAAGACCCGTACTGATGTACCAGTACAGAGCTTACAAGTTCGAGTTGATGCATTTCTTGCTGGTACCTCGTATTAAACTCTTCAGAAAGGTTCAATTGACCATACCTAAGGTTCCTAAACCTCAACTCTCGTTTGTTGGCTCAAGATCTAGGTTTTGGAGTCAATTCTTCACCTTCTAGGGTTTCTAAACCTCAACTCTCGTGTTTTGGTCCAGATCCTCTAGTTGATTGATTGGAGATCTAAGGTATCCTCTAATCTGTCAATTAGAGAAGAATTCAACCTTTCGGCTTCAATTCGAACAAGTCTACCTAAAGGGATTGGTTTGGTTGAGAGAAAGCAATGGTCACATGACCTTGTTAGGGTTGATCTACCACTATAGGCACACCATATGCAATCACAGAAAGACAAATCAATCAAGACAAGCAAATACACAATCAATTCAATCAAAAGAGTTCATACAAGATCCAAATCAAGAAAAGCAACACAAATCAAGAAAATCCATCTACAAACCCTAGAAACAATGATGAACTACTCACAAGTCATAGATCTGTCCAGAAATACAAATAAAGAGATAAAGAGAGGCATGATAGAACTAGATCGAAGATCGGGAGTTGAGAAGAGGTTGATCCGTCGATTCTCGCCTCTTCCTCTTCCTTCTTCTTCTCTCCTTGCTCCTTTGCTCTCTTTCTCTCTTTCTCTGAGCTCTCAATCTGGAATGGAATCGAATCCTCGAAAATGGAGAGATCCCTCGCTTTAAATAGCCTCTGCCAAGATTTGAATTCTGTCAGGCGGCATCTATGTACGGCCCGTACCAAGGTGGTACAGCCAGGCCGTACAAGATGGGAGATGGGCTGAATCGGCTAAGTCTGGTAAGGGCCGTACCAAGCCTGGTAAGGGCCGTACCAGAAAGTCCAAAAACACCATTTCTTCGTTTATTTTGCTCCAATCCTGCAGAAAACAAACAAACTCTCAGCAGTACCAAATTCTAAAGATATATCAATGAAATGCACATGATTTTGACAATTTAGAACGTGAATTTGGTACGAAATCAAGTCAAATATAGGCTAAATATGCGAGGTATCAGTGAACTACACATTTTTTGAATCGAACCCGAATTGAATCACGAACTAAATTATTTTTTAGCAGCCCTAGTTATACCGGTAGTTTATAAGTTGAAAAATTGTTCATGAAAAAATACATCACAACAAATAATTGTAAAAAGAGGATTAAGTAAAAGAACTGAAATATGCAGTAAAACAAGTAATCGTACCTCGAGTGCTCACTTGATCAAACCCTCGATCGGACCATCTAATAAAGTGAGAATCCAAAAGGCAGAGAAGGCGGAGAAGAGAGCCGTCTAGGTCGGAGAGAGGAGTGACGGTCGGAGAAACAGCTAGTCGCCGAGAGCGTCAGCTAGGTTTTAGAGCGAGAGGGAGAGCGAGTTAGGGAGAGGCGGAGAGAGAATTAGGTTATTGAGATTTGAGAGCGATGGAGCGTCGACTAAGTTAAATTATGACTCTCTATCTTGGGTTTTAATTTCATCAGGTAAATCAACAGCCGATGTTATTATGAGATTCGAACCTTAAAAGTTCGCGAACCCATTTTGATCGAACCAGGCTAGGTTTGAGTTTGGTTTGAATTAATTTCGAACCGAACCTAATTTGGTTCGTTTCAATTCAAACCTATTTCGAATTGAATTAAACTCGAATCAAACCCGAATCAAATCACGAACTACGAATTTTTTTGCCAGCCCTAGTCCTTATATCCTGTCTTTGCTTTTGACATAAATTTTCCATTTTTCTCCCTTTACTGATTTTGCTTCTTTGGGAATTTGGTTAAACATGTGGCGTTGTGGGCAGATCCGCAGATGTCTCGTTTAACTTCAGGCAAAAGACAATAGGTACAATTAATGTATTCGTGGTACTTCATTTTTAAACAAGAATAATATAAGAATTAAATATTGAAATACTTTAGCTCTAGGTAGCAATCAAGCGGCGCTGATCTGGCAATAGCTATTATAAGGTTAGACGACGAATTGTTCAGACTTGCTACGGGTGAAAAGAAGAAAAAAAAACAGTTCAATGGATATTTGTCGATTTTGATAATTTAAATAAAGGAGATTTCAATTCAGACTCTCGTAGGGAAGCTGCCAAGGGAGGAAAGGTAGGTAATACAATTTAATAAGAGAAGAAAACACAGAGAATAAAGTTTGCACGTGAGAAATTAATTGGAGATGTCCTAGAATTATTGGTGGTAATTATCAACTTTACAACTTACAACCAAAAAATAGCATCGGATTTATGGCTAGCTAAAACCATTATCATCTCTACCTATGATCTTTTCCAACCACAGCAAGAATCAACAAAGCTTAAGAAAATGCTCAAAAAGAAGGGAAGTATTTGTCCATGTTGAAAGGGAGAGAATAAAACTCCTCACTACGGGTGTCGCTCTTGAAAGACCGAAACCTCTCCCAGAAATGGTAACCCCTGTCCCTTCTCGCATCATGTCTTTGGATTGTGTTGTCTAACCCGTAAGCCACCAACCCAGCAACAAATGGCTTCGACGAGAATATCACATTGACTATATCATTGAACTGAAAAAAAAAAAAGATTGTAAGGAAATAAGTATTAAAATGATATGAGTTGATAATTAGAAATGATGCAGATATCAAGGCCAACAATAACAACAGCAATAATGATATTAATGATGGCAATGATAATGGAGATTCTGGTTTCCAAGGAAATAATCTTGTATCATAGTGCTTTGCTGGTACAAGCATGACAAATTCTGGTTTCCAAGGAAATAATCTTGTATCATAGTACAACGGTACAAGCATGACAATGTTATGCCAGATGGAACTCATCTCTTTTTCATTTTTTTGTATGTCTGATTTGTCTTGTTTAAGTTCAAATGTACAAATGAACTCCATCCCTATTGAATTTGTTTGTACTAGAGATATAATGCTACCACACTTGCATGAGACTCAATCTGGACAGCGAATTTTGGATCAGTGTGGGTAAACGTGTCAATGATATACACAAAAGGTGTTTAGAATTCTGAAAACGTACCCAACGGCCACTAGTGTGTACTGGTCCGTACCCAGCAACGGAGGTGTACTCATTGAAATATTGAGGTACTGAGAAGCCCATAAACACAGAGAATCCTAGAATAAACTTAGTCCTGAAGCTGTTTAAGTTACAGAACTGCAGAAAGCTCAGGCCGGCTGAACCTGTTTATTCATATAAAAATAAATCAAGTAAAATACTTCAGTATTAAGCATTGTGTTTCAGTATCTCGTTAGTCGAGAGATGTTGGATGATGAGTCAAAACAAAATATGATAGAAAGAACTGGAACAAATTGCAAGAACATGTCAAGGGACAGAAACATAGTTGAAGTTATGAAGTAAATATAACAAAAATGAACACATATTAAGGGCTGATATAAGAGCGTACCGACATATGCAAAGAGAATACAATAAATAGCGGCACTTATGGGTGCAGGAATTGATGCAAAAACAGCTCCAAATTTTCCTATCATAAGCAAAATTTATAAATCAGGTAAATTACATTTTGGATAGGATGCTAGAAAAGGCAGATTTACTCTTCAGCTTTCAGGAACTAATAGTATTTACTTTTTGTTCTTGTCTCTGACATGTGAATGAATTGGGATTAGCTGAAGATAAACACAAGGTACATATTAACCAATAAAACAATAAATAGATACTGAGCAGCATAAAAGACAGTACCGAGAATAGAAAAGAAAATCATGAATCCGGCTGAAATTTGTATCACCCGCCTGCTGCCAACACGTGTTAAGCCTAACAAACCAGCATTTTCTCTGTCGTATCACACAATAACAAGTTTTTACTAGATAACATGATAATTACTTTATATGAAAGGGAACTTCTCATATATTTTTGCAGCAGGGCATACCATGACCTTCCTCCCCAATGTTTACCAATAATAAAGAAGAAAACACCTTTATTCTTACTCGTGTATGGACAGAGTGAGGCAAGTTGGACTTTTCTTAAAGGAATTCAGAAAGTTAACATATTGGAGGTACTTCCCATATTTGAAAGGGTGTGACAGATACTTAAGGTCTGGTGTGTATAAAAGACCCTTCAGAAAGCAGTTAATTAATTTGTTGAAAAAAAAACTGTTAAATTATTGTATTTAGATATCTTACACTGACACAGTGGACCCACTTGCCGTACCGAATAAACCATCCAATAGTATGCCAACACCCTACAATGATAGTGCACATAATCAACTGACAGGGATCCAACATTTTCAAAACCAAAAGATGGCAAAACCCTGCCTACGTTGTATCAAGCCATGATTACTGGTAGCCTGGAACACTACAATGGCCATTTGCCCAATAGTGTTGCAATTATCTACTTAAATGTTGTCTCAACAGGCCTTGATCATATTAATTTAAACAGTAACAAGGAACTACTTAACTACCCCACCCCTTCACAAGCAGACACCTAAGAAAGACATAAATATAAAGAATAGAATTTAAGCAGTAGTAGAGAGAAAACTGACGTTACCTGCCAACCTACACCTCGACTCAGAACAGAAGGTGGAAGGGGTGTAGCACTTGCATACCTTGTAACAGCAATAAATGCACCTGTTGACTGTATTAAGCATCAACAGGAGTTTAGAACCAACCAAAAGAGCTAAGTGAATGCTATGTTAATATGATATAATTTACCTCTACAAGAGCTACAAAGGAAGCAGCCATCATTGCAAATGCCTCTCCGGCATTAAAAGTTGGCGCGCCCCACTGGAAAGGATACGGCACACTAATCCTGAAATTAAACACAAGTATATTCAGTTGTTCTAATTGGTTACTTTAATTTATCTCCATTTTCGGTATAACTGGTTTTAACATTCCCCCCATTTTCTTACCCTCTATAAGTTCTAGAGGAAGTCCGCTCTTCTCCTAATTTGGTCAAAGTAAAATTCCAAACTAATTATCTTTTTTTCCTCATGAATTTAATATAAACAATTTAAGAAGGCATTGTTTGGGTATCTTCCTCATCTATCATATTTCTTATCGCTTGCAAGCATGTCCATGGATATCTATTTTTTTAGGGCAGAGACTTAAAACTTCTTAATGAAAAACAATACAAAACAATGCAAAACAAATTATAAACAACAACTTTACCAGGGAGCCCCTCCGACTAGGCCAGAACGATCAGTACGGCAGTGGAGCTGAGTCTTAATAGGAGAGTTCTTGTATGCCCCACCAACAGTGAGAAAGAACGCATAAAGCCACACAACTGCAACTGCGATTACCAGACCAAAGCGCTCTAACATTGACTTTGCCAGGTGTACTCTGTGTGGGAGATACTGAAAAGGTTTGGGTTGTAGACTATTAAGATATCATTGTTTCAACTTGCATATTCATCCCAGCATTAGTAATTAAATAGGCATCCCAGTATGGTCCTATTACCACTTCCCAGAATGGTTAATTAAACCAATTTTTAGCCTAACTAAGACTTGCTTAACACTAAATTATTCAGATTACTTTGCATCAGTTGTGCAATTATGCACTAAAAAGCCCGAAAAACGCAATGGAGCAATAAAGAGCTTAAGGAGTGTGTTCATAAGACAGAGTGCACCAAACAAAGTAGGCTGATTTTGTTTCATTTTTTAATTTTCCTTGGGGTGACATTTGGTCGACAAATTATACATACTTTTATTTAGTGTAAGGTTGTACTAATGCACCTGAGTGAGTGCCACCAGTAGTATAATCTGTGGAAGACCGATCTCAATACACTTAGCTACCTGTTTATCCATTCAACATCATCAGCAAATAAATAAAAGTTGAGAAATAGCAACCAAACAAGCATGAATGTAAATAGAAGGAAATACTAAAATAGACGTACACTGGGAAAGCCAAGTTCATACAGTCCAAATCCAGCCAGAGCCACTAAAGGCACAGCAGATAGTGGACTTAATATCCTGGCAATTATAAGCTGTAAAATTAGTATCGAATTACAGAACATAACCAAATCCAGGCAGAGCCACTAAAGGCACATGGCAGATAATGGACTTAATTTCCTGTCAAATATAAGCTGTAATACTACTGTTACAGAACATAACCAAGTACTAGAATATTCACATTATTCAATTATGCAAATTGGCTCATACCTGAGTAGTGCAATTACATTCAAACCTCAAATACCTAAAACCCATTTAACAGCAGCCTGAAACCACAGAAGTCATATGTAATATGAAAAGAGAGAAGTCCACAAACCTTACAACAATACGCCACAGACCACTAAAACCGAGAATGATCTGAAGGGTTGAGGCCACTATTAATGCACCTTGTGTCCCACGCATGATTCGAAGAAATTTCTGCAAGCAATTAGTTCATCAATTGCTGCCTATTTTGTGGATGTACTCAGAAATACCAGGTTTATATGGATGAATTTTAGTTGCCTATTGCATTCATGTTTTTGGAAACATTGGGCAACTCAAACTTTATATTTAAGAAGATTGAAGAATGCAAAATTTATCTTGGATTTATACGTTTATTCAAGTTAAAAATTGTACCAGTATAGTATCTCTTCATGCAACTGGGTGAAGAAAAACAAAAACAAATATAGACAAGTGTAACTTTCACATAAACAAATGAAATGCTCGAATAAAAAAATAAGTACTGGGTCTCAAGGGCATAAAACCAGAATATCTGGTAGACATTGTTGTCAGGGGCAGAGGGTTGTGAATTGAATGGGGGTCAATTGATCCCCATTTTAATTTTTTTTTTTTTTGTATTTATATATGATTTTTTATACAATCTAGAGTAAAATGTCAAGTTATTGTACAATTGACCCCCATTCTTAGTATGGAAATTCTATATGATTGACCCCCTTTTAAATTTGACCCCCATAGTTTGGAAGTTTGGCTCCGCCACTGATTGTTGTGCACATTCTTAAATGTTGAATAAGCAGTAAATAGCATAATGTGTAACAAACAGATATAAGTTTTTATTGAGAGAAACCTCATGAGGATCGACAATGTTGCTGTACCGGCCAGCCAAAATTATAGATATGGTTGGCATGACAAAGGTGTAGGACGCACCAATGACAACTGGCAGCCGGGTCCCACAGAAAGATTGCAACAAGGTATTGATACCAGCTACAAACAGTATTGTTTGTACCACCTTTGCTTTATCTTCCTAAAATGAGAGGAAGAGGGAAAAGAAACAAAATAGTTATAGATGCCAGCTGTTGCAGTTGCTTATGAATTACTCTAATGGGTCCTATAATTGTGTCTAATTTTACAAGCTTATAATTTACAGTTTGGAACAAGTACTTTAAAGTGGATTCTTTAAAGGGGAACCTAATGTTTAAGATTATGTTTGTCTTATCTACAAGTACAAACCAATGGTCCTCAATAATTGATTTTAGTTTTAATTATATGGTAAGAGCCAAGAGGTACTCAAAGAAATATGCTTCAGCTGAAATCAACATTTCAACCCATTGGTCCACTTTCTCACCTACCTATGTACAATGTACCCACCACTGCACATCTTCTATAGAATTGACATAATTACAGGGACAAACAAGCAAAGAATTTAGAAATTTACATTGTTTCCACCCATTTGCGGTACAAGAGCTGTGGGGATTATAACAGTGGTCCCAAGCATTACCAAGTAGTGCTGAAAACCAAGAAGTATAGCTTCAGCTGAAAAAAAATATATACAGATATATAAGAAGATTTACAATCAAATTAGAGGAGCGTAGAGAAATTCAAGTAAGACATCACATCAGCCAGCAAACATCCAAATAAAAATGGAAAAATATTTCTCATAAGTAATAGCAAATTTGCATTAAAAATTATTACTCTCTACGTAAATAAGTTAATCATGGAAATGACAATTTGGAAAAAAACAAAACAGAAATAAAAAACAAATCCACAAAAGGTTAATGGCTTCTCAAAAGGCACTTCCATGTTTGAATTGGATTTTCTCATGGGTAATAGCAAATTTGCATTAAAAATTATTGCTCTCTACGTAAATTAAGTTAGTCATGGAAATAAGAATTAGAAAAAAAATAAATAAATAACAGAACGAAAAGATAAATCCAGAAAAGGTTAATGGCTTCTCAAGGGCACTTCCATGCTTGAATTGGATTTTCTAGAAAATTTCCAATGTGGCAGTACGAAAGGGAACCAGGGACCGAGGCTAGCAGCGGCATCACACACAATTGGCTACACAATTTCCTTGTGTCACTGTAGTAGCCATCTATGTGGCAGATCAAGGCCATCTCTGTGTACAGTCACATTACAGTGATCTGCTTTATGCTTAACCAAAATGCAGAAGTAATCCGTCTTCAAGGACAAATCTAACTATAGAGGTCAATGTAAGTAGGGCCCACGCTACAACCCCGATTTCACACACAGATCACCACACTGTACTGACTGTAGAACAGAGAATTCTGCTTCCCCCCTCCCCCCCACCCCTCCACCCCCCGGGCCGCCCCTAAAGAGAATACAATAGAAAAAGAAAACCCACGCCAATTCCAAAAGGACCAAAACAGTAGATACTAGATACCACTCTACCAGAGCTATGTGGCGTAATTTAGCCACATTATGTGCTACAGTTGTGTGTGTGTGTGTGTGAGAGAGAGAGAGAGAGAGTACGCCAAGGAGGAGGGCTGGTAATGCAATATGAGACATTGGGAAGCTGATCCTTGACCGGATGAGGTGTAAGGTCCTCCTGCTTAGGCGCCGCCCCTCCGCCATCACCACCGCCGCCCATTTATATCTCTTGCCTCTTTCCTCTCTTTACCCCTCTACTGAATATAAGAAATCTCACTGAAACCTTCGTCACTGGCGACAGTCACTCGCTTGGGGAGAGAGCGAGAGTATTTAATAAAGAGAAGGGGAGAATCTCTAGTCGTTGCTTGATAATTTAATGGCTCAATCACACTGCATTTATTATTGTGAGATTTTGTCTTTCTTTGGCCTCTCCCTTCATTGCATTCGGTTGGTGACTGATGACATGTAGCTGTTACACTATTAGTGAGGTAAAAAAAAAAAGTTTAAAGATATTTGTCATCTTAAACTAAAGTTATTGATGACTCATGATATATATGGCTGTTGTCTAATCAGTCGTGATTTTGTCGGTTTATAAGAGATTTTAAATTCTGTAAAAGGAATTTGGATTTGGATCATGCTAGGATCCTAAACGGATCGTGTGCATTATTATTACAAGATGGCATGGAAAAATTAAAGATATGTCATATTAAAAACTTAATTATCCGACATGTAGTAATAATTGACACAATAATAGACCAAATAATTACATAAATAAAATTATAGATATTTTTTTATAGGTTGAATAAGTTATGTATTAAATTTGATACATTTGAATAAAAATGGTCATTCTTCAAAGAATCTGAAATAGATTCACAGTTTTGTTTATTCGCATTGGATTATAAAACAAATCTTGTTCAAATTATAACAAATTTCATATATAGTCAAAACGATAAACGGGATAATTTCACAACGGTGAAGGCAGCTGCTGTGTAATTAAATCTTCTCAGATTGTTATTTATAGGAGTGCTCGGAGACTCAAAGAAGATAGAGAGGGGTAATTTTTTCATTGAAATATGTGTTCCGAGAGAAATTATCACGGCGTAATTAGACTCTGCACGACTATTAAAGAGCACCTTGTGTGTTCCTTCTCGGATTGAATTGGTCTGAATTCTGATCGGACGGCCGTGAACTAAACAGAAATATTATGTTACCTCGTAGGATATGGATTCAGCATCTCCGAGCTCTCTTTATTAGGAGAAACCTGTAGGTATTTGCTTTATTTCATGATGTAAAAGCTTACATAACCTTAGTTCTACTACATTTCTTAAAATAAAAACTGAACTGTAAGAAACATTGAAAGTAAATATACTTTAGCTACTTATGCTAGACTAGTGGATTGAATTCGGGTAGGGTACGGGTACCTTGGGTACGGGTAGGGCGGGTATACGGGTAGGGCGGGTAGTCGGGTAGGCGGGTACGGGTAGGTCGGGTAGGGTTTTAAAAAAGTGTACCCTACCCGTTTCAAACCCGTGCCCGTCCCGGGTAACGGGTACCTCGGGTACGGGTAGGGCGGGTAGGGTACGGGTATTTTTTTTTTTTTTTTTAATACTGTTTTTTATTTTTTTTTTCTGTTTTTAATATTATTTTTTTCGGCGGCAAAATAATTTTGAATTTTGAATTTAAAAAAAACGGGTAAACGGGTAAAGGGTAACGGGTAAACGGGTAAAAGGGTAAAGTAGGTCGGGTAAACGGGTGCGGGTACGGGTAAAACGGGTGCGGGTAGACGGGTTTCGGGTACGGGTAAAACGGGTACGGATTGGACAGGTTTTTTCCCGAATCATTGAGTCCGGTCCGTCTCAAACCCGTACCCGTGTACCCGTTTACCCGCCTATACCCGGGCACGGGTACCTCGGGTAACGGGTACGGGTCGGGTAAAACGGGTCATACCCGTTCGGATAAAAGCAAACCACTATGCTAGACTGAAGAACAGTTCATATTGAGGCTCTGCTCAATTTCTAGATGCCCTATATTGCACTGTATTCCGAGCTGCTACACACTACGTACACAGTGTTCAAAAGGAAAAGAGCACATTCATTTTTTGCTTTGTCCTTTTACCATCGGAGGCAAACAAATTGAGGATAGAAAATATATAGCAATATTTTTTTTGAAGGACAGCTGGCAAGAACAATAATGTTTTTTTGAAGAAAGCTTTTATTAGATAATAATATATACTCCGAGATTTACAAATCAGTTTCTTAAATATAATTCGGGTTGTTGTGTGGCTTCGTGCTTGTCTTTAGGGGTGAGTAATGAGCGAGCATGAGCGAGTTAGGGTATGCTCGTGCTCGCTCATTTAATAAATGAGCGAGTTCAAGCGAGCGAATAAATGAGCGAGTTTTAAATAAGCGAGTTATGAGCGGCTCACGAGTTATGAGTACTAAAATTTAATAAATTGTCATAATTAAATTAAATAGAATAATAACAAAAAAAATCAACGGTATTACAAAAATAGAATAATAACAACATAAACTAACAATAGCATCAACAAACAACAATCAACAAAAACTAAAGCAGCACTAATAAAAATCCAACAGAAATCCAAAAACATAAACTAACAACAGCACACCGTTTTGAGGCGTCTGTTTAAAAAAATAAATAAATGTATAAACTATGAATATTTGGGATTGAATGTGGCGGCGGAATTAGATGTGACAAATTTGTAATGAGCGAGTTATGAGCGAGTTAGGTCTTGCTCATGCTCGCTCATTTAATAAATGAGCGAGTTTAAGTGAGCGGATAAATGAGCGAGTTCAAGTGAGCATTTAGTGAGCGAGTTATGAGCAATTTACTCATCTTACTAGCTATACCTATACCTTTTTGTAGTAAGAAATATTAGGTACATCTTTTTAAATTGACACTTGGCACTCATGCAGTTGGTGATCAACAAATAAACCTGCTGTATAGAAACTAGATAACTCAAGAGGAGAAATCATTTGACAATTATTATTATTTTAATCTGAAATCTAACATGTGAATCTAATTTATATAATGTCTACAAACCTGCTGATCAAATTACACGACGATTAAGAAAAGGATATACGGTGGACCACGACAGGTCTCTCGTCGGTAAATAAAGGCACGCTCTGTTTCTACGTTATTTTACTCCAACACAATACATATAGAGGGCCTATATTTAACTTTTTTATTGTTATTTTCTTTCCAATGCTTGAATAATGCCGCGTGAACGTACAAGTAGAAAGCAGTGAGAATTTGAAGAAGTGCCGAAAGCTCTTTCGGCCTTTCCTTGATGGCCGAGAGAAAGGATCCATTGACCATCCGCTAATTGTTTTCTTTTTTCTTTTCAGAAGTAGAAACTTGGGGCATAAGTAAGCAAGTGCTGCTAGGAGTTTGTAATCATCGACGAAAAAATTAAAAAGAACTGGTCCAGAATTTAATGCGTATTGTTTAAATCCACAGAAAGTGCTAAAAAGTTGAAAGAAATATAGTGAGACAATAGTAAGAGTGAGTCTATGGTACTATGCATGTCACGGGTTGTTACCGTGTTACGGCTCTATATTTGAGTTTTCAAATCCTAACGGTCGATCTAAATCGTTCATCTTGTTCTCCATATTAATATGTGTTTGGAGACCAAATTTTACATTTTTTGAATTTTTTTTACTATTTTTTTAGATATTTAAAAATCACTTGATCTTAAAATTCTGGACCATCCAAAAACAGTGATTTTTAATAAATCTAAAAAAATAGTAAAAAAATTTCAAAAAATGTAAAATTTGGTCTCGAAACACATATTAATATGGAGAACAAGATGAACGGTTCGGATCGACCATTAGGATTTGAAAACTCAAATATAGAGCCGTAGCACGGTGCCAAATCGTAATATGCATAGTACCATAGACTCACTCCAATAGTAATATCTCTTCCATCTTATTAAGTATGTAAATGTTCTAATTTATTAATAATTGTGATTAGAAAATATAATTTATATTGAATATAAACTTTGCGATAAAATAGTATGTCTTTTTTTATTCTATACATCTTTTTGATACTTTTTACATGTAAAAATCTAAATTTATTAACAAGTATTTGTCACACTTATTTAATTGTCACATACTTGATTTTCAGATCGATTTTGATTTCTTCTATTTTTTTAAATATCATTTAAGAAATTTTTGATTGATTTGTCATGTTTTTATTTCTTTATAATTTTATATCATCTAAGAAATGTTATTTGTCATTTAATAATCTCATTTAAGTAAATATGATTGTATTCTATTCAAAATTTGTGTCATTTGAAATTAATATATATAATACATTATATTTACTATCATCATTGTTTATTTATTTAAATAAGTTGAATCTTATCAGTCTAAACTGCAGTAATAATTTATAGAAAATATTTATTTGAATGTAAGTGGTCCAAATATGGTCTAATTAATGATACTTAATTAAGAGTCATTGTCTCTGGCTAGTCAGATTTGATAAAAACAAAAGTTTAAGGATTTGTTCGGTAGCTCATTAGGGAATAGGAATGGATATAAGAAATGAAAATTTTGAAATAAATTTTACTATTTACGTGAGAAAAAAAAATTAGTCTGACTGAATTTTTTTTTTCTCACGTAAATAGTACTCTGAAGCCTAAATAACATTTTCAAGTACATGATGATAATATTGTTTATATGAATTTCTGATCACTGCCGTACAAGATGGGTGCATTTGTGTACTGTACGCCTATCAATCTTTCTTTTCTCACTGATTCATTTAATTGCTGAAAGAGACGCAGACAGATTGATTTGTAACTACGAGGCATATGAAATGTTTAAAAATATCTCTGGAAAGGTGGCGTACAGATGGATAATTCAATAGCCTACTTGGATCTAACACCCATAAGTACATAACATATGGCTCTACATCGATCGGGAATCGGGATTGAAGAGGGAAATAAATATGGGAATAGCGAAAACATTACCGCAAGTCCGCAACCTCTCACTTAATTCTGAGTGAATCCCGATAATAATATCCACAGTCTCAATTTCATAAAAAATTCCGTACAAACTATTAAAAAAGTCACGGAGAAACCGCTCAATCATTAATACTCCGCAGAAACTGTTAGTATTTAACTTGAAACATTAAAGTATTTATCTTGAATTTGCAAAGCATCAAACCCTATGCAACGATCTCCATTTATGACTGAATAAATCAATCCATTAATTGTCCCTGCACAACTGGGGACCATTAAATAAACAATCCCCTCATAAATACTTATCAGTTATTCCCGTACAATTTTTTTTTTTTTTGGATTGTCCCCACACAACTGTGACCATTAAATAAACAATCCCCTCACCCAATGATAAATGCTTCTCAGACATAATGATAAATATTTTATGCTACATAGATAAATATTTTATGTTACATGAATAAATACTTCATAGACATAGCTGCAACTTTTAGTAAAACATCAATGATAAATACTTCGCAAGCATAATGATAAATACTCTATGTTACATGGATAAATATTTCTCAGATATAACTGCAACTTTTAGTAAAGCATCAATGATAAATACTTCTCAAGCATAATGATAAATATTTTATGTTACATGGATAAGTATTTTATGTTACATGGATAAATACTTCTCAGACATAATGATAAATATTTTATGTTACATGAATAAATACTTCACAGACATAGCTGCCCCTTTTAGTAAAACATCAATGATAAATATTTTATGTTATATGGATAAGTACTTTATGTTACATGTATAAATATTTTATGTTACATGGATAAATATTTTATGTTGCATGGATAAATACTTTATGTTAGCGGAAATTGTTATTAAAGAAAAGTATAATTAATGCAGGGATTGTTATTTTATGACAATATAATTAATGCGGAGATTGTTATTAGAGGACAGCATAATTAATGCAGGGATTGTTATTAAATGACAGTCTAATTTAATGCGGGGATAAATGAAAATTATTAGCAGAATAAATTGGAGGATAAAGGGTGTTAAGGAAATTAATATTGAGGAGAGAGAGTGCGGGGAAAAAGGGGGGACAGGAGTGAGGGGATTAGTATAATTATTCATTCTAATTTATAATTATTCTGAAAAGGTAAATAATTATCATTCGCGTGCATTTTTTTATTTAATAGAGAAAATTTATAAGTTGCTCAGTTGTAATTGTATTTGTTATCGTGGATTGAACGGATCACATGCTGTCTACTTGAGTGTAGGGCTACTAATTAATCGAGTTCAAGCGAATTAGGGCCAATTCGAGATTAGTACTGTAAGATACTGAGCCGAGTTAATTCGAGTTAAAAAGATAAGTCTGAATTAAAAACGTAACTCATTATCAATTCGAGTTGACTTGTAACTCGTTAATCGTTACTAACCCGTGATAAATTGGCATCCGGTCTATATATGGGATTGATTTTTTGCATCAAGAACCCCCTGACAAGGGGTGCATGTGAGCGTGTGTGTGAATTACTGAGTTGGATCCAATTGGAATTGGATGTAACCTGACTCCATGTAACTCAAGTTAGTATCAACGAGTTGAGACCTGATCAAACTCAATTTGCGAGTTTAATGAGTTAGTTTCAACTCGAATTGATAACGAGTTAATATTAAACGATCTACGAGTGAATCACAAGTTATGAAAAATTACTTGAACGTTAATAATTTTATGCACTATGTTTCTCAAAAAAAAATTATAGAGCATTATTTTCTCTCTGAATTTTTACCGTTTACAATTTAAGCATGGTCTCCATAAAATCCGAGTTAGAAAATAAAACAATATAACGCATACTAACATAAGTATTTTAAATATAAGTATATTTTTATAATTTTTTCTAAAAAAAAAAAAAGATGACAAGAGAAGCATAGTTTGAAAAAACGAAATCTGACTCACAACTTGTAACGTTTTTGTAATTTATAACGTTTGCCCTTACATGTGATTCGCAACTTGTTTGATTACAAATTTTTTTTTTTTTGAAAACTTGGTTGTAGCTACCAAGATTTGTGAGAGGGAATCAAACTCTCGACCTTTGGGTATAACAAAAGTAGAATAATTTTTTTAGCCAATTATGTTACCTCCTTTCGATTACAAAAAAAATTGTCACAAGGTATTAAGTTCAAATTTTTATGCGTGATTTTCCACGTGGATGAGTTTTGTTTTGGCACCTCTCATTTAAGAGGCCTTTTGACAGTCTGTGGAGCTCACCGAATGGTCTGAATCTGTGAATTGAGTCTCAAAAAACGGCAGCGAGCCAGCGACCATTTTTGGCATTTTTTGCGTTGCAGAGAGCGGGGACGATTATCGGCTGCTGGGAACAAAATATTTCCTCTTTAATTTGATATTATAGATAGATGAGGAGAATTTAAGTTTCTTATATTTTTATATCTCATCATAATCTATATTTTAGATAAACAATATTCATATTAAAATACGTTTTAAAAAAAATATTACTTTTTTTTAATTAGTACAAAATTATTGTATTTGAACTATTCAAAAATAATAATTTTGTATTTATCTAAAACATAGTAATTAATACTCAAAATTATAAAATATAGTCTTCAAACATATTTGAATATGAATATAATGTTAAGCAGTTAAATTCGACGGTTTTAATTTTAAAAATAAAGATATATAATGTGAAGCATGATGATGCATGAAAGACATGAGACATTAAACATCCTCTAGATAGATTACTATATTAATTATTCAGTATTTGATTTCTTGCTATAGATTTTTTTTTTCTACGTATCTATTCATCAATGGCCTCTGTCTATATATATTTGGAGCATAATTATACTTTTACACTATAGAGGTCAAGTATGAATGAAAATTAATCATATAAAAAATTCATGCTTAAATGAGAAACAATTTTACATCTCTATAACATTTTACTCTAAATCATATAAAAAACAATGTACAGTTACATAAATTTTAAAAATAAATGAAGTCAATTGACCCTCATACTTTGAAACCTCAATCTACCTGGCTATGATATATATATCAATATACAAATTTGTTACCCTCTAGCTTAATTTTTTTTTTTTTCTCTAAATGATCTCTTCATCTTTTATACCTTAGTTCTCTTACGCTATTTTTTTTTTAACTTTTTTTTTTTTTACTAAAATTCCGTTTGAGAGGAAGATAATTAAATTATAAGAGAATTGTCAACTCATGCAAAAACTAACTTTATTTTCTCGTTATCTTAAATTTATATTTTTAATTTTTAACCTGTAAGCTCTAATGCGGAGAATATGATTTTTTACCGCTAAATCAAAGATAGGATTCTAAAAAATTATAAAGTAATATTGGATAATGAAATATTTTTTTGTACATGAGCTTATTTATTCTTTGTTACTTTGACTTTGGATAAAAAAAGAAAAAAAAGCAACATGCAAGGAGTTGAAATATATATCAAAGAAAAAATATTCCTTCTCTATATATATGTTATTTACGTTGCAAATTTATATATTATTTGTGCTTGCACATTCTTATATTTAAAGCTAAAATTAAAAATCTCCATCGCGAGCACTTTCTTATATTTAAATCTATTTGAAATGTATGATAATCTGATGTGTAGGAGAAACACGAGTGAGTCTACGGTACTATGCATATTACGATTTGGCACTGTGCTACGGCTCTATATTTGAGTTTTTAAATCTTAACGGTCGATCCGAACCGTTCATCTTGTTCTCCATATTAATATGTGTTTGGAGACTAAATTTTACATTTTTTGAAACTTTTTACTATATTTTTAGATTTATTGAAAATCACTGTTTTTGGATGGTCCAGAATTTTCAGATCAAGTGATTTTTTAAATATCTAAAAAAATAGTAAAAAAATTTCAAAAAATGTAAAATTTAGTCTCCAAACACATATTAATATGGAGAACAAGATGAACGGTTCGGATCGACCGTTATGATTTGAAAACTCGAATATAGAGCCGTAGCACAGTAACAACCCGTGATATGCATAGTCCCATAGACTCACTCGAGAAACACTCCTAAAGCTGGCTGTTGTTTGTTTCAAGAAAAAAGTAACTAAAGCATTCAAAGTGATGATTTTATTGCGACCTTTGTAGTTGAGCTTTATTTATCATGATTAGTCTAATAATGTAAACCTCGTCAGATTCTGAAATAATTAAGTTTTCAAATTTGAAGAGCATTGTTTTATCAATAAAAAATTATAAATTTATTCGAGATCATTATCACAACAAATTATTTTATTCTAATATTAGTACGTAACCACAAATGAAAATATATTGAAAGATTTATGACAATATACTAACATATTGTCATGCAGAGAAAATTATCAAATTGGTAACTTGATAGTAAGAAAATTATGGGAGTAGAAAACTATAATAATTATATTTTATTTTTACGGTGTATTTTTTTTTTTTTGGGTCTATAATTCGATCAATTTTAAAAAGAATGGCATATGAAGCATTTTTTTGTTCTGATTGTTCATTAGACCAACATCCAACAAGTAGTAGCGAATATATATATACTAACTCTAGACAAAATTTCGGACAATTAAATTGATAACTCAGATCTGTTACAAAATCTAGAATAAAAACAATAATTTGAAACAAATTTTATTCGATCACATAGATCAGAACAATAGAAAAAAGAAACTCCTTAATTGTGTATACAACGAAAATATAATCATGCATGTTGTTATGTTTTGAGAATCATGCTAACACACAAATTAGAGAATATTATATACAGGCAACAACATTAAAGATTCTCCACTGGTGATACTTGGAGATGGATATCAATGACGACGATGTTTTAAAATCATGCAGCAGAAGAAACATTCACAATTTGCACATAATTTGTTCTCGTTCTTCCAGTCTCTTTTCTTTATTAATTGCTCCATGACTCTGTGTAAAAGCTCCATAGAAAAGACAACGTGGTCGGTGCTCAGTAGCTATAGCCATCTGGCCTCTCTAACAGATTTTTATGTCTTCTCTTCGGTGCGAGGCATATGCATATACTGAATAATATCATAATAAAACATCAATTCGGTGCGGTGCCTAATTGAAATATTTGGGTTCTGATTTGAAATTCGTGTCAGATTAAAACGGATGGGTCCGATCTCATTATACACAGTCAGATATTGCACATTTGCACTGGATCCGCATATTGATATTGTGGTTCGACTTCAAGCGTTTTGTATCATCAAATAAATCATTAATTATTACGAATTTAATCGTGTGACAGAAAACTATTTAACATTTAACATTTGTTTCATCCATATATAGAGTATATCTAATTCAAAGTAAGAAATTAATTATTTTCTTATGTTATTATATATTTATATCTCCAACCATTTCGTCATAATTCTCTCCTCATATATCTTCATTGAATGACACATATTTTTACGTTCTTCTCTCTTTCTCATTTTATTGGAAATGCAATGAGTGTCTAAGGGGCAACAAAATACTTAAGTAACGCAACTTTTTTGTTTTGTTTTATTATATAGCGTAAGCTTTGCTGGAGAAGGAACTATCACGTTGTAACTTGGTCACGTCACGTCATATTGCACGATTAAAATTTAGTTTTAAGTGACGTAACTATTTGTGTGATGTAACTGATTGTATTTAATTATTATTTTTATGTTTAAATTAGTTCAAAGAAAATAATAACAAAATCTATCAAAAAGTAAGAAACTATTACAAAATAAATTATAATTAAGAATAATGTTGAAAATATTGGTTACGTATTGGTCATGTAATTAATGTGTCACATGGCGTGACGTGACGTGACCGAATCAATTTGTGTAACGTGATGTGACGTGACTAAGATAGTGGAGGACAGCTATGTCACGTGATCGACGTGACATGCCGTGACATTATGTGACGTGATTGATAACAATGTGACTGATTTTATCGTTTTATGTTTTAAGTATTTAAAAAACGAATAAGGATAAAAAAAATTTTGTTATCATAACGAATATGTATATAAATATAGATATTAAATATAGATATTATTACTTATTGTTTATTTTGAAATTTATTTTGAAATACTTATTGTTTTTATGTGTTGCTTTGATTAAATATAGATATTATTACTGCGTGGAAAAATATGCAAACTATTAAAAAACTCTAATATTTTTTTATTCATTTTACTTGATTTGTCATGATTAAAGAAGAATGTATTTGTATAAAACAAACTAAAAATAAAGCAGAAAAAACATAGTATTATTATCTAGTGAATATCGCATTTTCGATGTGAATCCATATATCAATCATAGTAAGTTTATAACTAAGGAATAACTTAACAAGTCGTCAAATTCGTTATTCGGATATTTTAGAAAAACTTATTGTTTATAACACAAATAATATACCAAAAATATTATTAAGGAGATTTTGCAAATAATATGGAATTAGTAGTGTATTGTTCGTATAATGACTACAAATTAAAACAATAATTTGAAATTGCATTCATAATATATGGATTCGTCTCATACCGACTTGAAATTAATACATAACATTTGAAATTGTATTAATAATATAACTTTACAACCCGTCACACTGTGGTGTGGGGTCGCCTTATGCCGACTCAAGCAAACTTTGTGTTTGTTGGATATAAAACCTTGTCGGTACAAGGAAGTTGTTATAATGGGGTGGCATTTTTGGTGCGGCGAAGCATTTTCGTAGCAAACTATTTCACGTGGCGCATGTCATTAAATTTTTGCTTGACTACCCTGCAACGGGAATAAATGTATAATCCAAATTATTTAATATTCCAATATCTATTATAAATATTGGTCAGTTTTGGATCTATAATAAAATTTCCACCAATTAATAGTGAATCCGCATTTTCTCATCTTAATAAAAATGTCTGAACTGATTGATAATTTACTGGTTCCTTACAACAGACATATATAGACCCATGTCACAATCTAGGAAAAGATTCAAATTCCACCAAAAGCATATCATAATCAATTATAGATTGCATCAGAAATCAGTGATTACTCCAACCTTTTAGAATTTGGAAATGGATCTGGATCCGCGTACCTTTGAAAGGAAACACAGCAGGAAAAAAATATTTTGTCATTTTCTTTCTTAACTTTTCATAAAGGGGTCTGATGATAACGGCTAGTTGTCAATTAGTAGATTGAAAACTAACTACGATCAGAAATGAGGCCAGGTGTAGTTAATTGAACTTATTTTATTATTATTTGAAATTTGTTAACCACGTTGCCTTTTATCATTTTGTGCTTTCTCAGTTGGATGTTTTCCTTGTTTCAGTCGAAAATATGATGTGCTTATGTGGCATTGCAGAGCTCTCTTTTGTTGGGACATGCAATAATTAATACTTACAACGGCTCTGAACTTTATTTCATTCCTGTTTTTTTTTTTTTTTGGGATGAAAAAGCGGGGATATATATTAACAGAGCTAGTTTGACTTCATACATCACATAATCCATAGAGATAAAATGAAAAATGTATATGACTACGAATTGTATGAAGTCAAACCAACTCTGTCAACATCTTATTCTGAAAAAGCCCGGTTGTATCCGAATCCGTGTCCCCTCAAGTTAACCTGAGATAAAATGGGAAAATCTGGACCACTCTTTATCTCTGGCACGACTCTTAAAGCAACACCTATATCTATAATATTTCCATAGTGATTCTGATTAATTCTTGATTCGAAGTACCAAAAAAAAATGATTTTTGCTGGCATTGACAAGAATCCTAATCAGACTCCGTCTTTATTGCCTAATGTTGCCTTTTGGATATACTATACTTTTTTCACACGCTATACCTTTTCCTTTTCCTTTTCCTTTTCCAACAGCGATACCTTTATATCTTCCTTTACTCATTGTTTCCAGATTTATTTTGATATGCGATTTTTTTTTTTGAGGAAAACACAGAAAAGTTGGGGGTATATTTGCAAAATTCCCTTGATAATAGCCTCTGACAAGCTTTCTCTCCATCTCCTTTGTTCACCCTTCTCATCCCAGCTCCATGCTGATATACGATTTTAAGTTTTCATACTTTTGACGTGTGATATGCTTTTCTGCATTATTTTATGCGATACATCATACATCGTTTGGACTTGTCATGTTGATGTTATTTGTGGAATTTTAAGGACGGTAATAATTTTTGAATCTCATACGCTTCATTTACGAAAAATACATCTTTATGAATTATTTTGGAACCTTAGAAATAAAATTGGGAACGGCGATTTCTCTCAAAAAAAAAAAAAATGGGGAACAAAAAATGATACCTTGTAATCGAACAATAATTTTTTAGTTATAACTTTATGGGCCACATTTCTGACCTAAACCTAACCTTCATCAGACCCAAAAACCATTTTATGGCCCAAACCAAAATTTCATCATCTAGGACTCCTCGTGAGATGGCAAGTTCTAAATAAAAAAAATGAAGGTGGATTTAACTTTTTACTCCACACTTGTTGTTAAACAAATAGTAAATAAAAGTAAAATAGAGTAAAATATAAGTTAATTAAAAGTAAGGTATTACACTTTTTTAGACGGATTAATTTATTTCACACTTACTTTGTTTATAGGATCTATTATGACAAATTTATTTTTTATCATCTTACTTCTCTGTATGAATTAATTTAAGCTATAACTTAAGCTGTCAAATAAATATAAAATAAAATAAAGTAACTTAATTTACTTTAATTTTAAAAATAAGTAGCAATCAAACATGACCATAGAAAAATAACAAACATCTCTCATAGGCTTGCTTTTAATAGGCCGGGCCCCAATATATGCAGCTCTCAAGGTCCAGGGGTGCAAACTCTATTCAATTGAAATATAAAATATTTGTTACTCCTGTAATTCAAGTAAAAGATAAATAAAAGACGAAAGAACTGGAAAATAGAAGTAAACTGTGAAATTTAGGAGTTGGTCTCTTTATGGTCACATGCCAAAAAATCCTAATTGAAGAAAAAAGTAATAATTAGATGATAAATGGCGCAGCGACAGGAAGATTTTCATTCCAACTCGTTTTATTTTTTTTTTTCTTTTCAGTCTCCTATATATGTATACATGTTCAAGACATGAAGAAAATTTCTATACTCCCAACTAAAATCTTAGGAAAAATATTCACTCCTAATTTTATCTATTCTAATTTTTCTATAATTAAATCCAGGATCGTTGACCTTGCATCAATCCTACAAAAAGCTGCCCCTGTTGTTCTTCTTTCTGTTGTTTTTCTTTCTGTTGTTCCAAATGGTATAACTTGGCAAACACCCCCACCATCGGAGCCGTATTGTACGTACATGCTTCTGTTTGCATGTAATTCCCTCTTCGATCGTCAAACGCATCGAGTGCGTTCGGCCCCCCAACAATCGCACCGGTAAGCACATTCGGGTTTTCTATTCTCCTAGTGTACCACACATCAAATCCCTGAATGCACCCAATAAACCCCTTGTCCTCCTTGAAGGCCACAGTTGATGCTGCTCTGTGGTGCACTTGTGTTGGGTATTTTGGCCCAAAGCCTACTAGATAGCTTAAGCCTTCTGGGTTTGAGCCCAATATGTAATCGGCTTGCGATTTCGCAAAGGAGAGGAGTTCCTTGGCCGGTACAGGGCCAGCCGGGCATCTGAGCTGTTGGTTTGATCCGGAGAGGTAGTCCGAGAAAGCCGTTAGAAGGAAAGTTGCACCAACAACATATTGTAGGTTGTTCCACTGACGAACAAACAATAAACCGCCGGGGGTGCGGCGAACGTTGCTTTCGTCCTTGTTCTTTCCGAGACATGAGCAAAGGTAGTGCTCTGCCTTTGATCTGAATTCCTCAAGCTTGCTTGTTTGGTTCTTTGTAAGATTTCTTCCTTCCATGAGCAGCTGCAAGTCAGCAATCATTTAGTGTTATCACTTTTCTTTTTTTCTTTTTCCTATTTTTAGATAAATTACAAACACAAAAGAGAAAGAAGAAGAAAAAAAGAAGAAGAAAAGAAACATAATGATTACAATAGGAGATGTCTATGTTCTTCTAGGACCCATTATCTCTTTCAACTTAATATATAGTATACATTTCTTTCTTTATGATATGACATAGCATGTCTTATATATGTATTAAATCTATTTTTATCCAGTAGGACCACAGAGTACCAGACACATTTTTTTTGGGTATATCTTTCTTTACATATCAGTACATTTGTATTATTATCATTTTTCTTTTTTTGATGTGATTGCTGAATATGTCTTGATATATGCAATTATTGTTGTCGAAGCTCATTAGGTGTTTCAGAGTTCCAATGAAGAAATATCTACCTAAATCAAAAATTAAGTACAAGATGTCGTATTCCAAAATGAAAATATGCTCTGTAGGTACATATTCTGCCAAAGGCACAAATGAATTGATGATGCAAAAGGTTGTTGGTGTTAATTATTAATGTGTGTTATCTAAGAAAGTATTAATTAAAACTGATAGCAATTGATATTTAGACAAATTTGTCGTGACTCAAGACAGGGAAAAAAAAAAAAATTAAATGGTCGACAGAAACCTGCCATTTTTTTTTTATTTTACTTTAATTTTGCAAGGGAAAGGTGTCGTTAGTATGCCATGTTTTTTAAAGTTCCTCTCTAAAATGGAGAAGAAAAAAAAAAAAACAATTTGCAATAGCTTTTAAAAAATTCAAGCCTAAAGAATATGGACGAAATGGAAAGAAGAGAGATTTATGTCATAAGATTCTTTCCAAAAAAAAAGTAAATTTATGAGATTCATATATTCTTAAAATTGAAAGTGATTAGATGGATTAACAACCAAGATTGTGATTTATATGGGGTTTGAATCTAATTCGAAACCCAAGAATTTATTGGTGGTTTGAATCTAATTCGAAATCTATCAAGTTAGATAAACTTCAAAATATTCCAAAAAAATTAGATATTGGTTATAGAGCGATAGTTGAACCAACTCATATATGGGGACTGTCCCAAATTCCTGCATGTTTAATTAGTTGATTTAAATTTTACATCTTTTTTTAACTGTTTACAATAATATAGTTTCTTTTAAAAGTAAAGATATGGATGGAGGAATAGTTCAACTAATAACTGCTATATATTTATATGAATAGAATCAAGGTGTTTCTATAAAGCTCACTAATGATTTGGTGAACTTAACTTTTAAATCTATCATATTGATTTTAAATAAAGAATCAATATATAGTTAAAATTGATCTACTTGATGAGGAATGTGTTTGCATCATTACATGCAACATTATTAGAAGTTTGAATTAAATTATTATAAAATTAAATGGTTAAAAATTAATAAAAAATAAATTTATTAAATTAACTTATAAATCATAATTTTTTTTATCATTTGACTCTATACTAAATTAATTCAAAAAATTATAAATTATGAATGTAAACGTGTACCGGTGAAGTAAATCAGTTTTATTAATTTAGGTTCATTATTTGAATCTTGAAGTTAAGCTCACCAAACATCTTGATGATTAGCTTAAGAACACCCTAATTCATCAGACCAACACAAACCATTTTTAATGAAAAATCAATTATCCAGAGTTATTGCCAGCAAGCAAAAATCTTTTGGTGAAGAATAAAAACGGATCTTCATGTGTTTGAATTAAATAAAAGGATATATTAAAGTGCACCGTCGTGGGCCTCGTGGCATATTTGAATAATTGCTAGCATTAATTGTTGTTGAAGTCAAAAGGGGTAGGAAAGCAGTCTGTTTCTTTCACATTAACCATAATTAAAACCCCGGCCAGCGAGATCAGAAAATTAATTAAATTGAGAATAGTTAGGAAACCAATCTGTCATATGAGAATATTTGTGTCAATTACATATCATATTTAACTACAGTTAAAATTATATGTTTAAATGGGGATGATTCTATTATGATTTGCATGAGTTTTCTTATGTCATAGACTCTGACTGCACACCGGTAGATACAGTGTTATGTACTTAATTAATATTAATTCTGGTTTGACTTGTTTGCACCTAACCCTTTGTTTTATATATATATATATATATAGTACTTATTCGCATTGATCAAATCCATTATCCAAACAAAATGAATCAATGCGGATCCTATAATATGTGTCCAACATTGCATCATTAGTGACGATATATATAAGAGAATAATTCAATGAGATTCATTAAAATTAATTAATGTGCACATATGTGTAAATTTAAATCAAATATTAAAAAAAAATCTTATAATTTGAGTGGCGGGAATTTACTGTGATGGGTGCACTCAACTTTTTTCACTGAATATCATGAAAACAAACTCTAAATCCTGTAATCAGAAACTGTTTCCGGTAATACAAATTACAATTGGTATTTTTCGCAAGTACAAGTGTTCCTCAGGTCTGTTTGATATTCAAATTCTTTCGTGAATTACTAATTCAGACAAATATCTTTCGTTTTATTAATTAATATTGGATCACATCAGGTGTATACGTAAACCAATAAAACAGATTCTTATCATGCTCTAGTGCTCTCAGACACGTAACGTAACAAACAAGTGCTATGCAAAATACGGAAGTAAAAGTCGAAACAAACTCACCTCTACAAATTAAGATATATATCTTGTGTGTTAATTCAAAAGAAATAGAAAATGTTATGCGCGTGATGAGCGAACTTGTTAGGTTAGTCAATACTCAAATACAGCACCAGCAGGTGTGCATGCTTGACAATTGAGGTTTGAACTCTAGAATATCTCTCTAATAATTAATGCTAACGCGCAACAAGGGGAATATAATATATTAATATATACATATGCACTGAATTCGCGTTGATAATATAATTAAAGCAATAAAATGTATATACTTGAAAGAGACTAAAAATTTATTAATTCATAGAAGTAAACAGCAAAGAGTATATACTGGTAAGGTTAGGGGAATACCTTAGAAGCCAAGACTTGTACACCAGCATATTTGATGTCCCAGCTGAATTCTGTTATTGCCCACTCGGTCCCACCGAACGCTTTGGCATTTTCGAGCAGGTACTTCATATACCGGTCGCTGTCGGTGGCCCGATGTAGCCAGAGCGCTGCCCAGAGCAGCTCGTCTCCGTACCCGCTCACCGAGGGGTAGTAGCTCTTCACCGCTCTCACGCTCTTGTCGTACTTCCTTCGGTACTTGTCTCCGAACTTGAACAGCTGCCCAATATATTTAGAATTTAGAACATGAAAATTTAATTGCTTCTTTGCAACAGCATGGTAAGATAAAAAAAATAAAATAATACTTTCTATGTATATTTGATGCATAAGGTTACCAGTAACATGCAAGTGATAAAACAAATATGAATAATATAATTTCCTGGTAAAAAATAATCACTGCAAAAATAATTAATTCCTATTTTATTAAAACACTTTAATTGATGGGAGACATTTCGCCTACTGATTTAAACAAAAAAAAAGGAAACAAAAAAGGTGAAAGATTGAAACTTGAAGGAACATTTATAAAAGGCTACTTTCAGGTAAAGCTAATCATACAAAATAAGAATTTTATTTTTGCTTTTAGTTTTTAAGTGATATATAAATAGCACTCAAACATTTATATTTTGTCCTTGAGATTTCCTTAATAGTTAATTCCAATTACAATTTGCTGTAACTTATATGTAAAAGCATAAGACTGCATTTTCACAGAAAAAAAGTAAAAAAATATGACATAAATGTTGTGATAAAAATTTAGAAAATTATAATATTCTATCTACAATATAAGCAAATACGTTTAAGAATAATGTTTCACACGATCCAAATAATACTGTTTCAACTTGAATTTATTATAATTAACTTCTTTAGCTATCTGAATTTCTATATTTTTAACCCCAACAATAAAGAAAAAAATAAGAAATATGTGTACCTGCTGAGCATGACGTAAGAGCAGCTGAGAGTAGTGTGGGTCGGATTGTTTGAAAACAATGGATGCTGCAGCCATTGCTGCGGCAGTCTCAGCTGCCACCTCAGACCCAGGATTGTCTGTGTCGATCCTGTATGCGTGCCTTGATGTTGTCATGTCCTCTGGCCTTTGCCAGCAATAGTGGTCTGCGTCCCCATCTCCGACCTACTTCAAGTTGTTGCATTATTAAAGTTCTCATAAAACATTCAATTAAAGTTCAAATTAATTGCAAAAAAGGATATACTTGCAATGAGAAAAGTTGTTGATAACCCTACCAAAACCCGCACCCAAAAAAAAAAAAAAAAATAGCCAAGTGCTACTGATTCTATTTCATTAAACAATAAACATAAAACCATTTTCCATTATACATTAGTTATGGATAAAGATTTTAACAGAGCAGTTATGGCTTCATGCAACGCACTGGCTATAAAATTAAAACAGCGCTGAACTGTTATGTTAAAATATTTACCCGTAGTTGTTAATATACAGAGTCTCAATTATAATAATAAAATTTCCAATTTTCATGTTATAACTAAAATAAATATAAATTAGACATTATTTTATTACCACAGTCAGATAACAAAAAAGCAACTAAAATATGTAAAATCTTAAAAAAAAAAAAAAAAATTGTACCTGTACCCACAAAACATTGGGCTGAGTGTGCGCCTTGATGAAATAGTCTGTACCCCATTTGATGGCCTCTAAAGCATGGCCATATTCCTCCATATTTTTAACCTCTGTTCCATACTCCAATATGCTCCATGATAGCATGGTAATAGTGAAGGCCATTGGAAGCCCAAATTTGACATGGTCTCCTGCGTCGTAGTAGCCTCCTACCAAATCTACCTACCATTACAAACGACATGTGCATTTGACTATGACATTCTTCCCAAAAAAAAAAAAAAATGTACTTCACTCTAAAAAAATATAAGATAAACATATGTAGCTCGGGTTTGCATAAATTCTATGAGTTATATATATATATGCAGATTAATAATTGCCGATGATTTGTATCTCTTTTTTATTATAATTTTTCATGTATTTCCATGTCTTCTTTCCTCCCCAATCCAACTACCTTTTTGGTATAAGATATATATTTGTTGAGTCTGACAATATTGCTGCTATAGGAAATAAAAAGATGTTGATTAAGACGTTCCTACTGAATCAATGAACAAATTCGATAGTTACTCGATGCTTTTATTGGAAGAAAACTATGAACACACCAAAATATAAATAACTGTAGAAAACACACGCTAACAAGGAATTTGTGAAAAAGATGCTATCATGGATCAGTAATTAATTATCCGATACCAAAAGTATCATATATAATATCACTAAATTTAGCTATCATATATATCAGATGATTTAGAAAATGTCGATGGAGAAAAAGATGATACATGAACTAGAGAAATGCAAGGAAAATATACAATTTGCAAACTCACCCCTTGTTCGAGACCGTCGGTGAGGCCGGAGTGTCCTCGCCATGTCACCCTTTGATTGTATGGCAAGTGACCTGATCGTTGCGCTTCAAAGTATAGAAAACTCTTTGTCAGCGCGTCTCTATAATCCAATCCACCTCTTGCCATCATAGGTTGAATAGATAAGAAATAGAGGAAGAAGAATAGTGCTGATCTTGATATGATCTTCTCTCCGTTTGTAATTTCCATCATCGCACAAATACAAATAAAAGAGAGCTAGAGATGCTTGGAGAGATTGAGGAGAAGATGATGATGAGATTTTGAATATTATTTCCCTTTTTGGGTTTGAAATGGTATACAAAACGGCGGATCGACGCCTTTCAATGTGGGAAGCATGAGCCAATCATGGGCTGGAATGGATGCACTGAAGCACTAACCAATTTATTCTTTCCTTAAATTTGTTTTCTCAATGGTAGTGCATTAAATAGGTCGAATGAGGGCAAAGCGGTGTGTAAGGAGAAGGTACTAAGGGAGAAAGATTGAAAGATTTGTTTTGTTGGTCCTACTTAAAACAGAGACTTCGAATGGAATAAGTGAGAAGAGAGAGAGAGAGACAAGGTTATGTTGCCTGGGTGGCACTTTAAATATGTATTTGTTGTTTGGTCAGGGGGAAGAGTTGGAACTAGGAAATAATAATAATAATAAGAATTGGTTATTTGGTTACGTAGCTAGCTTCTATTATAATTATAAACTAATAAAGTTAATGACTAATTCAAAAGATAATCAAGTGAATGTACTATTTTATATTTAGTTCCATGCACCATTCATTATATTATTGGAAATTTGAAGGGGGTAATAGGAACTATTCAACCACTGTCTGCTTCTCTCCAGTTCCTTTGTTTGGTAAAATGTGGCCATTCTTCACCTAGTCCGGATGGTTCCAACTTGAACACTACGGGAAGGAAATGTTTTAATCTTTCTTTTTCTTATTTTTCTTTTTTCATCTCTGTCTGTCTCTCTCTCTCTTTTCAGGTTTTGGTGGGGAGAAGTTTTGGCTGCACACGGTGCAACCTTTTTTTTTGTTGATATAATTTGTGCTTTCATTGGTGAATATGATATATGGTTGTTGGATTTTTGTTATTATTTTTTTGTTTGTGATCTAGCATATTAAGTGAGAACATGTTATTTTAACTTTTAAGTTTGCTATATTTTTTAAAACGCAAAATATATTATATGAGTAGTTGTTAAAATTGTACTTCAATATTTTTAAAACAACGTGTCAAACATTTTGTATTTCAATGCGGAAAAAGAAGAACAAAATAGTTAATAGTATAAAATAATGAAAAGAATAAAATTAGACGAATACCCACAGAACCTTGGTAAATTATATAAAAGATGCCATTGCCTTTTAATCCAGCGGGAAACATATATTTTGTGGAAAATAATATGTTGTATATTTAAGTTTGTAAATCAATGACATCTTTATTTATAAAAAGTGGACTATTCTCACGCTATCTTTTACATGAATTTGTGATATAAAATATTAATGTTGACAAAACAAAAACCTTACATACTTTACATATCTGACGGTCCAGATCTAAACTTAAAAAAATTAGCTACTTTAAAAGA
Organism: Carex rostrata; assembly: GCF_964058835.1. NCBI lineage: Eukaryota > Viridiplantae > Streptophyta > Magnoliopsida > Poales > Cyperaceae > Carex > Carex rostrata. The sequence goes on along the minus strand of NC_135931.1, from coordinate 6,829,012 downwards.
TATAAAGATATGAATTTTCAAAGCAAGGTGAGAAAAATAACCTATTGCTTTATTGGCCATAAAATATTTATATGTTCGACGATAATAAAATATTATTTCTTTCGTCACTCTTAATTCTTTTTGTCAAAATAGATTCAAAGTAATTTGAGTCAATCATAATATCACTAATAAATGACTATAATTGTTTTAATGTTACTGATAATCTTTTGAATAAGATTTCACATATAATAAATGAATATAATTATTGTAGTACTTACAAATAATAAATATGTGAATAACCTACTAAAAATAGTGAGTTTGCTGAAATTCAATTCAGCAATTTTTTGAATGAACTTTCACATATAATAAATTACTAAAATTATTGCAGTACTTAAAAAAGAAATAAAGTAAAAATATGCACAATAATTCTACTAAAAATAGTGAATTTCGAGAACCTTATGATTAAATGTGATTGATTGTACATAAAGAAGGAAAAAGATAAAAGAAATCAACTTCCATTATTTAATAGAAATCTCACAATAATTTCGTGCTTGATAGTTGATAGTATATTGTGCACCGGGCCTACCCAAGAAAATATGAAGGTACGGGTACAGGGAGATCCCTCTGTTGACCATCTTATTTGAGCCAGAAGTCCTTGTTGATGAATAGGAGATCTGAGCCGTTGATGGATCTCTAACCAGCCGATCCGGCAATGCAGAACCTGTATGTCATATATGTAGAACTTGTTGCGTTGATGATTTTTTTTTTCTAATTTTATTATTTCCTCGTAAGAAATGATTTTAATTTATATCGTTTATTAGTTTAGCATTATCATTTCTTGCTACCCTGGTAACATTATCATTAACACTAAATAAAAATTACAAAAAAATAAGACACGAACTTATAACACAAATTACAAATTACAAACGCGATATTAGAGGTGTAAGTCTAATTCAATTAATCCATCCAATTCAACTCAAGAAATTATGAATTTAGAATTTAATGTTGTAAGGATATTGAAGTTTAAGTACAAGCAATAATGGATTGGCGAACATCTCAAACGATTCTAAAGTGGCGGCTCAAAGGCAGTAACAGGGTTGTGCAATTATGTGCTTAGAGTGAAACAACCGAACCCTCTATTTATAATGAGATTTCAGAGAATCTCATAAAATGGAAACAAATATAGGGTTTTATCAACACCCGTTGTGATAGTCAAATAACCGTCACAACGGCTGGGGCAGATCTCAAAATCCGAAGAATTAGGGTTTGTCAGTTTTGCTTGTGCTTTGTTTACATTATTGACTTGCCTGAATAATTTTAATTTTGAAGATTAACGACTTGATTCAAGTAGTTGCAACCTCAGGCCTACTTTACCATACTTTTGAAGATAAATTAAAATTGATAAAATTAAAATAGTATATGATCTTCGTGATCATCATAATCTTTATTATCTTCATGATCTTCATGATTCAACATTCAATTAGTATCAGACTATTCTATTTAGCTCATGTGAATCATATACCCGATCATTCCATCACGTATCCAATTATTTCATATAATTATCATCATGTATCATGTTGTGATGTTTTTTGTTAATTTTTCTTTGACAATCAGATTGATATAGCAATTTAATATGTACACACCTCAAATAAAGAAACAGTAAAATTCAATGTTTATATGTTTTGCAAATTAATCAAATAAAACAGCAGATTGCTTAAAATAATATGCAGAAAATCACTTGATATAAAAATTCTACAACATTCAAAAATAGTGATTTTCAACCTATCTAAAAAAAGTAAAAAAAATATATAAAAAACTATAAAGTTTAGTTTACATGTACATTTTCATATGAAAATCATGTTTAACGGTTCATATCAATTAATTAAATTTTAAAAACAAAAAGATTTATCTGTAGTTAGAGCCGGTCCTGAAGATTTTGAGGCCTGGGGCGGGACAAAATTTTGGATCTTATATGTACATTTTTTTATCAAAATAATATATGGAGAACCCCTATTGTATTTATCTTTAGAAAAAAAATAATATTAGAATCTCTAATAGGTAGGACCATTATCAACAAGCAAATCTCTAATCGGCCGAATCAGATCGAAAACTCAGATTTTATTGGTAGAAACTTGTTTTTCAGTAAAATAATATAAAAATTATTTTTTTTAAAATTATGTTAAGCCAAATAGATAATTAACATGAGACATTATTGCTGAAATTATTTTTTTTCTCTTAGTGTTCAATAAGTTAAAATTAATTTCAAACCAATTTTAATAAAAATGACAAACTTCACATCATGGATTGTCTCCTTTTTTTTTAATAAAAATTAACGAGACAGTAAGCTTGTCTCCATTTCGTCTAAGTTGGCTAGCGACCTCTTCAAATATAACGTGGATTGTCTCCATTTCTTATGTATTGATAATTTCTCTAATACTGCGATGTAGATCGCATATAATTTGGGCCCACCTACAGCGTCATTCTTTTAATGTTTTTCTGCCCCGCACTTGACCGAACAGCCCGAGAACCCTTCTTCTCCAATCAGCATTTTAACCCAGTCAAAATTGCAAATTTTTCCCCCAAATCGGACGTGGGTGGTAAGTCGTAACACTTCGCTTCTCCTCAAGAATTGCTTCAAATCGTGAGAATCATCTCCAAACTGGCTCCAAATGTCAAGAATCGGTGAATAATCACTTGATTAAGCCAGTTTGAACCGATTTTTCCTTCTATGATTTTTAACATATACAATTTTTTTTTATGCCCCGTTGGATTTTGGAGTCCGGAGCCGTCGCCCTGACTATTGTGGATCAGGGCCAGGCTTGTCCGTAGTACGGACCAATATATAATATGCATAGTACCATAGCCTCACTCAAATATTATTATAGAAATGCGGATACTATAAATTTTCATTTTTAATTAAAACTTTCTGAAAGTTAGTTCGTTAGAGTATGTTATTTTTCATTTGTATTTATTTTAATTATAACTTATCATTTCTTAAGTTTTTTGGATTTTTTTAGATGAAATTTGTTGAATCGTAAAACTTGACTGCCTAACATAAAGCTTGGATTGAATAATTTTATATATATTAATTGATTAGTCACTTGTTGAAAATTTTGTAATCGGAGTATAGTAAACTAGATTGACCACCTCAATAAAATCTAACCAATCCAGTCCATTTGAACTCTTATCCATATAATATCCATTTAACTGAAATTATAAATGCCATCGTTCTAGAAATATTATTAAATAAGAAGGTTGATGATGTATTGCATCCAAAATTTTTATTCATGATGTAGCTTTTTCAATATTATATTTTGATTTTTGCCAAAGCAGCATGGGCATACCGGCACATTGCAACAGAGCTTGACAAACCTGGTTTTCTTGATATATGATGCGGGTGCTATGTAAATTTTTATTACATTATAGACATTTTTTTTAGAAATTTAAATAATATAGAAAAAATGAGTCGAACTAGAAAATTGAGATAAAGAGGTTAAATAAATAGATGTCATGTAATTTTTTTTTATGAGAAAGGTTAATAGTAATTATTTTTTAATTGAAAGAAAAAAAAGAAATTAATTCATAGAGATGGCTTAGTCCTATTTGGTTTAGTCTTAGTTCTGCCACTAGCTGAAAATAAGATAGATTTTATTTAGGAGAAAATTTCTGGTGTGCCAAACTTTCAGAATAGTCAATTTTCCCATTAAAATATTAAAATATTTTATTTCTTTATTCTAAGTTGAAATTCTTTCTCATTTCTCTATGTATTGATTAAACTTTTATTTTGAAATTTAAATGACCACTTTATCCTTCTTCTAAAACAGAAATATATTTCACCCTTCTTCACCTCGTCTTGTTTTTGATAATTTGATTTGTTAATTTCTAAAAATAAAAAAATTGCATTACATAGATATCTAACTTTTCAGTTAAAGTTGCGTTACTACGGTCCTTACAACCTCGAGCGGGCCCACAAAACTCGCCTTGGGTCTTGGGACATCTGTGGACCCCTTCACCCGTGCAACGTGTCAGCTAGCCTGAATCAAAGACAATTATCGGACAAAAAGTCAAGAATGCTGAAAATAATATTTCTTACTACATTTGAATAATCTAGGGTAAATTTCGCTCTAGGTCACTAAATTTTATTATTTGTCACGAATTGATCACTCAAATTTGATTTGTCTCTTTTGAGTCACTCAACTTTGTTATTTGTTCCAATTAAATCCCTCTATTTTTTCCATCCAAAATTTTAACGGAATATACTAATTCCGTTAGTATTTTGGATGAAATATGTTCATTCCATTAATATTTTGGATGGAATGAGTATATTCCGTTAAAATTTTGGATGGAAAAGTATAGAGGGACTTGATTGGGACAAATAACAAAGTTGAGTGATTCAAAAGGGACAAATCAAACTTGAGTGACCAATTTGTGACAAATAACAAAGTTTAGTGACCTACAGTGAAATTTACCCAATAATTTAGAACTATGAGTGTTCTTAAGTTTATCAAGTCTCTTGATAAATTCAAGTTTAAAACTCATCGAATCGGCTTTAAACGATAAATCTAAATTGTTGAAACCCACATATTTTACGAGTGATGTGTCTATATATAAAAATATTTAATTTTAAAATTTATTTTGCATAGAATCAAGTGGTTAAAATTAATTTATTAACTTTTTAATTTTGACTGCTTGACTTTAAACTAAATTAATTCGAATGTTTAAAATTTTCACATGTAGACACATCACTCGTAAGTTAAATGGATTTCAACAGTTCAGATTCATCATTTGAAACCAATTTGACGAGATTTAAACTTGAGTTCACCAAGAAACTTAATAAACTTAAGAACACCCTAGTTCTACTCTAATCTCTAATCATGCTCTCATTTCTACTTTCTGACCAATATATTATTTTAACCATATATCCTCAATACCATAAAAACCTCAATCTTTACCCAAAATGATACTATTATATATAAGACTAATTTCATAGCAGTAGGTATATATATAAATTTCAATAACCGATCATCACTATGTAGTGACTCGGCTAGTTTAGATCAATTTTGTAAAAAAACGGTCCTTAACGGCTGATTAAACGGCTGTTTAATTATTAATATTGATCAAACTGTTACAAATACACTTAACGAATGTCTGTTTGTAGATGAAAACAATTAATCGGCTGTTTTACCATTTAATCGTCCGTTTATTCCCGTTTATTCCAATGAATATTTATTTTCACATTGTTTTTTTTGTGTGTGATAGTGTATGATAATAAGATTTATAAATATTATATTGTAGTTTTATTTGTGCTTGAAGATACATCCAATATTTTGTATATATGTTTTTCTTCTTTCTTACTATGAAATTGAGAAATTATTTTATTATTTATATACCATATATTTTTCTTACTTAGTGATGTAATTTTTTCAATTAGTAAGACGTGTTAATTTATGAAATTAAATTGTTATCATTAATTAAATTTAGTGATTTTATGTTGGAATATTTCATTTCTTTCAAATAATATGTTACATTTGAAAAAACTTAATTCTTAGATTTATTTTTTCATTAAAACTAAGTATCATGTTAAGAAGAAATAAGTGTAGTATCATGTTATAATAATAAAACTAAATTAAATTAAGTTTATTTGATAAGTTTAATGAGTTAAATAAATTATAATATATATATACATAAATTTAATAAAAACGTTAAATTGTCGGTATAATTTCGATTAATCGCTTAGCGGTCTCCGTCCGTCTGACGACATCATATTATTATTTACAACACTGATTTAGACAAGACGTACGGATCTAAAGCCTAATCATAATTTATACTATACATTTCAGCCCCTTTATGAATTAACCTTTCCATTACGTTAATTTATTAGAGCATCTCCAATTCAGCAATTGAAATTAATTGCTAAATTAGCAATTATGAAAGTTTTAAAAATTAAGCAATCCACTCTTTGGTGCAATCAACCAAAGAATTGAGAATTAAACTTTTGACCAATAAGAATTAAACATTTGGCCAACTCATCTTTAAAAAAAGATTTCTTATTTAGCAATTATTTTCAACAATTGCTAAATAAGCAATAGCCATACAACCCAGCAATTACAAAAACAATTGACACATCAGCATAAGCAATCCACAAGCAATCACTGTTGGAGATGCTCTTAAGTTCCGCGTGAGAGTTTAGATCGGTCAAAGACAAACTTGGTCATTTGTCCCTTGTACCTTACGCTTATGGTTCTAATTGGCGCCTTATAGAAAAGGGAAGAGATGCTTCAATCCAAACTAGTCTTTGTTTGATAAAATACAAAACAAAAGTACCAAGTCGTTGTAAAATTCAACATCAACCGGGTTCAAACAACAATACTAAAATTGCATAATAAAAATAAATATAATAGTGAGAGAGAGAAAATAAGAAAATGTTGGCAAAAATATACAAAGATCGGATATATAGCAAAAAAAATTGTTGGTTGATTTGAATCATAAATAGAAAGTAACGTTATATATATATATATATATATATAGGACTTGGCTACGGTGCTATGGGTTGCATAGATGCCTCCCGTGCTACGGCTCAATATTTGAGTTTTCAAAATCCTAACGGTCGATCCGAACTGTTCATCTTGTTCTTTGTATTAATATGTGTTTGGAGATCAAATTTTACATTTTTTGGAAATTTTTTACTATTTTTTTAGATTTATTGAAAATCGTTGTTTTTCAGACAAATCTGGACCATAAAAAACAGCGATATTCAATAAATCGAAAAAAATAGTAAAAATTTTCCAAAAAATGTAAAATTTGGTCTCCAAGCACATATTAATATGGAGAACAAGATGAACGGTTCGGATCGACCGTTAGGATTTTGAAAACTCAAATATTGAGCTGTAGCATGGGAGGCCTCTATGCAACCCATAGCATATATATATATATTTTATATCAAAAGTTTCTTGTATCAAAACGATTTTTGAATCTACACGCCCATTAACTCAAAACACATCTCTTTTAGATTATCGTCTGGAGATAGATTACGGTTTGTTGAACCTATCTCTCTATTCCATAATCTAGATGTCAAATGCTTCTGAGTTTCTCACTGTGGAGTTAATTTTCGAGAGTGAAAAAATTAAGATTTAATAAGTAAAAATTACAATATTAAATTTATAACATACAAGAATATATTTATTAACATAAAATATAAAACCTACATCTTTTCATAATTTCAAGTTTCAACGGTCCATTTGATATGTAAAACATACATACTGACATAAAATTGCACAAGTAGCAGTTAAGACCATAATCCCACTATAATTCGTATCCTCTGAGATATCTCAAACTTTGCGTGACTTTATGAAAAATCAACCATTTATATATGTTCTGCACGAATCTCAAAGCACACATAATACTGAATCCCTACATCACCCCGAATAGGCACCGGACACGTCGGTCACTCAAAAGTTGAGATATCTCACATCACCCCGAATAGGCACCGGACACGTCGGTCATGTAAAAGTTGAGATATCTCATAGGATAGAATTTTTTTTCATAAATCATAATTAATAAATCGAAAATTAGAAAATCAATATGATTTTTTTTTTAAAACCATAAGGACCGTATGGTCTTTACGGTCTCCAAAATTGCATTTCTCCAGACCGTAGGGACCATACGGTCTTACCATTTTTTTTTTTTATAAAACATAAATTTTTTAATTTTTTGTATTAAAATATTAGAAATATTGAATATATTTCTTTGAAAATAGATGAAATATAATATAATTTTATTTATTAGAAGACTGCAACAAATAACCCGGATCAATATTTTTCAGGTCGGATTTTTCGCAACTGTAAGAAAAATTAATATATTTCTTTATGTGTTATTGAAAAAAAATAAAAATGCTTAGATTCTGAGTTATTGATCCCAGTTCAAAAGTAACTTCTAGGTAATCCATAAAATATTGTGATTCTTCTAGGACATTTAATTTATAAAAAATTATATCTATTTTGAGAATTTTTTTGAATAACAATCATTAAATAACTTAAAGTTTTTGTTTTTTTTCAAAAATAGATACAACTTTTCATAAATTAAATGTACTAGAAGGATCACAATATTTTCTGAATTACCTAGAAGTGACTTTTGAACCGGGATCAATAACTCCGAATCTAAGCATTTTTATTTTTTTCCAATAACACATAAAGAAATATATTAATTTTTCTTACAGCTGCGAAAAATCCGACCTGAAAAATATTGATCCGGATTATTTGTTGCAGTCTTTCTAATAAATCAAATTATATTATATTTCATCTATTTTAAAAGAAATATATTCAATATTTCTAATATTTTAATACAAATTTTTTTTTTAAAATTTTTGTTTTATAAAAAAAAAAACGGTAATACCGTATGGTCCCTACGGTCTGAAGAAATGCAATTTTGGAGACCGTAGGGACCATACGGTCCTTATGGTTTTTCAAAAAAAAAAAATAATCATATTGGTTTCCTAATTTTCAATTTATTAATTATGGTTTATGAAAAAAATTCCAGAGGATACGCACTCAATCCCAGTAGCACGGGAGGTTCTGGGATCATGTACAACATGGAAGCATGATGACAGGTTCTCCCCTGTTATGCTTCCACGATTCTTAGTTTAGTCATGTCTTGTCTGTTTTGGGTGCGATTTGATCTGTTTTCGAGCTGTTCGATCCATTCTCTACGCAGAAGATAATAAATACACTCCATTACTCGGAATTTTAATCCAACAAAATTAATCAAAATAATATCAAATTTAAATTGAATTACCCGGATCGTTAATGCAACTGTTTTTAAGCATATTTTGCCTCTATCGGGTGAGACTTGTGGAATCACCCCCAAAATAATATGAAATTGTCACTTCTTTAGCTACAACATAGAAGTGACAGGCGATATCCAGAGACAAATTCAGAATTTTTATCAAAGAAAGCAAAAAATAGTTAATCGGATTCAAATTCATTAGCTAATTGAGTATGAGATAAAAAATAATATTCTAACTTCTAATTTTCATTGTTCTAATGATTTTTATTTTCAATACTCTAAATCCAGGGGAGAAAAGAGAAAGGGGCAAAATTTTGTGAGTTTGTATAAAATTTCAAAATTCAGAAAGGCATTTGATCACATACTCACTTGAGTCCGCCCCTAATGATAACTCTATAATATTCAACAGTTGAATCATTCATTTAATCAGATTAAAACAAAATAGAATATATTGTGCGTGAGAATCAAGAAAAATTAAATCATTTTTTTTTTCTTTTCTCGGATACAAACAAAGAGTGAAAAAGAGATATCACTAATTCACTTGTCTCAGTGAATTAAGAACAGGTTTTATTTTATTAATTTCATTCTTTCTCGGAATATAAAAGAGAGAGGACACCTCATAAAGCCCAATTAATTTTCCTTTATCGATGAAAATTACCATAAAGAAACTGAAAAAAAAAATAGTTAGATATGAGAATTTTCAGTTTAAACCCTCAAATTTACAAATTTACAGATGTCATAAATGATGATCTGTTGTACATGTATAACTTACTCTTTTTAATTAAGAGTTTAGCATCCAACATACGAGTTTTTCTCTTGAAGAGGAATCAAATACCATCATTTTTTTAAATTTCTTAATAATTTTTTTTGATAATTTATTTGTTAAAATAAAATCACTTAAATATGTTCTATATTATTTTTTCTACATACAAAAAAATATATCAGATTTTGATTTTAGTTTTATAGGATTAATATGTTGAAAATCAATGTCTTATGCACATCAATGTATTTTTCAAGTGCTTGATACTAATTAAAACAAAATTAAAATATTATGATATTTTAGTTGTGCATAAGAAAATGAAATAGATCATATCTAATTATTTTGTACCATTTAAGTTTTTTTATTAATTCTAAAATTAAGACATAATGAGACACAAAAAGTAAAGACATGAATTATATCCTCTTTTCTTTTCATTTATATCTCTCTGATTGCAAGTAATTTGGCAACTTGCAGCATTTGGAGTCGAAGTTAATATAACATAAAAATATTTTATTATCTTTATTCACCAAAATAATTATTATTTACGATATGCGTTAGCCAACAACCCTTTCAATTGACATGAGTATTATATAAAGAAAAAGTAGAGGAGGAGAGCAACAGAACACTGACAGTTCTATCACACGCATTTCATTCATTAATTAAATGACGTAAATTGAAATCAAAATCATTAAATTACTTTGGAAATTAAATAACTCCGAGAATTGAGAGAAGTTTTATAATTTGACATATCACAAATGGGGTTCTTACATAATAATAACAATAATAATAATAATAATAATAATAATAATAATAATAATAATAATAATAATAATAATAATTTTATCATAATCATAATCATCATCATCATCATCATTAATTATTATTATTATTATTATTATTATTATTATTATTAGGAAGCAGCTAACAGTCCCCCAACTCCAGTCCCCCAAAAATTTCCGGATATTTTCAACTAATTTTGTAAACATCAATACTAAATCTTGTAAACTAATTCAACAAATCCTGTCAACATAAAAACGCGTGAAAGCTGTTAAAAACGCATGACAACTGTTAAAAACGCGCGGCAACTGTTGAAAACGCATGACAGCTGTTGGGGACCACCTTCTGTGAATATACACATAGTATCCTGTGAACATACACATATTATCCTGTAAACATACATATTGTACTTGAAATTATGGCAGTTGAAAGCGCGTCAGAACTAAGCTAAAAAGGGAAGACTTTTATACATGGGGATTTTCGGGGGACTGTAACTCGGGGGACGTTACCTTTTCTCTTATTATTATTATTATTATTATTATTATTATTATTATTATTATTATTATTATTATTATTATTATTATTATCACTATTGCAATTTTATTCTTTTAAAGAGATTGGGGACCAACATGGAGACATATGACTTATCCTCTTTATTGTTTTTTCTCTCTCTAAAATCTCGCTAATTACAAAGTAACTTGGGATCATGCAACTTGTGGATTAGAAGTTGATATAAAAGAGCAAGATTCATCCACCTACCCCCAAAAATTCTGTTCTAATTAAGTTGTCTTTCATTAATTGGGTGTGCTTTCATTTTCACCGTTTCATATCTTTACAAATGTATCCCCTTTTCTTATAATGATGGTTTATACTTTTTAATGAGGTAATGTGCCACATCTGCTCTGAATACCTAACAATAGTTAAAATTGACCACTGCAACGGTGCAACCGACAGAAGGACTTAACCAAATACACTTTTATTTCAAATATTGACTGTGAAAATATTCTGTTGCTTTGGCTAAAAACAAATAAATGAAAATTTCATGATTTCATATTCCTTATCTTCTTAAACGAACTGAACTGAATTGAATACATGAAGAAAATATGAAGAAGTTCACACTGAATGAAGTCAGCTTTGAATCTGAACTCGATGATTGCAAGGCCAAGAAAAGCTCTGAAGTGGGATCCTTTTTTTTGTTTTTGATGAAAAGCCGTTGGGCAATGCGACTTTCTTTCAAAAAAGGAAATGAGGAATTCATCTCTTGTAAGGTACCTCAAACGGTGACTTTGAATCCGGTTCATTGATAATGTATTAGCAGAATCTTAAAGCATCCTGAGTCGCTCATTTCAGAGTCCCTGATTTATGTATTTTATTTTTTTCTTTGTATATAATGCTCATGTCTTTTGAAAGGGTTGTTGGCTAAGCTATATTGTAAATAATAAACACTCTGGGCCAAGCGAATACAATAGACTTAATTACCATTTATAATCATTACACATCAATTATATCATTAGTTGTCCAATCTTATTTTTTTCTTGTTATTCATGTGCTTTAATATTTCTTTCATTTTTAAATAGAATGTAGTTGATATGCTTAAAATATAAAAAAAAGGGGAATTTGACGTATACCCCTCAAAAACTTCAAAATTACTTATTCCCTCCTCCAAATTTCAAAATTGCGTATTTCCCCTCTAAACTTCCAAACCTCACAAATTTATCCATTTTGTTATCTTTTATATTAAAACTCATTTAAAATTTATAGAATACATATTTTACCCTTTATTAAAAACATACAAAAATTGTAGCTTGTTTAAGAAAAATGTCAATCTTATATTTGATTGTTTTTTAGGACAAAATGCATATTTTATGAAGGGTAAAGGGCATAATGGGTATCCGGTTTTCAAGAGCAACATGAGTATTCCATAAAGGGTAAAGGGTATAATGCATAGGTCTCTTATAACAGTGGCATTTTTCTTAACAAGCTATAATTTTTGTATGCTTTTAATGAAGAGTAAAATGGGCATTTTATAAATTTTAAATGAGTTTTAATATAAAAAACAAAAAAAGGTAAATTTGTGAGTTTTGGAAGTTTAGACAGAGAATACATAATTTTGAAATTTAGGGGGAGACATACGTAATTTCAAAGTTTTTGAGGGGCATACATGAAATCCCCCCTATTTAGGTTGTGTAGTGTGTAACACTAATAGTCTATAGTGTATTTAATGGTCTAGTAGCCAATAAAAAAAGTCTCTAACACTAATAGTCTTATAATTATGCAAACTTTTTTCTTATTATTTCTTAAGCAAAGTCTGTAAAACTACTCTAGTAGCCAATAAAAAAAAAGGAGTACATCAGTTGAGTGTCACTTGAGACATCAATAATAGTCTATAGTGTACTTAATGAATTCTTTTAAAATTGTGGCAATTTTATATCCGGCATACATCATATTCATAATTGACATGATTTCGACATTCATGTTTAAAAAAAATATTGAATATATCCTATCGTATCATACCGTGTAACACTAATTATTTTATATTTACGCTACAAAATTTGGCTGACAATAGACCCTGTTTAGGTTAATTGATTTCTAACTTGACACCAAATTATTGTAAGTTAGCTGATTTTTTTACTTTAATTGGTTGACAATAATTAAGCACCTGACAGCTATATTTTACATCTAATGATATTTTAATCTGTTTTGACAGATTTGGAAAATTTTATTGCCATTATTAGAAGTTTTTAACATTGTTGTCCCTTTCATCAACATTAAATAAATAAAAAGAAAGTGAAAGTGAGGCTCTTAGAAGTGGTAGCGTGGTGCTTTTTGTCAAAGAAAACAAAGAATTTTGTAAACAAATTGGGGGAAATTATGGAGTTAGTTACGCTATACATTTTCACATCTCACAAATCATTGTCTCTCTTTTCAAGTCTAACACTTGAAGACTTTTAATATGATGTTCCTACTTACTTTTATTGGTTTTCACATATTTTTCATGTTAGCTTTTTGGATTGCTTGCGTATATGTTGCGTCATTTGGAAATAGGACATTTTGTAAAGACGCGCTTTATTATTTCAATAATTCTAAAGTAGTCCTGTTTCGGAAGCTTTTTAGATGACAATTTCAAGGGTACGTGATAATTTCATAAATAGAAAGATTTTTGTATATAAATTACTTTCAAAACATCATGTTGGCAAATATAATAATTCCAAATCGATCATCCATCTCATAAATTAATTTTAAGATGTATGAGACATTTTTTTTTTTTTCAATTTATAAATGTTAAAAACAATCAAAATTGGTACTCATTTGAAATTAAATTAAATTATTTATATTCTAATTTTAATTTAATTTTATTAAGGTTGATGTCTTTAAGTGAATGATAGATTTTCTTTTTCCGCCTTACAATTTTTTTGACACAAATAATAACATAGATAAAACACAGGGGAGGAGGATGACACCTTTTCTGTTTCTCCCATGACCATTCAGAGAAAAATTGGAGACAAAAAATCCTATCCGTTTTCAATTCTCAGATGCGTTAGTATCTTCTGTTCCATATTTTACTTGTGTTAAAAATAATTATAGAGACAAAAAATTTAAATTCATCATTACTATATCTCAAAATTCATTTTTGTTATTTTTCTAGAGATATATCTTTTATTTAAATTTTATTAAATAAAAAATCGTGTCCTCGTAACAAATGTAAGCATACTCTCCACTATATTTACGTGTTGTTTCATAAAACAGGAGCCCTTTTAGTGCTTCTTTTAGTGAAATATGGAGATGAATTTAAAATCTAAACTATAAATAATGTATATTAATTTATATAAAATTTAAATAAATTTAATTATTTTACTGTTTGTAGATTAATGATGTCACACACATGCGCATGGTTGTCGCATCCTTATTGAACCATTTTAATAACACGTGAAGCAACAATATCGACAGTTTCACATGCAAAACTGTTATTTTTTAAGCCTAAACTATGAATTTTATTTTGGAGGGTATATATGCAAAAAGAAAATAACACAATTTTGTCTGATTGTAATAGGTCGCCTTTTCAGCAAAGTCGCTACTCGCTACCTCACCAGCACCTAGTCCACACAATCAATCCCCTTCGCTCATACTTTATTATAATTATTATTATTTCGCCTCTCAATCTCATGCATTGTAGAAATACTAAAATATTCATAGTTTGTTAGGATTAAACAGGAAAAAAAGAGGAAACATTCACCATCATAGTCACAGGGACAAATGAATAGTTCATATTCGATTCAGTAGGGTCAAAAGTTTGTGATTTGAATATAATTCGGGAATGATTCGATACAATAAAGAAACAAAAAAATAAATTCTAAAAAAAAAGAATTAGCTCGGAATTGGAGGCGGTCTGATTGGTTCAAGCCAAATACTATACTGTCCAGTACGAGCCGTTCAATCCGTATTAAGATTTGTGTGAATCAAGTGCTCACAAATCTTAATGCTGATCGTACGGTTCTGACGTTGCATTAACATAATTTAATCGGATTTCTTTACATCGATCCGCTTATCACTCCTATAAATTTGGTTTCATGCTGATCAGATCGCACCTGCTCCGCTGCTCTCATTGGCTCAGTACGGGAACTAATATATTCCATATCAATCATGATCCAAAATGATTCTTTTATATAATCATGAATGTCAATCTTTGGAAGAGAGACATATCCTTTCATAAAAAAAAAATGGACAGTACAAGCACCAGAGCGTAGTCTATGCATCCCTTGATCATTGTCAAGGTTCACATGATTAGCGTTAACTGTCAATTTTAATAGTAAATTTGAGTAGTGACCAAATAGATATCTCAAACCAATGTTTAGATAAGAGGTTGTGTACTAAAAAAGTTGAAATAAAGGGAAATTAGACCACAATGGACTTAATTTCACTGTCGCACTCGTATAATTAGATAGGTAGAAGTAATCATTTAAATTATCATTAGGTATAAGAGGAGGATTCAAATGCAGCGTAATTTTGTGCTCCAATATGTTCCACATCTTATATTTTTGTTTTCAAAGTCCAAAAGTCGATCCGAACTTCAATACGATCTTCATATTAAAATATGTTTGGAGACCAAATTTTATATTTTTTTATAATTTTTTTACAATTTTTTTAGAAGTACAAAATCATTGTTTTAAGAAGATTCTGGATCATCCAAAAAAATGATATTGTATGTACCTATGTAAAAAAATAGTAAAAAGGTTCTAAAAAATATAAAATTTGGTCTTCAAGAATATTTTATTATGAAGAACATGTTAAGTGATTCGGATCGATTGTTCGGATTTTGAAATCGGAGATAAAAAATGTGAAGCATATTGGAGTCCAAAATCATTGTGCATTTGAACCCTCCTCTTAGGTATAATTGTAGCGTATGTATATTTAATTTTTGCGATACATTCATTTGTTATATTGTAAAATATTATTTAAAATTTAAACAATATAAATACGTTCTTAATTACTTACAGAGTGGATGACAAAACATTATAAAGTCATAATGACTCCACTAATAAAAAATTTAAATTGTTTGGTGGAAATCTTAAGGTCTACCAAATTATTCCTGATTTGATATGTGCTAATTAAGAAATAAAGGAGATATTTACAGAATCTTTCGGCCAATAGATTAATTATTTCAAAACATAGTAGAGACGGAATCAGAAATTTATTATAATGGGCCAAATTTAGTAAGAAATAGCAAATTAGCAAGAGATGTCTACAATGAAGCATATCTATTTCATGAATTAAATATATTTATTATTTCAGAGGCAACTGTATAATAATATAATTTTTCTAAATGGAAGAAAACGAACACAAAATATATATGCAACTTTCTTTTTGGGACTTCATTGTAAACGGTTTTCAAATCACTAAATCAGAAGATTATGTGAACTAATGTTAGATACTCAGATACGATATGATTAATAAAAGTATAGTCTTTTATTATTTGGGAAAGAAATGGTGGTGTTTGACATAAAAGCATATAAAAGGATGGATGGTAGAGAGGCGAATTTAAAGGGGACCCGGGGTGGTTAAGTTTCCCTTATGGTTTAAGAAATTTATAAACTTCATGTATAATTTTCAAGGTTTTAAATAGCGCTATAGTGCCGCTATAGCGTTTTCAGATCATAAAAGCTATGGCGCTATCAGCGCTATTCCAAGGTATAACGGAGCTATTTGGACATAGCGCTGTTTTTTTAATTAGTTCGCTATGATGCGATAAACGTTATTTAAACCTTTGATAATTTTTGCTAATTTTAATAAAATTTAGAACCCCTCCCTGTTAAATGAAGTTTTTATTTAATTAAATCATAAATATATTTCATTCAAAAATATAGTTCCGCCATTTAGGGGCGGAACTATAAAATCTTAATAGGAGTGGCTGAAAATTAAAGTACACAATTGTGGTTAGTGAGATTTGAATCTAAGATCTCTCAAACACAAATTAGAGCTTTAACAATTAGGCTATAACTAAACATTTGTTATTATTGAGGGTGGCTAGATTATATAGAAAGTTTAAAAATTGATAAAAATCAATTAAATTCTTATATGAATAATTAAAAAATTTAAATCATAGAGGTGGTTTAGCCACCTTTGACTAATCCTTAGATCCGCCCCTGTCGTCATTGACAATAAAGTAGTTAAAGCCAAAAATTTATGCCAAACAAAGAGGTCCCTGTCTAAGAGTGACAGCAAAAAAATGAACTCGTTTTAATTGATCATCATGTAATTAGTTGATTAATAACACAACAATTTTCAACAATACAGTGCGACTTTTCCAATGGGGACTTCTCACTTAACTAACCAACATATTGTTCTTGGTACATAGGTCCAAAGAAGTTTAGATAGTGTTTGGTTAAGAACTCATCATGATAAATCAAATTGAGAATAAGACATAATTTAAGTGGGAAAGCTCTATTATGAGGTTATGTTTTGCAAGGGAGGTAGGGGGTGGTTTCAAACTTTCAATAAGTATCGGATCAAATTTGATATGATGTTTGGTTATAATTGTTGGATACACTTTAAATTTTGTGCGGTTTGTAATTAGATTACGGATGGATTTTAAAATTCAGTCTAAGAAAGTTTTGATAGTATTTGATTAAGATTTGCTTGTATGAACTTTAAAGCGGATTTAATAACTTTCACCGAACATCAGTCCGAACTTAGTTTGATGCCTATTGGGATCTCGTTTCTCATGTTTTTGCTGTGTTTTTAGAGTTTTTTTTTTTTTTTTTAAAGGAACACTTGATATAAAAACTTAAGCAATATGTTATAATAAAAAAACTCAAATAAAAAATCACATACTATGATTAGTAATAATAACTTTGAACTTTGCTAAAAATAAAGCTGACAAAATATATTTTTACTTATATTATATCTTATGTTATTAGAAATAAACACTATAAAAGTTGTATTTTTTTTTTTACTTCATCAAACAAAGCGTTCAACATAAATTTCTTTGGATGGAGCAAGAATAGCACTAATCTGAGATTTTGAGCTATTCGATATTTGGATGGAGCAAGAGTAGCACTAACCCACTATTCTTTGTTCGTCTTATATGGATTAGCTCACTATTCTACTAATCCAACCAAATATTGAGTTAGCTACTATTCTCAAACTTAAAATTAGCTCTATTCTTTATTTCATTCAAACGTAACCTTTATGATCCAGTAAGAAAATAATATTAATGGATACTTTGGATATAAATACTCGTGAGCTCATATTTAAACATTTTATATTTTTAAGTATAAGCACTTTTAAAAGTCAGATAGAAAGTGCATAATAATATGAGATGCAAGAATAATTTCTATTACACTTTAAGTTTAAAATGACAAATCAGTGTTAGTTCATCTTACAATATAAAAATTAGTAATTTTTTAGGACGATTGATCGGCCGGCCTAAAAAACTCGCTAGAAATATGAGGTAACGGCGTCAGGTCCCGTGGTAAAGCTCGATGGCGTAGGCTCTGATGGTCTGACCTGTAGGTGTGTGACACGTAAGCGATAACTAGCGACTTTAGTAGAACGGGATCACCCGTATATGAACTCAAATCGTCTGCCCCCCGGATGCAGGAAAATCCTGCCTCCTCTATCTCTGCAACTGGGACCGGTCACTGTTAAAGACAGCCGGTCACTGTTCATTTTTGAACTGGGGATCTACTAACAGTGACTCTGGAGACAGGAATTTCCTGTCCCCAGAGGGGAAGACGATTCGGTCTCCCCGTATATGTTCATAGTTCCACGGAGGGGTACCTATATAGGTTCAGAAGTAGATAACTACCCTATCATGTATTATGAAAATTAGTTTTGAAGAAGTTATTGGATTTTTACTCTATTATGAAAAAAAGAACTTATCATATCCCGTTGAGTTTAATTTCTATCTTGAAATAAAAATATAGGTTATTGAGCTTTTACTCTATCCTAAAAAAAAAATGTAAATTCTATCGAGCTTTTACTGTATCCTAAAAAAAAATGTAAGTTCTATCGAGCTTTTACTGTATCCTAAAAAAAATGTAAGTTCTATCGAGCTCTTACTTTATTTGACAAATGATACAACTCAGAAGGTGATGTTGCCGTTCCAAAATGTTTAAGGCCGCACACACACTACCGGCTCTCCCGCACTGTACCGCATTTCTCCATCAGACGACTACATTTTTTTTGGTGACGCGCTGAAACGCTCACCTCTCTGCTGGACTGCGAAAATTCAATTTTTGTTTTTGTTTTTATTTTAGAATAACTGATTGTAATAGAATACGTTAGTACCTAGAAGTTAGAACTTTGAAATCAATTAGAATTACATTAACTAATGAGTTTGATCCGATTAGTTATTTTAATCTGGTTACTCTTATTCTACTTTGACAGAAATTCTAAATTCACCAGTAGTTCCACACAGGGCCGACCCACCTTGAGCCAGAGGGGGGCAGCTGTCTCCCTCTGGATTTTGAAATTAAGTGGAAAAATACAAATTCGGTACCACTTTGCCCCTTCCTAGAAATTCTTTTGCCCATCCCTAGAACTGAAAATCTCACCAGACCAGTTCAAAAACATTGTTAATGAAAAATTGTTTTGTTTTTATAGAAATTTTATAGAAATTTATGGATCCGAACTAACTTTGTTGTTTTTTAATATGTAAATGATATTATTTTGTTGTTTATATTATGTAAGAGTATGTTATTTATATTATTTTTTATTATGTTGATTGTTTTTTATCTACTATCCGATAGTTAATGGATTTGAACCATATAAGTTATTTGTAATTCGATTCCTGTCCTTTCCTGATAAAAATCCTGCGTCCGCCCCTGATTCCACGTATATATTCCTGGATACGTGAAGGACACACGATGGTTTACAGAGATCGGTTTGCAGAATATACACTCTAAACGCTCATGCTCTTTATTGAGAAACTCCTCTGATCTGCTGCCATCGAATGAAAATAAAGACTTATGGCTGAAGATCCGTAAGTAACAAATCAGTGAACAGATACTGTAATCGGTCTCGATTTCTACATGTAATACTCTAGACTCTAGTTAATCGGTCTCGATTTCCACATTATGCACACCTTGCTGTACTTATTAATCACAGATCCTGTCCTTTCATTTCACTTACTAATATAGTAATATGGCATTTCCCAATAAAGCAATAGCATTGAGCATTAAATTCAATGAATTTCTCTTGACTAGAAGTCCGTATGATATTTTCAATTATTTAAATTTATATGTGCTTTAGAGTATAAAAAAAACAAAAAAGGGAACAAAATCCGGTTCTATATTTCTATACTTAAATACCAAAATGTTTTATTTTTAATAAACGAGTATAATATTAATTATGTGTGCAATTATAATAATTGAATCTAAAAAATTGTTGAAAATGAAAATTATGAGGTTGAAGAAACGAGCTCTCTACATTTGCAGATGTTGCGCTGGGAAACATTTCGGATCAAATAGTTTCCAAACAAAGGAGAGTTTCATCGTGCCTCCACTTTTTAATTTTATATTAAAAATAAGTTAAAATTTATATGTTAAAATAAAATTGTTAAATATGATAAATATTATTATATTTATATGTATATGTATATAGAAAAATATTACTTTTTTATTTTGTTTTCATGTGAATCAATAAGTTGAAAAATCAGCATTTCAAATTTATCCCTATCAATGTATTTTTGTAAGCTCTTGATACTGATCAAAATAAAGTGAAAATATTGTGATCTTTTGTAAGTGCATATGGAAAATAACATAAATAAAATATAATGATTTTATTTTAATATTTGACTTTTAAATTTTAAATAATTAAATATTTAAAAAATAAAGACATAAAAAAGGCACAGAAGAAAACATTACTACAGTTCTCTTCCAAATAATTGTATCGCAAATTTCTCTAATTTTTAGATTATTATGTCTTTAGGACTTCCCCAATTTCTATTTTATGTGTATCAAAATGCTTTACATAAAATTATATATAATGATGTGATTATGGTTCCTGAAATTTAACAAGTAATGTCCTTATAGCTATAGCTATGAGTTGAAAACTTATACACAAGTTATTTTTTAATTTTGAAAAACAGTCTTACACAATTACAAATATAAACTAAAATTCATTTTTTTTTTTTTTTTAAAAGTAGTACATGTTCCATTGAGAAGGAAAGAGGAGCAAATGGTATGGAAGGAGTAAGGAGGGGATGAAGCTACTATCCAAATCAAGAGTAAAGATTAGAAGAGAACTCTATTTATTTTTGTGTTTTGGTTCTGTTTTAAAATTTTAATTTGTGAAGTAAGTAGACTTGCTTGAACAACTCAGTCGCCTCTTCTCTCTCATCTTCTGAACCATATCCATAAGAAACCAGATACCAGCACCATGCATGCACCTCTCTAAATGTTAAACCGTTATCAACCCGAGGTCATTAATCTAGTCTATTTTATTACATGAGAGATGAGACAACCCATTCTTCAACTATACATCTACATTCCGCGTTGACTGTTTGGTCAACTGTTCTAGTCCCAAGGTTATACAGTAATATACCCTGAAGGCGTGACTCTTCAATCCCAATTTCAAAGCAATCGAGATTTAAAAATATGTTTGGTGGTGATACTCCAGCTTTCTTTTATTGAGTTGGTGTAACAAAAGCTCCATATGTAAGCGGAAATTATTATAAGAACATAGACAAGCTAGGTTATCCATCGCAGTTGCTTTAGGTGGGAGCAAGTTTTGACATAAGCATACGCTTCATTAAATTAAATGTTTTTTTATATGAGTATTTTAATTTTTGTCCTTCTTCTATTTCAATTTTGTCGAAGTATAAGCAAAAAAAAATTTAGAAATTTATATTTAGTCCATCTACAGCGATGGATAAAAAAATGTTGTAACTAACGAGTTGTGGCTGTCCTGAATTAACTAATTTACTCTTACATGAATAGATAATATCTCAATTATACATAGGCTTATATTTGATTTTTAAAATTAGTTAGATAATTTGATTTAATATGGCTCTATCACTGTATATATGTAAATTTTAAAAGTCATTCTTAACCATTCAAAATCAACTAGAAAGTTCATTTGTCACTATTTTTCGTAATAATTAAATTGTTGTTGGAGAAAATATCTTGATATATAAAAAGAAGTCACACAATTTATAACAGAAGAACGCACTATATATTCCTGTTCAAAATGTTTGTCAAACACATATTAAAATTTTCGAAATACCAATAGATAGACTAATTAGTGAATTAGTGGTGCCAGGAATATCTATTATTAAATTTTATTATAATTATTGTTATCACTGATCATTGTCATAATTATTAATTTATTATTAATATTATTGTTTTACTACCGTTATTATTATTACTACCGTTACTGTTACTATAGTCATAATTATTATTTTTGAAACGATATCATGATTACTATTATTTATATTATTATTCTAAGTGAGGCTATGGTAGTATGTACACGGCAGATCAATATTTTCGTTTGAAAGTCAAAGTAATTGATTTAAATCTTTTAAAATGATTTTTATATGAAAGTATATTTAAATACTAAATGTTATATTTTAGAAACTGTATATATAAATCTAATTATTGTATACGGTTATTTTGACCGTGTAGAAACCATCACTAGCTTTCAGTGTCTTTTTTTTAGATCTGACATGGTTGAGTTTTATTAACCGTGTATATTAAATCTATATAAACACGGTTCGATAACCGTATACAAAAATATTCTCTATTCATACACAACGCTCATTGACACAGTTGTGTTACCGTATGACATTAGCTTTTTGGAGTGTGTACGATCTCGTTTTCTGTACTAGTGTACTTTTACTAGTTAAATAGTAGTATTCTAATACTATTTTTTAATTTAGCATATGAGCTCTAACAATTACAATCGTTACGAATTTTGAACTATTGAGGGGCTCAAGTATTGCTGGTCAACCCTGTAATAATGAATTAGGTGATATATATATGAATGCCGATTCCATGTCTTTAATATTAATTCGTGTAATCCGACTTGATTCCAAGTCGTTACGAAATTCAAATCATCGCATTCTGATCTCCAAGTAATTAAATATGAAGTTGCATTTATATTTTTCTAAATCATTGGAAATTTTTCCACAAGTTAGGAGCAGTTTAGGTAGTTAGGTTTCCACACCCAATAATACCCCAGTTCATCGCCAACCATTCAATTAAAAACTTCAAATAGTTGATTGTTCAAATATTTTTGGATTCGATCAAGTTGAAAATTATAACGAATAGTTCGAATATTGTACATTTTATGAGATATCCCGGATGATGTAAACTTCATCTAAACCGTTCAATTTCAGTGCTTTAAGGGAGAGTAGAGGAAGGGGAGGTGAAGAATAGAAGGGAATGAAATGGAATAGAAAGGAAGATTAACATATTTAAGTGTTTGGATGATTAATGAGAGAAAATAAAATTAACTTTCATTTCCGTCTCATTTTTTGTTTGGTTGATTAAAATTTAGAAGGTTAATGAGAAATTTAATGGCTGTTGTAGGTTTGTGATAAAAAACTTGTATGAAAATTATATTGATAAGATATAGAGAGTTCGACATCTGTGTTATTTTTTCTAAAAATATTTGCAACAAAATTTCTTTCCATCCGTTACACCCCAAATTGAAAGGGAAACCGATTCTATTAATTACAATGATACAAGGTTAAACCTTTCACCTCCTGTATCCTTCACCTCCGATATAATTTTGTCAACCAAACACGATTCAACGGAAAGTTTTCTTTTCTTTCCATTCCCTCTCTACTCTCCATCCAAACAAGGTGTTAATAATTATGCATTTAGTATGTTTTAGCAGCCACTGCTAAACTTTAAAAAAAAAAGAAATAATAATAATTATGCATTTATTCTGTAATAATTGCAGCCAAAATAACAACTATAATTGACGACCAAAATTAAATTGTTAAAAAGGAGTCAAATGACCGTGTGGCTGGGAAGTCAATTTTAGAGAGACAAATAAATAAATAAATAAATAAATGAATGAATAATGAATAACCTATCTTAATTAGCTGGAGGAGCCTTCAAAGTCAGACTGTATTCCTCTTATTATTATTTGTTTTCTCATTCTCCAAAATATAAACCAATTATTGGTTCTAGCAATAATGTCTTTTTGTCTGGCTATTTCTTAATTAATTAGATTTTAGAGTCAAAGCTTTTTCTATCCATACGTGTATGTATCCAGTTATTTATGCTATGCGACTATGCGTTGCCCAGTTTGACTGCCTCGCTACTGCTTACGTAGCATGACGCTGGCGCTGCTACAGCACTACTAACAACAAAAAAGGTGAATATATTTCATATATATTGAAGAAAGTGTCAATATATTGGTCCATGTTACAAATTAATATTTAAAAATTATTAATATTTGATATGTTCAATATGATTTTATATAAAAATGTACCGGCAAATCAAATTTTTATATTTATTTTTTTTAATTATTATTTTTGTAAATACGTAGAAAATCACTTCATCTAAAGATTCTGGACCATTCAAAAGTACGTTAAATATTACCCAACTTCATAAATTAACACTTCATATTACCAAGTTAATAAGTATGTTAAATATTTTTACAATTATTTGTTGTATTTTAAATGTAAATTGACACTGATTATTTTTATGTTTTCTCAGGATTTGCTTGTTCTATGTTCAACTAAAGATTGGGTAAAGTTGTATACGAGTTTTAAGTTCAATAAGAAATATGCAAGTTTAATTTAACAAAAATGTCGAATTGGTTTCTAACAACAAATTCAAACCAATTATATTTTGGCTACTAGACAAGCAAAGTTCTATAATTTAGGATTTTAATTTTTGAAGCGTCTAACAATTAAGAATTCAAAAAAATTGCATGCGTATGCATAAAAATGATTAAGTTTTGAAATTTTGATATTATAAAAAATGAACTCTAATTAGACATTTTAAGATACAAATATTTAATTTATCAGGTAGATTAAAATTAATGATTTTTGGCCATATTTGGTTGTGGAGTAAGAGGTGGAGTAACATAGGCGGTTTAAGATGGAGTAAGATTTGAGCTAAACCGGAGTAACTTACACCACCTAGAGAGGTGGTTTAGCTTACTCCACCAAACATGATTAACTTACTCTGATTTAGCTTGAAGTAAAAAATTTAATCCGATTTAACTTTACTCCACAACAAAACATGACCTTTAATATTAAGTCGGTCATTCGCACTAACCTTTTGTGCGTGCGTAGAATATGTTTATGTTGATACGAATACGAATTCAAAATTTAGGTTTACGTCTCTGTAGTCTACAATAATCAATGCATTATGCATGTCAAATTGTCAATACGTCAGCTTACATGAAAATTCCACGAGTTAGAACAAAATAAAATCTATATTTTACTATAATGGAACGAATCTCCATTGCATTCTTTAATGAATATAGTAGAAAATGTCAAATGAATCCGGGACCGTATTAACAAGCAATCACGCATGTTATGGCTGCTAATTACAAATAATTTCTACGGATGGGTTAAACTGTAAACTGAATCACTTATAATTTAAGAAAATAAATAGTTAGATCATACGACAATTTCTTGTTTCTTTGGCTATCTGCCAAATTTATGTACCTAAACTATGCCATTTAGTTGATTGGTTGGAAACGCAAGGCAAAAATACGGAGCTTAGACGCAATGCAATCGTGTAGGAACTTCTTTTGGAGTAATTTTTCCTAGGAAGTTTGGAGCAACCAATATTTACTGAAGGAGAAAATTCCTCCATATTTGGGACCGTTTTTCCTCACAACTTTAACAGCATTATTGAAATTTTGAAACAAAGGAACTTTCCTCTTCCTTCTGAAAATAAGTATTTAGTCTTAAATATTTTTATTAAAAAAATAGCAAAGAAAGAGGGGCAAAAACGTTCTGACAAATGTGGCTTCGGGCCATTTCATAGTTTTCGGACTGTTTCATGGCCCAATACATGATGTCAGGTTGATGGGGCCTGTGTTTAAATTGACATCTTATTTTTAGGAATGAAATTCGCTGCTATTCTCTTTCCGTGAACAGTAACCCTGTTATCTCTGCTTTTTCGAATCCAACCGTTCAATTTTTTTCAGAAACGAATCTCAAAGCAACTTTTTTCAAAACTTTTCTGTGCATGCATCTCAAAACAATTCAATTATTGAATTTGAAAAAGCAAGGATAGCAGAAACATTGTTCATGCACGAGAGAATAACAGTAGATTTTGATCCTTATTTTTACGAGTAAATTTCACCAAAAGTCAATAGAAGCCTGTGATTTGCCTCAAATTGATCACTTAAGTTTGATTTGTCTCTCTGTAGCCATGATTTATCTCTATGTAGCCACATAACTTTTTATTTATCTCAATCAAATCACTATGTAACTTTTTTTTATTAAAAAACTAACAAGATATGTTCATTCATGCTCATTTCATTCAAAATACTAATATAATATATTCATCCATCTCCATATCACTTTATATTTTATTAGTTTTTTGATAAAAAAAATTATAAAGGAACTTGATTGCAACAAATGACAAGTTCAATGACTACATGGGAATGAATCAAATTTAAGTGACCAATTCATAACAAATAACAAAGTTTAGTGATCTCTACAAAATTTACCTTTTTTTTGTATTTTTTTATTACAACTTCTAATTTACCAGAAAAAGGATACTTTTCAATTGATATCTAAAACCAGTGACCAGTTTCTGCTTATAAAATCATCACTAGAAGATAGCTTACTAGAATATTGTGGTCTGAAATCTTTCCCACAATATAGACAAGCTGAAAGCTTTGGTCTATTATAAAAAATAAAAGTAGAACCAAAGATGTAGCCAACCTAGGGGTGTAAATGGTTGGATATAAATCAGATAGTAGTCAAACCGTATTCTTATCTATTATAATTTTTTGGATATAAATACAGATAGTCTCAAATACAAATACAGATCAGATATCGGATGGATACGGATAGAATATGAATATAATTCAAATAATTAAAGATAAATTACTAATGTATATTATAGTAAAAAATAACATCTAAATATAATTTCTCGTTCATAAATTAGATCTAATATTTTTGATAATAAGTTTGTTAGTTATAAAGTATATATTATATTATTAACACATTAATCACTAATCATATCATAATGTTATATTGTTCATCAAAATACATATGTATATGCAACTTAATAAATTATTATTATGAATATGCAATTGAATAAATTAATTTAAGAACAAATAGTACATTTGTTGTGATTTAGGAGCGTAAACAGTCGGATATGGATACGGATGGTCTCAGATACGAATAGTCTCAGATACGGATACAGATCGGATAATGTAAGTAATTTTCTGGATTTGGATCCGGACGAAATCAGATAATATCCAATCCGTTTACACCCAGCCAGCCACACAACAGGATGGAAAAACTGGTTTTCGAACAAGACAATTTTCTCATTCAAGTCACAATTGCAACACTAATTTCCCTAAACAGCAGTCTCAAACTAATCAATCGAAAAAAAAAGGACAAAAATCCCTGGTTTTACATTCATCAAGAGGAAAATTCCCACAAAACCCACAGCCTAAATACTTCAACAAATTGCGGTCTTTAGGGAATAACCATATTGAATTCTACGACTGTACAAGTCCCCACATAAAGGAACAACAACACGACGAATAATATATCACCAATGCTTTGCTCACATGGCGCATCTATGTTCACCTTTTCCGCCTCTTTGACTCTACCTACAGATTCAAAACTCTTTTGTTTTAAAATTTGTCTATGCACCAGTTTGACTCGACCTTTGTTTTATCCGTTCTGCTATGAAACCATAGTTTGGCAACATACAAGTCAGGTATTTACCTATGCATGAGTTCATTTTTCTTTACTGTTTTTATCAGGGTTATATAGCCAACTGAGATTGCACTTGGTTCAATCAAACCTCTAAACCTTTTTCTGTTCAATCAGCCATCTTGTAATGTTACAAGTGGTTTTATCAGGACTTTGAACTTTGCATGGATCGATCAGTTCTGAAATCTCGCAAATATTCTCACTTTGAAGAAAGATAATAGGATGCATATTCAGATCATATTCAGAACTTTGCTAGATTCTTCTATCAATTAGCACATATAGAAATGTTCCAACTGATCGCTTTTGAAAGGAAAATGAGGTTGCTACATTATTTTCAAGTGTAATTAGCAAGTATTAACTAATGCGCCAAAAATTTGTAACAATTGTGTTTATATTATGAAACTATTATTATCTAATTACCTACCACTTCACAAGAAAAGTATTTACTAATGGAAGGCCCAATTGGGTCAGTACAAAAGGCCATAGAAGCTAGCTGGAGAAGAAATCAAGGGGCCAGAAACTGTGGCAGACCCAGGTGCTGATTGAACAAAAAGGTCTTAACTGAACCAAATGTAATAATCAGGGGTTGATCTCAGATTTACCACAAATCAAATGAACATAATTAATAAAAAAAACTAAAACATGAATACACTAATTGATACTGGTCAGAGTGAAAATGAAAGACAAAAACAGACAGAAGAATTTAAGCACCAGAGTAGGCTGGTATCTTTCACCGGTAAATTCTGCTAGTGTAAACCATACTTAGAAAATGGGCAAAAGAAATGTAACTACTTTTTCTGTGTCTTAGTCTCTAACCTTAGGCCCGGTAGAGCCATGATAGGAATTGGCTCTTTTGGGATCATTGTCAGGGGCGCAATCTGCGCAGACAAAGTTATCCAATTTCTTTGCTTGCTCTATTGTCATATTCATGCATGATGGATGGAACCTGCATTCAATCAAAATTAATACATGTTTAAATAAAGTAAATGGGCATTTACATGAATAAAACCTCAACCGAACACCATACAAGGAGGAGCAAATAAAATCCTGGAACCAAGATTCTAACTGTCACAAGTATGGTAAGGTCAGTGAATTTCAGCTTGTGTAAATAAAATTAATGGACACATAAATGATATTAGAAGGCTGTTCAGAAAAAAATGTGAAATGTGACTGGGAACAGAAACTTAAGCCCCGTGTTTTGTGATTCATAAATAACAGCACATACGAATGAAATTATGTAAAGAAAGGAAATCTTAATTAAGTACCAGTCCTTGCACTCTTCACACTGCACCATGAGGTCATCAGGGTTATATGGCATCTCACACTTGCAATACCTGTCAGGAGTATAAAATTAATAAAATCACCTTGAAATATCAGCTTATGCGTTTTGGAACAACTGCTGTTCCCACCTCAGGTCCACAGAAATAGTGTGTGTTTTTAAGTACCAATGAGGTTTCCAATTTAGAAACAAAACAAAAGGGAAACTTTACTTGTGCTCTAGCTTTTCTCAAATATGAATGTCTACCCTTGCAAAAAATTACAAGACTTATGTACCCCACAAAACATGAAATGTCACCTATATTCCTGCAAAATTTTCAAGAAACTGCCCAGCCATTTCTTTTCTCATTGTCATATGGAGAAATGCACAACTAATACAACAGGTAAGTGAATAACTAGTACATCAACAAAATGATAACCATCATACAGACCAATTAAGTTTGGACTCAGCAGCACATACACGACATTATCTATGTTTTGCAATAATGCGGACAATGGTTCTCATATAACAAAGAATTAAATAAAAATAACATACACGGCAACACGATCTGGGGTGAAACCTCCAGTGGACGCCTTGTACTCAAACCTGCAGAAATAATCATCCGCACCAACATTCTCGAGCTTGGTGTAGTTCTTGAATGTGTGCACAGTGCATGTGCCCTCGATGGTGTGAGCACTTTGCACATCATAGTGATCTGAGAGGAAGAGCTCCTTGGCACCATGGAACTGCCGCCGACCACCAATTGATTCCTCCGGCCGGTAATACCAACGTACCCGCACTTTCACATTGTTGCGGTGGTCCGCCTCAATCTTCTCTATCCGTGCAACATACGGTGGTTTGTCTGAGTCTGATGGCCGCATCAGTACAGTGTCCCCCACTGCACATATAATTATAAAATAAATGATATGTAAGATTGCTTATTAACAATAAATGGAAGTAAAGAATTATAGTGGGCATTCCGTCGATGACAATTTCGCATCAGCATTCTGTCACGCACATAAAATAATTGAGACCTAATAATGGTTGCTAAAAAAATCATTTACTAAACCATTGCCCAGAAAGGAAATAGAGATAGGGTATACGTGAACCTCAGATCGTTTACTAAACCTTACAGAACCTCAGATCGTTTTTTGTTCCATAAAGGAAATACCGCATGAACTTGTAAAAAGGGTTAATGTATAGTTGCTGTGCTTGTTCCATAAAGGAAATACCACATGAACTTGTAAAAAAGGGTTTAATGTACAGTTTTACTGTTTATAAACAGTAAGTTCCCTTAATGCCCAATAAAAAATGAGAATTATCAGTCAAGCCACCCTCTCCTAAAATATTCAAAAAATAAATAAATTAGCAGTTGTTTTCTTACTTTCCTTGATAACAATAACAAGCACAGCAACTGTACATTAAACCCTTTTTACAAGTTCATGCGGTATTTCCTTTATGGAACAAGCATTTTATTGTTATTGAGGAAATATAGGATAACTTGAGAATGTTACAAGGGCGCATATGAGTTTGTGCCAAGAAAAAAATATTATCCCAAAAAGGCTCTCTGAGTAAGTGCTGTTGATGTTCCTCTTATTTTCTTGTCCAAAGAGATTACAAATTTCTTAGCTATCCTCTCCAAAGAAAATTTCTTTGAGGGTGTCGCAGCTCAAACATAAATGACAACATATTATCTGTAAACATGTTAGACAGATAAAAAGGGAAAGAAATAGATATCAACCAAAGAAGTGGGTTAAACCCCTAATTCCTCCCCTCACAAAAGGAAAACAAGAAAATGAATCAAACGCTTTCGAATCCAATCTCCATCAACCAGCATTGTTGACAGTTCAAAAATCCCCTTTCTTCTCTCTCTCTTTTACCTACCTGTCAATAACAGCGACTAATTTCTTGGTTTCTTTTCCCACCAGTTTCCCACTCTTTAGTAATCTCCCCTCAGCATAGCACCCAAGAGAAACAAAAAAAAGAAAGAAAGTAGCTTTGATTTTACCTCGAACCACTTTGTTAGTACCCTTGATGCTGTATGAATCCAGGTCTTTCTTTCCGGGCTTGGTTTTCGCCATTGATCGGAGCTGCTCCTCTTTCTCTGTCTTCTCCTACTGCTTCAAAGAGATCTGCGAGGGGAACCCAAAAATGGGTCTCTAGAAGTCTCTATTTTGTGTGTAATGCAATAGAGATAGGTTTGGAAGATGGACAATAGAGAGAAGGTAGAGAGAGAAAGAAACCCTACTATGGGTCAGTGGTATTCCGATTTAATGGCCTCGACAGTGGAGGCGTAGAACATAGATGTATCCTCTCCATTTCAAACAGAACTGGTAAGTTGACTCTTTGACTATCGGTTGCTATAAATGTAGCATGGAAATGGTCACATAAAGTCGAACATAATAACGAATGGAACGGATATGAAACTTGAGAAGGTATAGAACTATAGATTATATTTTGTTTGAAATACGAACATAAAAGTATCGCGTATTATGATAACAATACGGGTGCAACTTGAGAGTGCCGAGGGTGGCAATAGACATTTGCTAACGGGTTACCCGTGACCCGTTCCGGGTTACCCGTTACGGGTAATGGGTAGGACGGATAAAGGGGTAGGTCGGGTACGGGTAAAACTCGTAACGGGTAGACGGGTAATTTTTCCAAAACCTCTATCCGGTCCGTTTATTACCCGTACCCGTTGCGGGTTGACGGGTACGGGTCCGGTCGGCCCGGTTTTTTTTTTTTTTCTGTTTTTTTCAAAAAAATTCAAATTTTTTTGAAGTGAAACGGGTCGGGTACGGGTAACGGGTACGGGTATGCGGGTAGATGGGTACGGGTAACGGGTACGGGTATGCGGGTAGATGGGTACGGGTAACGGGTACGGGTATGCGGGTAGATGGGTACGGGTAGGCGGGTACGGGTATAACGAGGTTTTTTTCAAATTAGGTTGTCCGGTCCGTTTATTACCCGTACCCGTCTACCCGTTTGTACCCGGGCAACGGGTACGGGTACCACGGGTAACAGGTACGGGCCGGGCAAAACGGGTTCTACCCGTTCCGGGTTTAGCAAATGCCTAGGTGGCAACCAGCTGGCTCGTCATGAGTGAGTTCAGCTTGAAATTGTTACAATATGGTTCATTTAAATTACGAGTGAGTTGATTTTAGAGGTCCGAGTTGAAATCTCAGCTTGAGATTATCATGAGCTAAGTCAAATTAGCTCGCGAGCTTACGAACTGAGTCTGATTGGATCTTGCTAATCTTGTTTTTAAAAAAAAAATATTTGTAAACTTTTTAAACTGAGCTGAACGCCTGAACATTATAAAATACACACAAATTTACAAATCGATGCCTAGTCAAACTAGCTCGCGAGCTACGTGCCAACTTGAACTCGTTAATTCTAGACCGAGCTAGTGACAAACTGGCTTGTTAACAGCTTAGTCCAGTAACAAACAAGCTGTTAGCGAACAAGTCAAGTGCGAGTTACGATCAAGCCACGAGGTACGAGCTTTTTTGCCACTGTACTTGAGACTGTAGAGATAATAAACTTGTAGTTTCGTGTAAAGATAATAAGTTTTTGTTTTAATTATTATAAAAATTTGAAATCATAAACTATATATGTAATTAAGTCCAAAAAAATAGAAAACACTAGCTGAAAATGATATCGCTGACAGATGGAACCTAATTGTCAGCGATACTGTAGACTGAGCTGTAGATGAACAGTACATCGGAATCAAAGATTTTTTTTTTAATTACTAGAATCAAAGATTAGATATATAGTTAAAGAGGAGGGTTCAAATGTCTCTATTTTTTGTGTCTTCATTATGTCTTTATTTTTGAAAACTTTAATAATTCAAAATTTAAATTTTAAAATTCAAAATAAAATATGGATATGAACTACATCATTTTATCTATGCACGTATAAAAAATTATGGCATTTCAACTTTCTTTTGGTTGTCATCTTGAGTTTGTAAAAATATATACTAATGTGGATAATTTCTAGACGTTGATTTTTTAACTTGTTGATTCACAAGCAAAACCAAAATGTTATAATTTTTTATGGGCGCAAATAACATAGATCACATCTAACGGTTTTATTTTGACATTTAAGTTTTAAACTTTGAGTTATTTAAATTTTTAAAAAGGGAAAATTGTGAGAATGCCACTACAAAATCTTGAAATTGTGAGATTGCCACTACAAACTTCAAAATTGTGAGAATGCCACTATAAAACGTCCATAATTGTGAAAATGTCATTAACAGTGTATTCTTATAATATTTTTATCAAAAATTAACTGAAAAATACTGTTTTGATATACATAATTCTGTATTTCTGATTATACCCTTCATACAAAAACAGTAACACTCCAGTTGATATCGCCTCTTCAAATTAATTTTTGATAAAAATATTATAAGAATACACTGTTAATGGCATTTTCACAATTATGGACATTTTATAGTGGCATTCTCACAATTTTGAAGTTTGTAGTGGCAATCTCACAATTTCAAGATTTTGTAGTGGCAATCTCACAATTTTTCCTTTTAAAAATGAAGGTATGATGGAGGCACAAAAAATGAAGGCATTTGAAGTCTCTTCATAGATAAATACCTATTCTATACAGCTTTTAATATCGATTTCCTTCATGGAACGGTTTAAAAGTGTTACTTTTATTCATTTTTATATGATGGGTCCAGGATATTAGCTATTTTATTACAATATATTATGTCTAAAACAAATGAGTTTAATGTGCCTTGGATAATTATAAGTTTATAACCTTTAACCATAGCCATTTGTTAAGGACAAATTAACCAAGCGATTCAAGAACCTTACTCATTGTTGCTAAAAAAGAAAAACAGAGAAAAATAAACCTATAATAAATTAACTAGTTCAATATTTAAATTTACTCAATTCAATAAGTATAAGAATTAAACTAAAAAAAAATACAAGTTTAAAAACATTATAATTCTGCGCATCAATATTTGACTTCATTAGTTAACTTTTTCTGTGCATTTCGAACCCAGCATAATTAATATGTGTTCATTATTCTACTCATGTGTGTAACTTTGAAAACATTATATTTTTAATATGTGTTCATTTTTCTCATTGCATGCATTTTCATCAACATATTTTTTTTGAAGAAAAATTAGAAATCAAACTACTCAACTATTTAATATTTATAGAAAATAATTTTATTCAAATTTTAAACCAGCAATCTAATATTGTCTTTACGTTAAATTAAAAAATGATTCTCATATTTTTATTAAGATATTGTCCTATCTCTCAAAAGTCAAAACTGCGCATATTAGAATACTTATCTTCTAGAATATCAATCATTGATTGATTGTACACAATTCTAACCAAGCAATATTTTTTTTGAACCAATGGTAGCGCGGAGTCTATGAGACTCGTGTCGATTATTTGATATTCGTAAACGGATGGTACAGATTTCTCGGTAGGATACCGAATCTGAATCCGCGCATACTAACACCCATTTAAGGGTAAGTTTGCCGATTTTTTAAAAATTATCCAAAAAAAAATTTATTTTATTAAAAATAATTAGGAATACTCAGGCTGCAGATTTTTTCCGCGCTCCGGAATTTTTATTCCGGGCCGCGGAAAAAATTTGCGCCCCGAATTTTTTTTTTAGATTTTTTTATTCCGAGCGCGAATTTTTTCCGCGGCCCGGATTTTTTTTTCTTTTTTCAGAATTTGGAGAAAGAAAATATCCATAGTTTGATTTATTTTTTTTATAATATATGTGTATGTATATATAATATACGGCCATTTTTATTAATATCCCTTAAAAAAATTAATTTTAAAAATAACCATGTGTACCATTTTTTTTTTTATTTCTGCCCTGACCGCCTGGGCTTTGGGCGGCCCAAAAACCCAAATGAGGCGCCAGCAGGACGAGCGGCCCATACAATATATCAAGCGCCCCGGATTGTGGCGATCCATATGGCAAGTGAGGCGCCACGGGTTGTGGCGGCCCAAATGGTGAGTGAAGCGCCCCACTACCCATGTTCATAAACCCGTGAGCAGCCTTCTTCCCCCTCCTCTGCCTTCATCCAAACCATAAAAAAAAAGAAAAAAAAAAAGAAGGAAGCCCTGTCGGCCGACCCCTCTCTGCCTCGCACAACGCTCGTCACTGCCTCGCGCCTCGATTCGCTTCTCTCTCGATCAAACAAGTAAGTTCTCTTTTTTTTTATTCGATTAGGGTTTAGGGTTTGGGTTAAATGTGATTCGGTTTGGTTCGATTCAATGTTTAGGGTTAAATGTGAGTAATTACTTGAATTGATTGAATTGGTCGAATTGGTTCGATTGGATGCTTGAATTAGATGGTTGAATTGCTTGATTGCTTGATAAGATGAAATTGTATCTATTGAAACCTAGGGTTTGTTATGTAAATTAAGCCAAGTTTTGATTAAATTAGGTTTAATTAGGTTAGAAATGTCCAAAAGTTCAAGTTACTGCCCTAGTTATGTTTGTTCTACAGGTAATTAAGTGTTTGGAGCTTAACGAAGCAAAACAGGTGAGTTAGCACGAAGATTGGAGCTTCTGCCAACATTCATTGCGGCCCGGAATGGATCCATTGCGGCCCGCAACCAAACAAGTCAGAGTTTTCATTTCTGCACCTTTATTGCGGCCCACAGGACTCTTATTGCGGCCCGCAAGGACTCTTATTGCGGCCCGCAATGACTCTTCAGTTTTTTTCTGCGCAGTTTGTTAACTTCCACCATGCATTGCGGCCCGTAATGGGTTGGTTGCGGCCCGCAATTAGGTCGGTTCAGAGCCCGAATTTGCTATTTTTGATTGGTTATTTCTAGGTTTTTGAGTTGGGTATAAATACGGACCTGTAGAACAGATTGAGGACGTTTTTTAGGCAGAATTTCTAGGGTTTCAACAAGGAAAAGCAAGGAAAAGCTAGAAGAGAGAAGAAGGAAGAAGAGATCATTGATCAATCGGTTTTATTATTTTCTGTCCTTTGGAACTCTTTTATTCTTTTGATTTGATTTGTATCTTAGCCATGACCGGCTAAGGGCTTTTCTAGGGTTGATTAGGGTTGTACTTGAAACTTTTGTTATGATTTAGTTGGTTTTATTTTATATATTCTTGTTCTTTGCTATGATCTATTATTTATTTTTATTGATTGTGAGGACTTAATCGAAATCACATGAAACCCTAGGATTTGGTATTTGCAATTGAGAAATTGAATATTAGGTCCAGACCATAAGGAATAGAGTATTGGATAGGCTAAGTACCGAGAGGTGACGCTTGTCTTATACGGGCTTCACCCAATAGTTTAGAAAATTGTGCCAAGTACCGAGAGGTGAAAGATAGTTTTCTAGATTTATTGGGACAGTAAGAACTTAATGACTTTAGATTAGGGTAGCCAAGTACCGAGAGGTGACGTTTATTCTAATTTAAAGATGGTATTAATATAAAGATATCCCTTTGTACCTACAACACCCAACTGTGCCTTCATAACTAAAAGAACAAATTTAATAAACCAATTAGTCGTAACACTAGTGGATAGGAACCCTAAGAAACCCTAATTTCTCATTCTTGTTAAAAACCTAATTTTGCTTTAAAGACTTTAGTTTAATTCATTTTAATCGAAACCAAACCACTTGAACAAACACAAAACCTTTTTATTTCGCTTTTACTAAATTAAATTGTTAGGTTAGAGTTAATATTCCAACTTGTCCCTGTGGAGACGATCCCTAAGTACTACTTGACAAGGTTGTACACTTGCAACCGAATTGAGTATCAACTAGGATTTATTACTTGTATTGTAATAAAATCTACATCATTGCTTGAATTGGATGCTTGAATTGCTTGAATTGGTTCAATTGCTCGAATTTAGGATTATGATTTATGATAAAATTGCTTCAATGTCATATGGTTCAATTTAGGGTTAGAATTTATGGTTCAAATGGTTGAACTGTTTAAGAATTTAGTTTTTGGGTTTATGATTTAAAAATATTGATATTTATTTTTTGAAAATTATTTTTGTGATAGTTCATGAAAAACATGTATATATCAATACAAAATAATTTGAAGTAAAGCTAATTATTTTGAAGTATATCAATATTTGTTTAAAAATTACATATATATTTTTTATTGTAAGTAAATTGCATGTATATCTAATTTTTTTTATTTTAAAATTTAGGATTGCAAATATTTTGTGCAGTTTAAAATTTCAAAGAATTGCATGTATATCAAAATTGTGGACCATGCAAAAACAGTGATTTTCAATAAATCTAAAAAAATAGTAAAAAAATTTCAAAAAATGTAAAAATTGGTCTCCAAACACATATTAAAATTTAGGGTTAGAGTTTATGGTTTAAAAATATGCATTTTTTTGTTTAAAAAATAATTTTGTTTTTTGTAAAGTTTATTTGTTTGTCGACTTTCAAAATAATTTTTATTTTAAAAAGTAAAAATTTAACAATGATTTTTATATTAATTATATAATTAATAGAGTGAGTCTATGGTACTATGCATATCACGGATTTTGAAAACTCGAATATCGAGCCGTAGCACGGACCAACCCGTGATATGCATAGTACCATAGACTCACTCTAATTAAATAATTATATATTCTGAATATATTAAATTCTTATTAAAAAATATTATATAAATTGTATGTTTTGATTAATATTTTTTGGTAAATGTAGTATGCCTAGAGTTAGACGGTGGGGAGTAAGAGCTGAGCCTGCAGCGAGTGCAGATGCTGTGGATCCGACTGGAGCCGGCACGTCCTCGGTGGATCCGACTGGAGAGGGCCCGTCGTCATATGATAATACGACTGGCAGGGGTTTTGAGGATCCGACTGGAGCGGATCCGTCGTCTCAGGCCGGTTTTCCAAATGGTGTGCATGATCTTGACACATTTAGTCCTCTTCTATGGACCCATCATGTTAAGCACCGCGTCTCATTGACATCTGTTGAGGTACGTGATTTTTATACTTAAAAAATGGCATATGTTGAGTAACTAAAAAGATGGCACGATTTGAGTCTGACAAATTGATAATAAATACAGGATGATGTCATGCTTACGGTGAGGCACCGCAGGTCTGAGATTCCGTTCGTTCCCCATAAAGAAATGCAGCGATACATCTTGAACCTCGGGTTGTATCAGCTTGCCACCATGCCACAGAGTAAGATCGATGTGTCTCTGATGCATGGTCTAGCGGAGAGATGGCGACCTGAGACACATACATTTCATCTCCCGGTCGGGGAAATGACAGTCACCCTTGGTGATGTGAGCGCCTTATGGGGTTTACGTATCGATGGTGACCCCATAGGTGGCATCTCAGACCATCCAGAGCTGCAGAGGATGATACCAGAGTTGTTAGGGTGTGATCCGAAGACTCTGCAGAAGAAATATAAGAAGAAGAAGGGGGAGGAGGAGGAGTTCTGCTATTCCGGGCACTGTATTTCTCTAAAGGCACTCCGGTCTCACTTCTTCCAGAATCAGATATTTCCTGAGACTGCTGACATTGAGGCGGTCAGGAGGTACTATTACACTCTTTAAATCAACTTAGTAGTTCATCAACAATCTCAATTATTTATATTGATTATTTTATATTTCAGGTATACTAGGGCGTATGTGCTGGATTTGTGCAGTGTTGTCATGTTCGAGGATTCCAGCGGTGACGCGGTTCCGATGATGTATTTCTCCCTACTGAGGGACCTGGAGAAAGAATCGAGATGGAACTAGGGTGGAGCTGTCCTCGCCCACTTATACAGAGGCCTGTGTCATGCTTGTCTGGTAAGTCTGTATTAATATACGTTGTTATTGAAGGTTGGATGAGAAGCACCCAGTTTTTATTTTAAGTTAAATTTTTAGGTCAAGAATAAACAGATTTTTGGACCACTTCTTCTGCTCCAGCATTGGTCGTGGTCACATCTGCCCATAAATCGGCCAGTTATACCATTGCCACATCCCCAATGGGGAGGTCCTGACCCAGACAGATGCCCCGCGTACACCGCCATATGGGGCAGTCATCACGATCATGAAGAGAAGGGCAAGGGGATTTCTTATGTCCGGGGTCAGCTCCAGATGCTCCGAGATGGGAATATCGATTGGTTTCCGTATCGTGCATGGTATCAACGTAGATGGCTGAGCTCGCTGACATTAGAGCAGACACGGCTATGGTATTATCAGGGACCGATCGTCTGTTTCTGGATAGTGGAGTATCACTACCCCGATCGGGTATCTCGACAGTTTGGCTTGGATGCTTTCATCCCGGAGCTTCTGCTGATGAGCAAGGATGAAACCGACAAGTTCCACAAGTAAGTACCATCTAGTTAATTTCATTATCACTTTAATATTGCCATTGTTTCTCTCCTTTCTAATTAATTGTACTTGCAATACAACGCACACTAAGTCTAAAGTCGACTGGAGCCAGCATTTCGTCATGCAGTACAACTGGGCTCGACATCCGGAGCAGGACTTATGGAGCCCGCCATCTACTGCATCATTGGGTGCTGGTCCCGGGAATCTGAGATATGCCATATGGTACCAGAGATGGGGCATGCCGTCAGTCTACCTGACAGGCCATTATGGCGAGACCCTTCGACGTAGACTGATGGATTCATCCAGCAATTATATGCCTTGGGGTCCAATCAATGCTCGTGCGGTAAGTACAACCGAAACATACTTTAATTTAAAATTGCAAATTTTAATTACTTAATGTTGGCATAATCATGTTGTGTGCAGCTGTTGACCTCTATGAGAGGAGTTGAACACAGCTTGGTGTGCATGGCGAAGGATGCTTGGCGATATATAGGATGCCAGATGCTCGAGCACACTGCACCAATCGTGGAGAAAGGCGGTTTTGAAGGCCGTCTCGTTGGCATGCTGCGCGATGCTGGGGAGAACATCAATTGGCGGGAGATAGTGAATAGTGAAATTTAAGAATAACAAATGAGAATATAAAATAAATAGTGATTTTCAGATTAGTATAAAAATGATGCTATTCGGATTAGTAAAAATGTTATTTGAATTATAAATTTGAAATAGTGAATAGTTGTAATTGATAAATAATAGTGTCAATAAGGTGCTAATTAAGATGAAAGATAGGCAAGTGGGGTCTCAAATGAATTGTCACGACGTGGAGATAACAGAAGTGGTGTCAATTTTATAATTTCGGGACTGTGTTAGCAAAAATCCGAGAAGTAAGCATTTTTTTCTCTCTCTTCACACTTTCGAATAGTAGTTATTTTAATATTTGCAAGGAATAGAGAATAGCAGCTATTCTAACTATTCCGAGTAGCAAAAATGTTGTTTGGATGTACATTACTATTCCGAATAGCCCCTATTATGAAATAATCCTCTATTCTAGCTATTCTCATTTCATCAAAACATATCCTAAATGGGACTGCTAGATTAAAGATAATGGTCCTCGTGGATTCAGAAGAGCTGCATGTCAACAGGGAGGACAATTTTTTTTGAGTAATTTATGTTAAATTAATAGTTAGAAATACCACGTGGAACAAAAAAAATGTTAATTGGTTTTGGCCATCCAAATATATAAGTTTGCAATATATATATAGGGTGGGTTTGGGTCGTGTAAAAAATAGTACAAAAATATTAATTTTTAAATTAGTAGTCGAGAATAATACTAATTCGAGTAATTTGAAAATAATACTAACTTTGAATTATTCAGATTAATAAAAATATTGTTTGAATTATATATTTAAAATAACAATAGATAGAATGAACAAAATAAAAACTAATATAATATTTTATTTAATACTAATCTAATATTATATTACATTTAACATTTAAACTAATATTATATTACATTCAATATTTAAACTAATATTATATTATAATTAATCTAATATTTTAATTAATACTAATCTAAATTTTAAAGTAATATTATATTATATTTAATATTTAAATTAATATTATATTGTATTTAATATTTAAACTAATATTATATTATATTAATCTAATATTTTACTAAATACTAATCTAATTTTTTAAAGTAATATTATATTACATTTAATATTTAAATAATATTATATTATATTTAATATTAACCTAATCCAATCTAATATGATATTATATTATATTTATTTAATACTAATTTAATATTTAAACTTATGTTATATTACATTCGACACTTAACATTTTGTCACACCCCCGATCCGGAGGCGCGACAGTTCCAGCTGTGTCTATTTACCAATTAATATATGTAACATAAGGCATGGATCTTTTTATGCATTGCCAATAGCATCCATTATTATTCCCACATCCCAATTTATTTACAACAATTATCTGACATTTTATAGTGGATGATGTTAGAGATATATTCTCTGCACCTTGTCAGATATAATAAACCCAAATCCCATACCTTTAGGTGGCCCTGCTGTCAATTACCCGGAAGCGCTTTTTATCTTCGTATAATAAACCTGTAACCCACAAGGGGAAATGAGTGAGAAATAATAAATTATTTCTCAGTGCTGATTGCCACTCAAATTATTGGATTCGAAGGAAATCCATATTCAGAATGAAATCACTGCACGAGAAATTATCAGTTCAGTTCTATAATGACGAATGCAAATGCTCAATAACAGTATCCAATTGAACAACAAATATTTCATAATTAAATCAGAACTCTAAGAATCTTATCAGAATAAATGATTTGGGTCAAAATCTCTTAATACTTTAAGTATGGTAACGTTTGGGACCTAATCTTTATAACCACTAAGTCTGGTAACGTTTTGTTTCTTAACTTTACAATTTCTAGTCCGGTCACACTGATAGATACTATAACATGTATCTGTCGTGTCAGGGCTTATACCGTTCTAACTATCCCGACATCTGATTAATGGAAACAATATGGAATCAATATCACAATACTGTCATTATCGGAAATAAAATCAATGATAAGATAGTTACCACAGTTCATTAGTCTTACAGTCACAATTCACATTTATTCAATATCTCCTATCCAACCGGTACTGGATTCAGTTGAGGCCATTCACCATATGCGCATAAGAGTCCTGGAGTAAAGTCTAGTAGCTAGCTAGACTTTACGATATATTAATCCTTTTTCTCCACTATATGGAGGTTCAAGGATTACAGTATTTCATATTCATTCAGTTCAATCACTGTGGTCTCAATCAATCATTTACAATAAGAATCAAGCAATCGATAAACAATATCAACATGACAGTCAACAAACTTACCTATAATTCAATTTCAGTTGTATTGGGCTATGCATATGATGCAACAGTTCAATCAATGCAGTCAATCAAATATTCAAAATGCACAGCGAGTTACGATTTAATTCCTAGTTATGAATCTCATACTAATCCAATAACCTCGCACCTGATATCATAGGGCAACAAGTGAGCTATGCTAATATTCTATTCTTCTTGCACATTACGTCTCATCAATCTCTTACTTAATTTGCCTATATCATAATAATATATATATCCTGATCAATACTTCAAGTGTTCAAACAAAGTCAATGTCCAAGTTCAATTTATTCTCATTGTTCATTTTCGGGTACAGTCTAGTGTAAATGAGATATATGCTATTCTCCTTAAATTCATTCTTTAAATTCCAACCGACATTGTTAGTAAACATGTAACTTTGCACCGAGACCCCTCCGACAAGTTTAATTTACCAATTCATTGTACCTTTGCAAATTCCACCTTCCTTGTAAGCTTAGATGAGTATACCAATAACCAAATTAAAACTGATACGGATAGGTACCAATTCTCATATCATACCAAATACCCTGCAAACCCCTTTATCAAAGCAATAGAAAACAATTAAACCACTGGTACAAAGCAAATGGACTTCGG
Source organism: Carex rostrata (assembly GCF_964058835.1). Taxonomy (NCBI): domain Eukaryota; kingdom Viridiplantae; phylum Streptophyta; class Magnoliopsida; order Poales; family Cyperaceae; genus Carex; species Carex rostrata. Next base: position 6,786,258 of record NC_135931.1, on the reverse strand, counting down.
TACAAAAAAGGTACAAGTAGGGTTAAGTTATAATCTAAAAATCTGAGAATTAGATCACCCATGTAACTTGGATATTGTCTAGGTATCTGAAACCTAAAACTGACAGAAATAAGAAATGCACAACCATAATTATCAGGTTCACATTCAATTAAAATAGCACATAAAAAAAATAGAGGTCTCGGGCAAATCCATGAGCACACATTATTTTATCAAGTTTCAATTAAACTGTCACAACATTAAGCTTATATATTTAAATCCGTTTGATCCATATTCACCAATATATTTGAACTTTGCAATTTATACCTTCCTTTTTATATTTCTTTTCCTATCAAGTCCTTAATTAAAATATAAAATAGCATACCAATACCCAAAATAAGACTGGTATTTGTTTGTACTAATTTCGGAATACCCAACATCAAAATTTGTATTCATTTAACAATCCCACCACATATATATCAAAATCATATTCCTTAAGAAAAAGGAATGACCATGTCGTAGTTTCAAATATATAAGTTCATTTGTAAAGATTATCACCACTACACATTTAAACAAGATTTCTTTCAATTTTAATTCACAATAAAATTATATGGTTTGCTTCCTACTTCATAAATTATCTAACCCTTATATATCAGTTGAGATAGAAATTCACATTCAATAGAAAAATATAGGAGATTACCAATAACCATGAAGCTTTCTAAAAGATAGTACCGGCCAATGATTTGATCAAGTCAAACCACAGAGAGAGAGAGAATCTCTCTGCTATATTTCGAAGAGGAGACAAGATAAACAAAACTAATAAGAAACATAACAAGGAGATAACAAGTTAAGTGGGGTTAAAAATATATAGTAGCTGCTGGAGCAATATGGCTTTGCCACACAATAGAGATAAAAATATTTTGATCCATATATAGAAAGAAATTGAATGAAAACTTATACAAAATCAATTTGAATTGACATGTGGGTCCACCTTCCTATTTTATCAATTTAACATTGAGATTTTTTTTTCACCTTTTACAATTTTAACCTTTCACTTTTCACACTACGAAAAATCAGTCCAAAAAGACTTAAAAGAAAAGAAAGAGATATACCTAATCACATTACAAAATTTTAAATATCTTGTACCTTATAAAATTTCTATTTATGACGTTTCAATATTTACTTGTAAATATTTTACAAATTGAAACCAATAAACATATTTTATTAATCAAACAAAATTCTAAATAATCAGATTGATAGTAACAAATTTCAAAGCAACTTAATTATCTCATTAATATATTAAAAAGAAATGCCACTTGTTCTTTGAATGTAACATATTTGACTGAAAAATATATCCAGACATTTTGTACTTTATTTTCATATATTAATCTCATATATGTATTTTGCGTAATGTTACACATTTACACTAATATTATATTACATTAAAATTTTAAATTATTATTATATTATATTTAATCTAACATTTTATGTAATATTAATTTAATTTGATATTATATTTAAGGTAAAATTTTGCTAGAGGTCACTAAACTTTGTCATTTGTCACAAATTGGTCACTCAAGTTTAATTTATTATTTTTTATCCACTCAACTTTGTCATTTGTTCAAATCAAGTTACTATGTACTTTTCTGTCCAAAATACTAACGAGAGATCTAGCTAGATATAATGTATTTGATATGGTATGAGCGTGAGCTTCAATTAAGCCGTAGAACCGCGCCGCTCTGACTAAAAATATAGAAATATGAAATAAAAGTTTGTTAATCTGCTAACAGATAATGCAAGTCAGCACATACACATACGAATTCGTATCCTCTACATTAACTCAAAAGATTCCTCCTAATTATCTGATTTGTTTTAAGATTTGTGCAGCCTAGATCAACACTAATATTAAAGAGTCCCTATATCATAAGCAGAGACCGAATTAGCTCTGTTTAAAATCATACGGTTGAGATTCATTAACTCAAAATATTCATTTTTGAGTTAATCCAGAGGATACGCATTCTACACATACACATGTGATACACATACATGTATAAGGATATGATTGGGATGGATTTGAGTTCCCATAGGCTTTAAACTCAATAACCCAAAATATGAAAACAGTAGGAATAACAATAGATCAAGTAATAAGAATGATTTAAAGTACATAGACCAGTGATGATATATATCAGTCAAAACTATATGTTTCGAAAGAAACTTTCATTTTTTAAGGTCAGTGAGCTAGAAGCTCTTGACGATTTGTATTAAGAAATAAAAAAAATATGTACAACGCTATAGCTAACCAGTAGCCATCAAATTAAGTAATATATATATATATATATACAACACCACTAATAATAACTGAGTAATTAGAAGAAAAAGCTCCTCTACAGTCTATATCCGTATTCCTCAAACTCACAGTCACAGCAGCTCCATCCACTGCTGCCTCTCTGACCTTCAAAAAAGGCTAATTTTAAAATCATGCAGAAAATGCTCCATCGATCCACTCACTGCTCGTCTGCTCCTCTGTATCCCTATTCCGAAAGAAACCTACATGGGTGTTACGGTACTGTTACCAGGTTCAGCTCCGTACAAAGTAATTATAACTAGGGGACTCAGAATATTGAATGGGTAAAAAATATTGAATCAGATTTAAATCTATTAACATACTCGATAAAAAATAATACTTTAACTTATACTTTCCTATATTATGACTTCTAATTTCTAGTTCTTCAACTTATAATTCTAATTACCAATCATAATTCAACAAATTTATTTTAATTTTAACTCTAAATTTAATCATAATTACAAATCAAACATATAGAGGGGAAAGAAAAATTCAGGGGCACCAAAGTCAATTAGAATGTTCTGATCTCTACGAAAACTCAAAATCCAGAAGGAGCAGCTGCCCCCATCCCCCGAACCATGTGATTCCGCCCTGATTATATAATGGAAATCATTTTCCAAATAAAGTTAATTTTAATAATATCCACTGCAATATTTTTTTCCCCTTTAATTCTTCATTGCTAGAAAAGGAAGAAATGTTGAAAAGCATTTTTTGAGCATTAAAAGGAATCTTTGAAAAGCATCGATACCTTTGTTATACATTTCCATGCAACTTCTTAAAATGAATGGCTTATCTTCTACCACAAAATCATGAACCTAATATCAGGAAAAAAGAAGAAGAGATAATTATCACCAAAACAAAAAGTAAACATACAAATCAGTTAAAGTCTTTCTCGCTCGCGCATACACACATTGGCACACACTTGCCAGAAATTGATATTAATTAATTAAGCTCTTCGGTTCAAGTACCAGTTTCATTTAATTAGTTGATTACAACAATAATTTAACCATATCAGAAACATATTATTTCTCATTATTACAGGCTATACAGCGGACCAACTCTTGGATTAATTATTCGCAAATAATAACCAACCTTTTGAAACCAAGGATACGTAGAGTAGTTCAAACAAACCATTAAAGTTTAAAACCTACTTAAACAATCTATTTATTCAAGTTCAAAGTTCAAACAAATTTTAAACCAAATAGGTAGATAGTTCTGTTTGATCCTACTTCAAGTTGGTCTTAACAGATATAATATAGCTATAAAAATGGCCACTAACTAATTAAATGGATAAACAACGATTCCTGATCACAAATGCCTCGTAAAATACTCAAAATTTGCAAAACAGTGTTGCTTGTAAACCAGCCCGATCGACTGTGACATATAATAGTCGCCAATAGAGGATACAGTGAACAAAAGAAAACAAAAAGAACTAAATATTACCAGTAATTTGGGACTTAGTAGTTGAATCCTCAAAGAAAAGCCTGATAACAGGCACATAGAAGGGACCCAGTCAAATCACAGTATTATACCCTTATAACCACTTTCTATACAACTCTTTTTTTTTTTAAATTTAGAATATATAGAATATAAGAATGCACATAAGACTTGTGAATTGTAAAATAAAAAGGGCAAAAACTGAAAAGAAAACGTAAAATGAGATCCACTAGATAATAATGGCCGATTTTTTTATATATATCCAAAAATTAAATCAAATTACAAAAAATAACCGAAGCACCGTTGAATTTCGATTATTACCCAATCCGGTTATCCAATAACCAGATTTTATAGAAATGTTCGGTTACCCACTCCCCGGACTCAAAATGCACAAATCCGGTTAATTGTTAATCGGATTTGTGCATTTTGCTTTTTTTTTTTTTTTTTTTTTTTAAACAGGAATTTTTAATTTTTTTTTGTATTAAAATATTAGAAATATTGAATATATTTCTTTGAAAATAGATAGAATACAATATAATTTGATTTATTAGAAAGACTGCAACAAATAACCCGGATCAATATTTTTCAAATCGGATTTTTCGCGGCTGTAAGAAAAATTAATATATTTCTTTATGTGTTATTGGAAAAAAATAAAAATAATTAGATTCTGAGTTATTAATCCCGGTTCAAAAGTCACTTCTAGGTAATCCAGAAAATATTGTGACCTTTCTAGTACATTTAATTTATAAAAAAAAAATTCTGAGTTATTTCTAATATTTTAATATAAAAAATAAAATAAAAATTCTGTTTTCACAAAAAAAAAAAAGGCAAAATGCATAAATCCGGTTAACGATTAACCGGATTTGTGCATTTTGAGTCCGGAGAGTGGGTAACCGGACATTTATATCAAATCCGGTTATTGGATAACCGGATCGGGTACTAATTGAAATTCAACGGTGCTTCGGTTATTTTTTGTAATTTGATTTAATTTTTGGATATATATAAAAAAATCGGTAATAATGGCTTCAAGTTCATAGGTGATGGGATTGCGGTGAAGATGGATCAGATGGAGATCTCTATTTACGTAAAAAATGAGCGAGATTAAGAAACAAATAAGTACCCAAATCAGAGAACAACAGTCGAAGAAAAACCCCTGGTCGGAAACAACTATTTTTGGATGTTTAAAAAAGAAACTTCAGTAGTACATCTCCAAATTCAATATCATTTGTCATATATATATCCAACAAACAGATCGAAAACACAGCCGAAAAACCTGTCAATATCAATCTCCCTATTAATTAATTGACAAGTTAGAGACACCTCCTAATAACACAATGAAAACTGCTAACATGACCCCAAATGGGGGGTCAGGTCGCTCGACTACAACTGGTTTCATCATTTATTTTGTCAACCAGTAATCCAGACAGAGATGGAACATAGATAGAGCCAAATTTTCATTGATAGCGTTTGAAAATAATAAATAAAGTAAATTAAAAAGTTATGCTTTGACAATGAGTTATACATTGGACCAAGTCCAAAAAGATGAGGTGTGATTGGACTACGTAAAAAAATGAATAGAACATTGACCGATTTTTTTATTTTTACCCAAAACCATATTATTTTTAATATTTATATCCACTTTTGCGGTGGATTTTTAAAAATACCCATTCCGTGGAAATTTTCCACGGCCCGATTTAAACCTCCCCCCGTGGAATTTATCCACGGTCTGGATTGAAGTTCCCCCCCGTGGAAAATATCCACGGGCCGACCCCTTTAATTCAAATCGTTTCTGTCTCTCCGTGATCTCTCTCTCTCTCTGTTCTCATTCTCTCCGTGGTCTCTCTCTCTCTGTTCTCGTTCTGTCTGGGTGAAGCCAACACAGAAGCAGTGAAGCCTCCCTGCGCCACTCCCTGCACTACTCCGAGCGGCGAGGTGTAGAGACTCGGTACCGGTCGTTCTATCAAAGCCGGCTCTTGGATTTCGTTGCTAATCGGGTAAGTGAGCACCTTAGAAATTCATTGATTCATTTGATTAGTTGTATCGCGTTGACCGCATCTTGGATTCCATTGTTATCGGGTTTTATGGGTTGATTTGGGGATTTATAATTTGTCTAGCGCGGGTTGTTGATTTTCCCGGCTGGACCTGTGTTGACTACGTTACTTGTCTAAATTTGGAAATTTACTATAAATTATTGATTTGAAGAATCAATTTCGGTTGTTAATACCAACCTTGTACCGGTGAGATTAAATCAGTACCAGAATTTAATTTGTGCATGAACATATCCATTTACAATTAGAGGGGTAAAATGGTTATTTTAAATTTTAAAATAATTAAATAGAAAGGAAAATAAATAAATGGGGATAGGAGAAAGAATTTAAAATTTGTATGGGGATATTGGATATTATAGTATTTTGATGGATAAATTGGTTATTTCAAATATTTAGATGGGTACACAGGAAATTTTCCGACATTTTTATTTTAACTCCATTGAAAAATTATTTTAATACTAATAACCAAAGTTTAGTAATAATTTTAAAAATACCCCACCCGTGGAATTTTAATTCCAATTTTCTTGGTTTTATAATTTTGAAATTTATTTATATTTATTATTTTTTGTATTGAAATATTGAAAATGTTGGATATATTTATTTGAAAATAGATGTAATACAATATAATTTGTTACAATCTTTCTAATAAATCAAATCATATTGTATTTCATCTATTTTCAAATAAATATATACAATATTTCCAATAGTTCAATACAAAAAAAATATAAAATATAAACAAATTGCTAAATTATAAAACCACGAAAATTGGAATTAAAATTCCACGGGTGGAGTAATTTTGAAATTATTACTAAACTTTGGTTATTAGTATTAAAATAATTTTTTAATGGGGTTAAAATAAAAATGTCGGCATACCAAGTTATCCAAATTGAACCGAAAGACTTCACGGACGAGTATCATTTTTTTAGTATCAGTATAGTGATAGCAAGTGGCACAAATTTGTTATATATAGCCTATATATTTAGATGATGAATTGATAGTATGTTTTTTTAGTATATTTTTTTCATATTAGCCTCATTTAAACTAATTGTAGCACGTTTATTTTGTTTTTAAACATAGGATGGCCAGGGGACGGCCTAGGAGACCACCACCAGGGGACCCTGTTGATGAGCCCATTCCCGCGGACAGCACAGAGCATTTCAGTCCATTATTATGGATGAGTCACACGGAGCACCGAGTCTGCATGGCATCCCGAGAGGTATGTGATTATTTTTACTTTTAAATTTAAATTGTGCCAAGTTCTCGTATTTTGAAGTTCTTATGTTGTTTACTTTTTTTCAACGCAGAGTGAGGACATTTTAGATGCCAGGAGTCGGTACTATGGTATGCAGTACTACTCGCTGATGGACCCGTATCTACGAAATTTGGGGTTGCACCATTTGGTCGATATCATGGAGTCAGAGACTAAGGCCATCAATGCGTCCCTTATTGCAGGACTAGTGGAGCGATGGCGTCCCGAGACGCACACGTTTCACTTACCTTTCGGAGAGATGACAGTGACTCTCCAGGACGTCAGTGCCCTATGGGGTTTGCCCATCCAGGGTGTGCCCGTTGGTGGCATATCTGACCCCACAGAAGTTGAGGAGAGGACGATTAATGCCCGGCTCGCAGAGTTGTTGGGAGCGCAGTCAAGTATACGGGATAATGGTGGAAAGTCCAGATACGCTTTGAAGAGGACAAAGCTCCGAACTCTGTTTCAGGGAGGTCTGCATTGGGGTTCGACGCAGCTCGAGATTGAGAGGTATTCATACAAAATACTGTAGATATATTTATTTTGCACTATATTTTATGACAAAAAATAAGTTGTTTTGTAATTTTGACATTACAGATACACACGAGGCTTCGTGATGGACTTGTTTGGTTCTGTCATGTTCGCTGATTCAAATGGTGATAGCATTCCGATGTGCTATCTAGAGCTGTTGCGAGACCTTGAAGGGTCAAAAAAGTACAACTGGGGTGGGGCAGTCCTCGCGCATCTTTACTACAACTTGTGCCAGAGTTGCAAGGTTAGTATGCTATTGTCATGCACCTATGGTCTTATTTTAATTATATAACTTGTCCCTGACGGCTAATATTCTTCAAATTACAGCCGAAAAGTAAGAATATGTACGGGCCGGTACTTCTATTGCAGCATTGGTCATGGTCACGACTACCGATGGGGATACCTGAGCCGAATGTGTCGCCCGATTGGGGACAACCGGATGGTGCAAATTGCCCGGCATTTGGCAAGAAATGGTATGGACATCACGAGTACACCAACCAGCCTCATGGGAAGCCAATAGGTATCAGGCTGGTTCGAGGTCAGATCCAGAGTCTGGGTGACACACAGGTGATATGGACTCCGTACGAAGATCTATACACTCAGGAGCTGCTACCGCAGACCGTAGTGGATGATCAGCAGATGTGGTTCTACCGGGGTCCGCTGGTATGCTTCTGGATAGTGGAGCACCACTATCCAGACCGTGTGCTCCGTCAGTTTGGAGATCCTCCACTCATCCCTGCAGATCCAGATGTCCCGAGATCTGTGATTAGGAGTCTTCATGGGTGAGTTATTTTATTTTAGAATTTTGTAATTAACATTAGTTCTTAGCTGTAAATTGCATCTGACACGTTAATTACAGGACGACCCACGGTAATCACCCCGGCCGAGATTGGACCGTGCATCATGAAGCACACTATGCAAAGGCAGCGAATATGAGTGATCACTTGTGGCAGATGTCGGATGATGGGATACAGTTCCAGGGACCTCCTGACTTGAGATATGAGGCTTGGTTTGTGCGGGTCGGCATGGCATCAGTATATCTCGAGGGAGATTACGGGAATTTTCTTCACTCAAAGATCTTCGCAGAAGATGGCTTTACTCCCACTGGCCGGAAAGGTGCTCGCGATGTAAGTACAACTGTAATGTACCTAAAACAACACATTTTTTCTATATCTTTTTTTGTTATCTAACTTTGTTTTTTTGGTTGTTATGTAACTTTGTTTTTTTTGTAGCTGCTAGTGGCGCTTAAAGGTGCCGGGCGAGCAGTCGTTTGTCTTGGAACACGTGGTTTCAGAGCTTTTGGGCATGCGATGCTGAACTTGGCTGCCCCCTGTATTGAGAGCCACGGGCACGAGGCAAAGCTAATCACCATGCTGAGAGACGCTGGAGAGGAAATTGATTGGCGCAGAGTACAAGCGCACGAGCCCGATGCGCCACCTGTTTTGGCTTCTGAGATGCCACCGGAGCCCTCAGATCATCAAGGGTGGGACTACCATCGTTATGTTTTGAGCATGACCGGTTGGCATGCCTTCCGTGACCAGTATGGACGTCCAGTTCTTCCCCCGGTATGGCATTTTTAATTTTATGTCAAGTTAGTTGAATTAATTTAGTTAAAATTTCATTCTCTTTAAACTAATTGCTATCCATGCAGGGTCCTGCCTACATGCCTCCACCGGCTGAGCCGCATGATTCTCCAGACCCGCAGCCTATGCATGAGTCCCCGGATATCCAGATCAGCATTGATCCATCGGTGGATCCATTTGAGGCCACTGACTATGCATCCCCGCATCAGCCGTATCCACCCATGGCGCATGATTGGGAGGCATCTGGTAGCGGTACTCAGCCTGACTATGCGTCTCAGTTCGTGGATTCCCTATTTCATACCCCACCCCCACCAGAAGCTACACACGCGGCCGAGGATCCATGGAATAGTGCACTCGCGACGAGCATAGAGGCCGAACCCGAGGAGCTGATTACACCAGCTCGTACAGCACCAGACGGGGAGCTACAATGGAATAACTGGCATGAACGAAATTTTAGTAGGGAGAACAGGGGTAGACCAGCCGACCGATTCACCCCTTCGACGTACCGATGATAGAGAGTTTCATTTTGTTTTTTGTTTTTTATTTTGTTTTTTGTAGTTCAGTGTAGTTTTCAGTTATGTTTTATTATGTTTTATTATGTTCTTTTTTATAGTTCTCTCGTTTTATTTTGTGTTTTGTAGTTCAGTGTAGTTTTCAGTTAGTACAAACCTCAAACTAAAAAATTCAAACTAATCTCAATTCCAAACAAACTTAACAACATACTATTTCTTACAATATGGCTTGAACGTACATGGAACAAAGTCATCGTCAGAGGTTGACAAATTCGGATCAGTAACAACAGACGACGTGCTAGCCTTGGTCTTGGCCTTAGTCTTGGCCTTAGTCTTGGCCGTAAAAAAACCTGATTTAGCAGTCGAACAATGCGTAAAAAAACCTGATTTAGCAGTCGAACAATTCTCTTCCTCCTTCCTCTCTTTCTCCCTTTCTCTCTTTCAGAATAAGCTCTCTGCCTCTCTCTCTCTCTATTTATAATGAAAAAGCGCAAAAAAAAAAAAAAAAAAAAGGTCCCGCCCGTGGAATTTATCCACGGGGGGAGGGGAAATTCGGCCCGTGGAAATTTTCCACGGGCTGGGTATTTTTAAAATTCCAGCGAAAAGCTGGGTATTTTAATTAAAATAATGATATTTTTGGGTAAAAATAAAAAAATCGGGAACATTGATACGGATATGTTATAAAATTACTTTTATACGGTTATTATTTTGACAGAATTATATTTAATATATTTTAACGAATTGTTGAAACAGAATATTATAAGAAAATTTCAAAAAATTTCTATCATATATATTTACATATAATCTCATCTTGCAATGGTATATTTGTATTTCGATTTTCATTTCTGTTGATAGAAAACGATATATATTGAAACATGGTATTTAATCATGTGCATACTTTATAAAATAATGCATAAATATTGTTATGGTCAACTAGCAGTTTAAGAAGTTATTCTTGTAATTTATTAAATAAATCGATATTATGAGAAGCATTTAGTAAATCAAAGCATGAGCTGTTGATAAATGCATGCGTTACTAGTGATTTAATTAGAGTAAAGCTAGGGTGTGATGTGCTCACCAAGAGAGTTTGGTGAGCACAACTCCAAAAGTATATCGGATCGACTTCAAACGTCAAATTCAAACCGTTGAAATCCTTGTACTTCATGAGTGATGCATGTATATATAAAATTTTAAAAGTTTTGAGTTTATTTGCTACACGGTCAAGCGGTCAAAGAAATGATAAAAATTGAATATATAAAACAACTTATAAATTAAGTTATAAAAAGTTCATTTCTTTGACCGCTTGACCGTATAACAAATAAACTCGAAACTTTCAAAACTTTATATGTACATGCATCACTCATGAAGTACAATAATTTCAACGGTTTGGATTTGACATTTGAAGTTGATCCGATCGATATACTTTTGGAGTTGTGCTCACCAAACCCTCTTGGTGAGCACATCACACCCTAGCTTTACTCATTTAATTATACGTCCTTTATCTAATCTAATTAATAGAAGAGGAGGGTTCAAATGCCTCCATGTTTTTGTGCCTCCATCTCTCTCCATTATTTTCAAAGTTCAAACAGTCGATCCGAACCGCTCAACCTAACCTCCATACTAAAATATGTTTGGAGACCAAATTTTATATTTTTAGGAATTTTTTTACTATTTTTTTAGATAGGTACAAAAATACTATTTTTAGATGGTTCAGATTTACTGATTTTGTACCTATCTAAAAAAATAGTAAAAAAATTCCTAAAAATATAAAATTTGGTCTCCAAACATATTTTAGTATGGAGGTTAGATTGAGCGGTTCGGATCGACTGTTTGAACTTTGAAAATGATGGAGAGAGATGGAGGCATGATGGAGACACAAAAACATGGAGGCATTTGAACCCTCCTCTTGATAAAAATATAATTATCCACATAATTGAGATCAAATAATTTTCTCAATTTCTCATTTCTATATTTTATTCCGAAGATGGAAAGCGGCAAAGCGCACTTCAGAGCATTCTATTACTTAATTTATTTTTTATTTTTGATGCTATCCGAATTTTATTTGAATTTGCTTGAACATTATGTGCATATCTATATATATAGAGAGAGAGAGGTTGGCTAATATCAAAGTGGTAGTTCCTGAGCTTTGGTGCTACCAATTCGATTTTTTAATTTTTAAAGTTCAAAACGTCAATCCGAACCGTTCAAGTTGTTCTCCATATTAATTTGTGCTTGGAGACCAAATTTTATATTTTTCTGATTTTTTTTATTATTTATTAAGCCACTTTGAAAACAGCTGATCCAACGGTGGCTTCTGATTTTACTGTTTTGTTAAGCGACCGTTGGATCAGCAATTTTCAAAGTGGCTTAATAAATAGTAAAAAAATTCAGAAAAATGTAAAATTTGGTCTCCAAGAACAATTTAATATGGAGAACAACTTGAATGGTTCGGATCGACGTTTTGAACTTTGAAAATTGAATTGGTAGCACCAAAGCTCGGAAACTACCACTTTGATCTTAGCCAACATCTATATATATATATATATACACACCAAGAGATCCATATGGAATATTTTTACCATTTGATGTAAATATCGTGTTTTTCTTATCTTGTAATATGCTTCGCAAGTATCAATTAGTATATTTTTGTATTCTTCTCAATATATAATATCTATTTACATATTAGACTGATATGTTTCCCTTTTTCGATTGGCTTACAATTCCACTGGTGAATAACAACGGATCCAGACTTGCGTGCGTATCCGCCCAGGTACCTGAGGTACAATTTAAACGAACGAACAGCCCAGATTAATCCCAGTTGGGCTAAACTCAATCCAGACCGGTTGGGACTGTGGGGGTCTGCTTTGAGATTTGTGCCACATGAAAAGAACGGTTCAGATTTATTACTTGTACCTCAGGTTCCTGGAGTGATACGGATTTTCCAGACTTATTGTATATATATAATACATATCGTGAGATTTGAAAATATATTTTTTTCAATCTTATGATTATCATAATATATATCGTGATAAATGCTTGGGATTTTCAAAAGATTTTGTTGAATATTTTGATTATCACATTTTTAATTATTGCAGTACATGTACTGTAATTTACCATTAATGATCTCTCTATTTAAACACCTATATATATGTTGCATCTGTATGCTGAAAACCTAGGAAGAATATACAGAGCACCACAAAAAAAATATTATTATTATTTCACCACCATGGCCGCGTGCATATGGGCGGTTATACTACCAGTTTTTGCATTATATATGCTTATGAATTGTATACGCACCGCGGCGGAAGGTGACGATCGGAACTGGTATCTACTAGATTGTATATTCTCTCTTCTTTTATATATAGTTTTTTTTTATTAGGCCCTTTTCGACAGTAAAAAGAAAGTTATTGTTTATGTGGGGAAAAAAAATTCACTTAGACTGAATTTTTTCTCTCTCACATAAACAGTAAAAAACTGTTCAAAACTTTTGATTCCTATTCTCATTTTTATTTCTTATTGGGCTGTCAAACAGGGGCTTAATGTGTATAATAACCAGCATAAAACAGTAATGATCCATAGACAAATTGACTTATTTTCTGCAAGAGAAAAATCAAAATCAAAATTATCATAACCCTTGTCTCAGAAAAATAGAAAAATTACTTATTTTTGTGAGACCATAACGTACTTTTTTTATATTGTATATTTTTCTTTTCCTTTTCCTTTTGTTTTGTTAATTTATAGACTTTGAAGGGGTGCATTACGATCCTTCTGGCCACTTGGCAACAGATGGCTCTCTGACATCCTCACCGTCTATTTTTGGAACGTATGAGCCAGATGAGCCAGATGAGCCAGAAGATCCAAAAGAATATTACTTTGGTAAGAATTATTTCCTTATTTCTTTTAATTTTATTTTTCCAATTTAGCAGAGTATAGTCAAAAAGCTTTACCTGAGAGGACATATAGATATGACTGTGATTATTTAATTAGTTATGACAAATGGAAGAAAATTAAATCCAACACAGAGATGAACAAATTAATTAACAAAACAGTACCTATTATTTTTTTAAGCTTCTGGAACTGTTAATCTGGGAATTTTGGTTTGTTATTCGGAGGGTTGTTAACTTGTTATTTAAGCCTGTTATAATTGTTAGCAATTCTTAACAAAAATGCAAACTTCGGTTTATTGGGTGGTATTATATATATTTTCTTGTAAGTCTACTAAGAAATATAACATGCCTAATTCTGTAGGGTACGGGAAATACAAATGAGACAACAAATAATTATGTGCTGCTTCCTTGCTCGACGGGACTTGAGCTTATTTTATGATTTTTTTTTTTTTTTAAGGTTGAAGCGGCTTAATTTATGATATTATTCTAGTTATACGGTTATCTTTGTTTGATGGTATATAGATGCAAGATAGCTAAAAGTTTTGGTTAATATGCTTAGTTATCAGTTATTTGGGATACTAATTTCTGGTTCTTGTGCTAGTATTTGGCATCAGTTATTTTTCTAGATTTGTTTTCTTAATTCATGTAATTATATATGATTTTCTTGCAAATGAAAAACATTTGATTGAGAATGTGTTGATGAAAAAAATAGCCAATTTAGAATATTTCAAAGAGTACACCAACAATTCTTTCAAAAATTTATAAGAACCGACTTGCTCGATGCTCACGTATGAAGATGACTAGGCAAAACGATATATTTGATTTTTGAAAACTGGTGTTCGTGGGATCCAAATCTGTTCATCCTCCTCTTCCCCTTTTCTCTCTATCTCTCTTCAAAAGCAACAGAGAATGGAGTTTTTCTCAAAAAAAAAAACAGAGAATGGAGTCTGTTATTTTAAAAAAGTGGAATCCACTGAAGTCATCTCATGTACCCTTTTCAATCTAATACAAACAAAGACATGACCTTTGTTTCTTTCTTAAAAAAAGTCCGTCCGCGCTCTAAGACAAAATTACCCCTGCAAATTTTATGATATCCAATTACAGAGTAGAACTAGGGTGCTCTTAAGCTCATCAAAATTTTGGTGAGCTTAACTCTAAAACTCATCAAATCGATTTCAAATGATGAATCCGAACCGTTGAAACCCGCCTACCTTACGTGTGATGCATCTACATGTGAAATTTTTAAATATTCGAATTAATTTAGTATAAAGTCAAGCAATCAAAATTAGAAGGTTAATAAATTAATTTTAGTGCATTCATTTTTTGAACGTTTTTGACCGCTTGACTTTATACTAAATTAATTCGAATCTTTAAAAATTTCACATGTAGATGCATCACACGTAAGATAGGCGGGTTTCAACGGTTCGGATTCGTCATTTGAAATCAATTTGATGAGTTTTAGAGTTAAGCTCACCTAAATTTTGGTGAGCTTAAGAGCACCCTAGTTTTACTCTCCAATTACACTTTATTTCTTGGCGGATCGATGTTAATTGTTAACAAAGGAAAAAATTACAATTATTCGTTTCTTAATCTCGGCGGAACTTGAAAATTTTGATCATGATAGAAAGAATAATTATTTTAGTACCCGCGCTACAGTATCCGCACTTAGATAAATAATGTATTATGGTCCCCATTAATTATATAGTCTCAACTAATTATTATTTTAAAATTCCAGCTGTATCATTTCTCTATGGTCCCTACTAATTATATAGTTTCCCTTTTATAATTCCTGCACTCGTTCTCGCATCAACCTTTAGATACACAAATTCCTCACAGATCATTAGAAATATAGACAATATTGAACAGAAAAAAAAAACCCACCTCTAAAAATGTGTATGGTCCCCCGCAGATATTTATGGTGCAAACATCTTTAGAAAATTTAGTTTGAGAGATAATTATTTACATATAAATAGTTTCTTACATGAATATTAGTATTTTAGAAGATAAAAAATTTAGTACTAGAATTTTTACAGTTTCTCAGCTTTTAATTTAGTGTGAATACTGTCATCAGCTTTCAATTTAATTATATTGAGTCCGCACCAAATTATAGTGGCAGTTATATCGTGTGCATCAATCCGCTTGAGTCTTCCAGTAGCATGATGTCGAGCATTCCGGTGGCATTAATTTCTTCTTCCACCAATTTTGTTTGAGTCATCCGGTCATGTAGAAACTTTACACGATGAATCATCTTTTAGTTTGAGGCGATGTTATAAAATATTGCATTATTTTTAGGATATGCAAAATTTTATTTTGATTTTACCTTCCTTAATAATCAAGTACTGTGGCCATATATGTATATATGTCTTTAGGACCATCTTATATATTCAATATAATAATACAATTAGTGTATGAGATCAATTTATTCTAATTTATTTTAAAATTTATGTACTTATAATGGATTTTCGGTATAGTTTAGATTAAAATGCTATGATAGTTGTAAAATTGATCTTCATTTCGCAGTATGAAAATTTTATATGATTGACTTCATTCACAATATAAATTTTGTTATATTATTAGTCTATATTTGCGTTTTATTCTCATAAGTCGAAAATCTGACTCCATCTATGAATACAATCCCAACTCTTTTCACTTTTACTATTTCAACGTTTACTAAAAATAGCAAAAAAAGAAAAGGTATTACTCTACTACTACATTCTACTCTTCTAAATAATAGATTATTGTGTTTAGGGTAAGGCTACGGTGCCATGGGTTACATAGAGGGCTATGATGCTACGGCTCAATATTCGAGTTTTCAAAACCCTAACGGTCGATCCGAACCGTTCATCTTGTTCTCCATATTAATATGTGTTTGGAGACCAAATTTTACATTTTCTGAAAAAAAATTTAGATAGGTAGAAAATCAAATATCTGAATGATGCAGAATTTTTTAGATCAATTGATTTTCTACCTATCTAAAAAAATAGTAAAAAATTTCAAAAAAAATGTAAAATTTGGTCTCCAAACACATATTAATACGAAGAACAAGATGAACGGTTCGGATCGACCGTTAAGATTTTAAAAACTCGAATATTGAGCGGTAGCACCATAGCCCTCTATGCAACCCATAGCACCGTATCTTTACCCTTGTGTTTAATAACAATTTTAATACGGAAAACCCAGCATTTAATCCTCTTATAAAAGTTAAAATTTTGAAATTCAAATAAAGTTGTTTTTTTTTTCTTTAATATTGAGAGCTTGATCTTTAATCTTTTTCTAAAAGGAATCTTAATATGGAATACTTGTTAAAATAATGAGTTGTCCAACAACTCAAGATCCCGTCAATTGATATTCAGTGCACCAATAAATTTTAAAGAGGAGGATTTAAAAATCTCATATCTTTTATACTTCATCATATTTTTTTATTTTTAGTTTTAAAATTCCAACTATCAATCAGCTCAATGTGACATCTATATTAAAATGTATTTAGATACCAAATTTTTTTTTTTTTTGAAATGTTTATTATTTTTATAAATAGGTACAAAACCACTTAAACGGATCTTAAATCTAAGCATTTTTTTTTCAAACAACCAATGCAGTATCAAATCATGTCCGATTTCTCCAAATTGTGTTTTATACTTTTTTTTTCCCAATTTGCGTAGATTTTAATTTGAATTTTGAAGTGAAATTAATTCCGGTACATCTCAATATATTTTGAATGTATTTTCAAAAATTGAACGCCGTAAAGAGACGGGACTCGTATTACTGCACTAAATTTGTGGTTCTTGAATGTATATTTTTTAAATATTAGAGTTTCAATATCTATTGATCCAAATTATAATTATAATTTTAATTATTATAGAATGTCTACATCCAGTTACATTGATATTATATATACTCACTCTTTTATTAATATCAAAATTGATATTAAAAATTGAGTAGAACTAAGGGGTTTCTAAGTTCACTAAGTTTTTTTGTGAACTAAATTCTAAAATCTATCAGATTGATTTTAAATAACAAATTTGAACTATTAGAACCTGTCTACCTTATGAGTGATGCGTCTATATACAAAAATTTGAACTTTCAAATTAATTTTATATAGAGTTAAGTGGTCAAAAGGCGTTCAAAAAATGAATGCATTAAAATTAATTTATAAACTTTCTAATTTTTACTGCAAGACTTTATGCTGAAGTAATTCAAAAGTTTAATTTTTTTTTGCATCTAGACGTATTACTCGTAAGATAGACAGGTTTCAACGATTCAGATAAGAAGCTTTAAGTTAATATAATAGATTTTAAAATTGAACTCAGAAAGAGGCTTAATCCTGGTTTGATTGTTCCTAGTTTTACTCTTGAAAAAAATCACAATTTCAAATAGATATTTAAGAAATTATTCCTTTCCAGTAACACGTGGGCACGTGGCAGTCAATTTGTACTAGAACTTTTCTTGAGTAGTCCAAGTGTCGAAATTTTTATTAATAGAAAATTAATTAAATAACTATCAATAATAGAGAGTGAAATTGAGTTTTTTCGACACATAGGAAAAACATAATAGTCTATAACGTAATATACAAATTAAATTAAATTAATCTAACTAATCCAGTAGCAGGGACCCCATTAAAAAAAGGAAGCAGCTAACAGTCCTCCAACTCCAGTCTCTCAAAAATCTCCGAATATTTTCAACTAATTCTGTAAACAACAATACTAAATCCTGTAAACAACAATATTAAATCCTGTAAACTAATTCAACAAATCCTGTAAACATAAAAACGCGTGAAAACTGTTAAAAACGCGTGAAAGCTGTTGAAAACGCGTGACAGCTGTTGGGACCACCTTTTGTGAACATACACATAATATCCTGTAAACATACACATATTATCCTGTAAGCATATATATATTATCCTATAAACATACACATATAATTCTGTAAACATACATATTGTACTTGAAATTATAGCAGTTGAAATTATGGCAGTTGTGGCAGTTAAAAACGCGTCAGAACTAAGCTAAAAAGGGAAGGCTTTTATACACAGAGATTTTTGGAGGACGGTAGCCCGAGAGACATTACATTTTCTCTTAAAAAAATTAAATCCTCCAAAGCCATTTTGTTTGACTTTTTTTTTTCCGCTCAAGTCTAACCGTGATAGAGTATGACGGTCATTTTTTTTTTTTGCTTGGTTTAGTTATAATAGAAAATAATTAATTCGTGACTAATCTGACAGTGCCTTTTTTATATCTTGAAAAAAATTCAATTTCGTTCGCTATTATTAATATTTACTTAATTAATTTCCTGTGAATAAAAATATCAGGCCCAAGTGCCCAAGTGCCCAACAGGCGGAGCCCAGAGAGCCATGTCGTTCGTCCCAAATCCTATCTCGTTAACAGTCCCCGACCCGGCGTTCGAGTCATGGCTGCGCGACTCCGGCCATCTATACACCCTCGACACTCTCCCTTCCTCCTCCTCCTCCGCTCCCTCCGCCTCCGCTTCTGTCTCCTTTTCTCCTAGTAAACCCATCTCCGCCTCCCCATCCTGTCTCTCCTCCTTCCTCTCCTCCCTCCGTACCCTTGCAACTCTTATCTCCATCAACCCACTCGCCAAACTCGAAGCCTCTGACCTCTCGGCCCCCACCCCTTCTTGGACCCGGGACTTCATCGGAGGTCCAGGTTAGAATTTCGTTTTCCTTCTTATCCTGTTTCATGTAATATTAATAATTATTAAATTCTAACTAAAAAATAGTCAGGCAGCTGTAATTGATCCTACTTTTGAATTACTTCGTCTGACCTTTATCTTCCTGCTATTATAATGTGCAAAATAATTTTTTGAGAATTCGCTACAGCCACTTAGCTACTAATCAATAGTTGTCTGTGTTATTATGCTTATTTTTTAATAGGAGAATACTCGTGGCCTGCGGAGGCCTCTCAAGCTCGAATGCGAGTGCAAGAGAATGTGCGCCACTATGCAAGGAATTATATGTTTCTCTCGCTTCTGTTCTTCACCTGTTGCTTGTTAGTGCCCTCTTGATATAACTACCTAGAATTTCTTTTGTTTGAGATTCTCACACGTGAAATTTATTTCAAATTTTGAAAGTAGAAGGAACTATAGTTGTGATTCACAAACTTTGACCTTTCGGTTTATTTATTTATTTATTTTATGTCTTTATATTTGGACCACTGACAGGTATCAAATGCCAATCTCTCTCTTGGGATTGCTGGCATGTTTGGGCATTTGGGAAGGTGTAAGGTTATCCATCAAAAGTTGGGAAATGGAGAAGTATCCTGTTTTGCAGCAAGTCATGGTGAAGTTTTCTCTGTTCAGTAAGTGAATTTATGAAGTATACATTTTTTTTTTATTTATTGGGGTGGGGGATCAGCATGGTGCATGTATGCCTTACCAGAAAAGCTTTCCTTTTCTCTTTTGTCTTGGCGTGTCTTGCTTTTAAATTGCTGAGGATATCGATTAAATCTGGGAAAATCCGAACTTAATTGGTTAGAGGTTATTTAGAACTGATTGCAATTAAACGAGCTGATTTGGTTTAAGTTGGCATTTCAAAGTTACGGGAAGATTAGTACAGTAATGGTGCTATACCTTACTCTGTCTTTATCAGCCATAATAGTTTGCCAGTTGAAGCTAAATCATGCATTATTTGTATTGCATTTTCCTATAGTATGATGTATGAGGTGAAAATTTTGTACCGGCTGCACAAGCTTTATTTCTCAGTTGTAAAATCTGCCTTTGATTATAGCTCCAACTAACAAGTACTTCCTTTACCTACCTTCAATTATATAGTTACAGCAGTGGTGCTTTACCTGTGCAATCTCCATTTTTCACTTGTCTATGCCATCGGCCTTAGTTATGCAGGTTTGATGAAATCTGATTTAAACATCTTATTTTTCTTAAGAGAAAAGTCTCCTGATTGGTTCCTGAACTTCTATTTAGTTCAACTGTCCTGTTGAACTATTGCACTTGGTACAATACAGTCCTTCCTCCAGTTGACACTTAAATAGTTAATTTAACTGATTTACAAGCTAAGTGGCTTACCAAATGCGATAGTTCAGAGCTGAAAGAAAAAGAAGAAACTTTCTCTAGTTCTTAATCTTGTTTGAACTCTTGTCATGTTTTGGTCCGAGATAAGTGTAAAGCTTTTTGATTGCGGTATCTGTTGGGTCTTTTTTGGTTTGTTAAATTCAGTTTCTGTTTGCTTTAACTTGCATTTGTATTCACTTCCATAATTTTTATCACCTCACCAATTTCTCAAGGATGGTCACCCCTTGCTCTTGTAAACTGAATTTCACAATTTTCTGAATCAGATGATAATATATTTCCTTTTGTATAATTTTCTTTTCCTGCCAGCAATGCTTATCCATGCTTCTCTTCGCAAGTTGACTCCCTTAAATAAGCCAAAGAAAGTTCAGAAAAGGAGTGTTCAGCTTTCTCCAAAATGATGCTACCTGTGATGTAGAACAAATGGGTCAACATACATATAGTTTTTTTTTTTGCGCTTTTTGTTTCTTGTTGTACCTCACAAATCCATTTAATGCATGCTTATGAAATATTCAAGAAACTGTTCATAGCTTTTACATAAGTTTTGCTTGGTGAGAAGTTTTGATAACTGTTCTTCACAATAGCAGGTCGGAGCAGCTAGTACACTTGTCCTTAATGTTACAAATACAAAATTGCTCCTGAAGGCAAATATAAATTATTATATAATTCTGACCTTATGTTTTATCCAAAACACCTGGGTTCTATTGAATATCAACTTTCACAACATTATGAAATTGAAATAATTGTATTCAAACAAGAGCAGAAGATGTTGGAAATATCAAACTTCGCAATGTTGTATCGCATAATTTGCAGGATTTTGATCTATCTCAGTGGCCTTTTCTGTCCGCTTGGGCTAATGTTAAATTCAAAAGGCATCTGGATCTTTTCAATTTTCTCTCTTTTTTCTGTATTTTCCTTCTCTCCTGTACTGTTCTGTTTTCATTTCTGTGGTTTTAATGTGTTTGTCTATGTACTGTTATTAAATGAATGCCTGGGCATTTTCTTTTTATCTCTTAACTAACAAGAGAAATGCGTGCATTTAGTCTCCCTGGTAAGATAGGTGCTTGTTGTTCATCTACTGCAAACTGTTTTTTTTTCTAAACCTATTTTATTGAACTCAATGGGATGCTTGTTTTGATGTAGTAAGAAAACAATTGAGAAAAAGAGGTTTCACTTTGAGCGAAACTTCAACTGTAGAAAATAAAAACAAAAACTATATATATGATTCTATGCAAAAGTAAAGACAGACATAGAGGTGATGTGTCATGAGTTAGTTTAATTTTGTACGTACAAAATATATATATATATATATATATATATATATGAGGAGGGTTCAAATGCCTTCATGTTTTTGTGCCTCCATCACGCCTCCATCTTTCTCCATCATTTTCAAAGTTCAAACAGTCGATCCGAACCGCTCAACTTAACCTCCATACTAAAATATGTTTGGAGACCAAATTTTATATTTTTAGGAATTTTTTTACTATTTTTTTAGATAGGTACAAAAATATTGTTTTTAGATGGTTCAGATTTACTGATTTTGTACCTATCTAAAAAAATAGTAAAAAAATTCCTAAAAATATAAAATTTGGTCTCCAAACATATTTTAGTATGGAGGTTAGGTTGAGCGGTTCAGATCAACTGTTTGAACTTTGAAAATGATGGAGAGAGATGGAGGCATAATGAAGGTACAAAAACATGGAGGCATTTGAACCCTCCTCTCTCTCTATATATATATAGTGGAGGGTTCCACTGCCTCAATTTTCCATGCCTCCACCGAACCTCCAATTTTAAACCGTAGATCAACCATATTCGTCAACGGACTAGATTAAAAACTCCTTAGCGAAAAAAATCCCTCCAGTTCGCTTCTAGTTTATATCCTTCGCCTCCAGTTTCCTTCTCTTTCTTTGTTCCTCTCTATAACGTGAACCTCTTCGCCACCACACTTCGCACCCCTCCGCCACCGCCATTCGCACACCTCCGCGCCACCTAACTCCCTCTCTCTCACACACAGCCTCTCCTTGACCCTTCTTGCTCACCACCTGATGAAACCCTAGATTCCGAAAGGCTCATCATCAGATCGGTCGAAGAAGAAGCAATCCCTCCCCCCTGCGAACATAAATCAGGAAGGCTTCTCTCTCTACATACCCCTTGTTCCCTTGGATTTAGGTCTCCAGACCATACAGTACAAAGAAGTCTTATACTAGTATGATCTGTTCAACTCGATGTTTTTGCTCCAAATAGTTTAATTTGACCGGTAAAACCATACAGTACAAGTATGAGATTTTGACTGTTACACTCGATGTTCTTCAAAATTACTTTAATTTTGTGGAATTTGCTTAAAATTAGCTGAAATTTACATTTTTTTTTCTTTAGAGAAAGCCCGTAGGCGTGCATTAATTTCATACATAGTTTCATTACATCAAGATAAAAACTGAATATAAACTCTATTCCTACTGTTACTGAGATGGAGAACAAGTTAAAAAATAAAAAGCTGATTATGTAAAGAACAAAAAAAATAAAAGTCTAGGACTATAAGTTATCCTAGATGTGTTTTGCTTGTTCCTGTAGGAAGCTGCATGGTATTGAAGCGCAATTGCTACATCCCATATGAAAACATTGCCTGAGTAACTCTTGACTCTATTCCCATTCTTTTGCAGAAATTCTCACTTGGGTGTCCACTGAAGGTTTGTTTCATCCTTTGAGCCCAGTTGGTTAAGTCGTGTGCTGTTTTGAGATATTCCCCTTTAGCAAAGATTATCTTAATTCTATCCCCCATCTGTTGTCACTCGCATTGTCCTTGCTATGATTTGAGCTGCTTGCCAGGAATGTAAGTCTTCTATGCTCTTTCCTTCAAAAGCCTTTGTCAGAATATTGGAGTCTGTATAGATCCGATATTCGGTGGATCCATTAACATCCCTTCTCAACAATCTTCTCAACCATTGAATTAATCCCTATTGCCTCTACTTCTAGCGCATCCTTTGCCTTTAGGTAACTATACTGTATTCTCACCAAATTACCTTGTTCATCAAAAATTTCCGCTCCAAGCCCCGCAATTTCTGAAATGTCCCATGACCCATCTACCTGTACTGTACCAGTCGGAACTCCGATGGGTGTAAGGTGTTGTTGGTGTTGTATTCCCTTGTTCTGCAGTCTTTCTCTTGTGAATTGAAGTGCCTTTGCTCTTGAATTATATGCATTATTACCGTGATTATTGCTTTTAGTATGACAAGAAGTACACTGCTAAATTATCTAATTCCCCATTTTCTTCTCCTTGTTTCATTATGTAGAGGCTAATATCTTGCTATTTTTTCTAATTAAATAGCTAAAAGAAGATATGGGCAGTGACATGAGCGAGACAGAGCTTGTTCAATGGAGAAATTGAAGAATCAATAGTGGATGCTTGTTCTTCATCGTGGTCTTTGTTCAATTTTTCTTTGTTTTTTGTTTATTCTACTGATACTAGCACATATTTGTTAGGTGTCACAATCTTACTTAAGGTGTAGAGTGGTACACCTCTGCCACCCTTTAAAGAGCATATAAGGGTTGTATTGGTAGTATGTCACAAATTTGGGGATGCAAGTGAGAAGTTCATTTTTTTCTTGCTTTTTTTTGTTTCTATTTTGAAAAAGTGAGAACAAATGTGTATATTTGTATGATTTTGATTCTATTATTATTTAATGATTGTTGAGATAGGTATCTATAAAGCTACTTGTGTGTTTTAATTTGTAATTGTAAGATTGAGTTGTTAAGCGTGATTCAGATGATAGAAATGGATTTAAATTAAAAGGTTGCTGTAACTTTGTGATTCAGATGATAGAAATGTATATCTGTGTCACTTGTGATTCTAGTTATAATTGTAAATTAAATTTCTGACTCACAATTGTGATTGAACTTGTGTATTTGAATGCTAACTTTTCTGTTTTTCTAAAGACAGAAATATTGTACCAGTGTATGGCACTTGCTAAGGGCAATAATGGAGACAAATTATACAATACATGTTTGAGCATACACTGTCATGACAAAAATAATGGCATATTATATATACCATATGCTTCCATACCAGTTGGAATCATGGTACACAAACAAAAAAGATGCAAAGCTTTGTTCCATTAATTACTTAATTATATACAAAGCAACAAGACTGCACATCTAGCTTAGTAATCCTACATCACAACACAAAAATTACATCTCATACATACTATCCCTATTTTTATCAGACCAGCACACATAAACTCAAGTTTGACAATTCAAACCCTATTAGCAATATTTTTCCGATAGTTGTGCATCCAGTTCAATTCTATCTGCTAATCGACATGGAAGCAACTTGATGAGCTCAATACGAGTATCCAAATCAGGTGTCTTCCTTTTGCATTGTCTTTTGCCCCATCGCTGTCAAATTAAGCTACAAAAAAAACAACAACAAAACTCATAAACAAACAAATAAAAAGATATAACTAGATGACTACATCCTTGGAGAAAGCAAATATTACAAAATAGCTAGTTCTTATAGGACTATTTCATGGACTGGCACAAAATAAGAATAGTTTCATCACGCAATAGAAAATTCTTGAAAGGAAAACACCTAATTAGTGAACAAGTAACTGTTATTAAAATGACAACGGATTTCTTGATTTTTCCTATATACACTAGAACATTAAACTTTTCATAGAATAATGATGAAACAACATCTAAATCAGCAATCTTAAATATAAATCCCTGTAACTCCTTTATTGTTGCTGGTTTTCTAACAAGTTGTGCCTGTTCTATCTGATAAGATATGAGAATACATAACATGTATCAATTTCATCTACATTACCAGTATGGCTCCAGTTCATTATATTTTACAAAAAAAATCACATTTAACATGATATTGTATAAAGTTATATCATCTTGAATAAATTTCAAATTTACAAAAATACCATTCTAAGATATATCCATTTTTTCACCAACTATAAGATAAAATAAAGCAAATTAGACAAAATTACAAAATCAATTCAGTCCCATTTTTTTCAATGTCCCATGATACCAGTAGGAGCCTTATTTGCACACTATGGTCTTACCATACGTCAATAGCAAACAAAATTGAAAACTTTGCAACTTATTTATGCATTCACAGGAAAAAAAAAATAGCAAAAAATGGAAAAAGAAATCAACAAACAAATAGCTTGTACGGACCTAAATTCAAGAGGAGGAGTTGTAACTTATCGTCCCATCCTTATTTCTCATTCGCAAAGGGGAGGGATGAGAGGAGTTAGACAGCGAAAGATAGGCTTTGGAGAGGAGGAGATCGGTGGGGGCAGTGTGCGCGGAGGGAGGAGGGTGGAGGCGGGGGCGCGCGTAGGGGGGAGGGTAGAGTACGGAGATGAGGTCGAGGGCCAGACGGAGGGATTCACAGGGTGGGGGGGGGGGGAGGGGGATAACAGAGATAGGGAGAGAGGCAGTACTGGAGGCGAATTGAGATAATTTGTTAGCTGTTGAGAGTTAATCCAGTCCGTTGATCAAATTACTAATAGACGGTTTATATTTGGAGGTTCAATGGAGGCATGAAAAATTGAGGCAGTAGAACCCTCCTCATATATATATATATATATATATATATAGAGGTGGGCTACGGTGAGTTGCGAAGTAAAACGCGTTTCTACTTCACGCCGTATTTTTATTTTGAAAGTCCAAACGAGCGATCCGAACCGTTAGATGTTTAATCCATATTGAAATGTGCTTGGAGACCAAATTTTACATTTTTTGAAATTTTTTTACTATTTATTAAGCATTTTTGAAAATTGCTGTTTTGCTGTGAACAGTAAAAACAGTAAGATTTTCTGGACCATCAGATCAGCGACTTTCAAAATTGCTTAATAAATAGTAAAAAAATTCCAAAAAATGTAAAATTTGGTCTCCAAGCACATTTCAATATGGAGAACAAGATGAACGGTTTGGATCGACATTTTGAACTTAAAAATCGCAAAATATGAGCGTGAAGTAAAATAGTCGCTTTACTTCGACCGTAGCCCATCTCTCTCTATATATATATATATTTTTTCCTTAGAGAAATATTGCAATATGATACCCCGCGTTGGCCTCAAATTAACGTGGTGTTTTAATTAGTACTGCGTTAGAGGATTAAGCTCATGATGTTGGTGTTTTCCTTTAAGCGAGTTTAAATTTAATGGAGTTGATTAACTCACTGCAAGAGATGTATTCATGAGATATATTCATATTTTTGAGCCAAATCTCTCAATCAGTTTACTAGTGCCTTATGTAGTACGGATTATACAAATGTTTAAAAACTTTTTTTTTATATATATATATATATATTAAGTCTTGTAAGTTCTCATCCAATAATATTTGATTTTAAATCATGTAATTTATATGATTTGAGTTATTAATAAATAATGTGGATGTGCACTTTTTTTTTAGAAATCAATTATGTGTAAATGTGTTGTTTGAAACTAAAAATTGTTATGTTTGTCTGAGACGCAGTAACTTGTTTATATGTCAAAAATTATGATTAAAATCTAAACCTTGATTCATTATCGTTTTTATTGTTTCAACTTCAATACACATATATAATTTAGTAAGAAACCTGTGTAAAAACATTCTATTCTAAGTTATAGGAGAAAGAATAATCAGGTAACAAAGTTCAGACTAAAAATCATAGAATGCATTAATCTGAAAACTAGAGAAATTTTCAAAATTTAACAAGTACAACAACATCTTATGAAACATTTGGGTGCGAAACGAATTATTCTTTCAAATATTGTTGTTCTTTAGGTTCTCTTTGTAGTCTCATCCCTACACTTTTTCTTCTTCTTTTGTTGTATTAGCTAAAAAAGAATTGAAACATACTTATCATAAAATTTGAAAAAAAAAAAAAATACTTATTTGAGTTTTAAATAAAGCAAGAGGCTAGATTTAAGAAAGAAAAATAAACACAAGGTGGGGAGGGAAGATGAGGGAGAGAGATAATGGTTTATAAGATTATTTTGTTAATAGGGGGAATTTCACGTGTATCTCTCGAAAACTTTAAAATTACATATTTCTCCTTCTAAAGTTTGAAATTACATATTTCTCCCTCTAAACTTCAAAAACTCACAAATTTATCCATTTTATTGTCTTTTATATTAAAACTCATTCTAAATTTATAAAATACCTATTTGACCATTTACTAAAAGCATATAAAGTCCATCTAATTCAAATTTGAATATGAATATTTTTTCTACCGTCCAAACTGCTTTTAAATATGCGTGCACAAGATCAGCACGAATCTTGATGCAAACACGCACGTATATTGAAGCGACGTGCATACATCTTATTGCGATACGCACGAATCAATATTGCTTTAAGATCGGTGCATGCTAGATCAGCACAAATATTGAAGCACTATGCACATATCTTAATGCAATGAACGGGGATCGAACGGTAGAGGAACCCTTTAGATTTGAATTTGAGTTTGATGGGTTTTATATGATTTTAATAAATGGTAAAATGGATATTTTAAAATTTTAGAATGAGTTTTAATATAAAATACAATAAAATGGGTTAAGTTGTCAGTTTTTGAAGTTTAGAGGGGGGAATACGTAATTTTGAAGTTTTTGAGGGTTATACCGTACACGTGAAATTCCCCCTTGTTAATAAGTTTAGAAATGAGATATTTTTGTTTGAAAATAAAAAAAAAACAGAAAATTTTAAAACTTTCTCCAATTTAGCGGTGCGGATGCGGTCAAGGTACATTGTAAGGCAAGTTGATGAGAGAGTACTAGGGAGTCGCTACACGAAATGAGAGAGAGTATTGGACATAGAATTAGCACAGAAACGAAACGGAGGAATAATAGAAAACCACAACAAAACCCTTCTTGCAGTCTTACTTCCCCTCCCCCCTCCTCTCTGATGGCAGCCACAGCCTTCACCCGATCCCTCTCCGCTTGGAGCCGTCTTCTCTCCCTCCGTTCTCCTCCCCTCCTCTCCCCTCGTTTCCCTCCCTTTCCTACCCACCTAAACCCACCTTCTTCCCTACCTCGCCTCGATCATCGCCATTTCTCCGACGATGCTTCGACACGCCAGCCGGATGCTTCAACACGCCAGCCAGATGATTCGACACGCCAGACGGATATTTCGAAACTCCCGCTGGAGGAGATTCGCGTGGCACTAGCGCTTGGCGCCGAGATTAGGAGAGAGGAGCGCCGTGAAGCTATTGCTGCTGGGATTGAGGTAGAAGAGGAGGAGGAAGAAGATGAGGATATGGTAAATGTGTTGGAAGGATATGAGGCGGGGAAGGATTACAGCGGGGTGAAACCATCAATTGAGGAACTTGATACGGAGGAGGTGGATGACGACGAGGTGGTGGATGACGACGACTACGACGGTCGGCAAGACTCGCCAGAGTTTTGGGAGCCGACAGATTCTGAGAGTGATGAGGATGATGAGAGGTACTGTATCGTTACCAGGCGCTACCTGTAAGGTGGTCGTGGCTGTTCTTACTTGCATTGTTTTTATTTTTGGAACATGTTCAGTAGAATATATGGTTAACGTTAGTTTTGATTGGACAGTTAGCAGCATGTACCTACATGTTTGTTTTGACACCAGACCGTACCAGCAAGTAACGAACTTTTTTATCCCTTTTTTTGTCTGTGCTTATTTAATGCTTGTTATTAAGTTACAAGTGCATTGTTGTTTCATATCAGTCAGTAGACTCAGTACCTATGCATATCACTGGACTGAAATGGGAACACTATAGGTTCTCAGAAGAGGAGCTCCAGAGGCAAGCAGATGAGTTTGAAAGGAAGAGCAAGCGCCATGAAGAGTTGCTCAAAAGCTTTGCGGATGCTGGTATATGCATTATTTAAAAAAAAATAGAATATACCAATGATACAAAATTGGGAACTTTATGACCTAGGTTTCATGGCATGTGGTGTGGAGTAAAATGGAGTTCAGCTGGTGTTATGTTGTTTGCTAAATAGTAAATACCAATTTGACCACTTATTTGACCCTTTATTTTTGTCTGCTCCGGTTCAAAATTGAAGGGATTGGTAGAAGTAAAATTGGTTTAAATTTTTTGACAAAACTGGGTGAAGTTAGGCTTATTTTAAACACAACAAGGTTCAAGTTAGCCTAGTCACTGGAACTAGTGGTATGCTGATTTGGCATCATACCAGTCAGCTCTGCTACCAGTACAATGCATCCATATGAGTTTGGTTCTTTCATAATCTTCATTAATAGGTCACTTCTGGTAAGGAAGGTGCATCAACATAGGAAATGACCTATAAAACAATATGTCAAATTTTCTGATTTTTTTGTGTAGAGACCCTAGATGAAGCCCACAATTTGATGATGAAGATTGAGAAATTTGAGGAGAAGCATTTTAAGCTTCCTCTGGAGTACAGAGTCATTGGTGATTTGATGAATTGTCTCAAGGAATCTACTGGAAAAGACCGTTTTGTTCTTCTCCAAAAATTAAATCGAGCTTTGAGGATGATGGAAGTCAAGGAGGCTTACGACCCAAACAACCCAGCCAATTTTGGAATTATCCAACACCAGCTGGTTTAATCTTCTTTCTCTCTTTTTCTGCCTTTTTTTTGCTTATAAGGCAACAACTACTATACCTGTATTTGTCATTGCTGAGTGGTACATACTGGGGTCGAGCTTGAGTGTATTATTATGGGTCTAGTTTGGTAAGGGCTACGTTGACTGATTTTGTCCGTCCTACTTCTGGTGCCTGTCAGGCTGGAAACATATGCAATGAAAATATTGAACTATTGTTCTGTTGATTCATTTAGGCATGCATTAGTGTGCATCATTATTTGTTAGCAAGTTTGGATCCTGTGCAGCATGCCCATCTCTCCCCTCCCCTCTTTTTTCTTTTGGGCACTTTTGGTACTCAATTGCACAATTTGATGGTAAACTGTCTTATGCTGGCTTAACTTTGAGGCTTATATATTCAGAAATACAAATTTAGGCCAGCGGAAAGAGTTGTTAAATTGATTCATTAATCAAACACCCAAACAATTGATGATAACTTATCGAACCTTTACCAAACCTCAAATTAAACTTTGATCGATGGGCTAATCGTAATAAACACATAATTGAAGGTTTTATTAGAGCTTTGTTGTGAAATCAAAGCATTTGAGATTAGTTGAGGCCTTGAGGGTTGATTGACTAATACCAACCCAGTGGTGAGTCAGCAAACAAATGGGATATGGATATTTACTTGGCTTAATTGTGCTAACTGTGCTTAATTATACAATTGAGAGTAAATTAACACTAATCTGGTTTATATAAAGCTTAATCTCACTGTCTAGATTTAATTTAGGCTTAACACAGGTGAGAGTAAATTGACACTTATTTGCATAGGCATAGTGTAGACAATGTGATATTTCGCATAATTGCGCAAATTGTGCTTAATTATACAACTAGGACAAATGAACACTAATTTGGATTAAATGAAGCTTAACCTCACAGGTGAGGGTTTATTTAGGCTTAATTGGACAACTGATAGCTCAGCCTAACCCTGACAGGTGGAGTCACCAGAGGATATAGTTGACAATGCTGACTTTGAGAAGCAGAAGCAAATGCTCCGAGGGAAAGGAGAAGGAAAAGGAAAAGTAAAAGGCCAAGGAGACGATGATTCATTCGATGAGACCAAGGAGGAGGATGATGAACTAAAGGAGAAATTAAGTGCCATTGAGAAGAAAATTGAGGAAAAATTAACTCAGCTTGATCACACCTTCGGTAATGTTCATCAAGAAACTGATGTTGTCCTCTTTGTAAAATGTTATTTTTTAGATGGAAGCTATAGGGTTGGAACTAGTTTGTCAAAACATGAAGATAGAGTTCAAAAAAGAAAATTAAAGATGACATAACCAAGCT
Organism: Carex rostrata; assembly: GCF_964058835.1. Taxonomy (NCBI): domain Eukaryota; kingdom Viridiplantae; phylum Streptophyta; class Magnoliopsida; order Poales; family Cyperaceae; genus Carex; species Carex rostrata. The sequence continues at coordinate 6,754,787 of NC_135931.1, read as the reverse complement.
TGATGACACTTTGGTAGTGTGGATTAATAATTTTTTTTTCCTCTTTTGCCCTTCAAACTATGCTCCTGGTCTGAGAAATAAGAGAATTAGCAATAAAGAGAAAAGATACTCAATTTAGGTGAAGAAATGGACCAGGTTTGACCATATCTTTAGCAATGTAATTGAGGATATTGTTTGCCCTTTTTGTAATTTTCATTTTTGGCATGGAACTCAAGTGCTCAAGGGGATAAATGCCTTCTTCCCAGATAAGGTATCCCCTCCACCCAGGTAACGGTGCCCCGCACCAGTTAGTACACAGGAAATCCTACCCCAATATACCAATTTTAAAAAAATTGTAGCAAAAAAAAAAGCTTAATGCAATGAAAGGAAGTCAAAGGTAAGTTGACCAAGTTCAACAGCAATTTCATAATGTTTATTGAGATTTTTTTTTATCTACAGCAAAAGAAAGAAAGACAAAGGTGGTAATGTTTATTGTTTATTGTTTTATAACAGGTAAGAAGGGGAGGGTGTTAGAAGCAGAGGTAAAGGAGTTAGTGGAGGAAAGGAATTTACTGGCTGAGAGGAAGAAGAGACCACTCTACCGTAAAGTGAGTCCTATTTTGTTATATAAATTGCACTTTGTCATTTCAGACCTTATTTTTTTTCCTTTTTTTCTTCTTCTGGGATATATGTCTTGAACAGGAATTGATGGGGCTTTCAAAATCTAGTTCTCGCTATATTAAAAGCTCAAAAGTCCAACAAGATCTAGTTTATTTTCTTTGGTTCCTCTATTCTGCAAAGCTGGTTGGTTCCGTTATGCATGCAATTGTTCATTGCTTTGGTTTTTTTTTCTTCTCTTGTCCAGGGCTTTGATGTGAAGGTCATAGATGTCAACCGAACATGCAAAGTTACTAAGGTGATAATTTCATTCATACAAGCTTCTGGTTTATGCTGTGCCTTTCTAGTCTATCTAGTTAATTTGGAAAAGACCGGCTATTAAAATTACAAGCTTTTTTAAGGGAAAAATTAAGGTTTTGGCGCTTGAACTTCCCAAAGTAATCATTTTAGTTCTTGGATTTTCATTTGCACGAAATTGATCCTTGAATTTTAGTTTTTGAACTTTGGAAAAGGACAAACTTGGTACCTGAGCAGCTGAACTTTTATTTGCACCAAATTGCTATTGGACTTTTGAAGAAGAACTTAGTACGTAAATTTCTCTCAGCATAACCAGATTTGTCCTCAAAAGGTTAATATGGGTAACTTGGGTTATTTTAAGAGAGTTCATGGACCAAGTAGTTTTTTCTGGGGAAGTTCAAGGACCGATTAGGCACAAGGTGTAAATCTAGGACCAATTTGGTGCAAACAAAAGTACAGACCAATTTGTTTTTTCTTTTTTGATAAAAGTTTAAGGACCCAACCTGAATATCATATTTAATTTGCTCAATTGTCTGTGGGGCTGTGAGTGATACAATTGGGATTTATTAGAAACTAGGGTCTTTTTGCTATATTGCATTTTAGGAACTCTTTTGTATAACCCTCTTATCTTTTACTTTTCTAAGGGTGGTCAAATAGCAAAATATTCGGCTATATTGGCTACTGGAAATTACCATGGTGTAGTGGGATTTGCTAGAGCTAAGGGCCCAACAGCTAAAATTGCAATTCAACGTGTAAGTGCATTTTTATTTTAAAAAATCATTGTTATGAAAGTTCATGTTGACATACTTGTACCCAGATTGTTGAATTCAGCTTCTATGAACTGTAGATAGAATTATTCAATTTATAGAAGTTGAACTCCAGCATGATGCAAATTTATCCAGAAAAAAAAAGAAAAAGTGCATGCTTGACATGACACTTCCCAAATGGTAACTTGAATCTAGTGTTGAGAATCATTTGTAAAAGAATGACATGGAAGAAACTATCAGTAAATAGGAAGATCATAATTTTAAACTAAGTTTCACATTTTTCTTTTTATGTCCCTTCTTATGTACACAGGCTTATGAGAAATGTTTCCAGAACCTTCACTACATGGAGAGATATGAGGAACACACAATTGCACATGCAATCCAGGCCCAATATGAAAAGACTAAGGTATATCTCCCAGTTATTTTATTTATTTGTTTTATTTCTTCTGGCCTTTTTTTTGTGTGTGTGTGCAGTGGTAATTTACTGTTTGTATATTAATGAAATCACTGACAAAATGGAAATCCCAAATGTGCTAACTATGGCACCACCACACCCCCTCCCCCCCCCCTCCTAAATTCTGCTATTATTGATGTCAGCCTTTTTAACTCTGAAATCCTAGATTTACCTGTGGCCGGGACCATTGAGAAGTGGGATGGCAGCTGGCCGAACAGTTGAGACTGTGCTTTATCTAGCCGGTTTCAGCAATGTCAAATCAAAGGTATTTTTTTATTCTCTTTCCTCTATTTTATACATTTCTGCTTTTACTTTATCCTTAAATTTTACAAAGTGAATGCAATGTAGATACCAAGGGTTACCATTAACTCTAATTGATCCCTTAAGAGAAGACGTGAATATTTTAGTAAAAGTATATGCTGAATGAAAATCACGAAATGGTATGCAACTGCAATTGAATCAAGCCAGATCTTAACCAAATATATTTTATGCTTCTATTACTGTGTGTGTGTGTGTGTATTAATAGAGTGGGGAGTGCCCACCTGTTTCATTACGAAACAACATAGTTCTCACATCACAAAATATTACTGAAAAGCTAAATCATAAAAATCACACTTAAGGGAAAGCCTTTAGGGGATATCTAAACAGCCATAGTCAAGCTTGCAAGGTTAGACAGAGTATTACAGCCAACAAAATAGAGCAACACAAAAGCATCTAAACAAGAGGATTCAAACAGCAGCAGCAGAACTATCAAAGGAAGAACTAGCCTCAGTAGGGTAGAAGAAACAGGAACAATAACACCAGTATCACCCATTAGTAGAGCATTAATAGCATCCATTTCAGCTCTATCTCTTAGGTAGTCAGACAGATCAGAGCCTTCTAACCCATGAGTTCGATCTTCTATTACTGTAGATTACAACAACAACCAAGCCTTTAGTCCCAAACAAGTTGGGATAGGCTAGAAATGAAACCCAATCACAATCTATTACTGTATATTAGAAAAGTTTTTTTAATTGGGTTTTGATTTTGAAAATGTGAATTCTATAGCTACCTCAGAAAATGAAAAATGTGAATTACTATAGGGGATATATGCAAATGGATTAGTTTATGTGTTTATTAATCTACTTGGCTTTTATATTCTTATAGTTTATTATTTGATCTCTGTGCAGATTGTTGGCTCCAGAAATCATCTCAATGTAATCAAAGCTCTCTTCAAGGCCTTAAATGCTGTAAGTTTATTTTAATGATCTGACTTCGGTTATTGATTACCATACCTGCTGGGATGTACGGGTTTGGTCTTGGACCTGTAATGTGGTATCTTGATTCCTTCAGACATTGTTTTCTTTTCTAATAGAAACAGGTAGTTAGCCTTTCGATTTTACTATTGACAGCATTGTTATTGTTCTTCACTGATGTATACAATATGTTTGTACAGATCGAAACTCCAAAAGACGTGCAAGAGAAATTTGGAAGAACTGTTGTGGAATCATATTTGCTGCATTAGTTCTGACTTTATTTGAACTACATTTTCTTGTTTCCTATTTTTTCTCCTTAATTCTTCTTTTCCTTGTTTTTTTTTTTTTTTTGAGGGGATCTTTAGGACCCCCCCCCCCCCCCCCCCCCCCCCTCTTCATTTCTTTCTAGGCTGCAAACCTGTGCAAGAGGGATGAAAAGGAGCAAAACTTTCTCTTAGCTTGTATTAACCCTAAGCCAAAATGTGTTACATTCCTTTGGTTTATCATTCTTTTTATTTAAGTGTTGTATGTTTTTTTTTCTCTTTTTAAAAAAATGTCTAGGTTGGAACCATAAAATAAAGAAATAATTTTTTTGTTAGATACTTTATGCTAATGTACTACATGAGTTTAAAAAGCTTTAGGTAAAGCGTATGGATTCATTATATTTTATAATTTCCTAGGAAAGAAGTTGAGAAAATTGAGATGAAAGAAATGATTTGCAGAAAAATGGCTATTTTGCAGTACTTGCAGTCTAGAATAACCCTGAATCCTTAAATGTCTCGGTTTTTTAGCCAATATTTGTTGAACCTATATGCATTTAATAAAAGTTTTTTTTTTTTTTTTTTCTATTTTCTAAGATCTGCTGTCAATGAAATCAGCTTTTGTGTTTTTGGTAAATTCAAAACAATCATTTTTTGATAAAGGGTACAATTGTAATATTTTCTTATGCACTATTAGGCACTGCAGAATTGCTGCGTTTTTTAGTTTTCATTTAGTTCCCCACCTTGCCTATTGAAGATTCGATAAAACTAAAAAATATTATGGTACGGTTTTTTAGGATCCATTTAACTCTCCCCCGCTCTCTCTTTCCAAGGGAACTGTTGTCGTATTGTCACGGTTCTTTTTGTTTTCATATTTCCAGTGTACTAGATGGTGAAAACAGATAGAAATAAAAAAGAACAAGATTTCTGAAGGAACCATGATATTGAGTTGGAAAAAGAATTCGCAGTCAGTACAAAAAAAAATCGCAAGGAAATGGTAGCAATTAAAGGCACCTTTACATGCAAGCCAGCACCCAGCGAAGGAATTACTCAACTAAAACATGCTGAATTTAATTAATGTTTCGTTATTATGTCTGAAACATCCTTTTAAATATTTATCTCTAATGTTTGATCATTAATTATAATATATCTATATATTATTTTTAAGGGTTAATTTTCTATTTGCCCTCCAAAACCCTTTTAGTTTTCTATTTACCCTTACATTCTTTATTATATCTATTATATTTTTTTTTTTATCTCTTTTCTATTTATTCATAAATATTATTATCAGAAATCTATTTTTTCCTATTTTACCCTTTTCCTTTCTCGACTCTTTTATTATAACTGAGTTTCGTATTAGTTAAATCTATACAGAAATTTCCCTAGGAGCTCAACCGGGCTGTCCCAGTGAAGAAACAAACAGAAGACCCGACCTTATAGTTGTGACTTTGAAAAGAAGAGGAAGTAATAATTAGAATTATGTGAGGAGCAAAGGCCAGTTATTAGTGAATCACACGGATGACAGGGGAAAACATTTCAGATTCAGTGAAGAGCTTGATAGGGCATGCCAGATCGAATTTGACAACTACTGTCTCTGTCTATGGGCGATTGAATGAAGAAAATTCATGAATGACGCGATTGTGAAAAGGCTGAAAGACCAACTCTGTGTCTAGATCTTATTACTCGAACACTGCTAAACTTCAAAGGAAGGAGGCACTTGCTCGGGATTGAAGCAGTGCATTCAAGAGAATGAAAAGCTTCTCGGTGAGTCTATTGTAGATGGCGACCTACCTTCTTCCATAGCAAAGAAGATGGGGAGGATGGAACAGGCAATTGCCCAAGCAAGAGCATTGAATGTATAGTACATATGCATCAATGAACTCTTCCTGGTAAAAAGTTAAAATGTTTTTATGATTACTTGGCAAATAATGGTCTATCAAATGGGTGGAGTTATACAGGAAACACTTGTCCCATGTTCAGAATACAGAAGGTATAAAATTTCGTTTTAAGGGGGTAACAATTAAATGGGTAGTTTAGACTATGAAGAATACCGGTACGCACAATTTTTTTGTACTTCTGATTTGTTCAATGGCGGGTTTCTAAGCAATAATATAAAAGGGTTGATATATGGACGAAGTGAAGAAGAAAGATAACACAAGAGGGTATAATTGGAAATATAAAAATTAAAATGTGTGAATTAACTATAAGGGTAAATAAGAAAGAATTGGAAGAGTTGAAAGGTAAATAAAATATATTGAAGACTTTAAGGGGTAAATAAGAAAATTAGTAAGAGTTGGAGGGCACACAGAAAATTAAGCCCTTTTTTAAAAGTGGGTAATTTTCACCAATTTCATTAAACTTAAACCGTTATAATAATATATCCAGGGACTTGGTAATAAATAGCTGGTACCACCCCTATTGAACTGCTCCTATACAGATTGCATCCATTAACATCAAACACATCATTAGTTATAATATTAACAATTGTAACACTTAATATTTTCTTTTAAGTTCCTAAACATAGTTAAAAAGAAGCAAGGCTTCCACCAAAAAAAGGAAATTTAGACTACCAATCTAGCGCATATAAAAACTGGATTTAGCTTGAGGGTCTGAGAATACAAATACCATGTTGATACGACTATTTCTTCTACTTGACACCGCAATAAAATCTCTGAAAAGCAGGTCAAATTTATTATTAAGAAAATAGATTCAGTTTTGAAAACATGGTTAGAAAGAGAAGTCCAATTTCCACTTGACAAAAACTTCTAAGACTTAAAGACTTGAGGTGTGCCGAAGTTTTGTCCCCTTGTTTAGCAATAAATCACTGGCTTTTATTTACCTCTTTCTGCATTTTTACTTATCTGATGCTTTCTTGTCCTTCACTTGTGGTTCTGACAAAACAATACAGTGCTGTTAGTTTTACTACATATAAAGGGAATACATTCCGTTAAAAGGGTTTTGGTACGGCCACTTCACATGGATTTGCAAGTGATCATTTGAGTTGATTTAAAAAAGAGCCTTAATTAATCTTGCTACAAAGGAATGATAAGAAGAATGAAGAACATTGTATCAACAGTGGATTAAAGGGGCAAACTTACTCGAAATAAGGGCTTTTGGCCTGCTCTTGAACAATATTTTATGTCGAATTACTCCAATAACCTCAAATTCTAGAACATCATTAGAATCAGAGCCCTCTTGTTGGACTACTTTTTTTTTCTTCAAAACAAGGAGGGGCTTTTTCAGAGACAATTTTGTACCAGAGAGCTCGTGATACCCCACGGTGAATGTGTAGTTAACCTAAATGAAGGAAAGCAACAAAGAATGTATTGAATATCAGTGAAACTTAGATAGCATCAACAGTAGTATTCTTAGCTACAACCCATAGAAGTATTGAATATTGTACAGAATCCACCCTATTGAAGGACTAAATTTTTATCAGAACCCTAATAGGCTAATACAGTTAAGCTGGACAGAGCATAAAAAACCTAAATTAGCAAAGTGAACTAGAAAAATGAAAGAATGAAAAAAAAATAGAACAATCTTGCTTTTTCCAGATAATTTCAAACTTTAAACTAGCATGCAAAAGGCAAAAATCGGGAACAATTACATCATGTAGTTCTAATTTGCAGTGCAAAACTTTAATATTTTTACGAAAAGACATGGCATGTCTTTAAATTAAAAACGAGAAATTTTATAAAGTCCATTTTGTTAATAAATTTGAAGGAGTGATATTTTGTTTAAAATATTTTATAGAACTCACCAATTAAAAAATAAATCGATAACAAAATCAATACCAGTGAAGAAGCGGAAGAGGAGCAGCAAAGTCTCCCGATCTCTAAGCCTTGGATCTGATTGGCGATGGACGGCTGAGATTCGACCACGCCCTGGAGCTCAAGAATTGCCCATTCAGGGCATTGCTCCACACCGCAGTTACACTTCACCTTGATCTCCATTGCTACTACGAAAATAAGTTTCGGATCTCTAGTACCTTTCCTTTTCGCACTGAGGGGGACAGAGGGAGAGCGGGGAGAAAAAGAGGTAGGATCCCGCGCTCGCAAGGGTGAGTAGGCGCGAATGGAATTCACATCCTCTCAGGTTACCTGACCGAGTACAATTGAAAATGGAAGGTCCAGGATTGTTCTTTTAACTTGGCACGAATCTCAAAGCAAAAATAATACTGCCCCGCGCCATCCCGAATAGGCACCGGCTGAGAGTAAATCTGAGCCGTCCGTTTCAATTGTGTTGAGACCTCCAAGTGAATCTATTTTTTTTTATAGAAAATTTAGGAACCAGTCCGACTCCTGAGTGAATTCTCACCAAAAAAAGAAGAAGAAGAATTTTGACTTGTATGTCCAAAATTTACGAACCGGTCCCTGTAAACTTCTATATGTTAGTTTATGTTTTTAATTAGACTTTTTTGTTGTTGTTGTAAACTTCACTTTTTAAAAGTAATATTATGCATAGTTAACTACAATTAATGTTGACCTGTAAAACACTTGACAATCGTATAGATTCATAAATTGCAGATGTAATAATACACTTACCCCCTACATATATATTTTTATATTTTTTCCCCTCAATTTAGAATCATCGATCATACTTATTGGTTGTGTTCATGTATGTTTGTTTATTAAAGTTAAGATTCAATTGTTTCTTGACAACCGTATTGAACTTCTATACTTTTTCGAGTTTCCTAAAATACACACTTAACTATTGATTAATCCACATTTGGTTATTACACAATAATACTTACTATTCGACTTTTTTTTACTGGGAAATTCATGTATATCCTTCAATAATTATAAAAGTAAGTATTTTATCTTCCAAAATTTTCAATAAAACACTGTAGTTGTGAAAAAAGGTGGAAATTTATTGAACGGGAACTAGGATGTAGCTAAATTAACAAAAAATTGTAAGAAACAATGAAAAATTACATAAATGTCCCTAATTTGCGACAGAATAATAGATGTTATTAGAAATGATAAACCAATTCCTATTTATCAGAAAATGTCGTAACAACTCCTTAATGTCTTATTATTTGTAAAATTATACTTACACTTATTGTATTTGAAATTTCAAATTAGCTAGTATATGATATAACTCAACTTAGATTACTGAGAGTAAAGAACTTAATTATCTATCTTTTTAGTTTGTAGCATATTCTTAACAATTGTAACTGGATTAGATTTTCAAGCAAAGATAAATTATATGTGGTATTTTCAATTAACTCTCAATCCATCATTCTTTTAAATTCAGGGTATGTTTGGAAATTTTCAGCCTTCTGTATAGTTTTGAATTAATTATGCTACATTCCATGGCATGTTAAGTAAATTTCCAGCTCTATGCACAGTTTGGAGTTAATTTTTTTTTATTAACTAAGTGATTAATTATAATTGTTGGAATACTAAAAATGATTAACCTGAGTTTTTGGTATATATTAGATATATATTTAAAAATGTACTGGTTAATATGTGTGTTATTGTAATTTAGAAAGATAATTATGTTATTGTAGTTTGTAGATGTAAGAAGAAAAAATGCATATTTTTCTAGTTTTAGGGGATATACCTAAAATTGTTCCTTTTTTTTTAAGTTAAGAAAAGGTTGGGAACTGTTGAAAAGTACATTTAGATACTATTATTCATGATTTGAATAGTACGAATTTCAACGTGTGACATTCAAAAAAATAAATGTCAATAAATCAATATTAATAAAAAAAAAATTATATTGGCAAAGGATCTCCATATCGTATTTTAAGGAGCAAATCAAAATTCATTGATAAATTTCTGGACAAAATTTTGATGACCAAAGAACTTGTCCCAAATAAGTACATGTCCTAATAGCGGCTTGATTTGCAAAAATACCTATTTTACAGTTATAAGTCCATCCGAAAAACACGGATAGTAACCACATCCATGTACAACTTGGGGTGTCAACGGGTATGATACGGGTTGGGAGGTATTTTCATATCCGTATCCGTTATGATAACAAAAATAAATCTTTACTTTTATCTATTTTTTCAAATATGGTACGGATTGGATAAATAGATAAAAAAAAATGACATTGATATTTTGATTTGTGTTTTTGACATAATATTTTTCAAAATGAGAAAAAAAGAAAATAATAATAATGAATACAACTAATTTGTATTATGAAAATTTAATAAAATGCAAAACTTTATGAGATGGGCTACGGTGAGTTGCGAAGTAAAGCGATTATTTTACTTCACGCTAATATTTTGCGATTTTAAAGTTCAAAACGTCGATCCGAACCATTCATCTTGTTCTCCATATTGAAATGTGCTTGGAGACCAAATTTTACATTTTTTGGAATTTGTTTACTATTTATTAAGCAATTTTGAAGGTCACTGATCTGATGGTCCAGAAAATTTTACTGTTTTTTACTGTTCACAGCAAAACAGCAATTTTCAAAAATGCTTAATAAATAGTAAAAAAATTCCAAAAAATGTAAAATTTGGTCTCCAAGCACATTTCAATATGGATTAAACATCTAACGATTTGGATCGGTCATTTGGACTTTCAAAATAAAAATACGGTGTGAAGTAGAAACGCGTTTTACTTCGCAACTCACCGTAGCCCATCTCAAACTTTATTGTATCATGTATCATCTTCATACAAATTATATATATATATATATATAATTTTATTTTTAAAATTATGATAATAGGTAAGATAATGAAATTTTTTGTTATTCTTACATGTACCCGATAAGCTAACGAAAAAAAAAATCTTACCTTTACTTGTATTTTCAAATACAATACAGATTGGATAAACAGATAAAAAGGTGCCATTGAGACCCCTGCATGTACGAACTTTTTTTATAAACCATAATTAAAAATAAGAATTTTATGAAACCAACGTGATTATTTTTTTAAAAAAATCATAAGAATTGAAATGCCATTTCGGTCTGGATTTTTTTTTTTTGGAGACTAAAATGGCAACTTAGCCCGAGGTGGTTTCATAGCTTTTCAGAAAAAACATGTATAGTCTTCGGTGTAACACCCATGGGCCGAAATGTCATTCTGGTCCAATGTTTTTATAGCCCGGACTGGAATGTTTCAGTCCAAACAATTTTTTTTTTTTTTTTAGGATTTGCTTATGAATTGTTTAGAAAAGCTTGCTTATGAATTGTTTAGAAAGGTCATAAAACAATTTTGCTTAGAAATGAGAAAGAAGAGGTTGTTTCGGATTAAAAAAAAAAAAATAGTGGGACTGAAATGACATTTTGGTCCGGAGAGATTTTCAAATTTTTTATAGTTGCTAGTATGAAAACCTGTAAAACCACTTCGAACTGAATTGCTATTTTGATTCGGAAAAAGAAAAAAAAGTTCAGACCAAAATGATTTTTATGGTTTTTGTTAAAAAAAAAAAATTATGTTGGTTTCATAATTTTTTATTTTTGAATTATGGTTTATAAAAAAAAAAAATTCTACATTCACATGAGACTTGAGTACATCTCCAGCCGCGAGGCTATTCTATAAATTAAACCTATTCCATTTGAAGAAAATTGGGGAATCAATCTCGACTGTTAGTCAAAGATACTAGGGACTGGATTTAATCATCAGAAGATATCTCTCAAATTATAAGAATTGGAGATAAGATGAACCGAACAGTCTAACCCAATCTAACCTTTCTCACACTCCATTCTCCTCTTTCTTCTACCTCTGTCAATCCTAAAACCCTCTTCCCTCTGTCTTTCACACAGCGGCTCCTTGTTCTTCTTCTTCACCCCCCTACCAGCTACAAGAGCATGGCGTAAAAGAACCCCTCATTATCTCCGTCTCTCTCTCTCTTCTCTCTGCGTGCTTTGGGATGGCTCTCCTCTCTTCTTCCTCCTCAGTCTGTTGCTCTTTACCCTCCACCTCATTCCACACTACCAATTTATTATTTTTGTTCACCAGCGAGCCTTCTAGAACCATCCGGGTCCGTCACCGAGGTCCGAGACCACTCGCCACACTAACCACTAATTCGAAGCCGCAAACTCAGCAAGACAGGCTGCCACCACTGCGGGTTCAGCCGGAATCCTTGGAGAAAGGGAAGTATAGCTATCAGGTGAAATCTTTAATAGACCGAATCAGCCAGCTCCCACCACGTGGCAGCATTGCCAAGTGTCTCGAGACATGCAAAAATAAGCTTTCAATTTCCGACTTTGCCCTTGTGTACAGGTAGATGATCTCGCGGGACATCTTTATCCCTTATTTTTGTCCCCAGGTTCAGGGATACCTGTGTATAGCCTGAAATTTTTGCCAGTATCTACCAATTGGACCTAATCAAATCTAGTTCCATCTGATTTTTCAACTTAAAAGGGACAATTGCTTGGTTAAACAATTAAAAGAAACTCAATCTGGTACGGGCCAATGGCATTGGACCAGCACGGTATCAGGCCTATCGGCTCCTATTATTGGAATAGCCCCTAACTAGAGAGTTGGCTTCAATTAATATGTATTTTTTTTATCAATGTCCTCAAATCTGCAACTACCAAAACAAGATAGTAAGAAAAAGAACTACAACTACTAAACAAATAATAGAGTAAAAACACAAGTTAAGCTGACACCACTGCTGCAGCTATTGCTTAGTTTACCTAACAGTACCATACCGAACAGCAGAAATACAACAACATGTGCATTTACAGTCATTGGGATTACCAAAACTGGGGATTCTTTGTGGCAGGGAGTTTGCGCGACGAGGGGACTGGCAGCGGTCACTGCGTCTCTTCAAGTACATGCAGCGGCACACCTGGTGTCGTCCTGATGAGCACATTTATGCTATTTTGATTGGAGTTCTGGGCCGCCATGGCCTCCTCGCTAAGGCCCAGGATGTGTTCCTCGACATGCCTACTTATTCCATCCCGCGCACTGCTCTCTCCTATACCTCTCTCATCAATTCCTATGCCCGCAATGGCGACCATGACACTGCTCGTTCCCTCCTCAACCAGATGAAATCTGAGCGCATCCCTCCTACTGTGCTAACCTACAACACCATCATCAATTCTTTTGCACGTGCTGACATTCCCTGGGACGTATTACTGGGACTCTTTGCGGAGATGCGTCACGACGGGATCCACCCAGATATAGTTACTTACAACACCTTGTTGGCTGCCGCTGGAGCCAGGGGATTGGCTGAGGAAGCAGAGATTGTTTTGAAGACTATGCTTGAATCAGGGGTTTTGCCTGACTTAACAACACATAAGTATTTAGTTGACATGTTTGTGAAGTTGGGGCGACTTGAACGTGTCCCAGAGCTACTTGATGAGATGGCCAAAGGAGGGCATTTGCCTGATGCGAGTGCCTATAATATATTAATTGAAGCATTTGCCAAGGAGGGCCGGGCCTGTGAGGCCATGTCAGTTCTGCGCCAGATGCAATCAGCTGGGTGTGTACCCACATCAGCAACATATAGTATTGTATTGGATGTGTATGGGCAGAAAGGGCGGTATGATGATGTCAGGGACTTGTTTTTAGAAATGAAGGTGGGGAACACAGCACCTGATGTGGAAACTTATAACATTTTGCTGAGGACCTTTGGTGAAGGGGGTTATTTTAGGGAGGTTGTCACGTTATTTCGTGACATGTTGGATGAGAATGTGGTGCCTAACATGGAGACTTATGAGGTTTTGCTATTTGCCTGTGGGAAAGGGGGACTTTATGATGATGCGAAGTATGCTGTGATGAGGATGAAGAGCGAGGGGTTGGTACCGAGCACCAGGGCTTACACTGGGTTTGTGGAGGCATGTGGTCTGGTCGCGTTCTACGAGGTAAGTAACTTCTATTTTGCAAAATGTACTTTTGAGGGCCGCCCAACGTGCTACTGCTTGAACATGCAATCTCGTACATACTGGTGCTAGATTTCTATTTAAGCACGTGTGGAAAAGAAAACATTAGCAGAATATGGTTTGAACTGGACATTACAGTCACTAACATCAATAAGACCCTTAGACCACCATAGCATGTCAACTAATAACAAATTAGGTACTAAAGAAAGTATATTGAATGAGGAAAAATTCTGGTGTCCTCTGGACCTATCATTCTTAACTGGTAGTTTTTACCAATATTAAGGAGTGCAACAGTTTCTTTTCCTATAGTTGAAAAAAATCTTCTCATGTACAGGAGGCATTTGTGGCATTCAACACCATGCATGAGATAGAGAGCACCCCAAACATAGAAACCTACAATTCTTTGATATATGGATACGGCCGAGGTGGCCTCATCAAAGAAGCTGAAGCAGTAGTGCTACGCATGAATGCTGCATGGATGGAGAGAGATACACACTCATTCACAGGCCTGGTTGAGGCGTACTGCCAGGGAGGTAAATATGACGATGCGGTCAAGGCGTATGTTGAGATGCAGAAGTCAAGGTGCAGCCCCAGTGAGAGAACGCTTGAGGCAATTTTGCGTGCTTATTGCATGGCTGAGTTGGTGGATGAGAGCAGAGAACAGTTCGAGGAGATTAGGTCAGCTAGAGGTGCGCCAAGTATTACGGCCTATTGCATGATGCTCTCTCTTTATGCAAAGCTAGATAGGTATCATTTTTTGTTTTATCTCTCTATTGTATGATATATGGAGTGTGTGTGCTGGTCCACCCTTTCATACATGAACACGAAAGAACCTACTCAAGTGCACATCCTGATGCACAGAGAAAATAACAAACAAAATAAGCACACAACCTATCCGAGTTAACAAGCATGCATGCATGTGTGTGCATGTGCACACCTGAAGTTACTGAAGTAGAATGTTGATTTTGTTCCTCTTATGTTGTTTCCACTTATTGGAAGAAACAGTGATGTGTGTTTGAGTAAAGCTAGTATGAGCTATAAACATTGAGGAGGATTCTAGTGCCATAGCTTTTGGATTTCACAAGTTGCTACAACCTCACTTTTGCATTGATGTTTCAAAATCCAAAATTCAAATGATGAAACCAAGCTATTGATTTTTTTTTTCTTCATGGCAATGCTTTCACATTAAGTTTTGTTGTAATTTTTGAGTTTGTTTTGTACAAGATTGAGACACCAAAAGATGAATGCATTAAAATTAACCAATGCAGTTAACTTGATCCATTCTGTTTATGTGTCTTGATCTTATGGGAAGCAAATTCGAAAGTTATTAAATTTTATGGGGCACACCATTTGCAAAGACAAACAAGATCGACAATTTGGATCTGCCGTTTGAATTTTAGATATTGAAATGTCAATGCAAAAGAAAGGTGGTGGCAACTCATGGAACAAGAAGATTGGCTCTAGAAGGCTCGTCTTTTTTTGAAAACCTTCACATAAACTGCGAAGTCGTGAGGGGGAATCAAACTCTCGACCTTGGGTAACCAACAATCCTAGGACTTTCTTCCTAGCCAACTGTGCTACCTCCCCTTTCTCCTCTAGAAGGCTTGTCATTGTTATTTTTTAATATTTCTTCACAGACAGGTTGTACTTTTTGGCATGTTTGTTTTTGTTGTCTAGTAAAATGGATTTACCATGTGCTATTCTTGTCCATAATGTTAGGTGGCAAGATGCAAATGAGATCTTGGAGGAGATGAAGGAAAACCGAACATCAAGTACCCATAACATCATTGCATGCATGATAAATGGAGAGTACGATAGCGGGTCCAATTGGCAGATGGTTGAATATGTGTTTGACAAGTGTGGCTTAGGTGGGTGCGATTATGGGCTGAGGTTCTACAATGCACTCTTGGATGCACTTTGGTGGCTGAACCAGAGAGCGAGAGCTGCCAGAGTTTTGACCGAGGCCCGGAAAAGGGGGCTTTACCCTGAGCTGTTTCGCCAGAGTAAGCTTGTCTGGTCTGTTGATGTACATAGGTAAGAAACTTTTGCATATATGCAGCTATAGAGTTCTCAACTATATGTACACATTGTTTGTTTATACCACATATTATGTGTAAGGTATACTGTTTGTACTAAATGTCATCCAGATGTATTTCCCTGATTTTTTTTTTTTTTTCAATTTTGGCTTTTTTTTTTTTCTAAATCCCTTTTGCGAGTGTCTGATTTCTTTGTTAAGGTCCTCTAAATGTACTACTGTAGTCCTTTTTTGACATTAATGCCCTCAAATTTGATATAATTGTCCAGTCTATCAGTTGATGCAAACAGGCAAAGCAAATGCCTTTTTTGGTTGTTGCATGTATAAGTATAACCTTGCAATTCTCCTACATAACCAGAAGTTATTTTTTATGTGTATCATTTTGGTATGTTCTTGACCTGAACTCTCATTGAAATTGTCAGGATGTCAATAGGTGCAGCCCTCACGGCAGTATCAGCGTGGCTGAATGACATCCATGACAGATTGAAAACAGAGAAGCATCCTCCTCAACTTGCTTCTGTTGTGGTTGCGTAAGATCCCCTTTTCTTTTTCATTCTTTTTCCCCTTCTTTTGCAGTTATCTTTGGAATAAGGAGTTTGGGTTAAAAGATTTTGGTAGTCCTTCCCCCAAACTACAGGTTATTTTGTCTTTGTATGGGAAATTGAGTAAAACAGACACGTAGGTAGTTTAGATGAAGGATGGAACAAGCAAGTGAATTGTAACAGACATATGCAAGAGAGAGGTAATGCACAAGGATAGCAGAAAAGGTTATATTCATGCTCATAATCAACTAAGAGAAGGATTTGCGAGTAAAATTCGAATTGGAAATACATATCAAAAGGATTAGTTGGTTAGGAGTTAGGACTGTATAAAGGCAACTACAAAAGTTAGAAGAATAATTTATGTAGGAACTTGGACATCATGCTGATGGATGATACTTGAATTTTCACTCTTTGTTCTATAATATTTCACTTGGATCTTTTTCACCAATAATTATTTTTTAATTCAGGCGAGGGGTGATGGAGGAGAGCAATGCCACAAAAGTGCTATCCCTCCCAAAAGCAGCGTACACATATCTCAAAGAAAGTATTTCCTCATCCTTTGAATTTCCAGTATGGAATAAGGGACGCATTGTGTGCCAGCGTTCCCAGTTAAAGAAGATCCGACCTGCCATGCTGGTCGCTGACCCTGAATCATCATCTGACAAGTTGTCAGATGCGACAGCTAGTACCACGGATAGCCTAATTTCCTTGACGGACATCCCTATACCTTTCAGTACCCACAGGAAAAAGATTTGGACTGATGATGGAAGTGGCGACAACCCAAGCATTAAAAAGGAGGCTGAGCTTCTTCCTTCGTGACTTGGTTGAAGAGGTGATCAAGATCAATCATGAGGAAATGAAAAATCTGAAACGTTAGGTCCACCTCTCTCTCTCTCAAGAGAAAAAAAACAGGCATGGGGGAAACCTGCTGTTTCATGCCTGATTCAACTCCTGGTTACGGTGGCACTTCAAAAAATATTATGCAATGTAAGGAAGAATGTAAATCGCAAAGCATGCATTGTGTGACCTTTTGTCATTGGAAGAATACTTTTAAAAAATTTTGTCCGGTCGTGATAAAGGAATATGCAAGTTTTTTTAAATTTTGCTGTTGCTCTTCTCTTAGCATTATAATATTTGCCAGCTTGAATTCGGCCTATTCGGGTAACTCTCTTAGACTGTATAGTAATAAAAGAAAACCACCAAATTTATCTCATCTCGTACACGGCAGAGGAAATTAACTAAAAGAGTCCCATCTGTTCTCTCTCTCTCATTTTTTTTTTTTTATTAAATAAAAGCTGAAAGTTAAGCCACTCAACTGTCAAAGGGATTCTATTCAGATTTCGAATATTGTCTTTACAAGTCTCATCTGTTGTGTGACAGTGTGATTTTACAATTGATTCGTCGGAAGAATTCACTAAATTTAAAATTTAACTTCCCCTACAATTCTAAATTTTTACCAAGTAAGCATTGATCGCCTCTTTACCAAGCAAACCATGTCAACCATTAATTAATTTTGCCCTAAAAATAAATTTTATTTAAGAATAGAATGAAGTTTCAACGAGCTCTTTAATTTTCATTAAAGTTTCTAATTCCCAAGTATTTTGTTAGTATTATATTTGACTCGATTATTTTTTTTTAAACCCATCAACTAATTAAATTCTCAAGTAGCGTGCAACAAAATCTAAAAATATTCTCTCTTACCGTTACCCCTTCAATGTAATAGAAAAGGAAAGCGAAGACGGTAGCTCTTACAATTGTACAAAAATAAATTTTATTTCTGCCAAATCAGTAATTTTAAAAAGTATTCCTTGATCATTTTCAAACCATCTGTGTCTCCACAATTACATTTTAATTTCAATTTGCAAGACATGTTAAATTTTTTTTTTTTAATATTTTGTTTATATCTTTACGGGGGTTTTTTTTTTAAGAAACTAACACTTGCAGGCAATTACAAATGATGATGTAACACTTTAAATTATTGCTAATTGGATAAAATTACTTGATTAAAAATTACTCGATATCTCTACTATTGAAAATGTACAACTTCTTTGCAACAAAGTGGAAATGGTCTTAAGACCCTTGTTTAGTTTTGAGTTGACAGAGGAAAAAACATCATTAATTTTGATTGGAAGGACAAACTTGTCTTTCATATTTTTTTAATTAAATATTTAAGAAATAATATGCCAATTTGGTAAATATTTAATTTGAATTTTTTATGGGTTATCTAAACCTAAAAGTTTCTAGAGTTGGACTATTGTAATATGAGAATTAAAACCTTTGCTTTAATGAGGAGATTTCAGTGTCTCATTCCTTTCATATCTCATCATACCTCATATTTTATAATTTTATTTGCAATGTTCAAACTATTAATTCGAACCTCTCAGCATGATATCCATATTAAAATATACCTAGAGATGAAATTTTATAATTTTTGGAATTTATTTACTATTTTTTAAGATAGGTACAAAATTATTATTTTGAACGGTATGTTTTAGTATATTTTAGTATGGATATCATGTTGAGCAGTTCGAATCGATGGTATAGACTTTGAAAACGAAGATATAAAATATGAAATATGATGAGGTATTGAAACCCTACTCTAATAACAATAATACTACTAATAATGCTAACCATATTACGCTAGTGTAGATTGTAGGGGCCGAAGTCCTAAGTTCTATGTTCTTGATCCCGAATCACCAACCCTATGACCTAAGGTCTATGACACTACCTCTAAATAATATCTCCTAAGTCGTGTTCTGATACGTGGATCACTAACTTCCATGTGCTCCAATCTGAAGCCAACTATTTAGGTACATTCCATTCTGTCACACCCTGACAATAGAGTTGACAACCCGCTGCACTTGTCAGTGCAAGACAATTTCTAACTTATCATCTTACTAAATCATATATATACATATACATTACCAATAGCATAACTTACTTTTATTTGTGGCAAGTCCCGCAGTCTTCATGTTCGACATCATATTTTCTTATCTTGCGTTTTGTACCTTCTTTAACGTTGGGAACGATAGAACTCGAAGCTGGTCCACCGTTCAAAATCAGGACGATCGATTCACTTGAGGACAGCCCCAGGAAAAAAATCAACCAAGCAAGTTTCCTTCTCTGCCTTACTCATGTCTCGGCCACCTTTGAACTACCGACATCTCTTCTTTCTCACTATTTCCTTCTTTTCAGTTTTGTTGTTCTTCTTCCCTTTAATTTCTCCCCGATTATTTACCGGTGATCTCCATCTCTGTTTTTGTTTCTTTCGATATCTCAATTCTGTTCTTTTTTTGTGTCTCCTCCCGGAAATCAAATAATGCACCGAATAGGAAGGAATTAATATATTTTTTTAAACTAAAGCTTACAGAAATAATTAAGTGCCAATGAGTATCATTTTTAGTGAAGTTAGATGGGAGAACAAAATGGTTGGACACGTGTACCTTTATGCAAATTATTTTATATAAAAGATATTCACCTATTTCTCTTCTTACCTAATTAATAATTAGCTAGTTTGCACTAAATTATTTCGCTTTAGATATAAAACATGGCATCTTAATATATTTTTTTTATAATTACAAACTTTTAAGAAATATAAAATATACTAAAATGGAAGGAAACATGTATAATTACTCATGTGATTTTATAATTAACTAGCTTTCTTAATTAATAGAATATTACTTAATTATTTATATGTATTTATAAAACTACAAATAGATTAATTCTACTTTTAGAAATACAGAAGTTTGTAATTATACTACAAAATTTATATTGGTAATTTTTTTAACACACTTTATTTCAAGTCAAATAAAATTTTCATATTTTCAGAACTAATTTGGAGATAAATTGGAGTCAGGACCATCTTAGGAAAATATTCCGATTGGTCCTTTGACAACAAAAAATGACACCAACACTCTATTCTATTTTATATTTACCCTTTAACAAATTTGCCTACATCCAAAACAAACTGAAAACGCTGCATAATAGCGACATTATATACATCGAAAAAGAAAAGAAAACACTTGCAAACTCCTATAGCACCATCTGCAAGGATACTAGTCCACAAGGGTACAATCCAGCTTGGAAAATTTACAGAATGACCACTAAGAGTAAAGGCAAAACTCCTTTGGGAGTGGAGATATAACAGCAGACAAAAAACACCATTTTTCTTCTATAATTCAACACAATCTCTCTTTTCCCTTTTTCCTCCTGGCAATAACCCTCTTGATATAAAATATCCACCCCAACACAGAGGATAATCTGCGCCACCTGCCTTTGTATGCCGTCGTGTGGCTTATTTCTACCGGTGACCCCCAAAAGCCCCTCAGCGCAACCCCCAAATCAGACGTGTCATCCATGTAAGGCAGACAGCTCTCATGATAATATGCATTACTGTTACATTCGTCATACAATGGAGTATCTATAACACACGGTTCTTTAGTGACTCCAAGGGCAAACATGTCAGGTGACGGAATGTTCGAGTGGATTGGGTCAAATCGGTCAGAGTTTAATAGCATAGTGGAATTATTGTACGGCGGTGACATGGGGTTGTAGGGATTGCTTACCAAGGATTTGTTGCCTAAAAGTGTGGACATGTCGCATATTGCAAGATTTTCCCAATTTTTATAGGCCACTTCTGCAGTGGTATGTGCTTCAGCCTGCAAAACCACAAAGTATAGTAGTAAACAATTCAATTCAAGGGTGTTCATAAAAGACCATATATCACATATACGGTTTTGCAAACTGCAGCTTTATTTTACTATATACTGCACTCCAAACAAAATCCAACTTGCACCCAAATTTTTAGCACTTCCATAAGTGACGCAATTACATCTTGTAGTTCATAATTGAAAGTTCTTCAAAAAAGATATAGCATCATTAGGTGTCAATTTTGGCCCCTACTCTCACAAGTTATAGACACTGCTCTCCCAGTAGTCTTTGTACCCAGATAAGTCATCCAAGTGCCCAGTTCTGTAAATATTTTTTTTCCCCTGAATTTTTAACAGTTGTACAATTCTGTAATTATTTTGTTTTGCTGTTGTATTCTTTTTTTTTTTTGGCTTTATAAATTCTATTTTCCCTCCAACATTTTGTCATTGTTTTTTCAATACGTAATATGTGTTATGTATTTTCAGTTTGTATATTACATTAGTATATTCTTATTCACTGAAAACTAAAACTCTTTATGTTCATAATTTTAAATAACATATTTATATTATGAGTAGGGTTAAAATGCACCATTAGTTTTGTAATAATGCTCCACATCCTTCTCTATTTTCAAAGTCCGAACAGTCAATCCGAACCGCTGAACATGATCTTCATATTAAAATGTGCTTGGAGACCAAATTTCATATTTTTTGGAATATTTTTACTATTTTTTCAGATAGATCCAAAACAGTGATTTTGTACCTATCTAAAAAATATATATATAAAATTTGGTCTCTAAGCACATTTAATATGAAGATCATGTTGAGCAGTTCGGATCGACTATTCGGACTTTGGAAACGGAGATGAGGATGTGGAGCATGATTGGAGCACAAAACCAACGGTGCATATTAACCCTACTCTTATATTATAGTACGTATCAAAAAAATAAAAAATAAAAAGTATATATAAAAAAATATTGTATCCTTAGATTTTGAAAAAAATACCATATTGTTGTATCTGTATCACAAACAATACGATGCTCGTATCCATACCATGCAACATAGGGCTCCATTGATGGGCAAAATAGAAAAGAACAAATGAGTTAACTTGTCATTTGTTACTTGACTGAACATTCATTTAATTAGTTCATGCAACATGTACCCCAAATGTGATCAAAGTAATTCGCAAATGCTGAAATACTAGGTACCATTTGCAAATGCAGGGGAGTTCAAGAAGGCGATAATGATAGCTTTTGCATATATGATTATCTACAATAGACACTTGAAATTGGCACAGATCCGTTTGAAATAACCTGGTATATTGCATAAACATGTACATAATATTTGTGTAACAACCGAAGGAAGGGAAAAAAGCATACAGTTTCCTTTTCTGAGAGATCATCAATAGAGACAAACTGCCCTTGCTCAGAGATAACTCCTTTCAACTCTCCTACCACATTAAACACAACAGCTTGTTGTTTCTGGGACCCATCAGGGTGGCGGTACACGCACATCTGGTTTGCCAGGACACACGTGTGTGCGTGCTCTAGCACGGCCTCCCACATCTTTGTTGACATGCCATTGCCGAGTATCTGAGTAACTTACACAATTAAATTTACTGGATTAATGCTTCCCAGGGAGTATAACATAATCCATGTTACTTCCTGCGGATTACCAGTTCTAGAGGTTTTGGTATCTTCTTGGATGTTTTTTCCAAATGAAAACACATTCACAAGGTATTACCTAGTGTTCTTTAACATTCTTCTTTCATCCATAGTATGATTCGTTGATAGTTTCTATTTTATTTTCATGCACTCTGAAACACTACTACAATGTTGATATATATTAAAAAAAAAATGAGAGCAAAAGTTAAAGGAGAGACACCTTTCTGAGCCTTGCAGGGTCACGATTCAATAAAATAAGAAAATCTTTTACAGTTTTTATGTTTTGTTTGTTCAAGCGCTTGTGGAATGCGCCCTCCTTCCCTATCTTCTCCAGCCGCCAAACCTCATCATCAAGTACTGGGGGATGATGCTTTTTGTACACTGCACAAGACATTATGTTTATTTCTCACGATTATGGTATGTATTAATCTAAATGACCTCTGTAACTATAGCTCTTTTTCTGATTGATCAGTTACTTAAAAACGAAGATTAAAGTGAGACTTGCATGTAACGACCTAATGCCATACTCATATGTTACCAGTTAAAGCTTGAACTGCAATAACTATCTTTTTTTTAAAATAAAAAATAAAAACTATACAAACCCACCTAAGATACATAAGCAAGCATAAATCCAAGTTTTGCCTCAAGTAAATCTCAATTTAATTCTTTTTTGCCTTATCTTAAACCCAAGAATATGGAATCATGCAAAAAAGAATCAAAAGGCCCAAGCCAACACTGACAGCATAATGGTCAGTGCATGACAGCATATTGGCCAGGGCCTCACAATGGTACCAAATCTGTTATGTTAATAATCCTGTTTCCAAATGTAGACAATTTTTTTTAAAAATTATTAACAAACAACATTTTAATTGTTAAAAGTACCAAACACTCACATTCACCGCGGTGGTCCTTGACCACAAAAGGCTCCGTTACTGCCTCCTTAATACGAAGCCCACTTAAGTATCCATCTTCAGCCAGTGCACCTAGCCTAAATCTCCTACTCCGTGTCCAGCTCGAGTTATCAGTAAAAGACAACTCGCCTACAGATCCCAACCCCTGCATCAGTTCGACAAAAACATCTCCACTCAGCAACGGCCGTCTCCCTTCCCTTTCTCTCACTACATAACTCCTAAATTCTTCTAGTGTCCAGTTCGAGTCCTTATCATTAAGGTCGAAATCTCCTTCCAAAACCACAATCTCGACCTTCAAGGATGATTCAAGGTTACATGACCTTATGCCGGTAGAGCTGTCGACTAGGCTGATAGTGAGAGGGGAGGATTTCTCAGCCTCGATTTTTGCACCAGTAAAAATAGGGAGGGAAAGCTTGGTTGTGAATCGGAGCTGAAGAAATTGGGATGGAGATGGACAAGGGGATGGTGATGGACATATATCTCTTTCACTTTGTCTGGGAAATAAAATAAAATAAACGTATTGTAAAATGTATCCAATAAGAAGAGCACCAGCAGATGCTACCAGTACGGGTCATTTTTCCCTTTTTTAAAAAACAACCAGGCCATAAGGAACCATAGTCAACCAACATATAAGATACTATCAACAAACAGGATTAATAAACCTATATTGGCACAGTTCTGTGTGATTCTGTATCAGTAGGGTTGCTTAAGAATCATATATATCTGATGCAACCTTTATCCTTGTGCATGCAACTTACTTTAAAATCCACATACAACCATACAGGTATAAATTTGAGTATCCACAATGACATAGATGTGAGATACATGTTCATGAATGAGGATGCAAAATACAGCTGACATTTAATCCCGGAAATCCAAATTATTCCTCAAAAGCCTTGACCATCAACTCTACTATGTCCCATTATTGCTTTCAAGGAAAGGACTAGAGAAAGAAATATGTGTCCATGGCAATCAATCTAGGTTTCTTACAGAAGAGGAAGCAACACTCCCCACTGCTATGTGTGACCTTCGGATAAGATAACATAACTACAGTTACACCTTCATTTTATATGTGTATTAAATATTTATTATATTCATACTCACATAAAAATTTCACTTTGCACGCATCAGCTACCAAAAGTATTGTAAGGATCTAAAACTGATTTGCATGTATCTATAACCAAAGGAATGATAAATTCCAATTTGCTTGTATCTATAACCGAAAGGATGGTAAATCTACAAGATTGTAAGGATCTCTGCGTGCAACTCTATTTTCATCCTAGCATTTTCATGCAATTAGAAGGTCCCTTAAAAAGGCTAGGATATTTTACATTCTACATAACAAGGATAGAATCCTACCTGGCAACTGCAGTGAAGTGATTTGCAAGGGCCTGTTCAACCTCTTCCTTCACCTAACAGGAAAATTCAAATGAAATAAATTCTGCCTAACAGACATCAAAGTTGCAAGCATTGATCAATTAGAAAGACAAAAGAAAAAAAAGCTGACTCAGTTTGTTGGTTTTTTAGTAATAAATTTTGACTTTTTGAACTGATTTTACCATTTCTGAATGTGTGTAGCCTTTGGAGGTACTCTTGAAACTGTAACAAACTAATAACATATGCTATAATGGTAAATACACATAGGATGTAATGAGACTTACTACTCTTCGAAGTAGTGGTTCCAAAGCAAGCTGAAACTTATTGATATTTTCAGCTCTAATAACATCACGTACAACCCTGAAGATCACGCATAATTTTAGGATGATATTAGCAACATAAATAACAACAATTAAATTACTACACCAGCAGTTGTTCTATTCAGCAGTCATGCCAGTAAGTCCTATGCAGCCTTAAGTATTGGAATTGCATAGTTGGGCTGTTTTTTCCATTCAGCTCAATTTGGTTTCTATGACAAAACTAGGGTTTAACAGAAGAGACAGTAAGATTCCGTTACAGTTGGGCACAAGTTGGTAAAATGCGGAGAATGACCCAAATCAGCACGGTAATAAAAATCTGGTACGGTGATCCAATTCATTCACAATAACGTTATTGTGTAGATTATTCTCTAAGTTTCTGAATAAAAGTAACATCATCGACTAAAAAAGAAGGTAGAAAACCGAAGATATCACCAACCGCTTAAAAGCTGGAGGCTTTTGGCGCTTCTCCTCTTGAAAGACCTCATCTGATCTCTCCTTCCCCTCGTCTGGCAGTCTCTTCTGTGACATCTCTCTTCCTCCCGGAAAGGGATGTAGACTGAGAATTTAAGAACTAAATAAAGCTATTGAAAGGAGAAACTAGATGTGAGCATAACAGGACAAGTTAGTATTGGATCGAGCTGCTATACGGTAACAACGGCTCGTTCTCTGCAGACATCGAAGTAAAATTCTGCTCTTCTTTCCTTTTGGCATACTTCAATCGAGAATTTCGAGATCAAGAGAAACTAGTCGGTACAGCCGTCACACTGCACAAGTACAGACCGACCAACTTCCATGTGGGACCGAATTGGTTCATCTTTTTGTCTAGGCACGTTTGTTCTACGCCGATTTGCACGAAGATTAAAGGGCTGAAAACGGATCGGATATTAGAACTATATCCGCATCCGTTTTTATTTTTCGCGCACAAATATGAATCATATATTACGCGGATCAAATATTTACTAAAAAAATATTAAAAATTTTATTATATTTATCTAATTATAATAAAAGGTTAGTTAAGATTAAAGTGTTATCAATTTGTTTTTGTGATTTTAAAGTCAAATAGTTTGAAGTGCTTAACGTATTCTCTGTATTAAAATATACATGGAGACCAATTTTTATATTTTTCTGAATTTTTCTTTACTATTTTTATGAATTTCTAAAAATCACTATTTTTATAATAACAAAATAAAAATAACTTTGAAAAACAATTTTACTATTATGAAAATACTGATTTTTAAAAATTCATAAAAAATTTAAAAGAAAATGTAAAATTTGGTCTTCAAATACATTTTATTATGGATAACATGTTGAGCGCTTCAGATCGACTATTTGAATTTTAAAAATTACAAAAACCAATTTGAAAGTATTAAGATTTTGATCATATCATTTTGATCTTAAGTTCTTAATCAATCTCATTATAATGATGAATAACATATTTTTTTCATAAATATATATTAAATTATATTATATATATCTATTATTCGCATATAAATAATTAAAACTTAAAACTTAAAACCATATTCATATTTATGCACATATATTCGAATGTCCATGATAATTAATTTTTGAATGTCCATAAAATTAATTTTGAATACGGATTGAATATTGTCCGTCTTGTTGTCATCTCCCGAGACGAAGAACCTCTTTAAGGGCTGATTTGTTAATTTAGGTCAATCTGGATTTTGGATCCATCTGGAACATTGACCTGTTTATACGGAGGGTTTCCGGTGTACCGAAAAAGTTAGACCTAGTTCAGCATATAAATTAAAAAAATTTGTTCATCTGTGATTTCTTCTCCTCAGATTCAACGGACATGATTCTGACGTGCTGTCTGACGAACTAGTGTGGGGCCCAGGGAAGCGCGTCCAAGCCGCGTATCGCATATTCCAAATCCCGACCGTACAATAGAATGATGCTATTAGCATCCGTCCGTTTATCGTCAGCAGATTTTTTTATTTGTAGCTTTAGAGAAACAAAAAAATTAAAAATTCCGGAAAATTTAAGGAACGCAAAGATGTCATTTTCACCGCAGACGGCTCAAATTTTTTTTTTTATTATAAACATGCTTTTAGTTCAGAGGGTAGAAATAAAAAAATATATATACTTTTAAAACAGATAATTTTTCAAATTAGATGTTTAATTATTTGCCTAATTTGTTTTGTCACTGATTAAATTCTCTAATAATTGAAGACTATTGAGTATAATTGGTGATACAATAGTAATTATGAAAATATTTAGTTGCTTAGTACAAGATATGAACAATGTCTTATGATTTTTATAGGTATGATGATAAATTTATTATATATATTATATTTATAATGTTAAATTTAACGTTTATCTTATTTTCCTGTATGTCAGAAATATCGAGATAATTTATTATCAAGAGATCACTTCCATTTAGATTAAATCAAACTTAATTAGTACAAAAAAATGTTTTATGAAATAATAATTCATAGTATAACAAAACATGTCTAAACTATATCAATTGCGATTAAAATTTGACTCAAGAATATCATTCACAAATTATTTACAGATAACATTTTGATTTGAAAATAAGTATTCCTGCAAATAATATTATTTACAATCAATGTCGTTAATTTTTTATTAGAATTCGAAACAACTAAACAGAATAAAATTATAAAAAAGGGAATGTGAACATAATAGAGTAGAAATCACTAACAACTATTTCCTTCAAAGGTAAATGTCCTCCTCCACAGTAGCTATTGTTCATAGTACAACTTTGTGTTTATATTTTCTCACAACATATATTTTTTTTTTGTAATAATTTTCAATCGTTTTTAGAACCTCTAAGTACATAAACAACCAAACAAACTTTTTTTTTTTGAAAAATAGTGGTATTTTACCACTGATTTCATTGAAATCAAGAACCATAGCATATTTGACCTAGTACTTAAAATTGGTACCAAATCAAATACGACAAAGTCTGTACATCTGTTCAAAACATAAGAAAAAATAATAGAAAAAAAAAAAAAAAAACTTCCATGTCCACAACACAAAAAGACAACAATCATAGGAAAACACAAAAACATCATAATATGCATAAAACTAAGTACTGCAGATCTAATAAGTCTTCATCATCTTTGTCGCCATACATTGGAGATGGGGGGTTGCCATCCCCAGAACCCTGCACTAGAAGGTCCAAAGCTTGGGTCGGTTCTGGACTTCTGTCCACTTCCAACAGAAAGAGATCTAGGAGATCCTTAATATCAAAAGGCATTATAAAATTTAATTTAAGAAAAAAATCATCACCTCTAGATTTACACCAAAATTGAGTTAAAGAAATAATCTTATTACCTATAACCTTAATAGAACAAGGGGTACTATCATTAAAACATAATCTATTTCGTTCTAACCAAATTATCCATAGGACAGTCCCTCTTAATAATTCAACTAATAATCTATTCTTAAAAGGAATAGAAGCATCTATCAACCATAAATCTTCTAAAGTATAACAATTATAACTAAAGTTATTATGCTCGGCTATCCAGTTTCATATTAAGCTAATGTAAGAACATTGAACAAAAAGATGTTTTGTACTTTCTATTTGGTCACATAATACACATTTTGTATCGCCTTGCCAACCTTTATTTACTAAGTTAGTCTTAGTCAAAATCTTGTCTTTTCGGACAAGCCATACAAATATTTTAATTTTTAATGGAACAACCACCAACTAACTGATTTCATTTTCCATTTGAGTAATTGATAATTAAGTTTTCCATAAAATGATTTGTATGGTTGTATTGCTTTAGTTTTTAGGGAAAGTCAACTTAGTTTGTTTATAGGGAAAATAGTTAGATTATATATTAATCAAGATTATAAGTTGAGAACTTGGGATGAATTAGAACTTTCTTCGACAAATTGCTTCTACTCAACGAGGACGTCGTTCGTTACAAAACTCTATTACACATTATCTTAATTTCGCAACAATAAAAAATATATCTATAAATGAATTAAACATATATACCAAAGCAGCGGATAGTTTCGACCCCATTATTTAAGAAAGAAAGAATTATGGTCATGGTGAAAAAAATAATCATGTCGTTATCGGATTTGTCATGACACTTTACATTACGTTTTTTTTTTTGAAAAATAGGCTAAAAAGCCATTCCATTATATAAAATGTCTTACACAGAAAAGCAACAAGGCACTACAACCATGAATCAGAACATCAAAAGAAGAGAGCAGTACTAACAATTTGTACCAGAGATAATAAACTTTGCAGGAAAGCACACGCCATGCTTATTACAGACAAACAAAAGCAAGCAGTAACTAGGAAAAAAAAAAAAAAAACCAAAACAATGGAACCAAGCATCCATAGTGCTAATTGGCAAGCAACAGCGGTACCAATGGATCCCTGGTACCACCGGCCATCTCAAGAGCAGCAACATCTTTACATTACGTATGTTGGTCATGAGAAGTGACCTGCGTGTCAAATGACGTGTCTATTAACACGACATATTTTTCTTGAAAATGACACATTGCGTCAAATTACACAAACTGATCTGATCACGTTACATCACGTATAAACACATAGATTTGTCTTGACAAAGAAATATCACAGCACAACAACTATGCTATATTGTATGTTTAGAAGGTTCAGATTTTTCAACATTGTTTGGTTATAACTCTTCGCACTTTTTTATACATTTTGTGGCATTTTCTCTTATTTTTTCGATGGACTGATTTATAATATATATAAAAAAATATTAAACGTGAAGCAGGTCTAAGTGTGATTCATTATATTGTAACCACATGTGATGTTTTGTGACTATCTTTTATTATTTTAATCATGTAACGTAACATTATAATAAGCATAGCAAAAATGATATTGTCTCTCTACACTCTACAGGAAGGTAAGTATATTTTAGGGAAAATTTCTGGTATACCCATCTAAAATTCTGAAATAGCCAATATCCCCATGAAAAGATCATAATAGCTAATATCCCCATAAAAATTTAACATCCTTACTCTTATCCCCATTTAATTATTTTAAAAACTGCACTGACCAAAATGTCCTTAATTTTTAACTGGAGCGTCCATTACTTCACTAGACTCTTCTTTCTCGTGGAAACAACTCAAACAAGTCAAGTTGATATCTTGGCATCTTGCCAGAAACACTATCGATCAATCCTTTTATAAGAATTTGCAAACCAAATATTTCCTACTTCTCATTCCTCCCTCTACTGCTTAGTCTCTCTCTCTTTCTGTCTCGAGCGGCATCTCCATTTCCTCTACTTGTCTCTCTCTTTATCTTCCATGTAAAGGATGTTCAATAAAATTTTAAAGGAAAAACAACTGTGATCGCAATGCTGTAACCATAATTTTGAAATTATAGATTTATTTCGAAACATCTAGTCTTTATTAGCTCAATTTATCCACAATTTCTGATTAGCACTAACTGTATGACGGCATGGATGCACTATTAAGAATGCGGACCAATGCCCAAGAAATTATCAGACCTTGACTCCTTGAGTTGAAAATTGGTCAATGGCTAAAGGTAATTATTTTTATCAATATATAGGAAGTTGAAATTTTCTATTTTTTTTTTTAAATTACCAGTATCTTTTTAGCAAAGCGGTTCTTGCACAATTCTTATTTGTTTTGTTAATTTTCTTTTGAAAGAGAACTTGTGAAACATCATCGAGATAATAGTCTCTAAAGATGTGCTGAGTAGATGATTTTAGAAAGTACGTCATGCTCGATATTCTCTACTCTTCCTGATCATCTAACTTTTTAGTTATCTTATCGAGTGCGTTAATATTTTCTGGAGTCATGCTAGCAACAGATATAACAATCATTTTTGATATAGAGGAAATAGAGCCCCAGTTGGGTATTTCTCCAAGGAGTTCATGCAGGCACTTCTCCAAAAGAAGTCCGTACAGGCACTTCTCCAAGGAAGAAAAAGGCTAGAGAGCCAAATATCTGTGAAACTGAAGGTTTAGAAGTGGTGAAAGATTAAATTAAACCAAAATCGAGTTTGATTCGTCTGTACAAATGACTGAATCAGTAAAGGAAGCTGGCTCTACAAAGAGGTGGAGAAAGATGACCATTATGTTTAGAGAAGCACCGCAAAGTGATAAAAATGTCATGCCGCACTTGATTAATGGGTCTGAAACGGTTGCAATTTGGCATGACTAAGGTGTCTCCGAGATATCAAATTTACTTGTTTTCACGGGAAAGAAGAATCTAGTGAAGTAATGGACGCTCCAGTTAAAAATTAAGGGCATTTTGGTCAGTGCAGTTTTTAAAATAATTAAATGGGAATAGAAGTAAGGATGTTAAATTTTTATGGAGATATTGGCTATTATGATCTTTTCATGGGGATATTGACTATTTCAAAAATTTAGATGGGTACATCAGAAATTTTCCCTATATTTTATTGCCTCCCTCTTCATGTAGATAAGTATATTTTTAAAAGATACCGTCGGCAGCGAGTATGGATCCTCTTCCTATCCGTTATCGGCCCACGGGCTTAAACTAGAAACAGAGAGATGATTAAAAGAAGTTGTAACAGGCCCGGTTTCTCACGATCAGCGACATTTACTTCGCACAGAGAAAAGAGAGGTTTAGACGGCGGGGAAAACATGGCGGGGAGAGTACTTGACGTGGCATTCAAGGCATTGACGGCGGGGCTGGGGGTTGCGACGATCTATCTAACAGTTACCTTCTCCGTTAATGTCTATCGTGGATTCACCTGGCACTCAGCTCAATCCGTAATTTCTCAAACTCATCTCTCTTTTTTTAATATTAGATTTGGACTTTTAACCAGTATTACATATTTCAATATAATTTATCATTGTTCATTTTTCTGTTAAGTGGGGTTTTATGTATCATTTAATACTTTCACCAGGCTTTATCATTGTTCATTTTTCTTATTTTTTTAGTTTATTGAAAAAAAAAAAAATCTGTATTAAAGGTGTTTGTTAGGATTTATGTGATGTAAGGATGTTTGGGATCTTTAAAAGGAGTTGAAAAATGTAGTGGTTTTGTTCTTTAATAAAAAAACCGTGAAAACTAATTATTTCAAAGAAAACAAAAGGAAAAAGAGACTAAAAGTTAACCTAGGTAGACAGGATATCAGTATGTGACTCCAGAGACACCAGTGGGTAGGTTCAGTCAAATTCCTGTTGCTCCTTTTCATTGAGGGGGTTTTGGGTTGGGAAGGTACGTGTCTTGGGTCATTTGGGTCAGGGATTTATGTCAATTTGGGTTTTATGATCTGACTCTTAACAAAATATATCATTGCATTCTGCTTAAACTTTTCATGGGTCACATCAGGACCTACGTTGGGTTGAGTGTGTTTAGGGGTAATCGGTGGGTTAGGTGGGCTGACTGGTCAGCTCGGTCTGCTAACTCCAACTTGGGTCCAGTCGGATTTTGTTTAGTACTGGTCGTTGTATCCAGTCAGCACAGGTCAGATTTTATAAAAATCTGATATTGTTGTTGGGGTTGGGGGGGGCGGGGGGGGGGGGGGGGGGGGGGGGGGGTGGTTGTTAATTGGGTCAGATTTCGCCACCACCAAGTGACTCGATATATGAGTTCAGTCTTTCAGGATTGCGGTTAAAATAGTAAATCTGATCATTTTCTTTTTTATTTTCCAATCATTTTAGTGATAAGTTCTTTTAATTCGGCTAATCTTTCTGTTCGCAACAATTTTATCTATCTTCAGCTTCACATTAGCGTGTGGGTGTCCATCTCATGTGTTTCAACTATGTTTTAAAATAAATTTCAACTAAGACTTGATTGGTGGCACAGTAGGTGCTGTTGTGAGTTTTTTTTTTTTATTGTCTGGTGGTACTGGTATAAAATGTTATTGGTGCTTTAGCTACATAATCATAATGCTCTCTTTGTAACATGAAATTACATGTGGATGTTATATGTTTGTGTACTTTCTGAAATATCTCCATATTGCAAGTTTGTAACTAATGTGTTCTGATTTTCCTTATTTAATGCCAGAAGTTGGAGAAAGAAAATCCAGAAGAATGAGAAGCTAGGAAGCTATTCGATTACCTGTTGAATTTGCCTAGCTATGAAATAATTTGATCAGAACCATTATAGCGATATTATCCCATCTTTCTTCCATTTGCTATGATGCTTTGTAGAAATTTTTTCTTATACAATTTTGGTTGCAGTTTCTGTTAATGTTGGATACAGCTTCTGTACAGTTGTTTTTGTGGTTGGTACTGGCCAGTTGCATATATATTTGGTAGCTTACCAAATTTTTTCCTCATTAACCGATTAACTTCACCAAACCACTGATTATTGGAGCAAATGGTTATGCTAAGAACGATTTGTAATTAAGACAACACTCCAAGGCTACTAACTGAAAAGGTTGGATTGGAATGGTTTCAGACTGCTGCAATTTCAAATTGCATTTATTTAAACAGTGAAGGATAAAAAAATGTGTTAGCTATTGACCTATTGTTGCCAAAGAGATGCCTAGAAGAAAACTGTAAACAAAATAAACAAACGATCTCTAATTATGGACAAAATACCACAATATAGACTTCTAAATTCAATAACAAATTAAACTTTTTAACTTCCCAGACAAACTAAGTCCTGGTGCGTTACTTTTTGCAAGCAACTTGGTGATGGTTATCCGCAACATTGATAATATAATAACAATAATAATCCCTGATTATGGACGCACCGAACCCGTGATATACCATGACATCAAATTGCTGGAACGATGACAAATTGGCCACCAGTCACCAGACATTCAGGTACAAGTACAACGCCTCAGAGCAGCAGGAACAACGAATGTTACATAGCTCCAGAGTTCAGACCGACCCGAACCCGATATGTCCACCGATACCTGGAGCCGTTGATCGGACGTTCTAGACTCTTCCATCTCATCATCTAACGGGCATAGCACAATCTGACGTGTATTAGGGTTCCTCATCCGCCTCCACGCTTTCTCTTCGCGCATTGCATCGATCGCCTTAAACCTCCTGTTAATTCCCATTCGATCCCCACGCTACCTCCTTCAACAATGGGAAAATCCGGCGGCCGAAAGAAGAAAAACCACTCCGCCCCCGCCGCCGTAGCGTCCACTCCCTCCTCTTCCCCCCTCCCCACCTCCACTCCCTCCCCCTCCCCCCCGCCCCACCTCCGCCCCCTCCCCCGCCCCGAGCCAAACCACCTCCGCCTCCCCTCCCCACGCTAACGGCTCCCTCGACTCCTCTCTTCTCCTCCGCCGCGCTCACGAGCTCAAAGAACAAGGTAACCGTCTCTTCCAATCCAAGGATTACACTGCTGCTCTCCACCACTACGACCTCGCTTTGAAACTCACTCCACGCCACCACCCCGACCGCGCCGTATTCCACTCCAACCGAGCCGCCTGCCTCATGCAGATCCGCCCTGTAGACCATGAACTTGTCGCCACCGAGTGCTCCCTTGCCCTCGAAGCTCAGCCCCACTTCCCGCGGGCCCTCCTCCGTCGGGCCCGAGCCCTTGAGTCTCTCAAAAGGTATGACCTTGCACTGAAGGATGTGCAAATGCTTCTAACTATTGATTCGGAGAATAAGGATGCGCTAGAGCTGGCACGCAGATTGCGTACAGCTGTTGCGCCTGCAACCGGTGGTGTTGTTGACCATGGCACCAGCCGGCCTTCTCCTGCTGCTCTTGGGGCCTCAGCTGTTGTGGCTGGACTCGGTCCTTCACTTCCCTCTAGACCAATACCAAAGAAACAAGCTGCTGCAAATGCTAATAAATCTAGCATCAGTGTTGGTGGTGGCGGCGGTGCTGCTGCTGCTGCTGTTGGCTCAGTTTCTCCTTTGATCACTAATTCTCAGCCCAAACCGATTGCTTCTAATGTTGCAGCACCAACAAAGGAGATTTTACCTACTCGGGAGACTTTGAAGCCAGTGGAACCAAGTGGAAAGAAGAAGAAGATGAAGGTGGATAATGTAGGGCCAGTTCGTCAGAGGCCGCTGAAGCTGGTGTACGACCATGATATACGGCTGGCTCAGATGCCAGAAAAATGTAGCTTCAAGGTGTTGAGAGATATTGTGGCGAAGAGGTTTCCTTCATCAAAATCTGTGCTGATCAAGTACAAGGATTCTGATGGGGATCTGGTTACCGTTACTGATACACAGGAGCTGCGGCTGGCAGAATCATATCTCGACCAGCCTGTACAGATGGAGGCTGAGAAAACAGAAATGGGACTTTCCTTGATGAGACTACATATTGTAGAAGTCAATCCTGAGCAAGAGCCTACAATCATAGAGGAAGATCACGCCGAAGAAGAAGAAGAGGAAGAAGAGGAAGTGGAGAAAGAGGAAGAACCGGAGGAGAAAGGAGAGCCATTCCAGAAAATTGGGAGTTTAGAAGAGCTAACGACCAATGAAAAAGAAAAGGCTTTGGTTAAGGATGGAAAGAAGGGATGCGGCCATGCCGAGTGCAAAGAAGTCGAGATGGATGACTGGCTCCTCCAATTTGCTGAGCTATTTCGCACGCAAGTTGGCATTGACCCGGATGCTCATGTGGACTTGCATGAGCTCGGCATGGAGCTATGCTCTGAGGCTCTTGAAAACACGGTAACTAGCGAAGAGGCACAAGCCTTGTTTGAAATGGCTGCAGCCAAGTTCCAAGAGGTTGCAGCGCTAGCACTTTTCAACTGGGGCAATGTGCACATGTGTGCTGCGAGGAAAAGAATCCCACTTGATGAAAATGCCCCAAAGGAGGCCATGTCAACCCAACTTCGTACTGCGTATGACTGGGTACGGGAGCGGTTTGCACTTGCTGGGTCAAAGTATGAGGCAGCATTGAACATTAAGCCTGATTTTTATGAAGGGTTGCTTGCCCTGGGGCAACAGAATTTTGAAATGGCAAAGCTCCATTGGTCATTTGCTGTTGCTGACAAGGTTGATTTAGCAAGTTGGGATAGTTCAGAAACTATTGATTTGTTTGATAGCGCTGAAAAGAAGATGCGTGAGGCAACTGAAATGTGGGAGAAAGCCGAAGAGAAGAGGATGCAAGAGATTAAAGACCCACTTATAAGTAAAAAGGAGGAGGTATTGAAGAAAAAGAGAGAAGGGATGGAGGTGACAGCAGAAGAGGCAGCCGAACAAGCGGCTGTGATGCAGCAACAGATTCATTTGTTTTGGGGAAATTTGTTGTTTGAGAGATCTCAGGTGGAGTATAAATTAGGGTTTGATGGGTGGAAGAGGAATCTTGACTCAGCAGTGGAGAGGTTTAAGATGGCTGGAGCATCAGAAGAGGATATTAATGTGGTTTTGAAGAATCATGGTTCAAATGCTGATGTGGATGCTGTGGAGTCAGAGGAAAAGACTCTGGGGATACCGGGTTCGAATGAGGCTGGTGCGAATGATGAAGACAAGCATGTGGTGGAGAGCTAGGGTTTAGTCCTTGTGAGGATTCTGGGTGCAAATTGGGGTTGGAAGTACTGCAAGATGTGTGGTGGTTTGAATCAGGGCTCTGGTTCTGGACATGAAACAACAGAGATGTATGGTTTTGGTATTCTTGAAGACTTGAAAAGTGTTGGTAATCAACTCCTTTTAGTGTTAGAATGCACGCAAATTTTGCCTCAAAAACTTGATTTATTATGTTTTTAGTGGAAATTAGTTGTATCTTTCTTTCCTTGATAAATAAGAGATTAATTATGATTGTTCAACGTAATTATGGTGGCATAGTATTTCATTATAAAGAGTTATGACATTATCTTTTGACATATTCTCAATCCAACGTAATTAATGTATGGTTTCAGGTTTTCTTAATTACTAAAATCATTTTGCTTAATTTTGAAATTAATTTTGGAATTCATCAGCTTTGTTTCACGTTTTCTTAATTATTAAAATCATTTTACTGGAATCAAGTTAATTCTGTTTAGTGATTTAACTGTTGGCCATCAAAATGAATTCTTTCAAGAGTTGACCATCTCAATGATTTCGTTTAAAAAAAAGGGAGGGAGGCGCGGAAGGAAACAAAAATAAAAAAATCGCGTCAGAAAAAAATATCGCAGGGAGGGGGTGACATGGCAAATAAGAAACTCTAATTTTAGATTTTAGTTAGGGATGTGAGAGTTTAAAAATTTTCATATGTAAATTTTTTAAAAATTAGTTAATAGTTATTTAGAAACTCTAAGAGAGTTTCAGAGATGTAGGTGCTCTCATGACATTATTGCTGTAAACATAATTTTTTGTAACATGATATTCAGCTACATATTATGTAAACCGTATTACAAATGAAGGGGTGTTTCATACTCATAAATTTATACATATTATGATTATTATAATTATAACTATGATTATGATGATTGTTAGTATTATTTTTTTCCCTATTCATTATTATGATTTTAATTCTCGTTAATAGGAATTGATAAATTGGCAATCAATAATGACAAACATCAGAATACGTCAAAATCTAAAAAAATATATATATCGGTTACTCATTTCTTTATCATTTAGATAGACCATGAAATTTGGTGAAATTTAGAAATGAAACGGCACCAGACTTGGTATAATATTCAAATTTGGAGAATATGCAATCTTATTTTTTTTTATTTAGATAAATATTGAGTAGGTTGTTACTATTGCCTAATAAATTGGTCATCAGCCATCATATTGTGTCATCATCATTATATATATATATATATTTTTCTTTTGAGGAAGTCATCATTATGTTATATCAATGTTACATAATATATTATCTCAATATCTCATGCCATTAGGCATTCTATTATATTAATAGAAAAATCTATAACTTCCCATTTGCCAATGAAAAGATTTTCAAAACATGGTTTAACATCAGATAATCTATAGATAACAATGTCATCTCACAGCTAACCTCTAACACACCAAAAACTTTGGCCTCTTAAATTCAAGACCACACTAAAGTAAGCTGTTAGAGTTGAATTTTCTTTCATTAATTTAGCCTGTTATGTCGGTGGGAAGAACCGGTTGAGATTAAAGGGAAGGGTATAAAACTCCTCATTTCGGCTGTCACCTCGAAAGGTGCGAAATTTGACCCACCAAGGCATGCCTCGGTCCTTTTTGGCCTTCACCACATCTACGGTGTTGTCCAGAATTACACTCACAATCATTCCAACCAATGGTGGCGACATGAATATTGTATTGAGAAATGCATTGAACTGCACAACAAAGAAACTCAGAAAATCAGTATGCTAGATGAACAAAAAAGTTATGTTATACCAAAGACTGATCCTAATCAATCATAATGATTGTTTGTGGAGGGGTTGGACAAGCAACTCCTTAACAACCTAGTTCTACTTCCTCCAAATTTAAAATTTGAAAAATAGCAAACATGAGTAGGACAGTTGCAAATTTTTGTTGGACACTAGTTTTGAAGCTCCTCCACAAAAGAGACTGTTTATGATGAAAATAGATTGCAATTTTGTGGACTATAAGGTAAGTGTTACTTTAATCGTGAAAGTCAATAGTTAAAAAAGTTAACCATATGTAGTAGCATGGGGAAATTTTTGGAAGACAGGTCCAAATGGTCTTCCCTGTATGTGATCTCTCATCTCTAGGATTGTTAATCACTGTGGTTTAAACCTGATAATTTTGTAGTACAAAATTTTGAAAATCAATAGATTCCTGTTTTGGGAATCTATTTAGGATTACAAAACTCTTCAACCAAAATAACTTTGCTGAAATATTTCTATAACCTTACTCTGAACCGTTGTACAACAAGCAAAGAAAGGAAAAGAAAAATACGTCCAATGCTATACAAATCCAGGGTAGCCCAACTAAAGGTGGGGCGTACAAATACTTGGATATTTCGTATTCTGCTAGCAGGGTATATTAGGAATACACTTTAAATTCTAAAATGTGAGGCTGTTTAACAACTAAAAATAAAGAATCTAACCCATCCAGCATTTGAACGAACAGGTCCTCTGCCAGAAGTCGCCAAAGTGTTGTCAAAGTATTGTGGGACTGATATGCCAAGAAATAATGAAAGGCCAACGATCATCAAATTTCGTATCGAATTCATATTGGTAAATTGTAAGAATGATATCCCCACAGATGCTGCACAATGCAAACAAGAACTTCTATGTTAATTATGGATTTAAGCAACTCACCGAAGCATAACCTAAAATCCACACGTGTTGAAGAAGGTATATTTGTAGTATAAGTGATCAGAAAAGGCATATGGTATGTCACCAGTCATTTTTGTTTTTGTTTTTGAGAAACTTGACAGTGGCTGTCAAGGGATATAGGTATGTCAAAAGGTTTTGTAAACATATATATTGTAAGCAGCTTTTTTTATGCTTATTTTGGTGGCCAATTCCTCTGATTAGAACACAAATAGAACAGTTACACTAGAGCCAGAAAAACTTAACTGATTTTTGCAATTGACAGACTAATTTATTTATTTTATGTTTTTTATATAAAATAAAAGTTTACATGGCATGGGTAGGTTTATATTTTTAATAAGAAAGAATCAAGTTTTAATGTATAGAATCTTGAAAGTCAGTGAAGTAAAATGTAGAGAAGTTTTTGAGGCCTGTGGTGCAATTTGTTGTTTATGCCTATGGTATAAGACATTGCTTAAATAATCTAGGAATATAAAAAACTTACCGACTAGGCCGAAAAGAACACAGTACAATGCTGCAAAAATCGGGAATGGTATTGATGCAAATACAGCCCCGAATTTTCCTGAAATGACATAATAATCAACCATTGCACTTTTGAAAGCTAAGAAATGTTTTGGTTCTCATCAAATCTCCATTGTGTAATTCTATTTTTGTCCTCTCAGATGTGAACATAGGACGTGCAGAAGACTTCAAACATTTTCCAAAGTTAAAGAAGTTTAGTGTAGAAGAATACCTAAGATTGAGAAGAATATCATGAAAGCAGCAGATATTTGCACAACTCTTCGGCTGCCTACTCGGGTAAATCCAAGAAGCCCCACATTCTCCCTTCAATTTGTTCATATATCTTTCAGTTAGACTAACTCATGCGACTTCCAAACATAGCAAAATCTATTTGGTAGTTGGTAGGGATTTTGTTCTCTTCATGTGAAGATAGGAAAAAAGATTGACCAATAAAAATTCTTACACGGAGACAGTTGAGCCGGTCAATGTTCCATAAAGGCCGTCCAAAAGAATTCCTACTCCCTACACATGTAGTTTTGTTACTAACTAAACATACAAAAGGATAAACAAACAAACATTTAATATGTCTTACTTGCCAACCGATGCCTCGGCTCAGAACATTAGCTGGAGGTGGCGTGGCAATAGCTAGTCGTGAGGCTGCCACGTAGCCACCAGTTGACTGAAATAGAAAAATGTAAACTGAATATATCCTCGCGGAGTTGAGAAATTTATTGAGTTCTTGTATGCTTTAAATCCAGAAATCTTATGCCTATTAGAGATATTGCTAATACTCAACACTTTCAAGGGGAACATATCAGATTAACAAACTGATGTAAAAGTAGAGGGAATACATAATTAATGGCTACCTCTGCAAGAGAAACAAGCACTCCTGCCATCATAGCAACTGCATGTCCAGCATTAAAAGTCGGTGCGCCCCATTGCAAAGGATATGGGAACTTGATCCTAATATAAATAACCAGTCCTTTTATATTCTTGTATGTTTAAGATCTCGGTTTCTATGAAAAGAGTTGAGCTAAATGTAAATCAATTATTGAGTGACGGGTACAAGAATTAGTCCATGTCAGCCATACCTGGTACTAGTACTTTTTACTAGATTCATTGAAAGTGTACTGTTTTCATTCACAGTTTTTAAAATCCATGGAGAAAGTAATTACCAAGGGGCAGAAGAAATGAGGTTGGCTCGGTCAGTACGGCAGTTGCTTTGGGTTCTAGCTGGTCGGTGGTTGTAAGCACCTGCACCTGTTAGAATAGTCGCAAAAACCCAAATCGCTAGCACCGATATCACAACTGGGAACCGCTCGAAAATTGGTATATCCTTAAATGGCCGGTAATTCTTCGCATACTGCACAAGTACAAGGTAGTGGAGCCCATTATTCAGGAAAAGAGCTGTCTTGAACAAGTATTCAATGCAGCATGACATTGGTGTGGATATCCTTGTGCTACTAGAAAACACAGGGGAAAAATTATCAACTCTACTGAAAGTTCATAATACCATATCTATGAAAATAATGAAAAATCAACTAGCTAAATTGATTAACAAGGGGTGGAGGTTTTCATTTGAGATTGGACATAAAAAAGAGTGGCCACACCAGTGTTTGTTGAATTTTGTAGAATTTGTTTGTATAAGAAATTTTGAGTAGGCATAGTACCTGGGACAGTCCAATAAGAAGTATAAGCATTGGAATTCCTATCTCCACGCAATCTCCAACCTGACAAAGTAGAGCAGTATTATTTTTCTTTTCTTCTTTTGTATAGCATTTCGTTTCAAATAGTAAACAAGAACTTCTATGTTAAACATTTCTTCTCCACGCAATTCTATTATAAGCATTGGAATTCCTATCTCCACGCAATCTCAGATCATTTTGTTTCAAATAGTACTTGGTTACAGACGCACAGACACATACAACGATTATGTAAATAATGACCCCAGCCAAATTTCCCATTTGTTCCTGAAGATTTCGCTGCATCTAGATTTTCCTGATTCCCAACCAAAGAGGTTCTGTGTACTGTAATTCCATATTTGTTCCAGAATTAAATAACCAAAGGGGTCCCCTGAACTATAACTTAAGCCTTCCAGCTTATGGAATTAAACAGGCTCTAGAGAGTTCCAGATTTGTTACAGAATTACTCAAACCAAAGAAGCAAAATATCAAATAGTTTTATACCGATGGAAATCCACGCTGAAAGAGACCCAGACCAACTAGGCCAATAACAGGAGCCAATCCTAGCGGGCTGAAAAACCTGAAATTAACCACACATACTTTACTCTTTAATGCTACAATAATGCACTCCTTCCCTAATTTCTTTATAATTTCACATGCTGTTTTCTTTTCTTCCTGTCCATGCAGGGATTAACCGAGGGTAACGGGTAATTCTGTCATAACCCTTCTCTTTTTACATGGTTGCTTTATTTTTCTTAATTTAGAAGGTTTCTTCATGAAAATAT
Organism: Carex rostrata; assembly: GCF_964058835.1. Taxonomy (NCBI): domain Eukaryota; kingdom Viridiplantae; phylum Streptophyta; class Magnoliopsida; order Poales; family Cyperaceae; genus Carex; species Carex rostrata. Next base: position 6,712,827 of record NC_135931.1, on the reverse strand, counting down.
CATTGATAATAGAATTATAGATACCTAGAAAAGACACCCCAAAGCTGGCTGAAACCAAGTACTATTTGTATGCTTGCGGCTATGATTACTGCTCCTTGAATTGCTTGCATTGTATGTATAAATCTCTATAAGAGAAAAGACAATTTATTACTGTCATATATCACCAGAGCAGTACAACACATAACAGGTACAGTACCTTTAAATTTGACAGATGACTGTAACCTGGGTTTGCTATCATGCAAAACAGATGAAAAACTTACATCACTTGGGGTCCTTTAATTTAAAGTTGAGAGCTGACTGGATTCTGGGTTTGCTATAATACAAAGCAAAACAGATGAAAACTTACATCATGTGGGTTGGCAATCTTTTGAAGGGATGAATCATCAATGATGTAAAGGATTGGTATGACATAAGCAAAAGAGCCTCCAATAACAGTTGGTAGTCTGGTACCGAATAATGCTTGTAGGAGGGTATTTAAGCCCGATACAAATTGTAGTGTTTGAATAACGCGTATCTTTTCTCCCTGTACTAGAGTATATTAATTGAGACAAAATAGGCAAAGAAAGATTGTGCAAGGTCCATACAGTGCATACCAGTTGCTGCCAGCCATACCAATCTGTACAATGAAATATTGGTTGATCCTTTTCTTTGTTTCACGTGTGCTCATATTTTGGTTTTATAAATAGGAATAGAAAGCATAGTACTGGTACTGGCATCTGCTTGATGGAACATGTACTTGAAAGTTACAAACTAATTGGTTTAATAGGTAACATGTGTGGTAAGCAGAAGTCTTACATCAGTCCCTCCCATTAAAGGCACGAGCAAGGTAGGAATCATGACAGTGGTACCGAGCATAAGAAGGTAATTCTGAAATCCCAACAAAATAGTTTCAGCTGAAAAAAGTTAGAAGTTCACAATGAGAAATACCGTACTGTTGAGAAATAATTGGGAATTATGAGATGTTAAACCTATATTATAATCTGTTCAGATATTATGGTAAATTAGGCAAGTACATTCTCTAGGCGTCTCTGACATAATTTTTTAAAATATATTATAGAGACTTCCTCTATATTTTTTTTCTCAAGAAATTTAGGGAATTTGACAAAAATCTTTTAGATGTATATTATTTATATTTACAACCTACTGTTGCCATTGGCTGCACAACAAAATTTTAATTGTCTTATACTTAAATACTTTTTTACTAATAAAAGATCACACCACAATTATTACATCAAGTACCTTTTATTTTCAGTGATTCTGATGTATAAAAAAGATCAAGCATATCTGGTACCATTTATACTGTCAATTTGCATTTAAGAAAGAGACCATGAGTCAAAAAAATTTCCTCTCGAATCAAAGTATATTAGAATAGTAAATTAATTGTTTTGTTGGTCATGCCTACCCATAAAAGGTATGAAACCACATCTATTCAACAAGATAAAAAATTACCACCAGCTCATTCATCTACTGTACTCAAATTAAAGATTCCTGTTGTTCAATGACAATAATAAATGGCTCGTCTTCACATGAAAAGAAATTATAAAGGGATCAACACAAAGCCGTTTCTCTATTCTTGTTTTTTTTTAACATAGTGAGGTGTCTCCTCACTGCCTTCTTATTGACACCAAACGTTAATGAATTCAAAGTACCACATGCAGGTACTTAAATCACAATGTTTCTTTTCTCTATTCTTGTAATAACTTTTCTTCCATAATTTCACAATTACGGATGAGTTCAAGAACAAAAATAATACAACCGCTATTTCTTTGCCCAACTTTTGACCTGACATCAACTCTGGGTTTCTTCCTTTTTCTTTATTGTTTGACAAACTTTCAGTAAAATTGAAAAGCACAAGAAGCATTATAGGCATGTTTATAGTCTTAATAAGATTCTACTCTTCACGTTCCATATTATGTGTGCTCTTGAGCATTGTAGAATTTTTCAGAATAAAGAACTCACATTACATATAAACTTATTGATTTTCTTTTAGGCCCTGAAAGGAGGTCCTAAGACCAACCAAAAGCATAAAATCCAGTATGTAGTTACAAGATGGTCATGAAACTTCAATGGCCACATTGTTAATTAGAACTAACAAATTGATAGTTTTCTCTTTTCGAAGGCATGTTTTATGTAGCAGGCAGATACCGGGTCCTTACACATACTATGAAAGGAGGACCTTTTCTGCCGATACCGGGTCTTTACTCTTACTATGAAAAAAGGGCCTCTCTTGTTCAGTTGGTCCAATCTAATCCATCGTGGATCGGCTCGACATGAAAATGAGGACCAATATCTACTATAGATACATATTATATTTTTTTTTATATTCAAATCAAAAGGAATTTTTTTTTTCCGGCTAATACTGGAAATGTATATATTAAAATGAAAACTTTGTCTTTTCGGAGCTTGAATTGAACATCAATTTCGAGGATATAAAGACCAAAGGAGAAACAATATATTTCTTTTTCTCAGAATACGCAAGTACAAAGAGGCATGTGGATGAGAGAGCATATATGTCCAATATATGTTAAAGTAGAGGTTTGCTAAACCCCTAACGGGTTGAGCCCGTTTTGCCCGACCCGTACCCGTTACCCGTGGTACCCGTACCCGTTGCCCGGGTACAGACGGGTAGACGGGTACGGGTAATAAACGGACCGGACACCCCTATTTTGAAAAAAACCCATTGTACCCGTACCCGTCTACCCGCCAACCCGTACCCGCCTACCCGTACCCCTATACCCGCCTACCCGTACCCGTCTACCCGTACCCGTTACAAAATTTGAATTTCAAAATTTTTTTGGCGGCACCCCTATAGAATTCAGATCCAGTGCAATACCTGACTTAGTAGAATGAGATCTGAGGCATCAATTTTAATTTGGCATGAATCTCAAAACGGACCCCTATATCTAAACTCCATCCATCCATGTCCTTTAACTTGGCACGAATCTCAAAGCATAAAAATTCAGAAAAAAACAGAAAAGAAAAAAAAAAAAAAAAAAAACCCGCCCGTACCCGGGGTACCCGTACCCGTCAACCCGCAACGGGTACGGGTAATAAACGGGTAGGGTAGAGGTTTTGGGAAAACTACCCGTCTACCCGTTGCGGGTTGTACCCGTACCCGTCCTACCCGTCTACCCGCCCTACCCGTTACCCCTAACGGGTTACCCGGAACGGGTCACGGGTAACCCGTTAGCAAACCACTATGTTAAACCAAGCTAGCATAACGACGAGAAGTTCTTTTTTGGGGGAATAACAACGACAAGTTGAATGGCCTATACAAGCAATTGCTATAAATTTCACCGTTCAACCCTTTTTTTTCTCATATTTCTTAGTAGGCTTATAACTTTTTTTTCTTTTCAGTGTGAAGACTCCAGTTTTAGGGAAGGACACAAAAAACCCATAAAGGTTCCCCTCAAAATACACGACGAAGATCAAATGAGGAGGGTTTGGGGTGTCGGTGTTGGTGGGAAGGGGGAGGAAGAGAGAGAGAGAGCTTACGCCATGGTGGGTTGGAATCTATACAGTACTCCAAATCCTGGAGCTGCTCCATGGGAGGGTTAATGATGCTAATATCCGCCATGAGAGAAAAGGAGAGATGCAGAGAAAGAGAAAGAGAAAGAGTAGTAACTGTATATAGTGTCAGTCTGAAGACTCTTTATCTCTAGTTGGAGTGTGAAGTGAGATAGAGAGAATCAGAGAAGTGGGGGAACCCGCTTTTTAGACCTTTTTTTTGGTTCTGTTTGAAATTTTCTTTTCTGTATTGGAAATCGGAACCATCAACTTCAAAATAAAAACGGGTTCTTTTGTCTGATGCTGAGTCGCTGACGGTTTTGGGCATGGAGAACAATATCGAAACTACCATCCACGCTCTCACTTCGTCTCTGAGACTCTGACGGTTTCCAGCCCATAGGGCGTTTTTTCTTTCAAGCCCTCTTTTCATTTTTAATTAGTACTTTTTGTACTTTTCCCCCGATTGTTTCAAAATATAAATTCCTAAATATAGTAGACGTGCTTGTAGCGAAATTAACATCCCCTCAGGTTATCTGACTATTGAAACGGACGGTCCATAATTGTTTTTTTTTTTTTTAACTTGGTATGAATCTCAAAGCACAATAATACTATCCATGCGCTATCTCCGAATAGGCATTGGCTGAGAGTAAATCTAGACCGTTCATTTCAATTTGCTTTGGCTGAGAGTAAATCTGGACCATTTGTTTTAATTTGCTTGAGTCAGGTACCTGGGAGGATACGGATGCCATGTAACGTCCTTTGAAATCTTATGAAAAGTTCCATTGTGGATTTTAAGCTATTTTTTTTTTTTTAAACTAAAAACTTGATCGGGGAATGGTAAAAATAATTCTTTTTTGTTTGGTCAAAGACAAAATCTAATGGATGATTGCATATTGTACTAATAAGAATAGAGACTATTCGGGTGCGTTTGGATGAGGCAAAGAATAGTACTAATTCTGGTTAGCTACTATTCTGAACTACTATTTTACGTTTGGATGTGTTGGGTTAGCAAAAATAGACTATTTTTTGTTTGTCTTTTGTGGGTTAGCATGCTACTAACTCTAAAAGTTGGATTAGCTCACTATTCTCACTAACCTAAGTCTTCATCCAAACAATAAATATTTTTACATAAATAATATTTTTACTATTTAGAATAGCTAGAATAACTGTTATTCTCTATTCCTCGTAAATATTGGAATAACTACTTTTCAGAAGTGTGAATAAAGAAAAAAATATTTCCTACTCAGATTTCCACCAATATAATCCCAAAATGACAAAGTTGACGCTACTTCTGCTATCTCCACGTTGTGACAATTTATTTGAGGTCTCACTTATCTATCTTTTCTCTTAATTAGCATCTTGTTAACACTATTGTTTATTAATTATAGTTATTTACTATTCCAAATGTACATTCCAAACAATTTTTTTATTAATCTAAATAGCATCATTCTCGTTATAATATGAAAATCACTATTTTTTTTCTCTATTCTCATCTACTAATTTTAAATTTCGCTATTCTAACTCTCATCTAAATATATTCTAGAGAAATAGCCAATATTAGTTAGCAAACTCAATAGTAGATATAACAGTAAATCATCAAACTCTAGTATATATTAATTTTGCATTCTCCTGAAATGGATTATTTTTTAATGTAAAGCAGAAGATATGTTATTAAATTTAATTATTTTGCCATTCATCAATAAATGTATTAGCAACCATGCCATTTACTCGAACACTACCCTCTAAGTCATTTCAAGCAACCAACATATAATATTTTTTTTTGAATGAGAAGGTTGGAATCATCAAGCCATCCAACACTTTTTTTTAACTTTTGTTATTACAACAAAGAATTTTCTCAATCTATATTTCTATAACTTTTCACATTAGATATGACATGTGTCTAAGTGTCTTTGCCACTAATCAAAGATAATAAGGACGGATTAATTGTCATTGTTCTTATATTTTCTTCTTGAGGAAAGTTGCTTAATATTAATTTCTCTTCTGCTAAGTACGTTGCTATATTATATATCAAGATAATAAGGACGAGTCATAATTTATGTGGATGGTCTATTCTGCAATTAAAATTTTATGTACATTAAATCTTAGCTTAAATTTAGATTTACTTATTTTTAAATGACAGATAAATATTTGCCAACAATAGATCAAATTAAGTTTAGATTCGGGATTATATATAAACTATATTTTTCATCTCTTAATACGGTGAGTTGACGAATACATTAATATTTTTTAATTCAAAAGGAAAGTATCCAATTCCTTTATATAATATAAATTATAGTCATATGATATATATGTTAAGACGAAATGTATATAATAATTTGAATGCGTACTCGAATAATTAAATTTATATATTCCGAACTGTCTAATAACAAGAGACAACAATATCTTACATGCTTTCATACTTTTATAATTGAGTATGGGATTCTTTTCGACCTTAACATTGTTGGGTTTTGTGGAACGGTTCAAAACCATTTAATTAGCTTAAGCTGCGGAAAGAGTAAAACAAAAATTTTTACATCTAACTTAAGCTACGGATTAAATGAATCAAGAAGATTCGTTTAATCCTATTTACAGATCTACTCCATAATTGATTTCCTAAAGCATTAAATCTATTTACAAATTAAATAGATTAATATAACAATTTATACCTTGATTCCAAATCTCAGTTGGAATGCAGACTGAGCGAGTAGAGCCTCACCAGGGATGGAATCGACTCGCAGTATCACACGTGTGATACCTCTATTGGTTATCCACCAGGACTAACCGGAGAGCGATTTACTTCTTCTGCCAGAAATACCGTAAACCGCGGAATTCTGCAGAAACACTATTCATCGAGAAAATAATGAAATAAATATATTTGTGTCCCGAAGTAACTCGGTTTTGCTTAAAAGCTAAACCGCAGGATTACACAAAATATATTATTTCCTAATCTCGAAATAACCGAAATCAAGGAAGAGAGAAAAACCGATTAACAAAGTAATCAGATTAACACGTGAATTGGCAAATTTTCTCTCTACCCTCACCCCTCTATTTATAGTGTTTTGAGGAGGTTCGCAAAAGACCAAAATACCCCTCAAAACAAATCTATTTACCAAAAACCCTTGACACCTCATCCTTTAATATGTGAAAAGACCAAAATACCCCTTCCACACCCTTCCACACTCTTCTCCATGCTTCTACACCCCTAAGGTGTCATGCAAGGTGGCATAGGTGTGAAATGACCATTTTGCCCTTGGCCCATTAAGGCATGAATAGTAAAAGGCTTTGATTTTGGGCTTTGACTTTGGGCCTTTAATTTTAATTAAGGCTTTGATTATTTTGGACTTTTAAACCCATAATTCAAATCCATAATTAACAATTAAAATTCCAAATCATATATATATAATTGTCATGTACAATTATATTTCTTTTCGGTTATTGTTCGGTAACTTTTATACAACGTAACGTGTACGTTTATAAATTAACCGTTGTTTCTGCTTGTCATTCTAAATGACATTTATAATTTAATTATATCACGTATAATTAATTATAACCATCTTAATATTAATTATAATCAATTTATAATTAATCAGTAAGATTCTCCGAGTAGCTCCTATATGGTGTGACCCAATAGGATCTGTGTTATGTTGGTAAACAGAGTTAAAACTGTTTTAACTTCTGTTAGTCATGGGTGGCATCTGGCAACACATCATGACCATCCAATTACACAGATGATGCTGTACTGTACAATATCACGATCCAGTAAACAATTTACTTGTGTCAGTTCTTCTGTCTCATAGCTATCAGATCAGTTTTAAGGTAGATATGTGTCATCCTTGTTAACTGTATCTTTTCTTGATCTTGAGTAGATTATCAAATATAATTACTCTTGTAATTATACCGCATGCAGATAATCTAACTCTATCAAGGGGCCCAGTGATGCTATAGCTCGTATAGAGATACGAGGGACAAGTAGTATTCTTGGCAGACTATCACTTCCTCAGCTAAGTTATATATATGGAAATGCTACCGTTATGGATGCTTTTTACGGACAGCGTTAGATAACACTTACTCATATATATTTCTTAGTGGGAACGATAAATACCTCATACTGTAGAACTTTGACACTGAATGAAAACATAAATGACACGAACACAATTCTATTTAATGTTTCATTCGGGGTCTGTCAAATACCATGTTCCTAGAACATGTATCCATGTGATTAAAATGACATCTCGTGTCAGGTGGTTTGTAAAACTTAACCATCTTTTAATCCACATGCTAACCTTATCGCGGTAATTAGTGTTCCTGCTAATTACCTTGGTCAGTGACCTTTTAAGAGTATATATTATCTATATTATGGAGTTTCACAATTTCAGTCATGAACTCGAAATGATCCACAAATGCAATAATACTCAAGGCAACAAAATGATATATAAATAAACATTCAATTCATGAACAAAGCTTTATGATTAACTTATCGTATTATTGACTTCTAGATTATTAGAAACTAACAAACATATGTTATTAGTGGAAGAAAATTAACTTGTACTCACTTCGAAAAAAATAAGGTTATTTTTTTAAAATTAACTTGTACTCATATGTTATTAGTACGAGATTCTTTAAAATTAAGGCTAATTTTTTAAGTTCACTTCGAAAAAATATATATATATATTAAAAATGTTTAATTTAAAGAATAATTATTTTAGTACCCGCGCTACAGTACCCGCACTTAGAGGAATAATGTATTATGATTTCCCACTAATTATATAGTCTCAACTAGTTATTATTCTAAAATCCCAACAACATCATTTCTCTATGGTCCCCACTAATTATATAGTTTTCCTTTTACAATCCCCGCACTCGTTCTCGTGTCAACCTTTTCTCTAACAAAAATAGTTGACTTCACAGGAATAAATACTTCAATGCATAGATATAAATACTTTTAGTACTTAGATATTAATACTTTTAGTGTCATGTGTAAAAAATACTTAGATATGTATACCTTTGTAGTTATAAATACTTAGAAAATAAGATATTAACACTTAAAAAAATATCAATACTTTGATGTGTGACTTGTTATAATTATCCTTTTTCGAGTTCTCCAATCATTCCCGCGTCAGCCTTCCTCTAACAAAAATAGTTGACCTCATACGTATAAATACTTCAGTGTATAAGTATAAATATTTTCTTTTTTTGAAGGACATAAGTATAAATACTTTCAATACTTAGATATTAATATTTTTAGTGTCATATGTAAAAAATACTTGCAAGTATAGATATAAATACTTGTACGACGAGGTATAAATACTTGTGCGACGACGAGTCTGAAAGTACGTTATCATGGATCTAATTTGAAATAAAAAAATTACGTAGATATTAATAATATGAAAAAAATTAAAGTTGTGGAGATTTTGCAGTCCCTGCAGGAAGTTATCTTTTTGCATTTAATTTTCGGTGGCCCCCCGCAGGTACAATGCGAGTACTATTATCTTCGCACTACAGTACCCACACAATAAATAATTGTTCACCTCATAGCTATAAATACTTCCGTACATAGATATAAATACTTCCGTGCATAGATATGAATACTTTAGGAAAATAATTCGAATTGTGGAGTTTTTGCGATCTCCACAAAAAGTTATTTTTTCACATTTAATTTTCGGTGGTCCCCTGCGGGTACAGTGCAAATACTTTAGCACAGGTATTGTTATCAACTTCCTAATTTAAATTAAAATAATTTATATGAAATATTAAATCAATGATACAAAAAAAAATTATAGACAAAAATTGATATTTTTTCGATATATTGAAGATATATATAATAATAAACAACACAGTTAATATATTGAGAAAATTCTAGACAAAAATATATATTTTTTGATATATTGAAAACGTATACAATGATAAACAACAACCGTGTAGTAATTCAACCGAGAAACAAAATGATAGTATTTTTTGAAAAGTTATGCTGCACAGTGGGTACATCAAACACACACCTCATAAATGAGTACTGAGAAGCATGATACAATTAGACACATCTAATTTAAAAGTGATAAGATACTTAACCAGACAGTTAAAAATATAATAATGTGACATGGATCTTTTGATTTTCACCGGAATTTCCCCCGAATTTCGCCTCTGAAGCCTTACATTACCCACTAAGGGCGTGTTCGGACGTCAGTTTTTTTTATGGGAACAAGTGGGTTTGGGGCTGAGTTGAATTATAATCCTATAACACCGTTCGGATGGCTGGAATTTTTCCAAAATATTCCCATCTGTTTTTCATTTGTTGGGAATATCTAAGCTAAAATGGTGGGAATAAATTTATCTAGTCCAACTTCATTTTTTTTTTCCCAAACACTTGAGCTGCTACTTTAATCTCTCTTTAATTGTTATTTAGTTGTAACTGAATATATATATATCATGCTTTGAGTTTATTCATAATGAAAAATACAAAGGGAGTGCATCTTCTTATTATTAAATACTTCTCATTTAATAATAAAATATTTGTATTTATAAAATAATAATTAATAAGTAATGTTTTGTAATTATTTAATCTATTTATTTAATTTTATTATTGATAATTTTATTGATCAAGAAAATTGTATAATATCAAACATTTAAACATATATATGAGGATAACAAGCTCATATGCGTTCAGAACCATTGTATTTGAAATGAACTATTTAAAACATATGAGTTCAAATTACCTGTACGATTATTAGGCATAATTTCTTACTTTCAAAAACATTTTTTAATTTTTTTTATAAAAGATAAGTAGAAACAGTTTTTAATTAGTGTTTGTTTGTTTTCTAATTTTTGTAATTATATATTTTAAATGCTTGTTTGTTTGTTTATAAATGTTTATTTTTTGTAAATGTTTTTAAATGTTTATTTTTTGTAAATATTTTTAATTGTTGTTTTCTTATTTTTTTAATGTATTTATAAATATTTTCTTATTTTATTTCTACCATTCTAGTAGAAATTTTTATTAGAAATGGTTCATCTTTTTTATACTATTATTTAATCAATTTTATTTAATTTTATTAATATAATTTTAAAACAAATTATGTTTACCAAATGTTACAATTTACAACCCATTAAAATATTAAATTTACAATATATTATTGAATTATATACTATTCAAAAACAATAATTAAATAAAAAAATATTTATAACTAAATTAAAACAATTAAATAAATATACATATTTAAAACAAATAAAGATTTCCCACAATTAATCCCATGATACAAATGAACACTCATTTTCTCGTATTCTCATAATTAATCCCGTGCATTTCGTACCCGTGGGTTCCCACTTTTTCAAAAGTGAATTCTCATTCCCATTCCTATTCCCATTCCGTAATCCCGTGACATCCGAACACGCCCTAAATATGATATTATTAAGAAATGTGTGCAACTGCGCCGCTTCATTCACACTTGCACTGTTGCACACGAAGTTTACACCAACCAGATTTAACGCCATTAATTCATGCAAAGTACAAAAAGGTAACAGTTGAGCACTCAGCCGTTTCTGACATGGCAGAAATCAGATCCCAAATTGTTCAGATGCCATCCGTTTCTATCTTCCTGGAGACGATTCCTCACCTCCATTATATTCTTTATAAAAATTTCGAAATTTAGTATTTGTCTTTCTAAAATTCATAACGATTGTATTTATTCTTCTAAATTAAAAAAAAAGCACAGGTTTACACACAATTTGTTATCTTTTTCTATTAGAACTAATTTAAATGTATTAAGTTCTTATTTTATTTTTTCTTAAAAGATATAAAAAGTATGTCTCGTGTGAAAAAAATATTCAGTCTTTTAAAAGATAAATTGAAATTTTTATAAATTTAAGATATGTTCTAATAGAAAAAGACAATTGAGTAAAAATTTAAATTTATCAAAATTTTGAACAATAAATATGATATTATGTACTTTCTAAGAGAATACATAATTTTAATATTTTTGAAAGATATCATGAAATTTCTCCTTACTAAATGGCACATTCAACTGTAAAGGTCTAGGGCTGGCAAAAAAATTCGAGGTTCGTGATTCGATTCGGGTTTGATTCGGGTTTGATTCGAGTTTAATTCGATTCAAAATGTGTTCGAATTGAAATGAACCCAACCAGGTTCGGTTCGAAATTAATTCAAACCAAACCCAAACCTAGCCTGGTTCGATCGAAATGGGTTCGATCATTTTTATGGTTCGAATCTCATAATAACATCGGCCGTCCATTTACTTGATGAAATTAAAATCCAAGATAGAGAGTCATAATTTAACTTAGCCGACACTCCCTCGCTCTTAAATCTCAATAACCTAGTTCTCTCTCCACCTCTCCCTAACTCACTCTCCCTCTAGCTCTAAAATCTAGCTGACGCTCTCGGCGACTGGCTGTCTCTCCGGTTGTCACTCCTCTCTCTGGCCTAGATGACTGCCTCTTATCTCTCTTCGGTCGTCTCTCATAGTTCATACCAGGAAAGCCGTCTCTGATGTATTTTTTTATGAACAATTTTTCAACTTAAAAACACTCATTTCATAGTTCATACCGGTAAAAGGAAGCCATGTGAATTGTCCTGCGAGAAAAAATTAATGTATAAACTACCGGTATAACTAGGACTGCTAAAAAATAATTTAGTTCGTGATTCGATTCGGGTTCGATTCGAAAAATGTGTAGTTCGAAATGGGTTCGGTTCGAAACGAATCAAACCAGGTTCGGTTCGAAATTAATTCAAACCAAACTTAAACCTAAGGTAAGTTCGGTTCGGTTCGGTTCGTTGCCACCCCTATAAAGGTCAACCAAACTTGAATAACATTAAAATAAATATCCATATTTTCTTCGGTAACATGTTACCACGGTCTAATTTAATAAGTTGTGATATAGTGAACTATTCAATAAGTTTGAAAAAAAGAAGAAGCAAACAACATATTAAAATTTAGGACTATTGTGCTTATTATATACATTTTTCTTGCTTATTTGATGATTAAAATATCTGTCTGTTAAATCTGAGTAGGTGTTGTTGACCTACCTCTAGTTGCACTAAAACAGTGGAAAATTTTGAACAAGTTTAAGTTTGTATTAAATCGATTTAATAGTTTAAACTGTGTTTAAAAAAATTAAGCAATCTAAGCAGCTTGGATTAATATTTCTTAAAGAACCTCTAATAAGCAATCTAACAAGTTTAAGATTGCATCAGTTAATTTTAGTTCAGCAAATAAAATACAATTTTAATTTCTAACACTCTGTTTTATTATGATAGACTAACAAGATGCAAAAAGCTGAAAATGATTGAACTATTGAGTTCTATTATTTTCGTAGCAATACTTTAGGTGATAAATATGAAATTGTGGTGCTATAAGAGAACCTAGCTTGTTTGTTTTGAATTTGATAATATTAGATTCATAATTTTTCAGCATTGAATAATTCTAGCGTAAATGTTAACTTTTTTACGGTATAAGCATTCAATGTCTAGAAAAATATTGTTTGTACTCAAAATAAAATCACAGATGTATAAAAATTCTCAATTATTTGAGTCAAGATGTCTATCGAATTTAAGTTTAGTTATAAATTAACAATTTTATCATTAAAATATATTAAATTACTTGACAAAATGCTAAATGATTTAAAATCTGTTCAAAATTTGATACACCCGTTATTTAAGAAAATTAAAACACATCTATAATTTTAACTTTTGAACAATATTTTTAAAAAGATTAAATAAATGTACTTATAAAAGAGAAAAGGTATTGTACCCCGAGCATCAATCCCCCGATAATCCCCGTAACGAACTTAACACATTGTGGATAAGGTTTGGTTAAGCTTTTAACGGTTCGCAATTCTCCTCAATCTCTCATTCTCATCTCTCCTCATTTTCAGAAAATTTTCTCGTGACTCTCTTCGAGCTCGGTTTCCAATTTCTCCGGCGATCGCCTCCGTCCCGACCAAATCGCGTCCTTCCTCCCCTCCTCACCTCCTCACCTCCTTCCTCTTACCGGGTCGGGTTTGGTCGGGAACCACAACCCGCAATGGTGGCCACCACAAAGACAACTACCGCTTCTCTACCGCCAGATCCCATCCCTCCACCATCCAACGGCCACGATCTCCCCTCCTTCCCCATCCTAAAACCTCGCTCCAAGCGCCGGCCAGCTAAGTTCCCACCTCCGTCGGATAAGGCTTCGACGGTCACTAATGTGGTAGAGGTGCTCGAGGAACGGCCGTGGAACCTCAGGTCGTGCCGTGGCTCAGTACATGGCCCACCTCAAGAAAGGAGTAGCAGTGGCCTCGATTCTCTGTGCCGCTCACGATTGACGAGATTGAAGAGGATATCTATTATGTAACAGGATCCCGACCCCGCATTGTGCAGAAGCAGATCCCTCATTCATTGTTGCCTCGTGCTGTGGTTGTCATGCCGCGCATTGGGGAACACTTTCAAGGGTTATCTAATCGACGCAATCCTGTACTTCATCCATTCTTTAGAGATGAGGATGGTGAGCTACGATTAGGGATACGTAGAGCTGGTCAACTTAAATATACAACTTCATTTCCAGTACTTCACAACCAAAGTTCAAATCATGGTACATTGGCTACCGTGTCACATGCTCTGTATACCAAAAGTGTGTTTAATATTTCCTATAATCCAAAGTTAGTTTCTTTGCTGGTACAAAGTTTCTCTTATTTTGCTGTAATAGTGTAAAAAGTAAAAACCATAACCAATGTATGGAACATATGAAACTAAAAGCTCTGTAATCCAAAGGCATGTTCCAAGAAATATCAGCAAATCTGACCCTAATGTGTCTTTCTGTAAGAACATATGGAACTAAAAGCTCAGATTAAGCCGAACTGATGTTGAGATGGTTTGTTCATGTGAACTAGATTTCAGTTGCTTCATTATGAATAAGTCAGGGCACTGACCAATTTGAAACATTGTTTTGACTTTCGACAGTTTGATGTTAGAAATAACCAAATATATGCTGCTCATTACTTTCAAATAAGATCATACCAGAAATGTCAGATGACTTGCAAGTTATATATGGTGCACCTAGCACAATATAAATCTAGAATTATCATAGCATTATACGTGAATCATCACGTAGCTGTGGAAACTTAATATTCTTCTCTTCAAATTCCTTTTCTTTGAAAAAATTATTTATAGAGCAATGTGATAAGGTTTATGGACCATTAGAAATAGCATCTAGATGTTGATTTAAAAAAATAAATTGAAAAAGGTAAATTATGTCTATATAATTCTTTAATTAGATTTACAAGATTCTGACTTATGTCTACATAATTCGTTTAATCAGGGGCATCAGCATAAGCGAGGTCTATATGAAGGTACATTTCGGGTTTCCAAGATTATTGGAATAATTTTGCTACCGAACCGGTACATATTAAGGTACAAGGGGATTACATATTATGGTACAAGGCACTGTCATCGAAGCTGTTGCAATGGTAGATTGATTCTTGCTCCAGCTACTGGTAACGAGATCTTAGAGGCATCCACACTGTAGATTTTCATTGTATGGATGTACTGACAGATGGCATTACCAATTATTTACAAGGGTTCTTTTGGTTTTTTTTCCTGGGGCGTCATCAGTCCTTTGCAAGGGGTTTTGTGTTTTTTTTCTTTTTTCTTTGAATATTTCTAGGGTCAAACTTCTTAGACTGGTATCATCGAAATGATTTACACCTGGTACATATAAGGTAATTTTTCTAGTAATAAAGAAACACACAACAGCTAAGATGCTAAGAGCTTTTACCTTGTATCAAAATGGACCTTTTTGGACTTGAACACTTGAGATCATTTTAGGTTTATAAGATCCTTGTACTTAATATAATTCATGTATTATGTTTACATAATTTCTTGATGGCTATTTGGAGGTGATGGTGTTGATGCCAGAGGGGCGGAATTGTGTCACCTTCACCGGTCACTCCATCTTAGAATCAAAGAGAGAGAAAATTTGAAAACATTTGTGTTATAAGTAGTGTTATGTTATACTTCTTCATTATTGCTTTGATTTGTATGAAATGTTATGTTTGGTGAAAAATATTTATGTACTTAATATAATTCATGTATTATGTTTACATAATTTCTTGATGGCTATTTGGAGGTGATGGTGTTGATGCCAGAGGGGCGGAATTGTGTCACCTTCATCGGTCACTCCATCTTAGAATTAAAGAGGGAGAAAATTTGAAAACATTTATGTTTTATAAGTAGTGTTATGTTATACTTCTTTATTATTGCTTTGATTTGTACGAAATGTTATGTTTGGTGAAAAAATTTGAATTCTCTTTTACATTTTAAAAATAAAATAAATTATTGAAAAAATTTAAAAATTAAATTTTTTTTTACCGGTTTATAGGATTAAACGAAACTATTTACAAAGTTATGTAGTAAGGTTTACAGAATTTAAAATAATTAAAAGTAGTATCTAGAAGGAGATTTGACAAAAAAAATTTAGAAGAAAAGTTTTTTAAAAAAAAATTGAAAAAAAATTTTGAAAAAAAAATTTGGAAAAAAATTTTGTTTGCAGGATTCGTTGAATTAGTTTACAGGATTTAGTATTAAAGTTTACTGAATTTGCTCCATTAGTTTACAGGATCTTTGAAAATAACTGGGGGATTTTTGGAGGACTGGAGTTGGGGGATCTTTGAAAGGTAACGTCCCCCGGGCTACATTCCTCTGAAAATCTCCATGTATAAAAGCCTTCCCTTTTTAGCTCAATTCTGACGCGCTTTCAATTGTCATAATTTCAAGTATAATATGTATGTTCACAGAATAATATGTGTATATTTACAGGATAATATGTGTATGTTTACAGGATAATATGTGTATGTTTACAGGTTACTATGTGTATGTTCACAGGATAATATGTGTACGTTTACAGGATACTATGTGTATGTTCACAGGATAATATGTGTATGTTCACAGGATAATATGTGTATGTTTACAGGATACTATGTGTATTTAGAAGGAGATTTGGAAAAAAAAAATTTGAAAAAAAATTCGAATTCTTTTTTACATTTTAAAAAAATAAAATTTGAATTTTGTTTTTTACCGGTTTATAGGATTAAACGAAACTATTTACAGAGTTATGTAGTAAGGTTTACAGAATTCAAAATAATTAAAAGTAGTATCTAGAAAGAGACAAAAATTTTGAAGAAAAATTTGAAAAAAAAAATTTTGAAAAAAAATTTTGAAAAAAAAATTTTGAAAAAAAAAAATTTTGAAAAAAAAATTTCAAAAAAATTTGAAAAAAATTTCGAAATTTTTTTTTGGAAAATAAAAATTCCGAATAAAAATTTCAAAAATAAAGTTTTGAAAAAATAACTCAAATATTTTTTAACATATTTTTGTTTACAAAGTTTTAATGTAGTCGATTAGTTTTTAGTTTTGAAAAGCTGTTAGATATCTTCTAGATGTGGTCTTGGTCAAAGGTTTAAATTTGGTCCCAGTCAAAGTAGTTAAAGTGGTTAAAGTGGTGGTTAAAGTGGTAGTTAAAGTGGAAGTTATTGGGGACCACACATAATTAAAAGTTTTATGTTGACAGGATTTATTGAATTAGTTTACAGAATTTAGTAATGATGTTTACAGGATTTAGTATTGATGTTTACAGAATTAGTCTGGGAATTTTTGAGGGACTAGAGTTGGAGGACTATTAGCTGCTTCCCTGATAAAATTCAAATGTGTGTAAAAAGTAAAAACTATTCCTTTATTGATAACTTGTATCTGTCTATTCGGAGTTTCGGACATAAATTGAAATCCGCTGAAATTCCATTTATGAATTGCAGGATACTGAAATCTCACCGAGAAAAGTAGAATTTCAGGATCCTAAAATATGGACTGAAATTTCAATCGATTTGAACTCTTTAGACAGATAATCCTGATATGCTCAGTCTCTCACAACTTTTTCTGTTGAGATGCTCTTGCCATCAAATATGTGTCCTTTGTATTACTTCAGATCTTAGATTTGAAATATCTACTAATCCGAATCCGGATCAATTTCGACCCATTTGATTTGAATCTGGACCAATCCAACTCCGCTTGTAATGCACATAAATATTTGTGTCAGTATAGATTGGACGCTCCGGATTCGTTCTCCTGAAGCATACGATTTGAAATCCCTGGCTATCTCCATAATTCCGAAACAAGAAAAATCTAACAGGCAGTTCTCTGTTAGAAATGGAGATGATCATGACCCTTCTTAACTGTGAACTGCTGCATTTATTTAAATAAATAACGAAAGAACAAAACACAGGTCCAGCGGAGATTCTGACAAGGCAGATGTCGGGCCCACCTTATCGTGGTAATTTAAATAGTTTTTTTTTTTTTTTAACAATTCTCAGTTCTCACGGTCGAGGGAATTTCAAATGGACCCGGCAATTAAACCCGTGTTTAAATAATATCTCCAGTTTGTATCTTAATTTTTTTTCCTCAATTTTCACGCATTTTAAACTCTCTCTTTCTTTTACGATTTTTTTAATTTGCTTAATTTTCTTAATTATTATTCAGTATCTTAAAGTTCATGACTCGGTTATTTGACAATTATTCCTTTTGTATCCGTATTTGAATTCATAATTGTAGATTATTTGACTTTAAATTTTAACATCCATTTAACCATTTACCATCTGTATTAGTATTATCTCATTGAAAATAAATACAATTTTAATTTAACATTATCTGCTCCTTTCACATTCCTGAATGCATACAAACAGCAATATTTAGGTAAGAATCCAAAAGTAAGATATAGAAATAATATTTTCAGTCTTTATTATTATTTTTAGAGAAATGTTCTGATCTCCAAGCTATCATACCCGAGCGCATCCCCCAAGTAGTTTAACAGAAAAAACTTTCATATTGTCTAACTTTCATTTCCAGCGCTAATATTCAAACATTTAAAGCTATATTTATAACATTTTAAAATGTTACTCGCAAGTATATAAACCTCTGTCTGAAAACATTTATAGATAGTTTTAACTCTCAACTACTTTTGTCTTCAAGTAAAAAAAAAAAGATTCTTTTCATCCACTCTTTTTTATTTTTTCTTTGATCATTATAATTTATTTTTCCGACGATCTGTGATGAATTTTACAAATCTAAAAATATGAATGTTTTATATTCAATTTTATCTTTCAAATAAGATCAATGAATAAATAATTTTGAGTAATTTTAAAATCATTTGTTTTTTTAAAGTAAAACTCATGAGCACTTTAAATTTTCAAGTTTTTAAATCTCAATATACAATGATTTGTACATGAGGTTTATATGTTTTGTACATGAGCTTTGTAAATGCAGTGTTATTGTTGAGGTTTATATGCTTTGAAGTGTTATTGTTGAGATTTAAATTCTTTGTACATGAAGTTTATATGTTGTATTCTAGAGATCTAAAGTGTTATTAATGAGGTTTATATGCTTGTAAACAAAGGTTTAAATTATTTTGAAGCAAAATTAAAAAAACTAAAAGTCATAGATTTAAAGTGGTTAAAAAAATTACGACACAAATATAACTCGAAAGTTATTATTTATAGATCTCATTTGAAAAAGAAAATCGAGTTAAAAAACGTTCATATTTTTAGATTTGCAAAATTCATCACAGATCGTCGAGAAAATGGATGAGAATGATCAGAGAACAAATAAAAAAAGTATGTAAAAAGAATCTTTCCGTTTTTGGCTTGAAAACAAAAATAATTAGGAGTTAAAACTATACAGATTTAGAATTTTAATGCTTGCAGATAGAGATTTAAATACTTGCGAGTAACATTGTAAAATGTTATAAACAGAACTTTAAATGTTTGGATATTAACGTTGAAAATAGAAGTTAGATAACATTTGAAGTTTTTTCTATTAAACTACTTGTGGGGGATCGCTCGGGGATTTAGTTTGGGGTACAATTATCAGGCTCCTTATTTTTAGTCTTAGGTTGTGATACATACATACTGATTCTTTTTTTAATGAATTATGAGAACGAACCTTTATTTAGAGAAATGTTATGGTACCCCGAGCCATTATACCCGAGCGCGTCCCCCAAGTTGTTTAACATAAAAACTTCCAATGTTGTCTAACTTCCATTTCTAGTGTTAATATCAAAACATTTAAAACTATGTCTATAACATTTTACAATGCTACTCGTAAGCATGTAAATCTCTGTCTGAAAGCATTAAAAATCTAAATCTGTATAGTTTTAACTTCTAACTACTTTTGTCTTCAAGCCAAATACGGAAAGATTCCTTCCACCCACTCTTTTTTATTTTTTCTCTGATCATTTTAATTTATTTTTTTGATTATCCGTGATGAATTTTACGAATCTAAAAATATGATCGTTTTCTATTCGATTTTATCTTTCAAATAAGATCCATGAAGAAATACTTTTGAGTAATTTTAAAGTCATTTGTTTTTTTTTAAAGTAAAACTCATGATCACTTTAAATTTTTAAGTTTTTAAATCTCAGTCTACAACAATTAAAATTTTCAAGGCTTTGTACATGAGGTTTATATGCTTTGTAAATGCAGTGTTATTGTTGAGGTTTATATGCTTTGAAATGTTATTGTTGAGGTTTTAATTCTTTGTACATGAGATTTATATGTTTTATTCTAGAGATTTAAAGTGTTATTAATGAGGTTTATATGCTTGTGAACAGAGGCTAAATTATTTTGAAGCAAAATAAAAAAAAACTGAAAGTCACAAAGATTTAAAGTGGTAAAAAAAATTACGACACAAATATAATTCGAAAGTTATTCTTCATGGATCTCATTTGAAAGAGAAAATTGGATAAAAAAAGTTCATATTTTTAGATTCGCAAAATTCATCACGGATCGTCGAAAAAATGGATGAGAATGATCAGAGAAAAAATAAAAAAAAATGGGTGAAATGAATCTTTCTGTTTTTGGCTTGAAAATAAAAGTAGTTAGGAGTTAAAACTATACAGATTTAGAATTTTAATGCTTGCAGATAGAGGTTTAAATGCTTGCGAGTAGCATTGTAAAATATTATAAACAGAGCTTTAAATGTTTGAATATTAGCGCTGGAAATGAAAGTTAGATAACATTAGAATTTTTTTTTTCTGTTAAACTACTTAGGGGACACGCTCGGAGATTTTGTTTGAGGTACAATTATCAGGCTCCCTTTATTTATTCTTGTTAAAGAAATTGAGCGGAAAAATATGTTTAAATATTGAGAAATAAAGAGTCGCTAAATTAATTTGGTTTTAGGCATTTTCTTAGTGATGGATCTATAACCATATCAAGGGTGCTTAGTCACTTTTATAATTTATAAAATTTTAATCATGTTTTATTGAAATTTAATGTTATTAACTTTTTTATTTACATTATTATGTCTCATAAAATGTTAAATACATTCTTATAGTCTAATGATGGTTGAAGGCTTGAAGCAGCGTAGCAAGTGTGTACTTGATGGCATGGTGTGAGGTTTCCTATTTGTCAAGAAAGGAACAAATCTTTTAGCACAGAGGATAATTAATGAGGTAGCGAGGAGGCGGCATCTCAGGCCACCTTATGTCAACCCCCATATTGGCTTTAAGTTTTTACCCATGATTCTAAAATAATTTCCACTCATGCCACTGCAGAACCTCACAATATCAATGAATATCCATGCAAATTGTAAATTGTACATTTCTACTTAACATAAAAAATTGTCTATATGACCATAATATCTCTCTCTCTCTCTCTTTTTTTTTTTTTTTGACAAAGTAGCTTATTTTCTTATTCGCTTAGGAAAAATGCCATCAAAGTAGTTTATTTCAGGGGGATTTCATGTATATCCCTCAAAAGTTTTAATATTACATATTTACCCCTCTAAAATCAATAATTACATATTTATCTTTGAAAATTGCATAAACTCATATATGTGTCAAATCTAACTCTATAACATATCAAATATCTCCAAAAATAATTAAATAATATTTTTAAAACTTTAAAATTTATTTTACAATATTAATTAAGAATATGTTGACCATTATGCCCTTAGTTTCTGTCTCTTTAGTTTGCCTGAAATCTCCTTTTCAAGGCGTCAAACCTCCCGCCTCTCTCAAAACGTGCCAAATCATAGATTTCTCCCTATTTTCCCTCGTCGCCTCTCCTCTCATAAATTTATGTCTCCCCTCGCTGCTTTAATTTTTCATCTTCGTTTGGAGAGAGAGGCGGGAGGTTTGACGTCTTAGAGAGAAGAAAATTCAGGCGGACTAAAAAGACGAAAACGAAGAAGCATAATGGTCAACATATTATTAATTAATATTATAAAATTAATTCTAAAATTTAAAAAAATATTATTTAATTATTTTGAAGGTATTTGATATGTTACAGAGTTAGATTGGACAAATATGTGAGTTTCTATAATTTTCAAGGATAAATATGTAATTATTGATTTTGGAGGAATAAATATGTAATATTGAAACTTTTGAGGGATATACATGAAATTCCCCCTTTATTTTATGCACGTTTTAAAGACAATATAAAAAAGAGCCACATAAGCCCACTTATGACTTTTGAATTTTGATCCAAAATAATTTAAAGGGAACGCCTAGTTATCCCCCAAATTAAATCTCTCAAATGTTCTTCAGATATTAACTATTTGTGGGACCACTAGCTACTTAAGGGGATTGCCTAATTAAATACTTGACATGTTGTATATTTGAAAGATTTTACAACTAGCACACGCAAATAAATTGAAGGTCTTTGTAGAACAATAATAGTGTCTTCATATGGCAAGAGAAGAGAGTGGTTGCAACCCCAATACAAGGCTCTCTCGCCACCACCACCACTTCCATGTCTTGTAAGTTTTCATGTTTTCTTCTATTTTTATTTCTTGTGAGACTGATTGCATTGAGGACAATGCTTTGTTTAAACTTGGGGGAGGATATAAGAAAAATTGTATCTGCATTCAGGTCGTGTTTGATTTTTGCATTGCATTTTTGGTGAAATTTTGTGAAATTTTTTAATTTCAAGGACGTGGCAGAAATTTTGGATTTATTTTGAGAATTTTGCAAATCAGAAATAGTTGCACAATTGATGAAGGGTTTCAAAGAGGGAATGCTTGAGAATTGAAAAAAAATGAAAAATTTGAATTTACGGACTTTTTGGGTGAACAAATGCTTTTTGGTCAAATTAGGGTATATTTGAAATTTATCCACAAAAGGGATCTAAAATAGAAGTATCACAGTATCTTTAGGTATGATTGAATACTTTTAGATATGTGTAATCATGGTGAATGCAATATAAAGAAAAAAAAAACAAAAAAATAGTGAATAAGGGGGACGCAAAAAGAGTACAAGCTCCTACGGAATAATGGAAGTTAATGGGCTCACAAGTCCTCCCAAAATTTTATTTTTGCATAAAAAGTTGTATCGCACTAACACATGTAGCCGATGAGGCTATAGCCCAAGCTTGGAACTTCCAAGCTTGGGGGTGATATCTTAGAAAAATAAATGTCATTTTATTCAAGTAAATTAAATTTGAACAAATCACACAAATCACTGCTTGGTAGTAAATTCGAAAGAACTCACTCATGTTATCCATTAGGGCTTTATAATACTTAAGGTTATCAAGCCTTTGCTTGATCTCGATGAGTTCCTCCACGGCCGGGCATCGGTGGTGGTGATCTTGACTGGGGAATGCGCCTGGTCCTATGCTTGTGGCATGTTCGATTAGCTCCCTTTGGTAAAGAATGGTCTAATTGACTATGGTTGGAGGTCCTGCGGCATTGCCAGGGGTCATATACGGCACTGCCGTGCGGTCTTATTCGGTTGCTGCTTTACTGGCGCCGTAGAGGATGTCGCATGCGGCCTCAGTAAGGTCGTATAGGGTGGCGGCTGGACTGGTTCCTCAGGCTCTCCTCCGTCTCGGGCGGTCACCGTGTACACTGTTTTTGGTATGGCTGGTACCGAGGTTGGTGTTTCGTAGGGTGTGCTTCTAACATTTGAAACGGATATGTCGCACTGTCTTTCCTTGTCTTCTTCATTGGCCCGAGAGGTGCTTCTTGTGGTAACTTGGTCGGCTTGAGGCTCCTCCTCCGTCTCTTTGATCGGCTCATCTTCTATGATTGGAGGGCGAGCTTCTTCTTGTTCCTTTGTCGGGGTCCTTTCCGTGGGGTTGGCGGCTTCACTTGGAGTCGGCACAATGGTCTCTGAACACACGAAACCTAGCAATGCATCCGCCATTCATATGTAGATGTGGACTGATAGGGTGGAAATCAATGCTAATAATATTTATAACCCTAATTTCTACTTACTATCGATTCACAAGCGCATGAATCTATCGTGTAGTATAGATTGGGGTGTCGATTCGCAGGGATGGTGTATTAAGAGATCTAAGGTGTAAACTAAGGTCTAGGTTATTAGTTCCTTTAGGTTGATTGATTGTGTTTAGTTGGTTGATTGTTGGTTTCTTAGTTGTAATATTGGATTACAACAAAGAAGTGGTTTTAGTTTAAGTGTTTAGAAGATGGGCTTCTAGGGAATCACACATTTTATCATTCAAACTTGTTTAATCTAGGTTCTGGTTGTCATAACAATGGCTCACGGTTCTGTCACAATCCGCATGCTATTGCTAATACCTGTCAGTTGCAAAGTTACTCAATAGCATGCGGCTCTGTCACCATCCGCACACGTTTGGGTAAACCGTACAAGGTCTGATTTCAACTCCAGTCAGAATCACACACGGTTTGATTAGGACCGCACATGCCCTATACTAGTATCTATGTGATCTGAGAGTTGCTAATCCTATTCTAGTGCTGATCTCTGGGTCGGACTCTCAGCACCCTAACTGAGCAAGTACCCGTCGAGTACTTTGTAAGGCTCAGTAGCATTAAGATCAATGATAAGTCCCAATTATTAACATTACAAAAGGGTCAAGTTCACTTGGTTGGTCCTTCCTCTAACCTTTGGTAATAACAATAATCAAGATTACCCTACTATCGGTGATGGAATGAGACATTCGTCTGATAAACCACTTCCCAATAGGTTCCTTGACTGTGGTTCGGATACAAGCGGTCAACGGGTCAGTCTATTCTACTTGTAACTAGGATAACTTATGTTCTTCGGATATTGGTTACCCTAATTAGGTATGAGTGGATTGCGCACTCCACACATACGAGGTCACCTTAAGCACACAATAAACAAGATCATAAGGCATAAAATCTCACTAAGAATTCAGATCACAGTGCAAAGATAATATAAATGAACAACTAGATTAAACTCATAAGAATTCAAGATTACATGTCTTCACCCTAGAATAGGGTTGCTTAGCCGCTCATAGCGGGTTCAACAACAAAAGAAACAAAGTAAATAAAGAGGGAGAGCAATAGAGAGAGATGGAGGGAGAACATCTATGCTGCCCCTTATCTCATGCACGCCGTCTTCACACCTTATTTCTTCCTTCCCTTCTAGTTGAGACTTTGCTATTCCTTAGTGATTTCCATTTTGCATAGCCTCCACTAGAGTGAAACCCTAGTTCTAAGTTCTCTCAGATGTGTATTGTGTTCTGTGATATGTCCAGAGTGAGAGTCCTCTCTTTCCTATGCGTCCATTTGTTTAAATAGGTCTTGATTGAGAAGTTAGATCTGTAACTGCTGTTCTGGCAGTTTCTGCTTGCGGATGCCGGAATAGCATGCGGTTTGGTTGAGATCCGTACGGGTGGCATAACCGTATGCGATAGCATCTCCGGAATAGCATGCGGTTTGGCTAAGATCTGTGTGGTAGCGCTTCTGGATAGCATGCGGATGACGGCATCCGTGCACCTGAGGCTGAGGTGTCAAAATTGCGTATTTTAAGCCTGTTTTTGCTCCAAAATCATTGAAAATCTGCAATTCTCTAAAATCAAGTGAAATAACAAAAAGAAATCTGATTCTCTAAAAAATAATCAATTGTAACTCGATAAATGACAATAATATAGGCTAAGTGATAGGGAAAATCATGACAAATTTGACCCCTATCATGGACTTTCGTCCTCTTCTCGTACCATGCGGTGAGAAGTTGGCGTTGCTGTATTAGGTACGTGAGTCCAATGTTGGGGTTCCCTTCTACCTTCTCTTCATAAATGTTCACCTTCAAGTACTTGGCAAAGAGGGTAATGTACGCGCCTATGGTTAGATCAAGTTCCCTATTTACCTCCAACGCCACCTCTTTTAGGTGTTCCATTATGAAGAACCCTAAATTTGGTTTCCATTAGGGGTGAAGCCCTCTCATTTTGGTGAGGAAGAAGATATCTCAATCGCTTACCACCTTGTTGAACTTGTTGGTGGGAAATATAGAATTCGTAAGGATAATGTGTGCGAACCTCAAGGATATATCATAAATATACGATGAGAGTTTACGCCTCTGTCCACTTCCATCTCAGAGAGAGTTTGCTTCCCAAAATTCCTCTCTCTCGACATTGGTGCCTTGAGACTCATGCTCCCCATAGGGCGAACCTAAGGCATCATTGACTTGCTCCGAAGTAAGAGTATAAGTATAATTATTGAGATTAAAATGTACTTTTCCATCCTCTTCTCGAAGTGTTGAAAGGAATTCCAAAGTCAATCTCTCATACGTTGGTGTATGCTTGAACTTGTATGTCAACTCCCATAAATTGATCGAAGATAGAAGTCTTTCTACTTTACTAAAAATCTTCAACTTGTTAAGGGTGAAACAACAAGCACTCTAGAAGTGTCTCTATATAGCAAGATAATAGGGCATTTACAACCCTAATACAACAGTCCAATTGAAGGTGTTTGGAGCACTCTAGTAGTTTCTCGAGATGACTTGTTAATAGGGCATTTACAACCCTAATACAACACCCCAATTAAAGGTGTTGGGAGCACTCTAATAGTGTCTCATTACGACGAGATAATTGGGCATTTACTGTTGGGTTTTTGACGGTTCAACCCATTGATTTAGCTTAACTGCGGAAGTGTGTAAAACAAAAATTTTACGTTTAAGTTAAGCTAAGAATTAAACGGGGTATGTCAGGAAACTTTCCAAGGCGGTCCACATTCAGTATTCCTTCGGCATCAAAACCTCATTTAATTCTTTTACATATCTACTCCATAATTGATTTCTAAAATATTAAATCTATTTACCAATTAAATAGATTAATATAACATATTTATACCTCGTTTCCAAATCTCAGTTGGAATGTAGCTGAGCGAGAAGATCGATCAGGAATGGTTGACTCGGAGTATCAAACGAATGATACCTCTATCGGTTATCTACCAGGACTAACCGGAGAGTGGTTTATTTATTTTGCCAGAAATACTGTAAACCTCGGTTTTCTGCAAAAACACTATTCACCGAAATAAATATATTTATGACTCAAAGTTATATTGTTTCGCTAAAAAGCAAAAATAGAAATACGGTGAAATTCAAAAAAATATATTATTTCCGAATCTCGTAACAACCGAAATCGTAAAAGAGAGAAAAGATAGAAACTCGAATCGATCAGACAATCAGACAATCAGATATGAATGTCAATTAGTAAGTTTTTCTCTTTCACCTCACCCCTCTATTTATAGGCATTTGAGGAGGTTCGTCAATGACCAAAATACCCCTCAAGTTCGGCCTATTTACCAAAATGCCATGCCACCTTTCATGCCACCTTTCATTCCATGCCACCTTGCATGACACCTTAGGGTGTAGAAACATGGAGAAGAGTGTGGAAGGTGGTGTGTCATGATTAGTAAAAGACTTTATAAATTGGGCTTTGACTTTGGGCTTTTAATTTTAATTAAGGCTTTGATTATTTTTGGGCTTTAAACCCATAATTCAAATCCATAATTAACAATTAAAATCCAAATTAAATATATATATAATTGTCATGTATAATTATATTTCTTTTCGGTTGTTGTTCGGTAACTTTTATACAACGTAACAACATGTACGTTTATAAATTAACAGTTGTTTCTGCTTCTCATTTTTATATGACATTTATAATTTAATTATATCACGTATAATTAATTATAACCATCTTAATATTAATTATAATCAACTTATAATTAATCAGTAAGATTCTCCGAATAGCTCATATACGGTGTGACCCAATAGGATTTGTGTTATGTTGGTAAATAGAATTAAAACTGTTTTAACTTCTATAATCATAGGAGGCATCTGGCAGTATACACTATGACCATCCAATTACACAGATGATGCTGTACTGTACAATATCACGATCCAGTAAACAATTTACTTGTGTCAGGTGTCACATATTTATCAGACCAGTTTCAAGGTAGATGTGTGTCATCCTTGCTAACTTAATCTTTTCTTGATCTTGAGCAAATTATCAAATATAATTACTCTTGTAATTATACCGCATGCAGATAATCTAACTCTACCAAGGGGCCCAGTGATGCTATAGCTCGTACAAAATACGAGGGACAATAGTACTTTTAGTAAACCATCACTTCCTCAGCTAAGCTATACATACGAAAGTGCTACCGTTATGACTGCTTTTTACGGACAGCGTTAGATAACACTTACACATACACATCTCTTAGTAGGGATGATGAATACCTCATACTGTAGAACTTGATACTAAATGAAAACATTAATGACACGAACACAATTCTATTTAATGTTTCATTCGGGGTCTGTCAAATACCATGTTCCTAGAACATGTATCTATGTGATTAAAATGACATCTCGTGTCAATGGTTTGTAAAACTTAACCATCTTTTAATCCACATACTAACCTTGTAACGGTTAATTAGTGTTCCTGCTAATTACCTCAGTTAGTGACTTCTTAAGAATATATATCATCTTTATTATGGAGTTTCACAATTCCAGTCATGAACTCGAAATGATCCATAAAACAATAATATTCAAGGCAACAAAATGATATATAATTAAACATTCAATTCATGAACAAAGCTTTACGATAAATTATCGTATTATTGACTTCTATATTATTACAAACTAACAATCTCCCACTTAAGCTAGGAGCCAATCATCGTAGGCCCTACTTATTTTCAAAACTCTATATTCTCTAAGATCTCGTAGATCCTGAGAAAATCTCATAGCCAATCTTCTATGTGTTCCAGACCCATAGAAGTTGTATGCACCCAGTGCTTGGTTTGAGGTAGAGGTTTTGTGAGTGGATCAGCTGTGTTGCAACACTCGTATGCTTGGCTTCTAGGGATTGTACAACCCAAATACAACAATCCAAGTGAAGGTGTTTGGAGCACTCTAGTAGTGTCTCAAGATGGGAAGATAATAAGGCATTTACAACCCTAATACAAGAATCCAATTGATGGTGTTTGGAGCACTCTAGTAGTGTCTCTATATGGCAAGATAATAGGGCATTTACAACCCAAATACAACACTCCGATTGATGGTGTTTGGAGCACTCAAGTAGTGTCTCTACAATGCAATATAATGGGGTATTTAGAAGCCCAATTCAACACTCCAATTGAAGGTGTTTGGAGCACTATAGTTGTGTCTCTATATGGCAATATAATTGGGTATTTACAACCCTAATACAACACTCGAATTGAAGGTGTTTGGAGCACTTTAGTAGTCTCTCTATATGGCAAGATAATAGGGCAATTACAATACTAATATAACACTCTAATTAATGATGTTTGGAGCACTCTAATAGTCTCTCTATATGGCAAGATAATAGGGCATTTACAACCCTAATACAACACTCCAATTGATGGTGTTTGGAACACTCAAGTAGTGTCTCTACATTGCAATATAATAGGGTATTTAGAACCCTAATTCAACACTCTAATTGGTGTTTGGAGCACTGTAGTTGTGTCTCTATATGGCAATATAATTGGGCATTTACAACCCTAATATAATACTCGAATTGAAGGTGTTTGAAGGACACTAGTAGGGTCTATATATGGAAAGATAATAGGGCATTTACAGCAATAATACAACACTCCAATTAGTGGTGTCTGAAGCATTCTAGTAGTGTCTCCAGATGGCAAGATAATAGGGCATTTACAATCCTAATACAATACTTCAGTTGATGGTGTTTGGAGCACTCTAGAAGTGTGTCTATATAGCAAGATAATATGGCATATACAACCCTAATGCAACAGTCCAATTGAAGGTCTTTAGAGCACTCTTGTAGTGTCCCAAGATGGCAAGATAATAGAGCATTTACAACCCTTATACAACACTCCAGTTGATGGTGTTTGAAGCACTCTAGTAGTGTCTCAATATGGAAAGATAATAGGGCATTTACAACACTAGTACAACACTCCAATTCATAGTGTTTGGAGCACTCTAGAAGTGTTTCTATATAGCAGATATTAGGGCATTTACAACCCTAATACAATAGTCCAATTGAAGTTCTTTAGACCACTCCAGTTGTGACTCTATATGGCAAGATAATAGCGTATTTACAACCCTAACACATCACTACAATTGAAGGTATTTGAAGCACTCTAGTAGTGTCTCAATATGGAAAGATAATAGATCATTTACAACACTAATACAATACTCAAATTGAGGATGTTTGGAACACTCTAGAAGTGTCTCTATATAGCAAGATAATAGGTTATTTACAACCCTATTACAACAGACCAATTGAAGTTCTTTAGACCACCCTAGTAGTGTCTCTAGAGGGCAAGATAATAAAGCATTTACAACCCTAATACAACACTCCAATTGATGGTGTTTGGATCACTCTAGTAGTGTCTTAAGATGGAAAGATAATAGGGCATTTACAACCCCAATACAACACTTTAATTGAAGGTATTTGGACGACTCTAGTAATGTCTCCATATGGCAAGATAATAGGGCATTTACAATCCTAAGACGACACTCCAATTGAATGTGTTTGGAGCACTCTACTAGTGTCTCCTGATGGCGCGATAATAGGGCATTTACAACCCTTATACAACACTCCAATTGATAGAGCTTGGAGAACTCTAGTAGTGTCTCTGTAAGAAAAGATAATAGGGCATTTACAACCATAATACAACGCTCTAATTGATGGTGTTTGGAGATTTACAATGGTGTTTAGAGCATTATAGTAGTGTTTCCAGATGGGAAGATAATAGGAGATTTACAACCCTGATACTACACTCCAATTGAAGGTATTTGGAGCACTCTATGACAAGATAATAGGGCATTTACAACCCTAATACAACACTCCAATGGAAGGCGTTTGGAGCACTCTAGTAATATTTTTATATGGCGAGATAATAGAGCATTTACAACCCTAATACAACACTCTAATTGAATGTGTTTGGAGCAATATATTAGCATCTCCAGAAGGCGAGATAATAGGGCATTTACAACCCTAATACAACACTCTAATTGAAGGTGTTTGGAGTACTCTAGTAGTGTCTCTATGGCGAGATAATTGAGATTTACAACCCTAATACAACACTCCAATTGAAGGTCTTTGGAGCACTCTAGCACTGTCTCCATATGGCGATATAATAGAGCATCTACAACCCTAATACAACACTCCAATTGAAGGTATTTGGAGCACTCTAGTAGTTTCTCTATATGGCATGATAATAGGACATTTACAACCCTATTAAAACACTCCAATTAAAGGTGCTTGGACGACTCTAGCAATGTCTCCATATGGCAAGATAACAGGGTATTTACAACCCTAATAACACACTCCAATTGAAGGTGTTTGAAGCAATCTAGTAGTGTCTCTATATGGCAAGATAATATGACATTTACAACCCTAATACAACACTTCAATTGAAGGTGTTTGAAGCGCTCGAGTAATGTCTCTATATGGCATGATAATATGACATTTACAAAACTAATACAACACTCAAATTGATGATGTTTGGAGCACTATAGTTGTGTCTCAATATGGCAAGATAATAGGACATTTACAACCCTAATGCAACACACCAATTGTAGTTGTTTGCAGCACTCCAGTAGTGTCTATATAGCAAGATAATAGGGTATTTACAACTCTAATGCAACAATCCAATAGAAGGTGTTTGGAGCACTCTAGTAGTCTCTCCAGATGACATGATAATAGGGCATTTACAACCCTAATACAATAATTCAATTGAAGGTGTTTGGATCACTCATGTAGTGTCTCTACATTGCAACATAATAGGGTATTTAGAATCCTAATTCAACACTCCAATTGAAGGTGTTTGGAGCCCTATAGTTGTGCCTCTATATGGCAATATAATTGGGTATTTACAACCCTAATACAACACTCCAATTGAATGTGTTTGGAGCACTCTAATAGTATATGGCAAGATAATAGGGCATTTACAACCCTAATACAACACTCCAATTGAAGGTCTTTGGAGCACTCAAGTAGTGTCTCTACATTACAATATAATAGGGTATTTAGAACCCTAATTCAACACTCCAATTGAACGCGTTTGGAGCACTCTAATAGCCTCTCTATATGGCAAGATAATAGGGCATTTATAACCCTAATACAACACTCCAATTGAAGGTGTTTCAACCACTCTAGTATTGTCTCTATATGGCAAGATAATAAGGCATTTTGACCCCTAATACAACACTCCAATTGAAGGTGTTTGAAGGACACTTGTAATGTCTCTATATGGAAAGATAATAGGGCATTTACAACACTAATACAACATTCCAATTAGTTGTGTCTGGAGCATTCTAGTAGTGTCTCAAGATGGCAAGATAATAGGGCATTTACGATCCTAATACAACACTCCAATTGATGGTGTTTGGAGCACTCTAGAAGTGTCTCTATATAGCAAGATAATAGGGCATTTACAACCCTAATACAACAGTCCAATTGAAGGTCTTTAGAGCACTCAAGTAGTGTCCCTAGATGGCAAGATAATATTGCATTTACAACAATTATCCAACACTCCAGTTGATGGTGTTTGGAGCACTCTAGTAGTTTTTCCAGATGGCTTGATAATGGGACATTTACAACCCAAATACAATACTCCAATTGAAGGTGTTTGGGACACTCTAGTAGTGTCTCATTACGACGAGATAATTGGGCATTTACAACCCTAATAAAACACTCCAATTGATGTTGTTTGGAGCACTCTAGTAGTGTCTCCAGATAGCAAGATATTAGGGCATTTACATCCCTAGTACAACACGCCAATTGATGGTGTTTGGAGAACTCTAGTAGTGTCTCTATATGACAAGATAATAGGGCATTTACAACTGTAATACAACACTCGAATTGAATGTGTTTCGATCACGCTATTATTGTCTCTATATGGCAAGATAATAAGGAATTTAGAACCCTAATACAACACTCTAGTTGAAGGTGTTTGGAGCACTATAGTTGTGACTCTACATGGCAAGATAATAGGGCATTTACAACACTAATACAACACTACAATTGAAGGTATTTGAAACACTCTAGTATTGTCTCAATATGGAAAGATAATAGGGCATTTACAACACTAATACAACACTCCAATTGATGGTGTTTGGAGCACTCTAGAAGTGTCTATATATAGCAAGATATTATGACATTTACAACCCTAATACAACAGTCCAATTGAAGTTCTTTAGACCACTCTAGTTGTGAATCTAAATGACAAGATAATAACGTATTTACAACCCTAATACAACACTACAATTGATGGTGTTTGGAGCACTTTAGTAGTCTCTCTATATGGCTAGATAATAGGGCAATTACAATGCTAATATAACACTCCAATTAATGATGTTTGGAGCACTCTAATAGCCTATATGGCAAGATAATAGAGCATTTACAACATACAACACTCCAATTGAAGGTGTTTGGAACACTCAAGTAGTGTCTCTACATTGTAATATAATAGGGTATTTAGAACCCTAATTCAACACTCTAATTGGTGTTTGGAGCACTGTAGTTGTGTCTCTATATGACAATATAATTGGGCATTTACAACCCTAATATAATACTCGAATTGAAGGTGTTTGAAGGACACTAGTAGTGTCTATATATGGAAAGATAATAGGGCATTTACAGCATTCATACAACACTCCAATTAGTGGTGTCTGGAGCATTCTAGTAATGTCTCCAGATGGCAAGATAATAGGGCATTTACAATCATAATACAATACTTCAGTTGATGGTGTTTGGAGCACTCTAGAAGTTTGTCTATATAACAAGATAATAGGGTATTTACAACCCTAATACAACAGTCTAAATGAAGGTCTTTAGAGCACTCTTGTAGTGTCCCAAGATGGCAAGATAATGGAGCATTTACAACCCTTATACAACACTCCAGTTGATGGTGTTTGGAGCACTCTAGTAGTTTCTCGAGGTGGCTTGTTAATAGGGCATTAACAACCCTAATACAACACCCAAATTAAAGGTGTTGGGACCAGTCTAGTAGTGTCTCTATATAGCAAGATAATAGGTTATTTACAACCCTAATACAACAGTCCAACTGAAGTCCTTTAGACCACTCTAGTAGTGTCTCTAGAGGGCAAGATAATAGAGCATTTACAACCCTTATACACTCCAATTGATGGTGTTTGGAGCACTCTAGCAGTGTCTCTATATGTCAAGATAATAGGGATTGTACAACCCTAATACAACACTCCAATTGATGTTGTTTGGAGCACTCTAGTAGTGTCTCCAGATGGCAAGATAATAGGGCATTTACATCCCTAGTACAACACGCCAATTGATGGTATTTGGAGCACTCTAGTAGTGTCTCTATATGGCAAGATAATAGGGCATTTAAAACCCAAATACAACACTCCAATAGTTGTGCCTCTATATGACAATATAATTAGGTATTTACAACCCTAATACAACACTCCTATTGAAGGTGTTCGGAGCACTCTAGTAGTCTCTCTATATGGCAAGATAATAGGGCAATTACAACGCTAATATAACACTCCAATTAATGATGTTTGGAGCACTTTAGTAGTCTCTCTATATGGCAAGATAATAGGGCATTTACAACCCTAATACAACACTCCAATTGATGGTGTTTGGAGCACTCAAGTAGTGTCTCTACATTGCAATATAATAGGGTATTTAGAACCCTAATTTAACACTCCAATTGAAGGTGTTTGGAGCACTATAGTTGTGTCTCTTTATGGCAATATAATTGGGCATTTATAACCTTAATACAACACTCCAATTGATGGTGTTTGGAGCACTCAAGTAGTGTCTCTACATTGCAATATAATAGGGTATTTAGAACCCTAATTCAACACTCCAATTGAAGGTGTTTGGAGCACTATAGTTGTGTCTCTATATGGCAACATAATAGGGCGTTTACAACCCTAATACAACACTCCAATTGAAGGTGTTTGGAGCACTCTAGTAGTCTCTCTATATGGCAAGATAATAGGGAAATTACAACGCTAATATAACACTCCAATTAATGATGTTTGGAGCACTCCAATAGCCTCTCTTTATGGCAAGATAATAGGGCATTTACAACCCTAATACAACACTCCAATTGAAGGTGTTTCCACCACTCTAGTATTGTCTCTATATGGCAAGATAATCAGGCATTTGGACCCCTAATACAACACTCCAATTGAAGGTGTTTGTAGCACTATAATCGTGTTTCTATATGGCAAGATAAAAGGGTATTTACAACCCTAATACAACACTCCAATTGAAGGTGTTTGGAGCACTACAGTTGTGTCTCTATATGGCAAGATAATAGGGCATTTACAACAATAATACAACACTCCAATTAGTGGTGTCTGGAGCATTCTACTAGTGTCTCCAGATGGCAAGATAATAGGGTATTTACAATCCAAATACAACACTCCAATTGATGGTGTTTGGAGCACTCTAGAAGTGTCTCTATATAGCAAGATAATAGGGCATTTACAACCCTAATACAACAGTCCAATTGAAGGTCTTTAGAGCACTCTAGTAGTGTCCCTAGATGGCAAGATAATAGTGCATTTACAACAGTTATACAGCACTCCAGTTGATGGTGTTTGGAGCACTCTAGTAGTTTGTCCAGATGGCTTGATAATGGGACATTTACAACCCAAATACAATACTCCAATTGAAGGTGTTTGGGGCACTCTAGTAGTGTCTCATTACGACGAGATAATTGGGCATTTACAACCCTAATAAAACACTCCAATTGATGTTGTTTGGAGCACTCTAGTAGTGTCTCCAGATAGCAAGATATTAGGGCATTTACATCCCTAGTACAACACGCCAATTGATGGTGTTTGGAGAACTATAGTAGTGTCTCTATATGGCAAGATAATAGGGCATTTACAACCGTAATACAACACTCCAATTGAAGGTGTTTCGATCATGCTATTATTGTCTCTATATGACAAGATAATAAGGAATTTAGAACCCTAATACAACACTCCAGTTGAAGGTGTTTGAAGCACTCTAGTAGTGTCTCAATATGGAAAGATAATAGGGCATTTACAACACTAATACAAAACTCCAATTGATGGTGTTTGGGGCACTCTAGAAGTGTCTCTATATAGCAAGATATTATGACATTTACAACCCTAATACAACAGTGCAATTGAAGTTCTTTAGACCACTCTAGTTGTGAATCTATATGACAAGATAATAGCGTATTTACAACCCTAATACAACACTACAATTAAAGGTATTTGAAGCACTCTAGTAGTGTCTTAATATGGAAAGATAATAGAGCATTTACATCCCTAATAACAGTCCAATTGAAGTTCTTTAGACCACTCTAGTAGTGTCTCTAGAGGGCAAGATAATAGAGCATTTACAACCGTTCTACAACACTCCAATTGATGGTGTTTGGAGCACTCTATCAGTGTCTCTATATGTCAAGATAATAGGGATTGTACAACCCAAATACAATACTCCAATTGAAGGTGTTTGGAGCACTCTAGTAGTGTATCCAGATAACATGATAATAGGGCATTTACAACCATAGTACAACAATCCAATTGAAGGTGTTTGGAGCACTCTAGTAGTGTCTCCAGATGGGAAGATAATAGGGCATTTACAACCCTAACACAACACTCCAATTGAAGGTGTTTGGAGCCCTGTAGTAGTGTCTCTTTATGGGGAGATAATGAGGCATCTACAACCCTAACACAACACTCCAATTGAAGGTGTTTGGAGCAGTTTAGTAGTGTCTCCGGATGGCAAGATAATAAGGCATTTACTATCCTATTACAACACTCTAATTGAAGGTGTTTGGAGCACTCCAGTGGTTTCTAAATGGCGAGATAACTGGGCATTTACAATCCTAATACAACACTCCAATTGAAATTTTTTGGAGCTATCTAGTAGTGTCTCTATATGGCAAGATAATAGGGCATTTACAACACTAATACAACACTCAAATTGAAGGAGTTTGGAGCACTCTAGTAGTGTCTCTAGATGGCAAGATAATATGTCATTTACAACCCTAATATACAATTCCAATTGAAGGTGTTTGGAGCACTCTAGTAGTGTCTTCAAATGACAAGATAATAGGGCATTTTACAACCCTAATACAACAGTCCAATTGATGGTGTTTCGAGCACTCTAGTAGTGTCTCCATATGGCAAGATAATAGGGCATTTACAACCCTAATACAACATTCCAATTGAAGGTATTTGTAGTACACTAGTAGTGTCTATAGATAGTAAGAGAAGAGGGTGGTTGCAACCCCAATATCACATTCCAATTAATGGTATTTGCAGCACTCTAATAGTGTCTTCATATGGCAAGAGAAATGGGTAGTTGTAACCATATTCCAACACTCAAATTGTAGGTGTTTGTGGCACTATAGTCGTGTCTCCATAAGGCAAGATAGAAGATTGTTGCAACCTTAATGCGACATTTCAATTGAAGGTCTTTGTAGCACTCTAGTAGTATCTCCAGATGGCATGAGAAGATGGTAGTTGCAACCCTAATCCAATTCTCCAATAGAAACTCTTTGTAGCACTTTTGTAGTGTCTCCATATGGTAATAGAAGAGGGTAGTTGCAACCCAAATACAACACTCCAATTGAATATCTTTGTAGTACAGTAGTAGTGTCTCCATATGACAAGAGAAGATGGTAGTTGCAATCCTAATACAACACTCGAATTAAAAGTCTTTGCAGCATACTAGTAGTGTGTCCAGATTGCATGAGAAGAGGGTAGTTGCAACCCAATACAATATTCCAATTGAAGGCCTTTGCAACACACTAGTAGTGTCGCCATATGAAAAAAGGGCAGTTGCAATCCTAATACAACACTCCAATTGATGGTCTTTGCAGCACACTAGTAGTGTCTTTAGATATCAAGGGAAGATGGTGGTTGCAACTCCAATACAACACTCCAATTGTAGGTCTTTGCAGCACTCTAGGTCTGTTTCCAAATAGCAAGAGAAGATGGTAGTTGCAACCCTAATACAACACTCGATGCAAAAGTCTTTGCAGCACACTAGTAGTGTCTTTAGATAGCAAGAGAAGATGGTGGTTGCAACCCTAATACAACACTCCAATTGAAGGTATTTGCAGCACTCTTGTAGTGTCTCCTTATGGAAAGATAGGGTATTTGTAATCCGAATACAACACTTTATTTGAAGGTCTTTGGAGCACTCTAGAAGTGTCTCCATATAGCAGAAGAAGAGGGTAGTTGCAACCCTAATACAATACTGAAATTGAAGGTCTCTGCAGCACTCTAGTAGTGTCTCCAGATGGTAAGTGATGAGGGTCATTGCAACCCTAATGCAACAGTCTAATTGAAGGTCTTTGTATCACTCTAGTAGGGGGCCACTTATATTTGAAAAAAAATTACAACTGGCGCGCGCATGCATGGATACTTATACACGCAAGTATTACCATATAAGATATTAAGTATTCATACCTCAGACATTAAGTATTATTCACCGCAAACGTGTTTTTAGGCTATTTTGACATGTTTTGGAGAAATTTACGAATTTAGGCTAAAAACGGAGCAAAAATGTCATATTTAGGCCGATTCTAAAGGAAGCATCAAAATAGAGCAACACATGGAGTATGCAAACACCTCACACAAAGTGCACAACATGCAACATGGCGAAATTAATTAAAATTTGGCTAAGTACAGTGCCCTACGGCCTCGGGTATGTCACATGTGGCATAAATGCCTATGCTGCAGGGGCACACGGATTGGATCCGTGGACTGACTAGTTTGGATTAAATCTCAGCCGTTGGATATCAACCTTCTAGAAGGACGAATCTCCAAATGTAGCAGGCCTTGCCTTACTTTGAAGTCTATTTTTAGCGCTCCAAATATAGCATGGCACCCATGTTCTCCCATGATCTCCATGACTCCGCATCCTTAGGCTAGACTATATAAACCCCTATTGTATAGGAATTAGTGTGCATGTTTTAGTTGTGTAAGTCCATAGTTTAGGGCAAAATATTACATGAAATATCTGGAGTCGTGGAAAATAAGAGGCGCTCGAAGTCCAAATCGGAAGAAGAAGGATTCTTCTAAGGAAGAGGTGTTCTATGTTCTAAGTTATGTATTTCTTTTATTTTGTCATGGCTTTGAGTAGCTAAGCTCATCCTCTCTAGGGATGGATGTAATGAATTCTAATTGCTCTTTACTATAATATTTATTTTTCTTTTATATCTATTTGAGATTTTGTTATACGTAGAATGTTATTGAAATATGTCATTGCATACATAGTTATGTCTACAGATTGTCCAGTGTCATCCACATACAGGTGTTAAGTCATTGTACCTCGGTGTGAAAGATACAAGTAAGTACTATAAACACTTCGGCTAACGAGACTTGGCAGCGGTTCAAAGGCTAGGGTTTGAATCCAGTGAGCTCCCTTGGAAGGATATAGATTAGATAGCATCTCGAAGTATAATTAGGAATTTATTTGTTTCTTGTAACCTACATGTTATAAGGTTGCATGGTCGTTGCGTCGTTATATGACAAACATGAAAGTACTAGCACCTAAGATTCATGGCATCAGATTATTACTTATGATAAATAGGGTTTAGGGTTTATTATTATTATTATTATTATTATTATTATTATTATTATTATTATTATTATTATTATTATTATTATTATTATTATTATTATTATTATTATTATTATTATTATTATTATTATTATTAGTCTACACGTGTACCAAACAAACCTGAAGAACCTAGACTAGTGCTAAAGTTGTTAAACTACTAAGATTTATCACTGTGGATCGACACCTGACACTACTACACGGTAGGATTATGCGCTTGTAATCCGACAGAGTAGCATTATGGTAACTAAGTATATATTTATATACTAGTATCATACCCGTGCGTTGCAACGGGGACATATTATAAGAAAAAAAATATCAATGAAAATAATAATTATCCAAAAATTAAGACACATGTTAATAGAAAATTTATATGATTTTGTATCTTTAATTAACTTTAATCGTGATCTCTGATAACAATTTGATGATTTGATGATTCTTTATTTTTAAGTACCAATGATATCAAATAATAGGTCGATTCGAATCTAATTCAAATATTTGTACAACAATTCAATATTGACATATAATATGATATAAAAAAACATAAATAAAAAGTGTTATCATGTGTATGTATAGGATATATATATACACACACACACGTTCCAATTTATATTCTTCTTTGTTTTCAATTTATATTATTATTATTATTCTTCTTTGTTTCCAATTTAGAATACACACACACACACACACACACATTGATATATTCTAAATTGCCCACAACAATATGTATAGAAACAAAGAAAGAGAAATAAGCAACTAAAAATAAATTGATTTCCATTGTGATCCATATAGAAAGGAAACAAAGAAATAAGAAGATGAAAGGTGGAGCCTTCTCAATTGAAGAGGAGAAATATGGAAACAAAGAAATAAGGAAATGGATAAATATATCGCTAAATTTCAGATTTTGTTCAATTTTAATTGTAACGTATCGTGTGGCAGCACATGTGATGAGTATATTTTTTAACTAAATTTAGACTTCTATACATAAAACATATGCATTTAATCAAAAGAAGACAAATTATGTAATTGCAGGACTGAGATTAAATCTGAAGTTTCATCTTTCAATCGTAGCCGTTGGTGGATCGGACACCCAACGTGCTTAATAATAGAATGGAGATACTAAAAGTTACTAGTACTCATTTAGAGTCATCAATTGTATTAATATGTTATAAGAAAAGTGTTGACACCTGTGCATTGATAACGCCAAAACATATAGCGAAAATCACTACTTTTTAGTAAGAAAAATAACAGAAAAGTGTATGCAAAGTACCCATTTTTCCAAATTATTCACCGCAAATGTGCTTTTAGGTTATTTTGGCAGGTTTTGGAGAAAGTTGCGAATTTAGGCCGAAAACAGAACAAATATGTCATATTTAGGCCGATTATGAAGGAAGCGTCAAAATAGAGCAACACATGGAGTATGCAAACACCTCACACGAAGTGCACAACATGCAACATGACAAAATTCACTAAAATTTGGCTAACTACAGTGCCTTACAGCCTCGGGTATGTCGCATGCGGTATAAACGCCTATGCCATAAGGGCACATGGATTGGATCCGTGGACTGTCTAGTTTGGATGAAATCTCAGCCGTTGGATAGCAACCTTCTAGAAGGACGAATCTCCAGATGTGGCAGGCCTTGCTACGCGTTGAAGTCTATTTTTAAAACTCTATTTTGGAAAGAATCTATGTTTAGAACCTCTAAATGTGGCATGGATGCTATATTTAGCACCCATGTTCTCCCATGATCTCCATGACTCCACACCCTTAGGAAATACTATATAAACCCCTTTTGTAATAGGAATTGGTGTGCATGTTTTAGTTGTGTAAGTCCATAGTTTAAAGCAGAATATTGCGTGTAATTTCTAGAGTCGTGGAGAAGAAGAGACGCTCGAAGTCCAAGGCGGAAGAATGAGTTATCCAAGGAAGAGGTGTTCTAGGTTCTAGGTTGTCTTTCTTTTATTACTTCTTTTATTTTGTTATGGCTTTGAGTAGCTAAGCTCCTCCTCTTTAGGGATGGATGTAATGAATTCTAATTACTCTTTATTATAATATTTAGTTTTCTTCTATGTCTATTTGAGATTTCGTTATACTTAGAATGTTATTGAAATATGTCATTGCATACATAGTTATGTCTACAGATTGATCAATGTCCTCCACATACTAATAGGTGTTAAGTTATTGTACCTCGGTGTGAGAGGGGATATAAGTACTATAAACAATTCGGCTAACGAGGTTTGGCAGTAGTTCAAAGGCTAGGGTTCGAAACCCAGTGGGCTCCCTTGGCAGGATATAGATTAGATAACATCTCGAAGTATAATTAGAAATTTATTTATTACTTGTGATAAATAGGGTTTAGGGTTATTACTTAGCGAGTAATAGGGGAATATAATTAATTAGATTGGTGTGAGTGATTTAATTACATTATATCATGTGATAAGTTGAATTGTCCCCCACAAGCCTACCTTAGAGTCGGAAAACCTTTCAAGTACGCATAGAACCAAACCCAAGCATCTGTAAGGAATAATAGTACCGGTATGCGGCTCTGCTTTGCGAGGTGGTCTATATCGCATGGGGTAGTGACAGAAGGCCGTATGCAAGGCAGTATGCGGTAGTGACAAAAGGCCGTATACGGATAGACATGAGTACCATAAATGTATATTGAGATAATTAGAAGGAAGTCATCCAAATCCCTAGAGGCTCTTTAAACTTGATTTACAGCAATTAGCATCTCCACATATCCCTTTGCTAGAGTAAACTGTAAAATCAAACTGCACCTATTACTATTATTATTATTATTATTATTATTATTATTATTATTATTATTATTATTATTATTATTATTATTATTATTATTATTATTATTATTATTATTATTATTATTATTATTTTATTACTATTATTTTTTTTATTATTTAATAATAATAATTATTATTTTATTTTATTAAGCATACACGCTACCCAATTAAACCGAATAACCTAAACTAGTGCTAAAGTTGTTAAACTACTAAGATCTATCCATGTGGATCGACACCCGACACTACTACACGGTAGGATTATGCGCTTGTAATCCGACAAAGTAGCATTAGGGTAACTAAGTATATATTTATATATACTAAAAGTTAGTAGTACTCATTTAGAGTCATCATGCATTGATGTGGGAATATTTACATTGTAAGTAAATTTTATCAATATATTGTTAGAGAAACATATTTTGTTACAAATTATTTTGGAGATTGATGGTACTAACATGTAATCTTGAAGTATTCATACCTATACATTGATATAGAAATATTTATATTATAAAGAGTAAGGCTTGGGTGCTATGGATAGCATAGGCTACGGTGCTACGACTCAATATTCGAGTTTTCAAAATCTTAACGGTCGATCCGAACTGTTCATCTTATTCTCCATATTAATATGTATTTGGAGACCAAATTTTACATTTTTTGAAAATTTTTTACTATTTTTTTAGCTAGGTAGAAAATCACTTGATCTAAAAAATTA
Organism: Carex rostrata; assembly: GCF_964058835.1. Classification (NCBI taxonomy): domain Eukaryota; kingdom Viridiplantae; phylum Streptophyta; class Magnoliopsida; order Poales; family Cyperaceae; genus Carex; species Carex rostrata. The sequence goes on along the minus strand of NC_135931.1, from coordinate 6,669,965 downwards.
TGCACCATTCAGATATTTGATTTTCTACCTAGCTAAAAAAATAGTAAAATTTTTTCGAAAAATGTAAAATTTGATCTCCAAATGTTCGCACAGAATATATGCTACAAAGTTTCAGTATAGCAAGCTATACCTTTTAAACCTTTGTTATACTCTGTCAAATCAGATAGCAAGTGCACTATCCTATCGATGAGTATGCTCAGGTATCGATCCACAGGGACGGAAGAAAATGACCGGACTCGTCTTAAAATTACTTGAGATTCTAGAAGTGAGAGAAATTGGTTTGGTTTGGTTCTTAACAATTCTAATGACTTATGACAAGTTTAAAAGACAATAAAAAGAATTAAAGTTGTTTTCAATTGATAAAAAGGCGTTTCCAGGGTTCAGATTTCATTTCTGTTCAGCCCCGAGGCATACGGCCCGTACGGATTCCCGTACGGCCCATAGGGGACCCCGAGTTAATGCTGCAGCTACTGTTTTCTGCGTTGATGCTAATGTTTAGGGTTTCTATCGACCAGATCTAGATACCTAACCTCAACTTTCGCATTTTGGCCTAGTACCCGATTACCGGACTCAAATACTTCCCTCTTAGATGCGTTAAACCTCAACTTTCGCATTTTGGCCTAATTTATCTAAGTTACTTGTTGGTCTACTAAAAGTATCCAAGGACTTTCGCCTCAAGGAAAGTTTCACCTTTCGGGTACTCCTTGGTTTCACCCTACTTCGTATACTTTATTCGGTTGGATTAAATGTCATAGACTTGGCTCCTAACACTTAGATGTGCGCATTCATCTAACGGGATGACTAATCGATTCAAGCAAGCACAAATAAAGCAATCAAAATACTACTCAACAAGGTAAAAACAAAGCATTCAACACAAAATCCAAGTAGCATGCAAACAAAACCAAACTAGAAACTACATCTTAACCCTAGAAACAAAGTAAATTAGCTACTCATGTTCATAAGATAACACAAATAACAAGAGATGAAAGAGTTCATGACAAAACAGTGGAAAATCCGAAGATCCGTTGCAAACTCGCGTTTTTCACTTCTCTTCCTCTTCTCCTCCTCTTGTCTTTTGCTCCAAGAAAGGTTGTCCAAGTTCCAGTGGTGAATCCCCCTTTTTTGGTGAGGAAATATCTCATTTAATGCCCCAGATCGCGCCCCCAGAGGCTTCCTTTTCGGCCTCCTTAAATTATGCTCATTTCAGATTCCAGCTGGATTTTCCGAATTAGCGCCCTACGGGCCGTATGCCTATGCTTTGTCTTGGAGACTTTGTGCCTCTGTTGTGGAACCTTCTGTGTGGTTGGGCAGATCTTGTACGGCCCGTAGGGAATGTCATACGGGCCGTATGAAAAGTAGTCAGATCCATTTTTTTCGCCCTTTTTCCTGCAAAATATCAAACAAAGCATAGCAGTACCACATTTCATCGACATATAAGTAAAAAGTCCACATTTATATGCTTTAAAGCACAGGTTTCAGTGTAAATCAGGGCCGTAATTTAGATATAATATGGAGATATCATCAAACACATATTAATATGGAGAATAAGATGAACGGTTTGGATCGACCGTTAGGATTTTGAAAACTCAAATATTGAGCTGTAGCACCGTAGCCCTCTATGCTATCCATAGCACCCAAGCCTTACTCTATTATAAAAATATGTTATAAAGTAATACTATAGTTTTAGTAAAAAACTAATACATAAAATTATAAGTCTTGATATTTACCAGGGGTGTAAACGGATTGGATATTATCCAATTTCGTCCGGATCCGAATCTGAAAAATTACTTAAATTATTCGATCCGTATCTGTATCTAAAAAATTATAACGGATAAGGATACGGTAAGACTTTTAATTATCCGTATCCGACCGTTTACACTTTTAAACCACAACAAATTTGCTATATGTTCTTGAATTGATTTATTAAATTGTTTACCAATAATTTACTAAATTGTATATAGATATATATTCTGATGAACAATATAACACTATGACATAATTATTGACTAATATTTTAATAATATAATAGATGTTTTGTAACCAACAAGCTAATTATGAAAAATATCCGTATTCATCTGATATCCGATTCGTATCCGTATCCATACTCGTATCCAAAAAATTATAATGGATATGGATATGGTAAGACCACTATCCGATCCGTATCCGACCATTTACACCCCTAATATTTACGCATTGAAGTGTGAATTGTTATGGTGTAAAGTAACTTAAATCAATTAATCTGTTTGGTACTTGAATGTATTGATAAGTACTGAAGAAAATATTCATACTTATAACTGCAGTATGAATTGTTTACATATGACACTTGGTAATGTCTGCCAATATAAATATTGACGCTTATAAGTATTTATACTTCACCATACAACATTAAATAGTACTAGTTTTAAGTGTTTATAGCTAAATGATATTAACATAAACACAAATTCCCTAAAATAAAAATTGTGCATCTCTAAAACTCAAATCCACCTTTTAACTTCAGAAAAAAAAATAATTAAAAATTGAATGTCAGGAGAATGTTAAACAAACAAGTAGCAGTCGCCTCAAGAGCATTTTTTGTGTGAAATGATTTCATTAACAGACTGTGAGAACACAAGATCGAGATCTAAAAAATAAGAGAAAATTCAATTCATTCTCGCTTAACAAATGCACTTTCATACTGCACAATATACTGTGATATGTACCTCTATTGGCATCAAATAATTCCCCATCACAAGAGTGTTTCAATTTGATGAAATAACAACAGCAAGATATTAGTAACAAATTAGCTCCACCAGTGTTATCATTTGCTCCATACTACCGATCTACCATCCTTCCCAACCGATGGAGTGTTGTTCCCGATCAGGTCTCCAATCAACTCGATTCAGAACCCGATAAGCAGCGTTCGCCATTGAATGGTACAATAACTATATTGTGTTCCTTGTCGATCATCTTCTCCTTTAAGTTGCTTTGCCTCTTTCGATTTTAGATCCTTATAGAAGAGGATGAGGTAGATCCGTAGATGTGGGTCGGGCGGTGGAGAACTTGAGATTAATTAGTTTATATTCGCAAAAGCAGGATGAGAAACTCGATGTTCCACTCTAACGGACTTCGTTGGGCCCCCTTTGACAATGTATCACGCTCTCCTCGCCGGATCTGATGTTCTTCCGCATGCTTCGTCAACGTGGATATATAGATTGTTAAGCCTGACAAAAGTGCTCTCACTAGCAGGAGTCATTGCAACTGCTAGCTGTTGATTGAGACTGAGTCGGCTTAGACAGAGAGCCAGCACTGCTGCTAGTATATGCAGAGTGGGCCCCACTAGCGGAGATATGAATTGTTCTCCATGAAGAACGTCCACCGGTGGTGTTGGCCAGAGTGTTGGTGGTGACGACCATGTCCTCATTTTAGATATAGAGAAAGTAAGAGAGATGGAAGGGAAATCAGATTAGAAGAGAGAGAGGAAGACAAAAGAAAAGATAAAAGAGAAGAAAAGAGAAAATTATTAGGAGACTAGAAAACGGGGACAAAATCATTACTCTTAATTATTTATAAGCGTGCAACAACTAAAAACAGAATTCAATAACCATGAGGGTTTAGATTTGTTTGAATTGCTTTAGACAGAAATTCCGTGCAAAGTTTTGTTTGAGCCGTATGATTAAAATAACCAGCATCCTGTAAAAAATAGTGGTAGCGTTCTAGTAACTCTACTCATAAGATAATACAAGTATTTATTTTTCAAATTATTCATTCAATCGTACAGCTCAGAGAGGCTTTGTATGACCTCGTCTAAAAGAAGCCATTTGAACAGCTCCCAAAACCTAACCATGAATATCTAGTTTAAGAATGTTACAAAGCGGTAAAGAAATACTGCAGCCAAGGACCAAAAAAGAAAAGAAAAGGAAAACACTACAGGAATGCAAATGCATATGTTCAAACCTTCCAGCTAAAGAGTACTCACCAGCCACCCAACCTGCAGCCCCAAAATTAGAGAACCAAATTTTTCGTAATGGCCTAATTAAACACAAAAGCTTCATAATCAACAGCACTACCCCCACTAACTAATTAGATGTCCTGCACCAATACAGTTGTTTTTGTATAAAATCAAAAGCAACCTTTAGAGGAAAATGTAGCAGGAGATATCTATCGGTACTCTTCAGGGAGTCTGTAGCCAGTCATAACTATTTTATCAGCAAACATTTTACCAGTCTTCGGCATAATGTGCCAATGCAACGTCAAGTTAAAGTCTTTTCCCTTCAAATTGCTTCCCTGTACAAAGTTTTACCATTCAGATATGAAAAAGCTCTGCCAATAAATGGAGATTCACAAACAGATGATATTTGTAGTCTACAAGCTTTCTGTGTTCATTTAGTCAAAGCTTGCCTCAGACAAGCAGTGGCATATCCTAGATTGCGCACTCACAGACCAAACAAGCCCTTGACTAAAATATTTAGTTTTGTATTGGTGGTACTGGTACATACTAGTAGTAATTGGTATTTGCTACATCCTGATAAATTGAAAGGGCTTCTGAGAATGGCATTGCATTGTCCTTTTTCTAATTAAAAAATTGAATCATTGTTACCTGATCAACAAAGCGGTATTTATTGGTCGTGTGAATCCAGAATTTGGAATGTTCTTTCGATGGTATAATTCCATCCCACAGAGAAACCTATCATGTTGATGAACAGTAAATATGTAAGATACACATATCAACTGGACTTTAGCAGTAGCACAAATGTGGTGAATCAAAATTTGTTCTTGTTGGCTTTGGTATAGGTTACATTTCTCGTCAGTTTACTAATTTAATGATATGACAAGTAATGTGGAACAGTTTTTTAAGGGGATCAATAAAAAATACAATTTCATTGCTAAGCCTAGAAAATACATACAAAAACCTCAAAGCGCATTGAACTAATATTGAAATACCTGATTTAAGGCATTTTGCGGGGTTTCATACTCGGCTGCCACAAAAACAAATACCTATCATATAACAAACAATGTTGAAAACAACGTTAGCATTACTGTTCTGTTTTTTTCTTTACTGTCTAAAAATTCTTCAATAAACAACATAGTTGTTCTTATTTTAACAAGAAGCAGTTTGCTGTGTAGCATTGTGCAAAATCCTTACAAAGGAATAGTTTCCACAACCACATTATCCAATATTCATCCATATCCCTCCCATTGACATGTTCTACAAACAATATTCAACCATGTCCCTGCCAATATTCCTCTACCATAATCTGTCCAATTTCATCTCAGTTTTTCATGCTTTAGAACTGAGAAGAAAGAAGGGCCAGCTTGACGCCTCTTGTTTGTTTAAAATAAGAAAAAACTAAAAGACTAAGGGTAGGGATATTATTCCCCGTGTTTTTACAAGAGATAATTGGATATTTCTCATATTGTAGGGTATACATCATAGCTTAGTGTTTGCAGGAGCAGTTAGAAATTTGGATTACATAAGGAGAACTTTCCAATGCAGTCCTTTGAAACATTAATATACTGTTAGTAACGCTGAATACAATTACATAAAATAAAATAAAGCTAGGAAACTAGGGATAAGGCAATTCCTCTCAAGTCAGGCTTTGCTATCATTTACTTCTTTCCAAATAAAATAGGCACCTTAAAAGTATTAGGAACAATTATTTATGCAAAAGAAAAATGTATTTATCATACCTGTTTGGTGTTCCAAGTAAACAAGGACGAGAGATCAGATGATACATTTAGAGTCATGCTAACCTAAAATGATGAACCACATTAAGAAATATTACTATATAGATGAAATGAAACAAAATAGCTAATCAACATGTTTAATTTAATTTTAGTTCAATAAACTTAGCAATAGGCTTACTACTAACAAGGAGTATGGCATTTGATCAGGTCACCAAATTTTGAAGTTAACACTCAATAAAAAGAATCATCAATGATAAATGCATTCGATCAAACAAACAAGCTCTACATTCACACATGAGAATATTGGATTTCTACTGATTTAATTAAATTATATCGCAATAGTGGATTAATAAAACAAAGTGTATAAAAAAAAAAAAAATCTGAAACCAGTTATTACCTCATCGTTACCATTTGCTTGCTTCTGAAACCAGTTAATATTCAAAATCTACAGAAAAAATGAATAAAAAAATGAATTAAATGAGGAAAGCGCCTATAAAATACGCCTTAGTTAAGCTAGCTAAATTATTACCATACAGACCGATTTACCACAGGACCAACTGGTTGAGCCCGCAAAGTGACAAGCTGAACTAGATTTTGGAGGTCTTCGTCTAAACTCTAATTCAATTGGAACAGCCTGTACCCCAAACTATACATTTCTCCAACTCTTGACCAGATTTGCAAATGTAAGCAACTGAAAAGGTTCAGGATTAGCAATCCTTTTTAGAAAAAGAAACTATGAAGAGAATTTTGATTTGGTAATTCAGAGAAAGGGATCCACTTGTTGTTTCTTAGCATTCGTTTGTGAAAGATTCCAGTGGATTTTATCATCCATCCACTTGTGTGATGAATTAATTTACGACTGGGCACCTTTTTTCAACGTAGTCCCGGAACTCTTGAAACGAAAATCAATTAAACGACTGGTTAAAAGTCTGAGAGGGGAAGAGGGTGTAGTGGGTAGATGGTAAGGTTACCTTGACTTCGGCGGAGGGGGAGGGGAGGTTGAAGTTGTCGGAGAGAGAGGCCAAGGTGCACATCACCGCCAGCATGGTTACCCCGAAGGTCAACACCGCGTTCGCTCTGTACCAAAACGAATGCATGGCTAAATCTAAAACCCTTCTCTCTCTCACTCTCGATCGAGAAAACCAACTTCAATCGATCAATGAGGGTTGATTCACGATGGGTAGTGGGGAAGGACCGGACCTAGGTTGTATTCGACAGGATTGAATGGACCTGGAGTATGGATCCGGATAACTCAAAATTTTAATTTGAAATCTGAACCGTCCGATCAGAAACCGTATCATTTTTAATAGAGAAATTTGGATATACCCATCACAACTTCGTTAATTAGATATTTACCCATCCAAAATTGAAAATTAGATATTTATCCATCTAAACATAATCTATTTATAAATATACCCATGTTCAAATTTTTTCACTAAAAAATATAAATTAATATTCATAAAATATTTAAATAACAATTTTACCCTTAGCAGTTATTTCCTATAAAATTTCATCACTATGTTCATGTGCAATCCTTTCCTCCCGTCCTCCCTCTGCCTCAGCCCGCCCTTCCTCTCCCTACCTTCCCTCTCTCCCAGCCCGACAATACCACTGTTGGTATGATTGTAAAACTTTTACAGAGAGTTTCGTAACTTGAAAAAAAAAATGTAAATACAGCCTTACTCATAAGTTATAACACATGAAAAAGATCAAATACTTTCACCAATCATTTATTGGCTGAAAAAGATCAACCAATTTTTTTTTAAATTTCATAAACGACATCAAATACCAATTTTTTTTTTTTTGAGATTATGGCAACAGCTGTCAAGAAAAACATTAAATCAAAAAGTAATATAGGTTAATTTCATCCATTCATCCATCCCAGACTTTTATCTTCTACAGACATGAAAAAATAAAAACCAAAACAAACAGTGAAGCAAAAAAAAAATGGGTTGGATACTGGTACATCAGCAACACCCTGTCAGTACCACCTGGTACCTTTTCTGTACCAGTATTAAATCTGGGTCAGGCAACAGATTCGGCACACCAAACTATTGCTGATACAAATGAACGCAATGCACTCTTTATCTCCATAAAATTCATTCACATATTCACCAAACAAACAAATCTCCAATTAAAAAAAAAATATACAAGGCCATAACAGAAAAAGGCCAATAAAGTTGATAATATCTGACAATGTGGCTTTGGCTTCAGCTATCTCTGACTTAGTGCTTGTACTAGTTGACTTCGAATTCAAGAGCTTTTTTCCCATTGACAAAGATAATAGCAATGTCTGCTAATCCCAACCTCTTTGATTTTTTTGAATTGATGCCCATAGGCCTAGTTTTAATTAAACATAAATACCAGTACATGTACATTAAAGGTCCATCCTACCTTACTTTAGCTTACATTAATCCTAACACTAATGATAAATAAAACAGCTACTGTCTTGATTTTTTTTTTTTTAGCAGGCAACAATCAAAAGCCCTATATATATGCAATTAACTGCATAAAAATCAGAATCAATTACACTTTATATTGCAACCATGCTAGCTTATTATTGTCTTTAATGCCGTCTCGTGTTAGACCTGTGCATCGTCACCCTGTGTAAGAATTTTGTGTACCCAAGAAAGTTGAGCTTTCCATCTGATTTTTTTATCCAATCTTGTATTATTGAATATGTTGTGGGTCCCAGGTTCAACTCCTGAGGTAGTTCTTCAATAGAAATTGTGCGATTGCCCTCCCGCTCAAAGTGCTCGAAAGCAGTACTAGCAATTTGTTCCCAGTTGTCTAAGGCTTCAAGCTGGTATGGGCTAATGGCAGCTGCACAGAATTCTTCAAAATCCAACTTCCTATAATGTAGCGGCTCCAATGCACTCAAATTTTCAAGAACTCTGGTCTCTTTCATTGCTTCAGTTGAGTTTTGAAGGAGAGCCTGCTTGAAACTATCATAGGTGATCCGGTCATCCTTGTTTGGTTGAAGAAGGTCAAATTGCAACCGTAGATAAATTAACTCTTCCTCGGTTAGAGCCTTCGACAATGCCTTCAGTGCGGCTCGTTTGAGAGGGGTTGCACGGAGATAGTGCTTGACTAGTCTAAATATTAGTATGTCCACTGGTATTCTCCTATTTTCTTCTCGCAGCCATGGATGTGTAAGAGTCTGAACAGCAGTCATTCTCTTTCGGTAATCCTTATTCAAAAACCGCTTGACAAAATCTTTTGCCTGGGGAGAGACAGTGGGCCAGGGGGAGTCGTCAAAGTTAGGGTCAGCCCGCAGCACAGAACGGAAAATTCCAGACCCGGTTCGGGCCCAGAAGGGGCAGGATCCACACAATAAAATGTATGTTATCACGCCGATGCTCCAAATGTCGGCCTCTGTGCTGTATGATCTGTGTAGCACCTCAGGTGCCATGTAGTATGCACTCCCTACGATGTCACTTAGTCTCTCATCTGGTCTAATGCAATCAGAGAGGCCGAAGTCGATCAATTTCATTGGAGCAGATTCATCCCTTGTTGTGAACAGAAAATTCTCAGGCTTAAGGTCACGGTGTACCACACCCTGGAGATGGCAAAATGCCACCACATTCAATATTTGCACAACAATCGATTTTGCGTCTTCTTCTGAATACCTTCCACCTCTGGCCAAAATTCTGTCAAGAAGCTCTCCACCCTCACATAACTCCATAACAGTGTAGACATTTAAGCCATCCTCACATGCATCATAGAATTTGACGAGATTTTGATGCCCAGACAGAGCTTTCAATATTTTAACCTCTCTTCTCACATCTTCAATTGATATGGCCGTGGTCATCTTAGCTTTAGAGATGATCTTCACCGCCACCGTCTGCCCCTTGAACTCGCCTTTCTTCACTGTCCCCGAGCAAGTATGACTAAAATGCCCCCGCCCGACCTTCTTCCCCAACTTGTACTTGGCGCCAAAATTCTTGCCAAACCCGAAATTCTTATCGAGAGGTCTCTCGATTTCTCCAGTTCCATCTTCTGGTACCGGCCCTTCCTTCAGCCTCTGCGGCCTGAACCGCTTCACGATGGAGGCCTTGATGTGTTTAGCTACTGTCTTGATTAAAATCAACATCACAAGAAAAGAAAAATAACATTGTCTTTAGACCAGATTTTCATAATTGCCCCTGTGATTTGTTTGCTCCGTACCAGTCCAATTTACTTTCTAATCTTTTGCTAAATCTGGGTTGGAATTGAGTAGACAGGGGTATAATAAGGAAAGTTTGCTAATTATGGGTTGGAATGACTTCTGAGTCTCTGACGGAGGAGGGTCGTGAGGAATTTTTTGATAAAAGAGCCTAAGCCCTTTCCATTGCAGAAAAGTTAACTTACACCCAATAATTGTTCAAACCTAGTACCAACCAAAACAAAAAACCCAATGATTAGCAGAAAACATAATTTTCCATGCTAACCCACACACATCATCAACTAAAATGAGTTCAAAACTTATTCTAAGCCTCCACATGGGGCTGAAGCTAATCCGCAACAAAATTCTAAAGATACTAGGATCAATAACATAAGAAGACAGTTTTGCCAAAGCACTCCATCTAGTGTTGTTCTTGTGCATACAATATCATCTGGTACCCGAGCTCAGCAGAAAAAGTTCCTACATTCTGATCCACTGCGCCATCATCTGAGTGCCAACTGGCAAGGGGGATAGCATCGATGTCCACTGGCATTCAAAGAGACATGCATTCCTGTACCTGCGGCTTGATTTTACTTGTCCAATAATGAACCAAAGATATAATTAGTAAAATAATTTGACGTATTGTTTTTTGCTTACCTGATTCAAAACATAGCTCGTTGCGATGTTTCCAAATCGTCCAGCAAACCGCACTAAACACGAGTAACATAGCAGCTTTTTGATGGGGAGGCAATTGTTTAGCAAAATGAACAATATCTGAAAATTTAGTCCAGTGTAGACTAGCCTGCTGACATGACCCCATGTAGAACCAAATTTGTTTAGTGAATGGGCATGACACAAACAGATGGTCTTTTGTTTCGAGTTGATGGCAGAAATGACATTTATTATCACCTTGCCAACCTTTTTTCAACAAGTTATCAAGAGTAAGGATTCTATTTTTATTGGTCAACCACATAAAAACTCTAATTTTTATAGGTATTGGGACTGTCCACCACAACATAGCATATCTTGGTTTGATCCCTCGGAAATTCAAGAATTTGTACAAGGACTTTACAGTAAATTTCCCTTGTGCATTCCATCGCCAACTTAGTTTATCCTCTAAATGAATAAATGATAAATGACTAATAATCTCGAGCAATTCAATCCATTAAGTATATAGAACTCTGTATAAGGATCTCCTAAACATAAGGGCATCCCCTTGTGTGTTGACTACTGTAATGTCAGCATTAATGCAAATTTCAAACAAGTATGGGTTTAGTTGCCATGGAGCAATTGTGGTACCACATATCTGACCAAAAGAGAACATAACTTTGGATGCCACGAACATATTTTACGTAATTATCTTGAACTATAACTACACCTGGCATCCAATCTGATCTTCGGGTGTTGGCAATAATTACAAATATTAGAAATTAATTTTACAGAACTCGTACATATAATTTACAAAATTAAGTAAACTACCGCTGCTGTGTTTTTTTTTTTTTCCTTTTTTCTTCTCTTTTCTCATGATAATGTAGGAATCCACATATCTGAGGTAACAAACTATTTCTGTTTACATGCAGACCGTCCGATCAGAATAAAGACCAATCCAGTCGGCACGAGTCCCTTTAATGTTTGTCCGAAATCTGATCGGACGGTTCGGATCTAACAGAAATATTCTGTTACCTTAGGTGACCGTCTCCAATTCAATCCTCTGTTACAATTCTCCAGTACAATTCATGTTCTTAGTTACTGACAATAGGACCCCATCAGTGCTCATGAGTCATGACAGAATCTCCATTACAGGAGTGCATATACAGAGGATGCTACATAGAAACTAGATACACTGAGTCGTCTCTTTAGCGCATGGTTCAATAGCTGATAAACCCTACTAATCCTTTCATTTTACACTCTTCCGAAAATGTCCCTCTTTTTCTCCAAAATCGCATCTCCATCCCTTCGCCACCACTAATTCCTTGCTCCTAGTAAATTAACAGGAAGTCCTAAATCATAAAACCACCAATTGAGCGCCCCTCTTCACGCCAAAGCATTATAATGGAGCTGTACGAGAAATGGAAGGAGATACTAAAAATCCAGAAATTTCGTCGGATCGCCTCCTACACCGGCTTTTACTGTTTCGCTGCTCTCATCTCATACGCCTACACCAACAACACGTATACACTTTTTTACTTCCACCCTTGTACTTATCTTTCTTTTTCATTTAAGCCCTTGTTCTTTTTCCCCTATTACAGGACTCGAGCTGGGATTTCAAGGGCTGATCAGTATTATGCTTCTTACCCAGCAGGCACTGAGCTGCTCACAGATACAGCAAAGGTCTTTGCAATGCTACATTTTGATCTGAAATTGCTCTTTGGTTTTTGGTTTTAGGAACTAAAATTTGTGTAACTTTGGTACCCAAAATTGGTCAATACATCATATGTCTTCTGTAAGAATTCCTAATTAAATAGGTTTTTGGATTTTTTTTTTTATTATTATTTTGTATTGCATAGAACGTGTTTGTTGAAATGCCCCACACAAATTAAGCTTTGAACATAACTATCTTTTCATCCCACAATTGTTGGTGACAGCTTTACAAGGCAGCATTAGGGAATTGCTTTGAGATAGAGGAATGGGGCCCGATAGAGTATTCCGTCATGGCCAAGCATTTTGACCGCCAAGGCAAACCTCCCTATGCATACCATGCGGTAAGTGACCATATTTTCATTCACTGTTTAAATTCTGTCAACAAGAAATTTTGTGTATAGACGTATGGAACCTCAAAATGACAATTTCATCCCTGCAAAGCAAGAGCTATTGGAGTTCGGATCTCCTAAAGTAACCCAACGTTTTAGTTTAAATCTAGACCGTCAGATTCGAATCAGATTGTCAGATTAAAGGGGGTGCACTCCACCTTGGGCCGGGTTGGCCCGGATTCAAATTGGACAGTCCCGATCTAAACTCAAATATTGGGTTACTTTAGGGGATCCGGACCCGAAATATTTTCTGCTGGTTCATAATTTAAACTGAAAAGAATGTGCCACATCCACACTGTTCAAGTAAAGGCCTGAAGTCAGTTCCTAATTTAAAATTTGCCTCTTTGATTATCTGGATGAAAAATGTTAGAACTATAGTTTCTTGAAACTTGGAAATGTTTGCTTTTGTCATATATTAAGTACTTTTTTGCTTAGGTAAGCAACCAGTTAACTTCAATTAGAAACTAACTGCTTAAAATCAGTTTCTAGCCAAATAGGATCTGTATGTACTTCACTGGTTTTAGTAATATATGACAAATTCCTCGTTACTGGCAAGTATTCAATTGGTACTGGTAAAAATCGAACCTTACTAGCCACATGGACTGTTGTTACAGATTATAGGGTTGCTCCAGTATGTCATTCATTTTGTAAGCATAATTAATGGAACATGGGATCAATTGGCTAAAAAAATCTCTATCTTTTCTTTTCAGCAATATATGGCACACCTTCTTTCTCATGGGCAGATCGATGGTAGTGGGTAGTCCAGACGTCCAATTCATGCTTTTGAAGTAAATTTTAATAATAATTGAATATATTTCATTTGGCATATGGCTTATCATGTATGGTGTATAGATTTTTCTTTTAAAAGCTCTTTGTAAGATTCCGGCGGCCATATATAAGCATCCTATATAGCTTAAAACTTGTTCATTGTGTTCGTTTTCTGTAAGCTTTTTTTTTATGGGGGGGGAGGGTTTTGAGATTGGAACTGCACAAATTTTGAAGTGATCCAATGGTTCAGATTATGCTGGGAGTTGCTGCAAGGTGGACTGGAAATCATTTGATCAGTTTCACTGTCTGTTCTGATTCCCAACTGTTTGGGAAATTTGCTTGGTTCAAAAACAAGGAAAAGCGAGCCTAAATGTCTAATGAACTTCTTTAGTTCTTTTCTATTTATTACGTTACCTTGTGTGTTTTAATTTGCAAACTGAAAATAATTCTGAAATTTATAGTTCTCGAAATAATTTTGTCGGATAAAATGTTATGATGAAGAATGGTGATTTACTGGTTTAACAAGTTCCACACTTACTAATAAACCAGCATTTAGTGTTGCTATAACTTATTTTCTCCAGCCACTGTAAACATCAATGGTAACACCAGTATGATTGTTCAATGTAACTTACCCAAACATATGCTACATTCTACATAGATAAGACTCATACATATCTAGAATTATATAAATTAAAGCACAACAAAATATACGAGATGATTATAAACTAGAAACGATAACTTTTTGCTCAAAAAAACATGGGGTAGCCTTGTAAGTTGTAATTATCAATTTTTTTTATCCACCAGCTATATTTTTCACCATGAAAAACCATAAAGCTTAATATGAAAAATTAAAGCAGAGACTAGAACATGATAGTCAGTTCACTAAAAAAACAACAAATTACAGTACCCAATAGATTATAACATCCAATTCAACTGAGAGAACCATCCATAAAGCGCAGTAGCATATTAAACTGAGTATATTACACAAGTAACAAAATGCTCAAAGAAAAGAGGGGTGCACTGGTCCTTTTGAAATGCCAAGGCGCACTTCCATTCCATGGTGCATATCTGCCGGCCTGATGCTCTCTGAGTTTTGTGGCACTTGCATCTCAATACGATTGAGATTGTCTTCCGCCACTGTTTTGACTACATCAATGGGCTGTAAGCCGCACCCCTCTGCAATATTAACACACAAGTCATACTGGACTTTAACTTCGTAATATCCATCGGGGCCCAATGAAAGTTCTGCTCTACCTTCACCCGCAGCCCGGCCCAAATTATCTTCTTCTTGCACGCCGCGTTCGAAAGCCGTATCCGACACCTTCTCACTGGGCTCTCCTGGCCCAGATAGTGTTCTTCTCTTGAGTGGTTTGTGCAGTACTATTTGGCCCGCATTTCCTTGCACTGTGCCCCGCAGAGGCCTTTTCCCACGCGCAAGAGGAGTTTTGGCGTGGTCTCCAGACCTTACAGAATTTGTTTCGATCCTTTGAGACCCTGAAGTTTTTGTTTGGTGCTGCTGATTCATTCCCTTGCACTGCTGACCCGCTCCACGGCCTTTCCCCCTTCCTAACAATCCTTTAAAACAAATCTGCCTCGTAGTGATTAATGGTCCATTTTGGACTGTTTTGCGTGGTGCCAGCAGTTTCGTTTTGCCTTTGATCTGCTGCGGCCTGTTTTCTTGCGGAACCATCTTTTGCGCAGCGAAAACCACTTCATTTTGAGCTACTACATCCTTTCTATGACCCTTTTTTTCACAACTAATCCCGTGTTCTGGTATTTGAGCCTCCTGCTTTTTTTCCCTTCTAGAGAGATCAGCACAGTAGCCTTTTGGGCACTGAATCCTGCAGGGGAATTCCTTGTCTCATTTGCATGGCCTTCTTTTTGCGGGGTACGTGTCACGCATGGCTGGGAGGTGACCATTGTGGCAAGCTGTTGTGATCCCATGTGACTTGTCTGTGTGTTGGCCACTAGTTGCTGCACTTGCGGGTCGTTTAGAAGATCATGTTGACCCGCTCCATGCACCGGCTCTCTTTGTCTCTCCCTCACTGGATATTCTGAAGGATGATCCATGGCGTAAACAAGGTCTTCGAAGGCTGAGATAGGCACCTGCCTGGTGGGGTGTCTACCGGTGATGATGGCATATAGTTCTCAAGGGATTTTCTCTAGATCAACCCCCTGACATATCTCCATGACAGCCTTTCGCGAGCAGGCCATTAGATCCTGCCCTTCCTCCTCTGAACTTTCGGACATAGCCGGAGTTTCCCGGCTTACCACCATCTCAGGTGGCGGGGACTGTGGTCTTGAGAATCTCCTAGGTAACTGAGGAAAATCAAAGGCCTCATATATGGGCCCCTTTGCCCAAGTGACTAAGTTTATGTCAACCTTATACTTCATCCCTCCAATAACAAAAACTATACGAGGTGGGATTCTTCGAATATCATCTGTAGCTATCGCCACCCTCCAAGCTTTGCAGTCGGTTGCCTTCTCCGGAGGAACCGACCCCAAGAATAAACCAATTTTGGATACTGCTGTAATGACAGCCCTTTTGTGCCATAGATGCATTGGGAGATCTACCAAGTCCAATATAATCTTGAACCTAGGCATAATCACCTCTGCATCATCTAGCAAGGACCATGGCTGACAAGCACATCCTTGATCCCATAGCTCTTTAGGCAGAGCCTCAATGAATGTGTCAATTATGCTCATTATCTCATTGATTTCAATGAGCAACAATTAACTCAATGAGCAACAAATAAGAAGGTGAAACAACGATTAACTCATTATCTCATTATCTCATTGATGTCAATTATCCTTGATCCCATAGCTCTTTGATTTCAATGAGCAACAATTAACTCAGCTAGAAATATAATTATGCTCATTATCTCTCTAGTTTCTTATTGGACAGGGCATACAAATAAGAAGGTGAAGCAAACAACAGAGGCCTGGATGCCAAAATCACTGGATGCACTCCCTCTGAAGCAATGGGACCCAACTGACAGTCAGTCCTCTACCAGGATGGAGGAGCAGCAGATTGCCCATGATGAAGTCCAGAAGACATATTTTGTTTTTGTTTAGAACTATTCCTATCCCAAGTGATAGTAGCTTAGAATTAGAAAGTTTAGCTTCTTCTATTAACAAAGAGGAGAGCTCAAATGCCTCTATTTTTGTGTCTCCATCATGCTTCTATTTTTTAAAACTTTAATAACTCAAAATTTAAATTTAAAAGTTAAAATAAAACAGTTAAATATGATCTATGTTATTTTCTCTATGTATTCATAAAAAATTATCAAATTTCAGTTTTGTTTTTATGTGAATCAATAAGTTCAAAAATCAATGTCTAGAAATCATCCACATTAGTGGGTTTTTTACAAGCTCTTGATGACAATCAAAATAAAATTGAAATGTCATAATTTTTTACACGTGCATAAATAAAATGATGTAGATCATATCCAATGGTTTTATTTTGACATTAAGTTTTAAATTTTAAATTATTAAAGTTTTAAAAAATGGAGGCATGATGAAGACACAAAAATAGAGGCATTTGAATCCTCCTCATTAACAAATACCATGTGAGACGTTTACTGTTATTGTCTGTTTTGTTGGTATTGTTATTTTGTGTTGTTAATAAATACTTTCCGATCAGATTTGTTTCTGAAGTAAAGTTAATGAAGATTAAATGGCTTACTTTATTTAACTCTTTATATTTTACATCTCATTTGATAGTTTAACTCATGGCTTAAATTAATCTGTATAGAGGAGCAGTGTTGTAAAAAACGTCCGTTTAGGCCGATTAGTCGTTGGCGATGGCCAAACCGTCATGGATTTTTTTTTATTAATCGGCCGATTATTTCCGATTAATCGCTTGGCGGTACCCTATCTGTCCAACGACCGTATATCGTTATTTACAACACTGTAGAGGAGTAAGGTGTTAGAAAATGAGCCTTTGTCTATGATAGTGGGTTTTATAGGTGAAGTTAATATACTTGGAGATGTGGAGTAACTTAATTTGAATTAACTCACCTCTTACTCTACCTTACTCATCTTATTTTACTTCTTGTTTGACTATGTAAGTATGAAATAAGGGGTTTACTCCACCTCGCAGGGGCGGAAAAATATGTAATTTCAACACTTTTAAAGGATATATATATGAAATACCCCTTTTGCATTACAAAAAAATTGACACGAGAAGAATACACAAGACTAGTTAAAATACCTGATTTAATAAATCGTTCGAAATTGTTGAATTTGCTGTCAAGTTGACGTCAATACAATCCCGTATTTGCTACGAAATCAAACAACGCTCCAGAGTTTGAATTACGATCGCCTATAACATTACATGCTAAGAGTTGTGAAATTTACAAACTCAGAGCAAGCACTCTTGTCAATTTTTTTCTTTAACATAACATTTGATAAATTATTTTGCTTTTCATTTTTTTCCTATTTGTATTAATATAAAACGAACTTCTCCAGAAAAAAAAAAATTTCGAGTTTCCAGTCCAGTTTGGACTATTCTCACACATTCACCATATTTCAATTTTATGGTCAACTAATCAATTCCGGTCACAGATTTCAGAGCCATAGTCATTTGAATACCTTTGGTTTTTACATGTAAGATGCAAAATTTTGAAAGAAGGTAAGGTACATCTTTTCCCCCAAGTAAAGTGAGGCTTTTCCTGTCGAGTAGCAGAACATCCACATCGCACAAAATCGACAATTCTCTTACCATTTTGATGATACCCGCTCGTCTTTTTGAATACGACACTTGTCATCCGTTTTTTGTCTTAATTTCTGAATCTTTAGCTTGTTTCTCCCCATTTTTTGGAAAATATTAGAAAATAAATGGTAATAACCAAATTCCAACCGTATTCATCAGTGTTCTAAGTAGTGCTCTATAGTGACGTAATATGGATGTTATAACATTTTCAGACCTTAAACACTACGTTATGAGATAAAAGTGCGCTATTTCAGCTACGACCGCTATAACGGTAATAACGGTCCGCTATTTGCACTATGCACTATCATGATGCTTAAGTTATTTTGAATGGAAAAAAGATAGATAGTTTATGATATTATTAGAGATATTTTGAATAATAATTTGGACTTTGTATTGGTTTAATATGAATATTTTAATTTCTTAATCAATTTTGTATTACTTATTGCTCTATAAAACTTTAGATAATGTTGATAATTAGTAGAAAAATAAAATATGTTACTTTAAACAAAAAAATGCTATGTAGGATAGCCTTCGCTATAGTTACGCTATTCGCAATAGCTTTTGTTTTAGTCTTTCCGCTATGACGCGATAATCGCTATTTAAAATCTTGGTATTCATTGTTCTACTGATGTAATATGCCAAATAAAAAAAATATATAAATTTATTGTGAGGTAACTCTGAAATATCCCTAATCTGGATTCAACCACTCAACTTGGATTTATTTCTCCAAAGCTATTGTGAGTACTTTATCCAGGTTTTATCACTCCTGTCACACTTTTTGTCTAATAGAAAGATGGAATTACCACCAATTATGGTTCATCCATCCTCTTTGTTAGACACAAGTATTGTATTTGAAGGAAATGTTGATAAAACAACCGAATTTTTATAAGATGCAACGAGTCCAGTGGCTTTAGAGAGATAATTCAAGTTCAGTGATAGGATACAAAATATATCTTGAAGACAAATTTACCAAAAACAAGGAAAACAGGATTACTCTCAGAAAGTTTAGTCTTATCAAAACATCAATCACTAAAACAAGCAAGTTTAATTTGAATTGTAATAAACTCGATTTTATGAAATAACAAGGAATTAAAATGCCCAACAAGAGAAATTGAGATGAAAATCGTCTTAATAGTTAATAGTAAGAAAAATAATTTAACTCTTAATATGAATTAATGGCCAATTAAAGAAGTAGAGAATGGGGAAAAAAACAATAACCTAATTAATTTATTGCATGACTCTTCTAAATAAATGAACTCTCCTGAGTCAAGCGATGCAATCGATTGAGTAAAATACAGAGCTAAAAATAGAGAGAGAGAGAGAGAGAGAGAGAGAGAGGATAAGAGCCGAGACACTAGGAACTGATAAGGTTTGCCACATGCGTATACTGTATGATTAATATTAAGCTAATACATTATTCATGTCTTGATCATTATGGATTTTCGTGGAATATTATTCTTGAATAATTGCAGTTGCCATAAAACTTATCATATTTAATAATTTTTGTTTCTTAATCAATAGTGTTATTGTCTTGTTCCTTCATGCAGAATTTATTAATTCTTCACACATGATGTATTTTCTAAATGCCATGTACGTGTGTGGTAGTCTGGTAACAAATCATTTATTTATGGCACATGCTAACAGAGAAGTAGCCTTTAAAATGTATCGGTCGAGTATAGTTAAATATAATCTGTAAGTTCAAATTAATGATTGCAAGCTAGTAATAGAAAATTACTTGTGTTTAATTTTTTTTTTCTATGGTATTGGAGGCAACTAAATTTATTATTACATATTTAATTGGACAATTTTATTTGTTATAAAGATGATCTCATATTTAAATACTAACTAAAGAATAATTAATAAGCCGGAGCAAGAATAAGAAAAAGTTGTTTAAATTTACATGGGTAAATTATAAGTAATAGATATGGTTAAGATATATGCTATTATTTTTAAAAAATATATATTTCCTTGCAATCATATATTTCCTTTTTTTGTGGATTAATTCAACCCCCATATCTTTAAATGACATCTTCAAGTTTACTAAACAATGAAAAAAAATTTATGAAGAATTAGTTACCATTCTTTTGCAAGAAATGGTAAATTCTGACTCTGATAAATATTAACTCGATCGATTGAGCCGGTCCATAATCGGTTAGGTTCAATTCGATTTATGAGCAAGTTACGCGGTGAGCGCATTTTAATTGAAAATCGGGTGAAGTTGGTTCACTTGGCCAATTATCAGAGAAGCAACTAAAGCGAGATTTTTATACCGAATTTTCAAAATTAGTTTAGGTGCTCTATATTTAATTTTATAACAATAATCATTCTTTTTTCAAATATTATGTTAGTATGTTTCTTCTCGGTTATTTGAATGCTTGTATTATATTAGAAAATCATTTGCTTTAACATGATTTTGTGATTCTGATTGGGTTTCATTTCGAGTCTACTACAACTTGTTTGGGACAAAAAACTTGATTGTTGTTGTTGTTGTGCTTGCTTTAACATACCATTTGACAAATTATTTTGTTCTTCAATTTTTTTCCTATTGTTTTAATACAAACAAGATTCTACATTAAAAAAAATCAGAGTTCCAGACCAATTCACAGATTCACCCAATTTCAATTTTACCAATTCAAATCATGGTTGTAAGGGCCATGGTCGTTTGGAAACCTTTGATTTTTACAAGATGCAAATTTTTGAAAAGAAGGTACCCCTTTGTCCCCAACCAAAGTGAGGGTTTTCCTGTTGTGGGAAAAATGAGGAGCAACAAATCCACATCTTACAATATCGACAATTCTCTCGTCTTTTTATGATACCCGTTTGCCTTTTTGAACATGTCACTTTTTATGGAGCAACTGTCTCTAATTTTTGAATCTTTAGCTTGTTTCTCCCCATTTTCTGTTCACCTTTTATAAAAACTATTAGAATATAATTGGTAATAACCGAAGCCTAACTAAGAGGACATTATTGATCCACTGATGTAATATGCGAAATAAAAAACAAGGAATATAATTGGTAATAATTGTTTAATGCCATATATTTTTCTAGTATAAAGATGTTAACATCACTAATATTTTATTAACACAATGTATTCAAAAAATTGAAATTTATACAATGACCTACATTATTTATTATATATTATTATATAATTTTCCTTTTCAAGAAAGTTTATTTATAAAATTAATTATTCTGTTTAGACTAAGGCTACAAACAGTACAAATAAATTTGACAATGCTGGATAATTAAACAAAACAATTACTGTGCTTGTCGTTAATTATGCATATAAAAAAATAACAATATTGGAGATGTATGAATCAATTTATGTTCCAAAGATATGATCTCATATTATATTTTTGACTCAGGTAATTCATATAATTTGGATACTATATATTATTCCACAAAAAAATACATATAGTTTATAAGTAACTAATTTTATATAATTCAGCTACTATTAGATCGCAGATTTTAAATATAATTATTATCAACATTACAACAAAATAAAATTTGATTTAAACAGAAATATAGGATTGTGATTTCTCAAGTTATATTGAATTGTACTTTGGGAAAAGTGTTCAAATATTAATAAAGTTTATTTTGTATATTTCTTAATTTTTTTTCTTCTAATTTTTTTTTTTTCAGAAATGCATTGGCCGGCCATTAGCTCTTATCTAAAAGACCAATATATATATATGAGTGAGTCTATGGTACTATGCATATCACGGGTTGTTACCGTGCTACGGCTCTATATTTGAGTTTTCAAATCCTAACGGTCGATCCGAACCGTTCATCTTGTTCTCCATATTAATATGTGTTTGGAGACCAAATTTTACATTTTTTGAAATTGTTTTACTATTTTTTTAGATATTTAGAAAATCACTTGATCTGAAAATTCTGGACCATCCAAAAACAGTGATTTTAAATAAATCTAAAAAAATAGTAAAAAAATTTCAAAAAATGTAAAATGTGGTCTCCAAACACATATTAATATGGAGAACAAGATAAACAGTTCGGATCGACCGTTAGGATTTGAAAACTTGAATATAGAGCCGTAGCACGGTAACAAATCGTAATATGCATATTACCATAGACTCACTCTATATATATATAGTGTTCGAATCCTCATTTAGATTTTCAACTTTAGAATATTAATAAAAATAAAAGGCAATAACTCATGACAGCATACCCTCTTACAAATAGTGACCACATAATAAAGAAAAAGTATATACACCAAAACCTAACTTTAGCATGTTTACCAATTTTCTTACTCTATAAATTGTCTAAATTTTATTATCAAACTTAGTGTACGATATATATTAATGGGATAGTATCTAAGGGTGCAAACGGATCGGATACGGATCGGATAGTGGTAAAACCATATCCGTATCCGTTTTTATTTTCCGGATATGGATACGGATCGGATATTAGACGGATACGAATCGGATATTAACCGGATACGAATATGAATATCCGCTTTTTATAATAGTGAATGACATAATTTTTTTCAAAATACATATTAAATTATATAATATATATCTACTATTTGGATAATTAAAATTCAAAACCATATCCGTATCCGTATCCGCACGGATATTCGGATATCGGATATCCGTATTAAATTTTTGGATACGGAGTCGGATACGGTCGGATAATATCCAACCTGTTTGCACCCCTAATAGTATCTATGAGGATAAAAAATAACTATCCGCGAAAGTATACCGACATAAAAATGTTTTTTTTATTAGAGATAAAAGTATTCGCGAAAGTATACTGACAGTTTCCTTCGCGGATAATTGCTCTTATTTTCTAATTCTCATTTTTTTTTTCATTTTAAACATTTTTTATTTTTCTCATTTTCATTCTCGATGGTTAGCCCTTTCGATGGTTACTACGGGCTTATAAGCTCGCATAATTTTCTTTCATCATGGAAACCTCGAAAGGACAAATGCATACGCAAATAATGATGGATAATTTAGGACGAGGGGTTTCAAATATGTCATGTCTTTTATATTTTATAATATTTTATATTTTAATTTCAAAATTCTAATTGTCGATTCGAACCGTTTAATATGATATATATACTAAAATATGCTTGACGATAAAATATTCTTGTATCGATCTAATACTTCATACAATGATTCATCATCTTTTTGTTCAAAGTTAATAATTATATTTCTTAACATTGAAGTTTTGGAAGGTGAAAAATTTTTTATAATAAAAATATTAAACAATTGGTTCCAAGTTTGAATAGAGTTAGGCAGTAATGAGAATAATCATGTCCTAGCCCTATCTCTCAATAAAAATTACATCATCGGTAACTCCATTGATCTTAATCGTCTTGCATATTCCAAGGAGGATTGACAGATGAAGATGCAGATCTTCATGTGCTAGTCCTCCGAATTATTGTTGTGGCCCCATGTTGACAAGTGCAGGTTTGATCTCAAAATTTTGGGGTGCAACTGTTGGTGGATCTATGCTTAAGATTGGATAATTAGCGTGTGGCATGAAGTAGTCTTTCATCAGTTTTGGTCTTCTCGCGTTCGTTTTCTCACCAGTGTTTTCTTGACACACGTTATTATTGTTGATCGGTGGATTTGGTGGATCCTCCATGTTGGTCAAATTTGAATCTCCTTCACTTCGAGTATCATGGAAGAAAGGACTTGATGTAGCGCCTGTTGGTGAATTTGAAGTGAACAATCTTCGTACAGATGATTCGACCAGTGTAGAAAATTATGAGAAAAAGAAAATAAAAATTTAGTAGATCTAGAAAAGTAAAAATAAATAAATAAAATAAACAAAGAAGAAAAGTAAAAAATAACATAAAGAAAAATTAAAAAGTCTAGTTGAGTCAAATAAATCGAATTTGATGGTCAAATACAAGGGCTTCTTGCGAGGCCTTGCACAAATAATTGTTAATCTCCGGCAACAATGCCAAAAATTTGATGGATAAATTTGTGTCACTGCTTTTAAATTTATAAACCCCTTTATACTTTTGATCAGATCACAAGCATATAATCCTATTGAGTAGTATATAATCTAGTGTCGATCTGCAAAAAATAAGGTTATCGGTCTTGAACAATAAAATCACGACCCATTGAAGGATAAGACAAAATCAGATCTTGAGAGTTGTTGGTGATCAAAGATACAGTTTTGTATTTTTGAATCAAAAGATAAATAGAGTAGTCAAAAGGAGATGTTAATTACTAGGGTTTCGGCATACCATTGTCACTTCAATCCGCTTTGATTCTTATTTTGATTTGATGTTGATTTTCGGTTGTTGTAAGAGGGATTCTAATCCTATCATAGTGATTGGCGCTTTCGCGTATCAGCCACACTACCAAGCCCTCCTGTTAAGTCATGACTTGGAAAGTGCAATGGGATCTGTGATTAGCCTAAAGTCACAATCTTCACTTGACTAGGTCCCTCGATTGATCCTATAGAGTGTCCACATGGTAAGGCAAGATAATGCGACATTCGTCTGCGAATGCCAGGACTCCTATGTATACTTTTGTGGATCCGACTATTGACTTCGTCGATTAAGATCTCCTCCAATAGTTTAGTATTTTTATTCTCCCTTTTCTGATCTTGTTAATCTAATGTGACTAACTTACATGTGTGGCCATCACAGTAGCGGTCTAGAATAACAAGCAAAATCGAGAGAGATTGAACATAAAGCGCAAAAGATATCAAACGACAAAAGACTAAACAATGATCAAACACAAAATATATATAAAAGCATCATGAGTAACAAGGTTT
The DNA here is from genome assembly GCF_964058835.1 of Carex rostrata. NCBI lineage: Eukaryota > Viridiplantae > Streptophyta > Magnoliopsida > Poales > Cyperaceae > Carex > Carex rostrata. The sequence goes on along the minus strand of NC_135931.1, from coordinate 6,645,172 downwards.
ACAGTCTATCCTTAAAAAAATATGTCTAGCAATGGAACGGCATGTCTACACTCCTCAGAACTAAACTATAGAACAAGACTACAAAGTAGATCTAAGATGTTTTAGTGGTGTATTTATAGGAGGAAGGAGCGCTGGCAATGAGTTAGAGTCCAATGGTCCGGATTTGGATACAACTGAAGCAGTTATTCTCCAAGGGGCGCTTCCTGTTAGTGTTACGAACTATATGAGGTGATACAACCCGTAACCATATATACAGTGTCTCCGATGAATTTGGCTCTCCTGTTTTGTAATAAGCTTGACCCCATTGATTGCTCCGTCTTATGATTGAAGTCATGAATTATGATCTTGTCTTTTGAGTGGAACCGTGTATTTAGTGTTAGACGGTCCAGGGTGTGTTTACGCATTAGATTTATAGAGGAACCCGGATTAATAAGGATGCGAATTACCTTTTGATCTTTCACACTCACTAGTGGAGAAGAGTGGTATATTGTGGTCGGCTGTATCAATGAGTAGATCCTCATCGGTGAATATGATGGCTGGAAACCTATTGCTTGCCTCTTGAAGTACGTGTCAATATATCACTGGAAATTACACATCCGATGGGATTTAATGGTTTTGATTACAACAGGAGCATAGACCGGAAAAAAAAATTGAGTTTTCCGGACCAATTGGACATTTGGACTAGAATCCTATTCACATGTATGTTTCTAGTTCAATGCTAATTTTTTTCACCATTCCAAAAGATAGGAAAGGAAAAAAATTGTTCCCTTTTTTTTATTGTTGTCTAAATTCCACTGCTCTAGACTCTGTTAGTCTGTTAATCAGTTCCTCTCATGTGTCAAAGCAATGCACTCTACATCCGATTCATACTCTTTAAATGTTTGTTCGTCTTAAGGTTTTTTTATAAGAGAAGAAGAGGATAAACTATTTTTTGTGTTTATTTTTTGAGAAAATTTCATGTATATTTTATAAAAAAGTTCAAGATTGTCGTACCTTTTCTTATAAATTTATAATATCGTATTTATCCTTTTGAATTTCTAAAACTTGCAAATATAATCAATTTATTGTCTATTATATTAAAATTCATTTTATATTTGTAGAAATCTTATTATCCTTTGTAAAGAAATAAATATGTTGGTTGTATAAGAGAAATATTCAATGTATTAATTGACCAATTTGTGAGGACAAATAATTTAGTTTTCTACTCATAACATATACATAGTAACATTTAGACGCATGTCTGTGAAGCATGTGGAAGTACATGTACTTCACAGGTATATTTGTTTGCCTTCATAACCCGGTCAAAGAAGACTAAATATTTTCCTTACACATGACATATTTATTTATATATTAAAAAATGATAAAATGAGAATTTAATAAATTTAAAATGGATTTTACTAGAAAAAATAATAAATTAAATAAATTTGTAAGTTTTTGAAATTTAGAAGGATAAATATGATATCATGATTTTTAGAAGAGAAAATATGTAATTTCGACACTTTTGAAGGGTGTATGTGTGTGTGTGTGTGTGTGTAGAGAGAGAGAGATGGGCTACGGTGAGTTGCGAAGTAAAGCGACTATTTTACTTTACACTCATATTTTGCGATTTAAAAATTCAAACGACTGATCCAAACCGCTCAACATGATCTCCATATTGAAATGTGCTTGGAGACCAAATTTTATATTTTTTGGAATTTTTTTACACTTTATTAAGCAATTTTGAAAATCGCTGATCCAATGGTCCAGAAATTTTTATTATTTTTACTGTTCACAGCAAAATAACAGTTTTCAAAATTAAAAAAATGTAAAATTTGGTCTCCAAACACATTTCAATATGGAGATCACATCTAACGGTTCAGATCGGTCGTTTGGACTTTCAAAATGAAAATACAACGTGAAGTAGAAACGCGTTTTACTTCGCAACTCACCGTAGCTCATCTCATATATATATAATTCCCCCTTTGCATTACAAAAAATTTGACACGAGAAGAATACACAAGACTAGTTAAAATATCTGATTTAATAAATCGTTCGAAATTGTTGAATTTGCTGTCAAGTTGACGTCAATGCAATCCCGTATTTGCTACGAAATCAAACAACGCTCCAGAGTTTGAATTACGATCGCCTATAACATTACAACATTACATGCTATCCATATCTTCAACAATTTACGTATATGCTTTCATGATTGTGCATAATTTGAATTTAAAATGAAAAAATAACTCAAATTGAACCAAACGAAAAAGAATGTCGAGTGATTATGAAATGGCAAAAGAGTTCGTCATCTACAAAATTACCAACATGCATTCGGCATTTTTATTTAAGTTAGAAAGCATAAATTTGACTGAAATTATAATAGAAATAGCTAAAATTAATTTAATATTAATTTCAAAAATAATGTACTCATGTAATTAATTTTTACCCTCAGACAACTAATTTTGATTGCTTTTAAGTTTTAACACTCGGAACTTGAAAAAAAATTCTCATACATCTCATAAATTAATTTCTAAAATAAATGAGCAAATATGAATTAATATTTTTATCAACATGACATTTTGAAAATAATTTCATTAAAAGAAGGGGAAATTAGATCCATGCCACCCCAAAACTTCAAATTTAGAAAAATGTCACCTCAAAATTTTGGTTTTGTTAAATGCCACTCCAAATTTCACTTATTAAGAAAATTGCCACCATTATCAGATTATTATACATTTGTAATAAAAATAAACATAAAATGTTGTATTTTGAGTGATATTTTTGTATATTCTACAAATATCCTTACTCTTTCATTTCTACACCATTAATGGGTCCGATCCGTTCCAAATTTGATAGGTTAAATAGTACAAAACCCTCACCCGTCGTTCTTTCCATTTGTGCATCCTCTCTTCGCCTCCTCTCTTCCCAGTCGAAAAGAAGTTCCATCGAGCCTCTTCTCCCAGTCGAAAAGAAGTTCCGTCGAGCCTCTCCTCCCAGTCGCCGTCAGATCCATTCATAGTGATGTTCGACCAGTAAACTTGCTTGATTACGACTGGCATTCTGGTACTCGATGGATTTCCTGTGGAGGGAAAGGGGAGCAAGAATCTTCAGAGAATCGAACAAAGAAATACATCATCTAGTGGATGAAGTTCTGGACTAATTGGAGTTTACAAACTACTGGCATATGACTGAAAACATAAAATTTGGTTTGGGTGTGCAGCTTCTATGCTAAACAGGATTATTTTTTCTGTTTTATTTGTTTTATTCCGATTTTAGATTTCTTTTGATGCTTTTGGTTTAGTATATTTATTAAACTTTGGTTCAACTGTTTTAAGCATTTTTTGTTTTTATTTTACTGGTAGAACTTTGGCATCAGTTGATACCAAAAAAAAAAAAAAAAACACAATTACTTTCGGTCAGTTAGAAGAGAAACAGGGGAATTGCGTTAGAAGAGAAAAGGGTCGGACTTGTGTTAATTAGAAGAGAAAAATCAATTTTGAAGAAGGGTATTTCGGTCAATTAATTTTTACTGTAAATTATTAAGTTAAAATTATACATGAGTATGATATTTGTGGCAATTTTATGAATTAATGTGATTTGAAGTGGCATTTAGCAAAAGAAAAATTTTGGAGTGGCATTTTTCTAAATTTGAAGTATTGGGATGGCATGGATCTAATTTCCCCTTAAAAGAAATCTTTCTATTTATGAAATTATTAGAGATCCCTGAAATTGAAAATAAATTTATCACCTATGAATTGAAATTACAATAAAATTATTGCTCTAAGCAAACATAAGCTGCATGTATTTTTTATATTTTTAAACTTGGCAAAGATAAATTGCAACAGCCTGTCTCCAGTTTCTACATATATTGCAGATCTGTCTGCGAAAGAAATCTTAAACGAAGTTCTAACTAAAAGAAGTCGGTTGTGACCAGGGAGTAGGGACTAAATTATTCAATTACCCTCAAACTAGAGGTCCAAGTTTAGAACAGGTACATAATCTTCATCTCTCAAGTGCTCCATCAACCCATCAAGGACTGAATAAATATCATGACATTGTGCATGAAGCTTATCCCCATTGAAAAAACTATGCAATTCACCGGTACTTGTCTCCACCCAACTTAAACCCGGCGTCTTCTTTACACCCTTTTCTTTCATTGTCACTCTAAGTTGCTTCTTGTCGCTCCACCGAGATGCATCTGCATAAGTATTTGAGAGGAGAACCCAATAGCCCGAATGGTTTGGATCCAAATCAAATAGCTTTTTTGTCACAATCTCAGCTAGCTCCAGCTGGCCATGGATCCAGCACCCATTCAGCAATGCACTCCAGCAATGAGCATCAGGCTCTATGGGCATGACATTAATAAACTCCAAGGCCCTGTATAATTCCCCTACTCTAGCTAAACAATCTACTACACAACAATAGTGACCCAAATCAGGGGTCATGCCGTACTTTGTACTCATGCTCTCGAAATAATACAATGCATCTTTGACCAAACCCATGTGGCTACAGGCCCATAGAAGTGCTGTAAATGTTATACGATTCGGTCTATAACCTCTCTCTTGCATGGTATGAAATAAAGTGAAAGACATACCAGGGTCAGTGCTAAACCTGTAAGAGGATATGATGGTGTTCCATGATATCATATCTTTTGACCCAATCTCGTCAAAAACCTTTTGAGCATCTTTTATGCAACCACAGTTACCATAAGTGTCCATCAATGCATTTTGGACGGCAGGATAGGCATCATAAAGCCCCATTTTTAAAATTTGTGCATGAGAGGCCATCGCTTGCTTGAGATACGAGCAAAAGCCGCAACAATTAAGCAGACAAGTGAAAGTATACTCATCCGGTCTTACTTCATAAGAGGTCATTTCATCGAATAATTTAAATGCAGTACTAAAATCACAGATCATGGTATAAATAGAGATAATGGTGTTCCAAGAAACTCTATCCTTGTCAAAATTACCTTGGAAAATTCTACCAGCTGCGGTTATATCTCCTCTTTTTGCATACATGGCCATGAGTGCATTACAAACAGATGTATCCTGGTCCAAATTATTTCTATATGCATAGGCGTGGATCTCTAGACCCCGCTTTGAGATTTGTGCACACTTCGGCAAAATTAGGGTTAGTGAGAAATTAGAAATGGGTCTTGCATCATACCCAAATTGAAAAGCCATTTCACTAAATATCTCAAATGCTTTTTTATGTTGTCCAGAATCAAGAAAAGCTTCAATTATTGAATTAAATAGAAGATTGATTTTTAACCTTACTTGATGAAATAGCCTGTGTGCATACTTCACTAGCTTGTTGTGGGCATATCCTGAAGCCAGTGATGAAATAACCCGATCTAAAACAACTGGGCCCAACCCAATAAGCTCCAAGTTCCTCAAAATGAATCCGTGCAATTCCTTGATTTTATTTCCTGATGAAATTGAAGGTAATATGGCAAGAAGTGTGTAAAAAGTGGCAGGATTTGGTTTTACTCCACCTTTTGATGTCATTTTCCTCAATATGTCTAGTGCAAGATTGATTTCCCTGCGATCCACACAACTACATATAACATCATTCCAGGTACTAATTTCAGGTTGGAATCCTTCACTTGTCATCTCATCCATCAACTCAAGACCTAAAAGAAATGATTGGGAATTACATCAAACTCAAACCTCAAGTCCAATAGTTCTGTATTTCTTTGGCCTGTCAAGGATACTAGATGCACAATGGATAAATGCAAAATTGCATACCATTTCAAGGTCTACATTCACTTGTGAGTTATTCTCTTAAGGCCTGTTCGGGCGACTTATATTCCATGAGATTTTGTGGTTTTCACAACCCATTCAGTATTTTTTTTCCAAGATGTGTTCGGACCATAGTTTTTTTCATCCATCAATTGAATTTGTTTTCAACAAAAATCCCATTACAAGTCAAAAAGTTGTAAACATAAATTCAGTCCAAAGTATTTTTTTCCACGGACAAACCATTTCTCTTTCACAAAGTGCCATTAAGTAAATTAGATAAAAAAAAGAAAAATTAAATCTGTTTCATAGTTTAACAATATAAACATATTTTTATGTGATATAAATAAAAAATTAAACATAATATTTTATACTTAAATTAGTAATTAATGTTTTAACTTTGTAAGTTCCATCATTTATACAATTAGAATTTTTTCAGAATTATATTATTTATTTAACCATTTATATGAAGTATATTTGATTTATTTATTTTTTATGCTAGTAAATTCAATGTTAATATAATTAAAAAAATGTGAATAGATATACATATTTTGAAAATATATCAGGATTTCCCACAACTATTCTCATGGTATAACCGAATATTTATTTTAGCACATTCTCATAACCATTATAGTACATACCCATGAGTATTGACTACCGTAAAATAATTTGTGGATTCTCGTATCTGCAAAATCTAATCCCACATAATCTCGTAACAATCAAACATGCACTTACTACTTACATGTTTCTACAAACAGATGGTTTGCATATACAATTAACTCAGGAGTTGGGTTTCTCACAAAACAAGCAAAACCTCCTTTTTGCCTTTCTGTTGAAGAATATAAAATCTAACTTCAAGTGTAGTTCAAGAATAAAACCTTTCTCCAAGTACCCGTTTTGAGTGCACGCCTTGATCATTGGGTTCCATTTGATAAATTTTCTCACAGGAATTCTATCGAACACCAGAAGCGCATGATCCAACGAGGCCAGCTCGAGATACAACTCCAAAATTGCACACGCGCAAAAATTATCGGAAGGGAACAGACCGAGTTTAACGACAGAAGCATAAACCTGGCGGCCCATAGAGAGGAGATTAAGAGAGACGCATGACTTGATTACAAAAGGGAAGGTGTATTCATTGGGTATGAGGTCAAACTGGAGCATAGATAGGTATAAATTGAGAGAGTGGCTATGGAGGGATATGGAGGTATATGCGCGAATGGCGTGGTTGAAGGAAACGGTGGTGGCGTGGCGGAGTGCACGATCATGGAGCTGCTTGGCGGAGGCAAGAGATGGAGCGCTGCAGGACCTGATTTGGTGATTGGATGGAAGGGGAAGGGAAGGGAGCAGGGAGGGTGCAGCCATGAGAGAACTGGTAGATTCGCTCTGATTTATTTATGACTGAAGGTTTTCATTTCCGACCCATTGTTTCCGAATTTCGGAGTTCCCGGTCGGAGTCCCGAGCAACAGATGCTTCGGATTTAACGAGGAAAACATATTGTCATAGTTTTATCATACTATGAACTTTTAAGGAAGAAATACGTAATTTCATAGGAGTATAATGAAACCCGATTTTTTTAAAAATATCCATTAAAAAAAGAGGAGGGTTCAAATACATCCAAATTTGCCAGCTCCCAATTGCTCCCGATCATCAGCCGAACATCTTAAATTAGATGCACGATCTAGATTAAAATAGAAATAAACTTTACATTTTCTTTTCTAGCGCGCTTTTGATGCAACCAAATCTCTCCAGTGAAGGAAAGAAAAGAACGACCCCTCCAGTGAAGGAAAGAGCGTCTCTTCACCTTCTCTGTTTCGCCCTTTCTCCCCACCTCCTTCGATTACCAATCACCTCTCTGATTACCGAAGTGGACAAAGTCGGTCTCCATGTCCGCTTCTCCTTCTCACGATAAAGAAATTATTGTTTCTCCTTTTTTTGCTTCTCCTACTCACGATGATGTGCCATGTTCTCTTTCTCTGCTTGATACTTCACTTGCTCCGTCCACCAGGCCATCCAACGAACCGGTCATGTCTCCATTCTCCATCAAGCCATCATCTCCACCATTTGAAGCAACTGACGTAAGCTGTTTCTTTAAATTTTCAAAAGTAACAGAATTCAAGTATTGATCAAGTTGCTTAATCTTGTCAGATATTGTTCCTTCCTTGATTAATAGGCTTGTACAAAAACTGTGGTCAATATGGCCACTATTCTTCAACTTGTGAGCGAAGAAAATATGATGATGCTATGGAGGATGCACCAACTGAAGAGGCATAGAAGGGTATTGTTGGTATAGTAATGAAAATGATACTTTTAATATAGAAAGGGTACTTTTGTTATTTGTTTGCTGTTAGGTTTAGTTTATGTCGTTTTCAGTTTTTTATTCTAAATTGAAGTTGAATGTAATGTGATTTCTTATACTTGTGTTTTATGTTGGGTTCAGTTTTGTCAATATTTTTTATAAGCCTTGGTATACATCTTTCTATTGTTTTGTAAAAAAATGCAAATAAAAGAAACTAAAGGACCTTCTTGCAAATTTGTTTTTATAACCTCAGATAAAGTCTCATGAGTTCAGCTAAAAATATAATAGCAAGACCAAGTATATCAAGTAGTGTACCAACTGGTACAGAAAAAAACTCAGAACTGAACCTCCTTGCAAAATAAAAATAAACACACAGCTGGAGGGTGAGTTTTGCAAAACTATTTTACCCACTAAAAAAGAATATCCTCATGGATATATAGAAACAAGTTTCACATTTTTTGGAAATTTCTACAATTTTTAGTGGAGTCTCAAAATTCAGCTTTTAAAAAATATAAAAAGCTGGAACACAAAAAACTCAGAACTGACAACATTTACAAACAAAAATTAAAAAGGAATCTAGGAGATGAATTTGACAAAAACTGTTTTACGGGTTGATAAAGGACATCACGATGAACAAGTAGAAATAAATTTCACATTTTTTTAATTTTTTTACAATTTCTGGTGATTTTCCAAAGTTTAGATTCTGAAAGTTATAAAAACTGGTACTATACCAGATTGGTACCTAGGATTGTCCTGTACAAAATCATAATTTCAACTTAATTAAAAACCCAAATATGCATATATATTCCCTGACATATGAATTAATCATAGGAATAAGGTTGAACTGATCAGCTCTTGTTACCCATGGTACTGGTATCAAGTCTTTCAAAGAATTGAATATGAATTAGTGTGTTAAACATGCTTTACGGTCTCTATATTTAGGTTGGAATTAAATGAAAATGAAAATTTCAGCTAAAAGTGTGTATGGTCTTCACTGACACATACAAATTAAAATGAAAATTGAAACCATTTAGTAATATGAAATAGCCTTCACACAAGAAAAATAAATAAAATCAAACTAAGAAGCAAAATATTTCATCAATCACCCGAAATGACATGATTTCACTAAGAAGCAAAGTACAACATTACAATATTTCATAATTACAAGCATTCATCTATTTATCCTAACGATTACATAGTCCTTTGACTAATTCCTTTTTCCTTGATTTCTTCTCTATATTTGAGTCATTGTGAATAATAGGAAGAGCTTTGCCAAATGCCTTCGAACTCTTCATGCCTTTTGCCTGACACACATGACAAAGACAGTAAATATTTTTAGAGAAATAATTGCAGTTAAAGCAGATAATTTACAAGATAAATAAATTTAACAAGCTCACATGATTCAAGATGTTAAAGAACTCTTGAGCAGTAGCAAATACAGATGCTTTGTCCAGACACCACTATATTAAATTAAAAAAAAAGTGCTAAAAACTTTAAGCCAAAAAAGGGATCTGATGAAGTTTACATCTTCGTTGCTACAATTATAAACGAATAGATTGTGTGTCATTTGCTAATAACATATGAAAATATTCAAAAAATGTTAACAAGAGGGATTCAATTCCCTGATTTTTCATTATAGATTGCTCGATCAAATGGTAACCACCGGATTGTGTAATGTACAAACAACAGGCACAAGACTAGGGACCCTTTAAAAATTTGGCCAATACTGGTAACAAAATTTGTCAGTCTCTCCGTCTGACAGTATAGTACCACTAACAAAATGAGTATGTCAATCTTACCTCAAATAATCGAGTCGCCGAAGAGACAGAGAGAGGAGATTGTCACAAACCCTAAAGCGAGAAGGGTTCCGAAGCCCTGAATGGTCGGGGCGGAGAGGAAGCGGGAGGCGGTCTGGATTGTTCATTGGAAAGCGAGATGGGGAGGGGATCTGGCGTTGATGCGTCCATTGATGACAGAGAGGAAGCGAGAGGGGGGATGCATCCATTGTTCGGGGTGGAGAGGAAGCGGGAGGCGGGGTGCGGGGATCAGGCGTTGGGGAATCATAGGTGGGGGGAGATCGAAACGAAGAAGTGGAGGTGGTGAGTTTGGTTCGCGTCTTTCACTGGAGATGACAGAGAACAGGAAATGAATGGAGAGCGTCCAGAAATGAAATTAATTTTGTATAGCGGAGGCAATCTGGATCGTGCATCTAATTTAAGATGTTCGGCTGATGATCGGGAGCAATTGGGAGTAGACAAATTTGGGTGTATTTGAACCCTCCTCTTAAAAAAATTAATTTAATAAAAATAATCAGATCTGAACTGAAATTTTAAAACTAGCGGATTTTTTCCGCGACCCAGAATTTTTATTCCGGGCCGCAGAAAAAATTCGCGCTCCGAAAAAAAAAACAAAAATTTTTTAATTTTTTATTCCGAGCGCGGATATTTTCCGCGGCCCGGATTTTTAAATAAATTTTTTTTTAGAGTTTGGAGAAAAAAAAATATTGTTTTTTTGGCCCAAATTTGCACATCTGATTAACATATCAAAACACCTTCAAAAATCATGAAAATTTACCGACATGCATTCTTGACTTCATAGAATAAGACTGTAAAGTTTCATAGAAAATCTCAAAACAAATCGTGAGATATCGGTTCTCAAAAATTGCCCGAACTGTTGAAAGAGTGCTTCTGAGCCCAACTTTGCACCTCTGATTAACATAAAAAAAACACCTTCAAAAATCATGAAAATTTACCAACATGCATTTTTGACTTCATAAAACAAGACTGTGAAGTTTCATACAAAATCTCAAAACAAATCGTGAGATATCGGCTCTCAAAAATTGCCCGAACTGCTAAAGGAGTGTTTCTGAGCCCAAATTTGCACCTCTGATTAACATATCAAAACACCTTCAAAAATCATGACAATTTACCGACATGCTTTTTTGGCTTCATAAAACAAGACTGTAAAGTTTCATACAAAATCTCAAAACAGATCGTGAGATATAGGCTCTCAAAAATTGTCCGAACTGTTGAATGAGTGCTTCTGAGCCCAACTTTGCACCTCTGGTTAACATACCAAAAAATCTTCAAAAATCATTAAAATTTACCGACATGCATTCTTGACTTCATAAAACAAGACTGTGAAGTTTCATACAAAATCTCAAAACAGATCATGAGATATCGGCTCTCAAAAATTGCCCGAACTGCTGAAGGAGTGCTTCTGAGCCCAACCTTGCACCTCTGATTAACATAACAAAAGACCTTCAAAAATCATGAAAATTTACCGACATGCATTCTTGACTTCATAAAATAAGACTGTGAAGTTTCATACAACATCTCAAAACAGATCGTGAGATATCAGCTCTCAAAAATTGCCTGAACTGCTGAACGAGTGCTTCTGAGCCCAACTTTGCACCTCTGGTTAACATATCAAAAAACCTTAAAAAATTATGAAAATTTACGGACATGCATTCTTGACTTCATAGAATAAGATTGTGAAGTTTCATACAAAATCTCAAAACAGATCGTGAGATATCGGCTCTCAAAAATTGCCCGAACTGCTGAAGGAGTGCTTCATTAATGGTTAAAGCCATTATTTGCATTATTTGAGATTCGAATCTAAAAAGTTCACGAATCAATTTCGAACAAACTATATATACCCAGTTTGAGTTTGAGTTTGAATAAGATTCAAAACGAATTGGTTTGATTTGTTTCATAACAAACTAATTTCAAATTGAATTAATTACGAATTTTTTTTTAATCAAACTCAAATCAAATCATGAACTACGAACTTTTTGTGCCGCCTTACATGAGAGCAAAGAGAACGGAACGCGAGAGATTTATTTATTTAGAATGACGATAGAAAGGTAACTAAATTGGAGAGTTTCTATACTTTAGAAGGATAAATATGATACTTCAAATTTGGTGAGAAGTATGTAATATTAATGGTTTAGAAGGATAAATATTAGAGTTTTTTTAATTTTAGAAGGATAAATATATCATATGTAACATTAAACAGAATTTATAATTTTAAAAGTTGGAAGGATTAATGTGAGATAATTTTGTTTTAGAGAGGGAAAATGTAATTTAAATGTTTTATAAATATATGTATGAAATTTATAAAAATTAAAATTTATTGATCATTCGTTTCATGTGAGAAGTCATGCCTTGCATTAGGTATCATAGTTTATGGATTATCATACATATTTTACTGATACTATAAAAATTTGTTATGAAATATTTCTTAGATCAATAGCTTTTTTCTCGTATATTAAATTAATTCATGATTTTTGAAGGTGTTTTGGTATGTTAATCAGAGGTGCAAAGTTGGGCTCAGAAGCACTCCTTCAGCAGTTCGGGCAATTTTTGAGAGCTGATATCTCACGATCTGTTTTGAGATTTTGTATGAAACTTCACAATCTTGTTTTATGAAGTCAAGAATGCACGTCGGTAAATTTTTATGATTTTTGAAGGTGTTTTGATATGTTAACCAGAGGTGCAAAGTTGGGCAAAAAAAAAATAATATTTTCTTTCTCCAAACTCTAAAAATATATATATATATATATATATATATATATAGAGAGAGAGAGAGAGAGAGAGAGAGAGATGGGCTATGGTGCATTGCAATGCATGAACCCCTTTATGCATTGCACTATAATCACGGATTTAAAGTCCAAACGACCGATCCGAACCATTAGATATTTAATCCATATTGAAATGTGCTTGGAGACCAAATTTTACATTTTTTGGAATTTTTTTACTATTTATTAAGCATTTTTGAAAATTGTTGTTTTGCTGTGAACAGTAAAAAACAGTAAAATTTTCTGGACCATCAGATCAGCGACTTTCAAAATTGCTTAATAAATAGTAAAAAAATTCCAAAAAATGTAAAATTTGGTCCCCAAGCATATATTAATATGAAGAACAAGATGAACGGTTCAGATTGGTCGTTTGGACTTTAAATCCATGATTTATAGTGCAATGCATAAGAGGGTTCATGCATTGCAATGCACCATAGCCCATCTCTCTCTCTCTCTATATATATATATATATATTTAAAAATCCAGGCCGTGGAAAATATCTGTGCTCAGAATAAAAAATAAAAAAAAAATTTCGGGGCACGAATTTTTTCCGCGGCCCGGAATAAAAATTCTAGGTCGCGGAAAAAATCCGCGATTTGGGTAGTTTTAAAATTTCAGTTCAGATCTGGTTATTTTTATTAAATTAATTTTTTAATGGGTATTTTTAAAAAAAATCGGAATGAAACTCCCCCCTTAAACATACGGAGCAACACTTTTTAACAAGCTTCTAAATAGCTAGCTATAGCGGTTTTGGACCTAGAAAGCTAAGCTACGGGGTAAAACTGCGCGCCACAACAAGAATGAGACACTTTTCGCGAGGATAAAAAAGTGACTTTTTGCGACGGATTACTCTCATTGTTCAGCTTTTTCTTTTTGCGACGGTACTTTTAGCGACGGACGACCGTCGTAAAAGCGTTTTTTCTCTCGCAAAAAGTGTCTACTTTGTTGTAGATGCGCTAATCGAGCTACGGCCGCTATAGCGCTAATAGCGGTCCGCTATAGCGTGTAGCGCGTAGCGGCAATAGCGGTCCGCTGTGCTACATTGGCTTATGATTTTGCAATTTTAATGGACGTTAATGTCCAGATGGGCTTTTTTTTACTTTATCAAACTATATCAATATAATGGAACATGTGCGGGCTATACCGCTATAACAATTAAATTTTGTATTATGCATTATTGTTGGGTTTTCCAAAAATGAAAAATTAAAACAATGCCTAGGAACCTTGTCCGTGAGAAATTGAATTTCAATATGAATATTAGAACTTCTTAATCAATTTGGTGTTTTTTTTTCTTGATGAGACATGTTTACTATTAGTAGAAATATAAAATATAATTTTTGAAATAAGAAAACGCTATTTATGATAGTTTCCGCTATAACTGCGCTATTCGCTAAATCTTTTTTTTTTTTGTCTCCCCGCTATGCCGCTATAAACGCTATTTAGAACCTTGCTTTTTAAACATAAATAAAAAACATTTCTTTTGTTATTAAAATTAATTAATATTCATAGTTGTGTATTATGGAACGGACTCTGAAAGCATGGTTTGCTTTTCCAATCTCAATCATTCAAATTTGTTGAAATTTGTGCATGTAAAAATTATACGTGAATGAAAAATTTTGAATAGTTGAGAATTGTTAAGAAAAGCAGCAAGGCTTTGTTAAGGCCCTACCTCGGTGGCTATGGGATCAAGGCTTTGACATACAACAATGGTCTCCCCTCGACAAGGCAACTGTGATAATGCCACGGTTCAAGATCCTTCTCGACCTAGAAGGTTTTTTGATTTACCTCAGGAAACAGTAGCAGCTAATCAAGGCTGTCTCTCAATTTGGCATCTACCTGGGGACGGTACAGCTGGAACATGCTTCAGATTTCACAGCCTGGAGGGTCGCGGTGGCTATAGATGACTTACACCGCATTCCGAGGACCATTGGTATTGTGGCAGGTGGCATTGAAAATTTGGCAACGGTCAAACCGATCACTTGGTCACGGGGCCTGATCTACTCGGCATCTGACTTTCCCGAACTGCCAAAGCGTTTCACAGCCCTACTTCCTTCACCAACACAGCTGGAGCATGAAAATGAACTTCTAATGGCCGGACTAGGTCAACCTAGGAACTGCGATAAAGAAGAGATGATTCTCTGCTCTAGAAAGGCCCTTCTAGAGATTTGCTGGGGACTAGATCCAGAAGCAATCCTACCAGAGCTCCGGCAGATCATATACAGAAGGCAACCATCCGGCGAGGTTCCTTTCTAGGCACTCAAGGAACTAGTGGAGGCCACAGAAAATCAGGGCCCCAATCATTCCCATAACGGGCATCCTGAACAAAGAGAAGGTAGTGCGGGTCAAACGGATCAGCAAAGAGAAGAAAAAGACTCGACCTCACAGACGGCAACACAAATCAGAGATAGAAGTCCAAAATCCCCAATCCCAACGGTGCTTTCGCCGCAAAATCAATCTAGGAAGGAGTGCGGAGCACGCCCTCAATACGAGACAAATCATGCGTCACTAGAAACTGTCTTGGTGTTAGGGGATTCTTCCAACATGCAGGTCCTAGAAGAGGAAAAGGATAAAAATTATCCTAAGGAGAAGGACCAATCTGAACAAAGAAATCTCCATATGGGTGAGATAGATCACATCTTGCATGAAAAACCAACCCATGTGGCTTTCCCAGAGGAACAACGGCCACAACAAATTAAAGAGAAGCAAAAAGGCCAGTGGATGGTACACAAGAATCAAGCTAAATCTACTGGGCTCTAGAGGTTGAATAATACCCTTAACGGGTATACCCACGCGTACCCGCCCGTACCCGCCAGCTAGGGTACCCGTGCCCGAGCCCGGGTATGGGTCGGGTACTCGGGTATGCGGGTACGGGCAAAAACCGGACCGGACCCGTTATTTTAGACCAATACCCGAGTTTACCCTACCCGAGTTAACCCGTACCCGACTAAACCCGTACCCGAGTACCCATACCCGTATACCCGAGTACTGTTCATCACAGTTCAAAATTCAAAAAATTTGATTTTTCCCCCCAAAAAAATCAGAAAAAAACCAGAAAAAATCAGGAAAAACCAGAAAAAACCAGAAAAAACCAGAAAAAAAACAGCAAAAAAAAAAATAAAAAAAAATACCCGTACCCGCCCTACCCGTACCCGTACCCGCCTTACCCGTCAAGGGTACACGGGTAAGGGTATAGGACGGGTAGGGTATGGGTTTTGAAAATTATACCCGCCATACCCGTACCCGAATACCCTTGTACCCGAGTATACCCGTACCCGAGACGGGTATACCCGGGGTACCCGTACCCGCCCGAGTTGCAAACCACTACTGGGCTCCAAGCTCGGTGCATATCCCGACACACGCGGTTTGCAACCCATGCAGGAAAGGGAAAAAGCAAAGCTCGACCCTCTAAGCAAAAAAATGGAGCGGGTCAGGATATGATGACTTCGGGTCATGAGGCAAAGGGGAAGGCGACACTAAGGCCACAACAAATCACAAGTCAGCAACAATTTTCCTCCCAGATGGTACCTGCGTAACAACAAGTGAATGGCCCAAAAGGCCAAAACATAAATGGGCCGAACCTAGTGATAAAGGAAAAGAATGAAGACCAGCTAGTAGTTGCTCTCTCTGGGCCGAAACAAACTACTCAGACAGTTAACAGAACTGGACCTTCACACTTGGCTGAAGTAACTTCTATTACAGCTCAACCAGAGAAGAAATTCAAGCAGCAAGCTCAGGTTAACTTGACCCCAACTGGTTACTATGAGGTTACGATAGACAATGACCTGAGCTATAACTTGACCCCGACAGTAACTACAGATGATGTGGTGGAAGCACTACTGGAGGATAACCGAGATAGGGAACAAGCTACTGCTGCTGCCAGTAGCAACATTGGAATGGGAACTAGGTAAGCAAGTCAACATAGATCCCGACTCTGAAGAGGATCTAGAGAGCATTTGATGATTAGTTTGTTTGATGATTTTTGCTTTCTTTTATGTTTAGTTGCTGTTGTCTAAAGTTTCCCAATGAATTACAAAAAAAATTAAAGTAATGTCTTGAAACTGTAGGAGGTTAGGAAATGAGGAAAAATGTAAAGTTGTGCATGAAATCATACGATCGTCTCGTTGCGACGTATGTATGTTTCAAGAAACAACCTGGTATTATTTGTACAGCCTGGTACATTTGGAAACAGCGAAATGCTGTTATATTCAGAGAAGAGCGGCTTGATCCTCGCATCCTGGCACTAAGATGTTTGCATGATTTGAAGCTGTGAAGAAAATATGGCTAGAATCTGCTCTGTTCGTCTCAAGCTTTCCTTTTATTTATTTTTCCTATTTCTGATTAGGTGAAGAAAATAAGGCAGGCAGGCTGATAGTGCACTGATGTAAACTTTTTAAATATTAATACAACTATCCAAGGCAGCTTCTGCCTGGGTTTCAAAAATAAATAAAAAAATCCCGGCATTTTGATGCCCACCCAAATCACCTAGCCGGTTCGGTACCTGCATCTCTTGAAAGAGAGGCGATGCCTTTCTTCCGCTGAACCATGGTTCTCTACTCTTAACTAAAATTTAAAGCATGCCGACTATTTTGCCACAATATGGATCATAAGAATGATAACATTGGATTATCAAACGTAGTCACTACATGTTCTCCTCAATAGCGTTGTAGCAAATGAATATTAACTTCAGAAAAATCAGTTCCCTATTGATCAATATTTAATTCTGCTAATTCAACAGAAAATGCAAACTTATGATTCCCTATTATCTTGACACGACAACTGAAAACATTATCTCAATTTCATTGAAGCAAACTTTGTAGCAATATCTATGGCCTCCTCTACACCCGAAGCATTGCTTCCCTGAAACCAAACAATTGTCAGTAAAGATTGCCAAAAAATTTAGAAATACCCTATCTAAATTTGCATATTATATATTTCGGCTTATAGGTCACATAAGCATGTTAAGGTATACCTGTCCTTGTGCAATTCCATTCTTACCCCCACCACCTTTTCCATTAAGAGGGGCCAAGGCAACAGTGAGCCATTCTAGCACCTTAATTCCTTCCTTTGAGGGGGGCACGGCAGCATATACGACAGCCTTATTTGATGCCTCATCAGAGCTAAATACCATAATTGGCAAACTCTGTACAAGATTAGTACAAAGAGTTAAAATAAATTGGAACACCAAATATGACCAAGCATTCTTGAAGTAAAACTCCTATTTGAATAATTCCAACATCTGACGCTTACTCAGCAAAAAGCATCAAATCATCTTCAAAATGCGAACTTAATTCAAACCCAACATTGGAGGCACGTACCAATTTATCGATGACCTTAATAACAGCTTCACGAGCAGCAGTGGTGTCAACACCAACATCAAGCCGAGCAATGCAAAAAGGCTTCCCCTCAGCAACTGCAGCCTCTGCAACGTCAGTTGCTGCCTTGATGGCCTTCTGGATATTTTCCTCTCCTTGCTTCTTTTTTGCCTTCCTGAGTTGCTCCTGACATAGTCGCACGGATATATCAGAACAAATAGCATATTGTGTGCACATAGGGGTTATACCAATTATAATAGCATAGAAGATACCTCAAGTTTGGAGATCTTCCCTCTTAGATCAGCTTTTGTTGCTGCAGGAATAGCAGCCCCATCTATCCGACTCTTCAGAGAAGCAACTTTCTGTAACGATTCAATGTAAATAATACATATTCCCTTAATACCACATCTAAACAACAGAACTCCAGACACACCGAAGTTCTTTTTTTGATGAATTTATGATGGCAGGCAACTATTTTTGCCACAAATCCATAGTTGACACGTCACAAGAGATTTGCCTAGCCTTTACATTATTCATATTAACAAAATGCATATCAATTTATGGGGGTTAAATGTTAGGATTTTTCAAGACAGTTTTATTTTAATTGAAAATCTTTTTTATTATTTTTATAATAATACTTGTATTAAGATTTTTCAAAAACATTTATTTTTTAATAATACTTATAACAAATGGTGGAATATACCTTCTCTTGTGTGCTGGCCTCTGATTTGACAACATCCTCAAATTCAGTATAAAACGATGAAGCAAGCTCCATAGCCTTGAAAGCACATTCAGTTGTGACAGCTGTGATCCTTCGAACACCCTTTGCAATGCCCTCCTCTTGTAAAAGTGCAAATGCCTTTGCCTCTCTTGTGTTGGAGATATGAGTCCCTGGTGCAAGTATATTGTTATATAGATGGAAATAAATCAAAAATATGAGAATAAGAAACATCACCAAATAAATAAGCCTGCTTAGGAACAAACATTATTTATCATATGTACCTCCACACAACTCTGTTGAAAAAGAGAGCCATTCTTTGTTCTCCGGGTTGCTGAGTAGATAATCAACTTTTTGGCCAATGGAAACAACTCTAACTGGATCAGGGTATATCTGTTCAAATTTGGAGAACAATTAAAAAAAAAATTATAATCACTGAAATAATATTTTCACCATCTTTTTCTTTAACCTTTGTTTGTGTGTGCCTTTCATTTTCCCTACAGTTTGATACCTTTACCGATAGGACAATGGTATATACCGGCATATGATACTGATTACAACTATGAACTTGTACAAAATGCAGTCAAACAATGCAGTTATACACTTTGGAGAATGAAAAATGAAAGAGGAAAGCTTACTTCTCCGAATACAGCCCTCAGTCCATTTATACGCTTTGCAGAATCAAGGCTTACTTCTTGTGCATACACATCCAGCTCGTCTTTTATCTGCTTGTTTACAATCAACTCAATCTTTTTCAGGTCCTCAGGAGAGACCGGCTTTCCTGTTATTTTATCATATCCATACTTTATTCAGCTTCTCTTGAAGATAAATATAAACTGTCAAGGTGATTGCATATCCAAAAAATATAATACTAGATTCAGTTTTTCAAGGTGATTGCATCAACATCAACACATGAATGTTGATGGAGAGGTGGTCCTTTCTTTGCACTCAATAAAAACATTGAAATATTGCCATTATATCAATTACATCAGGTTGGGTACAGTAATAGTATGTAGGCATTGTATGTAGGCATTAGTCTCGACACATAAAGTTGGGTACAGTAATAGTTAAATAGATAAAAGTATGACTTATAAATCTCTACCATGAGAGAAATCATATCTCAGTTTCTCAGGAAGAACAATGGAACCCTTCTGGTCAATATGATCACCAAGCACCTCCTGAATTAAGTCAAAATATTAAAAACACTTGCTCAGTCAGCTTTCAAATTGTCAGCACAATAATCAATCCAAATCTACCTCAGCATGTAACAAGTCTATAGCTAACCCTAGTATTATTACTGATCTGGAAGTAATACCAACTAATGCATGCAACTAACGGGGTTAGATTGAGTTAAAAGGAACATGCAGTGTTATTCCAGCATCAAGATGTTAAATCTGGAGGAAAACATACCCTTAGCGCAAAATTGAGCATATGTGTGCATGTGTGGTTTGGAGCAATTAGTGTACGTCTTCCATAGTCAACCTAATATTATCATTAAATCTCAATTTAGATACAACAGCCAATATATCTACAAATGAGATCCTATAAATTTTACAAATTATAAACCTTGCATGTGACTTTATCCCCAACCGACAAAGGCTTGCCAACCTGGCTAAGGGAGCCAGTGTGAAGAACATATCCAGCATAGACCTGAACATTAGTCACTGTAAATGACCCAAAAGGCCCTTCAATGAATCCGGTATCAAAAATCTGTCAAAGATCAAAAGAAAAAATCATGCCAATTCTCTTACTCTTAGTTCTTCCCTGCAAAATGTTTTGAAATAAAAGGGGCAAACAATACCTGACCACCTTGCTCGGCATAAAAACTTGTGCTTTCCAAAACAATACCTACGTCAAGTTCAGAGGAGGAAACTTCTACAAATTCAGAGCCAGTGTATATGGCCTTGACCACGCTTTCATGATCCTAATAATAGGAAAATAATGACAGCATTCAATTAAAAAGAATTTCATTTTAAAGAAAATTTCAAACGAGGAAAAACTGTGAAATACAAAGTCATAACACACAGATCGACCTGTATAAATATCCTCAATAAAATTAACATCTCAGTTATTAATAATATGACAAAATAAGATGTTCTTGTCAGACCTTATGCCAAATAAACTTGTGACTATCATCTGTTGTATTTACACCACTCTTGCGCAGTTGTGCTGTGGCTTCAGCTTCCATTGTAATTGATTCACCTACCACCTGCAATTATTTATACAAGAAAATACTATAATAATATAAAATAATTCCTTTATTCATCTCTCTATTTCTCTGTCTCTTTACACCTTATTTAAACTATTTATGTGTGCGCGCGCGAGCACATCTCCATAAACCTTTTCTGAACTGATTTATGCGGGGGTTTCAGGAAGCAAATTTGATAGAAGAGGACCTTATTTCGGGCATTTCTAGCTTTTTGCCTGGCTTCTTCCATTGCAACATTGAATCCATTCACATCCACAGACAGTTTCCTCTCCTCAGCCATTAGCTATGGACCAAAAGACAATAATAAATTAGAATTAAAAACTGTAGAAATGTAAGCCAACACACACATAAACAAGATACAAATTACATAATAACAAAATTATATAATGCAGACCTGGGTCAAATCTAATGGAAAGCCATAAGTGTCCCATAGAATAAATGCCTCCTGCCCAACAGAAAATTACGTAGTGCAACTATTAAATTAATAAAAGTAGGAAGTGTAGCATTAAAAAAGAATGTCAAACAAAGTGGAATAAGTAGTTGTTTGCACACAGGTAGCGGCAAAATAATAATAAAAAAAAAGAGGTTAAACAAGCTAGGACATTATCCTAATGAAAAAAATAGTCAATTGACTGTTTGCAAAAGGAAATTCGCCTGAAAAAATATTCTGGACTAGTTTGAACTTTCAAAGCCTCAAGAATCCCATTTCTGGTAGCACTAAAATTAAAACTTGCCTGCCCGCTAAGCATATTCCCCTGAACATCTTGAACTGCCTTTTCAAACTTTTCCTTTCCCTGAAATTGCAGATTCAATTCTGCCAATTATCAGAAAGAATACAGAAGAAACTATCCGCTTAATATTTTTATGCCCCAGTCAAAATTAAACTAAAATGCCAGGTTAACCTTTGCCAAAGTCCTTCCAAAGCTTTCTTCTTCCTCCTTGATGATTTCTTCAATTTTGGCTTTGTGTTGCCGAAGCTCCGGAAAGACATCTCCCATCAGTCGCACAACAACATCAACAAGCCTAAGCACCGAATAACAGAAATTATTAGGACTAGTTATAAAAAACATTAAGTACATATGACACGATATAAAGATCACACCTTATGCTGTTATGTATTGGTATGAAACAACCATTAACCAAACGTAAACTACTATAATGCTCAGTGAATATTCTATCAACTAATGACTGCTTTGCAGATGTATAACCAACCCTATATGAATTTTTAATCAAAGCACATACCAGCAGGCATCAGATCCTTACATACATTAGTTCTGATTTGATCTCTGCTTCTACATTATTTTTTTCCCCTCCCTTCTTATTTTGACTTGTGCACAGATCAACACTAAATTGAAGCTTGAAACATATTCCAGGACACAAAAAACAAAAAAACATAGTTGGCAATCAATACAATATCAGCCAGTAACAAGCAATACCTGCTAAAGAAACCATTAGGTGCTTTAAGAACATCCCAGCCATAACGAACTGCTCGTCTAAGTATACGTCTGAGAACATACTCCCGACCCTCATTTCCTGATAACAGCATTTATAATTCATACCTCCGTAATAATATGATAATATTAAAAACATGGAGCGAATAATCAAGATCTCAAAATAAAAAAAAATTGCAGCAAGATCACATAGCCACAAAAAAAAACTAGCAACATAGCATGTTATCATAGACAGCCTTACAAAGGTGTAAAAACAATTCAACCATGCTATACCGACCAAGATGATAACAAATTTTGTAATAAATAGCAGTACTGGACCGGACCTGAGAGTTCTGGTGCTGAGCCAATGCTGCACCATTGGGTAATGTTTTCCTTCATTTTTTTGTGTTAAAAAGCCAATAAAATCTTAAACAACACCTAAACGATTCAAAAGATATCATACAGGTCCAAAGTCCAAGTAAAAAGTTGGGCATATTTTTTCTTTATAAAATACCAGGACGAGAGCCATCAGCAATAGCAAAAGAAAGAGTCCTTATATGATCAGCCAGCACCCTGTAAGCCATGTCCTTTCTGTCAACATCATCAGCACCAACTAATCCCGAGTATGGCTCAGCTCCAGTTACCTTCATTTAAAAGTGTAAAAGGGAAACTTTACTAATAAGAGAATGGTAAACAGAAATGTGTCCAGCCAACAATGAGGCAATAAATAAAACAAATGTGTACCAGATTAAAGATTAAATAATGTCCAGCCACTAATTAGGCAGCAGTTCTGTAACTTATAATGGGTACATTGTGTAATCATAAACCAGCTTCTACTGAAGTCCCCAAAATGGATATCAGATACAACACTTTAGAAGTAAAATGTACCTTTTGGATCTCTTCAAAGATGGGCATGAAAATGTCAGTGTCATAATTGCTCATTTTATTTTGAAGCACAGATGTTAATCTCTCGAAACCCATTCCTGTGTCAACATGCTTAGATGGTAATGGTCTCAAGCTGCCATCCGCTTCGCGGTTAAACTATTAGCCACAGTAAAAAGATAATACACTTACTAAGATCCTTAACAAAAGTAGTTTAATCTTTAGGCAAGAATTGTGAACTAACTTAACACCTTTAAGACTATAGTTTCACCTAATGTCATGCAAGAAATTTATGCTTGATGATTTGGGATGATAAATCACAATGCACTTATGTTTCATAATACAAAATTTGATATTCCTTAAGCATCACAACACAACAATATATCAATTCTAACATTGTTAATAACCTCCAACATGCTAAATAAGATATAACAGTTTCTTACTTCATACACTAAGAGTAACATAAACAGCATAATTTATCAGTAAAATTTTATCGACACTAAACATGCAATGTAGAATGCCAAGATTTACGAAAGTGCATGCCTGTACCAGACTAGCCAACCTACCCAAAAAATTAAAAAATTTACAAGATATCTTTTGTTTCTCATTTTGTCCTCAATTGTGTTCAGTTGTTTGCATAGTTGAAATCGTGTTGAAAACACCATCTGATATTGGATGTACATAACCAAGCACCGCGGGTTTCATGTAACAAAGAAAGGCAAAAGGCAAACCTGAATGAACACTAGATTCCATATTTCTATACATGTAGGATCGTCATTGTTTACTAAGGAAGCAGCATCCCTGTTCCCGATTCGGTCAAAGTGGATTTCAGTGCATGGACCGCATGGGCCCGTATCGCCCATCTCCCAAAAGTTATCCTGACCGTACATAAAATATTAATCTCTGTGTAAAATTGATAATGAATTCTTTAAACAAGAGCTGCTGAGTTACAGAAATAACATAAAAAACAGAAGCCCTGGTGTACTATTAGGGTAAGCCTATGTCTTCATTATTTTGTGCAAGTCTTTTCAAAGAAGTTTCTTTATTGGTTGTCACCTTACAAAACCTCAAAATATTTTGTATACACCAATGCATGAGAAAATACCCAACACCATTTTGCATCTCTCCTGATTGCTCAGAAACGTTCTTTTGCACGTTTACACAGAGAAACAGTAATTGAAGACAATTTTTGGGTTTCTTTTAAGATGGGGAAGAGAACTAACTATAGAGACCATTTTCATGTTTTCTAGCAATATCCTCAATCCTTCAAATATTTCTGGGGACAATGCTATTGAAAAGATTTCTAGGGGCATAAGAAATGACACCAGCACTTTTGCACAGAAACTTTGTTTTATTCCCTAATTTTTTGGGACATTTTAACTATTTTTAAACATTTTGGGAAACATTTAACATAAATTCCGGGACAACGACATACGTCTTAAAACTATTAAGCATGTCTAAACACGGATGCCAACCTGTGCCGTGCCGGTACCTGTGTTGTGCCTAATCCCGACACTATTCAGCATGGCACGGCACGACACTCCTTATTTTTATGCCGTCCAGGCACAGCACGGGTACTGAACATAGGTGGGCACGGCACCCCTAACACAGCACAGCATGTTTGCAACCTACACTCGTATCTGTTCCATGAGACCCACATGGAGATTCACTCCTTGCCCCCACAAGGATTGCTACATCAACCACCGCACAGAATCAAATAGAAAGAGAACGCTGGTGGTGGGGGTTGAGACAGTGGGAGATAAGAGATAATATTCCTTAAACTTAATATTATTATTCTGTAATTAAATAGATGTATAAAGAGCATGAAACTTCATTACCTTGCAGCCAAAAGGGAGTACTCTCTCCTTTGGTAAGAACCTCTCCCAGATGCTCTTAGCTTCTTCATCAGCCATAAGGCCTGCCTTTTCATCACCACCAAAGTAGGTGGCATAGATCCTATCTGTCGGCAATTTGTATACCTAAATAAAATTTCTAAATAGTTAAAACCATGAAATACAGGCAAAATTTTAAAAGGCGTGATAGACTTCAAATTTCAAGCACTGCAACACATCAAGACCAGTATTTAAGAGTTACAAACCCAAGCAGTATGTTTCCAGCTCAAGTAAACATATATAACTCATCTAAAACCAATGGATTAAGGGGGGAAGGAAATACAATTATCATGTAGGAAATTTAGAAACAAACTATGTATGTAAATTCCAAGCTTAAAAAAGTCGCCGGATCAAACCAAATGATAGAACATTTCTCAAAAAGAAAGAGAAAAAAACACTGATCGTCACCAAAATAAACAGAAGACAAACAGAAAAGGACAATACACAAATATATAAGAAAAAAAGAAAAACCTCGGTGAGTAATTCCCAAGCCCAGGAGATCGCCTCCTCCTTGAAATAATTCCCGAAGGACCAATTCCCCAACATCTCAAAGAAGGTGTGGTGGTAGGTATCCTTCCCCACGTCATCCAAATCGTTGTGCTTTCCTCCAGCTCGGATGCACTTCTGAGTGTTGCAGGCGCGTGTCAGTTTACCGAGTGGATTTGATGGATCGACCGTTCCAAGAAAGATCGGCTTGAACTGATTCATGCCTGCGTTGGCGAAAAGCAAGGTCGGGTCATCTACAGGTACGACCGGGCTCGACTTCCAGTTCACATGAGACTTCCCCTCGAAGTAGGAGACGAAGGTATCGCGCACGCGATTAGCGGTCCAGGTCGCCATGGGAAGTGAGGCGAGGGGTGGGGGGACAGCAATTGCAGCAGTAAGGGTTCTAGTAGAAGTTGAGAGGGAGCGGGGTCGAAGAAATGAGAAAACGGCTGAGAACATGTGAGGGAGAAGACGTTGAGCGATGAGACGGGGGTTATGTACGATTGGAGCGGCTCCAAAAGGAGGGGATTAGATCACGTGAGACTCGCGTGGTCTAGGGTTCCCAATTCCGAACGCGCATCCTCTGAGATATCTCAAACTTTTAGCGTTTTTTCTGGAAAATCTCAACCGTTCAAATACATTATGCACGAACCTCAAAGCACAAATTGGTAGGAAGGGGCATGCGATCGGAGATATTCCCGAGTGCGTATCCGGCCAGGTAAGTGAGGTGCAATTTAAAAGAACGATCCAGACTAATTCTATTTAAATTAAACTTAATTCGATAAGTGCTGTGATTGTAAGGGACTGCTTTAAAATTTATACTATGCTAAAAGAACAATCTTGATTTTAAGCTTGCACCTCAGGTACCTCTCTCTTGGCTCTCTTCTTCTAGGTTTCTGAGGTCTCTCTCTTGGCTCTCTTCTTCAAGGAGAAGAAAGAAAAACCTAGGTCTTAGATTCAATTTTTATATGGTTAATTTTAGATGCTTATGAAGAATTTTGTTCTCTGTTTGATTGTGTGACCGATTTTCTTTTAAAATACCCTAAAAAAATAACAAATATAACAAAAATATTCTTATATTTCAAATATTTTTATTTGAAATCTGTCCTGATCATCTTGGAGGCTCAAAGTGAAGACAGTTTGCGGTTTGCTTTAGTTTGCTGTGTTTTTTTAGTGTGCAAAGAATAATTGTTTTACGAGTAGAACTAGGGTGCTCCTAAGCTCACCAAAGTTTAACTCTAAAACTTATCAAATCGATTTCAAATGATAAATCCGAACCGTTGAAACCTGTCTACCTTATGTGTGATGCATCTACATGTGAAATTTTTAAGCATTCAAATTAATTTAGTATAAAGTCAAGCGGTCAAAAAAGTTCAAAAAATGAATGCACTAAAATTAATTTATTAACCTTCTAATTTTGACCGCTTGACTTTATACTAAATTAATTCGAATGTTTAAAAATTTCACATGTAGATGCATCACACGTAAGGTAGGCGGGTTCCAACGGTTCGGATTCGTCATTTGAAATTGATTTGATGAGTTTTAGAGTTAAGCTCACCAAAACTTTGGTGAGCTTAAGAGCACCCTAGTTCTACTCTTGTTTTACATATAGATATTAACAGTAATTTTGACTCGTTGTTGTTTATAAAAAAATATTCTTTTTTTCTCTTTTTTGAATACTCATTCTTTGATTTTGTAAATAGAATATATGACAAATAAAATATACATGTGTGAAACTAGAGTTGAACCTTAGATATTATATAAAACTCATATAATAAGAAAGTATACTCTTATTATCTTGCAGACTGTTCAAATGCCTCCATTTTTTGTGCCTCCATCATGTCTTCATTTTTAAAAACTTTAATAACTCAAAATTTAAATCTTAAAATTCAAAATTAAACCGTTGGATATGACCTACATCATTTTATCTATGCACATGTAAACAATTATGGCATTTCAACTTTGTTTTAATTAGTCATCTTGAGCTTGTAAAAATATATACTAATGTGGATAATTTCTAGACGTTGATTTTTTTAACTTATTGATTCACATAAAAGCAAAATTAAAATGTGATAATTTTTTATGGGCACATAAAGAAAATAACATAGATCATATCTAACAGTTTTATTTTGACATTTAAGTTTTTAAAAATAGAGGCATTTGAACCCTCCTCTTCATAAAATATTGGTATTTTTTTAAGCCATTTTGTGCCATCTTTTATAAATCATAAAATAATAATAATAAAATTAAAAAAAGTAAAAAGTTAGCATTCTGCAAGTTCATTATATAACCAATTTATTGAGCTACTTTGATCGAAGTTTGAAATTTGTACGATAGGTTTTTTATTTACCGTTATTTCTCAAAAATTTCAATTACAGTTTTGAGAGAGGACCAACTTTGACTGAATTTTGACTGAACTTTGACTAACTATAACTTTATGTAGGAAACTCTGTTTTGAACGTTTGACGGCTTTTTGGAAAACTTGAGAGGAGGAGAAAATTATTTACAAAGTTTTGAAGTGGCCTAACGGCCTCTTAGCTCGAATTAGTGTATTTCAGAGTTAAACAATATAAACAAATTTGTATGTGAAAGAAAATAAAAGGTAGACATAATTTTTTATACTTGGATTAGAAATTAATGTCTTACTTTTGTAAATTACATCATTTTTATAATTTGAATTTTTTTTTGAGAAATTTTTTATTTATCTGAACCAAATTTTATAAAATATATTTAATTTTTTTTATTTTGATTCTAGTAAATAAGAAATTTAAATAGATACACATATTTCAGAAATAAATAATAATTTCTCACAACTATTATTATCACGGTACAATGTAATATTTATTTCAGTACATTTTCATAATAATTTCAGAACATATCTACAAATATGTTTATTATTGTAAATTTATTTGTGAGTTTCTGTGATAACCAAATATGTCCTGAATATTCAGATTACTTGTATGATTCCAGCGAAATAAACAAAGGTTAAACGTTTCCCGAAATAACTATCGAAGAAGAAGATATCCTGTGTTGCTCGACGTATCCTTGTATTGAATAGTTAAAACCAAATTTCTCTAGATATCAAAGCAAGGGAACCGAATCGTCTGCCCCAGAGTCACTGCAGAGTGGGTCCCCATATAACTCTAAATCCAAAACCACTTTAACCATAAACTCTTTAACAGTAACTGGGCCCACCCCGCAATGACTCTGGGGGCAAGAATTTCTTGCACCCAGAGACAGGAGATCTGGTTCCCAAAGCAAGCTATCCCTATTTCAATGATTTT
Organism: Carex rostrata; assembly: GCF_964058835.1. Lineage (NCBI taxonomy): Eukaryota > Viridiplantae > Streptophyta > Magnoliopsida > Poales > Cyperaceae > Carex > Carex rostrata. Next base: position 6,616,366 of record NC_135931.1, on the reverse strand, counting down.
GAGCAGTACGCCACTAAATGTTAGGGACTTCAATGTGCGTATCAAATCCCGGGTCAAAATGTTATGGACTACTAAGTCATGCATTATTTTTTATTTTTTATTTGTTTCAGTCAACCAAAAATATAATTCCACTACTAATTAAGTCATGCATTATTTTGTTGTCGTTGTTTTAGTCAACTAAAAAGATGAGTCCATATGTGTTTCTTTGAAGGAGGAATTTCACCAATATCCTTTAAAATTACATATTTTTCCATCTAGAATTCATAATATCATATTTATCATTCTAAATTTGAAAACTAACAAATTTATTCAATTTATTATTCTTTCTATAAAAAATATCATATTAAATTTATAAAATATCAATTTTATTATTTAATAAAAATATAACTTGTTTAAGAAAAATGTCCAATCTTCTAATTAGCAAGTTGTGGGGGGCAAATGATTCATTTTCTTACTTGTGACACAAGCGTATGCCTAAATGCCATTGTGTATGGGTCACAAATAGAGAAATAAGTTATCTTTTCTCGAAAACCGACTAATTAGAAGACTGAACATTTTCGTATACATACTACATAATTTTTATTTTTAATAAAGGGTAAAAATGAAAACTTTATAAACTTCGAAAGAGTTTTAATAGAAAAAACAATAAATTGAGTAAATTTTGTGAGTTTTATTTAGAAGAATAGGAATTATTTTTAATTTTAGAGGAAAAGTACAACATTTTATATTTTTTAAAGAGTACACATGAAATTCTTTTTTTATAATTGCAAGCTGAGAAAATTCAGTTGTAATTTTTTATAAACAGTGCTGCTGTAAATTATTATATACGAAACAATTTTTGTGCTAATTTAATCTTAATTTAATATATATGGAAGGGATTCCGAAATATTTATTAATATTAAAAAAAAAATTCAAAATCTACATCCTATACAGACGAATATCGAAATCTGTCCAAATCAAAAATTAAATTTTCAATTTTATACAAATTTTCCGAAAAAAAAAATTCCAATTCTAAACATTCTGAAACGGATATTAAATTTCCGAGTCTAACATCTCCCGATGAGAATTTTAAAAAATATAACGGTGCTGAGTGGGAGACTGGGAGAATTCACATCCTCTCCAATACCTGATAAGGGAATCTTTTACAATTACTAGATCTAAACCGTTCTTTTTAACTTGGCACTAATCTCAAAGCCCAAAAATACTGTCCCACTATTACAACCCGAATATCAAACCAGTTGAAATTTAATCTCAAACCGTAAAATGAGGGTGATCCTCTGCAATACTGGAGAGAATACGAATTCAGACTGGGAGGTGGATATGTCGATGCAACTTGTTTTAATTTTCCTATTTGATTCTATTCCTTTTTATGTACTTTGCTTCAACTTTCTATTTTTTGGTTTCTCTAACATCCACGTCATAGCATTTTTTTTTTGTTCTCTCAAACTTCCACGTCATAGAATTAAAAAAAAAAAAAATCCTAGTACCGAGAATTAAATTTCTGGTTTCAGAATAGTAAGCATCGGAAATTTCATTTTTCGTAAAGTTTGTATGAAATAAAAAAAAAATCCTAGTACATGAGTTGTAGATTTTTGAAATTTAATTTTTTTTAGATATTAATAAAAATTTCGGGAAGGGATCACTTCATTATAAGTCATGTCACTTCTAATTTGACAAATAATATTATCGACAAATAATTTTACTTCTCATTTAATTTTAAATATTTAATTTAAAACTAATATTTCTGAATTTTTTAAAATTTTCTATCAGTTAAACTAAACAAATTTACTGTACAAAGTAGCAAAAGTGACGCCCAAGTTTACAGAACCAGCTTAATTTTTTTTTTAACTGACTTTTATCATGGGCCCAACTTCTTTTTCTTGTCTATTGACTATTGGCTTTTAGGATAATTGGCGCCCAAGTTCTCTTCCAATTGGAAGAATAATTCTTCTTTGGTCATTGTATTTGGGCTCTCCTGAGGTAGACAAAATTGTTTATATCTGTATTGCCTAGATAGCAACTTTTTTTTTTTTTGCTTTGTTTCAATAATATCTCTATAAATATTGAAAAGAAACATAAATATAATATGCATTATACAATTAGTTATATAATTTGAATATGTAATTGGACATTGAATTAAATTTATCTTTTGCTTTTGTATTTGATTATTCCCTTTTTATTCAATTAATCCACTTTAGAGACAACATCGCGTACGTAAATTCTTTACCATCCAAAATTAATCCTACTTAGTTTTCAAGATACTGGTTGAAAACCCTTAACAATACATGAAGATATAACATGTGCAAAAACACGATAAGCATATTCAGACACTACCCGTCTAATAGCTCGTGCCGTATTCCGCTTACCCTAAATTATGCGTGTCGACAGTCGACACGTTGTGTCTTTTACAACGTGCTAAACATGATTCTCAAGATAACACCGAGACTACATATAACATTGCCGCACAAGAATTGTCTGGTTCTGGAGCTGATGATCATGTTAGGAACTTATGACAGTGACCTTTTGCATAAAATACTGCCCCATTGCCGTCGATGCTGTCATCGATTGACAGCAGAAGTTGATCAACAAACTTTTAGACGGTAGGTTGAATGACCAAGATATTGACTGGGTAGTTTAGGCAAAAGAATTCGTGAGAAATAATAACGCTCCACAAACATACATGAATTTAGATTTTTTTTTTTTTTTTTGACTCGGAGTATTAACGATGTGTATACTGTATACTAATTTCATGATATGATCTTTTATTGCAGAAGCTAGGATTTTGTTTTAGAAATTAAGATATATTAACTGTTGTTCGGAATAATTTCGCTATATCAAGTTATATTAATTGGGGCCGTTCGGCAATAAAAAATAGATTAAATCTTAAACCACATTAATTAATGTGCTCATCTTTTATTGTCTTACTCCAAGTTAAGAGACTTAACTCTTCTTAAAATCCGGACATAGATTAAAATTTCGGATAAAAATTAAGAGACTAAATGAGAAGCTAGTTATTAATCTTTTCTAAAGTATCAATATTTAGAAAGATTAAGAGACTAAAAATAAAATAGACTTAATTTCCCCTTGCCTAATTATATTTACAGATTTATTTACAATTGTTAACTACTTACATACTTATATTTATATAAAATTAACATTTTACTAAACCTAATAAAGTTCACACTTAATTTTGCACTTGGCAGATTATAATTCACACGTGGTATCATATATGGTTAATTAGTGTTGTTGTTAGGGGTGTAGTTGTTTATCCGACTTGTATCGTATTTGAAAGGTGGGTATGAATAAGGTTTATTTTTCGTTAGTTTATTGGATATGGGTAAGAATTTTTATTCGTTAACTAGATGAGTAAGGGTATGAGAGTAATGACTATTTGGTACCCGTTACTCTATAGGAATTTCCAGTGCACCTAGATTTACTCTTTTATTTTAGTGTCCTAAACTGTATCTTTCTATTCCAGCACACCAAATATGTATCTTTGATATATTTTTCTTTCTCTCTTCATTTTCTTGCCTTTTTACTCAATCGTAATAATAGAATGTAAATTCTATAAGAATCTGGCTCATATAGTCACATTTTCACTTCAATTTTCACGGTTGCTGTAACTCATTTATTTTCAAATTTTACAATACAAAATTATAATTAGTGAAAAAGCAACTTAAATAGTTATCATGATTAAAATATAATTTGTAAAATATAATGAGTTTTTGATATTTTATTTGTAAAATATAATAAAACTAATTATTATATTAGAAGTAAAACTAGGGTGTTCTTAAGCTCACGAAGGTGTTTGGTGAGTTTAACTCTAAAACCTATTATATTGGTTTCAAACAACAAATCTAAACCGTTGAAATCCATCTACTTCACTAATGATGAATTTACATGCAAAATTTTTAAGATTTTGAATTATTTTAGTATAAAAGTCAAGCGGTCAAAATTAGAAAGTTTATAAATTAACTTTAGTGCATTCATTTTTTTTAACACTTTTGACCACTTGACTTTATACAAAATTATTTCAAAATTCTAAAAACTTTACATGTAAATTCATCACTCGTGAAGTAAATCGGTTTCAACGGTTTGAATTTATTATTTGAAGCTAATTTAATAAGTTTTGGAGTTCAGCTCACCAAACACCTTGGTGAGCTTAAGAACACCCTAGTTCTACTCTTATATTAGTATTATCCGTTATTCATCCTCTACTATTTCGTTATCCGATAATATTAACGTGTAAGGTGTTAGTGTTATCTAGTAGTCAATCATAATTTTGTTCATGAATTGGATGATTAATATATATCATTTTGTTCCTCGAGTGTTATTGTATTTATGAATCATTTCGAGTTCATGACTGAAATTTTAAAACTTCATAATATAGATGATAAACACTCTAAATAGTCACTGACCATGGTAATTAGTAGGAACACTAATAAGCCATTAAGATATTAGTATGTGGATTAAATGATGATCAAGTTTTACAGACCATAGACAAGGAGTTGTCATTTAATCACATAGATACATGTTATGAACATGGTATTTGACTGACCCTAAATGAAGCGTTAAATGGTAATTTGTTTGTGTCATTAACGATTTCATTTCAGTGTAGAGTTCTAAAGTATGAGGTGTGGTCTTTCCTATATGAGAAGTGTGTATTCGTAAGTGTTGTCTAACGCTATCCGTAAAAAGTAGCTATAAGGGTGACATTTCAATACACATGACTTGTGCGGAGGAAGAGATGCCCACCAAGAGTACTATCGTCCCTCGTATTACTATACGAGTAAAGTAACACTGGACCCTTTGATAGAGTAGGATTATCCGTATACGGTATGATTAATAGAGATTAATCATATATGATAATCTACTCTAGATCAAGAAAAGATTAAGTTTGCAAGGATGACACATACCTACCTTGAACCTAATATGTTACTGTGAGACGAAAGAATTAACACAAGTAAATAGTTTACTCAGGATCATGATATTGTACTGGACAACATCATCTGTGTAATTGGAGGTCATAATGCACTGCCAGGTGCCAACTATGATCTATAGAAGTTAAAACAATTTTTGATTCTATTGCCAACATAACACAGATCTTATCGGGTCACACCGTATAGGAAGTAATTAGAGAATCTTATGATTAATTATAAATAGTTATAATTAATCAATAAGATGGTTTTATAATTAGTTATAAATGTTATAATTAATTATAAATGCCATAAAGATGACAAGCTTAAACAGATTAAAATTACAAGCGTGTATGACACGTTGTGTAAAAGTTATCACAACTGCAATCTCAAAGGAATATAATTGTTCAGAACAATTATATATATGGATTAGTATATTTGGACTTTAATTATATTTAGAATATAATTAAGAAAACCCAAAAGCCCAGGTCCATTACTATTCAATCTGGGCCTTTTTGGGTCGAGGGGCATTTTGGTAATTTACCCAAACCGACATACTGTTCATGGCTATAAATAGGGGTGGATGGGTGTTGGAGAAGATATACCATTTCCTTTGCTAAGTTGAAAAGTCTGACTGATTGTCTACGGAAGTCAGGTTCCTTTCTTTCTTGGTTTTTCCTCTCAAATAGTGTTTGAGTAAGGAAAGAAATATATATGTATTGACATATATATTTATGAGAGTTGTGAGTTGTAATCTTGTGAAATTCATGCTAACTCTGCTTTTGCATGTGGTTGTGAATTAGAGTATCTGCAGATCGTGAGACAATTGTTTTTGTGAGTGCCGCGGATAGAGTAGTTTCTGGCAGAAGAAATATCCGCTCTCTGGTTATTCCTGGTAGATAACTGATGGAGGAATCAGGCATCTGGTGCTCCAAGTCCAGCAGCAGCAGCAGTTCTGAGGCAAGTTCAGCCACTACTAGAATCCGATTTTATTGCATGCATCAGAAAGTGGCTTGTTGCAAGCGCCTAGCCTTGCAACAAGCCCGAAAAGGCTTGTTGCATGCGCTTACCCTTGCAACAATAACCTTGCAACTGCGTTCCTTACAACTACTAAGTATTTGCAAGGACACCCTTGCAACAACTATTTTCTGACTTGTTGCAAGCGCCTGGCCTTGCAATCACTACGCATGCTAATACTTTCACAGTTGACCCCGTTTCTAGTATTTGCAAGGCTAACACTCGTGGGTCCCACCTGACTATATGCAAGGCTAACACTCGTGGGTCCCACCTGACTATATGCAAGGCTAACTCATGTTGGTCCCACCTTACTATTTGCAAGGTTAACACATGTTGGTCCCACCTTACTATTTGCAAGGCAAGGGAACGTGGGTCCCACCTGACTGCATGGTAAGATGATCAGCTTATTACATGGGTAGTTATTTGCAAGGTTATGATTTACATTATTTTGCATGCACTGCAGTTCATACTATTTGCGTGGATGTACCAAAGTATATAATAGCTGGAAATGACAGCAAATCAGCATGCTCCAATTCAACAATCCTCCCCCCTATACCAATCCGGTACCAGTCCAGTGCTGTTTTACAATTCTCACTTTCCCATTCATCAATATTTACATAAAACACATTGTAAAATTAGTAAGCAACTAATAAGCATTGACCAACATAGTATCGTCATGTTACATTGTACCAAAACGTTAAAAGCAGTAAAACAACATCGCTAAATGAAAGAGATAAGTTATATATAAACCCACTATGCCCACCTGTCAAGCATTAACAAAATAAACCCACCCCATTGAGTTAACAAAATATACCCAGACTATAAACAAAATTAGGTACACAAAATTAAAGTTCACAACCCCACTAGACCACCCTAGTTCATGTCGAAGGCTGATTTGCCCACCAATTGCCCATTGCTGCATCATTACCTGCAATTTCTTGTTCATTTTCAGAAGTCAGCAATGCTTGGAAAGTCATGTTAGACCCTTCCCGATTTGGTGGGGTTGAACCAACCACATCCTATGTATAACAAATTGTAATATGTTAGAACATGCATGTAAAAAACTGAAAATATTTATATAGCTTAGTTATGCTGAAAATTACTTATTATTGATAGTATAAATACTGTTACCCATTGATGTTGTTCACCTACAATTACGTCCGACCATGATGCTGGTTTTGGTACTTAAGTGTAATGATCATTTGCATGTTACATATTATCATTAACTTGATACTAAATGGTACTATTTCCAACTAATGTGGTACCCATTAGTGTGGATCATCTAATGCCTTCCATTGTACACCTAACTTAGAAGCCCATTTCGTAAGAATTCAGGAATTAAACAGAAATTGTAAAAGTACTTACCTGATTGAATTCCATTTGCAGAACTGAAGGTACTTCCAGAGATGGTTGAGAGGTTGGATCTTGAACCTAAGCATTATATTTCAAAAGTTAGCATATATTGGTTAACACAATCAATGATATTCAGCAATCTAACTATTAAAACATAAAATATTGGTCTTCAGAAAATCTGATTCAGCTGGTCAAATATGGTAGCATCGAATTTGCTCAAACTAACCTAAAATTTGCAAGAACTAACCTGTGAAGGAGGCTGTTGCATCCCTAACATTTTGAACAATTGGGAGAACAGTAACTGATTTTGTGCTCGATCTCTCATCCTCTCGGCGCGATCCTCGGTAATACGGCGATCACGTTCTTGCATGATGTTCTGTACTTCTACTCTAGAGAAGGACTCTTGGTTCCCAGCATCTGTCAACCCAGACACAGCCGACGTGACATGGTTCTGCCTTTCTCGAGTGGTTGGTGTTTGCACCCTTTGTTCAAGCAAGCTTCCAAAGCCTAAGATGCGGCCATGGCTAGGGGGACCAAGGGCTGTCAGAAATAAGGTGCTGTCGTCCAGTTCAACATTGGCCTCATCAGCCCTCATTTCCTTAACCTTCCTCTATTAGAATAAGTAAAGGTTGAGAAATGTATTATTTCCTAAATTGACCTGCTGCAATATTTTGAAGATGACATTATTTCATAAAGTTGACCTATAATACTAATTTATGTGAGCCGTATATTAAAGTTGAAATTAAGATGACATTATTTCATAAAGGGTACTGCAGTGACCTACTTTACTGAGTTAGGGTTACGGTTTGGTACATTTGTGTTGGAACTCATTGCCAACCACACAGCCTTTACAAAAAAAATTACACTAGTAAAATTGTACTTACATAAGCTTTCTCTTTCTTATGGTTTGTAAATTGCAAAGAGTTGACATCAAACTCGTGATGTGAGGCGGAAGTCTCCTCAGCTGCTGGATTCACTCCCCCGTGACTTTCACTGTTTTCAGTGATTTGAATTTCACTCTCCTCAGCAGCACTTAATTGGGCCACAACTGGTGATACGCCATTTTGTCTTGCACAGTGAATATGGATGTAAAGGTCCTCCATGGTTGGCTTTTTTCCCTTGAACAAAATTGTCTCCAGATGAAAAGCAAAAATGACATTTAAATGTTAGATTCTTTTTATTGTGGAAATAGTAGAATGGACACTATAAAACTGCAAGAGATGTATTTTGTAAAACTATACTATGAATACAAGAAAACATAAAAATGGAACTATAAAACAGAAGAGATGTATCCAGCCAAAGCATAAGACCAGTATATGGATTCTACATTTTTTTTCCATCTCGAGGACAATAGGAATAACTCAAGTAAGACAAGTATATGTCCTTGCAAGTTCTAATAATAAAAAATGATAAATTATTAGCTAAAACAACAACTAAAATACTAACAATAACAATACACAGAAGTGGTTTTAGTATCGGAGTTCACAGTTGCATTTGACTGCTTACCAGTACCTCACCCTACTGTTTTGGGTTCCAAGAAGTCAATCTAATTATATACAAATAAATCAAATTGGGTAAAAAAGAAGTTTTGAGGTAACCCGCCAACAACAAAATAGACCTCCCCTCTCCCTTGATGAGGATTAATTTGCTAGAAAATACAAAATTGTAACGTAATATTGGAATGTAATTTAGTATAAGGATGTCTACCAGTTTCTCAAAATGTTGGTGAGCACTAGCTGATCCAGCGTAGTGGGAGATCACATTTCCGTCTTTTTTGCGGTTGTCCTGGTTTTGCTTACTGACCAGTTGCCACTCCTCCGAGAACCAGATATCGCAAAGACCTCGCCAAAATTGCGGGGTAGTACACCAATGCGGCACCAACGCCTTCCATGCGCCAATCTCCCAACCATATAACTTTATGCACTTCTTCCTTGCCTTACCCAACTCCTCACAGTACCTTTTGCCTGCTATGGCCTCGAGTACTTCACGACAACGATCAGGATCTTCGTCTTTTGCATATCTATACCTCTCCTACATCCAAGAAAATTAGGGAGTTCACATCCAATCAATTCAGGATATGCAGACAATGAATTTAGAGAGAATGAAGTGGTGTAGTAAATTGAGGATGTAAAGGTGAGACCTACCTCAAATTGAGGAAAAATGCAAGTTTTGGTCAATATTTATAATATTTATTTCAATGCTTATTCAATGACTAGTTTAGTCAAAAGTATGTATAGGTTATTTATTATGAAACAAGGCACCAGTAATGGAAACATGCTCAACAATCCTACTTAATTAGTTGCAATTAGGAACCAAAGAATCGCAAAGGTATAAAAAAGCTGATGCAGTGCACTGTTTCCTATATGAGCATCAGTTGCAATTAGGGACCCATGCACAGATCATATTTTATACACATAAATCGAAGGTTACAAGTGTATTTCCTAATGGATAAATTACCAGAAAGTCCCTCTGCAGGGCCGACTTCGAATCTTTGTCGAATCCATGAAAGGATCTTAATGGTCCAGGCATGAGTTTAAGGGCAGTCCTAGTGATCGTCGCTGTTATCAACCTAGGGTTTTTTGCACAACTGAACTCGCGTTGCCCAACCACCCATATCTCCGGTCGTTCTTCAGGGTTGTCTTTCACCGGGCTTATAGCTGCAGGGCCTCGTCCCTTTTTATTTGGAGGTTCTGTTGGTGTGATTTCACCCTCGGGTGCAACATTCAAAGTGTCATCAACAGGTAGTGTTTGATCTGCATTGCGTTTCCTCTTGTAGTATTTGGTAGCTTTTGCTCTTTTGACTCCAGTTTTTTTGATTGGAGGCATTTTCCTGTTGCTAACAAGGTAACAAGTGTGATGTTATTTATAGATGAAAAGAATGATGTAAAACTTAATTACAGTCTACTAGATTGGTAAATACGAAACAGAGAGGTAAATACGAGTTTTTTTCTCCTAGCTAACTTCTTCAAATTTCAATTCTAATCAGTTATAAAACCCCCGTCAGTTCTAATCAGATCTATCTAATCAGTTCTAATCAAGTCTGAATCTAGTGTTAACCAATCTATGATTTATTATTAAGGCCATATTGGAACTAATTATCAAAGTCATTGTGAGTTTTTTTCTCCTGGCTAACTTCTTCAAATTTCAATTCTAATCAGTTCTAATCAAGTCAGTTCTAATCAGATCTATCTAATCAGTTCTAATCAAGTCTAAATCAAGTGTTAACCAATCTAGTCTAAATCCTTGCGTAAGCAGATAAAAATGGTATTAAGACCATCTAATCAGTTCTAATCAAGTCTAAATTCTAAACCATAAACAATTGTTAACTGTAATCAAGCTTTTACTCTAATCAAGTCTAATCAAGTCCTGAATATGAGTCAAGTCAGAAACTTTACTCTACTCCAAGACCTTATATATTTTCTTATTTTCACAAGATGGAAATAGAGAAAATCATACATGAACACCTTAAAAATAACCTAATCCAAAACAGATTTTGCCTAAATTGCGACAAAAAAAAATGATTTAATTTCCAGCAAGTATGACAAGAAAGGTCTTAATTTCAAGCCACTATATGCCCAATATGTTAATTATTGTACCAATACTAAGAGTTTGAGAGATCTATTGTTTGAGAAAGGGGTAAATGAGAGATCTAGAGCTTGGGATAAACCTTATGCCTTCATGCTCATAGACCAGAGGCTAGAGAGAGATATGAGTAACTTAGTGGTTTTTGGTGGAGTGAGAGGTTGGAGATAGAGAGGTCAATAACTAAGGTGCGACTGTTTTGACAAAATAGGTTAAATGAGTCTCTCTGTGAAATCGATTTGGTAAAGTAGGGTATATATATGGTATTGGTAAACAATTTCCTCCGAGGTATCTCATATTTTGCTTGACCATCGTGGCCGGATTTTGAGAAATCTGTGAGAGTTGAGATTGTTGCAGATCGCATGAGGACGGTTGTGATTTTGATCGGATCTGAATTTTATCGTAGAGTACGGACTTGTCCTTGTATTTGATCGCACCGCCAAAACTAGGGCTCGGAGGAAATGAGGGGGAATGCAATTTTGGATCAGCGCCAATTTCTGGAGTTAGAAACAGAGCGGTAATGGCTTCATGCAAGTAAGTGACCCCATTTAATGACCCCTATATTAATATGTCGTGTGCTGCAATTAGTAGAAATAACTCTTTGATAGTTCATCAAATATCAACAAGCAGTATTGAATTATAATATATGATTATTAATTGTAATATATGATTATATAAAAAAAAATACATGCCAAATCAAAATAATTATTTTTATACAATAACATAGGATAATTTTATAGTTTATTGCATAATTAAATGAACTTAACACATTAAATTATGTTGACTTGCATGAGTGTTGCATGAATGGATTACATCCTCTATGCTTGTCTACGAAACATAAACTCTCGCAACGCGAGGTAATGAAGATGCGGTGAAATAAAATATGCGGTGGTTGATCGGAACCGTTGAAACTGAAGAGCACTATGTATATTGTCATGCGGGAAAGTTTCATCAAGTACAATTTACGCAAACTCCTCCATCCATTTGACCAAATATAGAAGCATCAAATGGCTACAAAAACTTTGCGTTGGATCGAAAGAAAAACATCTCATTTTTCACCATATTTTGTATTGCTTATGTTAATTATTATGTCTTGATCATTTCCAAATAAATTTCGGGTCATTTCATCGAAGATCGACCGTTCAATATTCACTTCAAAATGAACGGTCATAAAATAATTTACACATTACTAGGGGCAAAAAAATATGAAACTTGACAAAATTGGTGTTATTAAGTGTGATTTGGCCATATATTATTTCAAAAATTATTAGGAATTTTTATGACATTTTTTCATACAAGTTTTTGTATAGATCAGTAAAAATGTATATCAGCAACAGATCCCATGCCCTCCGATTGGGGATAGATGGTCTTGATCTATTAATTTCGAAATCTGCTGGGTAGAGAGTAGCAATACTCTGAAGTAATGAAATATTTCATTTCTGATCCGACCCTAGATGTTGCTAAGGATACTTCAATATTCGCGCAAGGATTATATGATGCCGCTCCGATCATTCTAATGAATAATGTGTTACCTTAGGCCCAAAAATATTGGGTGGGTGCGGAAGTAAATAAACGTCTCTCCATTGTGTACAAATAATCTGTTATTATCAATGAATAACATGTACTTGTCATTACGATCCTCACCCTCAGATCAATTAAGAACTCAATCTCAAGGGAATATAGCTTTCCATGCACAAATCTTAATAAACACAAACAGTTGGATCAGAATAACAGGTTCGAATTATTGTTTCGGAAAAACAGCGTAATTGAACTCCCTTCACACAAGGCCCCAAGATGGAGAACCCCGGACTTAGGAAATTTTTGAAATCCATTTCGAGAGAGCTCTCTCTTCTCTCTACCAAAACGAGCCGACGACGCTCACTCTTCTCTCTACCAAAACGAGCCGACGCTCACTCTTCCTTGCCACTCACGCTCTCTCTTCCTTCCCCACCCCCGCTCCGATCTGGTCCATCAGAGACTCTACCCCACTAGCTCTCCGATCTAAGTCGCCGCCGATCTTCTCTCTACTAGGCTGATTAATCGCAAGTGGTAAGTTCTCTCTTCTCTTCCTTCTCTCTACTAGGGTTTCGTCAAACCAGAGCTGGTGATCCTAGGCTGATAAACGATTAATTCTCTTGTCTAGACACCCTACTAGAGCCTAGGGTTTCGTTGAAATTCTCTTGATCCTAGGCTGATTAATTTGGTTAATTAGTTTCAGAACCTGTTAACTTAGGGTTTTGGTAATTTAGGGTTTTGGTAATGTAGGGTTGTTTAGGTAATTTAGGGTTTTGGTAATTTAGGGTTGTTTAGGTAATTTAGGGTTTTGGTAATTTAGGGTTTTTGATAATTTACTGGTAGAACAAAGGGTTTAATGTGCTCTTCTGATTTTTTTTCTTTTTTAGTTGAGATACATCATGTCCGACAGTGATGATGTCTCGCATCATACGAGCGAAGAAGAAGAGGATTTAAATGCCGGGCCTTCCTTAGCCCACAAAGCCATAATGAAGAAAATCAAAGCAAGGGGGTCACCAATATTATTCCGACACCCGTCACTTCAACGGTGGCCAAAAATCTCCCAGCCAAATAATACAGCCACTGAGACCCCACCCGTTGTGCATAATGCAGAACCTGTTGCCCAATCCCCGCCATGTATGCCTATTCCGGAACCGGCGCAAAGGGTTCACAAGCCTGTCAGACGCCGTTGCCGCAGCAACAAGTCGAGCCCTTCGCTGCCTACACGCCGCTCATCAAGGCTGCAAGGTAATTTTAAAATCTATTTTTTAAATTAATTTGGTGCTTCGCTGAATTGATCTGGTGCTTTGATTCATGCAAATATAACTTAGACTGATGTTTATCTAATATTGAGATGTCGTGTTTAGGAACTGGACCAGATGAAACTGCCAACCAGACCCCTGACAACCAAGCTGGACCTGCCAACTCGACCCCTGACAATTCATCCCCACCATCAAGGCTGCAAGGTAATTTTAAAATCTATTTTTTAAATTAATTTGGTGCTTCGCTGAATTGATCTGGTGCTTTGATTCATGCAAATATAACTTAGACTGAATTTGTATGAGAACTAACATAAGCCATGGTGCCTTATTTGAGTTTACTGAATTTGACCAAGTATAATCAGAAGGAAACAAATTGAAGGAATCGCCTTCGACTGATTTGATCTTTAGTTTGAGTTTACCATACTTGACCAATTATAGTCATGGTGCCATTATCTTTAGTTTGGAACATGTTTATCTAATATTGAGATGTCGTGTTTAGGAACTGGACCAGATGAAACTGCCAACCAGACCCCTGACAACCAAGCTGGACCTGCCAACTCGACCCCTGACAATTCATCCCCACCAATGTCTCCGCCTATGTCTCCCAGCAGCCCCCATGGGGCTGAGACAACTGCATCAGAATCACCGCCACATGAGTCAGATTCCGACTGGTCCGATTGGGTCCGCAGACAAGCTGAACTACAGCTCAGCTCAACTGGTGATTCTGAAAGCCTTGTGGATTCAGAGGGGGAGGGAGTGCATCCAGCAATCAAGGATGATGATGGCAGTAAGAGAGGGATCATACGCCGCAGACTTCGTGATTGTGAACTAGCTCTGGAATTGAACCTTAGAGAACTAGATGAAGAGAACGCCGAAGGGGCTGAAGGCAAGAGGAAGAGGAAAAGGGGACAGAAATCTGATGTGAGGCGGGGTCGGGGTATGGCCAAGGCCCGTAAACCAGCAGCCCCGGAAGGCAGACCCGAGTTGATGGTGGTTGGTGATGCGGAGTTCACCTCCGTTCCTCTTTGCAAAAAGGTGGTCACCACCATTAGGATACTAACCTTAGAGAACTTGCCGGGACCATATCGGACGTACAATATGTTTCCTATAAAGGCAAGGTTGGATATTGTGAAAAAGTTCCTGCAGAGATATTCTTGGGCTGAGGGGGAAGATGTGAAACGCTGCTTGGATGTCTTTGAGAAAATTGCTTCAGCAGCATTTAGTGGCGAGATGAATGACGTGAGGAGCAAGTATGGGAAGAAATATTCTGAAGACAAGGAACTGTGGATGGACTTCCCTCCTCAGTGGTGCAAGAATCCAGCTTATTGGAAGGGTTTGTGCCTTATTTGGTCGAAGGACAAATGAGATCGAATATCAGCAAAAAACAAATATAACAAAACAAAAGATGGACCGTTCATCTCTCATGTGGGTGGAAGAATGTCAATGTTTCGGCACAAACAATCAATGGTAATTCATAATTCTCCCCTTGAGGATTGAAAAAAGTAGAGAAATCTCATTTTTTTTAATTTACATAAACCAAACTCTCAATTATTTCAATTGTAGGCTTCCGAGAAGGGATCTGCCGTCTCTTTGAAGGAGGTCTTCGACCGAAGCCATTTGATGAAAAAGGGCAAGGATAAGGTGTACGTAAACAAAAGGGCACAAGATTCAGCGGTAATTGATCTTATCCCCTTTTTATTGTTAATAATTTAGGGGGGGGGATTTCATGTATACCCCTGAAAACCACTTGGAAATTATGTATTTCCCCCTCTGAAATTCATAATATCATATTTACCCTTCTAAACTTCAAAAACTCACATAGTTACCCATTTTGCCCCCTCTCTCTATATGTCTGTCTTTGAGTGAGGCATGGAACCTAGAAATGAAATGAATACCATAGTTAAGGTTTTAATTAAACTTAAAGAGCGACCAGTCTAATTCTTATTCCTTTATCATTTCCAAATGCAGGATGAATATGAGAACCTGAAGATGTTATACGGAGAGACCCTGACAGATGAAGAACTATGGGAGCTTGCTGTAGATGGGGAGGATACGCTGTTAGTTTGTAATAATCTAGAAGTCAATAATACGATAATTTATCATAAAGCTTTGTTCATGAATTGGATGATTAATATCATTTTGTTGCCTTGAGTATTATTGAATTTATGGATCATTTCGAGTTCATGACTGAAATTGTGAAACTCCATAATATAGATGATATACTCTTAATCTTAAAAGGTCACTAACCAAGGTAATTAGCAGGAACACTAATTACCGCTATAAGGTTAGTATGTGGATTAAAAGATGGTTAAGTTTTACAAACCATTTGATACGAGATGTCATTTTAATCACATAGATACATGTTCTAGGAACATGGTATTTGACAGACCCCGAATGAGACATTAAATAGAATTGTGTTCGTGTCATTAATGTTTCTCATTCAGTGTCACGTTCTAAAGTATGAGGTATTTATCGTTCCCACTAAGAAATATATATGTGTGAGTGTTATCTAACACTGTCCGTAAAAAGCAGTCATAACGGTAGCATTTCGATATATATAGCTTAGCTGAGGAAGTGATAGTCTGCCAAGAATACTACTTGTCCCTCGTATCTCTATACGAGTTATAGCATCACTGGGCCCCTTGATAGAGTAAGATTATCAGCGCGCGGTATAATTACAAGAGTAATTATATTTGATAATCTGCTCAAGATCAAGAAAAGATTCAGTTAGCAAGGATGACACACATCTACCTTGAAACTGATCTGATAGCTATGAGACAGAAGAACAGACACAAGTAAATTGTTTACTGGATCATGATATTGTACAGTACAGCATCATCTGTGTAATTGGATGGTCATGATGTGTTGCCAGACGCCACCCATGATTATAGAAGTTAAAACAGTTTTAACTCTATTTACCAACATAACACAGATCCTATTGGGTCACACCATATAGGAGTTAATCGGAGAATCTTATTTTGATTGATTATAAATTGGTTATGATCAATGATAAGATGGTTATAATTAATTATACGTGTTATAATTAAATTATAAATGTTATGTAAAAATAACAAGCAAAAACATTGGTTAATTTATAAACGTGTATGACACGTTGTATAAAAGTTAACCGGTTAATTTATAAATGTGCAGGACACATTGTATAAATTATCGAAACAACAACCGCAAGAAAAATATATATAATTATTCAGAATAATTATACGAATATTATTTGTGTTCGGGCCGAGGGCATTCGAGTCTTTTCAGATTCGTCCTTATCCGCATGACATGTCATCGATCCTATCCAGATGACACGTCATCAATACCGAAACAAATAACCGAAAGAAAAATATATATATAATTGTTCAGAATAATTATACGAATATTATTTGTGTTCGGGCCGAGGGCATTCGGGTCTTTTCAGATTCGAGCTTATCCGCATGACACGTCATTGATCCTATCCAGATGACATGTCATCAATCCTATCCACAAGGGCAAAATGGTCATTTCACACCTATGCCACCTTGCATGTGTAGAAGCATGGAGAAGGATGTGGAAGGGTGTGGAAGGGGTATTTTGGTCATTTCACATATAAAAGGATGAGGTGTCAATGGCATATCTTGTAAATAGGCCGAACTTGGAGGGCATTTTGGTCTTTTGCAACCGAATCTAAACACTATAAATAGGGGTGGAGGGGTAGAGAGAGAAAGAGAGATATTCACATATATACATATGCACATTCACATGTATCTTTTCGTGCAGAAACGAATCGGTATTTTCTCTCTTTCCCGGTTTCTCTCCCAAATAGTGTTTCGGTTGAGAAAAGAAAGTTATACGTAGTTGACGTATAATCTTGCGAGTTGTTGTGGAGAATATTTACGGGATTGATGAATAGTGTTTTACCGAATTTCGCGGTATGTCAGTTTTGCATATTGATGAAACTGAGCAACCGAAAATTCATGATTACGGGTTTTCGTCTTATTCATGTGAATAGTGTTTTTGCATAATTCCGCGGTTTACGGTATTTCTGGCAGAAGAAATAAACCACTCTCCGGTTAGTCCTGGTGGATTACCGATAGAGGTATCACACGTGTGATACTCCGAGTCGACTCCTTCCCTGGTGAGGCTCTACTCGCTCGGTCTGCATTCCAACTGTGATTTGGAAACAAGGTATAAATATGTTATATTAATCTATTTAATTTGTAAGTAGATTAAAGTTTTAGAAATCAATCATGGAGTAGATCTGTAAAAAGGATTAAAAGGGTCCTTGCAATGAAAGACTTCAGAAGGAACTCTGCTTTGGTCTTTCCGGCATATCCCTTTTAATTCACGGCTTGAGTTAGAAGTAAAATTTTTTGTTTTACGTTCTTTCCGCAGCTTAAGCCTAAAAGGGTTTTGGTTACCGCAAAACCCCAAAAGTGGTATCCAAAAACCCAGCATACGCGTGGCCGGTTGTTTGGCTTTGGAAACCGGTCGAGGACCTCCAAAGTCAATAAAGCGTTGGCTGCAGAGGATGCAACCATGTCGGATCCTGCCAGGAGCACTGCCACCTCGGCTGAAGATGAGAGGGGAACATTCACAAAGGCACAGGTTAGGAATTTAGTGGCTGCTCAACGAAAGAAATTTGCTAGCGAAATAGCTGCCCAAGAAAAGCGATACAGAGAAGAGCTGGAAGAGTTTAAGAAGCAAGAGGAATAAAACAAGAAGTGTATTGCAGCGATCGTGCAAGCAACTGGAGTGTCTATTCCACCCCCTAGTGTAAACTCTTTAACTCTACTAAATTAGGTTGACCATGAATTACAGCATATCATAATTGTTATTAAATTACTTTGTTATTTTCTCTTGTAGGAGGCTTCTCCATCCAAGGGAAATGATCGTGCACCAACGAACGGGGGTGGAAAGGACCCTCAGTAATGAAAAGTGGGATTTGGTCTACCTCCCTTTTTATGCTAATTTGTAATATGTTTAATGAACAAAGTTAATTTGTAGCCTGTTCAACATGTTAATTTGTAGGATCTGAATCTGTTAATTTGTAGGATGTGAACAAGTTAATTTGTAGGATGTGAATTTGTGGTAATTTGTAGGCTGTTGAACATGTTAGGTTGTAGTTCTTATTTGCTGTGTTTCCTCTATTTTTTTCTCTGTATTTCATATGTATATTCAATCAAAATGTTGCTGGGTTGTGTTTAATCAAAATGATGCGTACACTGGGTACGCCAAGAAAATTCATTTTTATATACTGTAGAGTGCCATTATTTGCATTGGTATTCCGATGCAAATAAAGGAAGGCTCTCTGTCTGGAGGCGGATAACCCGTTTTTGTCACTCTACTCAGAAAAACAAACCCTACGATTAATTCTCCTCGTATCACTCTACCCAAAGCCCTCTCATCTCACTAATTTTGGTGGAGGATCCAACCTGCTCAATCTCGATAGCAGCTCCACCCTCTCAACTCTCTGATTTGGGTGGAGGATTCCAACATCTCACTATAGATAGCATCTCCATTGATTTTGAGGTAATTTTCAGAGCTCCACCCTAGTGGAAAAAGCTCTACCCTATCATCTCGAAATTGAACTGTATATCAATTCTTGGTGATTGTAGTTGAACTCCACCCAAGTTAGTGGCCAACAAAGCTTGTTTATGAACTCTATGAACTCTACCCTAAATGTTTGTGCTTCTACATACTAAAATTGAACTATGACACCCTTAAAAAGAATTTTCATTTATGACAAGCTTTGTTCAATTTTCAAATAGAAAAATATGCATGTTAATTATGACACTAATTAACACACTACTCTTTTCCAATAATTAACTAGACAAATGGGAACGGATCGCTCATGGATGTACAACAGACTAAATTCCACCGGAAAGCTTCTACCCGAGTTCATAACGGGTGTGAAAGAATTTGTTGATGTGGCCATTTCTAACCCCTCGGTTTTGACTATCCTTAATGGTAAGCAATGTATCCTCTGTCCATGTAAGAAGTGTGACAACCTCTACAATAAAGACTTGCAAACCATGAGAATACATCTTTATAAATCAGGCTTTCGAGAAGGATATAGAAACTGGCACGCACACGGGGAGGAACGTCCAAACTCATATTTCGATGCTCCGCACCATCCACCATCTGAGACTATGAATGATAATTATCAAGTGGGTGAGGATATGGTTAGGGCAGCCACTGAGCAAGATTTTGATTGGGAGGAGGATAAGCCAACCGGAATGGCCAAAAGGTTATTTGACATGATAGCCGCATCGAATACGCCGCTTTGGGAAGAGAACATGACGGGTGAACTAAAATGCGAATCACACACAATCTTATCGGCCGTGACACATGCACTCGCATTGAAGTCGGAACACCAATTGAGCCAAAAATGCTTTGATGGGATGATGGGTCTTATCAAAAGCATGCTTCCCCTAGTGAAAAAATGTCAGAAAATTTCTATCAAGCCAAGCGATTGACTGAGCCGCTCGGCATGGAACATGAGAATATAGATGTATGCCCAAATTTTTGTATGCTTTATTACAAAGATAGGGCTGAGAAGACTAAATGTGATGAATGTGGTGAACCGAGATATAAGCCCTCGGGTCCTAATAAGAATGCAAAACCGGTTGCAAAAAAGACACTTCGTTTTCTTCCTATCACCCCAAGATTGCAAAAATTGTACATGACCCGATCAAATGCGGTCAAAATGAGATGGCACAAGGAAGGTTTTCGTGAGAAGCCCGGGATTATGCTGCATCCGTCTGATGGTGAGGCTTGGAAATATTTCGAACGGAAATATCCAGAATTTGCCAAAGAGGTGAGAAATGTTTGGATGAGGATCACGACGGATGGGTTCATGCCATTCAACTCAAGTGCGGCTCCATATTCTTGTTGGCCGGTACTAGTTTTTCCATATAATCTACCACCCGGGATGATAATGAAAGAAGACACCATGTTCCTCGCGCTTGTCATTCCCGGACCAAAGCATCCGGGTCGGGACATTGACATTCTTCTTGAACCTTTAATCGATGAATTGAACAAATTGTGGAAGGATGGAGCGAAGACATGGGATGTGTCTAGACAAGAGAATTTCAACATGCATGCAACACTTCTTTGGTCGATAAACGATTACCCCGCGTTCGAGATGCTAAGTGGGTGGGGTACTAAAGGCCGATTAGCATGTTTTCATTGCATGGGTAGAACAAAGGCATTCCGACTAAAGTATGGAGGTAAATTTACATGGTGGGGTTGTCATAGATGCTTCTTGCCTCTAGATCACCCATTTCGCCGCGATAAGAAAAATTTCAAGAAAGGTCAA
The DNA here is from genome assembly GCF_964058835.1 of Carex rostrata. Lineage (NCBI taxonomy): Eukaryota > Viridiplantae > Streptophyta > Magnoliopsida > Poales > Cyperaceae > Carex > Carex rostrata. Next base: position 6,595,424 of record NC_135931.1, on the reverse strand, counting down.
TGCGATTTTGATCGGCCACCAAGAAGAGTCATGGGAGAGGAGTGGCTCGCGATGGTGAATAATTTAGAGAAGATAAGATGGGGTAAAAATCATAAGCCGGACCAATTGGATGGTTATGGTGAAACCCACCATTGGACCAAGAAGAGTATTTTTTGGAGCTTGCCCTATTGGAAAGATAATTTGTTGCAACACAACATTGACATGATGCATTTGGAGAAGAATTTCGCGGAAAATTTGATTTACACGCTTTTAGGCATGGGGAAAAAAAATAAGGATAATGAAAAGGCACAAAAAGATTTGGCTCTCCTTTGCAATCGACCCACTCAGAACTTAGCCCCAGACCCGGACCATCCAGAAAAGTTGCGAAAACCAAAGGCTCCCTTCACACTCTCTCTACCACATAAGAGGAAGGTTTTAATATGGCTCAAGAATTTGGTGAAGTTCCCCGATGGCTACGCATCAAGTTGGTCAAGGTGTGTAAACCTCAAAACAAACAGCCTAACTGGGCTAAAAAGTCATGATTTCCATGTGTTCATGGAGCGACTACTTCCAGTCGCTTTTAGGGACTTTGTCCCTGATTACGTATGGGATGTTTTGTGCGAGATTTCAAGCTTCTTTAGAGAGATTTGTGCCAAGGAGCTTGATCCATCCCGTATCGACCAATTAGAAAAGGATATTGCGGTCACAATATGCAAAATGGAAAAGATATTCCCACCGTCATTTTTCGATTCCATGGAGCATCTTGTGGTCCATGTCTGTCATGAGGCTAGATTGGGTGGACCTGTAGGGGCTCGATGGATGTATGGATGTGAAAGGTGTGTGTTTTTTTATTTTTAATCTCTTTCTTATTCAATAACGAAAGACTTAGCTCACTTATTGCTTCCATATCTAACCCAATATTTTTATTACAGACGAAACAAAGAACAGAGAATGAAAGTCACAAACAAGGCACGTGTTGAGGGTTCAATTGTCGAGGCAACAATTGTTAAAGAAATTGGTTCCTTTTGCACGCGTTATTTTGCAGAGAATTCTAAAACTAACCCACAAAAGGTTGGAACAAGTAACCCGCTGCGGAGATGTCTATCGATATTTGATACCGCGGGCCGTTTCTTCACACGACCAAATCGAAGGACTCTCACCGACGAGGAACTTAAAGCTGCACACACATATGTCATCCTCAACTGTCCAGAGATAAAAGATAAATTTCTAGGGTACAATCTTATAAAATGTTTATTTTAATAATTTCAAAAGTCCCTATTCTAACCACTTTCAAAATCTAATATTTTGACATGTCGGATTGTGTAGAGAGTTTGATGCATGCATGTTAAACTCTGGACAAGCCAGATTTGCTCAACATTTGGACAAAGTTCGTGAAGATGGGTTTGCAGATTGGCTACGAAAGAAGGTACTAACTGATCATGATTGCGACCTATACATCCGAAGGGCAGGACAAATGCCACAAAAACAAGCTAACTGCTACCAAGGGTACGAAGTTAACGGCTTTCGATTTCACACAGAGCCATATGGGGTTAACAAGTCAACAAATAGTAGCGGTGTTTGCGTTAAAGGGGAGTGGGATGGAATTGACAAACCACAAGACTACTATGGACTTCTCCAAGAGGTAATTGAGCTAGACTATGATGGACTCAACAAGGTCGTTCTCTTTAGGTGTAATTGGTTTGACATAACAAACGGTGTTAGGGTGGACATCCAACATGGAATTGTTGAGGTTAAACATGCTTCTCGCCTTAAAACAAATGAACCATTTGTATTGGCACCTCAAGTAATCCAAGTTTTCTACCTCCCTTATGCATCGGATAGTAATGAAAGAAGCCAATGGTGGGTGGCAATGAAAACTAGCGCAAAGGGGAGGTTTCGTACCGAGCTCGAGGACGAGGTCGATGCAAACCTAGAATTTTTCCAAGACGAAATGCCGGATCATCCAATCGAGATTTCAAATGGTCAAGATTTTTATTGGGATGGCATGCCACCTCAAGAAGGCGAGTTCGAGTTAGTAGTCGATACGATGTCGGAAGGTGAAGAAGAAGAAGATGACAACCCAATTGAGTTAAGTGACGAAGAGTTGGACACAGACCAAGGTGAGGATGAATTTGGTTTCTAGGCCCTCGATGCTTCCGATCAAGAGTTTTAATATTAGTGAATCAATAGTTGTATATGTCCGTTGTGCCACAAAGTTTGTAATATTTTCTTGTTTCTCAATTATTTTGGAGTGTTTGTTCTAAATGCAAAAATTGAAATCATCAAAGTATTGAACTCTTATATACTGCTATTATTCATGTTGTTGTGATTCATAGTATAAATCAGCATTAAAAAGGAGATATCAAATAAACAGAAGTGTACCTGTCTCCAGGAACTAAACAATTGCAAGGGTAAGCCCATGCTCAGTTGCAAGGCCGGTTAATAAAATATAATATCCACCATGTGTTTGAGTAGTTGCATGGCAAGGGGTTCAGTTGTTGCAAGGACCTCCAATTAATATATAATATCTGACCTCCAAAACGTAATTGCAAGGGTAGGTAAAAAACAGTTGCATGGTTGCACAACATACATTTGCATGCGATAGGTGTTGCAAGGAACTACCCTTGCAACAAGTTTGAGGAATCCAGAAACGCCATTTCTGTTGCAAGGGCCGTCCTTACCTTGCAACAAACTGGACCTACGCATGCAATAAACCCAGATTCTAGTAGTGAGCGGCAGTACCAATTCGAATTTGGAACCAAGGTATAATGTTATATTAATTTATTTAATTGTTAGATAAATTTAGTTTTAGAAATCTATCAAGGAGTAGATCCTCAGCTCAAGTTAGATGTAAATTTTTTTGTTTTACGGTCTTTTTCCGCACTTAAGCCAGTACAAGGGTAGTAGCAAAACCCTTCATAAGGTTAGGGTAGGGTTAAGGGCGTGTTTGGCGGACGGAGTGGAATAGGAATGGGAACGGGATTGCAAAAATTTTGAACTAAAAATTACTGTTCATGTGGGAAAAAAAAATTAGTATGAGTGAATTTCTTTTTTCCACGTGAACAGTAATTTTTAGGCTGCCGCCGAACAGGCCCTTAATGGGTAAGTGTATGGGTAAGGGTAAGGGTAAGGGTAAGGGTAAGGGTAAGGTATAGGTAGTATCACTTTTAATGGGAATGGGTATGAAAATGTCTCCACCGGACCTGTATCGTACCCATTGACATCTCATAATCGTTGTAAGCAATCTAATATTCTATTTGACTAATTTGCAAATTAGATAAATATATGAGATGGTGAACAATTGCTGTATTGATTGGATAAACCATAAAGAGCATCAAGACATTTTATTTAGCAATTTGTATTCGGAAAAGTGGTAAAGTAACTAAATTTGAGGTTGTGCTTCTTGGGGTCAAACGTTACCAACAGTTGTAACGGCCAAAATTAAATATCGAATTGTCAAAATTATAAAGTCTTATATCAGTACTCTACTGACATAGCAGCATTGACCTCTATATTTTGTAACTAAAAGACAAATTGCTTCCTCTTTTGTTTGTTACCAATCGTAAGGCTAACTTGGACTCTAATAAAAACATGACATTGCCAAAGAGTGTGTCAATAATTTCTTTCAATTTTTTCAATTAGTTTGAAGTTAGTTTCTATATATGAAATTATAAGTCCTCTTTTAGTACCTTTCCGTCTGGCAACGTGTCAGGAAGCCTAAGAGAGAGGCATTGAGATGGCTCATTGATTTCATTCACGTGAGAAACATAATCTTTGATGGCATCGTCATATCCATCGGATTCCTCATCCTTTCAGAAGGTACTAAAAGAATATAATATGGCTTTAGGAGTATTTTTAGGTTTTTGCATATGTTTTTATATGAGAAAATATTCATTTGGTAAAGTGCATTGTCCAATAATTATCTCATTACTTAGATTTAATAGTTTTTTCTCATTAGTTAAGAGATTTTATACCTTCTATTTAATTAGTTAGATAGGAATGCATAATTAAGATATAAGTTCTATGCCTCTCAACTGACGTCTCAGTAGAATAAAAGCATCTTCACAAAGATATATTGACTCAAGTCTTCTATTTGCTAGATTTTATCAAATCTCTCATTACCTTCCTGTTGTTAACCACTGTCTTACAAGTTCAACTAGTGGCTCACAAGATCAATTTGGGCATATGTATAATTCAATGTCACTCAAACTATTTTCTTTTTTAAGGTCAAAATAAGCTGACAATGAAAAGTTATGTACAAAAGCCTTAAATTCTATCTATTTCATTAATAAGCATGAACTATTGTAATGTATCTACACATGATCTCCTACTTCCTGCCTCTGCGTCGCTCCTGTCACCCAAACTATTATCAGTTAAAATTAAATGCAACAAAGAATCAAATTAATTAATGACAAAGAGACCACATAAAAGGTGTTACCAGCTCAATAATCTCTGTTAAAAGAGCATGTGTTCTTTGTGCTGACGTGCTTGTTTCGACATTGGATTCCTGTTTTCAAAAGAGAACAAGAGATATATGATAATTTCAATAAAAAATGAAAAGAACATACATTATTCAGAAACAGAGATATTGCAACAGATAATAAGCTCTTCCCTAGTTAAAAAAAGGACAATAATAATAAAAATCGATGTAAAATGTTTCTAACGAACCGACTCAACAATAGCAACTGAAGTGTTTTGTTCTGTCTCCCTGCCTCTGCGTCGTTCCTGACACCCAAACTATTATCAGTTAAAATTAAATGCAATAAAGAATCAAATTAATTAATGACAAAGAGACCAGATAAAAGGTGTTACCAGCTCAATAATCTCTGTTAAAAGAGCATGTGTTCTTTGTGCTGACGTGCTTGTTTCGACATTGGATTCCTGCTTTCAAAAGAGAACAAGAGATATATGATAATTTCAACAAAAAATGAAAAGAACATACATTATTCAGAAACAGAGATATTGCAACAGATAATTATTCCCTAGTTAAAAAAAGGACAATAATAATAAAAATCGATGTAAAATGTTTCTAACGAACCGACTCAACAGTAGCAACTGAAGTGTTTGGTCCTGTCTCCCTGCCTCTTCGTCGCTCCTGTCACCCAAACTATTATCAGTTAAAATTAAATGCAATAAAGAATCAAATTAATTAATGACAAAGAGACCGGATAAAAGATGTTACCAGTTCAATAATCTCTGTTAAAAGAGCATATGTTCTTTGTGCTGACGTGCTTGTTTCGACATTGGATTCATGCTTTCAAAAGAGAACAAGAGAGATATGATAATTTCAATAAAAAATGAAAAGAACATACATTATTCAGAAATAGAGATATTGCAACAGATAATAAGCTCTTCCCTAGTAAAAAAAAGGACAACAATAATAAAATTCGATGTAAAATGTTTCTAGCGAACCGACTCAACAGTAGCAACTGAAGTGTGGCTGCTAGTTTCGGCTGTTAATGGTAGATGTGAAGGCGATAACATCTCCTGATCACTTCTGCTTGCCAAAATCTTGATGAAGTTGTCTTTTGCTGACACGGCAAGTAAACCACTATTGTTGAACCTGATTCGAGGAAATGTCTAGAAAAGGGAAAAAAAGAAATAGTCCAAGGTGAATATATATATACTGAAATTAAAACAGGGAAAAAGAGAACCATTATCGTAAATGGTTATTTCATTAACAACATTTTTCTTAGCTTCGTTTCATTTTTTCCATTTTTAATTCCTATTTGTGCTAAATTTTCTTTGAACATACATTCATACTGGGGTTTGGTTGTTCGATTTTCTAAGGTGAGTTTACCATTGTAACAGTCCCTTGCCAAAGCCAGCTAGGAATGGTGCAAAAAATGAAAACAGTTGCAGTCACTAGATAGTTATCCTATTCTCCTAGTACATATACCATAAAAATGAAAGAAAATACTTATTACTCACCGGCAATCCACCCCCAGCATCGACATAGTATAATGGCTCGCGATTGTCAACATTCCAAAACTTGACAATCGAATCATCTCCAATGGCTAGAATATGGTCATCGGCCATGTCAAATTGCAAGGCCTCATCGGTATGAGTTGACAAGCCCAAGTAGCACTTAATAATGCCTTCATTGAGCTCACCCCATTCCACCAGGAATGGACTTCCGGTTCCGACGTCCTTGATAGTTCCACATGAAAACAGCCTACATTCAATCCACATGAATGTAAAATAATATTTACTCCAATTTGACAATGAGTTATTTTGTAGTTCAGAAACTTGAAATGCACCTTGAACCATCCGTAGTTGCTGCAAGGGAAACAGAGGAACAAATTGGACCTTCAAATTCATGTTCAGGCTCAACCTCCAAATTCTTGTCAAATCTCCATGACTTGATCTTTCCGTCGCTAGATGCTGAAATAATGTCCTGTGAAATTGACACCACAAATTAGAGGATATAGTTTTTCTAAAATAAGCTCGATTGAAATTAGCAAACCTAATGATTGAAACATATAAGTTTACTTGATGGAATCCTCCCAATCGAAGACAAATTGAAAGGACAGGTGCTGAGTGATCCCCACCGAAGGTATGAAGTCGCAATCCGGATGTAGAACACCACACCTAACAACAAATAATATTTATTGTAAGAAATATGGATGTTCCTTTAACTAATTATATGAGTTAGGCTATGATGCATTGCAATGTATATGCCCTCTTGTACATTAGAGTGCAAACCGTTGGATTTGAAGTTCAAATAGTTGATCTACAGAGCTCAACATGTTCTCCATAGCAAAATGTGCTTAAAGACCAAATTTTATATTTTTCAAATTTTTTTACTATTTTTTTAGAAATTTTGAAAATCACTATTTTTTTGAAATTTCTAGATCATAGAAAAACAATGATTTTCAAAAATTCTAAAAAAATAGCAAACAATTTAAAAAAAATATAAAATTTGATCTCCAAATACATTTTAATATGAATATCAAATTAAACAGTTTGGATCGGTTATTTTGATGTCAAAACCCACGATATATATATGGTCCAATGTAAAAGAGGGCATATACATAAATGCAATGCACCATAGCCCGACTCAACTTATATAATGCAAATAAAAAAAATATATGTTGCACATGCATATAATTTCTTGAACTCTACATATATACAGACTGTTAATTAAATTCATGTTCATGCTTGTTACCCTAATTGCGCCATCGTCTCCGCTAGTCACGATAAACACTGGTGGTCGAGAAAAGGTAATATCATTTAGCCCACCTTTATGAGCATCAATCTGGGGAAAGATATAATTATACAATATAAATTATATAATGCAAATATTAATTACAAATATTATTTCACAAATGTATGAAATTGACTACTATTACCTCAAATGCACATTGTAGGCTATCTCTCTTGCCACTAATTTTGTACATTTGAACAAGATGCTTGCAATATGCAACCACTAGGAAAGAAACTTTGCATCAATAATTGGAAAAGGATCCTCAGAACTAATAATTGTTTTCTATGAATATATGTAAAGATAGATTGTTACAAATAGTTATACATGAATGAACTTACCGAAATGGCACCCGTCAGTACTCCATAGAACACGTCTAACCGAGAAAAAACCATCTTCTTTATCAAGAGCATCCTGCATTATTGAACAGCATGAATTTTCAATAAGAATATGTAAGATGTGTGTGTGTGTGTGTGTGTGTGTGTGCGCGCAGACACTCTTCCCCATTAGACTTGTTTAGTCCGTTATGTACCTAAACGCTAGATATTACTTAACCCATACATGCAACTAGAGCAAATGATTTGTATATTTCAAGACAAATTTAGAAGGCCTGATTATTGCTTTACTTTAGAGATTAAATACTTTTTTTTTTTTCTTGATTGCAAGTATAGCAATTCTGATATCAATATATGTGAAAGGTAACAAACTTTATATAAACTTGGCCTATTAATTATTTACAAGTTAATCTGGATTAGGAAATAGATTTATATGAAGAATAAACTATGTCAATGTGTTACCTGAATCACTGCAGAAAAGGCTGCGTTGTTTAGAAGTCCAAAACACTTCTTATGAATTCTCTCTTTAGAAGAAACGTCCCATATCGAAACTTCACCCGAGCTTGTCCCAACTAAAACAAGAAATTCAAAATTGTTATTAGGATTGAGTTGATTACTTCTCGCCTCTGTGCAGCTTAAACTTGTATCCAAATGCATGCAACACCAGTACTGTTTTTTTGCCCAACCACTTTTTCTGACAAATTCAAGAAGAAGAAATAAGTTGATTGGAAATTTCACAACACCTAAGAGCAATGTCTGCTGAATTGGGTGGAAATCCATTGATACAACTGCAGAGTCTAGACGCAGTTCCATAACCAATGATGTTGGCAACTTCTCCATATTATCTGACTTCCTCGGAACTATTTGGTGTGCAGACTCCTTAATTTAAAAAGGTAATAGGCAAGTTAGTAAATAGGAACCTCTACTTGCTTGTTGGTCAGGCAGACATAAGCTCAATTGTGAAGTACAAAAAGAGATCGTAAAGGTAATAAACGCCTTACAGATGTGGAGGACTCCGAAGCGCGAATTCTTTTTGCGGGAGCAATTGAATAGATATTTTGTGAGTCTAGATGCATACTTTCTTGTCGGGATGATTCTGTATGATTCAAGTACAAATAATATTACGCCAAGATATATTTTTTCTATTAAAGAAGCTACAGTATATCATTAGATCAATAGTTCACATCAGCCCCTTCAGGTTTTATGATTCACATAAGCAATCACTACAAGTAAGCATACAGAAATGGGTGCATGCATAAATAATTTGCAGCGCCAAAAACTTTACAATGTAAATTTAACTTATGGAATCCCAATGTTTTGGTGATTTATATATAAGTAAAGAAAATCATTTTATATTTATATATATTAAATGAGGCAGAAATCAAAGTGCATGCAAAATGCACCTCCATCATTAGCAGCACCTCTAACATCTATGGCTAATCTGCTTGGGTCTGCTGTGAAATGTGAAGTCAGCTCAAAGCTTGATCTCCCAAGACTCAATGACAATGATGGCAATGGCTGAATATATCAAAAGAGAAAGTACTACTTATTAGTCTGACTTCAAAAACAAATGGAAGCTTATGAATGCTTCTAATTAAATTACACTTTGGAAGAAATAAACTTGATATATAGTTATATACATGGCTTTCCATTATATTATGATTATTGTCTTCACTGAAACATGCACATTTAACGGCTATTAATACAGTGCCCAATACAAACTTTATGATACTAATTAAGCACTGTATCAAGATGATAGTGACATTCTATTAGATACTAGCTACTTTAAATATCAGACCATTAATGTTTTTGAGAAGCTGGCATTCCATGATAGTGTATAATGGCTGCTGAAAGCACTGTTCTGTTTAGTTACTTGAATGAAGCCAATTAGCAAAATTGGTTGTGTTTTGAAGTTTAAACATGAAAAACGTACTAGTGTTATCAGATATTCTTTCTACACATTCACTTTACTATAATGGTACTTCCAACTTACCTAGATTCGGATTGATGCATGCAGAACATTTTAGGAACAAAATAATACAGAGGTTATGGTTATGCATGGATGATTATATATTGCAACTCACCGTGAAATTTTGCACTGGTCTATGCAAAAGACTTTCACTCATTAAGGAGGGAGGGAGCATGAGTTCTGAACAGTTATGGTCAGTGAGAAGGGTCGCCATAGCCACATTGGGCAGCCTCCTCTCACAAAGGGAATGCTGCCAGTTAAAACTGGAATAGGAAAAAACGAACATGTATGTTACAAAGAATATTGGCTTCATTCACAATATCAGCTATTTCTTTTTCACATTTCTCCCAAAATTGTCCTATATTGAAGGAAGAAAAATAAAATAGAGATTCTTTGTATTGCAGCATGTGCTTTTAGGAGTACAATTCATAATTGGACAATTTCTGGGGATGCAAAATTACGTGTACGTAACTTATCCTTTTTTTTCCAATAAGCCCAAATAATTATAGTTTTCCACAGAAACAATTAATCAAATAAATGTTATGGGAAGGGTTAGATGAGGTTACCTATGAGTTACCAAAGACTGGAGTCTGGAGGGAGGAATGGTAGGGAAACAAAACTTGTCCATGAGATCAGGGCATCTGAGCACTAAATTTCTCATCTTGGCACATAAAGCTGCCCGTGCCTTCTGCGGATTATCCCACTCCTTAAGAAGTGGATGTTCCCTTCAATATTCAAATAATTCACATTACATTAGATATCAAAGTAACACAAAATGAAGAAGGATAGGTGAGACAGAGAGAGAACCTGAAGTCCATTAGAGAGAAAAGGTGAAGAAGCTCCTTGTAGATGTCTTCGTTGGGGCTTAGGATCGACCTGAATTCGGTATCCAGAATATTCAGTGCTTCCTCCTTTTGATGCCTAAAACATCAATGAAATGTCTCGTTACATCAATTATATATATGAAGCTATTAGATTTTTCAAACACATTAATATCTCTGTGTTGTATTGCAAAGTTAGTAAAAACTGTAAGTCTCTGAAACATAATTCAGGCTCATGGTACACTGCAGAAAAAAAAGAAAACTTATGTTATACATGTCGTACCAGTATAGAGCTTCATAAAATTTTTGTTTGTATGTCTCAAAGATCAGCTTGAGGCCATGACTGTTGCCTTGTACATCTGTGAAATAGCCCCTCAGGTACCATTCAACTTCAGCCCACTGTCCAGCAAGAATCAATTCTTCAAAGTACTTTAGGTTAAAATACAGCTGAGAATCCCTCTCCAACCTTACCAAAGTAAAAAAGACAGAAGTTCAAAAAGCAACTCAATTTACAGTAAATTTTAAACTTTAGTGTAAATCATAACAGGAAGACAATTTAGTTAAATTATGGGCTTAACTGAGTAAATTTCGTTTCATAAGAACAATGAATTAAACTTGTTGTTTTTTATTACTGAAATAACGTGACATGCCCCGCAACGCTTTAAATCATTGTTTTGTATAGAAACCAAGAGACGAGAGAGGGAGGGAGAGGGGAATATAGATGATTGAATGAGAAAGGCACAATTATAATAGAAGATGGAGGAGATATTTACTGATATGATCATTGAATTATTATATATTTTCGTGCTTTCCAATATATGACTCTGTAATTAATCCATTTATATAGAAAAAAAAATATGCTAAACTTTATGTTGAAAATTAATTCAAAGGACATGAATTTTTGCTAATTCCAGGTATGCTGCCATATATGATGATATTATTACTTTTGCTACTTATGGTTATACTATTCAAAGAACAGTTTAATTCAACCAGTGACTGGACCGCAGTTAATATTCAAAAGAAAATAAAATTTCACACATTTCAAAACTGAACAGTTTTTTAAACCTAAAGGACCTTGTTAGTAGGGGAAAAAATTAGAACAATCGGTGTTCTGTATAATTAATCCTACAAAAGATTCAATCTTTATTAAAAAAATTGTACTAGAAAATATATAAACTTAAATCTGAGGACTGATGTAAATCATCACTCAAGTAATAATCAGATCGAGAGTTGTTTTTCACCCAAAACAAAACAGAACAGTAGATCCTGACTAAGATATTTCACACGCCAATCTATCAAGAAGGCATGACTATAGAACTTGAATTATGTACAAATTTATATTAAAAAAAAAAAAGTGTTTTCTTTTGCTACAAAAACTAATACACAGATCTTACTGACAAAACAAAAGAACAAAAAAAAATCAACAAGAAAAAACTAGTAGATCAAACCTATGAGCAGTCTCATGGAAACCCTTCTCGTACATAAACTGAAGCACCATAAAGATAACTTCTTTCTTAAAAATCGACATGCTTGCAGGCCCTGCACCTTGACTCTGATTTCCAGACATTTTAACTTAGTAGCAGCCTAAAGAGATATAAACGAAAGGGGAATTGTGAGTGTGTTTGAGATATTGAGAGAGAGAAAGAGGGAGGAAGGTGGCACAAAACGGTCCGATTTTATAGCTGGAGCTGATACGAGGGGTTTGATAATTAGTTGCACTTATCAAGACCAACTCCTGTTGTTTATGGGAATTTTCTGAAATGGATGCGTCCGTTGGTATGTATATATATTAATTGCTTTTCAGGAGTGAAGAAAATGCTTTGAACCATAGACTCCATTATACGAAGGGAATTAATGGAGGCGGCATGACAACTGGGCTGCGCTTAGTTGGTTCGATAAGCTTCCAAGTTCCAACGATATATCTTTCCTTCTTGTTTTTTTTTTTTCCAGCGCCATATACACTTCACTGGTTTATGTTTTCTAACCCTAATTTTAATTTCGAAAGGGTACATGCTGAAAATTAAATCAGAATCTCAGTTGTAAATGACATATATAATTAATTAATTTCTACTGTCAATTAATTTGTGAAGCGGTGATGTGAGAGGAATTTGTATATATCTAGGATTTTGTTAATAAATCTTTTATTATTATTATTGTTGAATTTATGTAATTTTTGAGGAGAGATTATTTTGAGAAAACAATTATTTCATTTTGTTCTTTATCTTTACACTGTTATCATTCCTATATATATTACAAACATCTAAGCTACTGTTTTGTTACCATTTGTACCTTGTACCTATGTACAGTATACCTATTTGTTGAATATATGCAAGGAGGCCCATTTACTTCCTTGATTTAATCCTAGCCTTCTATTTCTAGATCTATGATGATTATTAATCTGAGATTCTAGATCCTATTTCTCAATACTCCCCCTCAAGCTTGGAATGTATATATCATACAATCCTAGCTTGCTTGAAATTTTTTCAAATGAACTCGGGTCCAAGCCTTTGGTGAGGATATCCGCTAGTTGATCTTCACTCTTAACGTATGGTGTTTCTATTTCCTTTGCTTGAACTTTTTCTCTAATGAAGTGACAATCCACTTCTATATGTTTGGTTCGCTCGTGGAATACCGGATTCGATGCGATATGTCTTGCGGAGTTATTATCACAATACATCTTCATTGGTTGATCACAAGCAATGCCTATTTCTTTGAGTAGATGTTTTATCCAAGTTAATTCGCATGCGGTTGACGCCATGGCACGATATTCCGCCTCCGCGCTAGATCGTGCCACAACGTTTTGTTTCTTGCTTTTCCATGTGACTAAATTTCCGCCTACAAATGTGCAAAAGCCGGTAGTATATTTTCTATCAAAACTTCCAGCCCAATCTGCATCGGAATAGCCACATATGATATTAGAATTATTGTTTTTCATCCAAATTCCCTTGCCGGAATTTTTCTTTAAATACCTTAAAATTCTATTTATTGCCTCTAGGTGTGGAGTTCTTGGCGAGTGCATGAATCTACTAATTTGGCTTACGGAAAAAGAAATATCCGGACGGGTGACCGTTAGATAAATTAGCTTTCCAACTAGCCTTTGAAATTGGTTTATGTCTTTAATTGGTTCACCATCCTCATCATTTAATTTATGCCGGTTATCAATTGGGGTAGAGATTGGTTTGCATCCTAATTTACCGGTTTCCTTTAAGAGGTCTAAAGTATACTTTCTTTGGGAGATGAAGAGTCCCAATTTTGAATGTGCTACCTCTATTCCTAGAAAATATTTTAAATATCCAAGGTCTTTGATGTCAAATTTTTCTTTTAATTGGCTTTTAACTCTTTTAATTTCTTCTACGTTATTTCCGGTAACTATAATATCATCTACATATACTAGTACAAGGGTTATATTTTCTCCATCATTTTTAATAAATAATGAATGATCGGCACTACAAATTTTAAACTTGCAAGAAATTAAATAAGAGCTAAGTTTTCCATACCATGCCCGTGGAGATTGCTTCAATCCATAAATCGATTTATTTAACCTACAAACTAAATTAGAATTGTTTTCCAATTTATGGCCGGGTGGTAGGTTCATATATACCTCTTCTTCAAGTGTTCCTTGAAGAAAGGCGTTTTTTACATCCATTTGGTACAAATTCTAATTGTTATTCGTCGCAATAGAAAATAAAATTCTAACGGTATTCATTTTAGCTACCGGGCAAAGGTTTCATTGTAATCTATTCCATATGTTTGAGTATACCCTTTGGCAACTAATCTAGCCTTGTACCGTTCTATGGTACCATCACTATTATATTTGGTTTTGTATACCCATTTGCAACCAACGGGTTTTTTGTTTTTTGGTAATTGTACAATTACCCATGTCCCATTTTTTTCAAGAGCTCTTAGTTCTTCCTTCATGGCACCACACCATACCGGATCAATTATGGCTTCTTGGTAGTTATTTGGTTCTAGTGTTCTCTCAATGGAGGTGAGAAATGCATTATAAGAAGAAGAAATATTTTTATATGATATGAATTCTTGTATAGGGTATTGCACCGTATAGGTCTCATAGTCTCTAAGTCTAGTGGACGGTATTGGTGTTCTTATGGACCGTCTAACTTCTTGATTTTCTTCTATCTCATTATCATTGGTTTCAATATTTTCTATTGTTTCTTCAACAACACTTGTCTCAACCTCTTGGTCATTATCTTGTGTAACTAATTGGTCATTTACATGAGGTAGTACCGTTGGTTCCAAATTTATTTGGTCACTTGCATGTGGTGTCTCACTCATTTCCATTGTTTTGAAATATGGCTTATCTTCACAAAATATAACGTCTCTAGACGTAAATAATTTTTTTGTTATAGGATCATAACACTTATATCCCTTTTTAAATGAGGAATATCCCAAAAAAATGGTTTTGGTTGACATATAGTCAAATTTATCTTTTCTTTTAATTTTTACAAAGCATACGCAACCAAATACTCTTAGATAATCAAAATTAATTTTTCGTTGGTAAAGGATTTCCATTGGACTTTTATTTTGTAAAATAACGCTTGGTAATCTATTTATTAAATGAGTGGCGCAAAGGATGGCATCCGACCAAAATTTTTTTGGAACATTATTTTGAAATAGTAATGCACGTGTCATTTCCAATAGATGTCTATTTTTTCTTTCCGACACTCCATTTTGCTCGGGAGTGTTTATGCAAGTAGTTTGATGTATGATTCCTTTTTCTTTAAAAAACGTTGTGAAATTTTTGTTTACAAATTCCGTTCCATTATCCGATCTAAAAATTTTAAGTTTTGCATCAAATTGATTTTCTATGAGACATAGAAATTCTTGAAAGCAATTGAAAACCTCATCTTTTGATTTTAATAAATACAACCAAGTAGTTCTAGAAAAATCATCAATAAATATAACAAAATATTTGAATCCATTATAAGAGTTAATTGGGGCCGGACCCCATACATCGGAGTGAACTAAATCAAACAATGCTTCACTTTTGCTATTTGATTGGAAAAAAGGAAGCTTTGTTTGTTTTGCCAATTTGCATATATCACAATTGATACAATTTGAAAATGAAAAATCTAGTGCACTATTTAAAATCTTGTTGGAAGGATGCCCAAGCCTCTTATGCCAAATGTCTTGGTTAATAGATTTAGCGGAAGCACAAACGTTTAATTCTTGTAAATTCAAGAGATAGTGTCCATTTTCAAGAAAACCTTCCCCAATCTTCCTCCCGGTTTCCCGGTCCTGAAAGATAACATTTTTATATGAGAAAATTACGTCACAATTAAACTCATATGTTAGTTTTTTTACGGAAATTAGATTTATAGGGAATGTATCAAGATATAGAACATTATGAACTTTTTTGTTAAAAATATCAATTTCTCCTACACCATTAATTTGTGCTTTCATACCGTTGGCCACTAATACAAATTGATTATTTTTTGCCATGTCTAAATTTGTAAGAAGGTCTTTATTTCCAAACATATGGTCAGTGACACCGCTATCTATAATTATTTGATTATACAAATTTAAATAATTTGAGTTAGAGACAATACCACAAGTGTTGTTTGAATTTTTCTTGGAGAACCACACAGAGAACTGCTCAAAAAACTGCTGCATCAGATCTGACCCGCTTGACCCGCCAGCGCCATCTGGGTTAGACCCTGGTTCACTTGAACCAATCATTTTTATTGGCCGGTTGGGTTCAGTTTGAGCAGAAAAACCCCCACGCGACTCAGTCCGCGACTCAGTCCCTTTCTTTCTCTTCTTCCCTTCATTCCAGTCCGCCATTTTCACGTCTCCCCCTCCCCTCTTTGAATCCCACCACTTCGGCCTGAGATGTGGGTGAAGAAAATAGCATTTTTCGGCTTGGTGACCCTCTTTTTTGCAGTGAGAGCATCTATCTCCCTTGATACTTGATCGGTTTGAGTAATTTGGGAAGTTAGGGTTTTTTCCGAAATTGGGGTTTTTTGTGGCAAAGCTATGAGTCTCGTGTCCCTCGCTGCCACCGACTTGTGGACCACTCATAGCAAGCCGTCGGCTTTCTTCTTGCTCCACCATGGTGGTAATTTGAGCAAAGGAGGGAAGGGAAATTGTTAAAAGAAGTTGTGATTTCACGGCTTCATAGCTTGGATTGAGACCCGCGAGATATTGGAAGATTTTATCTTCTTCTTCTCTCTGAATGGCTATTGGATCTGGTATGGGTGGCCGATAAACTTGAAGTTCATGCCATTTCTTTTGAAGAGCACCCAGGTACTCTATATTACTCCTTGACCCTTGTTGTTCTTGCTGGATTTCTAGTTTTAATCGATAAATGTGGGAATTGTTGTTTTGTCGGCCATACATCGTTTTTATGCCTTCCCACAGTGAGAAAGCTGTTTCATGGCCAAGGAATATTTCTGAAACACTCGGCTCCATGGATTGCATGATCCATGTCATGACTCTGTCATTCTTAGATTGCCACTGTTTTCTTGCCTTTTTTTCGGCCTCAGTTGCCTCATCTTTCTTTTTTGGAACCGGCTTTACAGACTCTCCTGTGATGAATTCTAAAACCTCTCTTCCACTGAGAGATAATCTTGCGGCACTTGCCCATGAGAGATAGTTTTGACCGTTGAGCAATGAGTTTGTGAGTTTTGAGGTATTGGTGGCTTCTTTCGAATGCTGCCCCTCTGAAGCCATCTCTTTGACGTGCTAGACTTCTGTTTATGGGTTTTGATTTTGCTTGTGTATATACCAGTTTTGCTGGTAAGAATTTGGAAGAGATTTTTTCGGTCACAGAGACTGATGCTCTGATACCATGTTGAATTTATGCAATTTCTGAGGAGAGATTATTTTGAGAAAACAATTATTTCATTTTGTTCTTTATCTTTACACTGTTACCATTCCTATATATATTACAAACATCTAAGCTACTGTTTTGTTACCGTTTGTACCTTGTACCTATGTACAGTATACCTATTTGTTGAATATATGCAAGGAGGCCCCTTTACTTCCTTGATTTAATCCTAGCCTTCTATTTCTAGATCTATGATGATTATTAATCTGAGATCCTAGATCCTATTTCTCAACAATTATTAATATAATTGTTACCGGCGGTTCACCAGTTAATCCTAAAAAAAAATTAATTCGTGAATTAATTTAATGACGTGATTTTTTAATAACTATATCAAGAAGTATTACAATGAGGTATATATGTTATAATATTTTGCAGAGCATCGACCAACCAAAAATATAATTTTAAGTTTATTTTTTAGATTCAAACGGTCAAATATTAATTTGATCTGGATATAAAATACACCAAAATTGATATTCTTTTTATTTTTATATAATTTTTTTTGTTTCAAATAATGATCGTCTACTATAAATAGTTCGTAAAATAATCGGAAATATATATATTTTTCTTTTACAAAAGTAGGCAACTCCACCTGTTTCTTATAGAAACACAAACAATTCATACAAATAACTAATGGAACAGAAATTCCATCATACAAAAGATCATAATCAACTAAAAATAAAGTTACATGTACAAGAATAGGATAGAATATACAAGAAGTCATGTCACATAACTATCCCATTTTCTCCCAATTAAAACTCTGCCTTCTCTTTCCTCAAAAAAGAAAAAAAAAATAACTCTCTCATAACGATCTAGAACTGATAGCTTCCCTGCCATACTGGAAGTCAAGATGAAGATTTTTCGATTTCTCTCCTTGCAGAGAGTTCAAATCCAGACCTCTCCTTTAGAGGTTCTAATTAATTTTTTGAGCTGAAATTAATTTGTTCAAATTCAATTAAAGCCAGCTTCATATATATATATCCATGTGGATTTATCTTCATAATACAAAATTTTAGATGTGTTTAGTGTTTACCCTCTATGCTGGTCATAATCCTGGGAGCCTAAGGGAGAGGAAGTTGGATGTTTCGTTGATATCGCTTGGACTTCTCGAATTATCATGAAAGGCAGCATCCTTCAACATATAAATTAGTTTTGTAACTTATCAAAGATTGTTCAGCCAAATATGTAATACAAATCTAAACTGGAGAAATAATTAATTAATATCAGAATTGAGCCCGGTTTGTCCAACTCACCATTTGAGGGATAGGAGCAACTTGAGTATTATTAATAGGTTCACTGACTGAAGAAGCGAGCAGTTCTTGACCCCTATGGCTTGCTAAGACCTTGATATAGTTTCCCTCTGCTGACAATGCTAGCAGAGAACCACTCTTGTTAAAGCTGATTCGGGGTGAGGCCTAGAAAAGAGATACATTAATAACACGAATAAGTTGCATTAACAATATTGAAAAGATGTTCAGCAATACATACAGGTTACAAGGGTCACTTGATCCAAGTAACACACCTGTAAATAATTTTCTATATCAATATATTTTAGTGGAAAATTTTCCACTAACTCTCAAAAAACTTGCTAAGAATTAGCATTACATGTTATATAAAAATAAAAAGAAAAAACTTGTATATAGAGTTATTTACCGTCAATCCACCTCCAGCATCCGTAGAGCCTATCATATCAGGATAGTCGACATCCCAGAACTTAACTGATGAGTCATCTCCAACGGCTAATATGCTACCGTTGGTCACCTCAAACTGCAGGCCACCTTGCCTCTGCTGTGACAAACCAATGTATCTCCGCATTATGCATTGTCTCGTTTCATTCCATTGCAGCAGGAATGATTCCCCGATTCCATCCGTGATAGTTCCACACGAGAATAACCTACATACAAATTACAAGAACGTAAGAAATTTTTCATTCAATATAAGAATAATTTAACCTAGATTAAACAACAATTTGAAATGGACCTTGAGGTGCCAGCCGTATAAACCACTGAAACCATAGAACAGGCGGGGCCCCTTAGTTCAAGTTGTGGTCCACTTTTGCCGCAGATCCACATTTTGAACACTCCGTCTTGAGATGCTGATATAATTCTCTACAGTATAGAAATAAAGAAGCTATAGAGATAAATTTTGTAGTCAAACAGTCATAGTTAGCATAGAAGAGTTACCTGCCATATCCCTCTAGACTTGCTACAAATTGAAAGGACTGGTGTTGAGTGGCTTCTTAATATGTGAAGTAATAAACCAGTTCTTGCACACCAGACCTGTAATGACATTTTGTTAGCAGATTATTGCTCATTTACTCCTGTAAAGTCCAAAAATACATTTTGTTCAAACTCCTTTTATAACCAGCTAAACAATTGACTTACAAAATAAACAAGTCAAACAGTTTCTCTTATTACCTTTACAGTGTGATCATCCCCACAAGTAGCAATGAACAATTGTCGGTTTCGGCGAATAAACGTGATATCATTTAACCCACCATCATGGGCATTGATCTGAAAATAAAGATGATATTTGTAAGCAAGATGAGACCATGGTAGTATATATAGTGGATTGTGCTAGGATCGAATTCCAACATTAACTAGTACATTCATGAGAGATTTCTAGAGAGTTTTAACATTAACTATTATATTAAACCACTAATTAAGTTTATTATTTTCAACAGATTGATGCAAAAAATACAAAAACAAGATGCGGAAAAGGATATACCATCAAAAGACTTTACCTGAAGGACGAGTGTTGCATTGGTTCTGTTGCTAAATTTATATAGCTGCACGAGGTGTTTGCAATATGCAACCGCTGAAAAAAATAAAGTTAGCAATAACTATTAAAGCAAGCTAATAATTATAATAGCTTTGTATATTTTTCCTAGTATATTTTAAATTTTTTAAGTAAAGGTTGGAGGTTAAGCCACCCAACTATTTAATATCTTTGTTATTACAACAAAGGATTTCCCTCATTTGAATTTCGTACCCATGATCTTCCACATAGAGACCATATATTTTTGGCACTAACCAAATGCTAGTTCTTTATTTTTCTTGGTATATAATTTCTTCTTTTCAATAGTTACACTTGCAATAATTATTACCACTAAATACTTCATAAACCTACCAAAAGAATGGCCATCAATGTTCCATAAGACACGTCTAACAGAGAAGGAGCCCGATTCATTGCAAAGAGAAACCTATATTATAAAAAATGTGAAGTCATGAGAATAATATATTTATTATAGAAGGAAAAAAATATCAGCTCAAACTTGGACACTTCACACCATTTCAAATTAAGTGGAATTAATAATCAAATTAACAAACAGGAACAAATTGCAACGAAGTACCAGAAGTGAAGATGACAAGGGTCCATTATTTGAGAGTTGAAAGTCCTTGTGAAATATCTTCACTCTGGAACAGAGATTCCATATAGAGATGCCCCCACAAGTCGCTCCAACTAAAACAATGATTTGAGATTGTTAAGAAGAAACAGTTGAACCACAACTAAATATATGAAATTTCAAAATAACTAAATTTGTTGGGGAAGTGAAGAGTACCTAAAAGTAAAGTTTGCTGTGTAGGATTATAGTCCATTGATACAACCGAGGAGCCCTGATGGAGAGACATGACCACAGTTCTCGGTAACTCATCAAAAGCACGGAACTTTTCCTGCATGGTTTCAGAACTAACAGGAGGGTACTGGCTTGGCGTCTCATCAGCCTAATATATCACACATAAAAAATAACAGAATAATTGATGGTCTTAATATGTCCTTTTTTATTGTTGACCAGGTCTCTGAATCCAAGCTGAAAGATGAGAACAGAGACTTACAGATCCAAAGAATCTGGAGAAATGAAGTCTTTCGGCTGGAACAAAGGATTCATTAAATATAGAAATTAGATCCAGATTGCCTCCATGGGATTGTTCTGTATAAATTAATGAGAAAAATAGCTAAAGTGTTAATATTATTGCAGCAAGAAACTTCCGCAAAACACGGTTGCGATGCATACAATTTTTTTTTTTTTTTTTTGCATCTGCGGATACTTATTTTTATTTTATTTCTTTTTTTGCTGGTACAAAAGTTTCATGAGTAATTTCTCACGACTTTTTTTAGTTTAACTTAAAATATAGAGCACCTTCACTGGTAGAAGTTCCGGCTGCAAACCTGTCTCTGCTCGGACCTTCAACAAGCATCTGGATGGTTTGGAGAGGATCATTCTAAAAAAACAAATAGTAAAATAGATGGAAAGAACAAGATTTAGTCAAGGCCTATAAAATTAACAAAGTCTGCACATGATGCAGAAAATATTGAGAACTGAAAGATAAATAAAAATTGAGAGAAATCATGGAAATCAAAACTCACCTGGAAATCCTGTGCTGGTCCAGATTGGGTGCACCTATGATCCTCAAGAAGCGTCGCCATAACTGGATTTAAATGCTTCCTCAAACAAAGGTGATGCTGCCAGTCGAAACTGCATATGGTAGAAGAGAAAAAGTTAAGTCTTACTATGGAATATAGGTTTAAACGTTTTAACCTGTTTATAAGATAACTCTCATCGGTTTTTTATTATGCATTATTTTAGGCAAAAATTTAAATAACGGATAGTGGACTCATAGCAGTCGAGTATTTTTCATATTGGATAATAGCTCTATTGTGGGTGCTATTAGTTCATACAATATCTGGTTATTTTAACAGTATAGTCCAAATGTATAACTAAAAATGACAAAGTTAGAAAAAAAAAAGGTATATATATTAATAACTGATAATTTTACAACCATGACAACCAATCCAATGATTGTAAAATATGAAATTAAATTTTCTATGATTATTTAAATATGTTCTCTGTAAATTTTAGTTTAATTTAAAAACTGATAACACCGTAGCGTTTATCATCCTAAAACACAATAACACCATAGCGTTTATCATCCTAAAACTGATAGTACCATCTCTATAAATATGTTCTAAAGTATTTCTCTATGAATGTTATTTAAACTTTTGATTTTTGGTCATTTGTAATTTCCATCTATTATTGGTAATTTTGTAGTTTATATCAAGAATCAGTATAAAAAAAATATGAAAAATACCTTTTGGCTTAAGAGACTGCGTAATCTGAAGGGAGGGATGCTGGGTAAGTTCAGCTTGTCTTGCAGATCAGGGCATCCGAGTACCATTGTTTTGATCTCCATAAACAATAGGCTCCTTGCACTCGGCAGATTGCCACATCTCTCCGACAGTTGGTTTTGGCGACTTGAATTTTTAAAATCAAATAAAAATCCATTAGAAAACAATCAAAACTGAAAACGGGTTCTAAAGAGAGGAAGGGAGGGAAGATAGGAAACCTTTCTTGGTCCAGGCCGAGAAGAAGGCCAAGGTCTCGGTAGTTTTTGTCTTCATCAGATGGCACCAGTGGCATGATTTCATTTCGCAGAATGTCTGCGGCCTTCAGGCGTTCGTTCCTAACATGTAATTAGAAAAAACTTAGTTTATCATCCATTTTAGTCACTTTACTTTAAATAACGAGTTACGAATTACGATAGTGTTTTCATGCAAGTACACAAAAATCAATTGAGACACTTTGACCAATATAAATTCCTGTTGTTATTATTCTCTGAACTTCTTGTGATAGTGCCAATAATTACAACAGATTAATTTGGACATGTAAGCCAAATACAAAAATCAAAATTGAAAAGGATATCAACCTAATTAATTAATTTGTTACCTGAATAAAGCCTCGAGATACTTCTGCTTATTTATCTCAAATAAAATCCCGAGAGCATGGCTATTTTGTTGAACATCAGGAAAATAGCCTTTTACGTACCACTCTGCATCGGCCCATGCACCGGCAAGTAGTTTTTTCTCCAGGTAGTCCAGATTAAAATATGCTCTGGAATCCCGCTCCAAACTTACAAGAATTAAAAAAAAGGGGTTAAACTTTGAATATTATTTAACTTTTGGTACCCCAAATATAAAAAAAAAATAAAAATAAAACGGTCCTACAAAATGAATCAACTAGCAAGGGTAACAAATAAGAATTGTTGGTGTAATGCAAACTAAGATGATCTGGTGTATCTAAGCTTAAGGAAGACTTGATCTTGGGTTCAGAAATGGAGAGATTTTTTTTTTTAATAACATATTTTAAACATCAAACCTGTGGGCACTATCATGGAGACCCTCCTCATGTAAGAACATAACAACAAGGAGGAAAAGGTCTCGACTCAGAGGCATCGATTGAGAATTTGGCACCAGCTCCCGGAGTTGATTTCCAGCCATTGATTTAGCCTGAAAACGCCTTGCACTGTTAGTATCAGGACAGAGAGGGAGAGAAGAAGGAGAGAGGGATGGAGTGGTGGATGGCACAAATGGTGAGACTATATAGCGGAGGCTGATAGTTAGGTATGATAAGTACCTGCGCCTACCAAATTATGCACACAAAAAAAACAGAAACGCCTTTATTTGCGGATTCTCTCCAGTATAGAGTACTTGAGACATCCAGTGATTGTCATAGTGTAAAATTATACACTTCAAAATATGATTTAAATACTCTCCGTTAATTTAAACTGTTACTAAATACGAATTTCCAATTAATTATGTATTTGTTAATAATTAAGCACTTTAACAGAACGATTTGAATGTTGAAATGTTGTTTAAACCGTCAAGATTTAAATTAAAAAAATGAAAATTTCATGATATACCATTTAAATTGAAAATATTACATTTCAGAAGAACATATGATCGTTAGAATATATTTTAAGCCCTCCAAATTCTGTGAATTAAGCCTGGCCACCAACCCTTTTGTCTTCATTTGACAGATAGTAATCAAATTCTACATAAAAACAAAAACAAAAAACAAAAAACAAAAGATATGGTATTAATCCAGAAAGATGCACTGGGGTTATTGCACTCGTTCGGTAAAAGAAACTGAAAAAAGGATAAGAATCCAAAGATTTAGTGTTATTATTAAGCACTTTACGTATGTAAGGGCTCAGACGTTTGTTTAAACAAACATGCAATTTTGTTACAAGAAAAGAAAAAAGAAAAAAATGAGATACACTGCATTTTGGCTGTATTACAGATACAACTAATTAGTGTCATTAGGCATGAATAAAGCCTACCAATCATTTCGTCTTCATTTATACCGATAAAAAGTAAAAGATATGCTCGTCAAAAATGGACCCTTTTTAAGTTATATATGTATAAGACTAAAAAAAAAATAAGCACTTTACTGAAGGGTTAGGTGGTTTGTTTAAATATACAAGCAAGACCGTTACAAGGGTGAAAAATTCATGAGATATAGAAATTGCATTTGCTGTATATAATACAAGATACACATGATGTAGTATTAAAAATATGAATTAAGAATATATCGATCTTCCTGTCTCGTTTAAACACAATCTGTAGTATCGACACAAGATATATGTTATCCGTGAAAAATATGCTGACAAAAGTTGATCCTTTAATTCCTTCGCATATTTATATATCCATCAGATGACGGATGCGGTACAAAATAAGAGATCCAGTGACTCGATTTGCAGATATTGCTGCCATATAAGATCCAAGTGACGCAATCAAACCTTTCTAATTTAAATTCACAATTTAGTGCAATGTATCTACTATGCAGTAGTGTATTAATTATACCCTTAACGGGTATACCCCGACCATACCCGCCCGTACCCGCCGCCCAGGGTACCCGTGCCCGAGCCCGGGTATGGGTCGGGTACTCGGGTACGCGGGTACGGGCAAAAACCGGACCGGACCCGTTTTTTTGGACAAATACCCGACCATACCCTACCCGACCATATCCGTACCCGACTATACCCGTACCCGAGTACCCGTACCCGATACCCGACCACTGTTCATTGTAATTCAAAATTCAAAATTTCTGTTTTTCCCTCCCACCCGGTGCCATCCCATCCGGACCCGACCGGCCGGACCCACCCAGACCGGACGGGACCGACCGGATGGGATGGTTTTCTTTTTTTTCTGTTATTCTTTAAAAATTTAAAAATTTAAAATTTAAATTTTATCCCTCCAATCAAAATTTCTTTAAATACCCCTCTTCCTCCCTTCATTTTCACATCTCCATCTCAATTCTCATTCTCTCATTCTCTTAATCTAAATTTCTATTATTCTCAAATTTTAAATTTATTGTTAAAAAAATATATAGTTGTACATTTAATTCCTTCTACAAATACGCAAACGGAATTATGAAGGTATCAAAATTACAAAGTTCGGGACCTTCCGCAAGATTTTTCCGCGAGATTTAAAGGTTATATTTATTTCATGTTAGATTAATTTATTTTTGTAGAGTAAATTTAGTTTATGTAGATTTATTGCATGTTAAGTAATTAGATATTTAGATTTGTTAGATTTATTTTATGTTAGATTTGTTAAGTAATTAGATTTATTAGATTTATTGAATATGTTAGATTTATTTAGTTTATGTTAGATTTGTTAGATGTAAAGTAATTAAATTTGTTTTGATGCTAGGTTTTATTTTTGAAATTCGGATTTATTTTTCATAGGTTTAAAAAATAGGTTATATTTATTTTTGAAAATATGTGAAGTAATTAGATTTGTTTTGAATAGGTTAGATTTTTTTTTTTAAAATGTTAGATTTATTTTGAATAGGTTAGATTTATTTTCAGTTTTTAAAATTTTTTTTTTATTTCTGTTTTTTAGATTTATTCTTGAAAATGTTAGATTTACTTTTAAATATGTTAGATTTATTTTCTGTTTTTTTAATTTTGTTTTTTAAATTCTGTTTTTTTTTTGTTTCGGTTTTTTAATTTATGTTTTTTTGTTTCTGTTTTTTTATTTCTGTTTTTTTATTTCTGTTTTGTAATTTCTGTTTTTTAATTTCTGTTTTTAATCTTTATGTTTTTAAATTTCTGTTTTTAAATTTCTGTTTTTTAATTTCTGTTTTTTTGTTTCTGTTTTTTAATTTCTGTTTTTTAGATTTATTTTGAATAGGTTAGATTTATTTTTGAAAATGTTAGATTTATTTTGAATAGGTTAGATTTAATTTCTGTTTTTAATTTCTGTTTTTTTGTTTCTTTTTTTTATTTCTGTTTTTTAGTTTCTGTTTTTTTATTTCTGTTTTTTAGATTTATTTTTGTAAATGTTAGATTTATTTTGAATAGGTTAGATTTATTTTTAAAAATGTTAGATTTATTTTTAAAAATGTTAGAATTATTTTGAATGCGTTAGATTTATTTTTGAAAATGTTAGATTTATTTTGAATAGGTTAGATTTAATTTCTGTTTTTTAATTTCTGTTTTTTTGTTTCTGTTTTTTAATTTCTGTTTTTTAATTTCTGTTTTTTAATTTCTGTTTTTTTGTTTCTGTTTTTTTATTTCTGTTTTTTTTTATTTCTGTTTTTTAGATTTATTTTTGTAAATGTTAGATTTATTTTGAATAGGTTAGATTTATTTTTAAAAATGTTAGAATTATTTTGAATAGGCTAGATTTATTTTTGAAAATGTGATATTGCTATATCTGAGCTATTGTTTTGACCAATTTCAGTACCAAAACATGTATTTTAAGCCATCAAATAACGTCTATTATAATGAATACATGTAGAATTTGGTACTGCTACGCTTTCATTCTTACTTTGCAGGAAATTGGTGAAATCAGGAGAATTTCTGAAGTTCAGAGACTTTGATGTGACCCGCATCATGATTGACGCGAGGCGCATCCAGTCCTCCGAGTCGCACTGACAGCCTCTCCTAGTCGCACCAGCAGGTCGCAATGCCGTCTCATGCGAGGCGCATCCCTCATACTCCAACGCGGATCGCAACGGTGGTGACACGACCCGCATCGCAAGTCTCCAGAGCAGACAGCAAAGGCCCAGAATTGGAGTACTCGTTTTGAAAGGTCTATAAATAGACCACCCCTGCCACCAGAGGGGGAGTTCCGAATTTGAAGATTCAAAACCTCAAGATCCTTGGAGTGTGGTGCAAGAAAGGGAAGAAGGAGGGAAGATTCTTGCTAGATTGCTTCACTCGGTTTTATCATGACTTCTCCTCTTATCTCTTTCTCTTTCTCTATAATGCTTGAGTAGATCTTTCTTGTTTCTAGGGTTGATGTAATCTAAAGCCTTGATTGTGATGTATTGAATTCGAATTTGAGTTGTTCTTGTGTTCATTTGATTGAGAATTATTCTTTCATTGCTTGATTGTGATTGTTTGATTGAATCTTGTTGTCTATTGTTGAATGTTTCTTGCATCTCTTCTAATATTGAGACCTTGATGTTTCTTGCAATTTGATTAAGCATTCAAGGTAGATCTTAAATCTGAAAAGTAGATCAATTGAACCGAGAGGTGAGATTTCCATCTATTGAGAGATAGTGGATACCTTTAGCAATCCGATCAAATGACTTAGATTGAACACTTGTAAACGAAAGTTTGAGGTTGTAGATCTAAGAAGGTGAAATTGCAATTCCTTACTAGGTTCATTAAGCCAATAAACGAAAGTTGAGGTTCAGGAACTTTAGGTACGGTCAATAGATCCTTGCACAAGTAAAGAACTCAGAAACGATATCAATGCTGCATTCACTCGAAGACCACGCGGGTCGCGTCACAAGGGTCGCATGCGAAAGCATGCGAGTCGCGTGAAGGTCGGAGAGGCAAGGTAGAGGATGAAATCTGAAACCCTGGAAACTTCATTTTAAATCGATTTGAACCAACTTGTATCTTTCTTTTATCTTCTGTTATTGAATTTAGAAATTTGAAACGAACTCAAACCAAACTCTTCACTTCTAGTACCTAACTAGGATAAGTAGTGATTTAGACTCGAATTGTACCGTCCCTGAGGATCGATACCTGATTGTACCATCGGACAAAGGTTGTGCACTTGCAACCTAATACGAAAGCTCAATCACGATTTAAAAGGGTACAGCATGCTGTACCTGAAACTTTGTGTGCACGCTTTTGTGTGAACAAAATGTTAGATTTATTTTGAATAGGTTAGATTTAATTTCTGTTTTTTAATTTATTTATTTTAATTTCTGTTTTTTAATTTCTTTTTTTTTGTTTCTGTTTTTTAATTTCTGTTTTTTTGTTTCTGTTTTTTAATTTCTGTTTTTTAATAGTTTCGCTTCCAGGAGCACTAGCAGTGGTGGTTTGTTAGCAGATTTTCAGTCGGAGATCGAACCACAAACAACAAGCGAGCTAGTGACCTATGTATCGATGATGAACGAAAATGAACATGGACTTGACGTCATGGCATGGTGGAGGAGGCATCAAAGGGCCTTTCCAACACTGGTGATGATGGCCCGCGATGTATTTGCCGTGCCCGTGTCAACCGTCCCTTCCGAAAGTTGTTTCAGTTCGGCGAACAGGATCCTCTCCGATAAACGCAGTAAGTTGGGTCCACATGTTTTTGAAAGACTTGTGTGCTTGAAAGATTGGATTCAAGCTGAAGAGCGCAGGCAACATGTGCCTGAAGCATCATCATCCGAAGTCGACACTGAAGAAAGTGGTACCGAGGCGCGGCACCAGGCTAATTCGGATTCAGACGGTGCGGAAGAGAGCGAAGAATGGTATAGGAATGAGAACTTCTAGATAGGTAGTGTCGGTATAAATTTCTAACCTCTTTTAGTCTTTATCGTTATTTTTTAAATTATAAATTTCTAAATATTTCAATTAGTTTTTAAATTATTCATTTTAAAGAAGAATTACTAACAAAAAAAAAGTTAGAACTCCGCCTATGTTATTTTACATAGCCGGTCCCAAGCCTGGAATAAAGGAGGAGGATAACTTCTATTGTTTTAAAAATTTTGAGATATAAATAAATTATGAAACTATATAATTAGAACGAGAATTTAAAAATAAAATAAAATGACTCGTGTAAAGAAATAAATAAATACATTTGTACTTAGCCGACTAAACATACAAATTTTGGCAAGAATAATTTATATATATAAGTTACAAATTTTAATTATTTAGGAATTATAAAGATGTGACTTGATAATTTTATGTATATATATACACACTATTTGATATTGAATTATTCATATTTTAAAAGTCGAATTATAAACACGTAAATACATTTATACAACACTTTTAAAAAAAAAGCAAAAAAAAAAACCAACAAAAAAACAGAAACAAAAAAACCAGAAAAAAAAACAGCAAAAAAAAAACCAACAAAAAAAAAAACCGTACCCGCCCTACCCGCCAAGGGTACACGGGTACGGGTATAGGACAGGTAGGGCATGGTTTTTGAAAAATATACCCGACCATACCCGTACCCGTATACCCTTGTACCTGTCCTACCCGTACCCGTCCCGGGTATACCCGGGGTACCCTTACCCGCCCGCCCATTAAATCCCTACTATGCAGTCTCCGTTTCCTTGTATGATTTGTCCTATAATCCTATTATTACAATTGATTGAACTTCATTTAATCATTTATTCTATTTATTTAACTATTGTAATATTATGGGCACTCCGCACTTGAATGAATTTAACAATATATCAATGTCATTGCCATCGAACAATATTCAAATTGTGCAAAATTTGACAGGTAAATTCGCTTTATATATTCAATATTCACCTCTAAACTTATTTTTTATTTTCAAAAAAATCATTAAACAATTTGGAAAAACTTAAAGTATCTGTTCTTTTTCATAAAGAGGGAATTTCACGCAAAATCTTGAAATTACATATTTTTTCCTTTCAAAATTCATAATATCATAGTTATCCTTCAAGATTTTAAAAAATCATAAATTCAATCAATTTATTACTTTATTATGAGAACTCATTTTAAAAATTGGTAGCATGTGTAAAAGATCCAATTAATCAATTTTCAAAAGCAAACGGTTCATTTTTTAACTTCTGACGCATACACAATGACATTTAGATATACATTATGTGTACGTCACAATTAAAAAAATATATATATTTTGTCCTTTACAAACAAGAAGGCTGAATATTTTGTACACATGCTACAATTTTTTTTTCAAATAAAGGGTAAAACTTGAAATTATTTTCAATTATTTTCAATAAGACAATAAGTTGGATAAATATATAATTATTTGAAATTTAAATAGATAAATATGATATTATGAATGCTAAAAGGAAATAACGTAATTTCAAAAAATTTGAGTGATAAACCTGAAATTCCCCTATAATAAAAGTGTGCACACTCGAATAGTTCGCAACGAGCGTTTCGGATTTGATGAACGAAATCAGATCCCGAACCTGTTTCCCGTTCTCGGTCATTTTGTGAGAATGGAACATGTTATCCAGGCCCGGGTGCTACAAGAAGTGGGCTCACAACATACAAGGAACGTAAGCCGCTTTAAACCCAAGTTAACGCATGCGAGCGTGGAATGCTTCAAAATACAAACAGGTTTTCTTTTTTGTTATCACCAAATATTTATTGACCAATGGCTTCCTTACCAGAATAACTACGGGGCAGGTCACCCAGTTAAAACCTTGGACATCCAACTTTACAAGATAACAACCTTTTAACATTCAGAAGTAATTAAAGAGTATCCAGTAAACTTCAATGGACAATGACCGAACATATGTTTTTCTTATAAACTTGAAAGCAGCAGAAATACAATTATGAATGCGCAATTAATTCCAAAGATACATGCTTCTAAAAATATATATATATAAAGGAACTCTTGGACTTGCATAACATCAGCCTGATATGTCACTGACCTAGGTTTTATCAGATCAGACCATTTGGTCGCGTCATCGTATCATGCTGCTCCAAGTTCAACAAATCCTCAGCCGTTATATTTTCTTCATTATCGGTGAAGCACAAGTCATTAGGAGATGGATGTCTAAGGTACACTTCATGTCGGGAAGAGCACGAGGACATGAATTCACACAACTAAATTTCATCCATCGTACATTCTACTTAAGAAACAAATTAAAAGGACAAAGAATCATACATATCTGTAACTTGTGACAAAGCTAAGCTGTGCGGATCTAAAATACATCAGGATGAAAGCGTCCAGGAATTGTATTGCCTTGTTGTGCTTGCCTGAGATGCATCATCAGTGCATAATTGTTGACCTGATGTACACAATAAAAATAATATAAAACTGAAACAAAATAATACCATGGATAAAATATTCTTGTTGTGCATATTGTACTCCCAGATCAAAAAGGGTAATAAATAATTTCAATAGAAAAATAAACTTGCATCTGTGACCAAAAGTATCATTTTGTACCAGTCCATAAACATACTGAGCACTAGGAATATTTCATGACCTGATAAATGAAAATATCCCTTATGCACCAATATAGATATAAATTTCTCTTTCAAAAACATCCCTACCATTTTTCTTCAAAAAAATATCAGTGAATTACCTGACTCTCTATTACCCCTCTCTGATTGAAAAAAGTAGCTTGTTTGTTTTCCATTATTCAGATATTTTGGAGGGATGAACAAAGAATCTTACAATTTGCTAGAAAAAGAAAAATATCAGTTACCTCGAGGGTCCTGACTTGCTCCTGGTATTGTGATACCATCTGTCTAAGATGTTGTACTTCTTGGTTCTGTTCCACTTGCTCTTTTTGACGGTCATGCTGGATCGCCACTGCTCGTTTCAGAATAGCATTTTCTCGAAGGACAACTTCCATATGTTCCTTTAGCAATGAATTTTCCTATATAATTGAAACAGAAGGGGACAAAGTACTCAGCAACTCTAGGAACTGTAGCAAAACACTTCACTAAAGTGAAGAAATACACAAAATAAAATAATAGGAAGCAAAATATAAG
The DNA here is from genome assembly GCF_964058835.1 of Carex rostrata. Classification (NCBI taxonomy): domain Eukaryota; kingdom Viridiplantae; phylum Streptophyta; class Magnoliopsida; order Poales; family Cyperaceae; genus Carex; species Carex rostrata. Next base: position 6,563,531 of record NC_135931.1, on the reverse strand, counting down.
GAGTACCGAGTATTTCAACACAGTTCTTAGTTGTCCTGTTATGTTCATTTAGGCATGCTAGAAGTAGGAAATGCAATTTTACTAGAAGAAAATATGAGGAAAATGGAGTACCTTTTGAACATTCTGCGTGCTTTCTGGGCTAACACGGGAAATGATAGACTTCTCCAAGACCTCAAGCGCTCTTGTGGCGCGAGACCTCGCATCATCCATGTCAGAGGCATTCATCATTTCCTGTACAAACAGCTCCACCCATTCAGAACCACCTGATGGGCGATTATTATCCACACCGGGCATGGAGTCAGCAGCTGTACATATGTTACCATCATTGCCCAGTATTTTTTGTCCTAATATATAGCAGTTGAAACGTATTAGAACCAGACTACAAATAGACTTAATGGGATTATACAAAAAAGCAAAAAAATATTATTCTGTCCATAAATTTAAATATTGAAAAAAAAAATACTTAGCAAGCACTTCATGCTATTGCTGTATGTTTTATAGTGTGTATGCTTTTTTTATTTTTTGCATTCATGCCAAATGAAGAAGAAACGAACATAAGAAGCAATTATATTCTTAAGTTCTCTTTCTAGTTGTCAAATACTTGGGTCAAATCCGGAAAGAAATGTCAGAGGGGAAGGGAGGGAGGCTGAAAGAAAATGAGCAAGGAAGAGAGGAGGTGAACTTTTACACCCCAAAATGGAGGGTACAAAATTTCCAATGTCTTGTGTCTTTGCTCTCTGTCCCTTCAACCCCTCCCCAGGTACCCCCTTCATTTGAATTTGTGGAGCAAGGTAGAACATTTGGGCAAGGTAGAGCATCTGGTTCTTCTAAGTAACTGTAAAATAAAGAAAAAGGCCTGAGAAAGGGAAGGTGCAGATACCTTCGTTTGCAAGATGATTTACAGGAGTTCCATCTTCACAAGTCCCTGCAATAGAAGCTAAATTGGTTTCTTCTGGTTCGAGATGCAGATCTGTCAAGCTCTTTATTGCAGAATCCATATCATTTCCAGCTGCTTCGAGAGCTCTCTCCAGCAACTGTAACCAAAATTTTGTTGAGAAAGCAGAAACTTTACATGGTACTCCAGAAAGATACCAGAGGTCAAAGCACTAACGCAAAATGTTTTAATTTAAAAAAAAAAAATCTAGTCAAAGACCAGGATAAACAAATTAAATTCATTCTCACAGATTAAAGAAAACGATCAAACGAACCTTCAAATGAAATCTGACCAGGAGAAAGTATTTATTTGTACAGGAATTGAAATTTTGGAAAATACCTCTTGGTTCATCTGAGGGAAGAGGGAGCGGAGGTGGGACAAGAGGGGATTGGCGTCTCTAGGAGGGGAGAAGCCGCAGCGAGAGCGCTTGGCGGAGTGGTGGGGCTGGAACGGCAACGGCAGCTCGTCGAAGATGGAAGAAGATCGCTTCCCGCAGACCGCGGCGGACATCTTGGCGTGGCGGCGCCAACTCCTATTCGTGCCTTGTTAGCCGAGGATTTTCCTGCCTCCTGACGCAGCTCAGAATGACGCGGAGAGAGAGAGAGAGATTAAAAAGAGAGGGTTTGGTTCTCTTTTCTTTGGTAAAAAGGGGAAGAAGAGCAAGTGGATGGATGGATTAACCGATGTGACTTGTGAGATGCGTGAAGGGCTGAAGGCTTGTGGTGGCTTGTGGGGTAGGGGACTGGTAATGGGTTTCGTGTTGGAGGGGAGTTTGGGTTGGGAGTCCGGCAAGGCAAAATTGGATCCGAAATCATTCAGGAGCTAATCCGAATCTGCCCAGTTACCTGACGCAAGCAAATTAAAATGGACGGCTCCGATTAACTCAAACTGATGGCCTATTGCCCTATTCTATTCGGAGATGGCGCCGGGGACAAGTATTAACTGTGCTTTGAGATTCGTATCAAGTTAAAAGAATGATCATGGACCGTCCTTTTCTAATTTGCTTGAGTCAGATACCTGAGGTGATCCAAATTCGTCACCTGAGGTTGGAAATTAGAATATTTAACAGACGAGGGATTGTCGATGTTTCGGGTTAATGCTCCGAAGAAATATTGATCACACGAAAATTAATATTTTCAAAATAAATAATTACTTGAATAAATTTTCCTTCGTTGAACTTTATACATAGATATATATCTTTCAAACTTACATGATAAATTGTATGAAAATTTTTGTAGATTAAACAAAAGAGTTTTATCAATTTTAAGATTTCTTTAATACTTTAACTATATCAAACACAACACCCGAAATTTTTATTAATAGAAAATATATTAAATAAATATCAAGATTAGAGAACGCTTTTGCGTTTTATCAAGATATAGGGAAACTGTTATGATTTATCACGGCCTCTGGTCGTTATGGTTTATAACGGCCAGAGTTAGCACTTAATTAACAAGATTAACCATTTTAATTGAACCATAAAAAAATCAAAAAAAAAAAACCCTGTCCGCGATAGATTGGAACGATCAGAGGAAAAAAAAATCTCTGTCCGTGATGAACAATAACGGCCAGGCGCGAAAATAAATAAAAAATCTTTTTTTTTCACCTCTGGCCGTGATGGGCTATCACGGCCAGCCTTTTTTTTTTTCTTTCTTTCTGCCTCTGGCCGTGATAGATAGTAACGGCCAGGGTTTTTTTTCTGGTTTTTTTCTTGCGCGGTTCAGTTAGAATGGATGATGATTAATTAAGTGTTAATGCTGGTCGTGATAAACCATAACGGTTTCCCTATATCTCGATAAAACGCAAAAGCGTTCTCTAATCTCGATATTTATTTAATATATTTCCTATTAATAAAAATTTCGAAACACAACACTATTAATTGAGGAGAGAATAAAAAGAACATGAGTTGTATGATATATAAAAGAAAAAAGTGAAGAGGGAGGAAGAGAGAAAAAAAAAATATCGTGATATGACGTGGCTAATAAGCTTAGAAACTTATAATCATTTTTATATAGAGTAAAGATGTTGTCCCCTTGAATTTGTCTCCTATCTGTCCCTCTAACAACCTTCTTTTTTTGTTCTGTCATGTGGTCAAAACCCACCCACTTCAATTTTCTCTTAGAAAGAAAAAAAAAATTCAACACAACTCAAAACTCACCATGTTCTTCTCCTCTACTGCTCGCCACCATCTACCCACGTCGACAGTTGTGATGGCGATCGAGATCCGGCGAGACGAGCGTGGTGCACCGTCGAGATTCGACGAGGAGAGCGTGGTGCACCGTTGAGATTCGACGAGGAGAGCGTGGTGCACCATCAAGATTCGGCGGGGAGAGCGTGGTGCACCGTTTGAGGGGGTCCATGCTAGCCCAGCAAAGGTTATCACAGTTGAACATATGAATATTTTATTAGTTAGATATGAATAATTTATTTGTTAGATATGCATACTTCATGTAAGATATGCATACTTCATGTAAGATATGAATACTTCTTGGAAGAGGTGGGGTGAGAGAGACGAATATGACTTTTGAATGTTGAATTGTATAAATTATTTTGAACATGTATGAATACTTCGTTTGTTAGATATGCATTCATGTTATTAGATATGAATATTTCTTAGAAGATGTGTTCAAGAAGAAGGGTCTGACTTTGAATTGTATAAATTATTTCAAACATGTATGAATACTTCATTAGTTAGATATGAATACTTCATTTGTTAGATATGCATGAAGAAGGGTCTAACTTTGAATGTTGAATTGTATAAATTATTTCGAACATGTATGAATACTTCATTTGTTAGATATGAATACTTCGTTTGTTAGATATGCATTCATGTTATTAGATATGAATATTTCTTAGAAGAGGTGTTCAAGAAGAAGGGTTTGACTTTGAATTGTATAAATTATTTCAAACATGTATGAATACTTCATTAGTTAGATATGAATACTTCATTTGTTAGATATGCATGAAGAAGGGTCTAACTTTGAATGTTGAATTGTATAAATTATTTCGAACATGTATGAATATTTCATTTGTTAGATATGAATATTTCGTTTGTTAGATATGCATTCATGTTATTATATATAAATATTTCTTAGAAGACGTGTTCAAGAAGAAGGGTTTGACTTTGAATTGTATAAATTATTTCAAACATGTATGAATACTTCATTTGTTAGATATGCATGAAGAAGGGTCTAACTTTGAATTTTGAATTGTATAAATTATTTCAAACATGTATGAATACTTCGTAATCGTCAGTATGAATACTTCATTTGTTTAGATATGAATACTTCTTTAGTTATATATGAATAATATATAGATTTGCTGTAGTGGTCTCCAATCTTGGCAAATGTCACTTTCAGACGGTTGCGATCTCCAATCCAGGCTGTCACAAGACGTTAACGGCCCCCCTGGTCGTTACTGGTCCCCTCCAGCTTGTGTTTACATATGACGAATGGTTCTGATAATAAGTATGAATACTATACATTCGTAGGTATGAATACTATACGTTTTGACTATTAACTCAGAGTATAAATAGTTAAATACCCTTATATCAGATGTTGGAGTCAGTTAGTGGTTCCATGTCAAAAGTTGTTTGTCTTTTAATGCAGAGAACGTTTAGGGAACTGATATGGAGGTACTGTTAGTCGTTCCCTTTTATATATTTATAATATTCACTTATATTTCTTTTGTATGAGTGATTTCTTAAACTTTTAATAAGTTAAATGCTTGTATATCTATTTGGGTTGTTCTTGATATTATATCCTTTCTATTAAACACACAAAAAAACAAAAAAAAAATATTCTTAATTTTTTTTTGCTGTATTACTCGAATTTCTTTTTATTTTGTTTCCAAATTAGAAAAATATTAATTCGTAAATAATAACATTATAACGTTCGCGGTACCTTCTTATCTAATTTTACAATTATAAGTGAGATTAATATTTTAATGATTGTTAATCCAGTTGTGTGTAACGGTTGAGATTTTTCTTTTTAGTAAGAGTTGGTTGCTAAGCAATCAACTGTTTAATATTCATAATTAAAGAGTTGGATTTTTTTTTTTTTAAATTTACAATCTCTCACACGGAGAGTGTTGTCTTAACCACTAGGTCAGAAGTTGATTCTCGTGTTGTTGTCAAGATTAAAATCTTAAGGATTGCTCCACCAAAAAACACGTAATATTTTCCACCAAAACATTTTAGAACCTATCAAGTCGATCGATACCAATAAATTAATATTACGTGTTTTTTTTTTTTTTTTCTGTCTCGAATTCTCATATTGACGCAAACTTCTTTTTTTGTTAAAAGTAAATATATAATTTGTTAGGGTGCCAAATTCTCATATTGGCACGGAGGTTATTTTTTTTTTTTTTTTTTTTACATAGAGTCGAATTCTCATCTCGGTACCACAAAAAAAAAAAAAAAAATATATATTTTTGTTTCAGATTGACTAAAAAAAACTCTTGGGTTGAGAAGCATCTCGGCACAATAAAAATAAAAATCAAAAGAGTCTTATTATCTATTTAAAAGGCGAGAACTCAAAAGAGACATGAGAAATTCATGGTATTCCTCTTTTTCTCTTCTCGCTTTCTTTACGAGTTCACAAGCCGATTAATTAGCCTTGATAATTATGTTCTTCCTGTGTACCGTAAATTTTGTACATTAATTGTTTGATGTGTGTAAGTGTGTTTGTTCTGATTGAATGACTTAAATGGGGGCAGGAATTGTTATGTGATGATTGTGATATTCGTGTAAATTTGGAATGTAAACACTTGGATCATTTAGTGTATTATGATTAATAATTCAATTTATTGTTTGAAGCTCATTAAACCGTTTTTTATCCAAATTTATGCACTCTTTTGATGAGCTGATCGACCCTCATATTAGTTTTACTTTAAAAAAAAAAAAACTCTTTGTACATGCTCTTTTTCTTGGTTTAGCATACTAAATTTTAATTTGCCAAGAGAATATATATACCGACCAGTATGTATCAGTTGATTTTGGTTAGTTTGTCCTCTGTATTATTTATTTTGCTCAAGCTAATGAATTTCTATTATAAGCTCGACCTTCAGGACAAGATAACATTATTGAAATCATGTAAACTTGGGAAGTGTTGTGAGCAGTCAAGCAGTACTTAACAGGTTCTATTAGCTGTTGTACAAATAACCACTAGTATATATCTATCAGCTGGAAATGGAGGGCATGTTGGCAATTTCCTTTTTTTATTTGCAATGGTTTCCAACTTTCCATGGCCATTCTTTGTTGGATGTGGATCTAGTTTTAGACCATTAAAGTTTTCCTTTTATGCTTTAAAATCAATGTAATAAGTAATAACTAATCTTAGGGGAAACGATACAATTGCAATTTTTTGTTTTAAACATACTTTTAACATTTTTTTTATAATTTTTTTTTAATTCTAAATGATAAACTCCAAAATATATTACTATTGTTGTGTTATAAGTATATGTTTAGAATCGACATAATTAATTTGGATAACTCAGGAGGTTAAAAATTAAATAAATGTATGAAATAAATTACTAGTGGTTTAGTCTTTCAACATCTTGATGTTGCACAAAATAAACTCTAAATTTATAATTATTTTATGCACATATATTGTTTATGAGTTAGAATAAGATTCATGGTTCATTCTTCATTTAAAATTTCAAAATTAAATTACTAATGCAACAAATAATTTTGTCATCATGTTCAACAAAATTTTCTTAAGTTGATCTATTCCTGTTATTTTATAGACATAACTAATGAAAATACTTGGAACATACAATCTTAATATCCTTGAACCTCTAAGTAGTAAAATTTAAAACCTTCACATGAAATTAAACAATCTGATTTTGACATTTTTTATTTTCTTATTGTAAAAGGGAAAGGTGCTTAAGATTTTTTTTTTTTTTTTTTGCTTTCAGTAATAAATAAAGAAAAATGTTGGTCAATGTGATAAATATGACTAACTATGAAAATAGATGTTCAATCTATTGTGAGCAATTAATTGAGAATTGAAGTTCTAGGCCAAATTTTAGTAGGTGGAACTTGTTCTTTGAACTAATTTGACAAACTATTGTTTTCTTGTTAGTCCATTCATATCAAATGTCATGTAAAAAGTTATTAATATGCATATGTTGTCACAAGTGGTATTCCGGTCTGTTGGTCTCCACTATGAATGAAGCACAAGAGTTGCTTAATTTAGTTCAAAACAAATAGAAATGTAACATCAATATAAAGTATGAGCCAACCCATAGAAGTGTACTAAATTTTTATTTGAAAACATAAAATTTCAGTTAAGGTAATTTGTTTGCTTAACTATTTCAAGATCTTCGGGTAGATATAAGTTTGATTATGCTATGCGTTCTTTCCCGAAAGTATGTTTAATTGGCAAATCAGAACTATGTGGAGGAGGTGATAGTTATTTTGCATTACCATACATAAACTCATTGGCATCTGATGGTGATTTGACACCATACAAAGGTAGAGTAGGTGTGTTATGTGTACCAACTAAATCATATATGCAATGCTATCTCAATCACTGTACCATCATCACAAGTCTTGAACTCAATTAGAAATGCAAACTAATGAAATAATAGTTTAGATTTTTCTTTTTTTTTAAATTAGATTGTTTCATTGAATATAGAAAATTAGAATGTGGATATTAACTTTACCATATATCGGTTATCTTCGCCAGATGTGGACCGAGTTTATGCTCATGATTTAAATTAATGTAGCGATCTCTAAAAGATACACATTTATGAAAATTAGGTTACACTTCTTTCTTATTGTTTGTTATAAGTACCCCCATATACCTAGCTAGCTCCCTTTCCATCACGCCGCCATCCTTTGTTCTTCTCACATCGCCTCTTCCTTCTTTGCATTCATCTCCTAGAAATCCTGCTTGATTATTGCTTTTCAATTGTAGATGAAAACAAATTCCTTTGATCCATTAACTATTGCAACCACAAGATACAAAAGAATAGTTTTCACAATATATTGTGTGAAAATCTTACGTCGGCTTACTAATTATTAGGGCTAGCAACGAGCCGGCTCGGTCCGAGTTAGACCAAGTCCATGGCTCGCTCGTTTCAGCAATGAGCGAGTTATGAGCGAGTCAACATTCAGATCCGAGCTGAAAAGGTGGCTCATGGCTCACTTGTTTTGACAATGAGCGAGCCGAGCTAGCTCGTGTTTGCTCATGGGCCAAAAGTCCAAATGTATTAGACTATGTAATATAAAGTCAACTATCAGAAATTAAGTTTGTAATTAAATTCATACATACAAAAATACTAAATTTCCAAATTCATACAAACATAATTCACAAAATAAATTCATGCATACTAAATTCACACACATTTATACCATTTCACAAATTCATATTAGGACCGAGCTAGCTCGCCAGCTCGTGAGCAAGCTAGGTCCCAGCTCAAACTTGTTAATTTTGAATTGAGCTAGTGATGAGCTGGCTCATTAATAGCTCGGTCCACTAATGAATGAGTTGTTAGCGAGCGAATCAGATGTGAGTCACGATCGGTCCATGAGCTACGAGCTTTGTTGCCACCCCTAAGACATTATGATCTTTCCATTGATGATGCAAAAGTTTCTTCCAGGGGTTGCAGATTACAAGCACCTTGAGCAAATGTACAAATGTGACAGAAAGAAAAAGCTAAAATGTACATTTGAGGTAATACTTGTCAATTAATGAGTCATCTCAATGTCTCTCTATTAGGCTTTCCGACATGTTGCCCAAAAGAAAGGTGCTAAAAGAGGACTTGTAATTTCAAAGCAACTAACTTTAAAAATTGTAAGAATGTATACACACACTCTTTGGCAATGCCATGTTTTTATTAGAGTCCAATTCGTCTTATTGTTACAAAAAATAGAGGTCAATGCAGCTATGACAGTAGAATACTGATATAAAGACCTTATAATTTTTTGTATCAAGATCCATATTATTATGTTTCTTAGTAATTTGTCTTTTATTATACGTACATGTAGATGCACAAATTAGTTTATGCAAATGATGGGGAATCAGTCATCGCACTTTCATCCAATGGTACTCATAAACTATAGAGATGGAACCAAACATGTTTGAACTCATGCAGCAAGGTAGAACTAGTTTCTTTATCCCTGCTTTCTCTTTCTTTTGTTATTTGTACTAAAATGTTAATTTGGTTGTATGTAGGCAACTTCCTTTGAGTCTCCAACGTAATTATTGCTATCAGATGGCCTAATGGTTATCAACGTGAGTGATGTTGACATAGAAGCACATTCATTTGATCTAACTAAGGACAACAGATACCTCATCTCTACATCAGGAGGATCGGTATCTCTTTTCAATGTCACTAATGATGAGGTAATATTTCAGTTGAAGATGGTAATTGTATCTCAACCTGACCAATTTGACCAACCGATCAAATTGGTGGTTTAATTGATTTGGCAAGACTCGGCTGATCAGAACATATTATTATTATTCATTTGCATTTTAAAATAATATATATCATGCTAATATAATTAGTAGTATTTACTTCCAGAAATAAAAATAATACTCACATCAATTTTCATACAAAATCTATCAACCTAGTAAAAAGTTGCAATATATTGTGTGTTTTCAAAAACTAGGAAGTTTCTTAAGACAGCCTCCAGTGGCTACCGTGTTCGCATTTCATCCCAAAATAATAACTGGGTTGCCATAGGCATGGACGATTGCACAATCCTTGTTTTGAACCCCCAACGTAAAAAGGTTGGTATGATATTGTTGTTTGAACAAAGATAATCAAATGTGAAGGCAAACAAAATGGTACTTAATGAAAACAAATTACGAACACTATCAATATTGAGTTAAATATCAATGGTAGCAAAATATAATGTGCAAAAATATCAATTACATGCACTCCATAATTAGCATACTTGATGTCAATATGTAGCAATTATAATTGCACTTGTGTGCAATTATATAATCTCTGTAAGTACATGTACACCTCTTCTTCTTTTTTAAAATACCAGCAGAGGCAGGTTGATCAGTACAAGTACATGTACACCTCTCAATATCATTATATGAAAATGCATTATTAAGTTTATTCATTGTTTATTTATGTAGGTTTGTTGTATTCTCAGTGGTCATAATAAAAGAGTAACTAGCCTCTGTTTCTCTACCAAACTAGATGTTCTTGTTTCGTGGGATTGGATGCTCAGGTACACTTTATTAACATGACAATATAATTTGTTGTATTTTTACATATAAAAAAAAAAAGATAATACTCACATCGATTAGCATACAAATTAAATAAAACACCAACATCAATTTTTTTATTATATGAAAAGAGAAGATAAATATCTGCCTTGGTCTTTGATGCATATTTTCACGTTAATCAACTATTTTCTTTTTTCTTTTCTCTTAGACCTTGCCTCGAATCAGGTCCAGCAAAGGTGGTTTTCAGCTAGTTATTTTTTCATACAGAACACAATGCTTTGATGAATTCTGCTAAAGTTCACAGTTCCTTGCTAGTTGTGGCAGTAATTGACAGCTTAATCAAGATTTTGACGGGCAAAAGTGGTCAGAAAATGTGGGAGCCTTCACATTACTAGGGGCGTTTAGAGATGATTAGAGACCAAGCAATCTGATATGGATACAACTGTCACAAAATTCAATGAAAGGATACCTCCAATATGGACCGTACCAGCTGGTACAGACTATATTTCCCCTGTGCATAAGTAGGGTGCTCCAGGAGTTAATGCATATTCCTTTCTGCTTGGTCTGGTCTGTATTGGGCTAGGTCTGTACTGGCTGGTACGAACTGTAACAGAGAGTTAGTTCCGGTGTTCTTGTTGGGAATTTAAAATACCACTTGAGAGATATGCCTATTGTGTAATTAACCAATGAGAGAAATGAATGAGTAATATTAGTACCGTACTAGTTGGTATCAAAAAGTTCAAAGTCAAAATAAACAAGTCAAATTAAGATAATATGAGATCAAGCATAATCACAAATGACACCAAATTTACGTGAAAAACCCTCTCAACTTGGAGGATAAAAAACCACGAGACACACCGACAAATTTCACTATACCAACAAAAACGGGTACAATTGTTCTTCTCAAGTTTAAGTCCTAAACTGAGATATACACACAGTAATAAAAAGAAATTACAAGAGATAACATATTACAGAGAAATGTCTTTCAAACTCCAATTCCATTCAAACTCAAGCAAACTCTAGATTTGAGAAAAACAAAAAATTCCTTTCTTACACACAGAAAAAATTGATCAAAATAGTGAAATTGAAGAGACTAACTTGCTATTCATTTTCTTCTCATCACCACCTTCTCTTTTTCTCTCCTTCTACTTCTCTCTCTCTTCTCTTTTTCGCCTCCTCTCTGTGTCTCTCACGAAGCACAACACAGCACCGCCCCCTTTTCATTTTCTTTCTTTTTCTTTTTCTTTTTCTTTTTCTTTTTCTTTTGTTTCTTTCTTTTGCCAAGATGGGCTGGACCCAACTGCCCAACAGTTCTGGGCGATCCGATTCTTACTCCAATTGATATAAAATAAACTCAAAACATGATTCCTACGTTAGATCATAAAAAGAGTAGCAATAATTAATTTCTGACAATAATTAAACATAAAAGTGAGATAATTAGACAAAACCTAAGTCAAAATCCTACATAAAACAGGGTTGTTTTTACCTGATCAGCGCGACCCCTTCTTGCTCTCCTTTCTCGTAGCCTACTACCTACCCCCTTCCATTCTCATCTTGTACCAGTATAGTTTACTCCATTTTCATGATGATTTTGCACTTCTTCTATTAGATTATTTCTCAAGTCCAGATGAGGGTTAAAGAAAACGATGATTAACTTATTTTGTGGGGGAGTTTTGACTTTGTAACATCAATTAGAAAGTCATTTTTGTAAGTCACTACACTAACAATTTCTCGAGATATTCAACTCAAAGGCAATTTAGTCATTTTTTTTACTTCCTTCACTCTTGTTTCATTTGCATATATCGAAAATAATAATGCAATCAGTACCATATAAAAGGATAAGCTTAAACCATGCCAGAAAGAATTTATTGAAAACTAAATTTAAAAACTGAATTGGTCTTGAGCACAATGATAGACTTGATCTTACTAATTAGCATAAGCAAAAATATTGTTCCTTCATCAGAAAATTTGTTTTTTGAAAAACACAGTTCAGTCAATAAAAAGAATATACTATTGACACCACTTCATACACAGTGAACAAATTCATTCCTTGTATCATAATGTGCATCCACTTCATAGGGGACTGTTTTGAAAACCCAATTTTTCTGATAAAGAATTAGATAAAGAGAAGAGGAAAAGCTAACGGGAGGGAGAATCTTTAGCAATACATTGCAAGATGAGAATGGAGGGGGGTGGTCGGAATCTATATCCTCCACGTACCAGCTGAAAGGAGAATATTTTACAATTTGTGGATTCAGACCGTTCTTTTTAACTTGGCACAAATCTCAAAGCTCAATAATACTGTCCCTTGCGCAAGCCTAAATCTCAAAATAACCGTGAAGTTGAAATGTCATAATTTTTTACTTTTTACAAGCTCTTAATCACAATCAAAATAAAGTTAAAATGTCATAATTTTTTACATATGCATAGATAAAATGATATAAGATCATATCTAATGGTTTTATTTTGACTTTTAAGTTTTAAATTTTGAGTTATTAAAGTTTTTAAAAATAGAAACATAATGGAGACACAAAAAATAGAAATATTTGAACCCTCCTCATTAATAAAATACTTTAATTTAAATTTAGATGATTAAATAACTATTTTTTTAATTTGAATGGAAAAATATCTAAATTCTGATTTATGATAGAAATATATCTAAATTTATCTAAAATTTATAATCGCGCCCCTTTAAGGATTGTTTCTTTTTTATAACGGTTAGTCCTAGAAAATATTTCATACCACAATCAGACTATTTTTTTTTTCAAGAGGAGGGTTCAAATGCCTCCATATTTTTGTGCCTCCATCTCCCTCCATTGTTTTCAAAGTTCAAACAGTCGATCCGAACCACTCAATCTAACCTCCATACTAAAATATGTTTGGAGATCAAATTTTATATTTTTAGGAATTTTTTTACTATTTTTTTAGAAAGGTAGAAAAATACTGTTTTTAGATGGTTCAGATTTACTGATTTTGTACCTATCTAAAAAAATAGTAAAAAAATTCCTAAAAATATAAAATTTGGTCTCCAAACATATTTTAGTATGGAGGTTAGATTGAGCGGTTCGGATCGACTGTTTGAACTTTGAAAATGATGGAGGGAGATGGAGGAATGATGGAGGCACAAAAACATGGAGGCATTTGAACCCTCCTCTTTTTTCAATGGTTGGCGGCATTTCACCGCCAACAGATATATTGATAAAAAAAAAAAAGTATTTACACAGGTCTTAGCTAAAAAATTTAAACTAAAATAAAAAAAAATTTCAGCTCGCAAAAATTGCCGCGAGTAATGCACAAAATTCACCTGCGTGATATAGCCCCCCCCCCCCCCCCCCCCCCCCCATCTTACCGCTTTTAGTCCTAAATCCTTTGATACCAAAATAATATTTTTGTTGTCATATCATTTAACAATAACTCTGTTTTTCGCTTGTCTGAGAAGACTCTTCTATTCCTCTCATGCCACAGGATCACGTACCTGCTGCCCAAACCACATTCACTCTATCTCGATCCGTCTTCGAGAGGCCCGGATTTGTCATAATCTAGCTTTGCTGAATTGTTCCCGACGTCTGAGAAAAGAGACCGAATCATCTGTTCCGGGGTGCAGGAAATTCCTGCTCCCAGGGCAGACGATTCGGTCTCCTGAGAAAAAATATCGTAGTGTGCCAGTAAGCTCCAGAATCTTTTTGCGAATGGACAATACCACGTGATGTCATCTACCGTCTCGTTTTTTGCGAATGGACAAGACCACAATCAGACTTTTACGCAAATAGAGATAAGCATGGAGCCATGACAAAGACATGCATGGCATGTGCTACGTACGCACACTGACTAGATTTTCATTTTATCTTAATTTAAGTTTGATGCAAAATTTAGCATAAATTTTTTTTCATATTAGATAGTTTCGATTAATTTTGAACATATTGTAAGTAATTCAATAAAATTGACAGTGATGCAGTGATGCTCTGAAAAAGTCCAAACTTTGAGAAAACTTTTGAAAGGAAATACTAATTTTTACACAAAAAATAGATGTATTATACGTAGCATTTACAACAAATTGCATGCGTAATAAATATTTTTGATTAATCTGGAATCAATTCTAGTGATTAAACCACCAAAGTTAATAGCGGTACTTTAAATAGTATCTGATATTTGCACACTTTCGAGTTTAAGCTCGAACTTAAAATTTCATTGATCGAAAGCCGAAGCCTTTTCCATTTTTTTTTCTTTGCACTCTTGAGCTGCTACTATTGGAAACCGACAGGAAACCTCAATCGACCTTTGCAGTTGCACTTTTCAAATATTTGCTAATAAAAGGATGAGAAATCTAGGCCCGCACCAAAATTTATACACCGCAGGCCCCAAGCCCACTATAATTCCTCATGAATTCATATTCTCTGCGTCAACTCAAATTTTGAGTTAGTATCTGAACCGTCCGATTTAAATCCGCACTAATGTTCAAGCATGGGCCAGCCAGATTAGCCCTGAATTCTGTATCGCAATCTGAAAATTAATTGCGGATTCATTCCTCATGCGGTTAAGCACCAGGTTACATGATAACTACCATCACTTGCTCTAAAAAAACAAAAAACAAAAAAAAACAACCACCCCTCTTTTTTCCAATTCCAATGACTGAATGTAAGGGAAGATGAAACAGGGATCAAAAAAGCTACCATGATGGTCGGGACTGTTTTCTCTTTTGTGCCAGTTTGGCAGTTTCATGTTTCTTTCTTGTTGAAACTTTTAGCCTCCGCTTTCCAAAATTGGGGGTTCCCAGAAGAAGGAACAAGAACCAATACAGTAAAATTTGTTCCACATATAAAGAATGACAAGACAGGAAGACCTACAAGATCCTGGGACCAGCTAAATTATAAACAAAAATATGAATACAATCAATAAACGCAACAACTTACAAATTAAGGAACCATTAACCATTTTCATGTCCCAAGCAAATTAATTATGCAAAACGACAAATTAGTACTAAAAATCCCCCCCCCCCAAAAAAAAAAAAATCCTGATTTTATCAAGTATTGGATGCACCACAGTCAAGTCAGTGAAATCGAATCGCCCCAGAGTCTCTGCTGAGTGGGACCGGTTACTGTTTAAAAGTTTAACTATTGTTACTATTTTTAAATGGGTCCCATCCCCAGAGACTCTGGGGTCTGGGGGCAGAAATTTCCTGCCCCCGGGGCAGACGATTCGGTCTCCAAGTCAGTACCTGTATTCTATATGCCAATCAATGAAACTTAAATTAACCAATTAATTAAATCCAGGTATTGAAATCCTCTTGAACTTCCTTCTTTTCATGTTACAAGATATTATAAATTTATAACCCTCCACTAGCTTTTAGCATTAAAATCCTAAACGGCCTATATATTTATAAAAAAAAAAAAAAAAAAAAAATTACTTCTGCTAAGCACCCATCACGTCCGTAGAAATATATCTAGAACTAAAAAACGAAAAACAAAATACTTCTAATCCAACAAGTTCTCTGTGTCAGGCGCTTCATTGAGATCTAAACCTCTCCAAGCCTTGCTGTTATCTTTCTCCATTTCACTGCCGCTTTCTTTTTTCACATAACCAGCAGCAGCAAGACCTGCTTGCACAGCATCAACTCTAGCACCGACCTCCGCTGCTTTTTTCCTGATCAAATCTGCCGTCAGCTCCCCATGGGCTCCGCTTTCGACCAAAACTTCATTGGGGAAATTGAGTCTACCAGACCGTCCTCGTAAAAAAAATACCGCGGTGTCGTACGCCTTTGCGGCCGCAACCGGGGTGCAGTAAGAGCCCAGCCATATGCGGCTGCGCTTGTTGGGCTCCCTAATCTCCGCCACCCACTTCCCCCACTTGCGCATCCTTACGCCTCTGTACTGTTTCTTTTTTTGTGATTGGTGGCAATTATTGGAGACCTCCATTGGTCTGGGGCTGGGTCTTGTTTTCTGAGCCATTGGCTTAATTTGTGCGAGAGAGAGTAGGAATTTAGATATTTATATTGTGAGAGAGAGGAGGTTGAGTCCAGGACGCTGGCTAAAGTTGATCTAATCCATTCAACGAAAGGGACAGTACGAAGGAGAAATAATATTGAATTGAAAACATTGAAGGGGTCGAATTGCAAAAGTACGATGGGAGGATACAATAGTTTGCCGACAAATAGGCCAATTGTAGGGTTTAATCATTTCATCAATGAGCGGTGATGCTGGAGTCGGTGGACCCTATTTCAGCTGTCTTTTCTACAAATGAACCCGGTCCACCACAGAAGACATATGTCTGTTGCTTGTACTGTTCGCTCTTTATATATTTCTAAATTATGTGTTACTATTTTTATTTTTTAATCAATAAAAAATGATTATTAAGTAAAATAATCAAACCGTCATAGTGGGTCTATATAAGTTCGGTATTATATTGACAGAATCCAAAAATATAATTTAATATTTTTTTTGTGAGAAATGTTTTTTTTTTTTCCGTCTTATGAATCTTTGTATCGTCAGAACACGACCCATATAAGTTTTATGCTTACAATTACAAAATTAAATATTAATATTATATAATTTTCACTCACGTATATATTCTACGTATATCAATTCATTTGTATTGAATTTGTGTTTACAACGGAAATATATTATAAGAAAATCTTGTACAAAATAACGTATTTTTATAAAATAATTAGACTAAATGACAAATAATATTTTTCAAATGACATTCTAAATGGCATCTACGTGTATATACTATTTTTTAGATGACATATTAAATAACATATTAAATGATATATATCTTTTTAATCTTTTTGATATATTTTTATAAATAAAATCTCAAATAAAATGACATAATAAATGACAAATAACATTCCTTAAATGATATAAAACAATAGAAAGAAATTAAAACATGATCAATCAATTCAAAAATTTCTTAAATGACATTTGAAAAATAGAAAGAAATGAGAATCCATCATAAAGATGATATAATTTGCATATGACAAATACATGTCTAAATATATTTGATCGAATGACTGATACAATTTGGACATCTAGACATAAAAAAAAACATAAAAAAAGATACATAAAATCTAAATATTGAATCAAATGGTTGATATTTAATTTAAATGTTCATCTTTTAATCAAAAGCGTTGACGAATCAGGACATCTACATATTTAATATAACAACAGAGTTATAAAATTTATATTTACAACTAAAAATATGTAACAAAGTGACAGTTCAGGATAAAAATCCAAATAACTACATATATTATCATTTCAGAAAAGAAAACAGAATTGAAATTTCCTATAAATGGTACGCTAATAAATACAAAACTTAAAATGTGACGGTATTGTTTTTTTACACGTCACTATCTAATTACTTTTAAATCTTCTATTAACATTTAATTCTAAAACAACGAAGAAAATGCTTACGATTCGTTGGCCAATCACAGCTAATTCATTACACAAATAGATAATAAATTGACGTTTTAAGTTACATAATAATTAGGGTTGCACAAAAAGTTGTAGTCTTGATTCGATTTGAATTTGATTATGAAAAAATTTGTAATTAATTTGATTCAAAATTAGTTTGTTCTGAAACAAATCAAACCATTTCGGTTCGAATCTTATTCAAACTCAAACTGAATATAGTTCGTTCAAAATTGGTTTGTGAACTATTTATATTTGAATCTCAAATAATGCAACTAATGCTTGAACTATCAATCTTTAATAATAATGGAACCAAACTTACATCAGAGCTCAAAATTATGAATATAATGGTAACTTATATAATAGGAAAATACTTCAGCAACATAACAAATTAACAATAGAAATAAATTTTATTTGACTAGATCCATGTCGTAATTTTAATCAATCCAGCAGCATACGAGGTAAAGGAATTTTGGACTAGCCCATAATTTATCAGTGTGAATTCATGAAAGGTAAAAGGTAAAAGAAAACCACATGAAATTTTGTTCCGCATGAATAAAACTAATGCATAAATTATCGGTGGCTGTCAAAAAAGTCCATAGTTCGTGATTCGATTGATTTCAATTTGATTCGAAAAAAATATATCAATTAATTTGTTCAATTAAAGTTCGTTCTAAAACAAATTAAATCAGCTCAGTTCAAATCTTATTCAAACAAAAACTCAAACTGTGATAAGTTTGATTTGGTTCGATTCGTTTGCAGCTTATTCTGTTAATAATCCATTAATACATTCGTTTGCGGCGGTAACTATTAATTCCGCTTTGCCATAAATTCATAGCACTGGAGACCAGGTGTACCTAATTTCTGCATCACCTCAGGTAGACGATAGAGCTTCAAACGTGTATTCTAAATAGGTGCATGCGCCTCAAAGCAATCTCCAAATTAATACAATTTGTCGCGACATAAGCTATGAGATGACACGTGACGGTAGTATAATAGGCGACAGTGAAATATTGAAATCTGAGGGGCGGCGCAAGCAATTAGACGGTGGGATGTTGGACGGTCTGATTTGCTTCAAGTGAGTAGGTGCGCATTAATCGGACGGTCAGGAGGGACTTAATGGAATGATTGGACAAGTAAGGTCGGTGGTGCCCCAGTGCCCCTTAGGCTGCCACGACATATTTTATTAACGGTGGTAAAGCGGCGGAAGTAACAGAATAGGTGCAAGAGTTTGGTGCGACCTTTAAAAAATTCTTTTGATAGTTTGAAGGGCTGCATCTTTATGTGTAAACGGTGGCAACTGGCAAAGCATTTAAACAGATCAATTTTAATATTCCGGATCTGTTCTCCATTTATTTTGACATTTATAAGAATAGTAATGTTCATACTCCTAAAAGACAAATAAACAGGAGTATTTTGTATTTTTAAAAGACAAACAAAAATATTTATACATATTTTATTTTAAGGTACGTAGCGCTATTTTGAACGCAAAAAATTTATTATTAAGAGTTGGGAGAATTTTTTTTCTCTTTTATACTAACTCTTAACTCCGTTCTCTATTCAATCTTTATTTTAGATTTAGTTACTATTATTAATAAAGAAAATATTTGAGGCTTATATTTATGAAAATCATAAATAAGGAATACAATTGTTTTTACTTTTACCCATATTAACACTAAAATGCAATAAACGATCTCAGAATGAAATTAGCTATTTTAATTCACAAATAAAATACTTAGAAAATTACTAAACGCGGTTAACTTTTAAAGATTAGTCAATGACTCCTCAATTGAAATGGTTCCAAAATTTAACATGTTATATTTATTTTAATTGTACGTATTGGAACTAACAAAATTTGACTATCTTATTTTATGTCCAAATAATTTTTGTTGGATCAAAGAGAAAAATTTATTCTACCATTATTTTTTTGACTAATCTCAATGACCTCATCAATTAATTACTTAGATAATTTATTTCGGACTGTACGTTCTAAATTTGAATCAATATATAGTTGTACATGTATAAAAATAATTAATTAGAAGCAAAATAAAAAGGTATTTAATTAGAGACTTGAATTCTCCTTTTATACCCGTGTAGCTGTGAATTTGATAGCAGTACGTAATTAATTAAAAGCAAAATAACAAGGTATTTAATAAGGTGTACAATTAAATTAAAAACAAAAGAATTCTATAAACTCTCAAAAATAAAATTCATACGTTTAAAATAACAATCTCCTTTATTTTAATTGTATGGTGTTGGCTCATGTAAAATTAAATCTTTATATTAAATCAATATCTTTATCTAAAAGTCCTTGCAGTCATATCAGGAGCGGATTCACGTTGTTCAGAAATAGACAACTATCTTATTTTATATCTGAAAATTAATTTTCAGATATAGGTACGCGGTAATATGAACTCTTACCCTTCTCTCAAAAATATTTTGTCATTTTTAACTCGAAGTTTCAAGTGTAGTCCACCTTTTTCATCTTTTAGCGCAACCAGCTAGCTAGCTAGTGTTGCATGATCAAATGGTCTGGTCCGGTTCAAATCTGATCGGTTCACGAGTGTCCCCCAGTTCACGGGTTGGTACGATCCGGATCTGACAAGTCTAGTTTGAAATGTTGGCTCAAATCTGTGTCAAGGACCATGGTTCAGATCCACACGGGTTGGTCCGGTTTGTTCGGGTTTGGTCGGTTCAGTTTTTTATCAATTATTTAAAAAACCGGCGGTTTGGATCCGGTCCGGTCTGGATTTGGTTCAGTTTTTGGTGGGTTTGACACAGGTTAGTCCAGTTTTGGGCGGGCTCGGTCCGGTTCTACACGAGTTTGGTCTGGTTTACCACAGCCCGTTCCGGTTTTCTACAAATTTAGTTCGGGTTACTATGGGTCAAGGGGTGATCTAGTCCGGTCCACAGGTTTTGAACTATGGAGTTGGTTCGGATCTAGTGGAGAAAACCAGCCAAAATTAATCGTGCTAGGCTCTTCCCTAGCACCAGTTCAGACCGGTCCACAGGTTGACCACGATTCGGATCAATCCGATCCTGATCCACAAATAGTCTGATCCAATTCTAGACCGGCCGGGTATTTTCATAACACTAAACCTAGCTCAACATAAATGACAATTCTAAGTGAGTGATAAGTTTTTACTATATAAATACCTCTTTTTTATGTATGTTCAGCATTGCTGTGACGCACACACGTTCAGCTCTCGATTCCTTTATTTTTTTATCTAGTATCCGATTAGCTAATGAATTTAAAACTAATTACAAAAATCTCAAATTCATCCCTGCTCACAACAACTATATCTCTTCAACATTAACTACAAATCTATATAATCTCTCAATAAAAATAAAATAAATTGCAAGGTTTAAGAATTATATCAAAAAAATAAATGGAAGGGAAAAGACGGTCGATGAAGGACTGAAATACAAATACATAATAAGGATGTTTCATTAATCAGGGAGGGCAAAATATACCGGAAAAGGTAAAAAAGAGTGGCATGCACTAGGTCAAAAGCGAGAGAATGGCAAATCTCAGAGACAATAACAAGGAATAAAGATATATTTCCTGTCATTTTTTGTGAGGACCTAATAACTATATTTTCATGAGTTTCTTAATTTTTCTTCAAAATAAAAAAATTAAAAGAATGTGAATTGTTGATGTTGTTTTATTTTATGTAATGCATTAGCTTGAAAATGCAAGAAGTTTTGAGTTTCTTTCTTACAAGATCAAAATATTAAAAAAAACTTGAATTATTAATTGTGATTCATTTATACCATTGACTTCTTCATCCTTTAAGTTGTAAAAAATATAAAGTTCTATGATTATTGACGTGTGTCTATTATTTTAAAAATAAAATAACATCAATAGTTCATATTTATCATATAAATTTAAATTTTGAATAATTTAAATTTACAAAAATAGTGGTCTTGACGGGGAACCAAAAATGTAAACAACATCATATTGATAGTCACAAAAATTTCACTACAAAGTAACTATTTGTTAGTTTGCACTATAATTATTTACATTAATATTAATATGAATAAAAAACTAATAATTTGAGCTTATGTAGTAGTCAATCTCAATTCGAGTTTAAATCACTTTAGTTTAATAACTTGATTGATTCAGTGTAATCACATACTAAAATTTGCATTAGCAACCTAACAACATGTAAATCTGACATCATACGGAAACCAACATTAAAGTAACATACCAAGAAATCCATAAAACTACAAAAATTTAATGTTAGTTTAAAATAAGTATCATCACCTTTAAATTTTGCATCAGAAATTTAATAACGAAAGTATACAAAGTGCAATTAATTTAATTTAATTACATATTGATCCCTAAAAAACTGTAATCCTTTCAACCCTATAGTTTAAATATAATCTGTACCTCTATTCAATTTCTTGCTTTCAATGAAATACAGCTAGCTATGGACCACAAATCCTCTATAGTGTAGGCAGAAAAACTGACATTATTGTCCTGAGCTATACATCCCAAATTAATCTACGTTACAAACATGTGACTAGACTATCTCAAATTCAGTGCAAAAGGCACATGTTCACCTTGCACGGCTATTTTTATTAAAACCCTAAAAAAAAAGGTTTTTATAGATCTGCCCTCCAGTTGGTTTTTTTTTTAAAACTGCCCCAGCCGCCAGGCCCATGGGCGACTCAGTCTCCATACCAGACCATCAGGCCCACGGGCAGTCCAGTATTTTTTTGTTTTTTGTTTTTTGTTTTTTTAGAGATCTTAATATTTTTATTTAAATGATTTTGTGAAGTTTTGGTTTTCTTGTTTAGGGTGTATACCAAAAAAATAAGACATTTGATATATTTATGAGTGAGATGTCGGAACTCTTTATAACTTTGATTTGATTTGTCAGTTGAATATCACAAGTCTAAAGATAACACTAATTAAGAACTTGACTTTGATTCTTAATAATTTATTTTATTCAAATGTACATAAGACAATATGGTTAGATTGTATCAATGATGTCAATTTTTTTTTTAGAGAATAATTGAAGAGCGAGAGAGAGAATAATTGAATTATTTATTATTGTCAACATATACCATTTGCTTGAATAAGCAAACGCACACAATAAATAGTAAATGCATTTTAAAATAATTATATGGATCATTCTTGAATAATCCCTTAGGCTGTGCTCTACAACGGAGGGTAAACCTCTCATTAAAGGGAAGGAAGGAGAGATGAAGGCAGACCGGAGCTGCTTGCCACGGTTACTCGCTCCAGAATGAAGAAATCGGAGAGGAGAGGAAGGGGAAACGCTACTGTTGCAGGGGCAACTCTACGTTGAAAGCTTCCGAAATTCGTACCCCCCGATTCGGGGTGTAGACGGAGTAACGCGCTCTCGTTTCCCTTCCTTCGTCTCCCGTCCCCTTCCTCTGCACGGCAGGTTCTGGAGCACAGCCTTAGGCTTTTGACTAAACAAAATACCGATCGTTGCATGTCTACCATTGAACGAAAACTTAAACTGAATTTTTGAGACACTAAACGATGTTTTTTTTTAATTTTGATGCTTCAAATATCGGGGGGGTTTCCCTGGGGTAAAATTCGGATTCATCTCGTCTCCCCCATTTCGAAAAGTGGTCATACGCGCAAATCCAACTTTCATAGCTAAAGTTATGGCCGTTTAAAGTTTTTTCGAAAGCTTAACTTTAGAAATTCATAACTAACTGTAGAAAAATCGAAATAAATTAAAATTTGTGTCAATTATGTGTATTTTTGAATGTTCTACATGCTGGTGTAATCACTTTTGTAGTTTGATCCCTCTATCAGTCCAAACTTGCTTATTTACTAACAGAGGTCAAATTTGATGTTTTTATTGCATTGCACTATATGCTTAGTGCTTGGCTGCTGAGTTTGGACTTGGTACCATATTAGATATCAGTCTATGGTTCTTTGTGCATGGAGAGAGATCTAATTTGATGTACGTTTGAACACATTTTAGTAGCTCTAAATTACTGTTTTAGTACCAGAAATAAAGAGAAGAAGATCAAAGCTCCAAGATATCATTTAAAAATTATTAAGAATCAAGGTCAAGTTCTTAATTAGTATTATCTTTAGACTTGTGATATCTAATTGACAAATTAAATCAAAGTTATAAAGGGTTCTGACATCTCACTCATAAATACATCAAATGTCTTATTTTTTTTGGCATACACCATAAACAAGAAAACCAAAACTTCACAAAATCATTTAAATGAAAATATTAAGATCTCTAAAAAAAAATATACAGGACCATCCCAGCTCCAGACGGTCAGGTCCTTGGTGGACCGTCCGTGAACCTAGCAGTTGGGGTAGTTTTTAAAAAAAAACTCAACTGGAGGGCAGATATATGTAAAAACTTTTTTTAGGATTTTAGTAAAAATGGCCGCACCTTTGCATCTCCACACCAACTTATCCATCTCATCGTTAATCATTCTAAAATTTGGAAAGCTAACTATGTATGTATTATCCATCTCAACGGAAATAAATCTGATGTTATTCATAAAGAATAACGGGAATGATCCTAACCGTTCAAATTTTTTCATGTGTGAATTCTAAGAAAGAAAGTTTTCTATGCACAAATTTCAACAAAGATCAACTGCTAGAATCAGAATAACAGCAGATTTATTTCCCCATCTTAACTACTATAATATGGGGATTGTATATACAGTCAAATTTTGAAGATAAGTTGTATAAGTGATAGGGGTAAAAACAGGTCTATCCGACCGAATCACGGATTCGAATCCATATTATATCTGATATCTAAATACCTGCAGATAGTAGTACAGATATAATTTTAAATTTTAATTATTTTTATTCAAATTAATAGATATATATATATAGGCTGTGGCTAAATTGCTGCTGGCAGCAGTTCTGTCCAAGTGCTGCCGGGGCTATATTTAGCCGTGTGATATCCAAACAGCAAATCCAAACCGTTAGATGTTTAATCTATATTATAATCTACTTGGAGACCAAATTTTACATTTTTTGGAATTTTTTTACTATTTATTAAGCTGGTTTGAAAACCACTGATTTCAATGCTGCAGAAAATTACTGAAATCAGCGGTTTTCAAACCAGCTTAATAAATAGTAAAAAAATTCCAAAAAATGTAAAATTTGGTCTCCAAGTAGATTATAATATAAATTAAACATCTAACGGTTTGAATTTGTTGTTTGGATATCACAAAATAAATAAAACCCGGCAGCACCTCCGGCTAAAACGGTTTGAATTTGTTGTTTGGAGAGAGATCTAATTTGATGTACGTTTGAACACATTTTAGTAGTTCTAAACTACTGTTTTAGTACCAGAAATAAAGAGAAGAAGATCAAAGCTCCAAGATATCATTTAAAAATGATTAAGAATCAAGGTCAAGTCATTAATTAGTATTATCTTTAGACTTGTGATATCCAATGGTCAAATCAAATCAAAGTTATAAAAGGTTCTGACATCTCACTCATAAATATATCAAATGTCTTATTTTTTGGCATACACCCTAAATAAGAAAATCAAAACTTCACAAAATCATTTAAATAAAAATATTAAGATCTCTAAAAATAAAAAAAGGACCGCCCCAACTCCAAACGGTCAGGTCCCTGGTGGACCGTCCGTGAGCCTGGCGGTTGGGGCAGTTTAAAAAAAAAACTCAACTAGAGGGCAGATATGCGTAAAAACTTTTTTTTAGGGTTTTAATAAAAATGGCCGACTTTCAAAATGAAAATACGGCGTGGAGTATAAACACTTGGTGAGCCATGGCTCACCCAAGTCAACATCATATATATACACTATATAGTTTAATGAGTAAAACTAGGGTGCTCTTAAGCTCACCAAAATTTTGGTGAGCTTAACTCTAAAACTCATCAAATCGATTTCAAATGACGAATCCGAACCATTGAAACCCGCCTACCTTACGTGTGATGCATCTACATGTGAAATTTTTAAACATTCGAATTAATTTAGTATAAAGTCAAGCGGTCAAAAATGTTCAAAAAATGAATGCACTAAAATTAATTTATTAACCTTCTAATTTTGACCGCTTGACTTTATACTAAATTAATTCGAATATTTAAAAATTTCACATGTAGATGCATCACACGTAAGGTAGGCGGGTTTCAACGGTTCAGATTCGTCATTTAAAATCGATTTGATAAGTTTTAGAGTTAAGCTCACCAAAACTTTGGTGAGCTTAAGAGCACCCTAGTTCTACTCTAGTTTAATATATATTATGAAAATATTTATGTATATATTGACGGATATCCAATATCTGATCGATATTTGTACATATTCATCTAATATTTAATCCGTATCCATATTAAAAAAATACATATATAATTATACCAGGGATAAGGCTAAGGTGCTATGGGTTGCATAGAGACCAAGGGTGCTACGACTCAATATTCGAGTTTTCAAAATCCAAACGGTCGATCTGAACCATTCGTCTTGTTCTCCATATTAATATGTGTTTGGAGACCAAATTTTACATTTTTTGGAAATTTTTTTTACTATTTTTTTAGATAGGTAGAAAATCAAATATCTAAACGGTGCAGAATTTTTTAGATCAACTGATTTTCTACCTATCTAAAAAAATAATAATAAATTTCCAAAAAATGTAAAATTTGGTCTCCAAATACATATTAATATGGAGAACATGATGAACGGTTCAGAACGACCGTTTGAATTTTAAAAACTCGAATATTAAGCTGTAGCACCGTAGGCAACCCATAGCACCTTAGCCTTACCCATTATACCAGTATCCGATCCACCCCCTAAATTAAGTGAGCATTCATGTAGCAACCTATCTAACTAAGAGACATTGTTGACTTGTTGACCATATCTTACTACTTTTATTAATCCCGTTATCTTTAGAGTTTTACTTCTTCTTCTTTTTTTTAATCTCGAAAAGCCCCCTTTTTCTTAATCTTTAGTTGTTGTTGTTTGTCTTGCAGAACTAATGATAGCGCTACCATCACTTGACTAAAGGCCTTCTCATTAAATCTAGAACAATATACACTCATAGTCCTCCTTGATTTTTTATTTTATATATAATATTCCACTTCACTTAATTATACTTTTTTTTTTCCTAACAATACTACCATCAAATCACAAAAACCTTCTCTTTATTTTATCAATTATCCTTTTTTTCAACATGTACTTGCATTTTATAAATGGGTAGTCATAAAAAGATATTGCAAAAATAATAGAATTTAATAATGTAATTGACCTCCTAAAGATAGTAAAATTATATTTCCATTCATCTATTTTTTCGATCAAACTATTCCCTTTCTCCAATGTATTGGCACTCATTAATAACAAAATGCAGCTGAACCAATTTGCAAACAAAATTAGCTAAATGAATGCCTTCTTCCTTTTAATAATGAATGCCTTCGTCTTATTTTTTCAATGTACTCAAATATTCTTCAAAGGCACTCAAGCATATATTTTAATAGACTGTACAATCAAGTATAACCACTTTAAAGTCTCAAGCATATATTTTAATAGACTGTACAATCAAGTATAACCACTTTAGGCTTACATAATATTCATTTTGATTCCAACTCTCACCAAAAGCGCAAACAAATTCATGTCAACATCTTTTCTGGAGCAACTCTCTATTCTGCTGCATCGTTTTATAGTGCTTTTCTATTAATAATTGAATAACAATTATTTTAGCTAGCTTCTACAAAAAACTTTTCTTTGCACAAAATAATATAGGATGAAAATACAAGAACTAAACTCTTATTAAGCTTATCAAGTTTTTTGGAAGAGCTTAGCTTTAAAACCTATCTAATTAGTTTTAAACTACAAATTCAAACAATTGAAATCAATCTATTTCCCAATAATAAGTTTGGATACAAAGTTTTAAATTTTTTCAATTCATTTAGTATAAAATATATCAAACAGTCAAAAAATATTAAAAAATAAATACATTAAAATTAACTAGTATCATACCCGTGCGTTGCAGCAGAGACATACTATAAGAAAAAAAATATCAATGAAAATAATAATAATTATTCAAAAATTAAGACACATATTAATAGAAAATTTATATAATTTTGTATTTTTAATTAACTTTAATTGTGATATCTGATAACAATTTGATGATGTGGTGATTCTTTATTTTTAAATACCAATAATATCAAATAATATCTCAATTCAAATATAATATCAAATATCGCACAACAATTCAATATCGACATATAATATGATATCAAAAAATATAAATAAAAAGTGTTATCATGTGTATGTATAGGATACACACACACACATATTATAAGAGAAATATATATTCACACACACGTTTCAATTTATATTCTTCTTTGTTTCCAATTTAGAATACACACACACATTGATATATTCTATATTGGAAATACATTCTAAATTGTCCACAACAATATGTATAGAAACAAAGAAAGAGAAATAAGGAAATAAAAAAATTGATTTCCATTGTGATCCATATAAAAACGAAGAAGAAGTAAGGAAATAAAGAAATAAGAAAATGGAAAGTGGAGTCTTCTCAATTGAAGAGGAGAAATATGGAAACAAAGAAATAAGGAAACGGATAAATATATCGCTAAATTTTAGAATTTGTTCAATTTTAATTGTAACGTATCGTGTGGCAGCACATGTGATGAGTATGTTTTTAACTAAATTTAGACTTCTATATATAAAACAGATGCATTTAATAAAATAAAAAAGACAAATTATGTAATTGGAGGGCTGAGATCAAATCCGAAGTTTAATCTTTCAATCGTAGCCGTTGACGGATCGGACACCCAACGTGCTTAATAATAGAATGGAGAAATGGAGATGTATACACCTTCTAATTTTAATGAATATATGGGATATATACTAGACAAATATTGTGTGTTTGACAATACAAAGTTCACAGGATAATTGTGTCTTAGTTTGAAGGATAATTGAATACTATCATATATATATATGCACTCGTGGATCCAAAGAAAAATAGGGTTAGGCAAGTGTCTGTCTTTGAATTCGATTTTTTTTAGATCCAATGGTATGTTATACTTGCATATATTTTTGAATAGATATAATATCTACCCTGAATTTAATTCACGATCTAGTAGAAGAAAATTGTGTGAAAAAGAAAGTCAGTTTAGACTGATTTGCGTAAAAGAAAGAAAAAAAAAAGATGCAGTACAATTCACCACTTAGAAGAAGAATCGTTGATTGTTAGGAGAAAAAAGAGGTCGGCTACAAATTATATAAACAAGTACCGTGTCGTGACTAGTCACACCGTGACATAGATCACGTGTCGTGCCATACTGTGATCAAATTTGAAAGAATGGTCATGGTAGCTAAGTGAATGGTCACAACACATTAATCACACTGTGACTACACGGGACGTGTCCAAATGTGATCGGTCAGTTTAACTATTTTTTTTTATAATTGAGGTTAATTTATTTAAAATTCACCATTCGATCAAGATTTAACGGTCCTAATTACACGTGATTCATGTGATCATGTGTCGTACCATGACCAAATCTTTTGTATGATGCGTCTTGTCGTGTCAAAATTTTAAAAGATGATCACAATGCATAACAAGTAACCGACACACGTGTTGTAACATAACTGTGTCGTGTCTTGACGTATTCGGTCTTCCGTAACTCTTAAATCCCCATTTACTAATCCACTCTAACGTACGGTTAAGGTTTTGTACCTATCCAGTAAAATTATGGATCCACTCCTCCATATAAGTCTGAATATTTCGTCGGGCACTGGTGCTTACGCTGTATATACAGTGGACTTGAAAGTTTTTTTTTTTTATATAAAACTCTTATTATAGAGGCTATCAGGTAGTGGAATTGATTCTTGGAATCTTGGGTAACAAACAGAAGACGGAAGACTGAAGACAGACTAACTCTTCTGCACCGATTACTACATGTCAGGCGCCACTGACGATTTTGAACAGCGGAACAAAATAAAAACAAGGCAGATATTTTGTTTGGTCATCCTCTTGTCAGTTGGACAAGGACTCTGGAGTCTGGAGTCGGTTGAATTCGGATCCTCTGAGATATCTCATATTTTGCGTGACTTTTTGGAAAATCTCAACCGTTGCAATACGTTCTGCGCGAATCTCAAAGCTCAAATAATACGGGCACCTACGTCACCGCCGAATAGGCACCGGACACGTCGGTCACGCAAAATATGAGATATCTCAGAGGATACGCACTCGAGTCGGTTCTGGTTAACAGATTTGGTGTGGTCTTATGTGGCTTTGGTAACGTAGCTTTACATGACAATATTGACGCAGAACACTATGCAATCATAACCAGTGTTCTAAATAGCACGTTATACCGTTTTTGGATCCTAAACGCTAAGCTATGACATCAAAATGCGCTATTTGAGCTACGTCCGGATTTTATCATAATATAATATAATAATATAATATAATATAATATAATCTTTGAAATTCTGGACGGATTACTTAACCCGTCCGGATTTTCTTCTTCTTCTTCTTTTTTTTTTATCCTGGACCGGGACGGGCTTACTTAACCTGTACGACAATTTTTTTTTTTTTTTTTGACCCGGGACGGGTTGTGTAGTACCGTCCGGGTTTTTTTTTTTTCTTTTTTTGCGCGAATGAATTTGATTAAGTTAAGTAATTAAGGAGGGAACCGGGACGGGTTAATTAGACCCATCCGGTGGGACGGGTTGACACAATCCATCCTATCTATTTTTCGAAAATAATCAACAGTGCTCTCGAATTTCGATATTTTTTTTATTTTATTTCTATTAATAAAAAATTCGGTGTGTTGTCCTGTTAAAAAACTTTAGATAGAAGGAAAGAGGCACGTAGTTTCATCAGCGTTTAGCGAGAGACGGAGAGAGCCAGAGAGAGAGAGAGCGATAGAAGGAAAGAGGTCGCGATGGGCTCATGAGCCAGCTCGAATTCAGTTCTGTTTAAGTTATAAATTTTGAGTCAAGTCTAGTTTGAGCTTTTTTTAGTTTCGAGTCCGATTCGTTATGAAATATTGAGCCACTCAGCTCATTGATTCGTGAGACTCAGCCCATTGATTCGTTAGCGAGCTCGACTAATTAGCAGCCCTACTGAAAATAAATCTAGAAAAATAAGTAAAAATATGAGAGGGCTCGTGAGCTCGCGAGCCGAGTTAGAACCGAATCATTTTACTTCTCTCATTGAGCCGAACCAAGTTTAAGCCGAACCTTAATCATTAGCAGCCCTACAATCATAGGCAATGAAAAAAAGATGCATTTTCATCTTTCTATATTCTAATCTTTTGATATTCTTTCTATTTTAAAGAGAACTCCATATATTAACCAACCATAGAGCCTTTCTAACAAATCAACCAGCCACAGAGCGTATGCAAATGCGGGTATAATGAAATAAACATTAATTTCTATTGCCTTCTAGTTTCAACTATCAAGCATACTTGGGGGCAATTACCGGCCTGTAAAAATTGGATTCTTATCTTTTAATATTCTTTATAAAACTTATACCCCAGCATACCAATGCTACCAAAAACATATAAACTCACAAGGAAACATGAGCTAAAACGGAAAAGAAAACGAAGCTATAAAAGGAGGGCAATAATCAGCAAAATGGCATGCAATTTAGTTAAATCTAAAACATGTTGCAAACTAAAACTTGAAGAAGGAAAGGAGAACTGTAGAGTTCCTGAGTAAACATTTCCACCAGGTGTTGTATTTTGACTTGGTGGTACAGTATTCTTGCATGCTCCCATTGGTGCTCCAGCCTACAAAGCAGCATATAATCAGGTAATGAACTTACAATTATATTAACCCAACAACTTGCCTTTGAACATTTATTTGAGCACATATGGTTATAAGCAAGCTCACGGCCACATATCACTTGATTGTTTAAAAATAAGTGTTGCGACATAACTTTTATGTCAAATGAGGCCAACGAGCCATTCCAAAGGTGAGCCATTTTAGTTCACTAAAGATTATAATACATACCAATACCATAACAAATATATTATAATACATTTCTTAAAAGTTAATTCAACAAAAAAGAAAGGTTCAAATGCTCATTTTTTGTGCCTCCACAATTTATCTAATCTAATTCAATACTTTAATTCTAAAACATAATTATTCAAGTAAACCATTAAATATGATCTATATCAATTATTCCACATTCACATAAGAGAACAATTTTTTTTCTGGTAGGCATAAAGACTTTGTGAACATCTACTGATGTGGATAATTTTCTATGGGCCATCGGGTGAGGGTAATCAAGCTAAATGGTGGGTTAAACTGAGGATTAGTGTGCAACTGACAGTTAACTGAGGGAAATTTTGGTTATAATGAACTTAATTGCATATTGAGCATTTTATTCCAATAAATCTCAAATGATTGCAAAATCCTAGATGCTGGTTCCGCACTCCATCAGTAAGTACCAGCCGATGTTTCAGCTTACAAGTCAAAAATTGGCCTGATACATTGATGCAAAATGACAAAACCGAGTTTGGCTAGTATAACATCAGTGTCATTTCAACCTATATAACACCAACTCTAAAACCTATCAAATCAACTTCAAACGGTGAATCCAAACCGTTCAAACCAATCTACTTCATTAGTTGTGCGTTTACATGCAAAATTTATAACTTTTCGAATTTATTTAGTATTAAGTCAAGCGGTTAAATGTGTGAGTTTTTAAGTTAATTTTAATACATTAATTTTTCAATATTTTTACCGCTTGATTTGATACTAAAATAACTCAAAAATATAAAACATTTGTATGTAAACGCGTCACTCATAATGTAAATCGGTTTGAACGGTTTGGATTAGTCGTTCGAAGTCGATTTGATAGGTTTTAGAGTTGGTGTTATATAGGCTGAAATGGCATTGATGTTATACTAGCCAAACTCGACAAAACCTCATCTGCTTGACATTTACAGCATCAACCAAATTGTAGATACAAACACCCCAGAAATATAAAATATGAATATTAAATTATATAAAAAAGCAACAAAGCACCTGACAGGCAGCAAGGGTGCTACAACCACAGAGCGCGAGGCCATTTATTCTGTCTTGAATGTCAAAAACACCCCCACCATCACTCCTCTGTAAAAATAGGAAATTATCATAATCTAGAAGTCGGCTGAAATTTTTATTTTGATGTGTAAATCCTTCCAAAATGACACAGAAAATTGCTCTGTTCAAATATGAAAACATAAGTTTTATGTCCCTTGATGTCTCAGGCACTTCGATTTTTGAAACTGAACCTCTGTTACAAAATTATCCCATCTTAAACCATTTATTAACATAACTGCATTAACAAACAAAATAAAAAGAAGGGTATGCCAGATAAAAAATACACAAAATACAAAAAATAGGAACAATTTTGTTTCTACCCGACAAAAGCAGATAAATCGCATATACGCTCTTCGAAACGAATTATACATGACTGCCCCACATTAAAAATGTCAATATTACACATAAAGGACCCCTCCTAAACTTCTCCCTTGTGTCAAGAGATTCTAAGGGTAGTATGAAGCAGAAAGGATGATGTTTATGCTTTGCAGATTAAATCTGAAATTTGTTTATTTTATAGGGTCCTAAGCAAGTAATTCAGATTCTGCAGGGATATACATGACAATATGATATTGTAAAGGTATGCGTGAAATTGCTTCCATATAACTATTACCATGTAGAAATTGACAGCAATGAAGTTGGGCATTCTATTGCCAGCTGCATTGTAACATGCTTCAACCATCTGAGCAAGGGCTCCCGAGTTCTCCTTGCAAGCCTCACTTTCAACTGGAATTGAAGGGAAGTGGTTTTGAAGGAAAAGAGATGCATATCCTGAATTTAAAGGATGCGACTCCTTTCTGTTTGGGCATGAACCTGGCACCATTCCTGGATCTCCAGCTGAATTGTAGCACAGAATTTTAACTTTGAAAACTCCAAATAGAATTAAATTTAAACTGGGTGTAGAGAACAATATTCTTTTCTCATTTTCAGGGTTAATTATTTACATAACTGCAGGCATCAAATGTGTTTTACTACCTTAAATAATTATTACAGCACATATGGTATTACAAGTATAGTACAGCTAACAATACCTTACAAGTGGGTATCATACTAGGACTATGGTAATTTTACAGAACACTTTTACACCAACAATTATCATGACTGTTGGAGGCCAGTACCCAGTACTGCAACCTTTGACAGGTAAAAACACACACCTAGACACTCTCACACACTCAGAAAGAGAGGTAGACAGGTAGGGAAGGAATGGAAGACTTACATTCATTCTCCAACAAGTACCGCCACTGGTATGCAATCCCCTCACTCGCCTCTTTTGAGGAGTCAGAAGTAAAAACAATTAGCCGGTGGTTCTTTGTCAACATCTCAGTAACAGTTGGCCAGTCTTTGCCATTGGCTGGCATGTCAGAGACAGGATACAAATATTTGACTAAATCAGCATTGGTGAAAAGCTTACTCAGACCCATTTGTGTGTGAACATAGTCCTCTATGAATATTGTTACAATTTCTGTTGGGTTTTCGGTCAGGAATGTTTCCACTTCCTTTAGAGTGTTTATCGCCGGTTCCTGAATTAGGTAAGCTAAAATCCTTTAAAACATTACCTCTGGTCACTATTGGAAAAATTTATTTGTAAATATGATCAAGTATAATGGAGGAAGAAACTTCACAAAACCTAATTCAACCCCATGGAAAACTCATTTATAAGCAACAATAAATACACATAGATGAAGATAGATGAACAAATGAGACTATTGATATAGCCCTTGTGTTTTTATCAGTTTGTTAGGTTTCATCCTTTGAGAACATCAAAGGGCCACACCATAAAGGAGGAAGTTGATACTGATCAAGCGATCACCACCTATGGAAGGCTTAAACAGTATATCCAGCATCCATTACAATTAACAAACAATTCCACGTAGTGCAGACAGAAAATTAAGGAAAATTATAGAATTTGACCCAGTAGAAGAAAGAAAGCAAGAATAAATTATCTCTGATATTAGTATAACTTTCTCAAGACATAAAAAATTGAACTTACAAAAGCTGTGAAATTATAGCATTGCCCCTGAAACGAGTGGCAGAGCCAGATGTCACCATCCAATTCATACATATCCAGCATTAATCCCCGGACTCCATTCTACAGTGAAAGGCTAATATTAGAAAAGATGCATGAAAACACACTTATTCCAGCAACTTCGAGTACCTCTGGAGACAAAAAGTATTTAAGCGCTCCTTCATACCAGTATCCACTGGATACCTATAGTCCTGTACTGGACTGCTGTTATAGGAACAAGATGGTATTTGGTAATCAAAAGGGGGGCTTGAGTTGAAAAGGCACATTAATACAGCACTATAGCAGTCATTCAATAGTGGAAGTTAAACTATAGAAACAAGTACATAACTTATCTTGTCAGCATCTGGTGCTAGCACAGTTGCATGAACTAAATTGCTGTTTGTTCAGTACAAACCAAACATATGACTATAAAAAATTCACAAGGTGTAGACATGTTAAACTTCTAAGTTACCCTCAATTGATTAGTGACGGTATCTTCTTGGTTGTAGAAGGTGACCCGTTGGACTCCTGTGTTAGATGGCTCATTAACATTGGAGAAAGAGTTATGAGTCGCAAGCCACGTGTACCTATTGAAAGGCAAGCCCTTGACCTGTAGCAATAACCAAAGATTTGACAATTGCAAAGAAAATATATCAAAGAGGGAAGGAATTTAATTACACATCACCTCGCATTAGCTATACAGTTCCATATATCTAAAAGTTATCTCCAAGAACAGCCTTTTCTGCTCTGGTCATTAGTCCAATTGCAAGTCATTTAGGATTTTTTTTACAAGAAGTCAGTTTAATAGTTGGCTAAAATGACATTAATTCTATGGGAACCAAAATATTCATACTCCAATCATATCTCTGCTCACTCTCAGATTAGCAATTTTGCCTACAAAGATAAAAACTCAGTTTTCCAATTGAAGAAAAATTGAAGATTCATTAACCTGAAATAACCTGAAACTGACAAAAATTCATGCACGGTCAGGTCAGTAGTAATACTGACGTGTTCAGATTATTGCCGGAAAGAATTATAAAGGCTTCACCAATTGAAGAAATTTTCACATCCAAGTTGTAAGTCAGTCAGAATTAAGGCAAATAAATGAAAACAAAATAAAATAATATAAAACACAAATAATTCCGGTTTTGATGCTAAAACAGGATCCAGAACTGAAATCTTGCCATTCACCACCCCAATTTAACACTAAAAGGTTGTAATTCCGAAAAAGAAAAGAGAAACTACTCACAATGGAGGCAGGTTCTATGGCCTGAGCACGGCTACACGATGTCTGTTTTTTACCAGCCGCGGGGCAATTGCCACAGTAAAGCCCTGCCGCGCAATCATCGCTTGAAGAGCACGCGTCAGAGAGCTGCGAGCGGGATCCAGTCGTCAGTGTGGCATTGGATCATAGAGAGTGACAAAGATCGAAGAGGAAAAGAGTGTTTACCTGGCAAGTATGAAGGGAGCAGGAGGAGAAGGAAGTGGGGAGAAGGAACGAGACGGAGAGGTAGAGAGCTAGTAGAGAAAATGCACTGGAGAACGCCATTACCTTTTTTTAGTTGGGTTTCTAGTGCTGTTATGTTCTCAGCGCACACTCTCCAGTCTCCCCCCTCCCGCCCTCCGAGCGTCCGACACAGTGAGGAGAGGGATGAAGGTACTGGAATAGCTTTTGCTTTGCTATGATTAATTGGTTTGAGCTTTTCACCTTTTATTTTAGCTCCGAGGGAAAAAAAAAGAGAGAAAAAGACAAAGAGCAGGTAAACGAGAAACAATCAGGATCTTTTGTGTCTCTCTTCGGTGTATAACTGTATATACCGAGTAGGGATGAGCAAACTGAGACTCCCGTTATATAGTCAGAATAATAAAATTTACGAATTAGTAGCTCATAATAATAAAATTCACGAATTATTTACAAATTATTTGAATTTTAATAATAAAAATATATCAATAATTAATTTAAAAATTCACGAAGTAATCATTGATTATGTAAATCAATTCACGAAAAATATATAAACTGTCTTTTCTTCAATAATATGTTTTGTATTTTCTTTATGTGAATGACTACTAGATAGAAAAATAAAAATAAACTTATCTTTTATGTGAATGTGTAAGAGAGAAATATAATAGTGTCCGTTTATCTTATCTAAATACTTTTCATGTAAAATCAAGTTGGCTCACTTACTCAATTTTGGCTCACTTACTCAATTTTTTTTTACTTTCTCATTTCGATATAATTTTTTCTCATTTCGATGTATTCTAAATGAATTTAGGAGCTTAAATTATTTTCTGAGGGTTGAATTTTGAAGCTTAAATCCAATGTATCTTATTTTTCTGTTATGACTTTCAAAGTTCCTAACAAATATACATACAAAGTAAATAAAAAATTGAATCATATTCATATTACATCTCTGTATTATACTATTATTCATCTTCAAAAACTTTTACCAAATAAATAAATTAAATAGGTTTTCACAAAAAACAAAAAATTATCTTACAATGCACTGCTTCAAATTTACAATACATGATTTACATTCATACTACGTTCTATATTCACAATTTTGAGTATACTTTCCTAAAGTTCTCAATACTTTTGTATATTATTTGCATCGTGTTATAAGGGAATTATTTTCAAATTATATTTGAATTACGAATTCTATACCTAGTGAATTATTTTTTTAGTTCTAAACTTGTCATTATGATTATAAGGGACGTGCATGCCATGTTGTATTATTTCATATTCGATATAAGACAATCAATTTGAACATAGAGTTAAATAATAAAAAATTTCCCTCAAATGTCTCTAGATTGTCTCTAGATTCAACATATACTTTGGCAAGTAAAATAAAATAAAAGTAAAGATTATTAGAAATTCTATTTTAAGTGTATGATAGTATGGAAAAATAAAATATAAATTTTAATAAGCACTATTGATTTAAAAATGAGGAATTATGGCAGTAAAAGATAGAATTGTATTTGAAAAATCAAAAGACTTTCATTTGTTATGTTGGGTGAAGTAACAAAAATAAAACATGCTAAAGATATTTAATATTTTAAATCGAAACACCTACCATATTTTTGTTACCTAAAACAAAAAAATTATTTAAAAATATCTTAACGAATCTCCTATTTAATAGAGTACTTTTAGATATTAAATCAGTGTTTTTACTTCTACAAACTAAAAAAAATGTAATAGTAAATATCAGTGTTTGTGTTTATATATTATTGATAAAGAAATTACATAGCAAAAAACTTAATATTTCTCCTATGATATTTTTAGTCCATAATCCATAGGACTCAGGGGTCAAATTTTAAATTTAATAAAAATCCATTCCGATTAAATACGGGCTATACAGATTTATGTACAACAGTAGCCTCACGGAATCCGAACTATGCATGACGTCAGCACGATTGCACGAACGTGACCGGTCGTCAACTCGTCATTTTGAAAGACTTCGTTTATTGGGAAATTTCCTGCGTTACGAAAACTTTTAAAATAACCAGTGTTGTAAATGAATCTGGTTAATATAATATCAGTGTCATTTTAGTCTATATAACATCAACTCTAAAATTTATCAAATCGATTTTGAACGATTAATTCAAACTATTCAAACCGATTTATATTATGAGTGATGCGTTTACATACAATTTTTTTATATTTTCGAGTTATTTTAGCATCAAATCAAGCGGTAAAAATATTGAAAAATAAATGTATTAAAATTAACTTAAAACTCACACATTTGACCGCTTGACTTAATACTAAATAAATTCGAAAAGTTATAAATTTTGCATGTAAATGCACAACTAATGAAGTAGATCGATTTGAACGGTTTGGATTCACCGTTTGAAGTCGATTTGATAAGTTTTAGAGTTGGTGTTATATAGGTTGAAATGACACTGATATTATACTAGTCAAACTCGTTCTAAATAGCTAGATGTAGTTTGGGTATAATTTTTTTGGATCCTAAAAGCTATGGTGCTATGGACAATATATTGCTAGCTACTCAATGCAATCGCTTATTTTTTTTTAACCGTCCCACTATATTGCTATAATCGTTATTTAAATAATTGAAAGTAACTAATATTTTTATGAAAATATTATAATATTCAATATTCTTAGTTTCTCACTAAGATTTAACATTTTATTCAATATTCTCTTTTATTTATTTAATATTTTACTTGATTGTTTTATTTAATATTTTAAATAAAAAAAATATCTGACAGGTGACTTGAATCTAATTCTACCTTATGATTTGAAGGACCTGAGCGGGTGTACAATGGTCATTTTCATGGGAAATACACAGGTTTCAACCCTTATGCTTGGAGTAGAGATCAATTCAAGTGATGAAGAAGGATACTCAAATAGTACAGAAGTTAGGAACAGCAACTTATCACTAGCCGTCGCCTAATTTTTAGGGTCTTTTTATGCTAAAAGTTCTATTTTGTGGTGTTATATACTTGTTTGTTAGGTTTTTATGGTTTATGATTGTTTTGATGAACTGTTTTGAGATTTCTTAGCTTGCAAGGGCTATTATGCTTATGTTGATCCATTGGAGATATGATGGCTTTTTAGGGGCTGTTTTGCTTAATTCCTTAGTTTTATGAGTGTTATCCAAGTTGTAACAGGGTTCTCTATGTTCTGATATTTTGGCATACTTTGTTTGTTATTTTTGCTTATCATTTGTACTTGGTACCACCAGTACCGGTGAACTTTGTAATGGTTTCTTACAATGAAAATCGATGGCATAGTTCACTTCTTTCAAAAAAAAAAAATAGTTAACAATTATACCTTTCATTTTAAACTTCCCTCTCTCTCTCTCTCTTTTAAAGGAATGTCAGAAACATAATACTTCTATAGTCTGATCGAATACAATTGGGGTTTGGGAGAAACTCGGTGTCAGATAGAGAAGGTAAGATGTTGAGTAATTTGATTTTGAGATTGGGAGAAGGTAGTGGAATTTTGGGGTAATATAATATTAATTTACTTGGTAATTAATATGGATAGAACAACTGTACATTGTAATTCCGCAGAACAGAACCGGGCTTGTCTGATTGGGGTAACATAATATTTACTTGGTAATTCCTGTTTCAGCAACATAGACTTCGAAAATTGAGAAAGCAATTAAATTGGCGAGATGATCAAAGAATAAATGATAGTATTCTATGAACGAGCTCTGTACTTAATTGCTTGATTAAAATTAAAAAATTGTTTTTAGTAGTGACCGAAATGAAACAGAACAGTATGCGAGAAAAAAAGTTTAGAATGTAGAAATTAATAGATGACTAGATAAAGACACAGTTTGCAATACAAAAACATACTAGTAATCGTGTCCGTGCACAGCAACGGGAGCAAATTATGTAGTAGAAAACCTAATTTACTAAAAAAAAAATTTCATAAAAATAGAGAAAATAAATATCGCTGAATGTAAATCAAAGATATTATTTCTGAATTGAATATAGAAATAAAAAAATATAACATTCTCTAATAAAAACCATAAACATACAAAGCTAAAACAAAACAAACAACCTAAAAGTACTGAAGTAAGTAATTTCAATACGCTGACAGCCTGACACCAAATTTGGTAGCACCTCACGGCATGTTGAGCCTGTACATAGTAAACAAACTGTTTTAATCAAGGAACTTCAATTTGATTAATATTGATTAATTTAAGACAGAGTATTTTGATATTTTAATTTTAGAAGTACCTAAGTCTCAACTCTTCGTATTCTGGCATCTGGGGATTAAAATGGACAGTGGAAATATCCGTGGCAAGCAAATGATTATCTGTAAAATATTTTTATTTATTTAGTTTAAATTTAGTTTTTAAAATTTCAAATAAACATAAAAGATATAAATTTGTTACATACACGGTGTATCAACAAGTACTTTCACCCGAGTGACGAAAATAATAGACTTTTGTTCAATAGCTTGGAGGACTCCCGGGTTGTTCTCGAAGGGTTTGCCTACCATCAACAATGGAATGACAGTTCCTCTAAACATTAAAAACATTGTAAGCAATTATGTGAACCTTTAATGTTTGATTTGAAATATTCAAATTATAATTAGTAAGTGTTGTTTATTATTATTACTCACGTCGGATGAAATAGATATATCTTAACGGAAGGCACAAGTTCTCGACCTCTCCATTCGACGAAATTCACTTGGT
This sequence comes from Carex rostrata, assembly GCF_964058835.1. NCBI lineage: Eukaryota > Viridiplantae > Streptophyta > Magnoliopsida > Poales > Cyperaceae > Carex > Carex rostrata. Next base: position 6,522,793 of record NC_135931.1, on the reverse strand, counting down.
GAGCATAACTCACTTGACCGAGAACATCTAAAACAAAGTCAATATATGTTGCCAATTATATAGTTTAGTAATGATAGTTAAGATTAAGATTAAGATTAAGATATTTAATTAAATAGGTAGTCACAAGTTAATTACCTGTGAGATATTTGCCGCGTGGTATCGCCTTAATTTGATCTATGGGTTGTGGCGTTGGGTAAATTGCAAAATTTGGATCGACTTGAAGAGTAACAAGAGTGGTTCGCCTTTCATCAATAGCAATCATGAAATCATCATTCGTGAGTTTATAGTGATTTTTTCTGAGAGCAATTGGCTGGGCCAAATTTGGAGTTCTTTATATGGAAATGACCATCAATACTTGAACTTTATGTCTAATTAATTTCAGAATTTTTATGGCTCAGGGACTATGATGAACAGGTGGTTTTGTAACTGACAAATTTCAGGAACCAGCAGTTCTCTATTCTGACAGTCTGATTTGTGATTTTTTCTGAGAGCAATTGGCTGGGCCAAATTTGGAGTTCTTTATATGGAAATGACCATCAATACTTGAACTTTATGCCTAATTAATTTCAGAATTTTTATGGCTCAGGGACTATGATGAACAGGTGGTTTTGTAACTGACAAATTTCAGGCTGGTAGCAATTTTCCTGAACCAGTCCCAATTTCAAAAGATGAACTTCTAAAATCGATTATAAATCACAGAAAATTTCAAATAGAGACATTCCTTTTTCATTATATTCATATGAATGTCCTCTTCATTATTTTCTGGGTCTGTACAACGAAATAATTGATCCATAGTATGGACCAATCTGCGCTATGCATAGTTGTAAGTCAACAAGCTAAAACTATGTTTTTGTACCAGCAAGCATACAAGCTCGTACCAGGAAGGATACAGGTAAACCAGACAAGAGGAGGCTCAACTTCGTTTTATTAAAAAAATTCATGATGGGATAACAATCGTACCTTCACATCGATCAGTGATGACAGGTGCAACAAATTCTTCACACAAATACATTATGTTGATTTCCTCTATATTTGTAAGATTCTTATTTGTTAGTAAGAATAATACTCTAAATTAATAATTCTTGTAAAATAATGTTATGGAATGCTATAAACATATACCTTCAGTAATATTATCAAATTCATTTGTACTGTCATTTTGTTGTATCAGCACCGGTGGTTGGTTCTTGGCTCTGCTGTATACCCTCTTACGGCATGTTTGTACACCTACAAGGAAATCCAACTTAATATAAATTTTGATAAAAGAAATGAACTTACACTTGTTTTAACGATTGAAAAACAAAATATGATTGTACCAGCTCCATCAAAACGCACGCTTAGTGGAGGAGATGTTGCAATTGCACTTTGTATGGGAGAATTGCTACTCTGCCCTGTTTGCTGCTGCTTCTTTGCACGATTTTTCAGTAGAAGAGCTTGTTTCTTTTCCTGACTCGTTTCTTGATATGTTCTATTGAAGTACTTTCTCTTTTGTTTCAATCGTTTCTCTGTGAGACAAAGAATGAATGATGTTAAAAATTGTTTGAAAGGTCAGCATGTGTGCAGTTCAAAACTTCAAATCGTGTAGATTGAGTTATTGCTATCGAAATACCTGATGTTGTCGGTTCCGTTGCATCTGAATTTTTTTGGCCATTGTTAAGTGGTGGTTGATTTTCCTTTCCATGATGATGCTTCTCCATTGCATCTGGCGTGGAAGTGAGAGGAGGCAAGAGGAGGGCGGAGGGCGCGCGTTTTTTTAAAAAAACTAATAGACGGTGGTTTGGTGAAGAGATGGAGCGGTGTGAAATACATAGAATCTTGTTGTAGAATCTTTTAGAGGAGGAGAGACGGAGCACCAGAAATACATAGAGGAGAAGAGACGGAGAAGAGACGGAGCGCCAGAGAAATAATTCCTCTATGTATTCATGATGGGAGAAGAGACGGAGCGCCAGAGCGGAGCGCGCCAGAGACGGACGGAGTGAAGAGATGAGCGCCAGGAATTTTTGTAGGTTTTTAGGGATCTTATGTGGCGCGAACAGTGGGGTCTTAAGTGTTGAAGAGTAAAATTTAGAAAACTCTGCTGTATCTGATCTGAAAATTGAATGGCTGATATTAATTCCGAAAATTTAACTTTTAATCACAACCCTTGCAAGATCTAAACATTAAGCTCCTTAATAAGGTAGGGAGATAACCCATGTAATTTCCGATCCAAACAAAAATATTTTGTGAATTTTATGCGAGAAAGCAAGAAATTCCCTGTGCTTGTGCTACATACAATAAAGAAGATAGAAGAGTTTGAAATCAAGGGCATAATTGTCGACTTAATTTTTAAAATAATTAAATAAAAAACTTAATAGATAAAGAGGACGGTTCAAATATCTTTATTTTTTTATGTCTCCATTGTTAATTTTCTAATAACAAAATTTCTAAAATTTATTTGTCAAAATAAAGCTGTTAGATTACTTTATATTATTTTCTCTGCATATACACAAAAAATTATAACTTTTCAATTCTAGTTTTATATAAATCAATAAGTTGAAATATATGTGTCCTGAATTTGTCCACATCGGTGTATTTTTGCAAGCAGTTGATGCTAATCAAAACAATATGAGAATGTTGTGATCTTTACGTGTGCATAGAGAAAATGATATATTTCATATCTAACAAATTTTATTTTGATATTTAAGTTTTAAATATTATGTTATTGTGTTCTAAAAATAGAAACATGATGGTGACACAAAAAATGAAGATATTTGAAACCTCCTCACTGCACCGGTTTTTCAAATAAAATAAATAATATAAATTTTAATTTTTTTTAAACTCTACATTTGCATTTTGAAACACATACTTCACAATACATACGAAATGTATATGTTCAAATAGCTGAAAATGTCGAATTTTCTTTTTAAGTGTCTAAACATAAGAAATATTGAAAGCCAACACTTTGAAGTGAAATTTTACTTTGTTCCAGACAGAAGGTAAATGCTCCCTATCACCAGCTATACAATTATACAAATGAAAAATATTTCCTGCCTCCTGATTTGCCCCCAAGCAGTATGGTGATGCGCTGGACTTTAATTGTACCTTGTTTATTTTTAGTCCCTGTCCAAATACTCATAATACCCTGCTCGGTTTTGATAGGTACCTTTTATTGGGATTTGGTATAAGTACAACAATTTGATTCACTTCATCATTTATTTACTATTTGAAAATCAAAATCTATGTATAATTTAATTTAAAGATATAAAGTTTATCACTAGATGCGTAGCAGAAACTTTAAACTTTAGTAGTAACCTTCTTCACTCGATACACCTTGTGTCGGATCCACGCAACAACAATCGTAGCCATGTCTCTATTGGTATTCACATGAACATATTGACAAACAACTGCGAATCGGAGTGCTAACGTCAATTGACAGTCCCCTTTTGTCTTCCTACTTTTCTTTTTCGGTTTTTGAAGTGGTGCAAATAGACAGATCAGATTTTTCAATTTTTATCCAAAATCGAAAATATTGTTTCTCTATTATTTTTATGTTTCTTTTTTGTCTCTGTCCAAAAATTGAACAGTTTTAATAGAAAGACGAAACTAGTCATCTGCATGTGTATATATAATACAACACACCATTTGAACGCACCTATTCAGTATCACTTATCCATAAGTGATCAGATCAGAGAAGTATAGCAAAAATTTCGATGCATATTGTGTTCTTCCCAAAATAGCCTAATCCATATTATAATTACACAAATAACTATTAATTATGGCCCATAATAATCTGGCATTTTAATACATTTCTAACACCTTTGGCTACCCATTGGCAATCATACACAAGGCAGAGTCAGACTTTTGAACTCAAGATTAAATACATATAAAGGTCAATCATATATAATTTATTAATGGAGAATGAAAATTAATTTTACAATATCATAATATTTTACTTTAAATAATATAAAAATATATATATAAATATAAAAAATTTGAAAAAATCGAAAAATGAGATCAATAAACTCCGTTCCTTGTTCTTAGCACCACCTCTGATTATACGTGTAACAATGTGTAGTAAGGTCTTGAAGAATGTTCTAATATTTTTCCTTTTTGTCATTTGATTTGTGTCTCTTTCGACCTCTCTCCCACTGTGATGTCCCAAGGCGTTGTCAAAAGCTATACTTCCCCTTCAACTATATATGCAAGTGAACTTGAAATTACTTCATATTGCCCCCTCAAGTACTGCTATTTAGACCAATCTGTTAAGGCAAGACATGTATTTTTATTTTTTTTTGTTTAAAGTTATTGTAGACAATGTCATTTGTTGTAAGAACTCTTATTCTTTTATCAATTGTCATTTGTTGCGACGTCTCTTATTTAAGTTGGTGCTCTCGTGCAATCGAAATTTCTCATTAGTTATTATAATTTTAATTCAAATTGTTCATACATGTTTTCTGGGATCTTGTAGAACGCCCACTGGTGCAGTGGTGCTTACCAAGTTTCAATCCCCTAGCTGAATTGTTCGGCCCAAAATCAACGACACATAATGCTTTCTCTTCATACTTCATGCCTTCATGGGTCATTTTGCACGACTTACCCAACAGCTCTCACTCTCAGTATCTACATAACATAACTTGCGCAAATTAACCAGCACGCATGCCACTTCATCAAATTAGCTTACCCAAACAACAAACCACGATGCATTCAACTTTGTTAGCGTTCTCTAACCTGCTCACCTATGCATGTTGCTTCATACACATTGTGCTCAGTATGCCCATGGTGAGTGTCTGGTAGTTCTATGGTAAGGATACAGGGGAAATTATAAGGGCTTTATATCATCACCCTCATACAAATAGTGGTGTCGTTCATTTTCCACTTGGGCAATGTAGTCATGGTATTAATCAAAATCCAGTTTTATTTCCCATAGCAAAACAGAGAAGGATAAATATATAATGCATAAAAAGTGTGGTATCTGCCCCCAAAGCCAAAAGCATAGCTGTCAGTTGAAAACAAAGTAAAATTAAGCAACTTTTTCTACAGATGTCTTAAAAAAACTAATAGAAGTAGCCGACAAAAATACTGTTTTGTTTGTGACAAATTTCTCAGAATTCAGTAACATTTTCTCCATGAAAATTTCTCATACTATATCCTAGATAACTACAATGCATGTTCATATATCCAGAAAAAATGCATTAATTGCAGAATCACCTTTATACATGGTAGTTATATACTCTCCTTCCAATAACGTACCGATCATCCTTTATGAAATTTTGTACTCTGGCAACCCAAGAAGGAAGCTTCGCCACACAGCTCCATACCATATATAAGAGAAGGAAGCCAAGCCAGGCATAGAGATATGCTACAGAGTTGGCCAACACAGTATAACCAAATAGAGGGAATATTCCCTTGGCAAAAACATAAGGGACACACAGCCCGGTGAGCAGATGAGAAATGATTGAAAATATAGTCTCACCAATGGCAGAAGACCATGTGAAATGCGATAAGCCATGCTCCTCCAATAATACAAGATTTGTGCACAACCTTTGAAATCTTTCAGAATCCTGTATCATTTGATACCCCACCTGCTAGTCAAATATAAGACCAGAAGCTAAATATTCAAGCGGAGATATGAAAATTAGATTAATCAGCAGTACACAATTACACAATCTTTTGAACAAGAGCAAAGTCAATGGGCAAAAGGAAACAGACATAGCCCATTAAAATCCAGAAAAAAAATATATATATTAGAACAATAGCAAACCTAATGTAAATTACCATGGACAACCATATGTTGAGACAAAGTGAACCATTGGCCCAGTTTATGTGCCAGAATAAGATCTGGGTTTCATCGACAGGGACCACAAGAGGTGCAGTAACCAGATCAAGTAAGAAACCTGAAAGTAAGGGAATAACAGAAACCTATAAAAGAAAAACAATCGAGCTAGTCAGTAAAAGTATTTTTTTTTTCTTACAAAATCAAGAAACTGTTAATAGCATATAAACCTTTGATTGAGAGATGAGCTAGTTGAAAACAGATTCATCTTACCCAAATGAAAAACAGAGTCAAGCATTTTAGAGCAGTTGAGCCCATTTTCCGGATCTCTGGTCCAAGAAGAACATCACGATCTTTTATGCAATGTACCACTTTTGTGGCTGTCACTATGCATTTCCACATGATATACAACCCAACACTGATGGTATAGAAATCTGCAAGAAAGAAGCAATAAGATCATTATGATTGGTATGAGAAATTTGCAGCAGAGAGACTAACATTTTTGAAGGACCACAGGTTGTCGGTCCCTTTAGTTAATTTTTTTCGTTTTTCAGTTTATACTAGAAGTACAATAGGTCCATCTACTTCAAATCAGAATCTATTACTGAGAGAAGTTAATAACTGCTAGCCCATTACTGAAATTTACCAAAACCTATAATTTTTAACCTATTTTGAGTGGTGCATTCATTACAATAGTGTTTTAGAAGTATAAAATTAAACTCTCCATTCACTACTATGGTTTATCCAGGAACATTCATGATTAAAATTTGTGAGTTCTCTATCAATTTTAGATAGAAATAAAATGATAAAGTTATTCCAATATCTTGTACCATTGTGCCAGATGACATTAAAGTCCTCAGGATAAGGAATTGCATTGAAAACAGCTCGCCCAATCGAAGCAGGAACGACAAGCATTGTCGTGTTAAGTAGTAGAAGAGTGGTCCATGACAAGACTAGCATTAGCATAATCCGGAGTATAAGGTATCTGAAAAGGATAAAATTTATTATAAATCCTTCTATGTTATTATTATCCATTCAATCCCTGAGTGCCTAGGTCTTAACAGAGCAGTATCATTCATATTTTAGCAGTACCACCAATATTTTCATTTTAATAATAAATCAGAAATCCAAAGTATCCTAGTCAAGTAGAAATTTCAAAAAAGCATTAAGGGACCCAAAAACAGATTACTTGCCAAATGAGCAGCTGAAACACCACTGACTAGTTCAATACCAAAATATGGAGATTTATTGATAATTATTACACAAAAAAGTTATACACATATAGGTACAGAAAGAGCAGGAAAATGTGATAGAAGTACTTACTGGGGTTCTCCTTTGAAAGAAATTGGAGATACTTCGCTGTAATTTACATTTCCACTGGAGTCATTTCCAATTTCTTCAACAATTCCATGATTTTTGGTCACTGAGCAATTGGCTAGGCCAATAGCCCAACCAACCAGTGCAAACCAATGATGTAAGAGGGCTCTGATTGTATCTCCAAAATGGAAATCACAGATATGATGTGCTACAAATGGAATGTACACCAAGAGCAGCGCCACAAATTCATGTATGTTGTGAATGATATTGGGGAAGCTACATAAATTTGAATTGTATGTTAAGTTCTGCAAGAGTATACTAAAGGAGAAAGGCTAATGTATCAAACAATTCTATTAACACAGTGAGGTCTCCATTGAATTCAACAATATTTGTGAAATTATTGTGACTACTTCTGTAGGGTAGATAACATTTTGCAAAATAAAACATGAAAAGAATGAAGCTTACGTCAAGTCCAGAGGAAAGATGGAAGGGGCTAATCGCACAGCAAGTCTGACAGGTAAGAAAATCAGAATCACCACCACCACACTATCAAAACTAATGGACAACAAAAGTCTCAGAGAAAGATTGCTAATGTGCTCTACAGCTAAAGTGTTGATCTGATCTGAATTTGGAATCCTATGCCTGATATCCCAAGAGAGGATTGGAAGACTAGTGTGCAACACCTATCATATAAAGGAAAGTTAATCTGAGAAAAAATTTAGTGACCGTATCTTAGTAATAAATAAGATGTGGAAAAAAATTTATAAAAGAAAGATAGTTCACCTTACCTTTTCAACATGAGAAATGAAGTTTGATATAAGGACCATATAGCACAACCCAAGCACCAAATAATACATATAGCTTCTTAGAGGGTGATAATAGAACAATTCGATTCTGTATTTTATTGAAACCCCCCAAACTTCCACGGTGCATGCATCAAGACAACAGCCAAGAACAAATGAGAAAATGAGAAGCTCAATCACCAGAAAAGTCCCAACCTTGAGGAATGTCATCACAGGTATAATAGCAACCAAGAATTTCCTCAAAAAATATGGAATTTCCCTTCCAACACTCATATCCCCTGTCATCAAAGGCTCAGTTCTAGCCAAGCACTTCCAACAGAAGGACAGAATTGCCGCTACAAGACCCTTTAATTGTCTCCTCCTAAGATAAATGAAACAAAGTCCAAATATGGGAATATATCCCATGACTAGTGCATACAAATTAGGTGTACTTGTAGAGTAGAGAATCATTCTTCCCAAGTAAATAGGGATAGCAACCAGGCCAATAGTCACTGCAGCATTGCCTGCAAAATCCTATTTTAAAAAAAAAATAAAAAGATAAAAAGATATTTTCAATAACATAGCAAATAAAGCCAGGATGCAAACCAAACCTAGCATTTCATAATGGTTGTGTGCCCAATAAGATATTCTTGATTCGCTAATATATATATAGGGGTACGCATCTGCAGTACTTTTAGAAGTCTGAGCAAATTAATAAATTGACAGAACTTGCATGATACGTGAGTGCATACCCGTAAAAGTCGCTTGAAGAAAGGGTACATAGAACCTTCCATACCAAAAAGTTCTGCTAAGGTTTCATGGTGTACCTCAAATGGAAGAACAATTACCACTTCCATTTCACCAACAAAAGCATCTCCATTTCTAGGCCCCTGGTTGGTCGGTTGTCTCTGACTATAATACATTATCAAACTGAGACAAATACAACTAAGCATATTCATTCCCACAAAGCATAGCAAACCAACTAAGCTGTCTACAATTGTGAAACTGTAGTCAAAGAGGAAAGCCCATCCTTCAGCAAGGGTTTTAATCATCAGTGTCATTCGCCAAACCCAACGTGTGGTGAACGGCACTATGATAAACCACACAAAGATCACACAAGCAAGACGAAGGAAGAACAGCAGCAAACTGGGAGCTTTTGTTGCACCCCAGGTCACTATTTCGTAAAATGGAATTCTAACAGGGGTGTGGTCAGCATAGATAGGAGAAAAAGAAAAGGTGTGCCTACACACCTGCAGAATACAGAAGGAGCATTTTTATTATTCACGAGGTCCTCAAATAATTGTGTACAAGTATTTATACTATAGGTTAATGAAAATCAGTTTAATTAATCATGAAATTTGATGAGGGATTAATAATTATCTGTAAGGCATTGGAAACTACTCTGCAACAAAATTAAGCGAACAGGACCGATTGCTTTGGGGCTTGTTCTATGCTAAAACTTAATCTTAGATGATGTGGTAAGTAACTTGTTGTATAACATATTGTTTTGGTTAATTTGTATGCCTAACTTGCAAGGAAATGCCTGAAATTCATTAAAGTAATACACCGAAGTTATAGATTACAATAACCACAGAATGATTAGAGAGAAGAGACTTGAACTAAGTCATCCATTGGAAAAATAGTAATGTTGTAAAGGTTGAAATCAAACATGAAGACCAACACTAAATAGTACTTGCTACAACTTAAGAACAGTTAAAAAATTCAGTTGCAATTAGTAGAGCATCTAGAATATTGCCTCTTACCAAAACTTCCAGCTCCCACTATTTTTCAAGATGTCACATCTTGAAAATATATATCATTCCAGAATCCTATGCTGTTATGCATAATTGAAATTCTAAATTATTATCCCCAATTTTTTTTTCCTTCCTTTCCAAGAACTCAAAGAGATAAAAAATACATTTTCTACACCTGTACTACAAAGTGAAAATCACCTAACTTTAAACTCAGAATTACCGCAGCATTAACCACGAGTTAAAACCTTTAGCAAAGAATAATCACGAAATAGTTATTCAACCTCGCAATGGCTTTTGTTGCCGACACTGAGCCATTGGAGAAGGCACTCCTCGTGCACATACTTGATGCTGCCGCGACAGACACACGGGTATCGAAGCGGGTCGCCTACACTACCCGGTAAGCGACAGATTCGACACACCTCTCCGTCCTCGTCCATGTCATGCATCAACGGAGATGACGAGCTTGGTGATGGCGCGTCGCCGGAGAAGAGAATGTTGCCATCAGCCATGCGACTCTCACTCTAATCCAGAGAGAGAGGCGCCAAGGCTGTTGCTATGGAATTTTCTAGAAGAAGCGACGGATCTCATACACTCGCATTTTGTGGGAGAGTGAAGACAAAATTGCTCACAGTGTCTCAGCGATTAAACGGGATTCTGGTACTGTCAGCGGAGAGCTGGAGTGTATCATGCACTGCGCGCGTTTCTTTGGGGTCAGGCGAAACTAAAGAGTGTCGGATCATCTGAGGCGCGTATAATACGAACTTTTGTGCAGAACTAACTGACAAAGAGACCCGAAATACTTGGCATTCAGAAATCAGAATTCCTCGGAAAAGAAATCCCCTCCCCCAAATATTAGGTGGTAATTACTTGTTATAGACCGAGTTATAGAGGATCAAACGAAATAGACTGAGATTCTTCATTTTTTACCTCGTGTTGGAAACTACGAATTACGATCGAAACGGGACGAGCAGTCTCATTTCTAAATTGCAACTCAGACGGGAAGGAATTCGCATCGTCTGAGATATCTCATATGGTGCGTGACTTTTTGGAAAATCTCAACAGTCCAAGTACGTTCTACACAAATCTTAAAGCTCAAATAATACTTGCCCCCATGCTATCTCCGAATAGAAACCGGACACGTCGGTCACGCAAAATATGAGATATCTCAGAGGATACGCACTCGACGGGAAGCCTGTCTACGTGAAATTATTCAAAAAAAATAAATAAATAATCTAAGATGTAAGGCCCATTATAATTAATGGGCCGAAGATAGAGACGCATTTCACTTCCTGCTCCAGAGCCGGGCCTAAGGACCTGAAGTTGGGATAAATTATAGATAACTATAGGCTAAGTATCAGCTTGAATAGACTGACAAATTTTGAATTGTTAATTTTAGCCGACTTGACCGGATAAGTATTTTGGTTCAAACTTTTTTATTTAACAAATGTCGTATAAAAATCAAGTGGTTGAATTTTTTTTTTATTTTGATTAAAGTATCCCGGTATGCTTCCAATATTTTTTAAAGAGGGTTCAAATGCCTCCATGTTTTTGTGCCTCCATTATGCCTCCATCTTTCTCTATCATTTTCAAAGTTCAAACAGTCGATCCGAACCGCTCAACCTAACCTCCATACTAAAATGTGTTTGGAGACCAAATTTTATATTTTTAGGAATTTTTTTACTATTTTTTTAAATAAGTACAAAAATACTATTTTTAGATGGTTCAGATTTACTGATTTTATACATATCTAAAAAAATAGTAAAAAAATTCCTAAAAATATAAAATTTGGTCTCCAAACAAATTTTAGTATGGAGGTTAGGTTGAGCGGTTCGGATCGACTGTTTGAACTTTAAAAATAATGGAGAGAGATGGAGGCACAAAAACATGGAGGCATTTGAACCCTCCTCTTTTTTAAATGCTATTGTCGAGAATTGACCCTACATCTATCCGTGTAGAGACAAAATTGCTTACGTCACTACTCTTAAGTCTGCAGTTCTCAAGTAGTTGAATTTTTTTTTTAAAAACTGTGCGCACCAAATAATTCATTTTTGGTATCAGAATTGACGGGTGGAACTTGGCCTTTTAATAAAATTTTCAGTAGTTAAAAAATCCCCTCAAGCGGTTTGGCTGATGCTCCGTAGCAATTGCAGGTCCAATTTTAATGAAAGATAATTATACCTGGGATGCGTCCCAAACAATCTTTTAATATTAGACAAAGAACGCTACAGTAAAAAAAATCATACAATTGCGCATTATGTAAACTTTAGTTGCAATACTCAAAACTACATGTCTATCATAATCGATTTAAATGGAAAAGTAAACATAGCAACATAATGCAGTTGGCCTACCGTAAAACTGTATTACATATAACTATTCTGTCTTTATAGAGCTCTCGACATACAAGGGAAACTAATTTTAGTTTCTTTTCTTGGAACCTAATAAGTGAGCACCGTTGTGAATCAAAACTAGAGCAGAAGCATACCATAACAAGTTTATCTGAGCACAGAAGGCATCTTTTCTCATTAACTGCCTCAACTAAATCATCAAGAAAAAAAAATCAAGGAATGTTCTTTGTTTGCCCGTCGTGAAATTTTTTGGCAAATGTTGCAGCTACCAGCAGGGGAAATGCTATAGTTGCGTCACAATGCACCTAGTTTGGAAAATATAACAATAAAAAGAATTGCAAAATTAGCACCGACATTAATTGAAGGTAAAATCAAGCACAAAAACTATAAAAAATTAGGGAAACATCACAAAACAGGCTAATCGTAATTTAATCCTTCTTTGTCACAGCTTGTTTTGCATCTCAGTAACATACCCTTTGTTTGCATTATACATTTAGCTTAGACCAGTCAAGATTCATACCAGCACAGGCATCAAACCCCAGGTAATACATAAACCATTAAATCCTCAATTTCAACTGTTTTCTCAGTCAGGCCAATTTTGTAAGAAAAAACAACATTATACCTTAACAGGTTTGGCAGAGCCTTTGATTTTTCCCCAAGAAACTGCCTCGTCAGGTTGCGCACCCGAATCACTGCCATCAAACTCCTGGGCAGTGTTAATATAAACAGCATAGTCGGCACCATTGCGCATCATATTGGCATTGCATATGTGGTGCTTCGGTAGCCCTCCACCTAAGATTATCACCCCAGTTTTTCTCTGACCAATATGCACCGCCTCCCCATTCATTGACCTAATATCTGCCACATAAAGAGGTGTTGAACAGTGATTTGATGTCCCAAAAAGGTAGAAATTTCATCATCATTATGCAAATTTAAAATTACTATTTTTTCTTATTTTTCTGAAAAGCAAAAATAAGAAAATCTAATTATCGTGTGCAGTTCGATGCATGACCATCCATATGTAACCATCATATGAAACATATTTATCATATTTAGATCACTAATTAATTTATTATGAGGATTTTATATCCATATCTACCTCATTTGTAAAAGAACAGGGCCAGAATAGCTCAAAGTAAGATGGTAAATTTAACGGACGTATAACTTAATACCTTCAACAATATCAATAACTAGACCAGGATTTCGCACTGAATGGCAGTAGATCATGTCTCCTAATGATCCATCCGTCAAAGCAGGGCAGTACACAGGGATGCCATTCTAGTTTAATTGTCAAATTTCAGTGCTTTCATTGCTTTGAAATAAATAAAATAATAGAAAGGCATGGCATTATGTACATCCTTTTAATCTAATAGAGAACCAAAGCTGGCCCTTGAAAAGAAAATAAAAATGTACCAGGAGTGCCTATTAAAGCCCAAAAAATACTATCTCGAGGGCAGACCTGATGTTCTAGGATTTTGGAACATTATTTATGATATTACATATAGGCAGTTGAGAAAAAGCAGCACCTTGTAAGCCCAGTAAAGGTAGGAGGTTTCGTCATTTATTTCTTTGCCAAGGCGTGCAATCACCTTTGACGGCGTCCAGACCAACTTCTACAAACAAATCAAAGCAGATACATTTTCAAATAAGAACAAAGAAATATATAATGTCAAGGAAACTGAATTCCTTAAGCTGCACAGCATTAGCATTATTTTAATGATCACAATCTTCTTGTCACTTGGTTTATGAAAGGTAAATTCAGCAGCAAATGCATTATCAAAGGGTATTGGATCAACAAATTTCCTATGTAGAGTTCAATGCATTATCAAAGGGTATTGGATCAACAAATTTCCTGTGTAGAGTTCATGAGTCCACAAAACCAATACCACACAAGTCGGGTACTTTTGTCCCTTAGGTCAAACATCAGCATGAATTAACCACAAACTCAAAATCCAGACAAGATACTCAAATTTGCAAATTTTAAGCCAAGTTCAAGATCGAGTTAAACAGAGAACAGCTCAAACTATATAGACCTCAACTGCAAATTGAATGGTGAATGAGGTTATAACTTAAGGCTTGAACGCACAACTAATTCAATGTTAATTCAGGGTGCTTGATTACCAACCAGTAATTAGTGAATATGCGGCTTCCAATGATTCTAGATGCAAGACCTGATTCTTTTTTTGCAACAATCCGGTGACGGTACTTGGGTTAAATTGGGAGCACAAAATAGGTTATTAATTTGGAAGTTAATTGCACATAAAAATTGAAACCATATTGATCTTGCTATTGGACAAGTTAATAGAATATAAATTTGGCCAACTTGACAACCAACTGCGATACCTACTACCATACCTGATTGGATTGTTCTATAAGCATGCAATCAAGAAGAGGCATGATCCAATTCTCAAATTTGCAATAGTTATCATTTGGCACCAACAAATTGCCGATGCGGTTCAAGCCCTTGGAACGAAGTTGTGCACCAGGCAGAGAGAATTCTCCTCGGTATGTTGGTGCCAGGCATTTTATCAGATCCTCTTCTATGCCACCAGCGGTCGTCACTATCACATCAACCTGTATCAAGTCATATTCACAGAGAAATATCAAGGATTACAAGTGCATATTTCACAATATAGCAGCACTAGTTTGACCTATGCATTGAAAGCAGGCATGATTTCGGACACTTTGGTTAAAATTATTCATTTCTGCCTGGATCAATACAAAATAAATTCGGAAATTTACATTTTTATATGTATCAACGCCGTTCTTCCTGTATTTTATAAGGACTGGTGGCTGCTGAAATGGTTCTAAGAATGCTTCACGTCCAAAATAAATCTATAGAGAACCTGCTGTTTCTTCATTTTTCAAATTTATCTAAATGGTCTGAAATTTTGGTTCCTGTGCACACTCGCTTTCAAGAAATTTCAAATTCCGCAATTGTTGTTCATTCTCTCGGAGGAGCAGTGAAGGGGAGCTTGAAGATGGGGCACAAACTCCCTTTCCATACTCCCCTTCCTGTATACCCTAACACTTGAGAAATTGAGTCATTCATGAATACCCCAGAAATATTATACACAATTTTAAAAAAGTCTGAAGGGTATGTGTGACACTTCTTTCTTTTCAGGATGCATGACATTTCAACATTATGCTAGGACACATCACACATGAAAGCGCTGTATTCTTTTTGCCAAGCTCCATGGTTAAATAATGAGATAAGATCAAATTTAAACCAAAGAGTTTATCAAAGATGCATTCAAGGGTTAATTCAGGTGCATATAAAGGGTCTAATTTAGGCTTACTTATAATTTTCTATCTGTTGTCACATAAATTTGAAATTAATCATACAATTCAGCCAACCAACTGATACTAAATGGGGATTATAAACATTATCTTTTACCAATGTGTGACACTTAAAATCTAGCAACTTACTTTCATTTAGGTTCTAATGGCACCAAGCAGCGTGAATCCCTTCATAAAATTGATCTAAAACAAAATTGGAATCTAGGTGAAGTTACTAACCATCTTGTGTTGGGTCAGAAACCTGATCACATCCCGAATCCCAGAAGAAATCAGATTTGAAGTGAACCCCAAAAAAATCTTGCATTTGACAGATTCTCTATAGGATGGATCGAGCTCCGAACAATCAGAATCAGCAGCTGGCTTCTCATGAGACAACCTCCAATCTAGCTTTAAAAGATGTGAGTCGAAATTTAACAATAAAACACAAGGACGACAAAAGTTTCATTACAGAAAATAAGTTGAATTTGTTATGATCTAGGATATTATAACATAGAAATCCTTACATTAGTTAGCACAATGGAGGTCCACAAGAACTAAAACTCAACCGATTTAGTAAATATAAAGTTAAAGCACATAAACATTCTAAAAGTCTCATTTACCGGGAGAAGAAGCAACTATCAAGCTGGGCAAAACTAACACATTTAATATTATTTAAAGAAAGGAAAACCAGTTACCATTTGATTAACTACGGCAATGGCATCACCAAGGTTGGAAGCCTGGAACCCAGTTGATGCCATGGAATTGAGAAGACCTGTAAGATCGAGGCCATGATTGAAATCATACCCGTTGATCTTAACAAAGTGTTGTTCGTCTAGGATTTCGGAGGGTTTAAGCACCACTGCCCTAACAGCATCTAGCTCATCACTGTTCCCGCTTCCAGCCATCATTGTATAAACTTTGTAGGATCACAGACAGGGGCGTAGCCAAGATCTTCATCAAGGGTAGGAAAAAAAATTATTTTTTTTTTCATTTCATTTATCATTAATTGTTTTTATTAAACATTAAAATTGCCAACGCACCCTTTCTTTAAAATGAGGATCCCTTTATTTCAATACAATTTGGTAAAAAGGTCAAATTAAAAAAAAAATTCACACTGTCAACTATCAAGTATCCTTCATCGAACTAAATTAAATATAATGTAGACATGGTACAAGATATTAACAAACAAAAGCCTTACAGGATCAACTATTTTTGACAAATATTACAAGCATTTTAAGCATCTAACTCAAAACAATTTAATCCTTCCATCCATATCAAGTTCAAAATAATAATTTTATAGAAAATGAAAATATGAACATTTTTCCTATACCAGAACAATTTTCTCCATGCTGATATGTGCATCAAGATAATATAGATCAAGTTTTATATCAGTTCGTTATTATATCGCCTTGTTCTACAATGTTCATAATAAAGACTCGTGCTGGTTTTAATTAGTTAATGAGAATAGACAGTGCTCAAGAGGCCCAACAGCATTGCTGTAAAGGTGTAAACCTGGGGATTGGTCTAGCAATCCAACTCTTCCAGTATTGTAAAAACTGGCCAGTTAGCCAAACAACAAATTATAAATTCAAGCCAACTATTGGGAAAATTGTGATTCATGTAACAGATTGCATTCTAAACACTTGTGATTCTTGTTTCGAATGGACTCGATAGGAATTTGAGTGGAATAAGCGAAAATTGTAAAAATATTGTAAAATCCAATATCAATATGATTTTCTCATTATTCGTTACTTTAGTTCATGCGCATATCATGTCCTGTTCTTAATTGTAAAATAAAGCGACATTAGGAAACTAACCAGAAAACCTAGTAGCGTCCAATGGTCCGAGACAGTAGTGAAGAGTCGCTCGGCGCTTCAGACGGAGAGCCGCAGGGGCGGAGAAAGAAGAGACGCACAGCACGGGGAGAAGAGAGGAAGCGAGGTAGCTCCTGGACCGCTGTAGGTTGTAGCCCCGTCCCTGATTCCCGGTACTCTACAGTAAAGGTCGAGATGTAAAGAAGTGAGGTAGCTGGAAGGAAGAATGCGTACAACCTAAGCCTTGATATGCGCCTCGTTGTAATTAACGGTCCTGATCACGCCATTTTTTAGAAGTGGGTCGTTTGGCAGAAGCTTAGCGAATAGTATCACCATATGTACGGTGCAAGTTACCTGACCGTTCTCTTAACATGGCACGAAACTCAAAACATACCTTTTACAGTCTCAATAGACAGGATTGAATTTAATCCATCTAGAATTAATTTGGACCGTTCATTTTGTTAAATTGTACCTCAGGTACGGGAGGCAAGAAGTCCGTGTCCCCTCAGGTACCTGAGATACAATTCAAAAACATGGACGGTCTAGATTAATTCCAACTGAGTCAAACTCAATCCGGAACCAGTTGGAACTGTTACAAGTTACAACTGTAGAAGTATGCTTTGAAATTCGTGCCACATGAAAAAAGGGGTCTAAATTTGTAACTTGCACCTCAGGTATCTGAGGTGATACGGATTCGGGGGTGGGGGGAAATACGGACAGATGAATTTAGATTCAGTGTGATACTAACCTGGTCGGCTAATTAATTGACATCTGAATCGTCGGTTTTAATCTGGCACGAATCTCAAAATAAATCCTCTATATTTCAAAGGGACACCGAATTAATTTTGATCTGCTGAAAATATTCTACTCGATCTGGTACACGAGGGGACACTGACTTATTTCATATCGAAGGATTGCCAAAAAAATTGACAAATTGAATTATGGGCCAGGTTTGGAGAAATTTGATCTTGTTGTGAATTTGTATCCTTCTAGATACCGCAATCAGGCCGATGAGCTCCAATGAGTTCCAGTAGCCGTTCTTTTTTTAGGAGAATGAGGAGAAAAATGACTCCGAATTTTAATCTCAAGAAGTGGAAAGAGATGAATAAAGAGAATTTCTCTGTTTATTACTTCAATATTAATTTATTTAGTTTCGATTTGAAGTATAACTAGAGTTGTTTTTAGAATTTAACCCCGCAAAAATTCTCACAGAAAGATTAATCAATCAAGAAATTGTTTATACAATTATATATTATACTTTCAGTCTAAAAAAAATGAAAGAATAGACGAAATAATGAAATTTATTAAAAATTAGACTTGTTTTACTTGTAAAGACAAAAATCATTTAGAAAATATACTTAACTTGATTAAAAACTTCAAACTAAGCATATTTTTGCATCTACAATATTTAGAGCCACTTTATGTTGAGATTTTTTTTATTAATATATTTTACAGAGGAGGGTTTAAATGCCTCCATTTTTTGTGCCTCCATCATGCCTCCATTTCTAAAAACTTTAATAATTCAAAATAAACCGTTGGATGTGATTTACATTATTTTATCTATGCACATGTAACAAATTGTGACATTTCAATTTGATTTTGGTTGTCATCAAGAGCTTGCAAAAAACATACTAATATGGATAATTTCTAGACGTTGATTTTTCTACTTATTGATTCACATAAAAACAAAATTGAAATGTGATAATTTTTTATGAGCACCTAGATAAAATAACATAGATCACATCTAATGATTTTGTTTTGACTTTTAAGTTTTAAATTTTGAGTTATTAAAGTTTTAAAAAATGAAAACATGATGGAGACACAAAAATGTAGGCATTTGAACCCTCCTCTGTTTTACAATAAAATATGTAAAACTGTTCAATAAATTATAGGCCCGGGCCGGGATGGGTCCAAGGGGCATCTACTGCTGAGTAGAGTGCAAGAAATCTAATCTGGAGTCAACTGTGACAATTTAGCTGAAGGGGTGCTTTAATGCATACCGCAATAGGTGTAATGCAGAGACTGATATGTATAAGCACACAAGTATTTATATAAATTATAAAATATAAAGGACTAAAGTGCTAATTTCTAATTTATGGCCACCCCTAAACAATATTGTGTTCTGCCACTGCAGCCGAGCACTTAGCATAATTTATAACCTTTAGGGTTGCATTCAGGGTAATGCGTGATCCTCTGACTTGGCATGTTTTCTTCCAACTCCTGATGCGGACCACATTCAAAGTTAGAGTTCTAATGCGGTTCGTGACAGAGTTTAACTTCTCTGTTGATGCTTGTTTTGTGCTGATTCTTGCTTCATACCGTTCAATTCTTCAATATATGCAATAGGACTAAAAAGGTGGAGCAATAGTTTTTTCTCAAGAAAATGGGAAATAAAAATGAGATTTTTAAATAAAATTCAAGTCAAAATTATATGATTTTTTTGTGAGAGGAGAGTTAAAATGCATCCTTCATTTTGTGCTCTTAACGTGCACCCTCTCATCATATTTTTATTTTCAAAGTTCAAATAGTTGATTCAAACCTTTCAATGTGTTTTTCATATTAAAATGTGCATGGAGACCAAATTTTACATTTTTTGGAAATTTTTTACTATTTTTTCAGAATTTTTGAAAATCAGCACTTTGCTGAATTTTTTATTATTGTTTAGTTTAATAAAAAATTCTAAAAAAAATAATAAAAAATTCTAAAAAAAAATGTAAAATTTGGTCTCCAAGCATATTTTAATATGAAGAACACGTTGGAAGATTGAAATCGACTATTTGAACTTTAAAAATGAAAATATGAGGGAATGGTGCACGTTAGGAGCACAAAAGAGATGGTGCATTTTAACCCTTCTCTTTTTGTGATCAACTTGCTAAATATGTTTTAATAAGAGAGAATTCAAATGTTTTCATTTAAGATTTTTTACAAATACAACCCATATAAACATTGTTTGCAAACCATATTCTTTTGTTTTTGACGGCACTTCAGGGGAAGATTAAAAATAAAATGAAAGTTTTGACAAGTAAAGATTGTTTACTCGTCAGATACATCAAGCATAAAAACTTTTAATTATCGTCAGATATGTCGACCACAAAGAATATCTGTGCACCATTGCACTGATTGACACATAAACATCGTTTGCTTGTTAGTAGCTTGCAATGAAGTCTGAAACAGAGTATTTCATTTATGCCACTTTTATGTAGTTAAAACTCGGACAGATGAAAATTTAACAGTATTTAGGGCAATACAGAATTTTTTTTAAATGATTTAAAAATTGGGCACGGGCTGGCACTAGAAATCCCACTGCTCCCGCACCACGCCCCGTGATATACGGTGCACTAAAAATTTCGGCAGCAAACACGCGCCGTGATATACGAGTATACGACCAGTGGTCTATGGTCCTACGTTCTCTCCCGAAAAATTTCGTCCTTTCCATTACGGTGCACTAACAACCGGTCCATTTACTTATTACCAAAAATACTGGTCCCACTGCTCCCGCACCACGCCCCAGGCGAAGAACTCGCAGGCTCGCAGCGGTCAAAAGAACGAGTGCGTAATTGCGTATCCTCTGAGATATCTCATATTTTGCGAGACCGACGTGTCCGGTGCCTATTCGGGGGTGACGTAGGGGGCCAGTATTATTTTAGCTTTGAGATTCGCGCATAACGTATTACAACGGTTGAGATTTTCCAAAAAGTCACGCAAAATATGAGATATCTTAGAGGATGCGAATTCAAAAAGAACGGCTTTGTTACTGTGAAAAGACGTGCTGCTCATCCTGCAATGGCCACGCTTCTCCGTTTTATTGGTCGATGCATCAATGAGGTAGACATAACAATGTAACATCTGTATTTCCCTTCTGTGGAGGAGAAGCGTTCTGCTCAAGTCATGCTCACGCTGCACGAGAAAGATAAAAAGGTAAAGAAGGGGCGGTCAGAGAAGGCGCGCGCGCCGACCCCTTTTCCAGTTTTCCTATTTCCTGTTTCGTGCAATTCCCGTTCTACCCCTGCTTGCTTGCCAGTCAAAGCTCAAAAGTCAAAAGCGGAAGAATTCCTGTCTATCTCGAATTTTCTATTATGGTTTTTTTTTCTTCTTCTATAAAACCCGGAAATTAATTTCGGTGAAAAGAATATCAAGTCCATTGTTCTGGTAATGCAAGGACAGCATCCTCAAACTTTTAGTTTGTTATAAATAGGTTTTAAATTCTTTAGTTCTTTTATGGATAATTTCGCGAATTTTTAATTGGTAATGGTTAAACCCTTAACTAGGACTGGACAAAAGAACTCGGACTCGTAACTCGCTCATTTACAACTCAAGTTGGCCAACTCGTTTAATAAATGAGCTGAGTTCGAGTTGGCCCCAACTCGCTCATTTATAACTCGAGTTACATAAAAATAATCAAACTCGAATATCTAGACTGTTATTTGTGCTTTGAGATTCGTGCAAAATATGTTTGAACTTGTGTTGTAATAATATCACTGATTAAACGAGTTGTGAGCCAACTCGAGTTAATAACGAACTGAGTTCGAGTTGGTTTTACAACTTGTTATTATCATTTCAACTCGAGTTGGCTTGCTTATTTATTAAACGAGCCGAGTTCGAGTTGAAGATAACTCGCTCAAACTCAGCTCATTTATAGCCCTATCCCCAACTACAATCTAATATAACTACATTAATTTACAATTTTTAAATGGTCATAACTCATAATACACCTGATAAATTTTTTATTATTCAAATATTTTTATAAATTTATATTATTACTCCGAATCATTTGCTATTTTCATATAGAAATATTTTCATCAACTTTAATTATTTACGAAACTGTATTTTCACACACACGTGCATTATGCATATAATAAAGCATATAAAACGAAAAAAAATATATTTCATATTTCATATAGTATGAATATTTAATTCAAGTGCCTAAATTAAAAAAAAAATATCACCGGCTTTACAAATTGAAAAGTAAAAAATCATTAAAATTTAAATATTATAATATAACATCGTAGAATATTATGATCATTTCGTATTTAAATATGAGCATATGAATAAATTGTTTAGGGATCACTGTCATGAATTGTCTTGTTCAGAAGGAATGGATGGGAGTTTTTTTTTTTTTTAGGAAAGGAGCACCCTCTTATTCTTTCATCCGAGTCGTTCAAAAACGATCACACGGCTTTAATTACTTTTTCTTTTATATCAATATAATCTATTAAAACGAATCAGATATAATTGAAGCTATGTGATCGATTTTGAACGGCTCGAATGGAAGAATAGGAGGATGCTCATTTTCTCAAGAAAATGAGCAGATTTGAATCCCTTATATAGTATCTTTGTACGTAATTTTAGTGTGCGATTTTTAAAATTCATGTCAAGTTCATTAAAATTTAGAACTACAGATGATACAAGTTCTCAAAAACATGAAAATAAATTTACTAGAATTACTGGAACCTATCATTCTGATCCCAACCGTTCAATTTTTTTTTTGTGTGCGAATTTCAATGATTTTTTCATGCACAATAACGTTAAATTGTATGACTTTGCAGAGAAAATTATAACAAAAAAATTATCCGACTGAAATATCTGAATGATGTTTGCAAAGAATTTTATCACAAATATATATCACCGGTACGGTTTATAGTCTATTAGTGTCTAATGATTTATTTTACACATGTAAAAACCTCACTTGTGTTGTTCTAAATTGATGTTTTATTCTCTTGTTTGTTGAGGACGAAACGAAAGAATAAGAAATCCAGTCCTCATTTTGACTATAAAATGGGAAATAGTAACACCGAGTTAAGAGAATGTAATTTTAATTTTAAATTGATCTAAGTTAAATCATTTATTTAGAAGATTAAAGAGACCGTTTATTCATTATTCCCCTTTCTCTCTTCTGTTCAACATTAACCGATATAATTTTATTCCACAACTCAACAGACATAACTTATGCCGATTTAACTTAAATTAAAGGGAAAATTTGTACTGTACCCATGGAAACTTCTAAAATAGCCAATTTTCCCATGAAAACAGAATAATATTCATTATTCCCATAGAAATTTAACATTTTTTCTTTTATCCCCATCTATTCATGAAGTTAGTTTTCATAGACAAATATACCATTTCCTTTTAAATGAAGATATCCATTTAAATTAACAACATGATTGAATTTTAAGTCTACAACAAGCTTCCAAGGAAATTGAAAAAAAATTGCTAGCTATTTCATAAACTGAAAACAACAAGAAAACTGAGAGCACAAATAACTTGGTTAGAAGAAGATTTCAACTAATATATCTATAATAACAAGTTTTAGCACTTTTGCCTACTGCTTCAACCAAATAATAAGTTTAAGGCCCAATTTTCTCCTTATTTACGGTTTATGAAATAGCTAGCAATTTGCTTCAATTTTCTTGGAAGCTTGTTGTAGACTTAAAAATTCAATCATGTTGATAATTTAATTGGATATCTTAAGGGTATATTTGTCTAAAAAAACTAACTTCATGAATAGATGGGAATAAAAGAAATGATATTAAATTTCTATGGGATATTGGATATTATCATGCTTTTATAGAGAAATTGGTTATTTTAAAAAAATTCATGGGTACGCTAGAAAATTTTCCCTAAATTAAATATTTACTCCTCTAGTTTCATTACGCAACCGAAAGTATCTCAAGGTGTGTCAAAATCAAAATTTTTATTAATATCACTGCCAAATAAAAAAAAATCACAAATTATGGGGAATTCGAAAAATATCAGGACATCTAATTCAATATGTCGCTCCATTTTTAGGAGACTGCATATTGAATTGGAGGCCTCCTAAAAATCTAAAAATGCACTGTAATATACTAATATTTAAGTTTTTGAGGGGCTTCAATTCAATTTGCACCCTCCCCTCACAAGAATGAGATTACATATTGAATCAGAGACCATGATATTTTTCGAATTTCTAATTTAAATGGTGTTTTGTCTTTCTTTTTTTTAAAATGGTATTAATAAAAATTTCCGATTGATAGTCGTTATGAGAGTGTATTATATAACTTCGAATTTTGCCTCTCCCCTACTATTTCTTAGAAAACGAGGAACTGTGAAGCACAAGGTTTGGTGATGAAAATTTGTAATGATCTTTTTATTTGTTGTTGAAGAAATGGAATTTGGTCACCAACGGCAACCCTTGGTTCTGTAAACGACACGGGGGCGAGTCTTTAATAAGTAAAATAATTAATACACCGACTTCTTTATGAATATTCACATCCCCTCAGGTTATCGGACTGAGTAGAATTCAATCGGACGATCTAAAATTGTTTTTTTTAACTTGACACGAATCTCAAAGCACAAATAATACTGCCCCCCACATCATCCGGAACACACACCGGCTGAGAGCAAATCTGGACCGTGTGTTTCAATTATGTTGAGTCAGGTACCTGGGAGGATACGGATCCCTTCTTTATTTGGCGCAACTCAAATTTTTAATGCTGTTTTTTATTCACGACCTTATTTCAATTGATTATGTCCAATCTGGTTTCTTTTTCTTCTTTTTTGAAAAAAGCAAAATAATTTAGAATGCTAATTGTCGCCTGCTATTGGAATCGTACCATGTATCCTCTTAAAAAAAGGTTCAATTTCGTTTTTGACAATTATTCTGTGTTGTTAACAACAAATCGTTATGTGTTTGTACATCATTTGTAATTTTTTTAGTAAAGGTTGGAGGTGATGATTTGTATTATTAAAAATTAAAAATATCATAAATGGTTGATATTGTAAAACATATATTTCGACAAATCTGAGATGGACATAATGCATATCCGATTTGTCTTTTTAACAAGCTTGATTATGAGAAATAATAACAAAGTATGCAAGATAATACAACACAATTAGTTTTTCTTTAGATGAAACCTTAGATGAAACCCGTAGGTAAACATAATAGTTATTTTTTCAATAACTCTAAAAAATGTAAAATTTAGTGTACAAGTACATATTTATTGAACAATTCAGATCAACTGTTAAAATTTCAAAACAAAAATATTGATATATAGTACAGACCAATCGGCACCATGCATAGTACTATATCTTCACTCAAAAACTAATAATATCTTTCTAAATAAGAACAATTGGCTAACTGTTTAATAGGCTAAAAAAATGTCAATAACAAGTATATTATTTTAAGAAACAACTCATTTTTTTATTACTGCAATATTTGACGTTCCAAACTTTAGTGTGGGTTATTATTCATCAATGAATATATTTGTCACTTAAATAATTAACAATTCCTTCTTATGATATATATTATTAATAAGTAGAAGTAGAGTGTTCTTCAATTTATCAAGTCTCATTGTGAACTCAACTCTAAAATCTATTGAATTGGCTTCAAATAAAGAATTCAAACCATTGTTGAAATCCATTTACGTTACAAATGATACGTCTACATACAAATTTTTTGAAATTTTGAATTAATTTAGTATAAACTCAAGCGGTCAAATTAGAAGGTTATAAATTAATTTGAATACACTCATTTTTTTTTTACTTTTTCTACCACTTGACTATATACAAAATTAATTCGAAAATTTTAAATTTCCATATGTAGACACATCATTCGTAAGATAAAAAAATTTCAACAGTTTAAATTCATCGACAGATTTTAGAGTTGAGTAATTCACAAAGAAATTTGATAAACTTAAAAATATCCTAGTTCTACTCATTATTAAATGTAATTAGCTAGATAACTAGCTAATGGATAACGGGTGTTAGGGGTGTCAGTGGCACCCTTTTATTTGTTTACCCGCTGCGTACCGTATTTGATAAGGTAGGTACAAATAATATAAATTTTTTCGTAAACTTGTCGATTACCGATACGAGTAAAGATTTTTTTTTTATTATCTAAATGAGTAAGGGTACGTATAAAGCATATCCCGTATCCGTTACCTAATCGGATAATTATAAAAAAATTATATATTAATGATCAATCAATGTTAATTCTTCAACTATTCTTGATAGTTGTGTTGCGCTTAATTAACCATTAAAACACGTAAATAAATTTCATCAAAACCTAATAAAGTTTAGACCTTTAAAACACGTACATATATTTATGAAATTAGTGTGTTTTAATGAATTGCTCAGTAAATAATATTTTTTATTATAATAGCGTTATTTGTTATTTATCCGTTGTTATTTTGTTATTTTGATAACTATAACGGATAAAGGTAGAATACGAATAAAATAATTTATAACAAATAAAGATAAAATGCAAATAAGATTAATTTGTACCGGATATGAAAATATTCCCAACCAATTTACGACATCCTACCGGATGTACTCTAAAAAGATAATTTTTATTGCAGAGCAAATCCTCTACGTACCCTCGAGAAGCATGGATTTGTTTGTCTTGCTCGTTTTGCCTCTTTGAAAGCTACGAAAAGCCAACGCCTATGGCTCTTCAGAGTTCCAAAATACACACGTTTGCCTCTTTTTCGTGCACGCTAAATAAATTGGTGACAAAATATCGTTCGTTTTTTCCCCTGATGCCCTGACGTTGTACCCCAATAATTAATTAATGTTTCATTTCAATTCCATATATAACGTTTTACTTTTTGTGGAAATGGTCATTTTTATAATAATTTAATAATCTGTTAAAATTTTTTGGTGCAACAATAGTAAACTTAATTTGCGCGTAAAAAAATAAGAAAGCTTTTAAGAGTAGAACTATATTTCTCATCAAGTTCTCTCGTAAACTTGATTTCAAAATTTACCGTATTGACTACAATAATAATAAAAAAATATATGAATCCGATATATTTTACGAATAATGTGTTTACATACAAATTGTATGAATTTTTAAATTCATTAGATATAAAATCAAGTGACAAAAAAATATTGAAAAATAAATGTTTTAAAATTAACGTACAAACCTTATTTTTATTTACAGCTTGACATTAAACTAAAAAAACCCAAATACTCGTAAATAATGCATATAAATAAATCACTCATGAAATATATCATCTTCAAATAATTAAAATTCATTATTTCAAACCAATCTAATAGATTTTGATATAAGGTCACCAAAAAATTTAGATCTAAAAAACACCCTAATTCTAATGTAAACTTTAAATGAAACTAAAACAAAAGAAAAGCTTGCTCCACTTTATTGTTTTTTAAGATTACCATCAATTTCCTTCGGTAAAATCTATGGGAAGGAGATCACCTGCCCCCTTAGTCACTGCCGGGTGGGATCGGTCACTGTTAATTTTTAAACTGGGAGGCCCACCAACAGTGACTCTGGAGGCAGGAATTTCCTACCCCAGGGGGGCAGAGGATTCGGTCTCAAATCTATGGCATGGACACAAATGAAAACAACGAATGGTGTTTATTGTATTTATGAACCACGAACTTAGTACAATGACACGATTTTTCAAGTATTTCTATGTAGAAATGCAAGTTCAATTCCAGAGAATAATATTTAAAAGGTGTTAAATGTACCTGTTCCTTTATTAAAAACAAACGTTACTGTATTCAAATAATTACAGATAAAAAAATATCCGACATTAGAAATGAAAGCAGAAAAAAGTTGCAACACCTAATCTTGAATTCCTTTCCTCAGCTTCACGTTGAAATATTTAGCTAATGCCCTTATTTTGTGTATGTTTTTTTTCATGAAAGTTATTCTGTTAGTATCTTGGTATTTTAATAAGATATCGTCAATATCACAATCCGGAACCACCTAATAAGAATTCGTATCCTCTGAGGTATCTCAAACTTCGCGTGACTTTACGGAAAATTTTAACCGTTTAAATAAGTTCTGCATGAATCTCGAAGCACGAATAATACAGGCCCCGTGCGCTATCACCGAATAGGCACCGGACACGTCGGTCACGCAAAAGTTCAGATATCTCAGAGGATACGCTCTCACCTAATAATGGGGACACGTTTGTTTATATTATTCTAATCTCTTCTTTTAAGTACGGCGAGAAAAAAATGCACACAACTATTATAAACAGACATATTTTAATTAAGAAAACTAGAAAAAGAGAGGAGAGAGGGAGAACTAGGGGTGCAAACGGATCGGATAGTGGTAAAACCATATCCGTATCCGTTTTTATTTTCCGAATACGGATCGGATATTAGACGGATACGGATACGGATCGGATATTAACCGGATACGGATACGGATATCCACTTTTTATAATAGTGAATAACATAATATTTTTCATAATTCATATTAAATTATATAATATATATCTACTATTCGGATACGGATAATTAAAATTCAAAACCGTATCCGTATCCACACGGATATTCGGATATTGGATATCCGTATTAAATTTTCGGATACGGTCGGATAATATCCAACCCATTTGCACCTCTAGGGAGAACGATCCAGAAGACCATAAATCTTAAATAATAACCGTTTAAATAAGTTCTTCACGAATCTCAAAGCTCAAACAGACATATCTCGTATTTTGCTTGATTTTTCGGAAAATCGTAACCATTTAAATAAGTTCCTCACGAATCTCAAAAATTAAATAATACTGCGACCGCCCCATCCCCGAATAGACACCGGACACGTCGGTCACGCAAAATACGAGATATCTCACAAGATGCGAATTCGTCGAGCTCGTTGTTTAATTGTTTTCATTTTTCTCTGATTTCTTTGAATTTTTAGTTGAATTTCTACAACAAGAATCTTGCAATTCAATGTGTAAAGGAACAATACCTTAGCGAAACACTTAATAAACGACTCGTCGCACCATCAATTGGATCAACTTAGCCACAGGAATCTTTGATGGTTCTTGTGGACCCCGCCAGTAATTGACTGGGAGGATGGGTCTGAATTCCCTTGATGCGTGCGTGATGACTGCCTGACTGGTGGTGATGTTATAAATGATGAACACGTTGTCTGCCGTAGAAATGTTGGAGACCGAGATCCACTGTATGCTCTACTGTATAGTAAATTGTAGAACCAGTCTTAGTTGTTTATTTTACTCTCAGCACCGGGCGGTAAGCCGATAAAAATTGTTATTATTAAAAGTATTGTTATTATCAACGATAGTATCTGCAAAGATACTGAGAATAAACAAATATTTTTGTTCTTGCGAATAATGACAAATTATGTAGTAGAGAATATAAACGGAACGTATACTTCATGCACTCTTATACAACTATCGCTAACCAATCTATTGAATTTGTTACAAATAAATAAACACTAGGTTAATATTTTCATATTCACCTAATCACCTTAATCAATTGAATGTTTGAAACCAATTCTATTTTTGATGAGAAAATTTTTGTAGCAAATTTTATTTTCAAGTATGCTTTAGATTTTTATTTTCCAAACGGTAAAGTTTTAATTATAGACATATTTTTTCCATTTTTAGACTGGTATGTATGAGCTTCGCCAAATTTGGATATTATTTGGAAGTTGGTCATCCGACTAGGTTCCTCGAATATATGTCTAAGAAAGCTGATAACAGTACCAGCGCTACAGTATCCGTACTGTATCCGCAGGAAGGACCGTTGAAAATTAAATTTGAAAAAATAACTTTTTGTGGTGATCGCAAAAACTCCACAATTCGATTTTTTTTCTCTAAAGTATTAATATCTATGCACGGAAGTATTTATACCTATGTACGGAAGTATTTATACCTATGTATGAAAGTATTTATAGCTATGAGGTGAACAATTATTTATTGTGTGGAGTGCGAAGATAATAGTACCCGCATCACTGTACTCGTGGGGGGACCATCGAAAATTAAATGCAGAAATATAACTTCATGTAGAGACTGCAAATCTCCACAGTTTTAATTTTTTTCTATATTATTAATATCTACATAATATTTTCTTTCAAATGAGATCCATGATGACGTACTTTCAGACTTATCATCGGGCATGTATTTGTATCTCGCTGTACAAGTATTTATACCTGTACTTACAAGTATTTTTTACATATAACACTGAAAATATTAATATCTAAGTATTAAAAATATTTATACTTATATATTAAAATATTTATACGTATGAGGTCAACTATTTTTGTTAGAGGAAGGTTGATGGATGATTGGAGAACTCCAAAAAAGATAATCATAACCAGTCACGCATCAAAGTATTCATATTTTTTAAAGTGTTAATATCTTATCTTCTAAGTATTTATAACTATGAAGGTATACATATCTAAATATTTTTTACATATGACACTGAAAAGTATTTTATAACTACAAAGGTATACATATTTAAGTATTTTTTACATATGACACTAAAAAGTATTAATATTTAAGTACTAAAAATATTTATATCTATGCATTGAAGTATGTATTCTTATGAAGTCAACTATTTTTGTTAGATAATTGTTGACGCAAGAACGAGTGCATGATTGTAAAAGGAAACTATATAATTAGTGGGAACCATAGAGAAATGACACTGTTGGAATTTTAGAATAATAATTAGTTGAGACTATATAATTAGTGAGAACCATAATATATTATTTCTCTAAGTACAGATACCGTAGCATGATTACTGTAGCGCGGATACTGTGTGTTACTGTAGCGCGGATACTAAATTAATTATTCTATATTTAAATATTCGTTTGGACAAATTAACTTTCGTTTGTACCATACGAATGGGAACGTATTAACTTTTTTTGTTGCACAATTTCAATAATAAATGTTAAAAATATTAAATAGACATACTATAATGATAATGAATGCTTAATTTGCTCATAATTTATCTCTATTTTACAAATGATAGTTTCCTGCAGCGGTAGCAAAAAAATACCGAAATTTTTAAAAATACCATTTTATTAAAATTAATAAACCAAAACACCAAATTGGACTGGAATTATTAAATTTCGCATGGCCGCTGCGAGGGGAAGCGGCCAGCTAGAACCGGGCTGCTGCGAGGGGAAGCGGGCACTTATTTGGGCCGCATCTGGGCCCAGCGGGCTGGGCCGCTTTGGGGGCCAGTGGCCACCTTGATTTTGCTTCTTTCTTTTCTTTATTTTTTTGTTGGAAAACAGAATTTTTTTTTTATTAAAATATTAGAAATGTTGAATATATTTCTTTGAAAATAGATGAAATACAATATAATTTGATTTATTAGAAAGACTGCAACAAATAACACGGATCAATATTTTTCAGGCCGGATTTTTCGCGGCTGTAAGAAAAATTAATATATTTCTTTATGTGTTATTGGAAAATAATAAAAATAATTAGATTCTGAGTTATTGATCTCGGTTCAAAAGTCACTTCTAGGTAATCCATAAAATATTGTGACCGTTCTAGTACATTTAATTTATAAAAAGTTGTATCTATTTTGATAATTTTTTTTGAAAAACAATAATTAAATAAATTAAAGATTTTGATTTTTTTCAAAAATAGATACAACTTTTTATAAATTAAATGTACTAAAAGGATCACAATATTTTCTGGATTACCTAGAAGTGACTTTTGAACCGGGATCAATAACTCAGAATCTAAGTATTTTTATTATTTTCCAATAACACATAAAGAAATATATTAATTTTTCTTACAGCCGGAAAAAATCCGGCCTGAAAAATATTGATCCGGATTATTTGTTGCAGTCTTTCTAATAAATCAAATTATATTGTATTTCATCTATTTTCAAAGAAATATATTCAACATTTCTAATATTTTAATACAAAAAAAAATTCTGTTTTCCAAAAAAAAAAAAAAAAAAAAGCAAAATCAAGGTGGCCGCTGGCCCCCAAAGCGGCCCAAATAAGTGCCCGCTTCCCCCCGAAGCGGCCCGGTTCCAAGTGCCCGCTTCCCCAGGAAGCGGCCATGCGAAAAATATAATTTTCAGCCGAAATTGGTGTTTTGGTTTAATAATTTAAAAAAAATGGTATTTTTAAAAATTTCGGAAAAAAATATGCATGCAGCATGATCTACTCCTTTGGTTATAGCGTCAAGTTACCAGGAGGATTTCAGTGCCGTTTTGGTGTGACATGTTTTCTTAATTATTTCTTTGTGCTAAAATTTTAGAACTTAAAATTTAAACGACAAGTATAAATCACCGTATTTAGAAAAAAAAAAAAATCAATAGAAGATTGTTTGCGTAATTTTTTATAATTATTTTAGTTCGTGTTGATCAAGACCAAGATTCTTAAAAAAAAAAAAGATGAATGAATCTACTAATTTAATTGCAAATTTGCAATAGATATAGTTTTTGATATGTTTATCTTTTAGCTTCTAGTTTGACTTGTATAAACTAAATAAAATTAATAAAATTTTATTATACACATCACTCTTAAAAAAACAAAATCAGTAATTTAAATTGATTGTTAGAACTCTTTTGAAATTCGGTGAAAAAGAAAATTGCAACGTATTTGTCCCACTAAATTGCTTGATGGCGCCAGAATCCTCCCTCTCTCTTTTTGGGTTAAAAATTAGATAAAAATGCTGTCATTTTCTGACAATTGCGATGGACACAAGAAAGCTATGCGCGACCTCTTTAATATCCATTGAATTGCCTTGAATGCATAAATTCCAACTATTTGGAATTTGACATAAATAAAGTTCTAAATAGTGCACTATAGCATTTTCAGACCATAAAGTTATGGTGTTATTCGTGCTACAGTGCGCTATTCTGCACTATAGCGGCGCTATTTGATAATAACACTGTTTTTATATATTCAACCCAATTTGTGATCTTATATAGGCTATATAGTGTCTCACAAAATTATTAGTATTATTTTTGCAGAGGCTGCAATACGGTATGGTATCCCGTAATTTTGTTTTTATATATTTAAAATTTCACCGTGTCATTTTATTTATTTATTATGAAAGAAATTTTCGGAACAAAGTGCATGTGCATCCCCGTAACGCAAGAAACTAAAAAATAATTTTTCAAAGATCAAAAAGTCAGTCGAGTTGGCCTGAATTAAGCGGCGAACCGTTTTCGTTGTATCGACCCAACGGTTCAAGCAAAGCCAAACCAGGAGGGCCTTATCGTCATTTCCAGTTTTACCACCCGATTCCCAAAAACGCCTTCAACAAAAAGCCGAATAAACAATTAAATG
Source organism: Carex rostrata (assembly GCF_964058835.1). NCBI lineage: Eukaryota > Viridiplantae > Streptophyta > Magnoliopsida > Poales > Cyperaceae > Carex > Carex rostrata. The sequence continues at coordinate 6,489,735 of NC_135931.1, read as the reverse complement.
AAAACTCCAGAGTATGTACCCTAATGTGCACTCCACTAGCCCTCGATGGCACAAGGAGAAGTACGCGGCTATTCAATTCATTAAATAGTAAAAGTATAATCTATATTTCATACTTGTTTAATAAATTTAAAATATGCGAGTTTACACTTATACATGCATTAATAAAAGTATAACAATCAAGTTGATACATATTATTTGATTATGTATAAGTTGAATTTGTATTGATTCTCAATCAGAAAGAGACAGTCAAGTATGTCTCAAACTAAAAGGCTAACATAATTCTACATGAACATAAATCATAACTCAAGTAAGAAAAAAAATTTAGATAACATTTTTAAATTTTTAAAAAACTTAGATGATATTTTTCAGGCATATACAAAGATTATTAAACATACCAACAAAGTAATGAAAATTAATGAATGAAGAAACATTAGGTACATGTTTTTAACATTCAAACTAGCCTAATATTTGTAACAACCATTGAAAGAACAATTAGGTTACGGTAAAATCCGAATTTTGTTTAAACCTGACATATCCGTGATAATATATGTTAGAGCACAAATTTAAAACCTTTGATTGTTTCATTGAATTATAACCTTACAGTAAAAGTTTTATTTGATTAAAAAATTCACAAAAGAGACTAAAAATAATGACATAAATATTTAACTATTTATTGTATCAAAATTATTATATCTCTGCTGTTCTGTGATTCATTTAAACATCGTGTATGTTAATTGCGAATATTCTCGGGTACGCGTTGCAAGAGAGAAAGAAAAGGAGGGAAAGGTTGGGTGGCAGGATAGGGCGGGAGGTGAGGTGGGAGGTGGTAGACGAAAGCAATCAAGTCGGTGGGTTCGTGGGAGAAGTTTTTTGGGCCCCTCTCCCTCTGCCCTCCCTCTCTCTCTCTTTCCCTTCCTGACTAACTCTCCTTCCTCCCATCTCCATCCTTCCCATCCCATCCCATCCCCATCTCATCCCCTCCTCCACACGGTAATCCATCCCAAAGTTCTAACTCCCACCATAATTATGTATCCCCTCTCTACCAAGCAATAATCATCCCCTCTCATCGCAAAAATCCCTCCACCCTTTGCTATCTTCCCCTTCTAAACTCTCTTATAGTTATTATTGTAATAATTATTATTCCTTCTTGTCGATAATGGCGCAGAGGATGAGAGAAGCGGAAACGGATGTAAAGTTCAGAGGAGTCAGGAAACGGCCGTGGGGCCGATTCGCGGCTGAGATACGCGACCCCGTAAAAAAATCGCGGGTATGGCTTGGTACCTTTGACTCGGCCGAGGGCGCCGCACGGGCGTACGACGCAGCTGCACGTGCACTCCGCGGCCCCAAGGCCAAGACCAACTTCCCGTTTATACCTCCTGAGGTGGTTGCTCGCGTGTCTCCCGTGGCCGCGCCTTCTTTCCCTGTCTACCCCACCACGAGCAATCTCAGCTCGACCGTTGAGTCCTTTAGCGGGCCCCGACGTACGGTGGCCGTTGTCAGACGAGTGGGGCCGCCTCGCCAGGTTAAGGCCGATCAGGACTGCCGGAGCGACTGTGGTTCCAATTCGTCGGTGATTGATGACGTAGAAGGTGACGTGGCGTCCGCTTTTAGGAGACAGCCGTTGCCGTTTGATCTCAATCTGCCCCCGTCGCCTGACGACTGTGGCGAAGATACATCGATGACCGCTTTGTGCCTCTGATCTGTAGTAGGAGCGAGTTGCGAAAGGAAGAGGAAAGACGAAAAACGAAAAACGAAAGACGAAAGAAAGATCTGTTTTTTTTATTCATGTTTTTTTATCTTACCTTTTTTTTCTTCTTCTTCTCAATTATACCTGATATTCTTGCTGGTTGGGGGGTGTACGAGTGTTGATTGCCTAGAAAAGGTTGGTCTTCAATGGAGGATGGGCGGATCTGATTTTTTTTTTAATTGGATCTTAATTTGATCTATACACCCGACAAATTTCTTGTACAAAAAGGAAAAATGTCTAATTTTATGGATGGGATAGAATACAAGCTAGTTATTTAAGCCATTTCGGGAGTGAAATTTCTGAATACTCGATGAAAAATTGTTAAAAGAGGAAATTCGAAATTTGTTGTTTCAATCAAGAATTTTTTTTTCTCGTCTTAATATTTTCCTTTCAATTATGATGGTCATACTGCAATTTGACGATCGGGAGAGAATAATTGCATCAAATTTTATTTAATATAGTTCTAAACTAGTTAAAACTTTTTTATTTGATGGATCAGACAATGCTTCAATTATGTACAAGAAATTTTGTTAGGCAACCTACTTCAATCTGTTCTCACGTATCAATGACTGATCGGATATCTTTCATTTTTTTTTAAAAGCATTTGTTTAATTTTTTGTGTCAAGATTTTTTTTTATATGATAAACAATGTTTTCCCTACATCTATTGGTAACTAAATCGAAGCGAAGTTGTTTTTGCAAACAGGTAATAAATCTGGATAACTCATTGATTGAAACATGTGGCTTACCATCTTTATTAGAAACGTGTTAGAATTTCTTAAGAGCAAGCAATTTTGTTCTTAGCCTCTGTTTTCTAACGCGTCTTATTTAGTTTGATATGATTTGACTGGCACTAATTTCCGCATGTGGAGCCTGATGAAATGATTTATAATAACTTACGGGCATCTCATGATGACGACACGTTGGAACTAATCCGTTCAGTTGTCCTGTAATGAAATAAAAGAACGTGAGCAAAATTTAGTCTAAGAGAATTTTTTTCTTTTCTTTTCAGTAAGAACTACCGTGCGTCATTTTTCCAAGAGAGAAATATTTGAATACTTGTGTTATGGTTGGTAATAAATTTATGAATAGGAATTTTTTTGAGTAAACGTTGGAGGTTAAGTTATTCAACTATTTAATACCCTTGTTATTATAACAAATGATTTCTCTCATCCGAGTTTCGACGCATAAAGACCTTGGACCTTTGCCATTGAACCAAAGACTAGTTCTCATTTATGAATAGAAAATTAGATATTAAGAGATGCATTTTTCATTTTATTCATTCCTTTCTCACTTCCAATTTTCCTCTTCAACCATTTCAATCAGAAAGAAGATGGTTTGATGGACATCGGATTAAATTTGATCCGATGTTCTATCGGTGTTGTTTGATCCGCATTAAGATCGAGCGCACTGCCTCCGATTTTGTCTCCATTATCCTTTCTCCCTCTCAGTTGCATCCATGGCGTTCATGTTTAAAAAGAATAATAATAATAATAATAATAAGATTTTCATTATAAGAAAAGAAATAACAGAACGAGCCTTCTGCTAATGATCAGACTACTCTCCCATTCTTTTAAACCGTTTTAAATCCGGTTCTCGATAAGTTGATCTGGTCTATTTGACAAAGCCCTCACGGCAGCCCATACTGTTCCGGCCCAACGATTCACCAACCATGCATGCTATAATAAGTGCACCCATAACGAAATCTCAAAAAAGGATGAGATGACTATTGTAGTAGCATTGTTGAATGCTTTATTAGTATTGAATTCTAGAACTTTTAAGCGTAAATATTTTGAACTTTAAAACTTGTGATCTTGAAGTATAATAATAACTTTATTAACACTTACAGAGGCTGGATTGATATTTCTTTTGCAATCGTAAATAATTAAAAGAAACTTTTAACAGTGAATGGAATTACATTTTGTTTAGTTTGTTTTTTTCAACCTAGCTAAAGCTGATTTGCACCAATCAAGTTATTTTTTTTTTTTTTGTGATAAAAAGAGATCAAGTTGTCTAACTTGAACTATTTATCAGATATCTTCTAATCAAATTTCGAACCTAAGATGTTCCGCATGAAAGAAAAATGTCCTACCCACTAGCAAATCTGTTTATATGAATATGGCATCAACATAGAAACAATGCCAACTCCAAATTATCTGACAAAACCAGAGCAGAAATTGCTTAATTAAATCAAAAGGTACTTAAAACATATCAAAGATCAGCAGCTTATTCGTTTTAACTTGGCACACTCATTTCGTGATGCGGCCTCTAGCCTCCAAATTGTTACATTGTTAAAATTTACAAATAAGTTCAGTAAATTTTATATAATTTCCTTGCCTCTAGCTTATATTGGAGAGGAAAGGACTGACATATCTAAATGGGAGGCAACGGGTTATAAAATATTGTAAATTTCATGTGTAATTTTTACTATTTTTATAAGAATTTATAGTTTGTTATTCTCATTAATAATGTATTAGTTTTATTAGAAAAATAAATATGTCTTGTTCTAAATATATTTTAGTGAGTATTATTTTTTACTAAATTTCGTCTAGATTTATGATTCCAAGCACAAACATATCTCTGGTTTTCTCGTGAAATTTCTTTTTGTGTCCACTTGCTCTGTTTCTTTGGAGGGAACATGATTTATAATATAGAGGAAATGTATAGATGGAGAAGCGAATCTAACTGTAGATTCAATTGACGAATGGCTAAGATTTCGTGATAGCCGATGCTATTAGAGGATGTGTGAAATATCGTGATTCATTTTTTTTATAAAAGAAAAAAAATGTTATCTGAATGTGTAAAAAATATAACCCGTTTTCCTTTATAGAAATATATTCTCATATAATAATTAGTTGCAGCAAGCAACTTCGCGCAATGTCTAATTGATCCAAACAAAGTGGTATTATTGTTTTTTGATATGAAAATATATTGTTGATTGTTTAAATACCTATGATCCATTTTTAGGTGCATTAATTTATAAGAGTTGAAAAATTCAAGAGTATCTGTTTTTTTCCATATTAACTAAACAAGTCATGATAATTAATTAGAACATAAAGCCTGGCAACATTACCCTTACAGTTGGTTATTGGAAATATTCCTTCTAATTTGGGTCAATTAATTACTGTATATTTTTAGATTAAATGGTCAATTTTTTATATGCTCCCTGCAATAACCAAAATATCAAATGTATTCTTGTAACTGATAAGCCCTAAATATAATTTTTCTGCCGAGCAAATCGTTTTCTAAAATTAATGTGATTATATATAGAGGTTATTCTAATGTTAGGATATCACATAAAAATATGGGATATATGTCAAAGGGTTTTTCAGTGATTTTAAAACAAAAACTTATTAACAGTTTTTTTTTTTTTTTTCCTGAAGTAGCAGAGTTCGCTTCATAACTTTACGCGTTTCAAAATACCTATTTTACAGCCTTAGATAAATCCTTTTTATATTCTTGAATATTGTTAGGCAACTGCCAAACCTTTTAAAATATGTGAAAATAGAATGCAACATAGCTAGCAACTTGGGAAGTATTAGGTCTTTTGCTTTCTCCTCCTATTTTCTCTTCTCTCGCCAAGAAAATTGTTAAAAAAGATTATTGGTGCAGTAATAGCTCTTCTTCTTCGTGATGTCCGTGAGTGCAATATGTTTTTGTAGTCCTCATCTTATTTTCCTAATTTTAACTTTAAATTTTGCTTTTCTCGCAACATTTGGTAATTAGCTTATATTTATGAGCGACTGAAAGGAAAAAATAAAAGAGAAGGAATTGAGGAACATAAATGGAAGAGATATAATTTAGCCTCTTTTAACTTGTATGAAAGAATCGCACAAGAGATGGGAAGATCGCTTATGTATCCTACCGTGCTCTCCCAAGCATGTGAAAGGGGAGGGAAATGGTAAGGGGTACTGGTAAATGTTTATTTTGAACTTTCTCCTGAGTTCAAATTATAAGATGTAAATGCAGATAATTAGAGTAGAACGGGAGTAAACAATTTAATATTTGTCCAAATTTCACAAACCTTTTTGAGGTGTAATTTAAATTTTCTCATCTGTGACCACAATCTCAATTTCCAAAATTTTGTTGCTAATCGAGTTTACATGCAAATTTACTCAATAAAACAAAATTTCCTGACTACAATGCCGAAACACATTGATATATAAGAACTTATAATTAGTTTTCCTTTGCAATGATGTGTTTGTCCGGCAGAAAGTTCCGGAATTCGGAGTCTGGAATGATCCAAATGCAGAGGAAGTTAGATTCACCAGTAACTTTGACATGTTACGTAAAGTTAGACATGATAGATCATCTAAGGATCGTATTCCAATTCAAAAGACAATAGATACAAATTCACACCACAAAGCATCTGCAACAAACTCTGATATTGGTGAAAGAACGAGGAATGTAAAATCTCCGGTTGGATATGATATAGGCGAAATTTGGGAGTCACTCCCAAAAAGTGCGAAGAGTAATCCTGAGAATGTTGTACCGCAAACTAGGCAGAGCAGGAGGCCGCCACCCGCCTCGATTGAAAGAAGAAGGCATGACTTGTCACCTGAAAAACATCAGAAAGTTCTGACAAGTCCAGACGATCCCAAGGGACGTCATGAAAGACCAAGAACTGGTACATCATCTGGTACGCATCATAGTTAGTTTGTTCTGGCCTTTTTTTTTCTCTGATGTTGACATAATAACGGCATCAATTGCACAGGAAGCACCAGTGCTCTTGGGTATTTACCACCAGAAAATCGACATCACCGGCATCCGTCTTCTTCAAGCGATAGCAGTAGACATGACATACTATCTTCAAGAGAGGAGGAACTTATGGCAAAGGTAAAAATAGCAACGTATCATAAACCAGTATCAGGCAAATCATGTAAGATGTCTTTTAAAGACCTTAATTTTAGGACTTCTGCTTCAAGAACAGTCCTGTTGGTACCAGGATTGTGGTACCAGATAAACCAAGTTTTTAAATGAAAATGGTGGACTCAGGTACTGTTTTAAAAAAAAAGGACCTCACTTTATAGCAATGATCAATTATATCATAAATTGCCTGGAAATGGAAACCGTTTCTACTGTAATCCATGCTATGTAAACTACTGAAATTCAACTTTTATTTTTGTGAAGAAATTAGCAAAAGGATCCTGTTTTAATTTTAATAAAAAAACACAGTAATTTCTATTTTTTTTGGGATTAATCCGAGAATAGTTGTACACATAACAGAAAGGTCCTACTGCACCTAAATTTGGAAAATGGAATGTCGACCCAAACTTTACTCAAGAGTACACAAAAGAATTTAGTGCAGTTCGAAAAGAGAAGGAGAAGTGTGTGGTGGAACCGTCAAGTATTCCTACACCACAAATACAATCCTACAACATGGACACCCCTCAACAGAAAAAACACAAGGGAACAAAAGTAAAGGTATGCATTCTTTTTTGGCCGAATGCATAATGAATTAACACTGCGTTTAAATAGCATATTTTCAGAATTAGTTTCTTTGGTTAACCAGATCTTTATGAACTGTGTTATGGATCAGCAACTGTATGTATATATACAAAGTTTGTCAATTGACTGGCTTTCAGAAAAGGTGACCTTTGTTAGTTCTTGTTACTGGTGAAAATTAATACCTATGTTATTGGAATAATTACTATGTACGGAAAAATGACCCAAATATTGAAAGCCATTTTAAAAAAAATATTAAATTATAAGATGGTCTCCTAATCTGAGCCTCTGACATTCTTCTTCCAGTGCCTTGACTGCCTATTTCCTAGAGTAAAGACATATTAACACGGGACATGAAGAGGCCAATCAGAAGTTTCAATTTATATAATTATGTGTTCCTCCTCCAATGTTTGCTTTCATCTAGTGGAGAATATTATGAAAGGTTTTCTTTTACCTTTATTAGTTCTTTGGGAGTGATTCTTTAATCTATATATGTTATTAATTGAAAATGAAAGAGCATCATGCATGCTATAATTTTCTATGGGATTTTTCAATACCCATCTCTGGATATCTATCTTTCATAGAATTGTTATTGCAGAAATGTGTATTTCTTAATCATCTGATGTACACCTTTAATATTGTTGTTCTTCATTGCCTTGCTACTGATTATATATTTGATCTCTAAGTCAAATCTTTGGGTATTTTACATGAAGACTGATGTTACAAGGTGATGATGCGTATACAATGCACGGAAATTAAAAAAGTATAATTCAACTATAAACAAGTGGGTGCTTTTAAAAAACAATGTTACATTTGATTCCACTTCTATACCCATTAATTCTGCCTTTTCCTATAAAATTTCCTTTCTCCGGTACAAATACAAGGAGCCTCATAATCGTATCCCAAATAAATCGCTCAGCGAGTCTCTCAAGTATTTAATGTATAACTTCGATCTTTTAAAGTTTTATTTCTAACATTTTAAAATACTACTTGCAAGCATTTAAACCTCTATCTACAAGCAACTAAATTCTAAATCTGTGTAATTATAACTTCTAACTACTTTTGTATTCAAGCCAAAAAAAGAAAGAATCTTTTCACCCACAGTTTTTTTTTCCTTTAATCATTTTTGTCAATTTTTCCGATAATCTGTAATGAATTTTGCGAATCTAAAAATACAAACATTTTTTACTTGATTTTCTCTTTCAAATAAGATCCATAAATAAATAATTTTGAGTTTTTTTTCAAGTCATTGTTTTTATTTTTTTTGTAAAGTAAAGCCAATGAGCACTATTTAAATGTTTAACACAACTATTTTTAACGATGGTATACAAATGTTTAAATACGTCATACTACATGATCAACATTAGAGGTTTAAAAGATTGAATATAGTAATTTAAATGATGACACCAGAGGTTTAAATAGTTGTATACTGAGGTTTAAAATTTGAAAAATTTAAAGTGCTCATAGGATTTGCTTAAAAAAAACGATTTCAAAATAACTCAAAAATATTTTTTCGTGGATCTCATTTGAAAGAGAAAATTGAGTAAAAAATGCTCGTATTTTTAGATTCATAAAATTCATCACGGATTGTTGAAAAAAATGTATGAGAATGATTAGAGAAAAACTAAAAAAGAGTGGGTAAAAATAATATTTCTTTTTTGACTTGAAGACAAAAGTAGTTAAGAGTTAAAATTACAATTTGAAATTTTATTGCTTGCATATAGAGGTTTAAATGCTTGTGAATAACATTTTAAGATGTTATAAATAAACTTTAAAAGCTTGAATATGGATGCTAAAAATGAAAGTTGAACAAAATTAGAAAACTTTTCATATTAAACTAGTTGGAAGACGCCCTCGAGTATAATGGCTTGAGGGATCAAAACATTTCTGCAAATACAAATAAGATCCTTCTCGTTTGTACTTTTTTTTGTCAACAAAAAAGAAATAACCTTTTTGTTCTCTTCGTAGTTATTTCTTTCATCCACTTTTTACACGGGCAAGGATGGATATGAACGAGTCCGCTGTCAAAATCAGAATTGAGAATTGTTCGTGAAAGAATAGTATAACGTCAGTGGAAGTCCTAATTAATTTCACAATAGTAATTTATCCGAAAAAAACATCAAAATGTTATTTCGAGATTGTTATAGAGTTACAAGAGTAGAACTAGGGTGCTCTTAAGTTCACCAAAGTGTTTGGTGAGCTTAACTTCAAAATCTATCAAATTAGTTTTAAATGACAAATTCGAATAATTAAAACCCGTCTATCTTACGAGTGATGCATCTATATTTGAAAATTTTAAACATTCGAATTAATTTAGTTTAAAGTCAAGCGGTCAAAAAAATTCAAAAAATGAATGCACTAAAATTAATTTATTAACATTCTAATTTTGATCGATTGACTTTATACTAAATTAATTTGAATGTTTAAAATTTTCACATATAGGCGCATCACTCGTAAGGTAGACGGATTCCAACAGTTCGGATTCGTCATTTAAAATTGATTTGATGAATTTTGAAGTTAAGTTCATCAAATATTTTGGTGAGTTTAAGAACACCCTAGTTCTACTCGAGTTACAAAACCAACACTACTATTCTCGGCATTTTTTGTTTGATAACGGGAATAATTAATCCAAGAATAAGATGGACACCATCCTAGGTTTGTCCGCCTGTACTGATTCAGATGATAGGATCAGAACCGTCTGATCTATTCTCGGTTAATTTTACAAACGCCGATATAGTCAATGGTCAACATCTTATTCTCCCGATCCCAACCGAGAGCCAAAAGAGGGAAATAAATCTGCTGTTATTTCATGGTAATAACAGAACCTGTTATTCAGATCCTAGCCGTTGATCTTCGTTAAATCAGCACATCAAAAATTTAATTCGTTGAAATCCGCGCATGAAAAAGTTTAAACAGTTGGGATCGGAATAATAGGTTCCTGTTATACTAAAAAGATAACAGCAGATTTATTTCCCGTTTTTTTTTTATGTACCACCCTAATAAATAAGAATTAAATCAATACCATCCGTTAATTCCGAATTAAGATTCCGCCACGCTCGCACAGTAGATCTGCGAACGGGTCGCTACCCGTTCGCGTAATAGCTAAGCGGACTAACCCGTTCCCGACGACCCGTTCCCGACGACCCGTGCGCGCAACAGATCTGCGGACGGATGACCCGTGCGCGTGATAGATCGGCGGACTGACCCGTTCGCATTATTGATCTGCGCACGTGGCAGATTCTCCCTATATAGAAGATCAGTTCTGCAGAGCATTCTACACCCTCATTTTCACCGAAGCTGCTGCATAGGTAGGTTTTTTTTCCTTTTCATCCTTTTTTTTTTTAAATTTATTTTTTGTAGTTGTTTTAATTTAGTTATTTTTTATTATTAGGTTTATTCAACAAATTATGATTGGAATTGCTTGTTATTTTGATGGTGAAGTATTACAAGGACCAAATGGCGCTTATTATAGCCACCAAGTGCCGAAAATGTTTAATATTCGGCCTGATTTGGATTTTAGAGGTTTAAATAGGGAAGTGTACCAACAACTCGGTATTGACCACCGTAATTATGAACTGATAATTACCGCAAGAATTAATATTGGCCAAGGCAATCAAACCTGGTTCCAACAGCTACCGGTACAAGACGATAGCAGTTGGCAGTTATATGTCCAAATGACAATGAATATGACTTTCAAGTTCCTGGAGTTATATGTTGTAGCCAACCCCAGACAAAACTCTAGACATAACTCCAGACAGAATACTAGGCAATTGTTGCAGTTGACTCAGGGTTTGGGGCTCGAGCAATCTGTAACGGGTCCTAGTCGGGCCCCATGTGTAGCGGGCCCTAGTAGGGTCCAATCTGACAGGGGTGGATCTCAGATTCCATCCTCGTCCTCTAGCCGAGTCCAATCTGAAAGGGAGCGATCTGAAACCCCTGAACGGCTTTATTATGCTGACAATACGGACGATGATCCTGAAGAAATGGAGGCAGAGGCTAATTGGGATGATAATGGGGACGGTGGGGTATCAGATCACAGTGATGAGGATACTGGTATTCCTGTGCTTGGTAGACGGAAGTGGCCTATAGTGGATCGTGGGGAAAGACATCCGTTTGAGCAATTTCATGACACATCAGGGTTTGGAGAGGCCGATAGCTCTTTTTTTGCGACTTGTGAGGTATATTTGTTAAATTATATTTAATTTTAATTTAATTATTAAAATGTTGTTATTAAATTGATGTTGTTTATTTTTTGTTGTTTCTTTTGTACAATAAAAGGGAGAAAGACATGAATTGTCAGAGGGGATGACATATGACAACAAGGATAAGATGAAAGATACAATTAACCACTGGCACATCAAACAAAATAGGGAGATTAAAAATACACACAGCGATACCACTAGGTTGAGGTACAAGTGTGTTAGCGCCCGGTGCAGGTGGGCGTTGGTTGCGAGGGCTACAGGCTTTGGTAATACTTGGGCCATCACGAAGAATGTGGCTAAGCACACATGTCACGCATCGGCATCCAGGTTAGATCATGCACAGTTGACGTCCGCTATGGTCGCCAACTGTATAAAATTGTCATTGGAAAAAAATGCTGATATTTCTATCCGGGCAGTCGCTGACTTATGCGCTGAAAGGTACGAGGGTATTGTTCCAAAGTACAACAAATTATGGCGTGGTAGAGAGTTAGCAATTGCTCGGGCCTTTGGTAGTTGGGAGGGGTCTTACGGGCTGATTGTCCCTTTGTTGGAGGCAATAAAAAGGTCAAATCCGGGAACCCAATATAAAATTGTTTCAAAGCCAACCACTAAGCCAGGGTATCGTTTTTTCATGAGAGCAGCATGGGCATGGGGACCATGTATTGCCGCAGTCGGTCACCTCAGACCCGTCATCAGTATCGATGCTTGTTTCTTGTCTGGCAGATACAAGGGTAAGCTGTTAATTGTAACCGAATATGATGCAGAGAATCAGTTAATCCCGTTAGCATTTGGACTGGTAGAGAACGAGGATTTTGAGAATTGGGGATGGTTCATGAAGTGGGTGCGGGAGTTTGTAATTGGGCGAAATAGATACATGTGTGTGGTATCTGACCGACACAAGGGCATAAAAAAGGTGTTTATTCAAGATGATTTGGGTTGGTGTGAGGAGAAAGGAGAGTGTGCTCACCGCTACTGCTCTCAACATGTGTTTGAGAATTTTGGAAAGCACACTAAGGATAAGGTAGCTTCCACTTTTTTCAAGGTTATGGTTAAAAAGAAGAAGAGAAGAAGATTGCAAGAAGGACTTGATGCAATCGGGAGGCGAAATCCTGCTTGGTTGGCTTATTTGGATACATGTGGCAAATATAATGAAAATGATGAGGAAGAACTGCCTAAACCATGGAAGGTGTATCAAGCTATGGATGATGGATCTCGCTGGGAAATAATGACTAGCAACGGTTCCGAATCGCTCAACCATGTCTTCAAAACTTCTCGCAGGTTTGTATTTTGTAATCCTCCTATTTTTTATTATTGTTTTCTGCACTTAGTTGTAATTTTAATTATTGTTTTATTATTGTTTTCTCATAGATTACCAGTTGCTGCAATCATTGAGGAGACATTCTACAAGTGTGTCAGCTGGTTTGAGCAAAGAAGTGAGACGGCTGTGCAATTGCAAGCAGCGGGTCAGCTTTTTTCCACTCGCGTGCATAAGAAGCTGGATAAGCACATTGAGAAGACTAAAAAAATGTCAACGCTTGCATTCGGCCATAATGAATTTATGGTGACCTCACATGGCGAAAAGATTAATTTTGACATGGAGAATGGCAGATGGGTACACACGTCTAGCGACTGCAGGTACAAGGTAATTCTGAAAAACGATCATGAGGTGGAATGTCAGTGCCAGAAGCCTCAGATGGGCGGAATACCATGTGTTCATGTGATGGCGGTGTGTCGTTTAAGGTAAAATTATGTTTTATTTAATTTGAAACTTCATATTAGGGACGGTACTACTTACTAATGTGTTAACATTATAGGAACTTGAATCCAAATGACTTCGTCAATTATTATTACAACATTCAAACACTCATAGACACATGGAGTGGTCAATTCCATGTGTATGACAATCAATGTGATTGGCCGGTGCACGAAGGAGATCTCTTAGTTCCAGAGCATCGGTTGGTAAAATTGGGTAGGAGACGACACAACCGGATCCAAATGTGGATGGATGTATTGGAAGGACGACGAAAGGGTCACCGAACCAGTAGAGAAACTCTCGAGAGAAATGCGAGAAGAAGAAGGGATGCGAGAGGAAATACGCAATAGGGTAATTTTTATTGTAGTAGAAGTTGTGATTTTATTGTAGTAGAAGTTGTGTATTTCTATTGTAGTAAAAGTTGTGATTTTAGCCAGGAATTTATATATTAATTTTTATTGTAGAATTGTGTTTTTTTATTTTATTGTAGAATTGTGTTTTTTTTTTTATCCGAACCTATGCCGTTTTTTTATTGTAGTAGAAGTTGTGTTTTTTTCGTTATTCGAATTCTAAGAAATATAGTAGCAAGCATAAACCAAATAACAGTCAGAATAACATGATAACTAGATAATATAGTAGCAAGCATAAACCAAACAACAGTCAGAATAACATGATAATAACTAAATAACAGTCAAAACTCTGAAATGCTGCCTCAGGCGTCGGTGCAGACAAGATCTCTGAAAGATCCGGCTCTGGTGTGCTCATCTGCTCTGCAGAATCTTCATCATTCATATTTGCCAAATCCTCGTATCTTGGAAGATCTGCTAGCCGCAGGATCTTGTCTAGCTGGTCTTTGTACCCCGCGACGACCACCGGAGGTGCAGATATGCACAACATCACCTTCCCCACCTTCTTCCAGCCTCTTGTGATCCCATATCTTGCAGCTTTCAGAACTGCCTTGATGTTCATGAGTACCTGTGAATAAACCATTTCATCAATATTTCAAAAGATGATTACCATAACTGTATTGAAATAATATAGTAGAAAATATAAAAAACTTACAATCTGTGCAGCCGGACCACTGCTAGGGATGAAACCATACTGGGGGGTAGTCGTGTCGCGTGGTACATGAAGCGGCTTCCTATTGACCTCTGACATGAGACCGAACATGTACACCGTGAATGCACAATTTTCCTGGTACCACTGTCGATACTGCTGGTCCCACTCCTCGAAAGCATAAATCTGGTACATATCAGGAACCATGTCATCCGGACTCATAGCCTCCAGTCGCTGTACATGCAAGGCGTGCTCCGTCCGCCAATCCTTCATGACCGTAGTGCATAACGGTTGGTGAAGATCATACCAGTCGTCCTTTGTGATAGGATCCGGGACTGGAAAATACTGGGCCATACCAAACTGTCTCATTACCCGTCCAGGGTAATAATGCTCAACAACCTGGTAGTAGATAAGCGGCACCTGCAAATATTTTATGTGTCTAAGTTTCAATTTTAAACTACAATATGTTTATTAATTGTAAACTAGAAAATAAAAAAAATCTAGTCGCACCTGAGCAAACCAGTATTCTCGCTCGCGACTGCAGATCGAAGGAAGTTTTGTGAGGAAAGAGTAAGGTTCTTCATCTTCTTCATACACTGTGACGTGAAAATCATACGGTCGCCACTCGACATGTAGATCTGGAGTCATCTGCTCGAATTGAGTTCTGAAAAAGAAAACTCCCGAAGGCTTGCCGTGAGGGGTCGCAACAAAGGTCTTTCTAGCGCAGAATCTCTGAGCATACGCAGGACAGGTCTCCCCGTCCGGACGACCCCAGTCTGGAACCCAACCCTCGTCTAGTGGTTGTGGACGACCAAATGGAAATCTCGTCCACGACCAATGCTGAAGAAGACCAATCGGTCCGTACAGACCTTGTTTGTCGACCTATTTTTATACAATTTGCATTTATTTTTAAATTCGATAAGAGAAAACAAATTATTTACAATAAGAAGAGAGAGTAATTTATACCCGGCACGCAATGCATAAGCCTCGGTACAGACATGCCAAGACCGCCGCACCCCAATTCATTTGTGGAGGGTCATCCAAGTCCCTCAGCCACTGCAGCATACAAGCAGGGACGGTGTTCCCAGAGGAATCTGGGAACAACCAGCAAGAGAACAGCTCCATTATGTAAGCCCGTGTCCACCGATCCATCTTCTCCTCAGGCGCATCTTCTTCCAATTTTCCACTACATGTACGAACTAATTTAGTACAGAGTATGAAGCATCACAATTAAATACTTACTATTACAAAAAAAATACTTACCTGAATGCCGCCCGCAAAAGAGGGATACTGATGTCATTCTTCGATGCAACCTTCGACCTCTTGAGGGACCTTTCCTTCATCAGGTTGGGTCCCAACAGTTCTTCGACGTCCTTTGTGAAGTCCCCGTACTCCACACCCGTCACCGCCCGTCCAGTAATAGGCAGTCCCTAGAGACAACTGACATCCTGGAGAGACACCGTAATCTCTCCGACAGGCATGTGAAATGTGTGTGTCTCCGGCCGCCACCTCTCGACCAACGCAGATAGAAGAGCGACATCTGCGACAATGGGGGTCAGCTGTGAGACATGCCACAGACCCAAACTCTTCAACACGGGAGCGTATCGGTCGTCGTAGAGGATACTCATCTGATTGTTCCGCGTATTCGTCAAGGTATGAGTCTGCATTCAATTTCAAAACAAACAAACATATAACTTACCTATTTTTATCTAAATGAAAATGAAAATTATTTGCATTTCTCAAAACAAAAACTTACATATGCGTTTTTCATCTTGTGCTCCTCGAATTTATACCAGCAAAGAGGACTGATACTCTCTTCCGTCATATTTGGAAATACGTGACGGGCCAGTGATAAATCTAACTGTAAATCATCTTGCGTCCGATTTTGATTGGTACCGCTGGTTGACGCCATACTAACAACAAATTAAACAATTTTATCAATTTTGACCTCTATTGATAATTTCAAATAGTACAAATCTAACAATAATACAAATATCTATGGTAATTCAATAATATATCACCATTCTTGAATGAATCGGTAAAAAATCTTACAATCTACACTAATTCAGAAAAAAATAAATTCTGAATTGGTGCATTTATACTCTATTTTGGTCTAAATACAACATTTCTAAATTTGTCAATTTGTAAATTGGTACATTTCTAAATAGGTACATTTCTAAATTCTAAATATAATTTCTAAATTCTACATACAATCACAATTCTAAATTGGTTTAAATACACAAATATTTTGGTACCCAACTAAACTACTATTTTACTGTAATTTACAATATACTACTATTTAATAAAAATTATACACAAATAATAGTATATTATAAATTACACATGAGAAACCATAGACAATTTTAATTAATGTCTATTTTGGTACCATAATACTACTATAATACTACTATTTAATCAGATTGCTTACTATGTTGTTCATTGGAAAAAAATGTCTATTTTGGTACCATAATACTACTATAATATCAACATATTGTAATTACACATGAGAAACCATAGACAATATATTATTTTGATCTAATTAACACAAATATTTACAAAACTACAAAAAAAAATTTGATCTAATTTACAATATACAACTATTTTGGTACCTAACAAAAATAAACTGCCTAAAACTAGAAAAAAAAATTAATCTAATTTACAATATACAATTATTTTGGTACCTAACTAAAATTAAACTAATAAAAATACTCCGGATCTGCCTCGTTTACAAGTCATTCACTGTCAGATCTACCTAAAACAAGTCATTATTATTTTACCTAACTAAAACTAAACTAATTAAATTATTTAACAAAATTAAACTAATAAAAAAAAAAATTACCTGTTTACTGTGCTGGGCGGTGCGGAGACAGGGACAGCGACAGGGCTTCTGTAAAAACCACTGCGCAGCGGTATTTATCCGGATTCGCCACGTACGCATAACTGATATGCGAACGGGTCGTCGGGAGCGGGTCACATCGGGAGCGGGTCGTCGGGAACGGGTCAAGTCGGGAACGGGTCATCCGTCCGCAGATCTATTACGCGCACGGGTCGTCGTGAACGGGTCGTCGGGAAAGGGTCGTCGGGAACGGGTCAGGCCGCTTATCTATTACGCGAACGGGTAGCGACCCGTTCGCAGATCTACTGTGCGAACGTGGCGGAATCTTAATTCGGAATTAACGGATGGTATTGATTTAATTCTTATTTATTAGGGTGGTACATAAAAAAAAAACGGATTTATTTCTCAGAAAGAGGAAAAAAAAAAAATCCTACTTACTGTCGCAACTGCTGCCAGCCTTTGCGAGCGAGGAGGAGAAATGGAGGCGAGAAAGGGACGGTTGGATGGGAAGGTGGCGATTGTGACTGCATCGACGCAAGGTATTGGTCTCGCTATAGCGGAGCGCTTCGGCCGAGAAGGAGCCTCCGTCGTTATTTCCTCCCGTAAGCAGGTCCGCTTTTTCTTTTCTGTTCTTTGTCGCCAATTCTTTTTGTTTGATTTAATCCTTGAGTTGAGAAGGTAAGAATGGGATCAAATTCCCATCTAATTCGACTCGACGAGGTATATTAACTTTCTTTAATTATCTTCCCTTTGGTTGTCTCTATTTTTGAAAATTAAGGTTGTACTTTGCTCTAACTTGAGCAATTAGTGAGACTTAATACTAATTGAAAGCGATCCCGGTAGGGCTGCAAACGAACCGAATCGAATCGAATCTGCCCTGGTTCGAATTCGAATTCGAAATTATTTCGAACCAAACCCAATTCGAAATTGAATCTATTTCAAACCTAAAATGCTGGTTCGAATTTGGTTCGTTATAATTCGAACTAGTTCGATTTGATTCGAAATTAGTTCGAAATTGATAACAATTTATAACAATTTAATTAAATTGAGAGCAATTCGGGAAAGGGGAGAAGAAAAAGCAACTCTCAATTCGAATTCGAATTCGAACTACGGGAAGGGGAGAAGAAGAAAAGCTCTACGGGGAAGAGAGAAGAAAAGCAAGTTAAGTGGATAACTCCAGAACCTTTTTAATTTAATAATATAAAAAAATGTTGGCGTGTACAGAGCACCCACCGACAGATATAGACATATAGGGAAATAAATCTGCTACCATTCCAACCTACGATCTCAAATCCCAGCCATTGATTTATTGGAATGCAGAATCTAAAAAAAAGTTACTTTTCGGTACACAATCCCAAAACAAATCAATAGTTGAGATTGAGATCGCATGAACCTACAATCCGTAGGAATTGTAGCAGATTTATTTCCAGCCATATAGTAAAGGAGAGCATGAGTCTAAGAGATGACACGTGACAAGGGATGGCCAATGTATGGGTCCATGTCAGGCAGCTTCTCTCCTCTTATCGGTGCAAATGCATTATTCTATTCCAATTCTAGCTATTGATTATTAAAACGAGGAGGAGAGGTCAGAGCCGGCTGCAAACGAATCGAACCCAAAAAAAATTCGCGAACTATCGAATCGAATCTGTTATGGTTCGAATTCGAAATTAATTAATTTCGAATCGAACTGGTTTGAATTAATTTCGAACCGAATTATTTTCGAATCGAATTTTTTTCGAACTTTTTCGAATCGAACTCGAATCGAATCACGAATCTCGAATTTTTTGTGCACCCCTAGATCCCGGTAATGATAAGTTAAATTTTTCTTTTTCTTTTTGTCAATTTAGAAGATCCAGAAATACAAAATTTGAAAACTTGCGGACCATCCAATATTTCTTTAACTTTCCGTTAAAGATAAATTGTAATTGTTCATGATATGAAGATTGTTTTAATTGTCTTAGGTTTTTTTTTTCTAAGAAAGATAAATTGCCGTGGTTAAATGGTTCACCTCTTTCATTTGTGAATTGCAGAAGAACGTTGATGAAGCAGTGGAGGATCTCAGATCAAAAGGTATTGATGCAATAGGTGTTGTTTGCCATGTGTCAAATCCACAACAAAGGAAAAATCTTGTTGATGCAACTATTAAGGTTAGTTGTCCATTGAATGACTTCATATTTCTTACTTCATGCTCCCTCCTGCTGTTAGTTATACTGATGGCATATTCAATGATTCCTGTATAATTTTTCTTATTACAGAAATATGGACATATTGATATAATGGTTTCGAATGCTGCTGTTAATCCATCAGTGGAGAGCATCTTGGAAATGAAAGAGTCTGTTCTCGACAAACTTTGGGACATAAATGTTAAGGCCACAATCCTGATCCTTCAAGTATGAAGCATTGATATTATTTCTTCACCACCTGCAGTATGGTTTTCATTGCATATAACTAGGAACACATTCATTTATTTTTATTTTTTGTGTGTAGGAAGTTGCTCCTTACTTGAGCAAGGGCTCATCTGTAATCCTTGTTTCTTCCATTGCGGGGTACAATCCACAATCATCATTGGCTATGTATGGCGTCACAAAGACTGCTCTACTTGGTCTTACTAAGGTACCACTTTTTGTTAGTTAAATGTGCATTATTTATGAGTGAGAAGCTCATTATTAAGCCCAAGTAGATTAATTTGTTAAACTTTGCTGGATTAAATTACTAGTGAAAGCTCTTTAACAAAGTCTATGGCTTCAACTTGTAGATTGTGCTTGAGTGTAAAGTGTCATACTTGTTTTTCTTTCTTATTTTGATTTTTTTTGAAAAGCTCTTTAGACCTGGATGGAAGAATGATTTGATTTAATGAACTAATATGCAATTGCATTCTACCTTTCTTTTCTTCCTATTGCATTACAATTTTTTTTGTTTCCATCTTCTGCCCCTTAGGCCTTGGCTTCAGAGATGGCGCCAAACACCAGAGTAAATTGCATAGCACCTGGATTTGTCCCTACACATTTTGCTGATTTCCTCACAACTAATGAGGCCATTGTAAGTAATTATTTTCCTTATCTGGTCACATAATGCAGTAATTTATTCGATTACAGATGCCTGCAATTTAATCAAATTACAGAATGTAAGGTAGAAGCACACCTCATGAAGTTTAACTCTGAAAATGTTGACAGAGTTATTGATGAAGCGTGAAATTGGCTATCTTATAGTTAATTTCTTTTTCTTAGTTTTCTGTAATCTCTTCTTTCTTTCAGTCATTGTAAGCTTTTATTTATGGATAAATTTCTCGGTATGTCACTAAGCTTTGTACTTTGGTTACAAATTAACCACTCAACTTTAATCTGCTGCAGCAGGTAAACCACCCCCCCAAAACCCCCGAAGCCATTGAAATTTCGATTTCTCATTTTGAAAATATTTATTATGTGACCTGATTGGAAAATTGGTGTGCAGAAAAAGGACCTTGAAGAAAAGACTTTGTTGAAGAGGCTGGGGACAACACAAGACATGGGCGCAGCTGCTGCCTTCCTGGCTTCAGATGATGCCTCCTACATTACTGGGGAAACAATTGTGGTTGCTGGTGGCACCCAGTCTAGGCTATAGATCTTTCCGTAATTTTTGTGTGCCAGATAGAGCCCCTTTCTTTCTGTAATAAAATATGCTCAGGCAATTATGTTGATATTCTGGGTATTAATAATCCTACTTGGGACGATTTTAAGGTCAAATTTGAAATGTATTTACGCAATTCTAGAATAGAAGTGGGATGTACATTTTTAGCAGTTTTCTTTCCAATTTTCCAATAATGATCAGTGTGCAATTTTTATCTAGGGCCTCAAATTTTATGTATTATAGATCTTGAAACGGTTGCATTTCGTCCATTTCACTTTAGAACAAGCACCAGACATATCAGGCAAAACTTTGTTGCGAGGCTGATAGAATTTTTCGTGACACAAAAATAAAAATGAGAGAATTTAAGTTTCTTCATTTTTTGTCTTCATTTTTGAAAATTTTACTAATAGAAGTTCAAAAACTTAAATAACGTAACGGAATTGTTTTGCGTGAATCATATCATTTTCTCTACATGCTCCTAAATAATTATGATATTTCGATTTTTTTTTGGTAGGAATTAATAATTTACATTAATGAGCACAAAAATTATTTAAATTATTTATATTAGTGTAAGTTTTTAATGTTAATTAAAATAAAATCAAAATATCGTTCCTTTTATGTGTGCATAAACAAGCTAATATAGATCGTCTGACAGTTTTAAAATTGAAGATACAATAAAAAAAATTATAAACTATCTATATACTATCCACAGTAAGGCAATTTTCAGGGGTTTGAAATCTGAATTTGCATGGATAAAGGATGCAGCGATCCGTTGTATCAACAGATGTTATGGGAAAGGTGTAGATGTTATGGCTATTCTTAGTTATAATTCCATTTTACAACTAACAACGAGGCCTTCGGCTTAGGCCCATGGGCCCTTCTGTTAAACAGAAACTTCTCTACCGACGGAGAACAGTCGAGCTAGAGCGAGCGAGCGAGCAATCGATCGAGAGAGAGAGAACAGATGGTGCTTAGGAGGGCTGTGACGCGAGAGTGCCCAAAGAAGGTGGCGAGCTTGATAGACCTGGTTAACCTCCCCACCCCTCTCCGCAATTTCTCTGGGCAATCACAGATGTCACATCTCTCCTTCTTCATCAGCGTCTGGTCCTATATCAAGCAACACAACCTCCAGGTGTGTTCAGCTGCTATTTATCTTCCTTTGTCCCCATTTTCAATTCTTTACGTGTTTCTGGCTATTAGGGAGCTTAGGTGTTCTGATGGAATATTCAGCATTAAATTAGAGGATGAACTGATGAATATTGAATGGATTTTTAGTAGGTATTTAGGTTTAGAATTATTTTAACTAGAAGCGCTATGAAGAACTTGTAAAAGGTAGCATAGTTTTTTTTTTTTTTTTTTTAATCTTTGTCTTTCTTTATAATACTAGTTTGCATGAAGGTAATAATATGCATCGATCCTGGGCTAGTCTTAATTTGACTGAATGTAGAAATTACATTGTCATTGTTCTTGAGTTACTTAAATGTAAAACCTCAATTCCTTTGTCATTTTCAGGGTTCCTCGTATCATTTCATATTGCTACATTCTATCTTGTATTATCCGTACTACCTAGTACATTACAAACACATAGAAGCAGTGCTTCATATGCCTTAATTAGATTTCAGTTATGCAATTAGCCAAACAAGCCAAGAAAAAAAAAATTGAATTCACACTGGTACAGGTCTGGTAATGCCTGGTGTATGCATACTGGTGAGTCTCATATAGAAGTACAAAACTGTTAAAACTTGATTTACTGTTGAAAAATAGTATGGTTGTAGAGCTAATCTTCTCACTCTGTTTCTTATTATGAAACCATGTGCAGTTTGCGCACATTACTAAATGCTTTGTTACTGTTACTTATCCAGGATGTAAACAATAAAAACATAGTAAAATGTGATGAAAAATTGAAGAGCATACTATTGGGCAAACCCCAAGTTGAACTTGCCGAGCTTCCAGCACTTGTCAAGCTTCATTTCCCGAAAGTCTCCTAATAAGAAGGCACATTTGTATGTATTATTTCTGTTATTTTCTTTGTGGTTCATTCCCGAAAGACTTTTTTGCCTTTAGTAATTATGAAGTGCTACTATAATTTTTTCTTGACTTTTTAACTTAAATTTCAGTCTTCACAGTGAAAAAAAGTTTTGAATCAAATAATGACTTGATTGCATCATCTCATCTGTACTTGTCTGATTTGTCAATTAGCAGACCTCACATGCTAGGTAGATTTCAGCCAAACCTCATACCTGTATTAGTGACTTTTTATTTATAGCACTTAATACTAATATGAGGAGGGTTCAAATGCCTCCATGTTTTTGTGCCTCCATCATGCCTCCATCTCTCTCCATCATTTTCAAAGTTCAAACAGTCGATCCGAACCGCTCAATCTAACCTCCATACTAAAATATGTTTGGAGACCAAATTTTATATTTTTAGAAATTTTTTTACTATTTTTTTAGATAAGTACAAAAATACTGTTTTTAGATGGTTCAGATTTACTGATTTTGTACCTATCTAAAAAAATAGTAAAAAAATTCCTAAAAATATAAAATTTGGTCTCCAAACATATTTTAGTATGGAGGTTAGGTTGAGCGGTTCGGATCGACTGTTTGAACTTTGAAAATGATGGAGAGAGATGGAGGCATGATGGAGGCACAAAAACATGGAGGCATTTGAACCCTCCTCTACTTCTATATTACTACTGCAGCTTGTTATTTTCAGGATGCTATTGTATTTGAATAAAATAAAATTTGACCCACTAGTTGCAAGAACAAATTTCAATAAATTGACAATATTGATATGTTCTTATTTTTACAATGCTTAATGAGATTGAAAATTATGTCCAAGTTTTTTAATATCATTTTGCTAAATTGGACCATAATAATTTGAATCACCTAATTTCTACAATTATAGGCTGTCTGGAGATTAAGAAAAGGATTTGGACAGAAGAATATAGGCAAGGAAAGCAGCAAAAACTGCGCAGAAAACAAGAGGAAATTACTTTATTAAAAACATTAATTATATTTGTTCCTTTTTGTTTCTAAACTAGAGATTTTATTTGAATACCAGAAATGAATGACGTTGACACGCTTACAACAAGAAGCAACAACAAATATTATTATTTGCGCCTTGGCTTAAAATAAAATTTCTGTTCTTCAATTTTTTTGGCAGTTTTCTGAGCGAAGACAAATCAGGACCTGAGTTCCTAATCTCGATCGTCACCTCTCAAGGTTTTTCTTTGTGATAATTACCTAGTTACCATATTAATAATAATTAGTTTTTAATAAAAAACAATTTCTTTTGCAGGAAAAATAAGTATGAACTTAAAAAAAATAGGAAAATTAGATCCATGCCACTTCAAAATGGTGAATTTAGAAAAATGCCACCACAAAGTTTTCCTTTTGCTAAATGCCACTCCAAATCTTATATATTAAGAAAAATGCCACCCTATACAAATTATTATACATTTGTATTAAAAAATAAACATAATATATTAAAATAACTGAAATAACCTTGATACAAATTTCTTCTTCTCCATACAAACGCGATTTCAACATAAATCAAAATTAACGCCTCCACCCTAGACCCTCTGCTCGCCTCCACCTTCGGCCCGCCTCCTCTCCACCGTCCTCTTCACTCCGCCTTCCTCTCCTCTCCGCCCTTCCTCTCCTTTGAGCCCTCCTCTCCTCTCTGCCAATGGAGGATCTGTCTTGGGCTAGTGGGTAAGCAATAAATTTCTCCTCTATACTTCTTTACTTTATTCTTAATTGTTTAGATGAGAATGGTAGAGTTTGACCCTAGAAATTAAAAAAAATTGATTACTGATTTTTCTATTTTGGCTGGATTTTTCGTGTACTCTCTTGTAATTTTCTTCTCTTCACCAGTTCGCTGATATATAAGTACCACAATTGATGGGTCTCTTGGTAATAATTTTTGTAGTTCTTTAATGTTATAGTCTTGTAAAAGGTTCATTTTTATTCAGAATTTTGAAGAACAGTGGCTTCTTATAGGCAAGTTGCTAATTCTGGTCCGAAGGCATCAGTTGTTTAGAAATTTAGTTTGAGGGGTAGGAATTCGAATATATATATTTTTACTATATATCCTCAAGATCTGTTTGGCAAAGAAAGAATACAGATCTTATTCGAAGGCTCAATCATTATCTGAATACAGATACTATATTTATTTTTTCAAAGAAAGAATAACTACACTTGTTTGAATTGGTTAGTGTTGCAATGAAAGGGTGAGGGTATTTTTGGAATATACGAAAATACTACTCAAAATAAAATATATTATGTTTATTTTTTAATACAAATGTATAATAATTTGTATAGGGTGGCATTTTTCTTAATATATGAGATTTGGATTGGCATTTAGCAAAATGAAAACTTTGGAGTGGTATTTTTCTCAATTCACTATTTTAGAATGGCATGGATCTAATTTCTCCTAAAAAAATTCATGTTGTTCATTTGGAAGTTGAAATAACTATGAACTTAGATCAGGCATATTTTCATTTTCTTACAAAATAAATTATCAAGGCTGATTGTCAAATTAGAGGTTGAAACAGCGTGGGTTGTTGAATAAGACTAGGTCTGATTATTTTTTCCTTTCCAATTAATAACATATAGTAAGACTAAGACAAATACACCTCTATAATTCAGGAACCCAATTATAAATAATCTAACGATTGGCACAAATGTAAGCCATTAGAATAATTTTTGACAAGTTTTGGACCCAGTAGATGTTACATGGTGAGGGTTTTATGAAAATTTTCCATTCCTTGAAAAGAAAAATAACTATATGTCTATGGGCATTCCAAATTTCAATTTTTAACTTCTTACTTGTGTAGGCGCATTATATTTCCAACTTCCAAACACGCATTTCACCTTCTTACATGTAACACTAAACAAAATAAAGCTCGTAGGACGTAAGTTAGTACGTAAAAGGAAAAGTTCTTCATATAGTTGTGGTATCAGTATGGACCAGTATCAAATAAGAGGGAGAAATACATACAGGAGGTACAGGATATCTTTTGCATTCTAAATTACATAAAAACACGACACAGGAAAATGTTATTATTTAAAAAAAGTTGTGTTGTAATAGGTCTGGTCTGGTCCATAATGCCATTGTCAAGCAGCATTTAAAGAGATCGAGGCGCCCCGCCATGTGCTTTGCTTGGGGACGGGTGGATGAAATAGTACTTTGCAAAGCAACCAAAAAGATAATTAAATAAACCGAAATAAATGAATGAGCTTACGGTACTTTCCCCACCGTCCAAGTTAGCGATGAGGAATGATTGAAAAATCTTTAATGTTCTGCTATCTACTGAATTCGAGATTTATTTGTAATAGAAAACATTTGCGGAAGATATAATTTTCTTCGTGTAGGGAGAAAGGAATTTCTTCAATCTTACAAATTTCTCAATTCCCAAAATCAAGCTGATAGAACAGCAATTATTTAGCTTTTCATATTTTTCAATACTCCATGTCAGTAGTTCGTTTACAAAATCAATACATACATGCTTATCACTGAGAAAAATATAACGCTTGCTTAATAGAATTTAAACTCAAGTTTTCTAGGTAGATACCATTTATTCTTTTTTCTTTCCTTGTCAAAAACAATGTACTGTTGATTTGTCATTTACAATATCCACTTGAAAACTCGATCTTCACCACAAGCAATATTAGATCAACCAAATATAGGTTCACAACAACTATCCCAATCTTTGCGGGATATTTGAATAAATAATTACAAAAAAACATACAATGCATTTCTCACTGTATAATCTGCAATAATCTGGTACATTTGCTCAGTCGGGTGCACAGCATCCCAGAAAATATATTTGCTAGCATCGGGGCAAGTAGGGGTATGCATGTTACATAGAATTCCTTCCTCAAACAATCCAGTACCACAGCATCCCATCCAAGAATTCTCAAATCCTGCAAATCAAATTTAACTAGTGTCTTTAGATCGGTTATTTCTTATTGTGAAAATTATTATACAGCACTGTTTGTTATCTACTGCAGCTTGTGTTCATTATATATGTTGCCAGTCAGCCAGGTTAAATTTTTCAGCATTTTACTTGACAAATCTAGTAAAATGAGATTAAAGGGCATTAACTGAATATCATACTTTTTGTTGGGTGTGGTAGGCAGTTGCCAGGTCCAATAAGATTGAATTAGTTCAAACATAACAATTTTTACAAGCCTAAAAACAAAAGATTTCTACTCAAAGTCCAACTTCAACAAATATATATTCTCTCATAAAATAGTATATCTATCATAGTTGATTGAAAACCTTAAACATATATACTCACCGTAAGCAGTTGGATTGCGAACCACATCCAAGAAGAGATCATACACACCTGCAAATACAATTTTCACTCGGAACAGCTCTTTATTAAGTTTGTCCACCAGGGCTCTTAACTTTACATTAAAATACTGAGCAACCATGTTATAGTCCTCATTGCACTCTCCAATCTTAGCTTGGTTTGTCGCCCTTTCTTGAGGTAAACAACCAAATGGTGAAATTCCGGCAAGTTCTATTTTGCGGGCTCCTAGTTTATAAATATCCCGAATAAAACTCCCAGCTATTCCTACGATAAAATCTGTGTATTCTTCTGTCGTGAATTCTGATGACCGATTGCTTCCAATCAGAGCATAGTAGTTCTCGATAAAGTCATTGGTGCCGAGACTGATTATGTGCAATGCTTCACTGATGGTTGCTTGGGCCTTCGCTTCTCCTTGGAAGCTCCTTAGCATATCTTGATACTGCTTGTAGTACTCCAATTGTTGACCAAGTGTTATTACAGACTACAAAACAAGTCATGTACTTTAATGGATGATTCATTAGTCTGACCAAAAAAAGAAAAAAAAAAGTTTGTCCATAAATGGGATCAAGCAAACATAGCGAATTTTATTCATTAAACTCACTAGGATTTTAGCAGTGGCATTGTCAAAGCCGGTTGCAGCAGAGGCAAAGCAGACACCAGCAGAAAAATGTTCAATGGTGTATTGACTATCAAGAAAGGCGGGGATAATGGGCGGAAGGTTGAAGGTCTCTGAGATAAAGTCCGTCGAAAGACGCCCATTACAAAACCTACCGGTGGGTTGACCGTCATAGAAGTCACGGCCATATGGCTCAAAATTGCTTTTCGCTATGGTATGTATAAAGTTGTTATTGCCCGCATCAACTGATGAATCTCCAAACACAATTATCGCAGATACACGGGCTCTTGTCTGAAAAACATGGAGGAGGAGCAATAGTAGCTTTAATAAAAGAATGCATTGCCTGTTTTGTTGCTTCATCTTATGGGAAAAAGGAAGGTAATTGGAAAGTTTAATGAGTATGTGCATATATGTTGAGTAAGTATTAGGGGGGTTGGAGGGACAATAAATGAACTTAAAATGTTAAAATATTATTCTACTTTTCTTCTGGTCCAGCATATCTTCTAGAAAGCTAATGGATCAGTAAATCAGGCATGGGTTGCAACCATGTTGTCTTAACAGTAACATTCTTTATACCTTTTTTATTGGGGATAACACAACCAATATATAACTTGAGCATACATCACCTTAACTTGTTTATAAGGTCCCATCATTGACCTTTTTTCTCAGAGTACCAGGGACCAGGTAAAGCGGGACAGCACCAGTAACCAGTAAGTCAGTAACCACAGAGCAATGATAAGGGACAGAGGTGGATTGATGCCATTGCATCCAAAGTTGATCCCATGGGAGATGTGCCTCCCACTTTTCCTATTATCGGATTCAATTACATTGGCTGGTTTGTTGTGATCCGTTAATCATAATTCAAAGATTAAACCCTTGTTACACTTGCCAGGATATACATTTTGGAATGGTAGTAAATAAAGTAACAGAAATTGGTAAAAAAAATAAAAATAAAGTTTTCACAGTGGAAATTTTTTCCTTAGTTTTTATCTTCCCAAAAAAAATATCACATGTTAGTTATATTAGAAGTCACAAAATTTTGTTTACTATCAAATCAAATCAAAGCCATAATTATGACTCGGTCCCATATCATTACTTCATTCCATAGTTCTGTACTTTGATAATAGGGAAATTGTATGCATGTATGATTATTGATCGATTCCATTTCTAGCTGCCCTTCTTGCTGTTGGCTTATGTAAGTTGTGTATTTGTATTGGATCTAACCAAGATTGAGGCTCGGGGCAGCATTTAAGGCTCAAAATCAATAATTCGATTAGAGGACGTCTCCATTAATGCTACTTGGTTGTACAGAAATGTTGGCTGGCTACATGCATGAAAGATGCCTTTTCCCACTTCTTAATGTACTGGTACAGAAGCAGAGTCGGTCATTTATAGTAAGTAGTACTGGAATTTAAGAAATTAGTTTCTCCGGTTAGTTAGGTCAGACTGGCATTGACGCTTTATACTTAATTCGTGGTTGGCATTATGACAGTGACAAGTGTGTCACTAATTTGCTTAGTCGGACAGAACAGGTGCTTGCTTATTTGAAGAGAGGCAAATATATGATTTGATTTAAAACAGATTAAGAAAATCTAGTAATCGATCTGTAAAGGACGAATCAAAATAATATTAAAGCTGATCTCTAAAAAGTTTACTAACCTCTAAAATATTTGCCCCAGAAAGAGAAATGGCGTAAACAAAATGTAAATAGATAACTCATAATTTATTGGGCTAATTATTAGCATTGTTGTATGAAATAATTAAAAAATACTTTTATAACGTTTGTACGGAAAAAAATAAACATTCAATCAATCTGAACTTGCAACTATACATTTTATTGTAAAAGTCCATAATAGTGTTTATATCAACTATGCAAAAATATAAACATGTTCGTAAATGTATATATATACTATTTGGATGCGGATAACATATGTTGTGGATAATTTCATAAAGGTCTCTCATGAATGCTAGCTAAATGCGTGCTTGTAGTTTAGTAGTTAGAATTTTATTTAGTTATTGTGTCGATTTGAGTTCAAATTCCAATTACTACACATTATGTATTTTTACATATTATGCGTTTTAAGTTTGAGCCTCTTCTGGCTATCTAAACTTTCTAATTCCGTCCGGTGCTTAACAATGATGATCAAGAAGGCATGGATAATTGGTGGAAGCTTGAAGGCCTCTGAGACAAGTCCATCAAAAGAAGACCGTTACAAAACCTTCCGGTGCGTTTCCTGCCGTAGAAATCACGGCCGCAGGGGGCAAAAATTACTTTTTGCCATGGTATTAATGTAATTGTTATTGCTTGTGTCAACTGTTGAATCTCCAAACACAATTAGCGCTGGTCCATGCAGAGGCGGAGGAGCAGTAGCAAATCAAATAAAATAATACATTGTGCAATTTGGGTTTCTTCATAATTCATATGAATGTTTGCATGCTAGTTGAGTGAACTGTAAGGACTACTTCTGGCTATCAGAGAAATTGAAAAAGAAGTAGAATGATTAATGCGGCTTAATTTGCCGCAATATAGTATTTTGCCACTTTAATTTTTGTTGGATTTATTAAATGGTATGCCGTTATGAAAAATTCAAATTCAAAACCTGACTCGTTATGAAGAGGTGCAGACCCTTTATGAAGAGGTGCATTGGTTTTTATATAAACCCTATCCTTCTATCTCTCTAAAACGTGTAAATAGTGACAACCAAATAAAGAGAAAAAATTAGAGAGCACCAAGAAACACTCTGTTAATGCTAAAGATCTTAGGTCGTGGAAAATGCAAGGTTTTCGGCTTCAACTAGTGATTTCTTACAGAACCAGTGATACTGCTACGCTCGCAAGATCTACTTTTGCTTGCGCATAAAGATTAATGGAGTAATTTGTAAGTTCTTTCTGTTAATTAACATTGGTATCAGAGCTTTTATAACATGTATTCTGGTTTTAATACATAATACAAATCATTTTTGAAAATTAATTTCATATTTCAGAAAAATGCCTAATTTTAATTTTAAATTTTAAATTTTGGATGCAAATTTTTTTTGTATAGAAATTTTTCAGATTTGATTTACAAATATTTTTTGGTATATTTGATAAATCTAAATACGAATTTTATTTTAAAAACGTATTTAATTGTATTCACTGTTTTGCAGATTTTTTTAAAATATATTTTTTTGGAGATGCATTGCAAAACAATGATCTTGTACAGTAAAAATTGGAGATGCAAAGCAAAACAATGCATCTTTAATTTATTTTGGATCTTATACAACTGGGTTGGACAATTTTCTAGTCCAAATGAATTACAACAGCCCGATGAATAATTTTTTCTCCAGAATTCTCGAAACAATAATTTTTTTTTTGTAGCCGCTGGGGCTTGAACCCGATCAAGTACCATATGAGACAATGGTCTTACCACTATACTACAATCTATTTGATGTTATTTTGTTCATTATATATATTATATATACTACAAAACAGAAGTTGATACAAATTTTTTTTGCCACTGTAATTTTTTTTTATTATATATATATTTTTTTAGCGCTATTGGAATTTTTTTTGTTGTTGTACGGATTTTTTAAAGAAAATTTGTTTTACATTTTTTTTGTTAAAATTATATATATTAAATGTATAATTTCAAGTAGGAGTTTTGCACAGTGAAATAATTAATGGTAATAAAATTTATAGAATTAAAAGATGATTGTGAAACTTAGTGATCTTTCGATTTTAATCTATAGATATTATTGTTATTAAATTATTTCACAGTTATTACAAAACTAGAAGCGTTATGCTAGGTATTAAATAATTTCTATTAAGCCATCAGAATTGTAATATGTCCTAACCTAGTTTAATTGTAATTTCTTAGTGAAATGACATTTGCATCTAGGAATATTGTGGCAGAACTTAATAAGGGTGAAAAACTGAATGACGATAATTATGAAATTTGGGCCATGAAAATTCAGTATGTCCTGGAAGAACAAGAGATTCTTACGGTCCTGGATCATATTCTAACCGAACCAGAAAAAGGTACAACTGATAAGCACATTGTTGACAGTGCTGCATATGAGTCCTAGAAAAAGAAGAACTCCATTGCTGAGCAGTATGGACAATGATGTGATGCGTGAGTTTAGGCAATATGAGATTGCAAAAGAGATGTGACTTGCTTTGAAGCAGAAGTTCGATGGAACTTCTGTTACAAAATTGAGACAACTCACCATTAAGTTTGACACTTACAAGAAGTGTCCTAATCATAACATGTGGCAACATCTCAGGGAGATGTCAAATATGATTAGTGAGTTGAAGGACGCTGGCCATGTTTTGACTGATGAACAACAACTTCAAGCAGTGATTCGTTCGCTTCCTCATACATGGGAACACATGAAGGTGAATCTGACCCACAACGAGAGTATTAGAACTCTCAATGATGCAACAAGGCATCTGGAACTTGAGAAAGATCGTATTGAGGCATCAAAGCCTCAGGAAAATGAAACTACTGTGCATTTGGCCGGATCAAGCTCTTATGGAGGGCATGGCCAGAAACGTAAGTCAAATTATGGTCACAAGGGCAAACAAGAGAAAAAGCATAAGGGGCAGGATCATGGCAAGGGAAAAGGCTTCTCAGAACAATTTTAAGAAGCATAATAAAGCCAAGATCAAGTGTTTCAATTGTGACAAGAAGTGTCACTATGCTCGTGAATGCAAAGAGCCCCGCAAGGTACAAATTACAGAAAAACTTTCACATTTTTCATATGTTTCCAGTTCTATTTTTATAGTTGATTCTCATCCTTTGTGGACTGTAGACTCAGTAGCAACAGACCATGTAGCCAAAGACCGTGACTTGTTTGTGGATTTTCGTCGAATTCGACAAGATTCAAAATGGCTGGCTTTATGTAGGAAACAACTCTTGTGTACCAGTCAAGGGTATAGGCACATGCAAGTTGGATATGCATGATGGCCGAACCCTCCTCTCACATGACGTTCTCTTTGCACCTAACATTCGACGAAATCTTGTATCTGTAGTTGTTCTTTTTGTTGTTCGTGCAATAATCTTTTTCGTTTATTTCACTAATTTGTAAAAACATACAATTATTGAATTTTATGATTTTTTTAATTTTTGAAAGATATGTAGGTTCAAGTCAAATGAAATTGCATTATAGAATACTTGGACTGAAGAAATCATGAAGACTTTTATCAAGAATACAAATTGTAAAATAAGAAGCTTGGTAAAGTAAGTTTGAGGCTGTTTAAACAGGGACAAACGTTACTAAAACGTTGGTAAAACGTTGTAATGTTGGTAAAACGTTGTAACGTTTTTAGCATAACTTGATCAAACGCAGAAGGAATCTAAAATGTTGTAACGTTTTATAAAATGTTGTAACGTTTTATAAAATGTTGTAACGTTTTATAAAATGTTGTAACGTTTTATGAATGTTAGAACGTTAAGTACAGCTGTATCAAATTCAAAATCAAGTCACAAACGTTATAACATTTGTTAATAGTTACAACGATTTAGAAAATCATCATTGTAACGTTTGACAAAAGTTGTAATGTTTTAATTAATTATGAGCTTCAAAAACTCCTGTTTTTTTATCAAGATTTTACAGTGCAAAACGTTATAGAAACGTTATACAATCGTTATAACGTTTTGATCGATTAGTTGAGCTGTCAGAAAATTGAAACCCTAAATCGCATTTTGAACTAAAACGTTGTAACATTTTATAAAACGTTGATAACGTTTTAGCTCATTTAGCTCATTTTTGAGCTATTTCTATAAATAGGGCTTTGAGCTTTCTTCCCAAAGTATCTCAACCCGACCCTAAACTTCTAAAAAGTGATTTTCTAAGAGCTTAGCTTACTCCATAGTTGTGAGAGCTTAAAACTTCAAAATCTCTCAAACAACCTCAATTCCACTTCACTAATCTTGAGTTAGATTAGATTAGAGTGATCTATTGAGTGTTTCTCTTGAGTAGCTTGAACTAAGAGACCTTGTTCTCATCCCTTTCAGTTGGCCGATTGATTTCCCGCTTGGTGTGTAAGGGCTCAACGGTTCACAAGTTGTAATCCTTTCGTATTGGGTAATAGAAAGACGCACCACTTGAGGTTACGAAGCCCCGGAGACGTAGGCCTTTGTTTTGCCGAACTCCGTTAATATCCCGCATGTCAAATTTCTCTAAACTCATCTATTTACTTTCAATTACAATTTAATTTCAGTTTTTGAGCAATTAGAGGTGCATATAGTATAACAAAGTGGTATCAGATCAAGTTACTCGAATTAAGACACACTTAATTGGAGTTAGATCAACTTGACAAATGACAACCTATAGATCCGTGAAGGAACCCCTAATTTTTGGTATTATCACCAAAAATTTCCTGCATCGGAAGAAAATCATGATTAATTACTTGAACATCATTGAGGTATGGAATGTGGTTGAAAATGGTTATACACCAATATTTACTACCGTTACTACCGATAGTACAACCGAAATTAAAATTGAGACTCCCGATTCCAAACAAACCAAGAAAGACAATGATCTTGCAACCAATGTCATATTTAATTTGGTTAGTGAATCGGTAGCCTCACTCTTTGGTAGTGCCTCGAGTGCAAAAGAAATGTCGGATGCTCTTGTAAACCGGTATGAGGAAAATACTCAAATTAAATGAACCAAGATAACCGGTTTAGAAGCCAAATTTGAAACCTTTAAGGTTGAAGATGGCGAAAGCATAGAGGATATGTATAATATACTTATGCATATCCAAAATGAATTTATCGAATTGGGAGAACCGCTTTCTAACAATAAACTTGTAGGAAAGCTATTGAGGGTGATGCTCATGAGGGATAGATGGTCCGGATTGGTGAGTGCCCTTGAAGCAATCCAAGGCACACATGACTCATTCACACCGGATGACCTCTACGCACACTTCCGGAGCTTTGAAGAGAAACTACGACAATCCGGAGAGCTAAAACAAAACTCAAAGTCAAAAACCATAGCTTTCTCGGCACAAAACCGTAACTTTCCTAGCTCC
Source organism: Carex rostrata (assembly GCF_964058835.1). Classification (NCBI taxonomy): domain Eukaryota; kingdom Viridiplantae; phylum Streptophyta; class Magnoliopsida; order Poales; family Cyperaceae; genus Carex; species Carex rostrata. The sequence continues at coordinate 6,455,139 of NC_135931.1, read as the reverse complement.
TCAAACACCCGTCTCTCAAATGATCAATTTATAAACAAAATTGATCATGAATCATCCAAAGATGCTATTCTCTTATCCAAAATGTTCCAAGGGATGCTTGATTTTGAAAGAAAATACAACAAGGAACGAGAAGAGAAAAACAAAAGGGTAATGTGTTTTGCTTGCCATAGAGAGGGGCGTACTATCTAAACATGCTTCAAGCTATTTCCACAATTGAAGAATACGGATGGTGAAATGCAACAAGACCGAAAGTCAAGGCAAAAATATAAAGGGTACAAAAAGAAGAAAGCCAAAGCAATGCAAACCTTGTTTCCGGATAGCGAGGCAGAGCAATCTGACATGGAATCGGAGAATGAAGAAGAGACCAACCTTGCATTGATGACAAGTGTAGATGAAGGTCCTTCAAAAATTTACATGGACTCGATTATTGCAAGCAAGAACATCACTGATGAGACTACCATCAATTTCCTCATGGAGCTTGCTAAATCAAGGAATGCCAAGAAGGGAGATGATGAAGTCAAAACCTCAACAAACTCCGCTAATGAGGTACATTCAACTCTTAGTCTTGATGGTTATAAGACCGAACATGAATTCGTAAATGAGCATGATGGGTGAATTGAATTTCTTCTTGGGACTCCAAATCAAACAACTAGTGGATGACACCTTTGTGAGCCAAAACAAGTATGCAAAGGAGTTAATCAAGAAGTTTGGGATGACCGGGAGAAATACGAGCAAGATACCTATGGCAAAAAATGCAAATCTTGACTCGGATTCGAATGACACATCGGTGGACATCACTCAATGCCGAGCTATGATAGGTAGCCTACTCTATTAAACCGCTAGTAGACCTGATATAATGTTTGCGGTATGTCTATGTGCTAGGTATCAAGCAAATTCCAAAGAATTGTACATGAAAGCCGTTAAAAGAATTCTTAAATATGTCAAGGGTAGTTTAAATTTGAGATTATGATATGACAAACAATCAGATTTAGACTTAAAAGGATATGTTGATGCCGATTCTGCCGGAGACCATATGGATAAAAAAAGTACAAGTGGTACATGCCAATTCCTTGGTGGTTCACCTGTATCTTGGTCGAGCCGCAAACAAACCTCGGTTGCCCTTTCCACAACGGAAGCCGAGTATGTAGCGGCCGGTAGTTGTTGCACACAAATTCTTTGGATGGTCCAATCCCTAAATGATTATGAAATTCGCTTCTACAACGTACCAATTATGTGTGACAACACTAGTGCCATAATAATATCTAAAAATCTGGTTCTCCATTCTAGAACCAAGCACATAGAAATAAGGCATCATTTTATTAGGAATTATATTGAGAAAGGTGAAATTAAACTTATACATATTGACACCAAAGAACAAATTACCGATATTTTCACAAAACCCTTGAATACTCAATAACACAATGAATTAAGGTTTCAATTAGGCATGCTTGAACTTAGAGAATAAAGTATACAAATTTTCATGTCAAAATAACTCATAGCAATCAAAATAATTCATTTTAAAACTGATCTGCAAAAGCAAAACATTGAAAACGTTTATAAAACGTTATAATATTTTTATCAAATGTACTCAATAATCAGCTTAAACAGCTAAAACGTTGGTAACGTTTTGAAAACGTTAGTAATGTTTTAATTAAATTTTAAAAAATCTGAGAGTTCGATTGTTGCTCATTTTTTATAGGGCCAAACGTTATACAAACTGTGAAGTTATAAAAAAATCGATATATGCAATATGATAGATTTTAATAATATAATAATACCATTCACTGTTGTAGTTTTCTTAAAAAAAAATCTTAAAGATTCAATTAATGAAAATAAATATAGAATATTTATTATGTTAATCTAACTTCTAAGGAAATAAATCATATAATAACATATGACAGAGATATAGATTTTGAACAAAATAACTTTATAAAATATAACTTTTAAGGAAAAAAGTTGTGGTAATAGAGAGAGAATCAGTTTTTAATTAATGAAAATATTTAATGAAGGGTAAAAATATCTATATTGTAATATATATATTTTGATTATGTTGTGTTAATAAATTTTTTTGTTATTTTAATATCATCACCCAACAAGACCTTATTGCACTATACACATTACATAATAATTGAGAAGTGTTACTCAGATTAATTTTGTTTGCTCTACTGTATAAGAAAATTAATAAACAGAAACAAAATAATATGTCAACTGTATATGCTTATAAGTACTTGAATAAAATTTTAAAAAATAATAAATAAGTTAAACATCTACAAAATTACCGTCGTCCACCCAGTTCCATAATAGCATACAAACAGAATCCACACAAAATTAATTTTTACTTTTCGTAAAGAATACGGCAAAGATTAATCTTCAAAGCCAAGTCCAGAATGAGTGAACGAATCCACCACCAATAATTTTAGTATATAAAGAAATTTACTTCAATTTTGATCGATGCCACCGTATCTGACCCTATGAAATTATGAATGAACTTCCAAAACAATATTTTGAGTATCTCCATCGCAATTTGATACGGTAATTACTGTCATCTCCTTTGAATATGCAACATTTATCTCTTTAGAAACTTGCATACATTTTTACACACCTGAGAAAGCATCTCTTCCTTAGGTTTGCACCAGTTCCCTCCAGTCAACATAATTAATTTTTAACTCCACAATTATATTTAAGAAGAATGAAAAAAAAAAAAAAATAGAAGCATGAAGAAAGACTCAGTTTCAAAAACGAGAAAGAGCAAAATTTTCTTTCATCGGTTTAATGGTGATTACATTTGTGAACAGCAGCCTCTCTTGTGTTGAACAACTCCACCACTCAATAAACGGCTTCTAAGCCATGAAGAAAAATATTCCAATTCGTCATCCATCAAAGAATGACCAAGGCCAGGATAAGCCTAAAATTTCAGATCAATGTTATCCAAACAATGAATTCAGAAATACTGATTACATTAGCTAATATTGAAGAAGAAGAAAAAAAGGGGAGAAAGAGCACCTTAAACTCACAGCTCATGCCTAATTCTTGCAAGAACTTGCATCCGAATTCACCAGCCTCAAACAATACAATCTGGTCATCTGTACCATGTAGCCACAGTATGGGTGTCTGCATGGATCAAAATTTAAAAGTTTACATTCGATACAAGCAAATCAATAATTAATGTAATGAACATTATTACTGTGAGTAAAATTCTTTTCCTTACACTTAATTGGCATATTAATATAAAATACTCCTCGCATTAAATGTCTATGTTCATGATTTTTTGAACTAATTGTCTCTGGTCATGATCAAAGGATTTTGCAAATTATAGAAGCACAAAGTGTTAAAAGAAAAAGAGAACTTATTGTTGGATGGCAACAATATAATATCAAGTCGAGCAAATTTTGAAAATGAAAATTAAAGTAATGCCTTTGTGGCTTCAGTAACGACTTGTTCTTTGATAGATGGGTTTAGAGGCATAGATCCACTGAATATGATACCTCCTCCAAGCGTCCTCGGATAAAGCAGTACGCTTGCTATGGCCAAAGCTCCTGGCAAATAACAGCATACTTTTAAATACATGTTTCTCAAAGATAGATAGAAGAACCGAAAATTATTCTAGTAATTTCGGATATTCAAACAGGCTACTGTAGGGTAAAGGCAGTAAAGAAGTACAATGTGCTGCAGCAGGTCTTGGCATAGATCTATGATTACCAAGGTTCTAAATAGCGATTATAGCGGCATAGCGGGGAGATAAAAAAAAGGGAGAATTTCATGTATACCCCTCAAAACTTTGGAAATTACGTATTTCCCCCTCAAAAATTCATAATTACATATTTATCCTTCTGAACTTCAAAAACTCACAAATTTACCCATTTGAATATCTTTTCTATTATAATTCATTTTAAATTTATGAAGTACCTATTTTACCCTCTCTCTTTATCTGTTTGTGTCTTTGTTTGAGGCGTGGAAATTGGAAATTTGGTGTGCTTTTTTTTTTCTTTTTGGTTTCGCTGGCAAGAACTGATAAACCAGAAGCCCTCTTTTTTGTTGGTTGATTTCTGGTACAAAGGGTGAGAGAGGTGATTCTCGTCTGAGATGTGTTTTGTTTGTTTCTTGTATGAGATTTTTGCCTCTTTACCAGTATTTACTGGTTCTTCAGTTTACTGATGCCTTGCCCCTTTTTTGTTGTTGTTCCAGTTGACTGGTACGAGGGTTTTGTTATTTGTTCAGTGTCTGTCTTTGTGCAGCACTTGCTGGTACAAAGTGTGGATAAAATGAATAACATAATTAAGGCTTTAATTAAACTTAAGGAGCGAGGGAGAGAGAGGTGGGTTTGTACCGAACGACTCTTGTTCATTCAAATATCCCTGATCAACTGGATAATCCAAATTTTATCTAATAGGGTTCAAGACAGTTGCAATGAAACGACTATTATTTTCATCTTCCAAATGCATCATGATTCTGATGGAAGTTTCTGGAAAGAGAAAACTGATTTTGTTGATGCCTTTTTGTTTTTGTTTTTAAGCCTGGTGGCTTATGTGTAGAATTATTGAAATTAAATGAATAATAGCAATAGAGAGAGGGGGTATACATGAAGGGTAAAATGGGTAATTCATAAATTTAAAATGAGTTTTAATAGAAATGACATTGAAATGGGTACATTTGTGAGTTTTTGAAGTTTAGAAGGGTAAATATGATATTATGAATTTTAGAGGGGGAAATACGTAATTTCCAAGGTTTTGAGGGGTATACATGAAATTCCCCCTAAAAAAAAAAGCTATTGCGAATAGCGTAGCTATAGCGAAAGCTATCACACATAGCAATTTTTCCTTTTCAAACTATATATTCTATATTTCTACTAATTATCAACATAATCAATATTAGAGAATTGATGTAACAATTAAATGACAACTAATTTAAATCTATACTTTTTATCAATTACGCAAATAAGAAGGAAACAATCTAAAAAGTAACATTATTTAATAGTTTATACTTCATGGTATTACATATTATAATAGACAAAGAGCAATTAATTTTATAAAGTAAAGTAAGTCAATATACATATTTAAACATTTTATAATTATAATAATAATCAAAATCAGTTTTCAATTGAAACGAACGATAATAATTTTACAAATGAATACTATAAAAAGAGTAATCAAAATGAATAATTAGTATTTGAATATTTCTCGATATAGTAGAATAAATCACAAATAAAAATAGAAGTATATAGTTTGGTTTAGTATACTTATCGTAGAAGACCATGTAGCATTAGAAATAAGAATAGAACTACAGAAGTCCATATAAATTGCACAAAAAAAACCATGTAGCATAGCGGTAGCTATAGCGGATCTCATATAGCGGGTCTCATATAGTAGCAATAGCGGTCAGCTATTATAGCTATAGCGGTCGTAGCTGAGTTAGCGCAATTTTATCTCATAGCTTAGCGTTTATGGTCTGGAAAAGCTATAGCATAGCTATAGCGCCGCTATAGCTAGCTATTTAGAACCCTGATGATTACCATGCATTCTACCCAGAAGTACTACTGGCAGGCGATAGCAGTACCAGTTTAAGTTCTGATCATATTATTAGTTTTTTTTTTCTTTTAAATAAACCAATATGAAAATTTAGTATTAGTTGCAGCCCACATAAACTCACAGTTGCCAGGTAGGAGTACTGTGTCAGGTACTGAAACCCTTGTGGGTTATTATTGAAATCAACCAGAGTCAAGATAGTCTATGAATGAATAAGCCTTTCTTAATATACCTCCTTGGCTAAATCCACAGACAAATACATTATTTGGGTTGATGCCATTAGCTATCTGTTTGTCAATCATGCTATGTACATCCTTCACTGCTGAAAAAACCTCTTCGTCATGTCTGACACTTTTCTGTTAGCAATTAGAAAAGATTTAATTTATACACATATCATCAATTTGAGTTCCCTAAAATTGCAAATTATGTATTCTTTACTTTATTGCTTATTGTTTCTTTGAGGCAAGTACGACAATAATGAACTGGTACACTGCTGGTATAAAAATACTCTTTTTGTGGATTGAATCCATTATTGATTTATAGTGCAGTAAAACAATTTCACTCTTCACAAAAAGGGACATGGAGCAAATAAGACTTACCGAGGTAATAGGTACATCAGTAACATCAAACCATGCAGGCATTACAGCACCACCTAGTGCAAAGAAAATAAACATAAAACACAATATTTAAGATTATAACTTCTCAGGATAGTTACAGTGGGGCGTTGCGTTGGGGGTTTATGGGGAAGTTCAGATCCGATCAACTTGGACCGAAGGATCGAGGTAACTATATTTAGAGTTAAGGGATTTGGATATCAGGAAAGAATATAAGAGGACCAGAGACACCAGTTAAAGAAAAAAAAAAAAAGTAGCTTCGCAAATTTACCCTTTTAAGGTGGTTTATAAATGAAACCTTCTTCTCTGTGAAACCCACAGAATTTTTTTTTCTCGAAGAATAATCACACAAATGATAAAAGAAAGATTCAAAAGGTAAATTATAAAAGAAATCATACGGTTGACAGTAATGGGCCGAGAAGGGGCAGTTGGCAACCCCCATTTGGTGGTCTTAAAAACAGGATCCGTGAAGTGTTCTTTAATGGATTCATTTGCCGGACCCGAATCGCCTGACCCGTGAAGCCATAAAATGAAGCTAGCCATGGCTATGATTTAGACTTAGGAGGATTCTCAGTTGGCGAAGAAGGAGAAGACAGCACAAACTATTAAAAGAGATGTTAATTATTAAGGAGATCAGGAAATATTAGAGCGGGGTTAATGGAAAAAATAATGAATCAATGGATAATACAACGCGGATTTAAACGTGGCAAGAATGAAGGTGTGGTTGACTGTTTGAACGTGTGTACTTCAAACTACAGAGTTCAAACAAAAATAGAAAAACAACAACAGAGATTTCAGATATGTACTATAAACAGGAGCCATTAAATCTGTATAAATTTAATATTTTTGCGAAGATCATTTTTAATGAAAAAAAAAATTGGACAATTTTATAATCGTATCATTCCTTGCCAGTTGCCACTTGATTATTATTTTAGTTCGGATTCGTAACCGGTTACACCGGAGCAGTTGACCATAGCAAGCGGTCCCATCACAATTCACAACAACAGTTTTCTCTCTCAAATGAAATGTTTACAACAGTTACAATATTAAAAGATAAAATATAGAGAAAAGGTCTTTGTCCACTAATCTTTGTCCACCATTTGTCTACAGAGACTTATCTACTCCCGTTTAACTAATTTTAACGGACTCTACCTTCCTTTTATAAACCAGATTTTTTTTCTCCCAGATCTCTGCCTCTCTACTTTTTTCCTCTAGCAGCTTCTCTGTCTCTGCCTCTATCTCTCTCTCTCTCTCTCCCAAGTATCGAGATAATACTGCAATGCTATTCAGCTGAAAAATAGAGACGGGACGAGTTGAAGGTAAGGGTATGATTAGGGACATGGCGCGGAGATCAAGCCTTCAATTATTTTAATAGCATGGCCCGAGTGCCTCAGATTTTTGAAGGAGATTTCTAAGGAAACTGACATATGATTTTGTTTAGTTTTAGGATTCTAGAAATTAATATGGGTAATGTATTGGAGTTATTGTTGCATTTCTTTTCTAGATGTTTGAAAATTTGAATGACATTTTTTATAAGATTTGTTATTTAAGTTACAGCATTGAATGATGAATTTTACAGGATTGGTGCAAGTGAAATGACAGATTTTTTGTGTGGTGAACATATTTTTGTTGAACAGATGATGAATGTATGTATAGATTTAGAAATTTTACAGTATACATGATATTATTTTATGGTTTATATTTTGAAATTTTACAGTATACATGATTCTTTGCATGTTGTAGTTTAAGCTGGAATGTAGCATTTTTTATATTTTATCTTACAGTATACATGATATTATTTTATGGTTTAGATTTAGAAATTTTACAGTATACATGATTCAATTTTACAGTATACAAGATTCAATTGAAAATTTTACTGTATACAAGATTCAATTTTACAGTATACAAGATTCAATCGAAAATTTTACTGTATACAAGATTCAATTTTACAGTATACAAGATTCAATTTTAAAGTATATAAGATTCAACCCAGTGCAGACGCTAATAACTAACTCTAACTGCCAATAACCGCTAATAACTAACTCTAACTGCCAATAACTTCCTATAACTGCAATTTTTGAAAGTACAATTTGAAAGTACATTTCTTTTCTCGTTGCAATCTTTTTCTAACTATCATGGGACCACTTCAAATAGTTGCTGGATGTTTTGTGATTAACTGATATATTTTATGTGATATATTGTAGAATTATATAGCATGTAGAAGTAATTTTACAGTATTCACGTAAGTCAAAGCTGTGGACAAATGGTGGACAAAAGGCTGTGGACAATTAGACTCTTCCTAAAATATATACTTGACTCTTTTATCTTTTGGATGGTACTATTTCTTAGAGCAAGATTTTGATTATTGAGTTGAAAGAAAATTTTATCTCTTTATATTCAATTTATTCTTACACCTTTTTTTTAAATATGTTTTCACAATAAATTCACAACACACCAAATTAATAAAGAAAAATACAAGAAAATATATTGCAATGAGATACAAGTAAATGTATTTCATTATTTGTCCATCTTTAATAATGAATACTTAGTACTCTTTTATGCTCGCACTCATGCTTAGAAAAATAAAAATAAGAATACGAAAGTTAAGGACAATTTAGATATCCCCAATTTAAATTTGAAGAAAATGATAATTTAGATGTATATAGCAGTTGATTTATGAGTTTCAGTTCTCTATAAGAAAATATATTTTGTGATATAACAATTAACTCTTACTCTTTTTTTTGAAGATATTAACTCTTACTTAAATAGCAAATTAAAAATTTGAAATAAGTTTAGTAACGATTAGTATCATCATTCTCCATTGGCCAAAAATTAAATATAATTGAACATATTGTAAACATACAGAGAAAATAAAGTAAACTGAACACATTGTAAAATTCTTCTTGTGTATACTTACGTTTTGCATTGTAAACTATTTCCATTACGTTGTTTTTTTAGATGCATTTTTTTAATCTTGTTTAAACATATTTTGTTATTTCCTTTTGTACTGTCTATTTATTGTGCAAGATATAATATGGAAACAAATTGAAGGACAAATTAAGTACAGAGATAAAATTTTCTCTTATTTTTCCATTATTTTTTTTTGAATAATTATATGAAACCCCCCACTCCCATCCCCTCATTTTTCCCGCACTCTCTTTCTTCCTTAACTGTCATATATCCCCCCACTAATTTCGTTAAAAGTTTCTTTTTACCCCGCATTAAATTAGATTGTCATTTAATATCAATCCCCGCATTAATTATGCATTCCTCTAATGACAATTCCCGCATTAATTATGTTAGTTTGTAATAATCTAGAAGTCAATAATACGATAAATTATCATAAAGCTTTGTTCATGAATTGAATGTTTATTTATATATCATTTTGTTGCCTTGAGTATTATTGAATTTATGGATCATTTCGAGTTCATGACTGAAATTGTGAAACTCCATAATATAGATAATATATACTCTTAAAAGGTCACTGACCAAGGTAATTAGCAGGAACACTAATTACCGCGATAAGGTTAGTATGTGGATTAAAAGATGGTTAAGTTTTACAAACCACCTGACACGAGATGTCATTTTAATCACATAGATACATGTTCTAGGAACATGGTATTTGACAGACCCCGAATAAAACATTAAATAGAATTGTGTTCGTGTCATTTTATGTTTTCATTCAGTGTCAGGTTCTACAGTATGAGGTATTTATCGTTCCCACTGAGAAATATGTATGTGTGATTGTTATCTACCGCAGTCCGTAAAAAGCAGTCATAACAGTAGCTTTTCCATATGTATAGCTTGGCTAAGGAAGTGATAGTTTACCAAGAATACTATTTGTCCCTCGTATCTCTATACGAGCTATAGCATCACTGGACCCCTTGATAGAGTAAGATTATCTGCTAGCGGTATAATTACAAGAGTAATTATATTTGATAATCTGCTCAAGATCAAGAAAATATTCAGTTAGCAAGGATGACACACATCTACCTTGAAACTGATCTGATAGCTATGAGACAGAAGAACAGACACAAGTAAATTGTTTACTGGATCGTGATATTGTACAGTACAGCATCATCTGTGTAATTGGATGGTCATGATGTGTTGCCAGATGCCACCCATGATTATAGAAGTTAAAACAGTTTTAACTCTATTTACCAACATAACACAGATCCTATTGGGTCACACCATATAGGAGTTAATCGGAGAATCTTATTGTGATTGATTATAAATTGGTTATGATCAATAGTAAGATGGTTATAATTAATTATACGTGTTATAATTAAATTATAAATGTTATGTAAAAATAACAAGCAAAAACATTGGTTAATTTATAAACGTGTGTGACACGTTGTATAAAAGTTAACCAGTTAATTTATAAATGTGCAGGACACGTTGTATAAATTACCGAAACATCAAACCGCAAGAAAAATATATATATAATTGTTCAGAATAATTATACGAATATTATTTGTGTTCGGGCCGAGGGCATTCGGGTCTTTTCAGATTCGTCCTTATCCGCATGACATGTCATTGATCCTATCCAGATGACATGTCATCAATCCTATCCACAAGGGCAAAATGGTCATTTCACACCTATGCCACCTTGCATGTGTAGAAACATGGAGAAGAGTGTGGAAGGGTGTGGAAGGGGTATTTTGGTCATTTCACATATAAAAAGGATGAGGTGTCAATGGCATACCTTGTAAATAGGGCGAACTTGGAGGGCATTTTGGTCTTTTGCAACCGACCCTAAACACTATAAATAGGGGTGGAGGGGTAGAGAGAAAATAACTAATTTCATTCGTACCGTTTCGTGTCGAAACGGATCGATATTTTCTCTCTTTCTCGGTTTCTCTCCCAAATAGTGTTTCGGTTGAGAAAAGAAAGTTATACGTAGTTGACGTATAATCTTGCGGGTTGTTGTGGAGTATATTTACGGGATCGATGAATAGTGTTTTATCGAATTTAGCGGTATGTCAGTTTTGCATATTGATGAAACTGAGCAACCGAAAATTCGTGTTTACGGGTTTTCGTCTTTTCCCCATGAATAGTGTTTTTGCAGAATTCCGCGGTTTACGGTATTTCTGGCAGAAGAAATAAACCGCTCTCCGGTTAGTCCTGGTGGATAACCGATAGAGGTATCACACGTGTGATACTCCGAGTCGATTCCTTCCCTGGTGAGGCTCTACTCGCTCGGTCTGCATTCCAACTGTGATTTGGAAACAAGGTATAAATATGTTATATTAATCTATTTAATTGGTAAGTAGATTAAAGTTTTAGAAATCAATCATGGAGTAGATCTGTAAAAGGATTAAATTGGGTTTTGATGCCAAAAAAATACTGAAGGTGGACCGCCTTGGAAAGTTTCCTGACATACCCCGTTTAATCCTGAGCTTAAGTTGGCCGTAGAAATTTTTGTTCTACGGTCATTCCGCAACTTGAGTCTAAACGGTTTCCGGTTAGCACCGCGTGAACCCCAACAGATTATTCATTTAAAAACAATCTCCGCATTAATTATATTGTTATCTAATAACAATCCCTGTTAATAAATGCTTATCTGTTAATTGATGTTCAAAAAAATATTTATCATTATTTCTGAGAAGTATTTACCCTTGTAACATAGATTATTTATCCATGTAACATAGAGTATTTATCATTATGTCTGAGAGTATTTATCATTGATGTTTTACTGAAAGTTGCAAGTATGCCTGAGAAGTATTTATCCATGTAACATAAAGTATTTATTCATATAATGTAAAGTATTTATCTATGTAACATAAAGTATTTATCATTGGGTGAGGGGATTGTTTATTTAATGGTTTCCAGTTGTGCGGGGATGATTCAAAAAAAAAGAAAATTTTGTGCGGGAACAATTAATGGATTGATTTATTATTTCGTAAATATAGATCATTGCATAGGGTTTAATACCTGACAAATTCAAGTTAAATATTTTGATGCTTCAAGTTAAATACCCGCAGTTTTTTAAACGCTCATTAATGATTGAGCGGCCCCCCCATGTTTAATGGTCCCCAGTTCTGCGGGAACGATTCAAAGAAAAGGAAATTTTGTGCGGGGACAATTAATAGATTGATTTATTCTTTCATAAATAGAGATCATTGCAGAGGGTTTAATATCTGACAAATTCAAGGTAAATACTTTAATGCTTCAAGTTAAATACCCGCAGTTTTTTAAACGCTCATTAATGATTGAGCGGTCCCCCCATGTTTTTTTTGGCAGTATCTGCGGAGATAAATGCAGGGTGAAGACTACGGAGATTGTTATAGCATTTTTTTTTTTTTGATTAGAAGGCCGAAGCCCATTTTCCATTAAAAGAAAACATAGGTTAACTTATCTTTCAATTATCAAAATGACGCCCTCGAATTAACAGGAACCTTATCTTTTACTAAAAAGAAAAAAAAAATTCTGAGTAAGAAAGTTCAGAAACGTGCTTTAATGACAATTTCTGAGAAAGTTCAGAAAAAAATAAAAATAAAACTTTCTGATGGAAACAACGTGGCTCTCATGTTGTTGTTAGGTTGGGACGTTGGGTTAGGTGCTCTACGAGAATAATTCTTGGGATTTTTTTTTGCTTCTCATTTTAAGTTTGACTTTTTGGACAAAAGTGAGGTTACTTCTCACCGATTTCTATGAACTCAAATGTAAAAAGATTCGAGTACCAGTTGTGAAATCAAATGTAAAACGGATCAAGTACCATACAACTGGTACAAGCTCCTTACAGTTATTACAAAACAAACACTATAACTTGTCCCTAAAAACCACCAAACAAACAGAAATTTAAGGTTGACTTTTAGAAAGCCGGTTCTTTTCTTCTTTTCATTATACAATAGCAGCATGAAACATGCTCGTGCACGCACATACACACAGGGTAGAGCCAGTCTTTCGAACTATGGAGGTCAAATACACATCATCAGATATCAATCACATAAAATTTTCATACTGAGAATGGGATCAATTTACATTACCTATGGTATTTTATCCTAAATTATATAGAAAATCATATATAAATACAAAAATTTTAAAAAAAATGGAGGTCAATTTGACCCCCCATTCATATTACTTAAATCTGCCCCTGCGTACACGCACGCTATCGAAATGGGAAACAATACTGGTGTTTATTTATTATGCATCCATAATAAAGGCCCAGGTCATCTAATCCAATTAATGCAAATGCATCCCCTTTCAAATCAGTGACTTCAGCTTTATTACAATCGCTGGCCACATTTGAAGAGTAGTTACAAATATACAAAACCAACATTACCTAAAATAATTACAAGCGACCGTGGAAGAAGAGCATTCCAACTTTCACTCCATCCCATTATGAGCTACTTCTTGTGCCAATCGTAGATTTCAAAAATCGAATCAAATCTCCATACACATCACCACTAGCCTTGGGGCTCAGGATGAAATCAATATGACCATAGTTGTCAAGGTACAATAACTCGGGCTCAGATCTTAACTCACTTAAGGTGTGTTTTACATCAGTCACGTCAGCTAATGCATCTAATCCTCCGTAGCCAATCCAAAGGGGCAACGAGTCTGGTATGTCGTTTAGGTCAAACGAAGGCGGATGTGACGCACCGTAGCGTTGTAGGTTTCCCCACCACCCATAATCGTACTTGGCAAATGTGCCCTTCCTTATCACTGAGTAAATCCACATTGCGGAGGGGTAAATGATTAATATTCACATTTTGACTATATAGCAAAATGTTGTACCTCCATCCAAAATATAACCAACTCCATCCTTTTCAATTTACAGCCTTGTTCCCCAAACTGTCAAATTTTGCAATATTTTTTTGCCCACCTCCCGTGTATCTTAATCGGAGGTTTGGTGCTAATGCAGAATGAATTATTAATTAATATTTTATTCGAAAAATGACACATTTCACATCACTGACCACGATTTCTGACCATGATTTGACTGAGGTGATCATAAGGACCCAAATAATACAAATTGGTCCAGGGACCAAATAGGAACATTTAAAGCTCCTGTGAGCAACAGGGGAACTAGAGGCTACTTTAAGAACCATTTGAGTAATCTACTTTCTGGCATTTAAATTGTTTAGTTCAAGAAAGAATACAAATTTAGCATTTGGAAGAAATTGAGTCAATCGTATTTAAACAAAGATGTTGATTATAAAAACAATATGTTAGTAAATAGTACCCAAGGTTTTCTTTTGACCATCTTTGCAAAAATGTCCTGATATTCCTCATATTTGCATATACAATCAAAACATTTTGGACCATTTTGAAGTAACTCCCTCAAGAGAGAATAATTTGGTGGGAGCCTAATTATGCAATTCCAGGTTTATTTCCTGACAAGACTAAGTCGAACTAAAATCAAGTCGGCAGGATATATATCTGTTGTGATGTATTCAGGTTAATTGGCACAAAAGGGTTACGGGTATTAGTAAATTTTCACTTGAATTACCATCAAGTCTTGGTGGTATATTATTAGCAGGCAACCCATAAAAATCTACAGTGTGTTAGTTGTAGCATGAGAAATGTTAGGTTTCATTTGCAAAGAGGGTCAAATATTGAGTATAAATTTTCCAAAAGGAAAAAAATCTTCAAAAGAATACATACTTTGAAAAAGATGGCGTAGATTCTTCGTGGATGAAGGATGAGGTTCATATTCTAGGTAGTACTCCACCCGAGATGAATTGAAGCAACAATTGCTTCCTGAGCAAAACTTTCAACTATTAGAAAAAGGGTTGGGGTCCCATGACAATGGATCAAGTTGACAATTTCAATAACTGTAAAAAAAAACTTTAATAATTTTTAATCCAATGGTTCAAATGTATTCTATGCACATAATATATATGAAACAATGATTAATTTTGTTGTAAGTTTTACCATTCATCAAATGACTTGAAATTTTCCAACAGTCTATACAACATTTAATGAGATATTAAATGAAATTCAAATTGCATCAAAATCTTAAAGAAAGACTCTCATCAAGCAAAGAAATGATAAAATATAAGACAAAGAAACAAGAGAACCTGTTATTGAAGAGAGCAAGTTGCTGCAGTCAATATGCTCATCATCACAGAGAGAATCTAGTATCTGAACGCCCATGTTACTGCCTCCAAAGAGGTATTTCAGTACATCAAAATTAATATAATAATATCCATTAACTAGCTAGTAAAAGCAACTATACAAGAGGGAAAGAAGATTAAGAATAACAACTCCTATTAGAAAAAAAATGATTGTTAATGGAAAAAACAAGATACCCAAGTACCTTCTGAAATTCAATTGATGGATTCCCATAATCTCAAGCATCTGGAAAAATAAAAAAGATTTTATTGAAAATAAATATTAGTTCTATTTAAGTGCAGTGCCCACAATTTTTTATTTTAGTTACAAAATTATCAGCTCCCATAACTAAACACCCATCTAAGCTTTGAATTTAGCCACCAAACTTTCTATTTTATAAAAAAAACTTGTGAAATATCAATTGACATCTCCTCTAACCACCATGAAAACAGCTCTTTGAGAAGTAGGAGAGTTGTATTGCAATAGAAGAGTGAACCTGGTCCCTTTCATGTCTTGATGCGATTTCACAAATGAAAATTCATACAAACCCCACGAAAGGAAAAAGAAAAAACCTTGGTGCGTGACTGAAATATTAAACAAAATGAGAAATTTGGGAACTACTAGGTAAAATAACTCTTTATATTTTAAAAATTCAATGCCTTACTTGATCAATATGCAGTGCAAGTGCACGGCGAACAAAACGGGAAGTAAGATGATTGAGATAGGAAATGGGGCACAAAAGTGCAGCTGAATGAATCAATTCTGCTATTTCTGGCATTGTGAAAGCAGCCAGACCCATTATAGTTCCCTGAAAGCCAGTTGACAGCTATCAGATGAGAACTCTCTGAAACTGATTTGAGAGAAATAACACTTTTTTTACGGCAAACCCATTATTATAAATAACTCTTTTTTATCAATACATCTGTTGCTCGGCAATTGCCGACAACCTTAAAAAAAAAAGTATTAATTGGGTTCACAATTCATGATGATGAAATTGGAATGAAGAAATATAATAAATTTTATACACAAATAGAAAGCTAATATTTTCAACAAAAACCCTGAGTTCACCTACCTGTGAGTGACCAACATAAATAACTTTAGATTGAGTTTCCAAGTTAATGTAGCTCAGTGTAGCAAGCAAGTCATACTGAGCTAATTCCTGCCAACTCCAATCCCAAAACTCCTGAAAGAGAAAAGGTCGAAATATATTCAGTTAAACAAAATAAGAATGTTTCATTAACCAACTTATGCAACCAAACACATTTCACGGCACAAGTAGACAAATATCTGTACTTTTTTTGTTGCTTAACTGATTAAAATTTGCTTAATTAAGTTATCAAGTTACCTTGTCATGAACGTTATAAGAGGCATGATTTTTACTCCAGCGTGTACCACGTACATTCCCCACCCAAACATCAAAGCCATTATCAGCTAAGATGTACCCAAGAGACTGTTCGCACGAATTAATGAACCATGCATCTCCTCCCTGTCATCAACCCATCCAAATTCATGTTACTGTTACAATATTTTTATAACCACTGAAGCCTATTATCTTTCCTTTAATATTTAGAAAGAAGTGAGGTCAACACAATAGATACTCAAGAATCCCAACAGTGCAGTACAAAAGGTAATTCAACATTTAAAATAAAATACACACAACAAAGATAAAATATAAAACCCATAAATACATGAATAACACAGGTAATTCTCAGTACAATATATTTTCAGTCCAACTTCCTGTTACAAATGGTTGGATGAGAGTAACATAAGCTTATTTGTATTATTTGTTTTTATAAGATATTTTCCTATTATATCAGACATTAGCTATCATATGCTTTAGTTCTCATTGTAATAAAATATTTCACTTATACTACTGCACATTGGTAAAAACAAAAACTTGTTTGCCTGAATAAACAGTGCCAGGAAACTTTAAGGAGGGAAAAAAGCACCTGAAAGAGGCCATGTTGAAGATAAACTGGAGGCCCTCGTTTTTTTCTCAGAGCATTCTTACCATATGGTATATTTTGAACAGATAAAATAAATCCATCCTTTGTCTCGACCTAGACAAGTACATAAAAGTACGTATACAACGTTAGGAGGATTTTTATAGTAAAATGTAGAAACTTGTTACACCAACAATAGAAACCAAGAGCAGTATGGATACAAGGTAAATAAATACAATACTGTACCCAATCTTGTGTTCGAATTTTAATAACAGAACTCAATCAACATAATACACTAACAACTCTCCTTGATCATTTTGATCAAAATTCATAAAATCAATGACTCATTTTCTTCCATAAAAAAAACTCTCAATTCAAATAGAAATCCCCTGCTTATCTTAGCATAAAATGACAAAAAGAGGCGATTATTCCCGTACAGTGTGTTCAGTGCACGGATAGCCAAGCGGCAGGAGGAGGAGATCGCAGAGTCCGGCGGCGTAATTCGGCGATGACCGGCGGAGAGCCTCAAAGTGGGAGCAGCTGGCGTGAGCGAAGAGAAAGAGAAGGTAGAGCAGAGGGAGGAGCTTGGTGACGGGTAGATCCGCTCCCATTTGGGAAGTCCCTGTGAGGGGATAACTAAAGCAAGAGATGGTCCATGGGCTAGAACTAGAAGTATGGTTTAGTCATTATCTGTTCTACGACTATTAATAGCAGTAGGCTAGAAGCCGATTTTTTTATTATTTAATAATGTTAAATTCGGATTTAATTCTTTAGACAAAAGAGATAAGTTCGGGATATAGAAAAAGACAAAACAAAAAAAAAAATCTGTTTCATACTTATTAGTTATTATTATTTGAAAAGAAAAAAAAAACAAAAAAAAACAAAAGGATAAGTATTTAATATGAAAAGGGTTCAAAATCTTCATTTTTTCAACTCTAATGTCTTTTATTTTATTTTTTTTTAATAATATTTTTTTAATTTATATATCAAAATAATCATTAGATTTGATTTATATTTTTTTTCTACATATTACATAAAAAATATCACTTTTTAATTTTGACATTATATTAATAAAATCCAAATTTTTAAAAGTTAAAAAATTAACGTTATGAATTTAATATATTAATGTAATTTTACAAGTTCTTGATACTAATTAAAACAAAATTAAAATGTTTTTATTTATTACGTGTGTATAAAAATATAATATAGATCATCATATCTAATGATTTTATTTTAATATTAAATTTTAAGTTATTATAATTTTAATTAAAAAGATAAAAAAAAAAAGACATTTGAAACCTTCTCATTTAAACTTTCGTTAATTCAAAGACGAATAATTAAATTTTCCGTCTTTTAAAGGATAGACATCAGAGAGGAACAAATCTACTGCGATCAGAATTAGATGAACAGTATTCTGAAATTTCTGTTTTTCCAAATCTAACTGTCAATTTGTTTTGAGATGCGTGCACAGATAAACTAGCCATTTCGAGATGTGTACACAGAAAAAGTTGAACCGTTAGATTTAAAAAAGCAAAAATTTCAGAATATTGTTTATCTATTTCGGATCGCAGCAGATTTATTCGAGAGCCCATCCCTCTACCTTTTCTAAAAGAAGACGAAAAATAGAGCTTAAAACGGACTTGAAAATTCGTCCCATTCACGAAACAGAATTCAATTATACATCGTTTTCTAAGAGCATGGAGATGACCCCTTTTTAGAGTGTCATAGGAAATGGATAAGGATATTAACTTTTTATTAAATAAAAATTGATGTTCCTTCATAGACCTTGGTTATGAGGTAGGTTTTGCTTGGGAATTGGATTAGCGAGTATAGCTCTAATCGGAATGTAATTGCACGAGATTAATTTGTTTTATTAAAAAGGTTCAATAGAGATTAGAATTAACATTTTATATCAGAAACGATATTGAATGAAATTAAAATTTTGAAATCAGAAAATGACTGAGCATCTCTGGCTAACATTTAGATCCACCCACCAATATTTACAAGAGGATCTAATTACATTCTTTTTTTATGACACCGAATTACACTTTTCATTTTTAAAATTTTTAAATTTCAAACAATTGATCTAAATCATTCAACATAATGGATATGTTAAAATGTGCTTGCAAATCAAATTTTATATTTTTGGAATCTTTTTACTATTTATTAAATATTTAATAAAATCGCTATATTCAGACCGTTGAATTTTTGTACCCATCTTAATAAATAGTAAAAAAATTCAGAAAAATATAAAATTTAATCTGCAAGCACATTTTAACATATCCATCAAGTTGAATGGTTTGAATCGACTGTTTGGACTTTGTAAACATAAGGTGTAATCCGATATCACCAAAAAAAGTGTAATTGAATCCCTTCTCACAATTGATCTAGCTAGACCTATGTTACGAATTTAGTTTGAAAGACATGGTGGCACTAATAACTGAAAATAAATGTATAATAGAAATAAAAATAAGAGAAAAGATCTTTGTCCACCATTTGTCCACAGAGCCTTATCTACTCCCGTTTAACTAATTTCAACGGACTCTACCTTCCTTTTATAAATCAGATCTTTTTTCTCCCAGATCTCAGCCTCTCTACTTTTTTCCTCTAGCAGCTTCTCTGTCTCTGTCTCTCTCAAGTATCGATACTGCAACGTTATTTAGCTGGAAAATAGAGACGGGACGAGTTGAAGGCAAGGGTATGATTACTATAAAAGGGACATGGCGCGAAGATCAAGCCTTCAATTATTCTAATAGCATGGCCCGAGTGCCTCAGATTTTGAAGGAGATTTCTAAGGAAATTGACATATGATTTTGTTTAGTTTTAGGATTCTAGAAATTAATATGGGTAATGTATTGGAGTTATTGTTGCACTTCTTTTCTGGATGTTTGAAAATTTGAATGACATTTTTTATAGGGGAAATTGGTTCCATGCCACTCCAAAATAGTGAATTTAGAAAAATGCCACCCTAAAATTTCGGTTTTGTTAAATGCCACCCCAAATTTTATTTATTAAGAAAAATGCCACATTAAATAGTTAATGACTAAAACGCCCTCCTCCTCTTCTCCAGCAAAACACACACACCCTCTCTCTCTCTCACGCAACCCAGCTCTGGCGCCACCTCGAACGATGAACTTTCTCTCGGCGCCACCATCTTCCCGATCCTCTCCTTCTCCAGCGACCTCTGTCCTCTCGGCACCACCTGACTCACTAAAAGTCCAAGCTATAATTTTTGACGTCAAAGATAGAGAATCACTCGGTGGATCAGCGTATGGGGGTCAACGGAAGTTCACAAATGCACTCAGTGTCACCATTGTGTTATTTGTTGCATGGATTTGTTATGAGGTACTGGTCTTCTCTTTAATGCAACTAAAAAAAATCAAATTTATTTTTTGTATGGACAAGTTCTTTCAAGTGGTCAACTTATCCCAGCATAATCAATGGTGTGACAGTTACCCACAATTCAATCAAATGCTAAATAAGAAATAAAAGTGTTTGCAAGAAAAAAGAAAAGTAAAGAAAATTGCAAGAAAAAAGAGATTTTTCCCCCTTCCTTGGTGCTGCAGCCACTTGGTACCAGTATCCTCCTCGGTAACAGTACTGTGATTGGTACGCTGGTTGTGCTGCTCCAGTGGGATAGTGTATGCCCCATACTTTTATTTGAGATTATTAATTGACTCATGTTAATTAATTTTGATTTTTCTGCTGCATAGTGTATGCCCCATACTAGTCAGCTAAATTAAGAAATATCTTTGTTTTTAGTGAGCTCAAGTTATTTTATTGATTTTCTGTTCTTGGTTTCAGGTCAGGTGCAGGGACGAGTGTTGAGCCTTCTGTACTTGTCAATTCATCAAGCCACAAAACTGATGTCGGGAGGGTGGGAGTTGATTTGTTCATGTTATGAGAAATTTTAAGCTGGAAATTTGAGAATTTTGTATTTAGATGATAAATGAGTTTATATTTTGTCAAGTGTTCCCTTTTTTTTTTATGCATCTTTTCCTATGTTTTTTGTATTTAGATGATAAATCAATTTCTTTCATGTTTTTTGATATGCATATATCTGGAACAATAATGCATAATTTTCATGAAGAATAACTAATCAATTTCTTCAAAAATGCGGCGAGAGTCAGATCTGCTTCTGTTTCTGCGCTGAAGCTGTTGCACAGTGAGATTATAGGGCGCATATCCTATTTAATTAAGCTCTTTCAAGTTTTTGAAGCTGTGTGCATTTTGCTGGAGAAGAAGAGGAGGTGTGTGTTTTGCTAGAGAAGAAGAGGAGGGCGTTTTAGTCATTAACTATTTAATGTGGCATTTTTCTTAATAAATGAGATTTGGAGTGGCATTTAACAAAACTGAAATTTTGGAGTGGCATTTTTCTAAATTCACAATTTTGGAGTGGCATGGAACCAATTTCCCCTTTTTTATAAGATTTGTTATTTAAGTTACAACATTGAATGATGAATTTTACAGGATTGGTG
Source organism: Carex rostrata (assembly GCF_964058835.1). NCBI lineage: Eukaryota > Viridiplantae > Streptophyta > Magnoliopsida > Poales > Cyperaceae > Carex > Carex rostrata. The sequence continues at coordinate 6,433,522 of NC_135931.1, read as the reverse complement.
CTAGTGAAATGACAGATTTTTTGTGTGGTGAACAGATTTTTGTTGAACAGATGATGGATGTATGTATAGATTTAGAAATTTTACAGTATACATGGTATTATTTTATGGTTTATATTTTGAAATTTTACAGTATACATGATTCTTTGCAGGTTGTAGTTTAAGCTGAAATGTAGTATTTTTTACTTCTTATCTTACAGTATACATGGTATTATTTTATGATTTAGATTTAGAAATTTTACAGTATACAAGATTCAATTTTATAGTATACAAGATTCAATCGAAAATTTTACTGTATACAAGATTCAATTTTACAGTATACAAGATTCAATCGAAAATTTTACTGTATACAAGATTCAATTTTACAGTATACAAGATTCAACCCAGTGCAGACGCTAATAACTAACTCTAACTGTCAATAACTGCTAATAACCGCTAATAACTAACTCTAACTGCCAATACTTCCTATAACTGCAATTTTCGAAAGTACATTTCTTTTCTCGTTGGAATCTTTTTCTAACTATCATGGAACCACTTCAAATAGTTGCTGAATGTTTTGTGATTAACTGATATATTTTATGTGATATATTGTATAATTATACAGCATGTAGAAGTAATTTTACAGTATTCGCGCAAATCAAAGCTGTGGACAAATGGTAGACAAAAGGCTGTGGACAATTAGATGCTTCCTAAAAATAAAGAGGTGAAGAGAGAGAGAGAGCACATCTTGTAAGATTTAGAATTATCACGCCCGAGTTCTATGTAATACATTGCTCCCAAACAAATTTTTTTAATCTATACACACTGTCAAATTCAATTGATTTTTTTGCGTAATTAAGCACACTCCTTTCGTCAACATAAAATATGGCCAAACCAAATCATCTTTACTCTACCAATGCATTAAATGGACAAAGAGGTGAATTTTGAATCACTTTTACATTTGAAAAGACAAAACAGTTTCTAATAATCTAGCACACGCTGAGAATTTTTTTTATTCATAGAAATTATTATAAAATAAGAGAGAGAAAAAAAACTATCTTTGAACCGGAAAAAATAAATTACCACTCCAAACTTTAAACCAAAAATAATTCTACCGGTCTAAATATTTTTTTTTCACTTGAAAAGATTGAAGGAACTTTTGTTGTTTACTTCTTTACTTTTGAATCAAACAAACATAAAAAAATCACATAAGATCCTTCAACATTTTTATTTGGACCATTTCGATTGAAGATCTTTTGTGATTTGCTTCCTGAGTCTTGACTCAAACAAATATTAACAATATAATACCAACTAAGAAAGACTTTATTAGAAGCACAAAAAATTCTCGATTGAAAAAAACAAAATACAGAAAAATGTTTGGACCGGAAAAAATTCCTCCATATTCGAAAAATAAAAAAAAATTCTCTTTTTCTCTCTTATTTTATAATAATTTCTTTGAAAGAAAAATTATTGCACACGTTAGCCTCACTCATTAATTTTTGTTCTATGATCTCATACAAAGCAAATTTCAATTTGTTCGACTTTTAGCATTCACAGAACAAACTCCAAAGTTCACTTTCGGACTAAAATATAGTTTAAACGACTAATTCAAACTATTTAAATGACTCAAAAGTTTATTCTCAAACTAGAATGAGTCATACTAGTATGGCATTGGTGTCATATGATACCAACTCTAAAATTTATTGAATAGATTCAAACAACCAATATAAACTGTTCAAACCGATTTATTTTATGAGTGATGCACTTACATGCGATATTTTTATTTTTTCGAGTTATTTTAGTATCAAGTTAAGCGGTCAAAAATATTGAAAAATAAATACAATAAAATTAACTTAAAAGCTCCAAAATTTGACTGCTTGACTTGATACTAAATAAATTCAAAAAATTATAAATTTTGCATGTAAATGCACAACTAATGAGATAGATTGGTTTAAATAATTTAGATTCACTGTTTAAAGTTGATCCGATAGACTTTTGTATTAATGACACTAATATCATACTGGGGAGACTCTTTATTAATTAGTTTGCTAATCTCTGTCTGTGGGACCGTACATGTATAACATAGCATGGTATATTCAATTTTAAGAAGTACATGGAATTTCATAAAACTTGGCGTTACTATGCTAGGTGTCTAGAAAAGGCTACCATCAAAGCCTGAAAAGTTGCCATTTCGTAAAGCAATTCGAGAAGTAACTTGAAATTTTTACATCACGAGGAAAAGCAATCATTTTATCAAATAATCTTCAACTGCTAAAATTGGTATTTTACCAAAATCACCTTGTCGGCCACATAATCTTGGGCATGGGAGTGCCGAAAGAATTCACATCCTCTCCAATACCTGATAAGGGAATCTTTTACAATTACTAGATCTGAACCGTACTTTTTAACTTGGCACAAATCTCAAAGCCCAAAAATGGGCCCCCCTACAGTGACCCGAATCCCAAGCCGGTTGAGATTTAATCTCAAACCGTAAAGTAAGTGATCCTCTGCAATAATTGTGCAATACCTGAGAGGATACGGGTTCGTGCCAAAAGAGACAGTTTTACTCACATTTTTGTTCATCACCACCAGCAACAAAATGTTATCTTTATAGTGCTTCAAGTCTTCATTTTTATATTATTGGTATGATTTTCTTTAAACAACAAAACCTTCTGATTTGATTGTCAATTACATTCTCGCAGGTCCCAGGTTCCACTTGCAACACTGTTTAATTATCCCGTTACATCAAAAACACAAAGATGTCATTTAATCATTGTCACGCGAACAAAAGATTGTAGAAAAATGGTCTAACAAGGAGTTTCAAGGAAAAGAGTAAACCTTACAATTGGAATAGAATGCTACAAAAATAAATAAAGAAAAAAATAACAGAGAATACATATGCTTAGAAATTCAAAGACGGCTGAAAATTTGCCCATTAAGAAACCTTGTATTATTACATAGGTTTTCATGGCAATAAGGTTATCATTCAGAAGTTTATTATATCATATTTACCCTTCAATCATTAAAACTCACATATTTACCCAATTCATCAACTGTATCATTTATTCTAATTCGACAACCCTTCTAAATTCATAATTCCCATTTAATCCTTATAAGAATTAAAAGAAATTGATGCTAGCTTCTACATGCATCTCCCATTTTACCCTAATAAAATTTCACAAAGTATAACATGACATCTCAAGTTAAATTGATTTCATTGAGCTAAAAAATAAGCTATAAAGTACATTGCCGTGAAAACAAATTCCAGAAAGAAGTTTGACTAACAGCAAGTTGACTAGAATTTGCTCTTCCTTTTTAATCGATTTCATCATGCTGGCTTATGAATAGTACGTAGCTTTCCATCATAGGCTATGATTCTGATAACGGTCTGAAAATAATTTATTCAGACTTGAAACTAATAAACCTGAAACATAATAGTTAGATATCATAAAATTATTTTGCCTTAATTACCTTAATCAATTTAATAATCATAAGTATCCATACTGACATCAGAAGAGATCAGAGCTATTTGTCTGTACATGCGTTGAATATTCAGTGAGTGTGTGAAGATCTCTAATAAAAAGGTTAAAAGTAAAATTTGAAACAAAAAGGTGGCCTCATTACTGAACAAGCATCACCAGAAAAATACTAAAATCTGAATTTTTTGAGAACTGAGTTGCCCTTGCTTTAAAGAAAAATACTATATTCACAAATATGCTTCTAGAACTGAGTCGGTAGGAACTAGGAAGACAATTGTTGAACAGAGAAACTAAACATTACTGAATCGACAGTTTGTGTTCAACTGGTACAGGTCAACCCAGAATGGCCATCTAACGAGCAAAATGTTCAATTAGTTCATGAAGAGCAAGAGGGAGAGGGGCAATTCAACCATATTAGAGAGAGAGAGAGAGAGAGAGAGTTCAACCATATTAAAGAGGAATAAGAGGGAAGAAAATGAAGGCGGAAGCATTTGTGGTTTGGCGCACAGTGAAGGCAATTAAGTGAAGAAAAGGGAGGGTATAATGGTCCATAGTTTAACTACTATTGTGCTTAGAGCTTCAGAGTCTTAAATATTAGTACTATTCTAGTACTTTTGGATATATATGATTATATTGGGTAAATATGTGAGTTTTAATGATTTTCAAGGGTAAATATGATATTATAAACTTTCGAGGGGGAAATATATAATATTGAAGATATTGAGGGGGGTACACAAAATCCCCCCTCAAAGTTGAAGTCCTATACATCTCAATTATCACACTGAACTAGTAGGAGGGAGGAATAGCATCATTTTAGAAACAATAACTTAGTACTAAAATCCAACAAAAGGGAAAAGCTGATCAACAAGTCATGGGATATGGGAAAATAAAGAGGTGATTACACAAGATCATTACCTGTAATCTTCATCTCCTCTTTGATCTTTTCATCGATTAAATGATGCACTAACTTAAAGCTATTCGACATCAAACAACACCAAGAAACATTAGCAATAATGATGGCAATTCTATCCTTACATATTAGTCCAGTTAGACTCATCACAGGAAAAAAATATTGTAATGAAAAAGCAATACTTGACAAACCTTAAAATTACTGTCCTCATTAAAGAGTACAACCTACAAAAAAAATAAAAGTCTCAACACAAGGGACATGACCGATGCATGGCATAAAAGTCAATTAAGTAAATTTGTATTGCTTTCAACAAAAAGCAGAATTATCGTTTCCATGCAAAATAGAAGTAAAGCACATTATAGCAGGCATTGACTTCTCATCATTCTCCGTAGTATGAAAGCTTCCATTATCAGCAATTGAAAATGATATGATTAAAGATAGCAAGACCTGTCACAATAGACTATAACTCCTCATTAGTAAATCAGTAAATACATAAATTGGTGCCATGACAACCATTGAATATTTGAATGCAGAAAATGCCTTCATTATTTCGGTCAGAGATTTGTTAGCTTTGGAGTTTCTTCGTCTCTCTAATAAAATTAGGGCAATATTTAAGTCTTTCGTTTGTATAATGGGCTTTAACTTCAAAGAGCGTTAACTGATGCTGTAATGAACTTGTATGATACAGATAATTTCTTTTAGTCAGATCAGATAATTGTGTCAAGGAAACTCAGCTTCCAATAGTCACCATTACAGTCATCATGCAGTGGTTTGTCCTTATATCAAATCCAACAACTGTACTATGACAATCTCAGCTTTACTGGTCAGATCAGATACCTATACGCTCTCAGCTTTTCATACTCAACCAATACTGCTATGTGCTACAGAAGATATTTATTGGGTATCTTTTCTTATGGTGCTTATTAATGAATTGATTTTTCAGTCTCTCTACCAACCAATGCAAGTTGGTGAGGTGGTACAAGGCAATTCAGCAACAATTTAATGCTATCACTAATACCATGTATTACCATGAAAAGCATGAGATATGTCGGAAACAGGAGACAGAAATTAACCTTGTGGCACAATAGAGTAGCTCATTTCTTCCTGCCACCACGCTCCCTCAAGGCCAGCGTAAGAGCCTCACCAGGGGCAATGTTGTAATAAGCGAGGGTGTGGTTCTCTTTGAGGAAACCGGCCTTCCCACTGATCTTCTGCTTATTAGCTGGCAACTGGACTTCTCCGGCAATCTTCTCCTTCAGGCTGCTGATTGTCTCAGAGAGTGACTGCACTGATATCTCCAGCACTTGGCCCTTCAAATTCCCTTCTTCCAAATTAGGAACTGAGACCGAGATGCGAGCAGGTCCCTGCATACCAGGACAATTCCAAATGCAAAAATTAGGAAAATGGAAACAGAAAATTGTTAAAGATATCTCAGTTTTAGCTGACCAATGACTAGTATTATATAACAATTGTCGAGGAATTATTGTTCACCTTTCTTCCCTTTTTAATATTGTTGCGCAAAGACATGTTTATTAAAATTACACTCTCTTTTGTTTAATGAAAACAAATTTACCGGGTGTTGAGCAAGGAATTGATCCTCTGGCACAAGGGAAGCATCGTCAATCTTCTGCCTCTTGGGTTCTGGCTCATCAGGCAGTGGTGGCGGGACTTCCTCTGGTGGTGGCGGTGGCGGCATCCCGAGTGGGAGTGGTGGTGGTGGTGCTGCTGGAGCCGATGCCATGTTAGGCATTGATGGTGCAGACATACCCATGGGCATAAAAGGGAGTGGTGGTGGCGCAACTGGTGTATACTGGGACCCAGGTGGTGGTGGCACCATTTGGGGCATGACTGGGCGGGCCATCATCATGGGTTGTGGCTGACCTGAACTGAGGGGAATGGATGTTCTCATGGTTTGCATAATCTGTGCGGGAAAAGGAGCAGCACCACTAGAAGGTGGACCTGGATATGGACCTGCAGGTGTTGGGATACGCGGGATATTCGATGCAAGACCTGGTGGCAGAGGCAATGGACGAATAGTGGGGATATTGGGCCGAGGAGGGGGAGCTGCAGGACCTAGTAGGTTAGTACCGCTCGTGTTAGTCTGCTCCTCTGTCTGCATGTTCTGTGAAAGGGCTTGAGAGGCAGTACGGCCAATGCTACCAGAATGGCCATCCCAGATAACTTGTTTGGGCTGCTCATCATTCTTCTTCTCAATCTCAGCTTTGACAGCATTTGAAACCTCCTCCTCAGTTGTGCCAAAGATATCAGGTCGGGTCCTTGCCAGCCCTACAATATTTTTAGATATCTCATCATCAGGAGCAAGGGTCGTTTCTTTGATCTTGGCCATCATCCTGTCCTTCTGCTCCTTATATTTGGGGTCAATTAAAGAAATACGCATGTGCTCTGCCATCTCATTGATTGGTATCAGCTCTCCAGTAATAGGTGAGACCACAAACTTCGTCGGGTCCCACTCAGCCGGGACCCGGTTCTCTGGCCGCTTCCAGTTTTTAACTATCCGCATGGGCTCGTCAGTTGGAGACTTTGCCTCAGGCACACCATCTCCAGTGCCATCAGCATTTTTGTCATCCAATCTAGCCGCACGCATGCCTTCTTGCACAAGTTGGATCTCTTCTTCATCCATGTCAATCTCCATCTCTTTTCCCGGTTCAGCAGCCTCAATAGGTAACTCGGCTTCCTCCAAAGCTGCAAATTTGCTTCTCCTTATGACCTCTTCTAAAGTCATTGGAATCGGCAACTCTTCGTCCTCCTCCTCAGCAAATTCAATGGTTTCTACCACAATAAAATCGTGCCAATCGATCATGGCCATCTGCATCCTCTCCTGTTCGATCTCATCCTCAGCCCGTTGTCTCTCTTGCTCTTGTGACTTCTCCCACTCCAGCCGGTGCAAACACCTCTCTAGCACCACTGTCAAGCCACTCGCTTTCTCTCTCAACTTATCAGTTAGACCCTTCTCTGGCATTAACACCTTTGAATAAGCATCAGCAAGAGAGGTGAAGAAGGTGTACATGCTGTGAGTTGGCCGTAGGAATTGAAATTGTGGCGAACTAACATCCACACGCTTTATCAGCTTCTCCATAAAGCTTTTTCCATTCCTTGCAACAAACTGAGCCGTCAGCTTTATGACATCCAGTTCCTCTCCAGTTATTCCCTCGGGCAGCCGCACAGTGTATAGCTCAGAAGACGGCGGCTCAAGGATTTTCTTTGGAGCGGCTCGAAACTCCTCATTTGTAGATGGTTGGGTTGAACTGGGTCCAGAAGCTGAACCCGATTGGGTCGAATCATCCAGCTTAGATGCAGTGTCAGTCGGTGCAGCACCAGCAGCAGGCACATTTTGGAGCAGGATTTTGTGTTCCGACACGCGGTTCTGGTAATAGGCATGGTACGGGTCGGATGGGATAAGAAAATTGAACTTCGGATTACCTGCGTTTTTAGCTAAGATCTGGCGCTCAAAATCTGACCCGTTTTTGGCCACATACTGGGCTGTCTTCTCTACAATTGCTTTGATATCGGGCGGCGGGTGGATTATGCCGATGGTGCGGGTATGAGTCGCGATCGGATCAGGCGGTTACTCCTCGGGTGGCGGATCCGCGTTGCTTCGTTCGGGTTGTGGGTCATGGGAAGAACTAGAATTGTTAGCTTTTGTAGAATCGGGAGAAGAGGGAGCTGGAAGGGTAAGAATCGGTGCCAGCATAGGTCCTATTGGATCGTGTGAGGAATGATTAGAAGTGACGCGTTCGAGAAATGACGGATTTGGGAGATCAGGGTTTTGCAGGGACAAGCAAGAAATGAAAATAGAATTTAAGCGTCTCTCACCGTCTCACTCACCTGAGCGAAGTAATTAGGAGAGAAGAATTCAGGAACTCGCGCGAACAATGGAGGTGGAGAATTGGGAAATAAATCTGCTGTGATTCTTTGGGATCGCAGGGACCTTGCAATTCCACATCGGCCCTTTTAATTATTTTGAGATTCGTGCAAAGAAAATAATTACTTTTAAGATTCGTAGATTCCACAAAATAGATGGTGAGATTTGAAATTGCAGGGTCCCTGCGATCCCAAAGAATTGCAGCAGATTTATTTCCCAACATATGTGGACTATTTAAAATTCGTTGAAAATGAAATCATCCGCTAAAGTATTTTGGGGGAATTTCACGTATACCCCTCAAAAACTTCAAAATTACGTATTCCCCCCTCTAAAATTTAAAATTACATATTTCTCCCTCTAAACTTCAAAATTTATTGTCTTTTCTATTAAAACACTTCTAAATTTATAAAATATCAATTTTACCCTTTTATTAAAAAGCATAAAACACCCATCTGACTCAAATTTGAATCTAAAGGTTCCTATACCGTCTGAATTGCTTTGAGATCCTTGCTCGCTAGATCAGCACGAATCTTGAAGCGAACAAACACTGAAATTGATGCGATGCACACAGATCAAAATTGCTTTGAGATTCGTGCAGGCTAGATTAGCACGAATCTTGAAGCGAACACGCAATAATCTTATTGCAATACATGCGGATCGGACGGTAGAGAAACCCTTCAGATTCAAATTTGAGTTCGATGGGGCATTTTATACTTTTAATAAAGGGTAAAATAGGTATCTCCTCTATATTATCCAGTGTTCTAAATAGCGCGCTATAGCGTTTTTGGACCCTAAACGCTACGCTATGGTATCAAAACGCGCTATTTGAGTTACGGGCGCTATAGCGGTAATAGTGGTCCGCTATAGCACATAGCGTGTAGCGCAAATAGCGCGCGCTATGCAACATGAGCTTTTTTTTTTCTTTTCAATTTATATGGGTTTTAAATAAAGGCTCAGATTGGATTTTAATCGTGATTTTTATTTTTTGCAATTGACGTACTAAGTTTTATAGTAAACTATTAATTATTAAATGAGAGATCCATCAAACGAAATCAAATAAGGAAACTATTAATTTTTTTTTCTTTTCAATTTATATGGGCTTTAAATAAATGCTCAGATTTTATATATTAAGATATTTCTTGAAGTAACAAAATGATACTTACTATATGGTAGTTTGAATATTTTTAATAGATATAATTAATTATGTCATGATGTCTACGTTATTTTGAAATTTAAATAGAAAAAAGATAGATTATGTGATAATGCTGAATATATTTTGAATAGAAAAAGATTGATAGTTTATGATATTAGTATTACTATGGATATTTTGAGTCGCAATTTGGACTTTGTATTTGTTCAATATGAATATTATAATTTTTTAATCAATTTGATGTTATTTATTGTTATATGAGACTTAGATAATGTTGATATTTAGTACAAATATATGATATAATTTTTATAAAAATAAAAAAAATGCTATGTGGCATAGCTTTCGCTATAGCGACGCTATTCGCTATAGCTTTTTTTCGGCTTCCCACTATGACGCGATAAACGCTATTTAGAACCTTGATATTATCTCCTCTATATTATGCATCTTAAATTAAATTGGTAGTCCTGAAACTGCAACGGCTGGGATTGATTGATTTAAATTCGGATTGAATCTGAACCCTCCAGTAAAATAACCTGTCTTCCTTTGATTAAATACATCATTGTAATGTGTAGAAGTCTAAATTTAGTTAAAATTGTACCTGCCACACACAGCGCCACACATATTACCATACATATTTTCATTCTCCACCGTTGGATTTGAATCAAAAATCGTGCAAATTATATAAGATGTGTACATTTTTTTCGCTGGAACGCTCGTCGCTGGAGAACGCCCATCTTCCTCCCTCCCCGAGTAACTCTATTTCTGTCTGTCACCGCGCCTCTCTCCTTCCCAACACCTTCTCTCTGTGTGTCGATATCCTTTGTCTCCTCCCCTCCTTCTCCCGCCGCCGCAATCGACAGAGAGTCCCAAGGAAAGAAGATCCCTATCCTCGCAATCGACAGAGAGATAATGCCTTCCTCCCTCCGCAATAGTCCTAAGGAAAGAAGATCCCCATCCCCGCTGCTAAGGACTTCGCTGACCCGCAATCACAACTGTCGGAAGAATCCCCTGCACCAACAGCCCGCCCCCTCCTCTTCCATTTAATACTGCCCCTAGAGTCTTGGCCGCCATGGGAGATCCATGGCACTTTCTCGCAATTTGTTTCCCAATCGGTACCAACTTCTCATGATATTAATTGATGATACTTTGTGGGAGAGCAAGGGACTGGATTAACTTCCAGCAATCTTCTTCAAAAGAGCAGGTACCGTGTTGACAAATTATTAAACTATGATTAAATATTTGAAATTGAGTGACTGGATTAATTTGCTGACAAATTGTTGAACTATGATCAAATATTTGTTAATGTTTTTGCAACCAAGATTTTTTATGCAATTTAGAAATTAAAAGACTACAAAGCATTAATTTGTTGTCCTTTTAGCAAATAAGAAATTCAATGCTTTTAAGGTTATACACATTTTGCACCACTACATCTTTAGGTACCTAATTCAATGCTCCTGTAATGGTAAAGAGAAATTAAAAAGTTAGAATTGAGTGACTAACTGCTTACAATTTATTTAAAATTTTAATTTTAGGTACACTTTACCTATTTGGAATGCACCTAGAAACACTTTATTTATGTAAAACTCTGCTTTATGCAGAGTTTGTAATTTCATAAATTTGAACTTTTCATGAAAAGTATATTATCTTTTTTGTTTTTCTCTCCTTAAAATAACAACTTTTTTCAACTTGGAAAAGCAAAAGAATCCAAGTTAAAGAAAAGGGCTGGTCCTTAACATGATACCATGTGCCTCTAGCTTATTTTTAATTTACTCAAAAATCTTTTCTCAGTATATATAGTTTGCTTACTAGCTACATATCAGATTTGATTAGCATGGATGAAGCATTAACTTATGAAGTGATAACTTAAATTATTCTGTCTAGAATTAATAGGTGTTGAAAGTGTTTTACTGGATTATGAGAATAACAAAATCACAGTACCAAGAGAAGCAGAACCATGGAAATTAAAGGAAATCATAGAATCAAAAATGAAGAAAAATGTGGCGATAATTTCTCCAGTGAATCCCCTAAAGAAGAAAGATGACAGTGAGAAGAATCTGGCAACTACTGTTAACAGCGGCACCGATCAGAAAATGAAATGTGATAGCAAAAAACCAAAAGAGGTAATTAGTAAATGTTAAATGTAAAATATATATGCATAACAATACGTTTGCTTTGAGCTAAGAAACTTTGATCAATTAGGTACCGGAGCCGACGGTTGTGCTTAAGATCCAACTCCATTGTGAAGGATGCATCAGATGATAAAATAGACAATTCACAGAATAAAAGGTAATAGTTTTTTTAAAAAACTAGATATTTGATTAGATAATTAATTGGAGCTCCTAATTGGGATTTATATCATTTTTTTTCATTTTAACAAGAGTGAAAAATGTGACAGTAGATGAGAAAAAAAGACTTAATTACTGTTACTGGCACAATGGATGTAAAATCATTGCCAAACATGCTCCAAGAAAAACCAATGCACGATTTAATCATTTTTTATTGATTCTAAATAATCAACTGTTATGGACTCTTACAACCTGGTACTTCATTTCTTGCTTCTTTATTATTATTTCTTTTCATTTTTCAATATTTGACAGGCATTAATATAGTACACTGATGCAGCTACTACTATAGAGGCAAGAAACTTATTGTATGGAAGAAGCATACCAAGGTTGTTTGTTAAAACAAAGAAAAGAAAATGCTTACCAGAGCTGTGTACCAATGTACCAGTCAATGATCAGAACCCCCTGCATGGTTGAAATGTGATAAAACCAAAAGAAACTCAAAATTGGTAAATTATGATAGAAAGACCAGTAAATAAGAGGAAAATAAAAAAAAGTCAAGCTTCTATTTGGAATTGATTCAGGAAATTCATAGATATATAAAGCATGGTTGGACAGGCATGATTGCACAATTTTTTTTATTTTTGGGTTAACAAAATATTTTAAATGAATTATTATGAGTGGGTATCAATGATGTTTAGTTTCGTTAAATATGCATTCCAGGTTTTTTTCTTTTAATATATTTAAGCTGGTATAAGAAATTTGTATAACCAAGTACTGTTGCATTTTCTTGTTTGTTTAGGAGTTTGTTTATTTGCTTATTTACTTTTTGGAAAGAATCTGCGTGAGGTTACCAAACCTGCATCTGGTTACAAAAAGTATGGAAGGAGAACAGGTTGTATAACCAAGTGATGTATCTCATAGGTGAAAATGAGGTGTTTAACTTTTCATCATTAATATTTGAGAAATTTAGATATATGCCCATCATAACTTCATTACTTTTACTAGATAGGGGGCATGTCGCCAAAAGAATGGGTCAGTCGTTTCATTTGTAGTCTGGTTCATATGGAACCAATGCAATAGAGTACTGTTTGGAGAACAGCAGGTCAGCGCTCAGATCCTTACCGGTAGATGTATTCAAGAAATGAAAATGTGGCCTTTGTTCTGCTAAGTGAAACGATACCAGTTGGTAAGACAAACGGAGGCAAGTTTGCTATGTTTGAGGATGAATAGACAAACGGGGCTGTGACTTCAATTATTTCTCTATTTAATTTTTTGATGTATTATTATTCTCCTTTTGAAATGTAACACTCGGCAGCTTCTGCCCAGTTATCACAAAAAAATGAATATTTTAGTGATGTGCTATTTGCAATTTTAAAAGAGAGGGCTTATTGAATATAGTGTATTTGGAATTTACTATTTCTTAATCATCTTTGTTTCTTCTTATTAGTTGCTTATGATAATTTACTATTTTAGTGATGTACTACAGTCATTGTAATTGAGTTTAATTAGATTACAAAGGGGCTGTAAATAGGCGATTTTATTTTAATTTCCTGAGATGTAAATAAATGATTGTAAAAAAATATTCTTTATTAATGAAAATGCCGGACCTTAAAAAAACATACTTAAATATCAGCAAATAAAATTAATTAGTTAAAAACTTCTGAGGGGTTGGCCTTGATAGAGCATCCTGCAAATACATTACAATTTTGAATAATTTGTTTCTCTTTATCTACATTTTATTTTTCTGGTCTACATTTTAATTGAAATGTAATATCTGATTACTATTGTACATTAATTAGAAACTGTTTGATTATAAACTCCCCATATTTTTGACTTGGAGATAGGAGGGAGGATTTTCATATCTTAATAGAGGGTAAAATAGGTAATTTATAAATTTGAAATGAGTTTAATAAAAAATTCAGTAAGTTGGGTAAATTTGCGAGTTTCTAAAATTTACAAGGGTAAATATAATATTATGAATTTTAAAGAGGTAAATATGTAATTTTGAGGTTTTTTAAAGGTATATATGAAATTCCCCCTTACAAAAATGATGCAAGTATTAGTTAAACTAATTAATATAAATAAAAAATTCTTTCATATATTATTGAATCTTATAATATGTTCCCGTTGTAACGCATGTGCACGATACTAGTTTTATATATTTAGAATGAGTTTTAATATAAAAGACAATGAAATGGGTAAATATGTGAGTTTTTTAACTTTAGAGGGGGAAATACGTAATATCCAAATTTAGAGGGGGGAATACGTAATTTTGATGTTTTTGAGGGGTATACGTGAAATTCCCCCAAGTATTTTGATCAACAAACTTCAAATCAAATCATCTCTATTGAAATCATTTGAAATTTTACAAGAAAGGCGGCAATAAGTCGGTTAATGGGGCGGCCTAATAGTAAACATGGGCTCTGTATTGGGCCACATCTTTTTTACTTTGTTATTATTTATTTCGGTCTCTTTTCATTATTATTTTTTCCAATAATCTGGCCCGCGAACCTCTTTCTAGTGACAAATTCATTTGAAACTTCGTTCTTGTGCTTTGAATGTGCTTGTCTGGACAGAACACATAAGGAGAATATTAATGAGAAACTACTGTTAAGCTTATTTTAATAGATATATAGAAAATTGAAAAATCTTCGCTAGAATTACAGGAAAAGATGAATAAAAGGACATAATAATGTTCCAAGCCCGACCATTTCTCCATTGTTTTCTTCGGCTCTTGGTTGCCTGCTACTTGTTCGTGAAAATTAATTAATTAACTATAAGAATGGGATAGTATCCGCTAGGATAAAAAATGACTATCCACGAGAGTATACCAACATAAAGATATTTTTTCTGTTAACGACGGTAGTATCCGCGACGTTATACCGACAATATCCCTCGCAGATACTGTCACATTCTTGTAAACACCTCAATGAAAAGAGGCTATTATATCCATACTATATCACTGCAGTTCCGCGATTAAAAAAAAATGCTTTAGATAGCTTAACATCCTCGTATCGACTCTATATTTTCACAAGGAATAGTGATTAAATTGGTGAGACCATCAGAGACTCAAGAATGTAACATACAGAGTTGTCAGGGATAGCCATCGACTTCCATCTTGAATCTGAAAGGAAACTTGAAACTTGAAAGAGTAAATAACTAGAAAAAAAAACAGCAATTCATAATCTTGTTCAAAGATCAGTTGTGTAACTTATTTTGATACTATTAACGTGTTAAACTAATTCAAAAGTTAGAATGTATGAGAGAATAAACACATTAATTTAATTCAAAACTTGATTATTGGCAGAGATTAAGCAGAATAAATTATATCATATTAATTTCATGTTGATATGGAGTCAATTTTACAATACTCATTGCATTTTACTCTAAACTAATATAGAAAATTATCATTATATTTTAAAATAAACCAATATTTTTAAATGCGGTTCTGTTCATGCATGCGAAAGACTACTTCATACCACATATGCAATTTTAATGCAAAAGTACATATGCATTTTTAATCTCTCTAACTTAAAACCTAATTTACAAGAATATGAATTGTTAAAAAAAAGTATAAAATAAAACTAACTTACAAAACAAGAATGTTCTAACTTAGTTTGTGCTATTTACCACACTCACATATATAATGTGTTCAAGAATCACGATTCCACAAATGCAATTTTTTCTAGATATATATTTTTTTTTTGGATTTGAGAGTAACTAGCAAAAATCCACATGGAAGATATTGCATATGTGGTCAATATATACAACCGCATTTAAAATAACAACTTTAAATTATATAAAAAATCACTTATAAGCACATAAATTTTAAAAATATGTCAATCAACCCCATTTGCTCCCATGTAAATCTGCCCAATCTACCCCTGATTTTGATGAGAAAGTTTCCAATTACAAGACTCTTTACATTTTAATGAATGTATACCCAATTTTATCTAGTTTCTAGTTGCTCTCTAGATTTTTCCGCACTCTCTAGAGAGGAATGAAATCTGCTCCTTTTCTTGAAAAAAGGAGGACTCTCCTATTCTCCAATCCTAACCGTTTAAAATCGATCAAACGGCTTCAATTACATCTGATTTATTTATGCTTTGAGATTCGTGCCATGTTAAAAAGAAATTGAAGCCATTTGATCAATATTGAATGGTTCGGATTGGAGAATAGGAGGGTCCTCCTTTTCTCAAGAAAAAGAGCAGATTGGCTTCCCTCTAGAGATACCCCATACGAAATTTAAATTAGTTCCTTGTAGATATAACAAAAGTAGATATAACAAAACGACTATATTCTACACCTAGTCCAGCTTCTTTTTCATTGGTCTTGAGGTGCAACTCTCGCAAACGTAATATATTCATAATTCATTCCTTTTTTTTTTTTTGAAAAAAAGGCAATAAAGTCCTTTTCATTTTCATGAAATCAAAGGTTAATTTACAACCAGTTCAACCATGCAACCAACACTGATCTTCTAATAGATCATTCAGCAAGTTAAAAACAAAACAAAAGATAAATGCTCGACGTTTAAGCACCCACCACAACACAGTAATAGAGAAAAAGCTTCCTAAGATTAAGCCACTGACATTTGGACTGAGGTAAGTATAAAATCCATATAATGGAGCAAAACAAAATATTTTTGTACTCATCGTCATGCAACTGGAGACCCAGCATCCTTGTCTAACGGCAACAATAAAAGAGTCTGTTCACCATGATCACTGTCCTTGTTCGCTTACAAAGGTATGCTACAAAGTCTCAGGTACAGCTAGCTGTACCAGTTTAAACCTTGGATCTACTCTCGTCTAAGGTTGCAAGTGCACAACCCTATCCGTATAGTATAATAAGGTATCGATCCTCAGGGACGGTTTAATTTGATTCTAAATTCCTACAAATCCAAGCTAGGTACTAGAAGTGTGAAAGGTTTGGTTTGAATTCGTTTCAATTTCTCAATTCAATAACAAAAGATTGCAAAAGAAAATAAATGTTTGTTTCAGTCAAGTTTAAAATGATGTTTCCAGGGTTTCAGATTTCATCCTCAGCTTTGCCTCTCTGGACCTTCACTCGACTCGCATCATCTCTGATGCGACCCTAGTGATGCGACCCGCATGGTCTCCCATGCGACTCGCATGGCCATCGAGTGAATGCAGCATTTCACCTGTTTCTGAGTTATTCGATTGTGCAAGGTTCTACTGACCCTACCCACGATTCCTGAGCCTCAACTCTCGTTTATTAGCACCAGTAACCTAGTAGGGAATTGCAATTTCACCTTCTTAGATCTACAACTTTCAACTCTCGTTTATTTGTATTCAATCTAAGTCAATTGATCGGTTTGCTAAAGGTATCCACTATCTCTCAATAAATGGAAATCTCACCTTTCGGTTCAATTGATCTATCTTTTCAGATTTCTAACCTACCTCAAGTGCTTGATTAAATTGCAAGAAAGATCAAGATCAAGATATTAGAAGAGATGAAAGATTCATTCAACAATAGTCAATAAAATGCAATCACACAATCTCAATCAAGCTTTAAAAGAAAGATACACAATCAATTGATCACAAGAACAACTCAAATTCAAATGCAATTCATACAATCAAAGCCTTAGACTACATCAACCCTAGAAACAAGAAAGATCTACTCAAGAGACATCATAATAAAAGAGGAGATAAGAGGAAAGATCATGATAAAACCAAATGAAGCAATCTTCCAAAGATCTTCTCTCCTTCTTCCTTTTCTTGCACCTCACTCCAAGGATCTTGAGGTTTTGAATCTTCAAATTTCGGAACTCCCTCTCTGGTGACAGAGGCGGTCTATTTATAGACCTTTCAAAACGGTTGCTTCAATTCTGGGCCCTTATTGGGCCTTTGCTGTCTGCTCTGGAAGCTCGCGATGCTACCCGCATCGACCCTGATGCTACCCGCATTAACTCTAATGAGGGTCGCGTCAGATGTGAGGAGGGTCGCGTCAGATGTGATGAGGGTCGCACCAGATGTGATGAGGGTCGCATCAGATGTCTCAGAATTCAGTAACTTCCCTGATTTCGCCCGTTTTCTGCAACATAAGAATGAAATCGCAGCAGTACCACATTCTATGGATATTCAATATAAAATACGCGATTTGGTGGTTTAAAACGCAGATTTTGGTACAAGAATTGGTCGGAACAATAGATCAAATATGGAGATATCAGTCCTCATTATGATAATCCATCACCTGATTTTCTGGATTCCAAACCCTCAAAGAGATGGCAAGTATATCCTCAGGAAGCCACTCAACAGCGGCATCTTTGAGTCTTTTATCCATGTTACCTGCCTAATATGTAACAACAGAGATAATAAGCAAAATAATTGATCTAACTGTCTTACCTGGACTCTTTTGAAAACAAAGTTCATTTCGATGTTTCCAAATAGTCCAGCAACAACAACAACAATAACAACCAAGTCTTTAGTCCCAAACAAGTTGGAGTAGGTTAGAAATAAAATCCAATCACAATCATTATCTATGGGTTTTATTTCATAAGAGAATGACTGTTTTTCGATTATTGATCTATCGTTGGCTCGCTAAACCTATCATGACCCTCCTCCTTTATCCTGGCTTTAGTCCCAAATAGTCCAACAAACTGCACTAAAAACAATTAAAAATCCCATTTGTTGAGAAGGTTCAAGAGTATTGGAGAAGTGAAAAATATCAAAACAAGAGTGCCACTCTGAGAAAAAATTCTGACTTCGGCCCAACCAAAACCAGATTTTTTTGAGCCTATTGACAGTGAAGAAAAAGGTGATGAACATCCTCTTGAGAACTGCAAAAATGACACAATAGACTACCATTCAGTGGCATAGCCAGAATTTGAATCAGGGGTGGGCAGAAATTGAATTCGGGTATTTTTTTCTGAACGGGTTCAGATTCAAATTTCCTTCATAATTCTCTTCCTACCTCCACCCACCTACCAAATTGCATCTCTGTCTATCGAATCAGTTGTAATCTTTAATAAATTACTAATTGATTCCAAAATTACTAAAACAATTACTTTTAATTTCGAAAACAATTGATATTAATTGAGCGGAGGGGAATCACTACTCCGAATTGAACAAAGAATTCAAAATACATTTCTTTCATAATTAGATTAAATGACTCACAAACCATCTATAAAGTATGAACTAACAATTGCTACTCCAAATTGAATTCAGAGGTAGGCAAAATCAAATTCAGGGGTAGGCAAGACTCATCGAAAAACTTAGTCAAAAGAAAATACTAATTATGAACCTTAGTTAGTATCCTATTGTTTAAAAGCAACCAAATGAATATCCTAATTTTGGGAGGAATTGGTCAAGTCCATATAATGACATATTTATTATCATTAACACCCCTAAAGTTCAATATTTTGTAAATGGACCTAACTGTAAATATCCCTGATGGATCCCATCGCCATGCTACCTTATCTGTATAATGAGTAAAGCTAGAACTACTAAGAATATATAGTATTTCTTCCCATTCTACAGCTAAAATACCAACAAGGTTTCTAGTGAATTGTATATTGATATCTTGAGAGATCATTACTGCACTAATCGTAATATTTTTGTTAGAGCCAATGTTATCAGAACCGAACCGGATATCGACTCGGTGAAGCTTTGGTTTAACGGTTCACTGGTTGGACCGCTGATTTTTTAAATACTTATACATTTATGAGATGTGTACTATTATTAAAAGATATATATATTTTTATAGTGAAAATTACACATACATATAAAATAATTACAAATTTATAGATTAATTAAAAATTTATCTCGAAATATAATAAAACTAATAATTTTGTCAACAAATGACAAACAAAATTTTTTTAGGAGATAAAATATAGCATCCCACCATTTAACTTTGTATGATAAGTTTACTAAAATTATAAAGATTTACGGCTATACAGTACCAAAATTTATAAAAATATAAATAATAGCAATAATTATATATATATTATTTGATAGACTCTTTTATAATATTTAAAACATAAGGGTCTCCATATAAACAATACAAGGGTCTCCTGTTGACATAATGACATGTACACACTCCTAGTAACCTCTTGACAGTACGAACATGTGAGATTCAAGAAGAACATGTGATACTCTCTCTTTCTTTCTCGTTATGTGTGAAAAAAAACAGAGTATGGTTTAACCGGGTTTTTTTCTCATATTATTTTGCGGTTTTTTGAATAAAACCGGTTAATTAATTCAGTTTTTCGGTTCAACTGCAGAAGCGGTCTTTTAAAGGAACCGAACCGGACAGGTATCCGGTTTCGGTTTTTTCCGGTCCAACCGTCCGGTCCGGTCCAGTTCTGATAACACTGGTTAGAGCATATATCATATAAATTTGGAAATCTATCAGCTAGAGAACAATTTTCATACCAAATTGCATGCCAAAATTCTATCTGTGATTGGATTCTTGGTTTGTATGCAATACTCATTTGGCCTAAATTGTGCAATTTACATATATTTTTCCAAAAAGGGGAAGCAGGTAAGGAAGTATTGTTAGAACAATACTTGCAGTAATAACAGTTTTTTACAAAGCAGTATATTCATTATTATTAAATCTCCACCACCATTTCAACAATAAGAATATATTTATTTCTTGAAGATTTAGAATTCCTAAACCTCCATTATTTTTAGCTAAATAAGCCTTAGACCATTTGAGTAAAGCATATTTTTTCCTAGATGGTCCTGATCCTTAACACAAAAATCTATTTCTAATAGTATCTAATCTTCTAGGTACAGTTTTGGGGGCTCTATATAATGATAATGTATAAAGGGGTATGGCTGACAATACCGAATTAAGTAATGTAAGTCTACCACCTAAAGGTAAAAGTTGTCCCTTCCAGAATTGTATTCGCTTCTCTACTTTATCTAATAAAAATTGCTAGTCATCTACAGTTAGCTTGCTATCTTTCAAGGGAAGTCCTAAATATTGTAAAGGAAACTATCCTATTTTACATTGAAAAGCATGAGCAAATTCAGATCCCTCTGTATGAATAGGATATAGTTCAGTTTTGTTTAAGTTCATTTTAATTCCAGATAATGCTTCAAAATTAATACACGATTGGAAACTATATAACCAATCCTTTATCCATCGATACCATCAATTACCAAAACCTCTACTAGATAATATTTCTAAAATATAATCCCAATGGATCTTGTCGTACGCTTTTTCAAAATCTACTTTAATCACTACTCCTGATTCTTTCATACTTCTACAATGATGGATAATTTCATGACTAAGTATCACATTATCTTAAGATAAATCTATGTTTAATAAATGCTGATTGACTTTTATCTATTATAGAATTCATGATTGGGTCTAATCTATTAGTCAGTATCTTAGAAATAATCTTGAAACTACAGTTAACAAGGCTAATTGGTCAGAATTTACTAATGACATGAGCATCATTTTCCTTAGGGATCAGGCATATAATGGATTTGTTGAGCTTATGTAAGTCAAGTCTACGCTCATAAAAATGTCTACAAAGAGTTACGAGGTCTGCTTGAACTAAATTCCAGAAAGTTTGGTAAAAGAGGAAAGAGAATCCATCAGTGCTAGGAGCACCTTGTGCTGATGAATTAAAAACAGCCTCTTTGATCTCCTGTACTGTTATAGGTTTTTCTATTTGTATTCTATCTGCTTCTAGTAATTGGTCAGCTGGGTCCCAAAAATTATCATCTAATCTAGCAAATTTAGTGCCTGCAACTCCCAATAGTTGTTTATAATAGTCTACTGCATGTTGTTTCATATCTGCTACATTAGTCGTAGATTGTCCTTCTATATCTAAAAAATTTATTCTACTTTTCTTACTCCTATGAGATGCAACAACATGAAAAAAAAAATTGTATTAAGATCACCAACTTGTAGCCACAGTTGCTTGGATCTATTTTTCCAGTAAATCTCCTCTTCTAAGTATAAGTTATCTAGATGTGTTTTAAGTGAAGCCCAATTAATATATTCATCTGCAGTTAATGACCTAGATTCTAGATTCCTGTACTATTTCTAGACCATGTAATTCTTTGATTAATGTTAATTTGGTTCCCTTTTTTTCCCCTTAAAAATTTCTAGCCCATCCTCTAATTTTTTTCCACATATATTTGAGTTTAGCATTCCAACTCTTAGCTACATTGACCTCAGAGAGAGGAATATATTCATTCCTCTTATTCAAATTTTAATAATTCAGCACCAAAATTATTTGGAAAAAGAAATCAAAGCAATTTTCAACAGAAACATCTTTGGAACACAGAATGTTTTGCATTTTTCCCACAAGGAATTGCACGGAGAAACTTTCGGCCGAGGAAAGTGAGCCATTCATTAGTCTCTCCCCGCCACGTGGCAGCAAATGGTTTCACACATACTAACGTGTCAATCCAAGAGAGGTGCCACCTCACCTTGAGCTATGGTTGCTTCGTCTATATTTACTCCCGCTTTTCTCCCCTCCAGTGCGATCTGTTTTTTCCCCCAAGCGATAAAAATATCACAAAAAGGTCAGTGTTGTTTTTATTCCTAAAATTTATTTTACTAGATTTGGAAATCAAACTGCTATGACTATTTCAATACAAAATGTGCAATTGCTCTCCATTTTTTAGATGAAGAAATACACAGGAATTATGCAATAGATTTTTTTTTAAAGGTGTATACCTTTGTGAAGCATATATATGACAATAGCTTTTATACAATAGTCATAGCAGTTTTAAAGGTATACAATAGCTTTTATTCATATCGCTAAAATTATTTGTGAAGCATATATATGACAAAATTACATTGCATGGCATACTTCAGTTCTATTAAGGGTCTGATCGGAATAGGAGGATAACAAAAGTTCACTTCATTTCAGTAGAATAGAGTTGAAAAGAGATGATTTGAAATTGAATTTTAGTGATTAGAATGATTAAATTAGAAAGAAGAATTGATTTGAGAACTAATCAAAATAGTCAAAAATTTGATATTATTTACGATTATGCCATTGAATAGTTTCTGTCCCAGCAGTGCCACTCCCATTCGACTCATTTTCTCTCCCTATTTCTTTCTCTTCCTCTCTGTAGCTACTCTTAACCCTCTCCTGTTCCAGACTACTCTTTCATTGTTGGTCTCGTTGCAATCTCCCTCTCCACTACTCTTCCGTCCATTTTTTACTTCTTCACTGCTCCTCCGTCCCGACCTTTGTCTCTCTTCCCTACTCCGTCTCAACACTCAGTTCCAGATCAGAAAATATGAGGGTACAATAGACCTTTCACATCAGCTAATTGAATTCTCGTCAAATACCTTACTTTCTCTCGTGATTTCTCCGCAGGATTTAGCGCTCCTCAAATCCAGTCGAATCCTTTCTATTCTTTTTTGTCTCAGCGTTCTGATCAGGTGATTAAGAAAGAATTCTATTTCTATTTCCAGTTTAAGGGAGAATACTCGATTCCGATCAGACCCTAAGTAAATGGACAGAATTTGTTTTTTGATGGTTGGTTGCAATTGCTGCCAACGGATATATTGATTAAAAAAGGTTTAATTACAAAGCTTTTACAGAAATGAAATATAAACAAGCTCCTCCCAGGAGCCAAGGCTGCGACTCCCTCCTCCCCTTTTACAGAAATGGAAAGAATTTGACCATAATCAAGAAAAAAATGCAAATAAAGGGCATGAACCTCAGGCTTAGCGCAATGATGCGAGCCCCCAATCTATCTCTCCATGGAGAGGCATATGTTCGACTATCGAAAAAAAAATCTGAAAATGCTGGGTTGTACCATTTAATCAAGAAAAAAAGAAAAAGGGCATGACAGGAGAGCTAGAGAGCAACTGGCAGTGACTTACCTTTCTGTGTTTGATTTGTCTAAAAGCCTCCAATAACGTGGCTTCAAACTCATCTAATTCTCTAGCATCCATCTGATTTATATCTGTACCATTTATCCTACATAATACTTGTTTCATATAAGACTTGATTACATGTTATAATCATTTTCTTTTCTAGATCAAAAGAATGTATTTTTGTACCAGCGGGAAAAATCACTTGGATTATGGAATTTGGTTGAGGTGGAAGCATCTTCGTAATTGATCTGTAATATCGAAATAATTAGTTTATATAATAAGATAGTGTTTTGCCAATAGAACTTTACACAGCTGCAAAAACGAAAACTATCAAGCCCTCAACTGAACCATCGGCTTTTGAACATAGCAATCCAGCTTTATAGACATTTTCCAATTTGACCTCAATAAAATTTATTAATTTGCTTGGCTTCAATTTTCTCTTTATGTTTTCCAGGGTTTACTTTGGAAATTACAAAATGGGTATAATGTACAGAATTTTCATTTGTGTACTCCCGAGCTTTTTATTCGTTGAATATCTTCAAGCCCAAATTTTAAAATTTGATTTCATTATGAGCATATGTGTAAGTATAATTTCTTTTCATGCCAAACATTACAAGATAATGTAATTTATAACAATATACCTACAAATCATCAGTATATTCATATATTGCTCAAAGCTTTGAGATATGCAAAATAGATATAACTAAAGAATTTTTATTTGTATACCCCAAACTCACCAAAATAACAGATATATCCCAGGTTGTAAAACGTTTGACAGAACTATGTATGGTTTTCAAATTTTTTAAACCCAGAAAATTAGTGTTATCTTTTAGATAAATCCAAAATATATGAATAAAAATTTCTTCTGGCCCCAAATTTACATGTTGATTTTGTATGAGTATAATAAAAATATAATTTCTCCATACCAACCATTACAAGATAACGCACTTTATAATAACATACCTGCAAACCTTCAGTATCTCCATCTATATTTTCTTTATCAGCGGCACCTTCAACTAGCATAAATTGCTTGTACCGGGTGTATGTGGTGTCAATGCTGGATGGACCAAAGCAGTAAACCCAGTTCAAAATTAATTAAGTAGAAGTAATGATAATTTTTTACAAAAGTACTCCACAAAAACTATATGAATATTTTTTGTTAACACTGAAAATCAAATATAAATTCAAAGACCATCTCTTTTAGGGCAAAGAATACTCACAAGCAGGGGCGGATGCAGGATTTCTGTCAGGGGGGTCAGAAATCGGATTCAATTAGCTTATTGGATTCAAATCCATTAGCTAATAGGATATAATTCAACATAACATAAAAAAAACATATCAATCAACATAATAAAAATACTAAAACTTGAAAAAAAAATCAACAATTCAACATAATAAAATACAATCAACAATTCAACATCATAATGAACCATTAACATAGCAAAAAACATAAATTACTTGAAGAAATCAATAATCCAACATAACAAAAAACAATCAACAATTCAACATCATAACAAACAATAAACATAACAACAAAAAAATAAGACAATCTTACATGATAAAAACAACACTTCTAATATCCTTTTACATATTAAAAAATAACATTTCTAACAACACTTCTAAATGAGGATTCCTCGACGAGCCTTCATGTTTTGAAACCTTTGCATAATTCTTTCATTGCTCACCCTCTTGAACAAATCCTTCTCAATAAAAGTAATCAAACAATCGTTCATCCACTGATCTCCCATTCTACTTCTCATACTGGTTTTCACAATATTCATTGCCGAAAATGCCCTTTCGACACTAGCTGTAGCTACTGGCAATATCAATCCCAATTTCACTAACTTGTAAACCAAGGGATGAACATTGTGCCTATTCGTTTTCACCATTTTTTCAGAAAGTTCAAGTATGGTGCTTACCTCCAAAAAAGCTCTATCATCTTGCACATCCAAAATGTAATTCTCCAATTGACTATTTAGGACGGGAAGCTCGAATTGGTTGAAATCAGAATGATAGAATTGAGCTAATTGAACCAACTTTTCTATGTCAAATGCTGAAAAGGAGTTTCTCGGATCTAAACATGACATACAAATAAGAAGTTGAGTATTGGTTTCGTTGAATCTATCATTAAGTTCCTTCAATTGCATATCAATAACTGTGTTAAAAAGATTCACACGATAATAATGCAAATTAGTTGTGCCTGTTTGGTACCTTGGGTTATCGAAGTACTCTTCCTCCATATTTGAAACTTTAATACCGTGTTTCTCACAAAATGCACACACTTTTTTTAATAATAATTCCCAACCACTATCCCTCATGTGTTGCAAGCGTTGTTTAGCAATATTCACCAACCGAATAGCATTCACCATATCTTGACTTTTGCATTGCAAGGTTTGCGATAGATTATGTGTGATGATTAATGTATCCCTCATGAGAAGCAACACAAATACAAATCCAAAATTTTGTATTTCTCTACGTAATCCACACGCCTCTGACCTTTGCTGCCATGTTGACCCATCCATTTCTATTTGCTCAATTACCTTAAACGTAGGTAAAAATAGTACCACCAAACTATTTAAAGTGTTGAAATGAGAACTCCATCGGGTATCACCGGTACGTGCAAGGCTCGATTCTTGTTTCAAACCACTTCCGGTTACTATCTCTTCACTTGAAATAGCTTCCACAACATTAATTCTCGCCTCATCACGTAATTGATCACGTCTTTTACAAGATCCACCAGTAACATTGAGCAATCTAGCAACCATTTGAAAAAATAATCCAACCCGAGCATGATTATTCGCTACCGCAACGAGAGTTAGTTGCAATTGATGGGCAAAACAATGCACGTAGTATGCGGACTCATTCTCATTCATGATCAATGCTTTGAGACCATTGAACTCCCCGCTCATGTTACTAGCCCCATCATAACCTTGACCACGCAATCGACAGAGAGATAGACCATGCTTGCCAAATAAATTCTCAAGTGCCGCCTTCAAACACAACGCTGTAGTATCGGAAACATGAACGATACCTAGAAACCGTTCGACAACAGAACCACTCTTGTTCACAAACCGAATAACAACCGCCATTTGCTCTTTGGTTGAGGCATCTCTTGCCTCATCAATTAAAACCAAGAACAATTCATCTCCAAGCTCTGCAATTATATCCTTAGTTGTCTCCTCTGCACAAGCATTGACTATATCCTTTTGGATTGTAGGTGCAATCAACTTTAGGTTTTGGGGAGCCTTATCAAAAATCACCTTATCTATTTCTTCATTATGATCTTCTAAAAATCTCAAAAGTTCATGGAAATTTCCTTCATTAAAAGAGCTTTCGGACTCGTCATGTCCGTGAAATGCCAAACCTTGCCTGCAAAGGAATTTAACACAATCTACAATAGCCCCTAACTGTATTCGATAATCCTTCTCTTGTCTAACAGTTTGTTTGTCCACCACAGCACGAATGCTTTGTGCTTGGTTCATCAAATCTAAACATTTCTTTCGAGCCTGATTGTGCCAAGAGAGAGAATCACCAACATGCTCCTCAAAAGATTTTATAGCCTTTTTCCAATTTCTAAAACCTTCTCCTACAAAGTTTGTCCTTCCACTTGAACCAAGATTTTCTGGTCTAAATAAATAACAACAAAGGCAAAAGGTCGCATCCTTTTCAATACTATATTCCAACCAAACTTTGTGTAGACCAAACCAAGAGGGATTAAATCTTCTCATTATACCACTAAAATTTCTTTGGGGAAAAACATGGTTGTGAGGTTGACATGGACCATGCCCCTCGATTAGGTAATATCGACGTATGCGATCACGCTCATTTGGGTTATAATCCAATATAGGTTTTCTTTGAGCAGGATCAGACGGAGGGTCTTGTTCATTACTAATAACCTCATTTATTGAATTAGAACTCGAAGATGAATCAAATGGACGTTTGGGTACTCTCTGATAGAATTTGTCCATTTCTTTTACCCTATATATTGAAAAAAATAAATCAAATAAATTAGGGTTCAAGTCAATTTATCCTAATTCAAGTAAACCCTAAACCTTAATTCAAATAAATTTTGGTTCAAGTCAATTTATTCTAATTCCATGAATAAATTAGAGTTCAATACAATTTATCCTAATTCAATAAATTAGGGTTGAATTCAATTTATCATTATTCAAAGAATTCATAGAAATTAGAGTTCAAGTAATTCAAGGAATTCAAGTAAAGTTCAAAATTAAGAAAGAACCAAATTTACCATGAGATTCGATATCGCTCTGATGTGTTGCCGAAGTGTCGCTGGTCTGGTGTGCTGCCGCGAGTCAGAGAATGAGAGAAAGGCTTGGTAATGGTGTGCTGTGCCCGTGTGCAGTGTGCACCATTGGACGCTAGTCACTGGTCAACTTCGAGTCAAAGAGAGAGAGATGGCGAGTCAGCGAAAGAGAGGGTTTGTTTACAGGGCAAGACGGCGAGTCAGCGTCTCAGCGAAAGAGAGGTCTCAATTTTCACCGAGGGTCGTCGATTTCGTTTTGAGAGAGAGAGAGAGAGTTGTGTCAAATTCGAATGAGATTTCGATCTGTCATTTTCAATTTCCAGAGAGATGGGCTCCGCTAATTAAAATTAATTGATTGGGCTCTGCCAATTAAAATTAAAATTGATTGGGCTCTACCAATTAAAATTAAAATTGATTGGGCTTCGCTAATTTCCAGAGAGATATATAGTTTAGATGGGCTCCTCTCTCTTGTATTAATTGGGCTCCGCCTGTCCGCCAAAACTGCTTATTTCAGTTCGAAATCTCATTTCGAATTGAACAGCGCCTCGCGAGTTTAGTCAGCGAAAATTTTGCGGCTCCACTAAATCTATTTGGGCTTCAGATTGAACTATAGATATTTTATTTTATACTCTAGAGGGACAATTTAATTTCCAGGAGAGTCAGAGCTGAAATAAGCAGAATTTTAGCACTATTTTTGAAAATCCAGGGGGGGTCAGTTGACCCCCCCTGTGCTACAGTAGATCCGCCCCTGCACGTCGGTCACGCAAAAGTTGAGATATCTCAGAGGATACGCACTCAAAGATTGTCTCGGGCGTCAATATATATATTATGAATAGTTCTATGTTTTAAACGATAAAAAATAATATCAGATTACAGTCAAAGGCCAGAGTGGTAATTTTATCAATAGCGTCTACGACTACTTTTTTTGGTGTTTTATGCTCGTAGGCCCTTACATTTCTTAATTTCCTTCTTATTGTCACATTAGACATATATATTTTCTCATTCTGTTCATCCTATTACAAGTCCAACCACTCAACGCTGGATTAAACATAGGTAGTGTAAATCTCGTATAACTCCAACTAATAACAGATAGCAGTTAGAAGTCAGTTTATTCAGTTTAGACAACTCTTTAACAGAATTAGTTAATATAGTTAGCCAACCTACTGGAGGAAAACATATGCCTATATAAAGGCCATGTAACAGAGATGTAATCAAGAAAGAATTAATAAATATTAATTGACAAAGAGGAAATGGTTCTAAAAATGAATTGTATAGATTCCTGTGTTCCTTTGGGCCTATATAGACGGTACATTTTGCATACACAACCCTACAACTTCTATAATACCTTTCTTGCCTATATAACCCTACAACTCTCATAATACGATAAACATACATAATTCTCAACACTCCCCCTCAAGATGGGCAAAAGATATCCTTCAAGCCCATCTTGTCACAAAACCTATCTAGATCTATCGAGCTAAGTCCTTTGGTGAGGCAGTCAGCTACTTGATCTCTAGTAGCTACATGACTCAGCTCCAATAGTCCACCCTCTAGCTTTTCCTTTATGAAGAACCTATCGATCTCCACATGCTTGGTTCTGTCATGCTGCACAGGGTTGTTGGCAATGCTAATCGCGGACTTGCTATCGCACCACAATTTCATCTTAGCTCCGTTATCCACCTTGAGCTCTTCCAACAACCTCTTCAGCCACACCATCTCAGCAACTGCCAATGCCATAGCCCTGTACTCGGCTTCTGCTGTCGATCTCGCAACAACTGGCTGCTTCTTGCTCTTCCAAAAGACCAAATTGCCCCCTACAAACATGCAGTAGCCAGCTGTGGACCTCTTGTCATCAAGAGAACTAGCCCAATCCGAGTCACAATAGCCCTCAATGTTCATGTGCCCATTCTGCCTGAAAATCAAGCCCTTTCCTGGTGCACTCTTCAGGTACCTCAGAATGTGATACACTGCGTCCATATGGCCCTTCCTAGGGTCATGCATGTAGCAGCTCACCACGCTCACTGCAAATGAGATATCGGGACGAGTGTGGCTCAAATAGATCAATCTGCCTACCAGTCTCTGGTACCTCTCACGATCAACCTGTTCTCCTGCCTCTGCACTTATTTTGGCATTCACATCGATTGGAGAAACCACAGGCTTGCACCCCAACATGCCTGTTTCAGTGAGCAAGTCTAGGACATACTTCCTTTGGGATAGAACAATTCCCTCTGCTCCACGAGCCACCTCAATTCCAAGGAAGTACCTAAGCAGTCCCAGATCCTTCACCTCGAATTCCTTCCCCCAATCTTGCCTTCAACTGTGCAATCTCCCCCTCGTCATCCCCGGTAATGATCATATCATCAACATACACAGCTAACATAGTAATGTGACCGCCATGTTGTCGAAAGAACACCGTGTGGTCTGCATTGATCTGCTGGTAGCCCATGCCTACCATAGCCTTCCTGAACCTATCAAACCAGGCCCGAGGGGACTGCTTCAACCCATACAGCGACTTCTTGAGCCTGCACACCTTACCCACTGTCTGGTTCGTGCCAAACCCTGATGGTATCTCCATATACACCTCATCTAACAAGTCACCATGAAGAAACGCATTCTTTACGTCGAGTTGGTGTAACTTCCATCCTCCATTCGCTGCCATGGAAACCAGTGTCCTCACTGTGCTCATCTTTGCCACGGGTGCAAAGGTCTCATCATAGTCGATTCCATAGGTCTGACTGTACCCCTTCGCTACCAACCGAGCCTTGTAGCGCTCAACCAGACCCTCAGGATTCTGTTTCACTGTAAAGACCCACTTGCATCCAACTGCCCTCTTGCCTGGTGGTAGTGACACGAGCTCCCAGGTTCTGTTCTTCGCAAGGGCCTCGAGCTCTTCTAGCATGGCTGCTTTCCACTTCGGATCTTCTTTAGCAACCTGCCAACACTTAGGGATAGAGACAATGTCTAATGATGCAATGAATGCTCCATGTACAGGTGATATGTGTGAGTAAGAGACAAACTGGGCAATGTCATGTGGGAAACCATACCGGTCAGGAGGAATGCCTGCATTCTCGCGAGGAGTCCTCCTTACCGATAAGGGAGTGGGAGGAGTAGAGAGAGGAATCATATCACCTGTGTATTATGGGTCTGAGGTGGATGGTGAAGGTGTCTCAAGAGTCGGAGCGGGCAGGGACAAGGGACTTGGCACAATAGTAGGCACTGTAAGCACGGTTCACTCATTCTGCTTCTTTCTCCTCACATACACTTCACCATATCTCGACTAGGGCCTGAGTTCCACCACCCTCGGACTCAATCCTCTCAACTTCTGGCTCAACTCTAGCCGAAGTCTCCTTTTCCGGCTCAACTCTAGCCGAAATCTCCTTTTCCGGCTCAATCACAGCCTCGTCGAGTATGGGGCAACCCATACCACCCACACTCACCATCCTCCTCTCACCATCACCACTACTCTCCTCCTCTCGCCTCATACCTCCTGTATCGAGCGAGCTTTCAAATGGTGATGTTGCTTCTGAGGAGTAGTATGGTTCAAGCTCGTGAAAAGTAACATCCATACTCACAAACATTCGCCTCTCAACTGGACTCCAGCACGCATACCCCTTTTGAGTGGCTGAGTATCCCACAAAGATACACCTCACGGCCCTTGGATCAAGTTTTCCCACATTGGGCCTGTTGTCATGTACAAAGCACACACACCCAAAAGTTTTGAGAGGAAGAATATCTCCATTCTTACCTGTCAGCATCTCAATTGGAGACTTCCAATCCAATACCCGTGAAGGCATCCTATTGATCAAATAGGCTGCTGTCAGAACTGCTTGCCCCCACAAGTGCTTTGGGACTTTCATCGAAATCATCATACTCCGAGTTACCTCAAGGAGATGCATGTTCTTCCGTTCCGCTACCCCATTCTGCTCTGGTGTGTATGGACACGTGGTCTGATGCTGTATCCCCTGAGATGACAAGTATTCCCCAAACGCCTTATTGGTGTACTCTGTCCCATTGTCAGACCTCAATACCTTCACAACTGCACCGTATTGAGTCTGAACCATCTTGTGAAAATCTTTAAAGCAAGCAAGCACATCACTCTTATTTTTCATCAAGTAAAGCCAAGACACACGAGAAAAACAATCAATAAAAGACACAAAGTATTTAAATCCATTCAAAGTAGTTGTAGGACAGGGTCCCCATACATCCGAATGAATCAAATCAAAACTACAAGGCTTCCTACTCCCAGAGCTAACATAAGAGCTTCTGGTGTGCTTGCCCAACTCACACGCATCACACACCAATTTTTCTTTATTCGCCTTTTCAAATAAAGACTGATACATCCTACTCAAAACTGGAAATGAAGAGTGACCCAATCGCTTATGATGGAGCATCAGTAGGTCTTCCACACTTCTCTCAACAATGGATGAGAGGGCCGAGCTCATACCATCTTTATCCATGTACCACAGTCCTCTATGCATTGTGCCAGTCCCAATCTCCTTGCCCGTCCCCTTCTCTCGGAAGATCACCTTGGGATTATCAAACAAAACAACACAGTTTAGTTGTGAGATAATGACACTTATAGATAGGAGATTCACAGGAAAAGCAGGAGCATGCAAAACATTAGACAAAGTCAAAGTGTTGGTACATTTCACTGTACCCTTACCAACCACCGGCTGGGCCGTACCATCGGCTGTCCGGATGCTCTCTGGTACCGCTAAGTGAGTATAGGAAGAGAACTCCTTAGCAGCACTAGTCACATGGCGAGATGCACCGGAATCGACTATCCAATCTGGTGATCTAGCGATGGATCTAGAGGAAAGAGCAAGTATATCATTAGTACCTGCAGTCGAGTGAGCAACAGAGGCAAAATTACCCCTGACATCAGAAGAGGAGGAGGTGGATGCATCATCGCGCACACTCTTCCCATCACCTGTCGATCTCTGCCTGTTCTTGAGCCCCTGAAAATAGGCCTCCACGAGTGCCTGATCCTCCTGTGACAAGCCCACACCAGCTTCTTCTTCCCCCTCAGCAACCATCAGATGTGCCCAGTTGCCTCTTCCACCTCTTCGGCCTCCACGTCCGCGACCACGACTCCCAGACTGCCCCCTTCCACCTGTGTCTCTCTCCTTTGGTGGCTTAGGGCAAGTCTGCTTCAGGTGACCTACCTCACCACAGTTGTAGCACTGTCGAGTCTCACCTCTGTACCCAGTGTTACCTGGGTTGGAGATCGCTAGTGCTGACCTCACTCCTGGAGATCCCCCTGTCCCAGCCTGTAATCCCATACGGCTCTCCTCCTGTATCATTGCCGAGATCGCCTCATCCAGTGAGGGGATCTTCGACATGGCTAGCAACATAGCGCTCCTCTGCTCGAATGTTGAGTCCAAATGCCTCAGAAAGTGCATAGTTCTCCTCTGAACATCTCTCACACCCTTCTTGCAATTTGGATCCACACAGCACTCAGCAAGAGAGAAGTGGTCGTAATCTGCCCACAGTCGCTCCAGATCTGCGGCATACTCTCCAATCGACCTACCTCTCTGTGCTACCTCCTCGATCTCTCTCTCGATCTGAAACACCCTCATGTTGTTGTCAATCCCCGCATAGATCCGCATCAGCTTCCCCCAAACATCACTCACGTCCTCTATTGCATCAACCGTCTTGGCAATAGAGGCATTCATCGAGTTTAGGAGCCAAGTGTGCAGCATACTATTGGTAGACCTCCACACACTATACTCAGCCGAATCCTTTGCTGGTACTTCCATCTCACCCGTGATATACCCATCCACGTTCTTCCCTACCAGAGCTCTCTTAACCCGACGCGACCAGCTCAAATACGAGGCTGGCCCATCCAGTTTTATGTCCACAGACTGAAGCTCCAACTTCTGCGACTTCGGCTTGCTTTCCACAGGAGTTTGGCTCGCGGCCAACGCTCGCACCATGATAGCAAGCTCATCAGGAGTCAGCTTCGCGCAAGCCTTCGCGAACGGGTTCTCGATCTCCCCTTCTGACATTGATCCGACTTAGATCTACGCCTCACGTATTGTTCTAAGTCCGAATCACCTCTACAAAATCGAGTTCTTGACTCTTCTTGACCCGATTTAGATCCACATCCACATCATCTCCCCCTTTCTTTCTCTTCCTCTTGTCCCGATCTTGATTTAGCGCATCAAGACTCGAGCTTAAACCCAATCAAACCCAACCAAGAACCCGCTTCTCGGGTACTGTGGGATTTAGGCCTCCCACGCCGGCCAAATCAACACTCGGAACCTACCTTTGGTGGCTGGCCGGCCCTAGAAGTGGTGGCACGGCCTAGAAAAGAGGAAAAAACAGCCAAAGAGAAGAGAAAGAAAAGATGGCTGGTGGTCAAGGCGGAGCTAGGCGGAGCTACAGTGCTGCTCGGCCAAGAGAAAGGGAAGGCGGAGCAGAGAGAGAGAGAGGAGCAGCGGATCTAGAGCTGGACGGCGGATCTAGGTCAGAGAAGCCTAGATCATGGCAGTGGCGGTAGAACTAGGGCGGGGCAGAGCTCGGCGGCCGGACGGAGCTCAGGCCGTGACCAGGAGGGTCAGGCGACCTGAACGGAGAGAGGCGGAGCTCAGGCAGTCGGGCGGAGCTGGGCGGAGGTGGCTCTGCCTTGAATCTGTGAAATCGCGGTTACTGTAGCGCGCGGTTACTGTAGCGATTTTAGGGTTTCGTTTTTTCAGCTCTGATACCAAATTGACAAAGAGGAAATGGTTCTAAAAATGAATTGTATAGATTCCTGTGTTCCTTTGGGCCTATATAGACGGTACATTTTGCATATACAACCCTACAACTTCTATAATACCTTTCTTGCCTATATAACCCTACAACTCTCATAATACGATAAACATACATAATTCTCAACAATATTCATTCTCAGTTCTTCTGTTCTTCAGTTACCTTTACAATTCTATCACCAACCCTGCCTTAATGCCTTTTTCCCAGTTTTGCCAATTGGTCAGCCAATTCATTTTGCGACCTTGAGATATAGTGACAACTAAAATCTGGGTTTAGTTTGATATGCATCCATGCCGTATAGACCTGCTGTGCAGCAGTTCAGTCAATACTGGTAGGGGTTTCCAAACTGGTAAAAGTCCCTGAAATGCACAAGCTAATATCCTCTCCTTGCACAAATTCAATTGCTTCTACCAGGGCCGTTGCCTCTGCCTAATTAAAGGGTCATGTAAATCTAAATATATAGTTATCAATATAATTTAGAGTAAAGATGTTGTCCCCCTTGAATCTGTCCCCTATCTGTCCCCCTAACAACTTTCCTTTTTTGTTCCCTCACGTGGTCAAAATCTACCCTCTTCAATCTTCAATCTTTTCACGTGGCGAGGAGAGCGTGGTGCACCGTCGAGATCCGGCGAGGAGAGCGTGGTGCACCGTCGAGATCTGACGAGGAGAGCATGGTGCACTGTCAAGATTCGGCGGGGAGAGCGTGGTGCACCATTGGAGAGGGTCCATGCTAGCCCAGCGAAGGTTGTCACAATGCAACATATGAATACTTCATTAGTTAGATATGAATACTTCAGTTGTTAGATATGCGTACTTCATGTTACATATGAATACTTCTTGGAAGAGGTGGGATGAGAGAGATGAATCTGACTTTGAATTTTGAATTGTATAAATTATTTCGAACATGTATGAATACTTCGTAATCGTCAGTATGAATAATTCTTTAGTTAGATATGAATACTTCATTGTTTTAGATATGCATACTAGTATGTTGAGAATATTTCTTGGTCCCAATCTGGGCAAGTGTGAATATTATTAGTGTCAGATGTGAATATTGTTAGTGTCATGTGTGAATACTTTATTAGTTAGATATGAATAGTTATATATATGAATATTTCATTTGTTATATATTGAGTACTTCATTAGTTAAATATGAATACTTCATTTGTTATATATGCATACTTCATGTTAGATATAAATACTTCTTGGAAGATGTGGGTGAGGGATGAATTTGATAATGAATTTTGAATTGTATAAATTATTTTGAACATGTATGAATACTTCGTAATCGTCAGTATGAATACTTCTTGGAAGAGGTGGGGTGAGAGATGAATCTGACTTTGAATTTTGAATTGTATAAATTATTTCAAACATGTATGAATACTTCATAATCGTCAGTATGAATACTTCATTTGTTTAGATATGAATACTTCTATATTTAGATATGAATGATATATAGTTTCGCTATAGTGGTCCCCAATCTTGGCAAATGTCGCTTTCAGACGATTGCGGTCCCCAATCCAGGCTGTCACAAGACGTCAGCGGTCCCCCTGGTTGTTACTGGTCCCCTCCAGCTTGTGTTTACATATGACAAATAGTTATGATAATAAGTATGAATACTATAAATTCGTAGGTATGAATACTATACGTTTTGACTATTAATAAGATAGCATTAATCTTGCTCTTTGGTGGTAGTTAACACGTTTTAACTATTTTTTTTGTCTTTTAGTGCGGGGGACAGATAGGGGACTGAAGTAGGGGGACTGTTAGTCGATCCCTATAATTTATTATAGATAAAGCCGAAAAGGAAGTTCAAATGTTCAATTATTCAGGTATTAGCTCAAGCATCCTAATAGAAGTTGCGAGAGCTTCAGGTGTTCATTGGGTTCGGTTTAATCAGTTTTAAATCGAACCGAGATAGTTTGGTTTAAACTGTTCGATTTTCCGGTTAAATAGATCGGTTCGGTTCGGTTCATTTTTAAAACTAGTTTTATAGTTTGTTCCGGTTTAAAAATTTTAAAAGTGATTAGACCAAACTGACCGAAATTTTTGAACTCATCCCGTCCGAACCAAACATTTAAAAAAAGAAAAAATTACGACAAAAATGTATATTGCTTGGTTCGGTTTGAACCGGTTAAACCGAACCAAACAAATTTTTTTAATTCGTCTTTTAAAAAATTCAAAAAATTAACAAAAAAATATTTATTTTATATAATTAATATCTTATTTCGGTTCAACCAAACAAATTGAAATTTATTATGATTTGTTCGGTTCGGTTCTTATTCGGTTTTAATTATATTTCAATTCAGTTCGGTTTAATATTTGAAAATCAAATAAAATTTTGGTTTTTTTATTTAAGTTCGATTTGGATCGAACTGATGAACACCCCTAGCGAGAGCCTCATGATTCATTAGATCCAACTATTTTGGTATCAGTAAATAAAGATGAGTTAGCGGGTTGGATTTGGCAGGGTATGTGGAACTATGGATATCTGTCCTCATGATCGAACAGTTGGAAAAGAAAAATATGGTCAAGTTTTGCTCAGTTTGCGTTATGGGGAATAAAGCCGTTTCAGAAACGAACACAATTCGAAAGGTGTAAATGAATGAGAAATTTCATGGAGTTGGGACGAGTCAATAATGGGCCGGTCATCAGAACTTGGGCTGTGTAGTTAGCCCAGAAGTTTCCACACGCTACCTACAATTTCTTTTCTTTTTTAAAGGAAAGATGAAGGTCGTTTTTTAACAGCCGCCGTCAAGTTTCCAAAAAAATATAAAAAGAATAAAAGACAGATGTCAAGCTTCTAAATGCCAATTTTCATTAACCTGACAACATTGTCAAAATTATAGAGTTTGTGGTTGCTTTAAAAGTAATGTTGTCAAAATTATAGAGTTTGTAATTGCTTTAAAAGTAAGATTTCGGCCAAGCCAGATATAAAATAAAACATTTTCAAAAGTTGATATCTTATTATCCAATTAAAAGCACCTCTATTATAATTCTATTATTATATATACAAATTCCAGGGTTAGGTTAATTATTGACTGCACAAATTTCAGTCAATAACAATGTTGAGAAATCTTGTAATGTATTGGAATTTAGAGGTGTTGTAAATACTTGTCTTTTATTAATAATATAATCGTTGGGGGCATCAAGCCCGCTAGCCTTAAAAAATAGAAATAATATTTTTTTTTAATAAAATTGGAAGATCAAATCATCCCACAATTTAATATCCACAACAAATTGTTACTTCTATATTTCGAACCAAAATGAGTATTAACGCAACAACAAGATGAGATAAAGAATTTGAGATTAACCACAACGATTATTATCCAGCAAGATTTTATATTGTCAAATGCGACAGAGCAAATTCCCAAAGACTTAGGTTGCAGAAAAGAAGACGGTTGCATTTCTCTCTCCTCTCCACCCGTCAGCGAATGGTGTTAGCACAGAACCCCAAAAAATGACGTGTCAGCTTAATAGATAGGCTAGTTTGCTGTTGTATTCTTTTGCTTGTTCGTTCTTTTGAACAAACTTCACAGTTAATTATCCTCTGGGTCTTCATTTAAATCCAGTGCTCTTCCAGTCGGTGAAACCTGTGTCTTCTCCCAAGCCAAAAAGATCATAAAAACAAAGGTGAGTTCCCTTTGACCTATGCTAAAAAACTAAGCTTTATTTCTCATTTTAAAAATTGAACCACCTCGAGCATACAACTAATTGCTTCATATTAGGAAATTTTCTGAGTATTTATAGATGTTCCTTCATAATTATCATGGAGCATCGAACACAAGTGTGAAAAGGTTGCAAGGGCCAGCCATGCATGATCCTTGAGCAACCAACATATGTATAAAAGGCTTTTATATCACATGTAACCTTCACTCTCTCTATTTCATAATTTATACTTAGCGAAGCACCCACTGACGCATTCAGCCAGGAAGGAAATATAATATATATATATATATAGAGAGAGAGAGATGAGCTACGGTGAGCAATGGAGTAAAACGCGTTTGTACTCCACGCCGTATTTTCATTTTGAAAGTCCAAACGACCGATCCGAACCGTTAGATGTGATCTCCATATTGAAATGTGCTTGGAGACCAAATTTTACATTTTTTAGAATATTTTTACTATTTATTAAGCAATTTTGAAAATTGCTGTTTTGCTGTTAACGGTAAAAAAAAGTAAAAATTTCTGGACCATTGGATCAACGATTTTCAAAATTGCTTAATAAATAGTAAAAAAATTCCAAAAAATGTAAAATTTGGTCTCCAAGCACATTTCAATATGGAGATCATGTTGAGCAGTTCGGATCGGTCGTTTGAATTTTCAAAATAAAAATATAGTGCTATGAAGCACCAACTCATTTTACTCCATGGTTCACCGTAGCCCATCTCTCTCCCTATATAACCCACACGGTATCCAAACATAAATGCAAATTCATAAAAAAATAGAGGTATTATAGGAGAAATATTGCCAACTGGTACATACTAGTACATGAGGCATCTGACTGTGTATTACCTTTTTGAACTTTATGCGCCTCAAAGCCTCCATTAAAACTGCTTGCAACTGGTCCAATTCTGCAGCACCCATCTGATCTATATTTCTACTGGTAAACCTGCAACACATTTCTCATGTATAACCTAATTCTTTAATCATCGGTACATTTTTGTAGAAACAGAAATATGTTATTGTGTACCAGTGAGCGATATCACTTAGGATGTTAGAGTTCGAAGAATCTTCACAATTATTCTGCAATAGCATGAGATATTAGTTTACATAAATGCTTTATAAATACTTTGTGCATGCGTCTCACTGATTTGTGACATTTCTAAAGGGAAAAGGATATTTACTGACAAGTGCTTAGCAGAACTACTGCAGTCTAGCATGTATCCAACCAAATAAATACCTTTCCACTAGACCTAGACTATATTTTAAGTGTCTTCACAGTAATTTTCAGTTTGGTTCTTCACAAGTTTAGATTTTATATTTTCATGAGAAGATGGCATAATTATAATCACATACCTGCATATTGTCAGCATCTTCATTTACATTTACGTTGTTAGCATCTTTTTCAACTGACATAAATTGCTTGTAACGGCTGTACGTCTTTTCAATTCTGGATCATACAAAGCAATAGTCAACGTCACAAAGGTCCAAGTAGTAATTAGTGTAATTTTGAATTTACTGTTATTACTCAAAATATACAGCTTGAAATAAGATGACTCTTTAGATTCAAAAGCTCGGAACTGTATCTCCAAGTATGGGTTCTCTGAAACACTCTTAAGCAGAGAAATAAGTAGCAGCATGTTTTTTTGTCAAATAAAGAGATGCTTGTATAACAAAACAATGGTCTACCACATAATCCTTGAACAAACAAAAGAATGAAAGATAAAGCTCTGCTCAGCACCAGACTAATATGCAATTTATTAGAACTGCACTATACATAGAAGTACCAGATACATTCGTGTTGCAGCTAATGTTCCATCTTTTTACAATCTGAATAGAAACTTTAATCTGGTTCATACAGTCAGTAGCTTGGGCAGTCAACAGATCGAATTCAGTTAAGATCCAAGTATGAATTTGAATGGTCAAGGAGCTGAAATAGTGAATTTATAACAATTACATAATAACATGAAATCTAATATATCACTATCCACGAAAAGGACAAACGTTACAATTTTTTAATAAAAGATTTAAAAAAATACATTTTATTAGATAAAAGAGTGATTGAAGAGATCTATCTCCTTCTATCCAAATCAAATCCTTACTGATTTTTAAAAATATTTAGGGAGCTATGCACCCCTAATCCATTACAAGCTCTACTCCTGAATTTTGTGTTGGACAAAGAGAGGACATCAGAGCAGAAGTAAAATTAACAAGGGAAAGGAATTTTATGTTCTTATCAAAAAAACAAAGAGGGAACTTTATATTCAGCCAGCTCACCTGCCCCACCCTCTCAAATATGGGTGTTTATAGAATATATTTGTGGGACAACAAGTCTGTTTCAAAATACAGCTCAGTCAGAATTTGATCCAAAACTAGCTTCAAAATTAACCTCTTCCATTCAATTTCAAGTGTACTCTAACCGAGCTAGCTGCAACCAACTCAGTCAAATAAGCTCAATATTTGTATCAGTGAATGCTAAACCCTCATTAATTGGGCAGTAGTACTAGGATGGGTGACCTCCTGGGAAGTCCCTGTGTTGCTGATTTCAGTTGGGTTTCATTTCTAACCTACTCCAACTTGTTTGAGAAAAAGACTTTGAAGAAGAAGAAGATTTGTATCATTGAATGCACACTTATTAGTACAAGTGCTAAATAGCTGTTTAGCTCATCAATGCTTCCCTCCATCAGGCTTACTATTACATGCAAATTAATGGAGTAATTAGAACCTTTTCTTTCATCTTAATTCTAATTAAATATCATATACTTTCCTTCTTAAAATCCCATTGCATATTTTCTTTGCTTTATTCCATAACCTTTAGTTGTAATGTTGCAGTAACTTCCTGAAAAGCCCTATGTCTTTAGGGCAATAAATGAAATGAGCACAAGGTAGCTAGTAAGCAGATTTGTAGCGTCAACCATAACGAACACAAATCCAAGCTTGTCATTGGCTCCTTATAACTTTAGCCATAACAACCCAAAGTTCAAACTTGAACTTGACTTATGCCAGCTCGAGCTAATAAACTAGGTTCAAATCAGAAAGAATATAGCTCATAGGTTCAACTATATCTAGCAAGTTAAAATTGAGCTCGTCAGTGGCTTTAACTAGCTCAGTTCGATTCAAGCCAAGCTGGCTTGTATATTCACCATAACAAGCTGAAATCTGCTGTTCAACTAGCTTGGTTCTAATTCAAGCCAAGCTGGTCTGTAGATCACGAAGAGCTAAAATTAATCATTGAAATAATAGCTTATGGTAGGAGAGGAAATATATAAAAATCTAGAATATGGGAATATAATTTTGCCAAGGTCAGAATTTAGAAAATAGGATATGATATTTAGGAAATTTATATTAATGCATGATTTAATCAGGTTCAAATTTGTAGGAACGGAAAATTGGAAATATCAATTCCTGTCTGCAGTCTATTAATTCTCCAAATGTTCATATTGTTTTGATAAAACATATGATTAAAGATCTTTCAAACAAATTTATCTCATAAGCTATTATTTCAATGTTGTGACAGTGTATGGGGCCAAATTATTACAAGCACTACCAAAAATTCCAGTGCACAGCATGAAGGGTTGATAGCTGATCCATCTGATCTAGAGATCCATTCAGCATTGATGTCACTTGGTGCAAATAAATCCCCCGGGCCTGATGGTTTTAATGCTAAGACCATACAGGAAAACTGGAGCTCTTTTGGACCCATGCTGTTGAGGTAAGTGAAAGATTTTTTTAATTCAGGTAGAATGTCAACAAGTGTGGTGAGGTCTAATTTAATTCTAATACCCAAAACTGAAGAACCATCAGAAGTAGGTCATTTTAGACCAATTTCAGTGTGCAATGTGATTTATAAGGTGGTCTTAAAGGTAATTTGCTCAAGGCTTAAACCATCTATAGGCTATTGTATTTCGTATGCGCAATCAGCTTTTGTGCAGGGTAGAGATATCTCGGACAACGTGATTTTGTTGAGGGAAGTTCCTCACTCTTTCCGATCTAAGGACTTTCGTAAGAAAAGCTTTTGTTTGAAGGTAGATTTATCAAAGGCTTTCGATCGAATGGATTGGGACTATTTAGAGTAAATCATGCCTTTTTACGGATTTCCCTCGAAACTGATTATGTGGATCATGGGTTGCGTCCGTTCAGCAGAGTTCTCAGTGGTATTGAATGGTGTTGGACCTATTATGTAGATCTCTAGAGAATCATGCTTTAAATGGATTTCTGAGAGGGTTGCGGATTGCACCACAAGCTGAGATTCTGACCTCTTGTGTGTAGGCCGATGACCTTCTACTGTTTGGAGAGGCAAGTAGTGGTGAGGCCGAAATTATCAAGCATCTGTTGCATTGCTTCTCTACTGTTTCGGGTCAGCAAATTGGCCCACAAAAAAGCAGTATTTGGTTTAGCAAGTGCACGTCGCAAGAGACTAGGGTTCAAATCTCACAAATTTTTGAAGTTAATGAGAACATTGAATCAGGAAAGTATTTAGGTGCACCGGTGGTTTCATCAAGAATATCTTATGAATTTCTGTTGAGGAAGGTGTCCTCTAGATTACAAGCATGGAAAGGTCGTATTTTATCCCCTGCTGGACGAGTAATTATGATTAAGTCCGTACTTCAAGCATTGCCAATCTATTTCATGTCGACGGACAAAACTCCCGAGTCTGTGACTAGGCAGATCACGGGTCTGATGAGAAGGTTTTTTTGGGGGGCTCTGGAGAAGGATCGATATTTGCCGTATGTTGCTTGGAGCAAAATTACAAAGCCGGTTGACTTAGGAGGTCTAGGTATTCGAGATTTGAGCAAAATGAACAAGGCTTTAGTTATGAAATTGCTATGGAAAGTTGCGTTCAGAAACAGTGCTTTGTGGGTCAATTTTGTTCGGGCAAAATATATCCCTAGAAGTGAGTTATGGCTTGCAAAAAGCACTTACAAATGCACTCCCTGCTGGAAGGCGATGATGGCTGCTAGGGTTCAGTTATTGCCTAAGATAATTTGGTGTTTAGGTGATGGTACATGCAAAGCAATGGTGCAGCCGTGGTTTCCAGGGGCTGTTGAGTGCCCGGTTTTGTCAGCAGAACAGAGAAGATTGAGTCTCAGAGACTTGGTGGTAGATGAGTCAGGCACATGGAATGTTAATCTCTTAATC
The DNA here is from genome assembly GCF_964058835.1 of Carex rostrata. Lineage (NCBI taxonomy): Eukaryota > Viridiplantae > Streptophyta > Magnoliopsida > Poales > Cyperaceae > Carex > Carex rostrata. The sequence continues at coordinate 6,390,203 of NC_135931.1, read as the reverse complement.
CAATTGTTTGGTCATGTAAACTGCATGTTCATATTGGCAAATGTGTTGCCTCCAAGAGATGAGGCAGGGGAGGACAAGCTTGTTTTCTCATACTCGTCTTCTGGCAATTTTTCAGTGAAGTTTGCATACTATCACTCAGGATGGCCAAGAACTGATGGGTAGTGAGGTGTGGAAATTAAGATAAAAGTTGGACTCGCAGCTGATATAGTATTAGCAACATCACACTATGTGAACAAGTGTAGATTGTGGTAACTGTGCCACTAGCTGGGTTCACACTTCACACCCATATTATTTTTTTTTTATAAATCATAATTAGAAAATTTGTTTTTACCAAACCAACATAATTACTTTTTTTTTAATAACAAAGACCGAATAGCCAATTCGGTCCCGCATTTTTTTTTTGAACCAAATTGGCAATTCGGTCCTCATTTATTTCACACATTTTCGTACTAAACGGTTTGGTGTAAATGCCAATTTTTTTGGGACCGAAATGACAATTCGGTCCCAGTGTGTTTTTTCAGCTGGAACATTTCGGTCCCATTTTTTTTTTATAAATACCCTTCTTCTATAATTGCCATGATCTTTGAATAATCATAGATAATTTCAACAATTGACCGAAAGGACATATATTGAACAATCATAGATAATTTCAATGATTTTTGAATAATAAATGAAACCGTAATCCATTAAAAAAATAAGCAAACGCACACAATAAATAGTAAATATATTTTAAAATAATTATATGGATAATTCTATTGAGGTCATACGAGCAAATTCGACTTTTCTAGCTAAAGTTATGGTTGTTTAAAGTTTTTTAAAAAAAATAATGCTTTCGTGCAAAAACACCGATAACACACCGATGCTTTATGCCCAGCTTAACGACGGCAGAAGTGCATGAAAAGTTTTTATTGCCAAAACATCAATAACGCGCCCATGCTCTCTAAACGGCCATAACTTTAAAATGCATTTACAATTTATTGTGTGCGTTTGCTTATTTTTTTAATAAATTATTGTTTCATTTATTATTCAAAAATCATTGAAATTATATATGATTGTTTAATATATGTATTTTAAATTTGATAATTTGTATTTTAAGTTGGATATTAACAAAAATGACAATAAATTACTCTACATGCAAACTAAAAAATTATGCAATTAATAATTACACTACAGAAATCTAAATAAAACTAAATAAAAACCTAAATCACAGTTTTTCCAACACACGGTCACAGAAAATTCGAAAACACCCTAAACCGAATTCAGTCCCTTGTGGTTTTGGATTTTCTGTGGCCGCGTGTTGGAAAAACTAGAGTTGCTACTTTTACCCGATTACCCGGACCCGATCCGGAACCGAACCGGATTCGACCCGGAACCGATCCGGATCCGATTAATTTGAATAGGGTATGATTTTAAAAATATAACCGGTTAAATTATGGGTATGGTTACAAAATTAATAATTTAATATCCGAACCGGAACCAATACTGTAATGGATAGGATATGGGTTTCATTTAATTATCCGACCCATAACCTAACCCGACCCGATACCCGTATAAATACCCGATAAAACATATATTAATAACTATTAATATATAAAAATACAACTTTGTATATTAATTTTTGCACAAGCCGTGGTGAGTCCAGTACTTTTTTGAATATGAGAAAATAGAATGCAGTGACATATTCGCTATGTTTATACACATAGATGGATGCCAAATTTATTCCTTCTATAACAGCCGCATTAATTTTTTAAATAAAATTTATTACTATGGATACATCCTTCAATATTTGCCTTGATATCATCTGCATAATAATGAAAATTTATTGCTCTCATTGATATGTCATTTCTACAAATTATTAGTATTTTATTCATAGATTTTTTGAACTATAGAAAATGAAATCGTCATCTCTAATATTTTACTTTTTAAAAATTATATCTCTTCTTCAATATTTTTTTTTCAAAAGTTATTCTCTCCATTCTCTTGATTTTTTTGTGACATATACCCGCTCCAGATCCGGAACCGTTCCGTATCCGAACCAGACCCGACAATCTACAAACAAGTTATAGGTATATATCTATCCGGAACCGAAAGACTGGACCCGAAATATCTACGGATAGATAGATACCCGGATCCGGACCCGACCCAAATTGAAACAGATAAGTGTATGGATCGAAATTTAGACCCGAACACTTTTAGGGTACGGGTCCAAATATAATAGCATCCGAACCCGACCCGACCCGACCCGATAGCACCTCTAGGAAAAACTGTAAAATAATTGGGGACCAAATTGACATTTCAGTTCTAAAAAAGAAAAAAATTCGAGACCGAATTGGTTTGGTCTTTGTGGTTTTTGTAAAAAAAAAATAATCATATTAGTTTGGTAAAAATGAATTTCTAATTATGATTATAAAAAGAAAGTCCTAACAAAAGACTAAAATACGTCAGGAAGTGATTAATTCTTTCCTTGCAACTCAGATGACAAAAGAGGCAAAGACACCTGGAATATCAGCTCACAATTTGGGAAGCCTAATTACTACATTGAGATCAGTCCATGCAGCAACACGTGTACACTGTACAGGCACCGCAGGGCATGCACCTAGTTTCCCATAGCAGAGCAATGTACGGCAAGCTCCGCGTGCTATACATCTCACCTCTCTCAAAGGAAAACAATAAAAGTCTATCTGGCATCCGACCGAATAATTAGGGACATAGACACAACCTAACTAATGAAGAATAAAACATAAGAATTGCTTAAAAAGGGAAATTAACCTGGATGAGCTGGAGTACTCATAGAGCTTTCCGCCGGGGGAGAAGACGAGGAGTGCCACCTCAGCATCACATAAGACAGCCAGCTCGAAGGCTTTCTTGAAGAGGCCGCTCCGGCGCTTGGAGAACCTCACCTGGCGGCTCGTCTTGTCCTCGATCCTTCTCAATTGCACTCTTCCTCTCTTAGACATGGCTGGATCTAGCTAGCTAGCTCTAGAATCTCTAAAGCTTTGAAATTGCCAGAAAGCTAAGGGAGGAATCTATCTAGGGGTTTCTTATTTTTTTTTTGGTGAGGAAAAGGGCGATAGGTGAGTGGAGACTGGAGAGGAAGGAGGCGGGTCCCATCTGTCAGATCTGGAAATGCAATTATCCAGTTTTCACTTCATTAGTGAGTTTCCTCAAAAAAAAAAAAACTTCATTAGTGATCACACACACAGTGACACAGACACACTTCTAGTGTACTGTGGACGTCAAGTCGAGTGCGTATCCTCTGAGATATCTCAATTTTTGCGTGTACGACGTGTACGTTGCCTATTCGGAGATAGCGTAGAGGACAAGTATTATTTGTGCTTTGATATTCGTGAGGAACTATTTAAACGGTTGAGAGATTCTCACTTGGCGTTTGAGATATCTCAGACGATGCGAGTTCCACAAGTCTGGAAGGTACTGGGGGCTCCCACTTACGTTTCATTATTCTTACTATTTTCTTTATAGAGAGAGTTCAAATGCTTTCTATTTTTTAAAACTTTAATAATTTAAAACTTAAAAATTAAAATAAAATCGTTGGATATGATATACATCATTTTATCTATACACATGTAAAAAATTATGACATTTCAATTTTATTTTGATTGTCATCAAGAGCTTGTAAAAAATGCACTAATTTGAATGATTTCTAGACGTTGATTTTTGAACTTATTGATTCACATAAAAACAAAATTTAAATGTGATAATTTTTTATGAGGACATAGAAAAAATAACATAGATCACATCTAACAGTTTTATTTTGACTTTTAAGTTTTAAATCTTGAGTTATTAAAGTTTTAAAAAATAGAGACATGATGGAGGCACAAAAAATGAAGGCATTTTAACCCTCTTCTTTATACAGGTATATTCTTTCGTTTTGTTAGGGGATCGTTTGTTTCGAGTAGATAAAGTATTGGACACGCGAGGGCCAGTGTGTTAATTCTAGCCGATATTTTTATTAATATTCAAAACTAATTATAAAATAATAAATATACCTACCTTATTTGGATTTTTATAAAATTGTCCAGACCGGCCATTAATTAAATGACCGATTAAGAATTAGAAAAAACAGATAATATAGATATATTTATTATTTTATAATTAACTTTAGATATTAATAAAATATCGATAATTCTAGCAATGGGCTCTTGTTATTTGTTTATACCGCACCCAATGACTGGTGTGTTGACCACTTGACTAAAGTTTTTCGACAGTCCCTCGAGCCTCGAGGGATTGGGGGGAAACTGACACGTGCATTCAGTGGGAATAGGTCCAAGAGGATGTGAAGTTGTGACCAGATTAGTGTTTGGTAAACGGGCCGGGCCGGGCGGTCCGGGCAAAACCCGGGCACGGGTACGGGTAGCCACGGGCACGGGCGTCACGGGCACACGGGTACAACGGGCCGGGCATTACGGGTTTTTTTTTCAAAAATCCTGCCCTGCCCGTTTAATACCCGTGCCCGTCACGGGTTCGGGGGCGGGACAGTCCGGGTAGGGGGGCCGGGCGGTCCGGTCCGGTTTTTTTTTTCCTATTTTTTTTCTGTTTTTTTTTCTGTTTTTTTTTCTGTTTTTTTTTTCTGTTTTTTTCTGTTTTTTTTTCTGTTTTTTTTCTGTTTTTTTTTTCTGTTTTTTTCTTTTTTTTTTCTTTGAAAATCAATAAATTGTAAATTCAAATCTATATCAATTAAAATTCATTTGACATGGTTGTATATTTGAACTCAATAATTTTTATTATAATCAAATATAAATAAAAAATTTCTTTTTTTATTGAAATATAAATAAATTATAAATCCAATTTCATTGAAACATATGTAAATTATAAATAAATAAAAAACAAAGCAATGTACTCATGCAATTAATTTTTTTTATTGCTTTTAGTGTTTGAAAATAAAAAAAATATATATATCAAATTAATTTATGAGATAGATCAAATAAAAATTAATATTCTTGTCAATATGATGTTTTGAAAATAATTTCATTAAAATATATGAAATTATCATATATCTATTAAATTGCAAATAAAATTGTCATTTAAATTATATATTTTAGTCACTTATATAAAATAAATTTATGCATGTCTAATATAATTAGTTTAAAATATTATTTTTTATGTGAAAATGAATTGGTTTGGAGGGAATTTTCAAAAAATTTGAAATTTGAAAAAAACGGGTACGGGTACATGGTCACGGGCACGGGCGCACGGGTTCACGGGCACGGGCACGGGCGTCACGGGTACGGGTAACGGGTACGGGGGTCCGGGTATGCACGGGTTTTTTTTTTAAAAACCGAGTCCGGCCCGTTTAATACCCGTGCCCGTGTACCCGTGCATACCCGTGGCACGGGCACGGTCCGGTCCGGGCACGGGCGGACCGGTCCAGGTTGAGCCTCCGGGGGCATTTACCAAACACTAGACCAGATAGATGGACGTCATTGATAAATGATAACTGTATCAGCCTTTTGTAACACAACATTGTCCGAATTTTTTTTTCTTAAAACCCGTTAAAATCCTAAATGAATACCACCCAGCTATTAAAATTTAAGTTTCCGCTACGAACTTGGACTGAATCTGCGAACGGATCTCCAACCCGTTCGCGTACTAGGCCTGCGGACCAATCCACTCGCATACTGGGCCTGTGCACTGATCCGTATCGGCGCACCGACCCGTTCGCGTTCCCAGTTGGCGTGCGTGTTAGAAACCGATATAACACTCCGCGCACTCATTTTTTTTATGGTAAAAGCAATCCTAGCGCGCAGCAGAGGGTTCAGCCGTCCAGAGCACAGTAAAAAAGGTAATTTTTTATTATTATTTTTTTAGTTAAAATTTGTTATTTAATTTTATTATTAAGTAGTTTAGTTTAGTTGGGTACCAAAATAGTAGTATATTATAAATTAGACTAAAATATTTTTGTAGTTTTTAGTTGGTACATTTTTGTGTAATATTTGTGTAGTTTAGTTTATTTAAATAGCAGTATGTTGTAAATATTTGTGTAAATTAGACTAAAATAGTAGTATATTGTAGTATATTTGTAAATATTTGTGTAATTTACAATATACTACTATTTGTGTACATTTTTTATTGAATAGTAGTATATTGTAAATATTTGTGTAAATTAGATCAAAATAGTAGTTTAGTTTAGTTGATACATTTTTATTAAGTAGTTTAGTTTAGTTTAGTTGGGTACCAAAATATTTGTGTATTTAGACCAATTTAGAATTGTGAATTGTATTTAGAATTTAGAATTTAGAATTATGAATTATAATTTAGAATTTAGAAATTTACCAATTTGGAAATATACCAATTTAGAAATGTCCAAAAATTATAATATATTATTATTATTATTACATTGTTGTATTTAGACAAAATTGAGTATAAATGCACCAAATCAGAAATTTATTTTTCTAAATTACCGTATATTATATGACTTTTTACCGATTCATTCAAGAATGGTGATATATTATTGAATTATCATAGATATTTGTATTATTGTTAGATTTGTACTGTTTTATCGATAGAGGCCAAAATTGCCAAAATTTATAAATATATATGTTAAAATAATTGTTAATGCATCAAAATTATTGATTTAGCAACCTCTAAAAAAAACAATGTCAGTTCCCGGTCAAAATAGCTTGTTCTTGGCCAAAACTGGGCTGTTCCTGGCAATGCAGAAAAGTGCATAGTTCGGCCAAAGCCAAAACAGGCCGAAACTGGACCGAAACAGAGCAGTTCCTGGACAAAACAGAGTTGTTTCTGGCCAAAATAGAGTTGTTTCTGGCCAAATTTTTTAAAAAAAAATTACCTTATTGCGTATTTCCTCCAGCATTCCTTCTTCTTTTCGCATTCCTCTCTAGAGTTTCTCTGCTGGTTTGGTGACCCCTTTGTCGTCCTTCTAATACATCCATCCACATTTGGATGCGGTTGTGCCTTCTCCTACCCAACTTCACCAACCAATTCTCTGGAACTAAGACCGCTCCTTCATGCACCGGCTAATCACATTGATTGTCATACACATGAAATTCACCACTCCATGTGTCGATGAGTGTTTAAATGTTGTAATAGTAATTGATGAAGACATTTGGATCCAAGTTCCTATAATGTTAACACATTAGTGAGTAATGTCGTCCCTAATATCAAGTTTCAAATTAAATAAAACATAATTTTACATTAAACGACATACGGCCATCACATGAATACATAGTATTCCAACCATCTGAGGCTTCTGACACAGACATTCCACCTCATGGTCGTTCTTCAGAATTACCTTATACCTGCAGTCGCTAGACGTGTGCACCCATCTACCATTCTCCATGTCAAAATTAATCTTTTCACCACGTGAGGTCACCATAAATTATCCATGATGGCCGAATGAAAGCGCTGACATTTTTTTAACCTTCTCAATGTGCTTATCCAACTTCTTATGTACGCAAATGAAAAAAAAAGCTGATCTGTTGCTTGCAATTGCACAGCCTTCTCTTTCCTTTCAACAAACCAACTGACACACTTGTAGAACGTCTCCTCAATGATTGCGGCAACTGATAACCTATGGGAATTAAAAATTACAATTAAATGAAGAAAACGATAATAAAAAATAAGAGGATTACAAAATACAAACCTACGAGAAGTTTTGAAGACATTGTTGAGCAATTCGGAACCGTTGCTAGTCATTATTTCCCAACGAGATCCATCATCCATAGCTCGATACACCTTCCATGGCTTAGGCGATTCTTCCTCATCATTTTCATTATATTTGCCACATGTATCCAGATAAGCTAACCAAGCAGGATTTCACCTCCTGATTGCTTCAAGTCTTTTTTGCAATCTTCTTCTCTTCTTCTTTTTAACCATAACCTTGAAAAAAGTGGAAGCAGCCTTATCTTCAGTGTGCTTTCCAAAATTCTCAAACACATGTTGAGAGCAGCAGCGGTGAGCACACTCCCCTTTCTCCTCACACCAACCCAAATCATCTTGAATAAACATTTTTTTATGCCCTTATGTCGGTCAGATACTACACACATGTATCTGTTTCGCCCAATTACAAACTCCGGCACCCACTTCATGAACCATCCCCAATTCTCAAAATCAGGGTTCTAAATAGTGCGCTATAACATTTTCGGACCATAAAAGCTATGGCACTATCGGCGCTATAGCGCGCTATTCCGCGCTATAGCGATGCTATTTGGGAATAGCGTTGTTTTTTCAGCCAGCACGCTATGACGCGATAAACACTATTTAAACCTTTGCTCAGAATCCTCATTTTCTACCAGTCCAAATGCTAATGGAATTAACTAGTTCTCTGCATCATATCCGGTTACAATTAACAGCTTACTCATGTATCTCCCAGACAAGAAACAAGCATCGATACTGATGACGGGTCTGAGGTGACCGACTGCGGCAATACATGGTCCCCATGCCCATGCTGCTCTCATGAAAAAAATACCCTGGCTTAGTGGTTGGCTTTGAAACAATTTTATATTGGGTTCTCAGTTTTGTCATTTTTATTGCCTCCAACAAAGGGACAATCAGCCCGTTAGACCCCTCCCAACTACCAGAGGCTCGAGAAATTGCTAACTCTCTACCACGCCATAATTTGTTGTACTTTGGAACGATGCCCTTGTACCTTTCAGCGCATAAGTCAGTGACTACCCGGATAGAAATATCAGCATTTTTGTCCAATGACAATTTTATACAGTTGGTGACCATAGCGGACGTCAACCATGCATGATCTAATCTGGATGTCGATGTGTGGCATGTGTGCTTAGCCACATTCTTCGTGATGGCCCAAGTATTACCAAAGCCTGTAGCCCTTGCAACCAACACCCACCTGCACCGGGCGCTAACACATTTGTACCTCAGCCTGGTGGTATTGTTGTGTGTATTTTTTATCTCCCTGTTTTGTTTGATGTGTCAGTGGTTAATTGCATCTTTCATCTTATATTTGTTGTCATATGTCATCCCCTCAGACAATTCATGTCTTTCTCCCTTTTAATTTACAAAAAAAAAAAAAATTAAACAACATCAATTTAATAAGAGGAGGGTTCAAATGCCTCCATTTTTAAAAACTTTAATAACTCAAAAATTAAATCTTAAAATTCAAAATAAAACCATTGGATATGAACTACATCATTTTATCTATGCACGTGTAAAAAATTATGGCATTTCAATGTTATTTTGGTTGTCATCTTAAGCTTGTAAAAATGTATACTAATGTGGATGATTTCTAGACGTTGATTTTTCAACTTATTGATTCATATAAAAGCAAAATCAAAATGTGATAAGTTTTTATGAGCACATAGATAAAATAACATAGATCACATCTAACGGTTTTATTTTGAATTTTAAGTTTTAAACTTTGAGTTATTTAAGTTTTTAAAAATGGAGGCATTTGAACCCTCCTCATTTAATAATTAAATTAAAATTAAATATAAATTAACAAACATACCTCACATATCGTAAAAAAAGAGCTATCAGCCTCTTCAAACCCTAATGTGTCATGAAATTGCTCAAAAAGAGCTATCAGCCTCTTCAAACCCAATATAGGCCACTTCTGCCTACCAAGCACAGAAATATCAGTATCCTCATCACTGTGATCTGATACCCCACCATCCCCATTATCATTCCAATTAGCCTCTGCCTCCCTTTCTTCAGGATCCTCGTCCGTATTGTCAGCATAATAAAGTCGTTATGGGGTTTCAGATTGGTCCCTTTCAGATTGGACTCGGTTAGAGGATGACAATATTTTATGTATTTACTTAGAAGTGACTTTTGAACCAGGATCAATAACTGAGAATCCAAATATTTTTATTTTTTTTCCAATAACACATAAAGATATATATTAATTTTTCTTACAGTAGCAAAAAATACGGCATTAAAAATGTTGATCCGGATTATTTGTAGCAGTCTTTTTAATAAATTAAATTATATAGTATTTCATCTATTTCAAAGAAACATATTAAATATTTATAATATTGCAATACAATAAATAAATAAATTATAAATATTTCTATTTAAATAAAAAAATTTTACAAGTTTGAGTAGATCTCAAAATCCGATACAACTTTGATTAGTTTTTTAAATTTAATTATTTTTTTGAATATGTATAAAAAATTCGGGTGTACACGCACGTGGCTTGTCTTTTTTGAAACTTTGACCCGATCAGCACAAAGTGAGAGACCAGGCATAACTTTGTGGGCGCTTTTGATGGTTCAGATCTCCTGTGCTGGAAAATTTCAGCACATGAGAGAATACAGACGCCGGACGCGTGTGCTCAAAGCTAGGCACAAAAAAAAAAAGGAAAAAGAATCAAATAGTGATACCGTCACATAGAATTCACGAGTCCGTGAAGTGAGCTGGCAAATTGGAAATGAATCTTCTGGGATTCTAAAGAATCTCAGCGAGCGTGCTTTTTCAAATTCTGTTTATTTATTTTAAGATTTGTGTATGAAAATTAATCGATTTTGAGATCCGTGCAGTTTAAAAAATTAACGGTAAAATTTGGGAAAAAAGGCTCCGTACGATTCTTTTGGAATCGCAGCAGATTTATTTCTAGATGAATTATCCCAAATTTTTATTAATATTTAAAAAACTAACCACTATTTCAAAATATTTCGAAATCTACCATTTCGCAAAATAAATTTGCAGTTTCAGTTCAAATTACCGCAAAAAAAATTGAGATAAATCCGGTTCGCAATTTTTTTTTGTGGTTTTTAGTCCCAACACTACAAAAAATAAATTGTTGGTTCAGATGAGAGCCTATATATAAACCCCCTTTCCGTATTGCGTCCACACATATTTAGCATCCTCTGAACTAAGTGTAAATTCATTCCAGCTGTAATGTACACATATTTAGCATGCTTTAATATAGCAAATATCGAATTTGTGTCAAGACTAGTGTTGTAAATAACGGTATGCCGTTGTCGGATAGGTAGGGTATCGTCAAGTGATTAATCGAAAATAATTGAGAATAATCAGCTATAATCGAGAATAATCAATCAATTAGTCGGAAAAAATCATAACGGTTTGATCACCGCTAACGACTAATCAGCGGATTAATTGGCTTAAACAGACGTTTTTTACAACACTGGTCAAGACTCAAGACAAGTACTTAATTAAAATAAAACTACATTGCAAATCATCATAGCGGCATAGCCTCAGTCTTTAACTGTTTGACGGTTCATATAAAAAAAGGGAAAATTGGTTATTTGCCACTCCAAAACCTTCAAATTTGAAAAATGTCATTCCGAACTTTAAAATTGTAAAAATGACACTCTAAACTTTATTAATTTCTAATTTTGCCACTTCAAATAATTAATGACGAAAATATCCTTCTCCTCTTCTTCTTCTCTTTCCTCCTCTTCTTCTCCTACTATGGCGAAAGGTCCAAATGACACCAAAACTCATAACAAGTGGCATGATGGAAAATGGTCCCTAATTTAAAATCATTAGTGTATCAATGATACTATTTCCACTGGTGAAGCAAAATTAGTTCTGGTAAATCATTTCATTAGTTTCACCAATTATCAAAATTCGAGTTATATTTTCTGATAACTTGTTTTGCTCGCATCTGCATGCGGTGTTTGTTCAATATCTCAAGACAACGCATGAATATTACTGACTTAAAATTAAGTTTGATAAACACTAAAGTAGATCTATGGTGCAAAGAATAATCCAGACAATTTAATCAATAAACCTAAATTACAACCTCCCTTACGGGTTTGTGCTTTTAGAAGCCCCTTACGGTTGGAGAATAATCTAAGTGTTCTACTTTTAGAAGCCCCTTACGATTGGAGACTGTAAATTACAACCTCCCTTATGCTTGGTGAATAATACAGACGATTTAATCAATAAACCTAAAAAGTAAGCACAAACCCTAGAACGCCCAATCATGTACAACCTCCCTGTGCCATGGCTGGAGAAGAAGGAGAAGAAGGGTATTTTCGTCATTAATTATTTGGAGTGGCAAAATTAAGAATTAATAAAGTTTAGAGTAGCATTTTTACAATTTCAAAGTTTGGGATGGCATTTTTCAAATTTGAATGTTTTGAAGTAGCAAATAACCAATTTTCCCTAAAAAAAAACGATCCATTCTATATTGAATCCGTATCACCTCAGGTATCTGAGGTGCAAGTGTTAAATCTGAACCGTTCTTTTTACTTGGCATGAATTCCAAAGCAGACCTCTATAGTTTTAGTAGGCACCGGATCGAATGTTCGAATGTGATCCAGATTAATCTGAGCCGTCTGTTTTGTTAGATTGTAGCTCAGGTACACACGGACTCTTATATGAGTAAAGCTAGCGTGTGACATGCTCACCAAGAAAGTTTGGTGAGCATAACTCCAAAAGTATATCGGATCGACGTCAAATGCCAAATCCAAACCGTTGAAATCCATGTACTTCATGAGTGATGCATATATATGCAAAATTTTGAAAGTTTCGAGTTTATTTGCTACACGGTCAAGTGGTCAAAGAAATGAACATTTTATTATAAGTTATTTTATATATTCAATTTTTATTATTTCTTTGACCACTTGACCGTGTAGCAAATAAACTCGAAACTTTCAAAATTTTGCATGTATATGCATCACTCATGAAGTACATGGATTTCAACGGTTTGAATTTGACATTTAACGTCGATCCGATATACTTTTGGAGTTATGCTCACCAAACTTTCTTGGTGAGCATGTCACACGCTAGCTTTACTCCTCTTATATATTTGCAAATATAAGGATCAGTATGTCGGCGTAATTAATTTACTTTTTAATGCCAAAAAATGTCAGGGATCTAATATTGTACATTTATAGGGGTCAGAATAGATATTTAGCAGGATATAAAAAGTTAGTTGCTACCAAATTTCCTCCCTCTTTCTTTCTTCTCCTCTCCTTTCTTGAACGAAAAGAGAGAACAACCTAGAAGCTAGCAAATTAGTTAATACTTGGGAGAGGAGAAGAGCACGCCAAGGCCCAAGGAGAATCGCCCAGGAATTGTTTCTTTTGGGAACAGAGAATCCGTAAGTCAAGAATTTTCTCAATTCGAACTTTGTTTCTACCTTTATGAAGCTAAAGTACGTCAATTATGTTTGTTCGAGAAATAATTGTAGTCTTTTTTTCTGTTCTTGTAGAAACTTTTGGGATAATTAATAATTATTTTGGAGAATTTTTATGTATATATATATTTTTAATTCAAATCTATAATGATCACGACGATTTGGCCCTTCAATTCGTATGAAATAACGACTTGCCGAAACCCTTCTCTCTCCCTCTCTTCAATCCACGCACACAGCCTTTTTGTTAAACTTATCGGTAAAAACGAGAGGGGAAGAGAGAGTTAGAAGGGAAGAGAATAAGAGAGAGACAGAGAGAAGAGGGAAAGGTGCGTGCCAGCACCTGCGACCTAGAAGAAAAGGAGAAAGGCGATCTTGGGAGTTTTGAAAATTCTTTGAATTTTTCCATTAATTTCTAGAAATAAGCTTTATAGGGATATTTAAAGTAACTAGGCAAAGAAGCGTAGACATGCTTAGATTACTTGTTGTAATGGAAATAAGACATTTTTGGGTGCTCTAGGGTTTGACCATGGCAAAACCAAGGAAAACCCCTGTATGACCTTTTTTTCTTTAATTTTTCATTATATCATTATATTGGTGAAGGAACCATGAATTTAGTTTTTAAAATTGTGTCGGTTGAATTTGGAGATTCAAATGATGACATTTTAAATGTGGCAAAAACTGGCCACGAGGCGTGCGACTCTCTATTGTTGTGATTTTCTGGATTTCCTTCTCTGGATATGTTTTGCGGTGTTCCATAATCATGGAAAAACTGATTTTTTTTCTAAATCTGACCGGCAGCATGGTTAAATTATTGTCCAGCCATGTTGCCTATATGGTTTGTAATCCCAAGGAATTGAAGGACTGATTATATTAATTTTTATTTACTCTTGTTAGTTGCTTGAATTATAAATATGAAAAACACTGTATGAAACTACTATGCTCTTTCACAGAGCTTACTTTATCGAACTGAATCATGTCTTAATTGTTCAGGGTGGCCTATCCTTGTAGAATGGCATCTATCGTAAATACAGTAGGGGCACCATGTGCATCTCCAGTGTTACCTGCAATCCCCCAAAGTGGATATGGAGGTAAAAGAATCATTGTTGATTTTCCTAAATTTTTTTTTTTTAAATTATTTACTGTTTAGATTACTGTTAAGCTATGAAAAGTCATGACTTAATTGAGTCTTAGATCCTTTTAGGTATAGACCCAAGAACTGCAGTCAATCCATGACTATGCCTTACCAGAATGTTAGCTTACATGTTAGTCATTATGTCTTCACCTGGGTCGTAAATTTGTTTGTAAGCTCATGCATGCAAGTACCATGTGACATATGGATTGCATTGAAACCATATGCTTTATGCAATTTAAGCTATATTTTCTCGATGTAAGATATTGACCTATAATCTGAGGTATAACGTCATAATCAACATCTTCACCTTTTCTTTTTTACTATCTGTTTCAATTTTATCTTTCACATTGCTGTTCAAACAGTATTGGTTTACTGATGATTATTTGTCTTAACAAATGAAGGTGCAAGGAGGGAAATTCTAGCACGTAATGCTTCAAGTCCAAGTTCAGTTTCATTTGCCAGGGTGATCCCTCCTAAAGCTAGGTTACGATCCACTGCAACGGTAAAAGCTTTTCTTCAATCATAGATTTTTTGCCAATACCATGAGTTATAAAGCTAGGTTACGATCCACTGCAATGGTAAAAGCTTTCCTTCAATCATAGATTTGTTGCCAATACCACAAGTTATATGACCAGTGACAGCATAATGGCATTGGTCAGATTGTACACAGACTTGCATCTGGTATGTAGGTACTGGTACAGTGTCCATAGGCTTCTGTTAGCTACTGTTTATCCAAAGGGAAAGAAGTAAACAAAAATAAAAACAATACATAGTTGTAGTCATCTAGGCATTGTAATTGACATAAAATCTTTTTTTTTTTCTATTTCGTAGGCTGCAACTGGTGCAACTCAAACACAAACAGTTGAAAGGAAATCAACCCGCATTCCTAATGGGATTCCAAGTATGTTATATCTCTTGTTAGCTTTTCTCTTTAAAAATATCTCTTAGAGCTATCAGGAAAAAAAAATTAGAAACCAGTATAATCAAAGGCTCACAGTAGATGCTCACATTGGACTGATTGATACCAATGTTTGTTGCAATTAATTTAACTCTATTGGATGATTATGTTAAGACTATAAGATATATTCTCCGCATAATCTTCTTTTGCGGGCACAAGTTTTAGAATGATCGGGTATTTTTATATACTAAATGATATGTAAAACTGAACACAAGAATTTTACTGGATTTGCAGAGTGAAAAAAGTGTCTCTGTGTTTTCAATTAAAAGCATCAATATCTTAGGTTTTCAGAATTAAAATCCAGCAGTCAGGGCAGTGTGATAAAGATGATATTCACAATTTGGGTCTTCTTTCCAATGACCCTTTCTTTTCATAAGCTTTCGTACAGTGAAAATAAGCTGACTGAATTGTCTGTTGGGTTGGTTCCAAGTTAGCACGGATAGGTTATTAGTTATTAGGAGATTTAGCTTGAACTAGGATAATAAGTTAATAACACAAGGTGTCTTATTGTCAGTACTTATTTTGCTTACCTTGATTTAGTAAGTTGCACATTTGCATATCACTAAAAAAATGTGGGGTAATATTCTTAAGTTTCATGTTTAATTTTCAAGAGGGGTTTGGTGGCTCAAGCTAGCTTTGATTAATGTAGCTGTTTCTTGGAAGGCCTTGGAGTAAGAGATTTGTAATGTGTTTTTTTTTAGGCAAGGTGGTGGGCCCACAATTAGACCAAGGTGGTGGGGGATTTCCTCCCTACCGCGGAGGTGGCGGCGGTGGCGGAGGCGGGGGTGGCGGCTTTGGAAAGTCATCAGGTGGCTTCGTCCTTTTTTCCATACTTATGTTTTTGGATTACATGAAAGAGGTTGAGAAGAAATGGTTCAAGTTTGACGACGATGACTATTATAATCAGCTTTCCTTTTAGCCTGCAACTATTTCACTGTGTTTGTAGTGTACCAAAGCAGAGTAGAAAGTGTTGAGGGGAATGGAGCAATGGTGCTCCTGTTATCTGTGGTGTGGTGTCATTTCTATAATGTGTGACTTCATATAATCATATCCTAGTTCAGGTTGCACTTCTAGTATTATTTTATTCATTCCTGATTTAGTGATGTACACAAGCATTTTTTTTTTTATTGGTTTCTACAGAAGAATAATTGATGCAGGATATTTCAAATGGGACTTTGAATACGTTTACAATTTGTTGTGATGAGAAATTTTACGGACACTTTAATTGATGCATTGTTTTCTTGTTGTGCTCTTCTTGTAACGAGGAAAGTATTATATTCACCAAAATGTGGCGTGCAAAATCTCAATATATTATGCAATTTTGCGCTATCTGATTCGCTCTTTGGCCAATCTGTACTAATACATCTACTTTGCACACAACCACAAAAAATTCTCTCAATTTACACAACCTCAGAGCAAAATTATGAATATAGGTCTCAATAAATCATTAATTTACCTAAAAACAATTTTTAAAGTTAGTTACGTATTTTCGATGCAATTTATTGGTACTCTGATAATCTAGGGGTGTAAACGAATTCGAATTATCCGGTCCAAATCCGTAGGCGGATTCAGTTAAATATGATATATGTAGGAAACAGAAAAATCATCACTCATTTACACAACCTCAAACTGACGAGCAAAATTATGAATATATATGCCTCGATAAATCATCAATTTACTTAAAAAACATTTTTTAAGTTATTTATGTATTTTGCGTGCAATTTATTGGTACCCTGATAATCTAGGGGTGTAAATGGATAGGCGGATTCAGTTAAATATCATATGTATATGTATGTAGGAAACAGCCGGATACAGATACTAATTATTCAAAAATTATTCGCTTTGTATTCGTATTAAATTATCCGCTTTGTATCCGTATCCATTTAAAACATATTTGGTTTTGAATTGTAATATACATTTACTATATGTATTTGTATTCGTATGCGCTCATTGAAAAACGGATACAAATTTAGTATTAGCATTATCTGCTCTGTTTACACTCCTATGATAATCACCTAAGAAAAATTTTCTTAAGACATGTATTAAGGAGCGAAACTTAAAAATTTAGCTAGGAGATTGAAACATAAAATGCATAATTATTAATTTGTGGTTAGTGAAATTTGAACCCAAAATCTTTCAAGCCGAAAATAAAATATTGACCACTAGATCAAAAGTACATATTTAGTATTTTATAAAAAGACTAATTTATATAAAAATTTCAAAATTATAAAATTGGCTTAGCAACTCTAGACATTGTATATCCACCCTCCCGTGTCAAAGCTAGATGAAGTAAACGTATTACCGACTTACCGTTAGGCAGCACGAAATCGGCATACGTGAGCAAACAGTATGATATATGATATTTGAAGTGTTAAACAGTAGTGTTTATTTGTATGAAATGTCAATCGAGTAATTATATTATATTTTTAGACAAGCTCTATAAACATATTAATTTAGGCATCCAAGTCATCAGTTTAAAAAATAGAAAATGTTAATGTGTTAGACTCTTAACTATAGAAATAGCGTTTGCGTTGATAAATAAAACAGACAACTCGACCCGTCAAATAAACATTCAATTATTTGGATAAAACACGTTCCCTTATCTGTACGGGGAAATGGCAAAATGGAATCTGACTAGAGAACCCTTTTTCCATTAAATTATTTCAATTAGGAGATCAATAACTAACATCATGCAGCAATAATAGTTGACACATAAACCTGCCTAACTGCGCAACAAAGTTAAGTGTACTTGCTCGACCTTTTCTTTTATGGCGGATTAAGTCTTCTTAACCTTATATATATATATATATGAGCAAGGCTATCATACATTGTAATACATAACTATTTTTGTACATTAAACTATAAATCACTGGATTTAAAGTTCAAATAACCGATCCAAACCGTTCATCTTGTTCTCCATATTAACATGTGCTTGGAGACTAAATTTTATATTTTTAAAATTTTTTTAACTATTTATTAAGCCACTTTGAAAATCGCTGATTCAACGGTAACAGTAAAATCAAAAGGCACCGCTAAATCAGCTATTTCAAAGTGATTTAATAAATAGTAAAATAAAATCAAAAAATATAAAATTCGCTCTCCAAGCGGTGACTGTTGGACGATTATCCATGAAAATCTATTTAACTTGTCTATTCATTTGGAAAGATAATGAAAAAAAATATAACATATATAATATCGATATTATTTAAAAATCTTATTTAATTTGTCTATAATTTTGAAATTTTTGCAACTGATATGTTAATAAAAAAAAAACTGGGTTAATATCAGCTCTCCATTTTGGATTGTTTTTATATTAAAAAAAAAAAGATTTCTGTTGAAAAAGGAAGGGTTGTAACACCGCATTAATAGTGTGGTGCGACCGTGCGAACATGGAGAGCTAATTCACACCGTATTAATGGTGCAGTGTCACTATTTTTTTATCTGACCATAAAGACCACACGTCAAACAACAGGGAGCAGATCACCTGCCCCCCGGGGTGCGGGATTTTCCTGCCCCCTCAGTCACTGTGGGGTGGGGTCGGGTTTAGGATGGGTGGGGCCGGGTTTGGGGTTTGGGGTGGGTGGGACCCACTAACAGTGACTCTGGGGACAGGAAATTCCTGCTCCCAGGGGGGCAGGAGATTCGATCCCCAAACAACAACAAAAATGAGAAGAATGGTCATATCCCATTATTGGTACGATGTCATGTGTGAGAGAGTTTTGGGATTTTACATGACAGGTTAGATGGCCAGGTTATAAAATTATCACATTGCACTGCACCAATGATGCGGAGTAAGACAACTCATTGTGTTTACCGCCTCAATGTTATCTATTTTTTTTGAAAATCAACTCCATTCCTTTACTTTTCGGCAGAAAATTAATTTTTTATTTCTAAATAAAAAAATCCCCCTTCTACTTATCATATTATATGATTACCAGTTTACCACGATCCAACGCCTCTAACTACCATACGGTAGAAGATTGTCCGAATTTTTTTATTAATAGTAAACTAAAAAAATATACCCAAAAAGGTGAAGAATTACAGGGTATTTCAAAATCTAAAAAGACCGTTATGGTCACGGAACGTTATCGACCATAATATTCAGATGTACTATACTGTCTTTTTAAATCTTGAAACTTTACAAAATAAGTCACTTTTTTCGATATTTATTTATTATTTTTCTATTAATAGAAAAATAGGAATTCAGATTGCACCGTAAATGGAGGACGATTTTGGAAAAAAAAATAGAATTCACAACAAAACCCCGCCTGAGCCTCAGAGGTCTGAACCCTGAACTCTGAACTCTCTCCCGCCCGAGTCTTGACGAGTGACGTAGCAGGAATCCTCTGTTCCTTGCTCCGCTTTGATCGTCTAAGAAGCCAAATTACCTGAAATGGGGACATCTAACCCGAGCGGTGGAGCAGCGCCGAAGGAGGAAGAAGACGAAGAGATGGAAGGCGCCGATGAGGCGGAGGAGGAGAAGAGCCAATCGGACGGCTCCGACTCGGCTAAAGCAAGCGATCCTGCTCCCTTCTCTGAGGGAGAGAAGGTGCTTGCGTTCCATGGCCCCCGCATCTATGAGGCCAAGGTATAAACACTTTCCTTTCTCTTCTAGGGTTTCCTTCATTTGACAACTAGTAATTCGTTTCTTAGTTTACAGATCGTTATTTGAAACCTGAAAGTTGCGCTAGAGTTTAGCTGTAGACAAGAAATTATATTACAAAGATTATTTTCTTCTTTTACAAAAAATCTAATTAGAATGCTGTTACTTGTCCCCGAGATCACCCCCAGGCCTTAAATACGACTTATTATTAAATTAAAGCATTATAGTTAATTTAATATTAAAGTTAGCTTAGAACCATATTTACCAGATTTGCCTCCCACCTATGAACCAAATTCCAAGTTCCAAGCCATGTGACCCAAAATGTAAGTTACTGGCAAACTGGCTTGCCGGAAACAGTGAACCAAAGTGTTTTCCTAGGAGAGGATGCGAATTCACCTTCGGGAACATCTCTAGCACCTAAAGCGCGGAAAGCAGCTGGCAACCATTTGTAATGATTTTTCCTTTTCCTCTTGTCAGAAGGAACAAAAAAAAGCAGTATACAAGAAATGGGAAATATTAGTGGACCGCACATGTTGGTAGTGTGTGAAGCTTCTTTAGTTATCTGAGTGCTTGTTTTGATTTTAGGCCTATTTTCTTTGCTCAGCACACAATATTTTAGAAAGTAGTATTTTCTTTCCTTTACCTCTAGCACCTAATGTATTGCACATTGTCATTGGCCAGAGAAAGTAGGAATTTAGGAAGCTTCCAGATTGTGTTTGGTTTCTTCCATTTAGAAATGACTATTCATTTAGAGTCATTAGATAATGCCGAAGTTACCAAACCTAAAAACCAAGAACTCAAATAAATGTTTCAGACCATTGGATAATACCTGTAGCATACCATATAAACGGTATATTTCAAACCAAACTTCTGACAACAATACTAATAATTCACATTGTAAGCATTTTGTGTAGAAGTAAGCGACAAACAATGATTTGCTTTATTCTGACCACCTTCTCATAATTTCTTTTATTCAATAGTTGCTTGATTAGAATTTTCCTCGGTGTTTGTAAAACTGTGCTTGTTGCATTCTAAATTGCTATATGAATTAATATTACTTTTCTTTCTCTGTAAGATCCAAAAAGCTGAGGTTCTAGCTGGCAGGTGGAAGTTCTTTGTTCACTATCTTGTGAGTACTTTCTAGACCTTTTGAATTCTAAATTATTTGTATGGTTTATCTGGCAAATGAACATGAAAAAGTTTATGGTCAGTAGCTAACTTTTTGAATTGCTTTGCAGGGTTGGAACAAAAAGTAAGTACATTTATTTCTTCGGGTAAAATCGGTAGAAACAACAGCAGCTAAAATGGTACTTGAGTTTTCATGCATACACTTCAGAATTATCCCAAATCTGTTGTAAATTTTGCAATGGTGTGAAGTTTTACTGGTAACTACATTGAAGATAGGAAATTTTGCACATAGATTCTCTCAAATACAGATTGAGTAATAAACCAAATATGTGTAACTTTTTGTTGCTATGTATATTCTTACTTCCGGCCCTTCAAATGATGCCCTGTACTCCTGGCTCTTAGTGTGCTTCTGTTATAAGAGGGAAAAGAGTAGTTCTGGACTTCGGGTACTTTGAATAGGCTAGAAGCCAAGAAAGAGGAGGGGAAGGGGTGGGGGGAGGGGGGGGGGGGGGGGGGGGGGGGGGGGGGGGGGGGGGGTGGAGTAGAGCATTAGTAACCTACCGTGTAGGGGAAGCTTCCATTTTATTAAAGCATAATAGATTTATATTTACCATGTCATATAAGGGTGCATGAGTTTCTTTTTTGATATTTGGATACTGACTTGAAGCTTAATTCAAAATTAAATGCTATAAGCTGGGACGAGTGGGTGGTAGCATCCCGCTTGTTGAAGTTCACCGAAGAAAATGTGCGTAAGCAAAAGGATCTTACGAAGGATAGCCAAGCACAAGAGAGGAGTGCAAGGTCACGCTTGTCTCAGAAACCGTCCAAAACAGGTACAGTACAATGACATACATATCATGGAGTAGAGTTAGGCTGGGGTGCTATGGATAGCATAGTGGCCTCTATGCTACGGCTCAATATTCGAGTTTTCAAAATCCAAACGGTCGATCCGAACCGTTCATCTTATTCTCCATATTAATATCTGCTTGGAGACCAAATTTTACATTTTTCTGAATTGTTTTACTATTTATTAAGTATTTTACAAAATTGTTGATCCAACGGTGGCTGCACAAAACAGTAAAACCGTTGGATTAGCGATTTTCAAAGTGGCTTAATAAATAGTAAAAAAATTCAGAAAATTATAAAATTTGGTCTCCAAGCAGATATTAATATGGAGAATAATATGAACGGTTCGGATCGACCGTTTGGATTTTGAAAACTCGAATATTGAGCCGTAGCATAGAGGCCACTATGCTATCCATAGCACCCCAGCCTAACTCCATGGAGTACCAGTCAGGCTTTATTAGTTATCCATATAATGTATGCTCTAATTGTTGTTACTGTTACTATTGTTTTTTATGATAACATATGCTCTAATTATGATTTGTAGATGTAAAGCCGGAAAAAGAGGATGCTAAGAACCAAGGTTTTTCTTTTAATTAGTAGCATCAGTTGTTGCGACATTACTTTTGGTTTTGTATTATCCTAACCATCACATTCTTCCAAAAATAATCATGCAGGTTCAAAGGGCAAGAAGCGGAAGAGTGCACCTCCTAACGAGGTGATTCTTGTTTAGTTTTTTGTTTCTTTTTGTTAACACAGTTTTGTTCCACCAATGATTTTATGTTCATGCTTTGTTTTGTTTGGTATCTTAAAAGGAAAAAGAGAAGGAGAAAAAACCACAAGAATCACCCTTGATGTTGCAATTTCCGCTGACCCTGAAGAAGCAACTGGTTGATGATGCGGAGTTTGTTACCCAGTTGGGTAAGGTATCTCTCTGTCTCTCTCTCTTCTCCATCTTGTATATATACACTGAGAGTGGCTAAGGTCAAGGCGGTAGTTCCAAGGCCGTGGAACTACCAATTCGGTTTTTACATTTTCAAAGTCCAAATAGTCGATCCAAACCATTCAACATGATCTCTATATTAAATTGTGCTTGGAGATTAAATTTTACATTTTTTTTAATTTTTTTACTATTTATTAAGTATTTTACAAAACTGCTGTTTTTCAGTGGTTCAGAATTGTCTGAAAACAGCAGTTTTCTAAAATACTATCTCCGGGCACATTTTAATATGGAGATCATGTTGAATGGTTTGGATCAACTGTTTGGACTTTCAAAATGTAATAACCAAATTGGTAGTTCCATGGCCTTGAAACTACCACTTTGATCTTAGCCACTCTCTGTATACACCTATATAATATAAATCGTCATCTATAACTCTGCAAAACAAGATATATCTCATACCTTTACCGATTTCTTTATCAGTGCTGAAATTGCCCCCATTTTATTCTCATTAATCTTGAAATTAACTGTGATTCATATGGGTAGCTTTGGCCTTTTATGTACACGGGATGTAGGAACTAAAGATAAATTTTAGACACTCTCTTGTTTTAGATATATGAGCTATTTAACGTTCTTCATTTTGCTGGGCTTTTTATATTTTATCTTGACATAATTCATCGTTGTTATTATGATTAAAACATGAAGTTATTATTATGCTATTTTCAGCTTGTAAAATTGCCTCGCTCCCCAAATGTTGACGACATTCTAAAGAAGTACTTAGAATATCGTACCAAGAAGGATGGCACGTTAGTATTCTGAACTATTCAATTCAATCTTCGCATCAGCTTGTATCAATCTTGTTCTAATTTTATTCTTTCTTTTGTTTGTGCCCATAGGATTAATGAATCTGTTTCTGAGATTCTCAAGGGGTTGAGGTGCTACTTTGACAAGGCATTACCAGTTTTGCTTCTGTACAGCAAAGAGAAATCGCAATACAATGAAATAGTCGAGGAGGGTGTCTCACCTTCAACTATATATGGGGCTGAACATTTGTTAAGGCTTTTTGGTAAGTCTAAATTTTAAATTGGTTGAGTTTTATTGTGCCTCTACATATACCAGAGTTTTGTTAATGCATGCACTGTGAAGAGCTTTGTTGCAGTTATCAAGCAAAATTGAGATAAAAACAAAGGAAAAAGGTGCATATTGGTTTGATTACCTATGGCTAATGAGAAGTTAACAACAGAACATAATACTCAATTAAAAGTTGAAAAAAAACTTCTAAACAACCAGGTGACGATGTGGCTGTGCTATAGTAAAATTGAATCTTAAGTCTGCCTATTACTTTGGTCCTGCATTGCTTATGATGTTTTGGTCTCTTTCTCATTTGTAGTCAAGTTGCCTGAACTACTTACGCATGTCAACATGGAAGAAGAGGCCCTCACAAAGTTACAGCAGAAGTTGCTGGATCTTCTGAAGTACGTGTTTTGTCTCTGCATTGTCATCACTAAATTTTATTTTTATTCGGGGGTTTTAGTATTAGTCATGTCTACTTCTAGTCGATGATGTATATGTCAATGTTTTGACATAACAGTGTGGCCAAATAAACCCAACTAGCCCCCTCGCGCAGACAACTGGTAGTGGTTCCCTTTTGTGTTGTTGAGGCCAGCACACAGACTAGTACAATTGACTGATATTTGCAACTTTTTGTGGTACTAGCATTCATACCCACAAGTGATGTACGACGATAATTAGAAAGGTTACCTTTAATAATAGAGCGTGGTTGAATTTTTTCCAAGGTTATTTATATTTTTTATTTTGAATTGACCAACAGGTTCTTGCAGAAGAACCAGAGCTTGTTTTTCCTCTCAAGTTATGACGCCTCTAAAGCTGCTGTCAAGGCAGAATAGGGAGTTCATTGTCAACATTGTAAAGTCAGAAATTTGCCTTAGGAAACTTGAGATAATCGTGTTGTTAAGTTGCTAACTTTTGACTTGGTTTCTTTTTGATTTAGGACATATTCCTAACTTTAAAATATTCGTGTTTTTTCTGCTAGAAATATATTACTCCGCCAAAAATGCAAGCAGATTTTATTTTAATATCTAACATTAAATAGAAAATAACACAGATGCCCACGTTTTCTGAGTACTTATATAAATACCCAAATCACCAAGGATCTCGGCGGCTTCCTCTTGGTTTATATTAATACGTACATTCAATTTGAAATTCGAATGCATCTTATCTAAAATAACTCAAATTGAGAGGGGGTTAACTTTCACCAAAACTTTGATTGGTCATAACTTCGAATAGGAAGCTTTAAATGAACGTTACACCAATTTTTGAAAAGCTAAGATATGGATTTTAAAGATAAACTTATCTTATTAAATGTTCCGCACACTTAGAATTGCAAAAATAAAAAAACATCATTTAAGATCTCAAAACTGTAATTCGAATTTCTGAAAAATAATGGTAAGTTATAAAATTGATTTCAACAGAAAAAATATTATATTTAAAATAAAAATAACATATATTTTTTTCAATAAAAAAGGAACTTATACTTGTAAATAAAAAAAAAAGTAACTTGTACTAGTAAAAGATTTTGTTGCATAAACAATTTTAATTATATTGATCAATAGACAATTTTTTCGATACTCGTGAACCATGAGGAAGTAAGCTCCAGACTTTCAAATTTTTTTTTTAAAAAAAAAAAACCCGCCAAGAGTGCCAAGATTTCTGGCAATCTACTTTTTTTTTTTTTTGACAGTTTGGATATTTTTATAAATTTCCAAAAAATATGGACATTGTGTTATTTTCTATTTAACACTTGGAAAATTTCTCTCACCTCATTGGGAAAATTTCTCCACCTCATCAAACAATAGGTTAGAAGTACAGTTTGTGAATTAACTATGTATCTCTACTCCACTTGACATCACTTGACAAACAGAGATGTAAAATGCAATGCTTAGCCGTCTGATGCGATTGCAAGGACCTTGTTTTCAAAAGCATTGCTATGCTACTTAATTTAACGTCATTGATGTGCTTTCAAAAGCAAACACTAGGAGAAGCTACAGAAACTCAATATAGCACAAGCTAAATATCCTACGGGAAAAATACATCTCGGAGATCTCAAACTGAGGTCATGAAAGACATCCATTACAAAATCTAATACAGTATAAATTGCTTGCAAAGGAGGAAAAAAACATAATAGCCATTGCCTTAATCATCACTGTCATCAGACGGATCCTCACTATTTAGATGTTCAACTTGAACATCTTCCTTCTTCGGCTCTTCTTCAGTAATTGTATCCAGTTTGGTCTTCTTTTTCTCTTTTTTGCGTTCTTTTTTCTTCAGGCGTTTCTGGCGTTTCTTTGCTGTTCTTTCCTCTGCAGCCTTTAATCTTTCCTCTCTTCGCAAGTTATACTCTGCAATCTCTAACCTCTTTTGGTAATCTGTTTCCATGCGTGTCACCCTGTCTTGTTCTTTCCTTCTCATTTGTCGATACTGTTGAATGCATTTGTTCATAACAAAAGTAGACATTAGCAATACTCAAATTGATTGATTCAAATTGTGAAGATTCCAATAGCTGCTATCACTAATTTTGAATTGTCTCAGAATCCTGGGACTAAGATAAATCATCAAGTATATTTATAAATTCCTTGCTATTCATCTTCTTAACCTTATCGAGCTTTTACCGAAGATAACTAAAGAGAAACAGCAAAAGAAAGAGAATTCAAGTAACTGCTGCTTTTTAAAAAAAAAAATCAATTTAACTGCTTCAGTCCCTCAACAAGTTAGCAAACCCTATCGAATTGTAAAAATTCCCTAATTAACACTTCACTTAAGCAACTAGAGCACAACAATCTTAATAACAAATTAACCTAAGATACCATAAACCTCTCGACCATTCAATATTCTTTTTACTTCAAATTATTCCAAATTAAAATTGCTACAAACCTGGTGGAAGTCGCCTGAGCCAGAACCGGCGGAACTACCAGAGGTATTGCTGACACGGACGGGAACATGCTCCATGATTCGTCGGAGCTTGACCTCTAGATCCTCTTCATCCTCGCGCAGCATCACTTTCCTCGTCTTCCCGCCTCCGTCCTCCACCAGCGCCAACTCCTTCCCTGTGCCTCCGCCTCCCGACGAAGAACTCGCCGCCACAAGCTGCATGGGATTGCTGTCGCTCGATGGAGCTGACATCGCGACGAGGCGTCGACGGCCGAGGGGTTCGATTTGGGTTTCGGATCTATCGCCTATTCGCCTCTGTGAACTGGAAAGACGCCCGTCTGCGATTTCGAAGCCGAGAAATTTTCTACTTGACCGCGGGTTTACACCCGGCCCGCAAGCCCGTATCCGAACTGTTTTCAGCCCGTAAAAAACAAATTTTCATTTTTAGAATCTTGTCCGTGTAAATCCTGTCATTTATGATCTGCCTCTATCGAGCGTAGGGGTGGCAACGAATCAATCCGAACTTACCCTAGGTTTGAGATTGGTTTGAATTAATTACGAACTGAATCTGGTTTGATTCATTTGAACCAAACTCATTTCGAATCGAACCCGAATCGAATCACGAACTAAATTATTTTTTAGCAGCCCTAGTTATACCGCTAGTTTATACATTAATTTTTTCTCGCGGGACAAAATTCACATGGCTTCCTTTTACCGGTATGAACCATGAAATGAATGTTTTTAAGTTAAAAAAATGTTCATGAAAAAATACATCAGAGACGGTTTTCCTGGTATGAACTATAAGAGACGACCGAAGAGAGTGGAGAGACAGTCATCTAGGCCGGAGAGAGGAGTAACAATCGGAGAGATAGCCAGTCGCCGAGAGCGTCAGCTAGATTTTAGAGCTAGAGGGAGAGTGAGTTAGGGAGAGGTGGAGAGAGAACTAGGTTATTGAGATTTGAGAGCGAGGGAGTGTCGGCTAAGTTAAATTATGACTCTCTATCTTGAATTTTAATTTCATCAGGTAAATGAACGGCCGATGTTATTATGAGATTCGAACCATAAAAGTAACCGAACCCATTTCGATCGAACCAGGCTAGGTTTGAGTTTGGTTTGAATTAATTTCGAACCGAACCTAGTTTGGTTCGTTTCAATTCGAACCCATTTCGAATCGAATTAAACTCGAATCAAATCCGAATTAAACCCGAATCGAATCACGAACTACGAATTTTTTTGCCAGCCCTAATTGAGCGAGGTTCATTACGAAAGAAACAGATATTAAAAAATTGAATTTATCAAACCGTTGAAAGAATTATAAATAATGAAAATATATTACCGCCGCATAATAAAATTACAAAATTTATCGTTTACAAACAATTCGCCTGCCACATCTATAGTTAACAATTCGTTGATCTTTATTGAGATTCGTGCATGAAAAACTTTTTTTCTTAAAATTTTTGAATGACCGGGATAAGAATAACAAGATACTATTATCTCTTTAGAATAACAGTAGATTTATTTCCCATTCAATGAGTATAATCTCCCTCAAAGAAATCTTCCTTGAAAGAGACATAATTCGGAGTCCGCGTAGCGCCTGAATGAGCTTAGCAAATAGAAAGAAGAAAGGTCATTGCCTGTGAAGGCGGATTCATACAACCACCGGTTATTAACATTTATGAACAAGATATGAGAACGACCAAATTTAACACGTTTGAAGATGTCCCTCCTGGATCAAGCATTTCTAATAAGAAATTATAAATCATGGAAAACGTAAAAGAAATCTTGTACTGTGATTAAACATGTCAGATAACCTTATACAACTTTGTCACGGTACAGGTGTAATTTACGTATCGTGACTTACATGTGTGTTTAGACCGAAATTTTTAAATATATCATACTCTCAAAAAAGATAAATCAAACCATCACGATTTCTGAAAATTTGAATTTTGACACAGCCGCATCTCCTAGGTGCGGCCACCCTTTTTTTTCGTTCAGATTGAATTGTCACACGAGAAGAAAGAAAAAAAAAGGTGGCCGCATCTCCTAAATGCGGTCTGCAGAAAAGTGGTTGCATTTTGTGGATGCGGCCGTGTCAAATTTCGAAATTTTCAAAAAACGTGGTGGTTTGATTTATCTTTTTCGGGATTATGATATATTTAAAAATTTCGGATGTTTAGAGGCTGCACTATAATAGTTCAAAACTAGACAGTTGCTTTATCGTGAATTTTGAAAAATAATTTCAGTTCATATTTTTATTGTGTTGTTGTCCAACTCTAAAATAAACTTTTGTCCTATTCTGAGTAGTCTGAGTTTTCCAGAGTCCATATATTTTTTTTTTTACCCACTAACTCACCTTCACCAGCTCACCTTCTCATTACATATTGTCACGAATCAGTTTTTTTTTCTTTTTCTTTTCTTTTCTATCTCCTCTTCATCTCTTTGCTCTTAGCGTTTTGTGAAAAAATCAAACAAACTTAAATTTTAAAAACAATGATTCAACATAACTACATATGATCAAATATCATGTGAGCGATCAAAACATTCAACTAATATATAGTGATCAATTCTTACAATTTTAATCGACATGTAAAAATTTTCCTTAATCACATCACAACATGGGACAAAAATCACAATGTATCTAATCACGACATGATACGACAGATTACACCCCTAAAACTGAACATGCCTCTCCACGATATCAATTATCAATCATCATAATTTTCTATCCCCTCGATCCCACAAATTAATCTCAAATTCAAATTACTCAAACGTCACAAAAGGTACACAGATTATTGACCCAATTTAAACTCATACAGCAATACATTTCACCATAACCAACGCTAACCAAAGCTACGACAAAACAATCTTTAATTTGGTGAAAAAGCTTATAAAAAAGATCATCTAATCCAACATAATCCAACATGCTAACAACTCATATTGCCACCAATGCCAAAATCCATACATCTTTCATTCCTTCTTTGCAGTGGCACCCTCCGTGGCCGGTGTCTCGTGCACAATATCCACAGGCTTTATGACATCCTGGGTTTGCCCTGCTGACCG
The DNA here is from genome assembly GCF_964058835.1 of Carex rostrata. Classification (NCBI taxonomy): domain Eukaryota; kingdom Viridiplantae; phylum Streptophyta; class Magnoliopsida; order Poales; family Cyperaceae; genus Carex; species Carex rostrata. The sequence continues at coordinate 6,360,543 of NC_135931.1, read as the reverse complement.
ACTGATATCTACTGTTTTTACTGTATGCGTCTCTTCTAAACATTCTTTGTTTGGGCTAAGTTTTGCACTGTCGGTCTCAGCCGGTGAATCCTGTGCACGCATACCATATCCTTTAGCAAAGTAACATCATTGTCCAAATAATGGAGACAAATCATATATTCAACATGCAGAAACGATGATAATTTAATTCTACAAGTGAATCCACAAACAAATCCAGATATTTTGCATTCTTACCATTAATGTAAATACGGGTTAAATTAAGAAATCTTTATATACTGACTAGTTCAAAAACAACTCTCTGTTTATTTCAAAAGAAATAAAAAATTCAATCAATTGCAGGAATCTGGAAGGCTGGAAATGAAAGTTACAGCATGTAGCTTAAATTTTATTGGTATACATGAAGAACCCAAAAGAAATCACCTTTTAAATAGCTTGCGAGCTATTTTACAGGAATGATTCAATATATTGGACTTCATACAAAGGATTCAACTCTTTGAACAACCGACACCCTTTTATGGAGATGGGGGGCAAATGTTTTTTTCCTACAATTGACTTGTGAATTTCTTTCAACTAGGGGTGTGACACAAGAACATGCTTTGATATGGTGGGAAAAAAAATTACCAATGAAAATAAAATTTTTGATGTGGTTGCTAAAGAAAAATAGAATATTGGTCAGAGCTAATTTAAAAAAAAAAATGGTTGGCAAGGAGACCCATACTGACATTTCTGCCCTTCAGAAAAAAAAAAATATTGAAAATGTAAACCACTTGATTGTTTCATGTCACCATGTCAGAGAAGTGTGGTACTAGGTGGGCGAACCTCCAACACACATGGGGTAATGTTCAAGATGTCATGCAATATGCCTTGAGCCTCACCATGGCACAACAGCATGCTTTTTTTGTAGTGTTTAATGCCATTAGTTGGAGTTTATGAAAATTTAGAAATGAAATGTGCTTTTCTCCTTCTCCTCTTAAATCTGTCAGATAAATGCTAATGATGATTATTGCTATGCTTAAATATTGGTTGGATCTTGCAAAAGAGGAAGAAATACAGTGGAACTGGTTCCCAGAGGATATGGATTTTATTTCTGGAATGGGCTTGAAGGCAACCATGCTGATTCTACCTTTTTCTATGTTTTCTTTTGTAGCTCAGATTAAAATCACTATGTTGGTTGATTATAAAAATGTTAGCCATCGAGTTGCTGATATCTGTGCTAGTTCTGGGCCAAGGGGGTTCCATGGCAGTAATTTTGCTTGTGGGTTTTCTTTACCAGTTAGAGAATATTGATACTGGTTTTGATTAGATAGAGGGTTTGTGTTTTAGCAGGTAGAAAAATGGTCAGTGATGTTAAAGGGTGGGGCTGAGACTTGAACTGATGGCATCTCACACCATGTACCAGTCACTGGTACAAAGGGTAGAAATTTGCTGCTAGTTCTATTGATGAAGTTGTGTTTGAGTTCTGAGTCGTTTCTCTTATTCCTGGGGGATTACTTATATTTGGGAATTTAAGTTAGTTAAATCTAGGGCTTTGTAAGATACTAATTTTTTAGTAATACTAGGGGCATTATGCCTTTTTCTCCAAAAAAAAAAAAAAAAAAACAGATACCTCGCAAGCACATATTGAACGTAAAGAGGAACCAAGAGAATAATTTGTAGACAAGTACGAAAAACCCAGTATATACGCCAGTCAGAAGACCAGAATAAAATTTCTGTTGTCCATAACACCTAAAATAACCATTGATGCATGAGAAATGAACAAATCTGATGAAGATACCTTTGTCGATTGCATGTTGGAAGCTGACGACGCCATGCTTGAGGAGTTCACAGGTGGGGAATTGTGGGATTAATTGGAACTGTTATCTCCAGATAGGTTATGAGAAATTGTTGTGAAGCACCCAGGTTAGGGGCGATTAATATAGAAGAACGGGTAAACAGGTGTCATGTTTTGAGTGAAAGGTGTGGCAGCTTTAGGCGAGAGATTATCAACCAGACACGTGTAATCAGAACATTTTTTTTCTCTACCGACATGTAATCAGAAGACATAAATTATAAATATCAGAGGGGAGATTCTACTGTTTTGAAATCAGAGGATCGCAGTATCGTACAATCCCAAAGCCTCTTTTAAGACGGTGAGGAGGATCTGGACCTGGACGCGATGTAAATCCGGAGCAGTACCAGGAAGAACTGGTACCAAAATAGAGATTTAGGTGATTGCTGGAAAAAAAAAACGGTTTTCTTTTATATGTATTTGAGGGTTGTTGTCTTTTAGTTGTCTCTGTGTTTTACAAGTCGCAAAATTTTGAACGCATATAACGAACTTGCTGATTTATTTTAACTCGTTGGCAGAAAATATAACCTGACTGATATCTGACATGAATCGATCAATATAATTACTATAATATTAATATAAATTTTAATTATAACAGTTTAAAAAGATAACGTGTTCAACATTTCAACAGGTTTGCAAAAGGATTCGTGCAATAGCATTTTTCAATTAAAATGAGCTTCCTCAAAAGAACAAAAAAGGAAACTCCAGGTACAATTTTGTATTTTATAAATCCCAAGGTAACTGCTTAAAAATAAACAAACTAATTTAAAATGTTGAGATGTTCCCAGGAAAAGGAAACAAAAAGATTTCATGAACAACTCTTAAACTTTACAACAGGCCCAAAACCAACAAGGAACTGCGCAGTGACAGCCCCTTATAGGACACAATTTTGATGATCAAATATCACCCTAGTAATTGTGAAACTGAATCCCTGTCAACTTCTGATCAATAATTCGCTCACAAGTTCATGATTGAATATACTCTATGAACATTTCTAGTTCAAAAACAAAAATGAGATCTAACTAACCAAGTATTTCCAATTAACCTTTAACTGAAATATAAGCTCATAACATGTCTTGTTGGGTTGTAGCCGATCAGTATCACTGTATGAAATAAAAAAAGGTGATTGTTTAAAAGATTGAGATGTCAGGTTTGATTCATACTTAAGCATGCCAAGAAATTTGATTGTGCTTACTTAGAGGAGAAAGGATAATGGCCAGTCCAATTGGATACAAGAAAAATGTAGTTCTATCCAGAAATGGTAATACTGCATGAAAAATGCCACAGGAAAAAAATTGTTAGCTATGATGATGAGAATAACATGGCAAAGAGCCAGCTCTAGAAATATAATAAAAACTCTACACACTTCTTCCAGACCAAGAACCAGCTCAGAGGCCATATCCATAAGAGAACCAAAATACCCTCTCATTTTAATCCATGCTTCTAAAGGGGTTAAAGTTAGCAAAGGGATACTCCAGGCTTGCAGGGGCTACACGTGCTGTTTACTATGTTTCAAAGATACATCTATTGCTACAAATCCTTTAAAATGGTAGGGTCATATTTTGGCATTTCCAACAGTTTACATACAATCCCAATCACATAAAAGTACCTTGAGGTCTCATGTACCTGGAATATATGGCAAGTACAAATCACCCCATCCCCACCCATTCTTTCAAATATATCCTCCCTTGCAAACAGAGGATGATGGGGTATGTCATATTTTTTCTTTTTTTAAAAAATGCAGGAGGAAATGGCACATTTCCTAACTTACATAGGAATGTATTAGAACTTTCCCTTTAAGCTTTAATGGACAAAACCGGAAATAATGCCAGAACAAACAAGAAGCATACCATCATAGCCTAGGAAATTGAGATAATTGTAGTAAGAGATGGCCGCCATAAACAGAAGATTTGAAAGAAGAACCGGTATGAAACCGTGTGCCACCAAAATAGGAGATAGGAAATACTGGATCACTGATACACAACAAAAAATGAAACTAGTAAGTGAAACTACCTTTGAAATGCCAATAATTGAAAAAAAATAATGTTTGAACTTGAAAATGAGTACCATAAAGCATGATAAAAGCTGGAAAGAAAGAGTTGCAATGCACATCAAAAGCATAGAGCCTGAACAAAGTTGAGAAAACTCAGGATAGTATGATGTTTACTTTTTGAGACAATAAGAAAATAAAGGTACCTAACAGTATGGTAACTTTCTTACCACTCCACGCGCTGCTCAACCACATGGCTATTTGGCTCCTCACGTAAATATGAATTAGTCAGAAACCTAAGAATTTATATATTTAGGTTTTTAGCATAGATGCCAATGTACTTTAGACCCCAAAATTGTAAGCAGAGAGGTAAAAGTTTCAGGAAAATAAATTACCAACAGACTGTGGCCAAAACAGTTCCAGCCAATATGAAATGAACAAACACTACAGAAAAAACAGTCAAAGCACCATGTGTGAAACTTGCTCCATACCTACATATACAAATTTAGAATTTACATGAAGAGGAAATTTAAACAATTCAATCCATCATTAAATTAACTTAACTAACAATGAAATAATGTAGCTGGAGAAACCTACGCAGCACAGTATGCCGAAGTTGCAAAAACAAGAAAGAGACATAAGATAACCACAAAGGCAGGATCATCCCGAGCCCACTGATTTTTTGTTTCTGAGTTAAATAAAAATAGGGAAAGAAGTTAAGAATTAAGCCAGCAACCAAAACCAAAAGAAAGAATTCCTACATAATAGGAAATTTCTTATAAAATGCCATTGCAACTAAAGAAAGAGTTAGTTTCTTTTGTATAAGCTTTATTGCTAAATACAATGAATTGCTTCAAGCAATTAGCAATCTCATAACCACCTCAATTTGAGTCAAATTTATCAATACATGACAAAGCAAAATATGCACACCTAATGATAGAGATAAAAATTTATGCCACATCCTACTAAGAGTTGGATTTAAAATTTCATGATTTAAATAAAAAGGGGGAATGCTTACGCTTATGATACTTTGTATGCTGGTAGCTGGCATCCATTATCCATGCAGATGAGGAGCAGGGGAAGAACATGGAAGTTGAGTAAAATCATGAAAGAGAACTAAATAGATAAATAAATTGGCAAATAGGAGTTTTAAAACCAACAAAGTGAACTAAAGAAAAGGTAGAGATGCATACACAACTTTTGGAGAGGTGCAGAGGTAAAGCATTTGCCAGAATGTGTACTCTATATCCATTTGTTGCCACTAATTTAAGAAACAAATATAAACACCGACAGTTTAGAGAAGAATAATTAACTTGAACTTATATACGAGTCATGCAAACAAAATTAACAAATCAGTATCCCAATAACCTAAGTTATCTCCTAAAAGCGTACTAGAACAGGTAAATGATACAGAAATTTAACAGTCCCCTAATTTTTCAATCAACAATTGGTTAAAGAGAGATCAAAGCGGACCTTGATGATTCGTCGGAGGTAAGGAGCGAAAATTGGAGCCGGGCGGGAGGCGGAGTGCGCCCGACCTTTCGACGTAGTGGGAAGCATCTAGAACCTTCGCTTCGAGGTCTCTTCTCACTTCCTACTCTCCTATCCTCTTTAGTTCTCTGAAGCTACCTATATTCGAGATCTGGCAATGGCGGATCACACATTTTTCTTTTTTCTTTTCCCTACTATGTTTTAGTTTACTGGGAGGTTGTTATCGGATCTGGATTAGTCAAACCCGCCACACTGAATTTCAGTTAACAGGCCGTAATCAAACACTAGACCCAAAACATTATAGTAAAGGCCCAAATTCCTTTGAGACTGTAATAAGCTTTCAATCTCCAGGTGATGTCCAATATTGGGCTTATTTATACAAAGAAGCCCAAGATAATAATCCACTTCAGCCTTTAAATTAAATTAGGCCCGTATTTTGAATAGACTCCTTTTACAAATGAAACAGGAATCACTTGCAAAGAGTCAGCAACCAGCATAATTAAAATACTTATATCCGTCCTAATTTTTAGTGATACCAAAAGTTATAATCAATATTTCCATGATTACATATTCTGATGCTGTCTCTCTAAGGGTTGTTTGCATGTATATTTCAGCACCCACCAGCATGCACTTAACAAACAAGTAGGCCATAAAAAGTGAAAGCACTATATCAGCAGCCAGAGATTAAGATATGTCATTAAAAAAATATGAGCACCATCAAAGTGGAGATTATTTAACTAACTTGTGTAATTAACAATCTAAGATGCATAGGATTCAGTCATTGATTCAGGTGGTGCATGATTCAAGTTGGACTATCAGTTAATTTAGGTTTAGAATCCAGAGAACATTATTCAAAAACAAATATGAGGAGGGTTCAAATGCCTCCATTTTTTGTGCCTCCACTATGCCTCCATTTTTTAAAACTTTAATAACTCAAAATTTAAAACTTAAAAGTCAAAATAAAACCGTTGGATATGATCTACGTCATTTTATTTATGTACGTGTAAAAAATTATGGCATTTCAATTTTATGTTGATTGTCATCAAGAGCTTGTAAAAAATGCATTAATATGGATGATTTCTAGGCGTTGATTTTTGAACTTATTGATTCACATAAAAACAAAATTAAAATGTGATAATTTTTTATGAGCGCATAGAGAAAATGACGTAGATCATATCCAACGGTTTTATTTTGACTTTTAAGTTTTAAATTTTGAGTTATTAAAGTTTTAAAAAATGAAGGCATGGTGGAGGCATTTGAACCCTCCTCAACAAATATATATCGGATTATTAGTGAGTGGATCGGATATTTCAGATATTGGCAGATGTTGGCATGTTGCATAGTGGCCATGGCTCCCTCAATTACAAAAGGATTTCAATTCCATACATCTTTAATTTGCACCAAATATTTACACAATTTAATATTTCATTTATATTTTAAGTTTTAACATCCAAATTTTTAGTTCGTACTATTGTTCTCGTTCATTCTCACTAGAGATGCGCTCGCCTGAAATTTAATGTTTTTTTTTTTTGTTTCATTTAATACTAGATTAAAATGACTAAAAAATATATAATAAATGATCGAGGTTGTATGTGGAACAAAGGTTTAGAAACAATAAGATTGTGGCGTTATGTGGTATAAAATAATTTGTATCACTAGGATTATTTTCTTAATGAGAAAAATAAATGACCAAAAGAAGTAACCTAAATGTCTCCACTATCTACTTGGTTATACAAATACAATAGACCCATCAATTCATACATATATATGCAATATATGTTTCATCATCCACTGTCACAGGCACTTGTAAAGTAAGCTCCCTGTTCCACAAACAAAAGGCCGCCTCACTATAATATGAAAGAGCACGCATCAATAGTTAGTCAGTTGCAAAATGCCCTTAAAAAGTTGCAACATTTCGGCAGTTAGTTACAACTCTACTCAACCAAAAGAATATAAAAAAGCAAAAAGAAGTACTCAACAATATTTGGGCAGTTGGATACGCCATTAAAGAAAACAAAAGAAATCATGTAAAATACTTTGTAGTGGCCACAAAGAAAAGCACACAGCGCAAGAGGACATATTGGAAGGGGGCTCCCTATATATATATATCATTAGTAAAAAAGGAATTCAATAATTACATGCCGTTTCGTCTCCTCCCCAAGCTACCAAAGTGCTTTGATTGATAAAGATGGAACCGATCATATTTTAAGGAAAAGAAGAAACCATCTTTGCAATACGAAATAAATAATCATAAAGTACGGAAAAGGAGCTCAACATGATAGGCATGGAGGCATGGGATAGTGCCGTGGATGCGGATTACATTACTGCTCAATAATTCTCAACTAGAATACGTACAAACATTTAAAGTACATGGAATATGCTATGTGCATACACAACTATGAACTATATAAGTCTATAACATCATGTGCACTTCATTCTTCCTATTCTATTTCTTTTGACAATGCACAAGACCACTTATTATGCAAGTAAAACAAGTGTATATCTAACTTTTGCAGTGCACATATTTTAAAAGAATATATTATTTTATGAGATGGGCTATGGTGAGTTGCGAAGTAAAACGCGTTTCTACTTCAAGCCGTATTTTTATTTTGAAAGTCCAAATGACCGATCCAAACCGTTAGATGTTTAATCCATATTGAAATGTGCTTGGAGACCAAATTTTACATTTTTTGGAATTTTTTTTACTATTTATTAAGTATTTTTGAAAATTGCTGTTTTGCTGTGAACAGTAAAAAACAGAAAATTTTTCTGGACCATCAGATCAGCAACTTTCAAAATTGCTTAATAAATAGTAAAGAATTTCTAAAAAATGTAAAATTTGGTCTCCAAGCACATTTCAATATGGAGAACAAGATGAACGGTTCGGATCGATGTTTTGAACTTTAAAATCGCAAAATATGAGCGTCAAGTAAAATAGTCGCTTTACTTCGCAACTCACCATAGCCTATCTCTTATTTTATTCATTAATGCTTAGGTTATTTTGAAAGAGGATTGCTTTTTCATCATATAATTTTAAAAAAATTAATGAAAGAGTTTTAAATAATTGTAGGCGCATCTACAATTTTAATGCCCAAAAAAATATGCAAAATAAATATTTTCCTTATAAAATGCAATCAACTGAGTTGTTTCTAAGAAATACATGTATATAAGTTACAATTTTTTTTCGAAATGCAAATATAAGTTACTTTTTACAAACAAACCAAAAATTTGCAAGATTTTCTCGAGTTATCGCTTAATTGTTATTTTTGAAGACGAAAGATGAGAGTCATGCTCTCATGTTCCATTAAACAGACACAAGTAGTGTCAGATTACAAGGTAAAAGTAATTTAAGTTAAGAAAAAAGAAAGGAAGTTATCGCTTAATTGTAAACGTGCAACTTTAAAGTATAATTAATGCACGTGTACAAGTAAATTGCAAACATGCAACTTTTACAAGCATGTAACTTTCAAAGTATAAGTGGTTTATAATAAGCAAACATGCTTAAAGTGGTTTATAATGCATGTTGACAAGTAATTGCTTAAGTTGCTTGCAAAACATGCTTTCAAAGTAAAAGTTTTACAAACATGCAAGTTTGGCAAACAATTAAGCAAAAACCAAAAATATAAGTTACTGCTTAATTGCATAGTATTTCAAAGTTGCATGTGTACAAGTAATTTAAAAAGTTCAACAGTTCTCAAGTTCTACAATGATAATACTTTAAGAGTAAGGCCTACGGTGCTATGAGTTGCATAGAGGGTTGCGATGCTACGGCTCAATATTTGATTTTTCAAAATCTTAACAGTCGATCCAAACCGTTCATTTTGTTCTTCATATTAATGTGTTTGGAGACCAAATTTTACATTTTTTGAAAAAATTTTACTATTATTTTAGATAGGTAGAAAATCACTTGATCTAAAAGATTCTGCACTACATTCAGATATTTGATTTTCTACCTATCTAAAAAAAAAAATAGTAAAAAAATTTTCAAAAAATGTAAAATTTGGTCTCCAAACACATATTAATATGAAGAACAAGATGAACAGTTCAGATCGACCATTATAATTTTAAAAAGTTAAATATTGAGCCGTAGCACTCTATGCAACCCATAGCACTGTAGCCTTACTCATACTTTAAAGTCTACATATTATAAATAGCTATGGTCACTGGTACCACTTAGTTGACATTATTGTAGCATTTTGTTTATGTTTGATGAATTGGGTATGTGTGCATATTTGGGGTGCACGGAGAAGCACAACAAGAGATCTATGCTCATTTTTTGGATTTTATACAAGGCTGTTACCTTGATGCCATCATAGAGATGCTCTGTTCCCTTTATTTAGACAGGCCACCTACCAAGGTCTTATCTTCTGTTATTCCCTCGGTAAAATAAGCATTCTAACTTAATTTCTACGTTATTTATATCAGATACTTAAATTCAGATACAGATACCTAGATGCATGGTTTCTCTGTTTGTAAGAAGTTTGGCCAATCGAAAAAATAAATCACTGCCAAGAGAATTTGTCTATTATGATTCATATATAATAATCATTTCCTTTCTGATAATATAAGAACACAAAACATACATAACTTGGTTTTAAATTTCAATTTTTAAGCTTTTGCCTTAGAAAATTTACGAATTTTATGCTCTTAGAATTTTATTTAATAGCAGAGTATGCGGATTAAAGGTTCAAATTCGTTCCCTCATTTTAAAATTTCGGATTTAACCGAATTTCTTTATTTGAAGTTGAGCATGCGTCGGATAGAGAATGCCCAGTCATTATAATATCTTTCCCTTAAAATGTTATCTAACTCATATTATCATGCATACATAATTGAGGTAATTAATGTTTTTAACGTTGATTGTAGGCCAGCATTGTTTTGGTCTCAACATTTGATACAAAATTTAGTGTGAATGTGGTATAAATTAACTGATCCAACTGGCTGGCATGCACCCACTTGGGAACCAACAACAAATTTAAAAGAATTCAAAGCCATTACTGGTGCGCCCAGATTTGAAATACTGAGGCATTTTGATTTTCTGAGCATAATTTAAGAGAAGGTGACATGCTGGTCAACAACAAAGAAGTTTCATTCAAGTAGTAAACTATACGAAATTATCAAGGGATAGAAAATTCTTTGTGGCGATACCCCGCATCTCTTGACGCGTCTACGTACGTACATCACTGCATTAAAGCCGCTAACTCGATCATTACAAATATCATTAATTTAGTAGTACCTAAATGATTGATAATTCATGTGTTTTGAATGAACTATATGTAAATTCAATTAATATAAATTATAGCACAGGTCAGTGACCTAGTAGCTCAAGTGATTCTTCAAAGCTATTATACGTGTTCAAATCTTATAAAAATATGAGGGATCAAGTTACCATAACCATTTTCTACATTTTCAAAGTTCAAATCGTCGATCCAAACCGTTCAACGTGATCTCCACAATAAAATGCACTTCCATATCAAATTTTACATTTTTTGGAATTTTTTTACTATTTATTAAGATGGATACAAAATTCAATGGTTTGAATTTGACTAGTTTTTGTATCCATCTTAATAAATAGTAAAAAAAATTCAAAAAATATAAAATTTGGTCTCCAAGCACATTTTATTGTGGAGATCACATCTAACGGTTTGGATCGACAATTTGGACTTTGAAAATGTAGAAAATGGTTGTGGTAACTTGTTGTAACTTGATCCCTCCTCTAAAAATATATATAGTATGGAAAATCCTGAGTTCTTTAAAATGAAAATAAAAAATTGGAATATATATATATGCGTTCTTTTAGTAATTAAAGGGGTGATGTATATTCACCTTCTACTTAATTTCTTGAAAAACTAAGTCCGTATCTATCACATTATATATAATGTCTGGATATTATTCTCATATATAATTTATTTTTGTTGTTTTTTAAAGCAGGTTCAAAGTTAATTAGCCTGATGACGTTATTGAAAGCTCGTTATGGTAATTTTATACTTCAATAATATACTGGAATTGATCTACATATAGTTTTTTTTTTCTTTTCTTTTTTTGAAAAAGCTGGTAGAAGCTACCATTAATCTAAATATAGTTGGGGTGAAGACTAAACATTTGATTTTATATATGTATATAAATGCAGGATGTCATATCGATCTTCTGATTCTCTCGAAAAGAAAAGAAAATTTCATTACTAGAACCTCTTAATTTGTTCCAATCAGGAGAGCTCTGATCTTGATGCAGCTTTGATTGGTCTATTAACTTTATGATCCATGCATGCGATAATTTCATTTTATTATTGGTAAATTGTCTGTTCACTTAGAAACTGGAAAAAAAAATCAGGCGCGCCAATTGCAAATATTAAATACTAATTATGCCTTGATGGCTACATACATTTAATTAGGTTATTAATCTGTAATATTACATCAAGTAGCTTACCTACAGCACTAAGGTGGAAAGACAATCATGACTTAACATCCTCTCATAAGATAATTAAGCATTAGAGATTAATTTGCCAATAGCGACCTACCCAACTTACGACAAATTAATATCTTTTGATAATTAATTATATAAACCATTAACAAAGCTAATGATTACAGTACAATACAATCTACTTAGATAATTAATGACAAGCCCAACCAAAGATGCACACGTAGTACCGTTGAACAAACCCATCAAAGAACAAACAATCAAAACTAGACGGAAAGAAAATTCTAATCCGGGGCCTGCGGGAAAGCGGGAAAACGACCATGATACAGCATGCATGTCCACCTGTACGGTGCTGATCATCTTTCCTTGCCATCTCTATAAGGCTGTTGGAAGGAGCTATTCTTGGTTCCATCCAAAAGTCCAACTTAACAACCTTTACGTCCCAACAACTAACTCTCTCTCTCTATCATGCCCATTTCAGTCAGATTAACACATGCGGCATCCACACGCAAACTCTATATGCAGCGGATCATATCATTGACAAACGAATAATTGCGCTGAGCATAGTGACAAATAGGGGTGCAAACGGATCGGATACGGATCGGATAGTGGTAAAATTATATCCGTATCCGTTTTTATTTTCCGGATACGGATTGGATATTAGACGGATACGGTTGCAAATCGGATATTAACTAGATACGGATACGGATATCCGCTTTTTATAATAATGAATAACATAATTTTTTTTATAATTCATATTAAATTATATAATATATATCTACTATTCGGATACGGATAATTAAAATTCAAAACCATATCCGTATCCGCATGGATATTTGGATATCGGATATCCATATTAAATTTTCGGATACGGAGTCGGATACGGTTGGATAATATCCAACCCGTTTGCACCCCTAGTGACAAATGGATAGTTCGGATTTGATTCGGCGGGGTCAAAAGTTCTCGATTCAGATATAATTCGAAAATAATTTGGTACAATAAAGAAACAGAAAAAAAAAAACTCAAAACCCCCAAATTTTTTTTTATTTAAAAAAGTTCATAAAAAATTTTAAAAATATTTTCAACTTTTTTCTCGTATTTTATTCGCAAATAAAACATATTATATATTTTTTGCGTTTTATTAGGAGTTCAATTCGATAACCTCACAAAAACAAATAATACGTGGATTAAACGTGAGTCTTGTCACTATGCCGAATCGTGAATTCGTTATTGCAACAGAAAGTGGTGCGAAGTACCTGCCGCATATAATCTACCGATCAATCTTTTTCACTGGTCAAAGATGGTCAGCGGAGATGCGCTTCTGGTCGACTAACAACTATATGGCAGTTGCGAAACTTCCCACGTCACTTTACGACGACGCGCTAACGGAAAGAAAGGACCATTTTTCTCCTATTTGTCTTTCGCTATTACACGGACAGATATATGGATAGCTAGATAGATAGATACCTCTTCCTCTTGCGCTTTAAATAGTCTATAGATTGTCTTTAAAGGAATCATGGAATAATTTTCAAACCATTCATTTAATTTCTGTGTGTCACACTAGAGACCAGGACTTTACATTCACTGTCATTGTAAGCGGCGTGTAAAAAATAATAATAATAACAAAGGAATCTGCTAGAGAAGAATTACTTATTTAATGGATCTTTTCACAATATTTGCAAGGCCTTGCGGGTGCTCTATGTCTGGTTCTCACCTCTTCTCTTCTCCACTTGCTTTCAATGCTCAGAGTTATCTATTTATGAATGGATTCAGTCAACACATTTAAAATTATCTCTTGGAATGTGCGAGGTTTAAACGAGAAAAACAAAAGGTTGGCAATTCGGCAAACTTTTCTATTAGAAAAGCCGAATCTGATTGCTCTACAAGAAACAAAATTATCAGACCCGCCTTCAAGCTGGTTGCGGGAAATATGTGGATCGACTTTAAATAAAAATATTTCCTTGCCGGCAGTTGGCTCAGCGGGAGGAATTCTTCTAGCATGGCGAGATAATGAACTAGACCTTCTTCATTCTAATCAGGGAGTTCATACAATCTCTACTGACTTCATTTTCAAAAAGGATGCTACAGTTTTCAGATTCACGGCGGTCTATGGTCCATCTAGCACATCAGACCGTACATCATTCTTTCAAGAACTCACAGATTCTAAGCCTACAAATGACATTCCTTGGATGCTTGCAGGAGATTTTAACGTGGTTGCTGAACCACTTGAGAGAAATAACCCCACATATGACCTAAATGGAACAATTTCTTTTAGTCACCTATTGCAAGACCTTGGTCTTGTAAATCTTTCACTTGCTGGAAGAAGATTCACTCACTCCAACTCCCGTGACCGACCTTCAATGGCGAGGCTTGACAGGTTTCTTACTTCAGCTCACTGGAACAACATCTTCCCTAATATCTCTCAACAAGCATTGCCCAACACCTCTTCTGACCATTGTCCAGTGCTTTGCTCATGTGTCAAATATTTTCAGTCTTCAAACATATACAGATTCGAGAATTACCTTCTAAAACTGCCTGATTTTCAAGAGTTTGTCAGGAGCAATTGGAATCAACACCCACGCCCATCTGATTTTTCGGGCCTTGCTATGGCTCTCTTAAACCTTGCTAAGGCCATTAAAATTTGGGATAATCAATACAAGGTGAACCTTAAAGCGCAACTGGAGACTTGCAGAACTTATATTGGTTGGATTGACAAACAAATGGAGATTAGAACTGTAACAGCCCTTGAGAAACTCGTGCTAGCACTTATTAAAAATCGATACACTGAGTTATCGGTTCTTGAGGAAGATAAGTGGAGGCAAAGATCAAAAATAAGATGGAATTTAGAAGGTGACAAGAATACACGTTACTTCCATGCATTTGCAACACATCAGAAGCGTACAAATTGGATTCACTCAATAGAAGTTGATGGTGAGCAAGTTACTGATCAACGTGCTAAAGGAAGGGCTTTCTTCGATTTCTTTTGTGAACTGATGGGCAAGTCTTCAAACTCACCACCTGAAATAGATTGGTCTACAATCTATCCCAATCCACAATCATTTCCAACTCTTTCTGCACATATCTCACAAGAAGAAATTCTACAAGCTATCTCGTCTTGGCCTAGTAATAAAGCACCGGGCCCAGACGGCTTCACTGGTGAATTTTACAAGAAGTTCAAGGATCTTTTCTTACCTTGTTTTCTCCATCTCTTCAATAAGGTACTACTGGATGGTATTTCTTTGCACCCTTTGAATGATTCATTCATTGTGTTGGTTCCAAAAAAAGAAGATGCAAGCAAACCAGATCACTATAGACCGATAAGCCTAATAAATGGAATTCAAAGAATTTTCTCTAAAATTCTTGCAAATCGGATACAAGTGGTGATAAACCAGTTGATAGATGAGACACAGACAGGGTTCATGAAGCACAGACAAATTACCCACGGCTTCCTCTATGCCCAACACATAATTCAACATGCCACTACTTCAAACATTCAAGTTGCTCTTTTCAAGGCCGATTTGCACAAGGCATTTGACACGATAAGTTGGCCATTCCTTCTCCAACTCATGACAGCTAAAGGCTTCCCTGAAACTTGGTTAAATTGCATTCACCATGGAGTGTTACAAGGATGCTCTCGAGTCATTGTCAATGGATTAGCGGGTAAAAAGATTGTTTTAAGGAGGGGTGTTAGACAAGGAGACCCATTATCTCCGTACTTATTTATCTTAGCTATGGATTTCCTTGCCGCTTGGTTCAGCCGACTTACTGCCATTCAAGCTTTAAGGCTTCCATTTCCTGGGATGAAGCCGTGCTTGCTCTACGCTGACGATGCTCTTTTCTTCTTGCAACCTACACAACAGCAATTTCAAATATTGAAGATTGCATTCATGGTTTTTCATAACATCTCAGGACTCAAACTCAATGAGGCAAAATCTGAACTTCTTATAACATCTACGACAACCAATCAAACTCAGTCTTGGGCTGATTTTATGCAGTGCAAAGCCAGTACATTTCCCCTGACTTATTTGGGATTGCCTTTGTCCGATAAGAACCTTTCTAAAACACATTATCTCCCACTTATTCAGAATATGGCAAAAAAATTATCCGGTTGGCAAGCAAATTTGTTATCACTGGCGGGTCGCTTGGTCTTATTGAACTCTACTTTGTCTGCAATTCCGATTTTCTTCATGTCGACATTCATGCTACCTTCATGGGTAATTGTTGAGATGGACAAAATACGCAGAACTTTCTTTTGGCACGGCTCAACTCAAAGAACCGGGAAATTTAATCTAGCTAATTGGGAGCTCATATGTAGACCAAAGAAAGTTGGAGGATTGGGCATTAGAGATTTAAAGACCGTAAATCTTTCGTTGCAAGCTAAGTGGTTGTGGCAATGGTTCCAACCAACCGTCTACCTATGGAAGCAAGCATTTTTGTCTACTGGTACTTCCCTCACTGATGGCAATCTTTTGCAAACAACACCATTCATGAGAGGATTGAGGCGCATTCTAACAGTATTCCTTTCAAATGTTACATTTCATCCTGGAAATGGCCATGTAATTTTGTTCTGGCATCACAATTGGGGACATGGTATTTTGAAACACTCATATCCTAATCTCTACTCTTTCTCACTCTGCCAAGATGCGACCCTACAACAAGCTCTCTCTCAAGATAATTGGTATCTTAATATAAGGCCGAATCTGTCCCTTGAAGCCGAGCAAGAGCAAAATTCTCTGTTACATCTTTTTTCTCATGGGGCCTTTGTTCTTAACTCATTAGCTGACATGATCACTTGGAACCTCAATTCCAACGGATTATTTACTTCTAATTCTCTTTACAATTTCATTAAGGAAGGAGTTTGCCCATGCACAGAGATAAAAAATATTTGGAAGGTGAGAATACCACCTAGGATGCAAATCTTTGCTTGGCTGGCAATTCAAAATAAAATTCTAACAACCGACAACTTGATGAAACGAGGGTGGTCCCTTCCAAGCATCTGCTACCTCTGCAAACAAAGTGTAGAGACGGTGTCACACTTATTTAATGAATGCCCCTTCTCCTTATCTCTCTACCAATCCTTACAAACCGTGATTTTACCATTGCTCTCACACAGATATGGTGAAATGATAAATGCAACACCATTGTGTGCTATTCTTCAAAATAAGTACCCTATGCAGTTGAGAAGAGTCTTCATGATTGTCATCTTTATATTATGGAGAGAGCGATGCAATCGAATTTTTAGAGACAAATTTTGCTCTATTTTTCAGTTGGTTGGTCAAGTGGTACAAGAAATGTAATTTTTATTTTATCTTTGCTCAATACTCATTGAGCAATTTCTTGCTTTTTGACTCTTTTGATTGTATCTATATTTAATTTATCAATAAAATATAAGATTAGGGGCTTGACCCCTATCTTATTTTCAAAAAAAAATAATAATAACAATAATATTAAAGCAGTAGAACTAGAGTGTTCTTAAGTTCACTAAAACTCAAGTCTAAAACTCGTCAAATCAGCTTCAAATGACAAATTTGAATCGTTAAAATCCGCTTATCTTATGAGTGATGCATCTACATATATAAAAAAAAATTGAAATTAATTTTGCATAAAGTCAAGTGGTAAAAAAAAGTTCAAAAAATGAATGCGTTAAAATTAATGTATTAAACTTCTAATTTTGACCACTTGATTTTACACTAAATTAATTTAAATGTTTAAAATTTTCATATGTAGATGCATCACTCATAAGTTAGGCGGATTTCAATGGTTCGGATTCGTCATTAGAAGCCGATTTAACAGGTTTTAGACTTGAGTTCACCAAAGAAGTTGAGAACACTCTATTTCTACTCATATTAAAGAGATATTTACAAAAGACAACAGCGGATCATGTTTTTTATATATAAACGGCTAATGATTTTACTCAAAAATGACAAATTATAATTTTCTTCTTATATAACAAAGTATATTTTACGTGTATAAAATAAAATGATGATGAGTCCCTTAAATTTATAAGTGCAACCCCATCAAACAATATATTAAAAAAGAAAATCACCACAGAATATTTTGTAAGAATTATATGTGATTGAAGCGCTATTAATTTCAGTGCCTTCTTTTGATAATTTTACTTGTAATTCATACTATTCGCTCTACATATAATCAAAGAATTAAAATATTTAAAATTTGCAAAAGAAATAAAAAATGAACATCCGAAGTTTATTTACATTGATAAATTTTACACTCTTTCTTGGTATCAGAGTTAAGTTAAAATGTCATAATTTTGATATTTAGAGAATCATGCAGAATATATCAAACTATTTATTTTGAATATTACATTCAGATACTAAAATTTTAGAAAATAATCTCTCTTTAATAATTATTTATATTTTGAAGAAAAAATTGAAGTTTTAGTCACTCGTTAAACCATCTCCATCCCAAAAATTACTTAGCAATTAGATACAACTGTTTAGCAAATATTATAAATTAAGTTAGAAATAATTTCTAAACTGCTTCATTCCTCCAATTGTTTTTAATTTCTTCTGAGTGCTACATCAACAGCAATATTATTTTTTTATTTTGCAGAGAGAGTGAGATAGAGATTTCAACGAATAAGAGTTAGAAATTGTGTCACGCTAACGATTAGAAATTAATTTCTTAATAAAAAAATCTTTCTAATTTATAAAACTCTTACATCCGAAAGAATAAATTAAAAATTATCACGTCATATTAGAAATCTATATAATTTTTGAGACAGGGATGCTTAATACTATCTAGTGTAGACTGTAGAAAGCTTGCTAAAATTTAAGATCCATAGCTATATATATAGAAAAGGAAATGCTAACATTTTGATGCAAGTTTGGTATTAGACTAGGCAATTTGAGCAATAGACAGGACAACTAACCTGAAACGATATCTTGAACTAAAGCAAGCAAGCCTTCCTTGTCGAATCTTATATATTCTCGCAACAGTTTGATGCGTCTTGAACAACTTTTCAATTGCAACTGACAGGGGCGGATCTACTGTAGCACAGGGGAGGGGGGCAGCTACCTCTCCTTGGATTTTGAGTTTTAGTGGTGATCTATTGGTACCGATCGACTTTGCCTATCTCTGAAAAAAAAATTGCCTCTCTTTGAATGTTTGATTTGTAATTTGGGTTAAATTTAGTGTTAAAATCAAAATAAATTTCATGAATTATGATTGGTAATATTAATTATAAGTTATAGAATTATAAATTATAAGTCAGGGTATTGAAAAATATAAATCAAAATATTATTTTTTTTATTGAGTACTCAATTAGTTAATGAGTTTAAATTCAATTCGATATTTTTTTTGACCCCTCTTAACGATAATCCTGAGTACGTTTACAACTGAATGTGAACTGCCACCTGTCTCGCATAACCAGAATACGCCCCAAAATGTAATATAGGCATTATTATTTAGGTGGTTTTGTCTTACGGTTCTCAAATTCAGGGAATTTGCTCTCAATTGGTCACTGCGGTCAAAAGAAATATTTTATCCTAAAAAAGAGCCAACCAGAACAGAACAATTTTGTACAGTAGAGCATATTTAGAATAGTTTGCTAGAATTAAGTCCCCAATCTAATTAGATTTTATTTCTTCCAACATAATTTTTACCTTCTCAATAAACAATTAAACATTGATAATTGAAGTTAGAATTTCAAACAAAAAAAAAATGTAAATTGTGAATCTAGTTTTATGTCAATTGTCAAGAGTAATTTACTAATTCTGAACAAAATCAACAAAGTGGGAAATTCTTTTGAACAAAGAACAAAACGGAAAATTCTTTCCACAAAATTAATCACAATGAATCGTTGATTGTTCTTTGTTTACATTTTGAATTTGCAAAATATAAACGGTAAATACAATGACCTTCAAATGAATACATTGTTCTAAAATGCTAACCAAGGTTTCATATTAGGGATGATTAACATGCATCGAATCAAAATTTAGTCTCATGTTCAGTCAAAACCACCCGATTTGCATCAAGAAATGTACACATTTAATCCGTACGAATATAAAAAGTCTTCGAATAAACTTTGATGCTTATTGGATAGTTTCAATCAGACATCGGACATCCGATGTCAATCGAACCGCCCCTAATATATTCATATTAGTCATGCACATAAATAGCCATCAAAATATGAGCATTAAATTCTCCTCTTTTAAGTTTGTTCAATTAAGTTCCTATTTAAGTTTCAAACTTGGTAGCATCTGCCAAGATCTCAAAAAGAGTTTATATTTAAACTATTACACAAATTATTAGCAGCTCTGAACGGTACTTCTATTAAATTATAACAAGTATACATATTATTTGATGCATTTATGATTCGTTGATCTAATAAGTTCAAGCAATATCAAAAAAATTATTAATGTCAAAGACGCTAACTTTCAAAAAAAAAATATATATATATATATATATTTTTTTTTTTTTTTTTTTTTGAAATAGTGGGGAATCCCACCAGTTTCTATTGAAACTAATAAAGGATGGCTATAACAAACTCCAAATTTGAAGAATGCAATAGCATACAAGATCCACATTACAACACATAACAAAAAGAAAGAAGTAATTCAAACTACAACATATAACAGCTTGAAACTCTAAACTAAACCACCACAAACTACAAGATATCAAAACATGACAAAACAAAGGCATATTAGCATTCAATTCATGTCAGAGCCAAAAGAAGGTCGGTACCAAGCATAAGGGTTTCATCGTTGTGTTCCAGGGAAGTTGGTATAACCCCGGCCTCTTCCCCATCCTCTTCCTCTGTCAAAGGAGGATTCATATTTGTTGTATGAATAATCAAAGCTTGACAAGGCAAAGAAGTGTATTAATGTCAAAAAAAATATATATTAATGTCGGATAACTGCATTGTAACTTGGTGTTTGCATATTTAAGGATGTAGTGTGCTTTCTTGTGTAATTGCACTTCCTTCATACTATTATATTTGCCTGAATTTTTTTTAAATATTAATTAACATGAAATAAATGTTAAAAAACCGAAAATCAATGTCTTCTCTATTTTGTGGCAACAATATAGTACATGGAATAATATTTTTCTGTACAGGAAAATGTCTTATTCGCAGAAAAATCACTGGTAAACGACTGGCAATAATTGTTTGTTTTTGGTTGTCTAGTCCGCCTAAGAAAGAGACAGGAGTTCAACTGCAGATGCATCCTGCCCAACAAAAAATTTGCAAATTAATAGAAAGTAGCAACATTTTCCATGGGAAAATGATATATTTATTCGTCCTTATCGTCATGCACCGCCTATTATTCCAATTAGTTAGTCCACTTGAGAAGCAAAGTCCAACTGATCTACTAACTGCCAATTAGTTTTTTTGTTTTTTCTTTTTTGGATCTTATGTTTTGTAGGATTGATATTGCTTAATTAATTAACAGTACCGGCCTCCTTGCGAGTGAGGGTGTGGTACTTACAAATGAATATTTTTGTTTTAAAAAGTTATGACAGTTAATTTGAACCATCTAGCATAATTTATATATGAATATTTATTTGCAAATTAAATTTTAGATTTTTAGATTTTTTTTTTACTGTTTTGTTAGATAAGTTGAAAATTACTTGATTTGAAAATTCTGAATCATTCAAAAATAATAATTTTAATATCTATTTATGAAAATAGTAAATAAATACTAAAATATGTAAATTTTGGTTTGTATGTACATATTCATATGTAAATATTCTTGAACAGTTTGAATTGATTGCCAGAAATTTAGAAACGAAAATATTAATCTGTACTACGTATAGATTCACGCCATATATAATATCATAACCTCACTCGCCTCCTTATATCTACTTCAATTTTTTGGTGGTATTTATTTCTTATATAGTGGTAGTATTAATTCCATGTTCCATCATCTAAATGTTGTAGACAACTTTCCAGGGGAAAAAAAACATAAAGAAAAAACCCCGAAAATTTTATTAATATTAAAAAAAATATTAAATTTTAAAATCTGTCCAAATCAGAGATTAATTTTCGGCTTCATATAAACATTTTGTAAAAAAAAATTTCTAGTTCTAAACAGTATGAAACCAGAGACTAAATTCCCAGTTTTAAGAACCAGAAAATTAATCTCCGATTTCAGACTGACTAGAACCAGAAGTTTTTTTGCAAAAAGTTTATATGAAACCGGAAATTTAATCTCCGGTTTGAATATATTTCGAAATCCAGTGCACCAAGGTTTAGATTTATAAATTATTTTTTAATTTTGGATATTAATGAAAATTTCGGACCAGTGCAAGAATAACGATGCATCTTTAATAGAAACGTTTTTTTTACTACTGTCAAGGATTCATTGAATCTCCAACTATTTTTGTTAAACTTGTTTTGGTTAGAGCTTGGTTTCATCCCTAATACCAGTTCCGATCAGTATCAGAGACGGATCTAGCGTTTTGACATATTTAGTCACCACTACACTATTAAAATATTTAATTACTTGTATTGAAATTTTATTAAATTTATTTTTTTTCTAAACTTTTTTATACCGTTCAGCCGTCTCATAAAATATATTAAACATATATATATTTAAATCCCATTGCTAAATGTACACATTTGACATTTCAATCCTTCAATTTAGACATTCCAGTGCCATTAATTCATTGCCCCGTTTGTCCAATCCGTTCCAATATCAATTATCACAGAAAAAAAAAAAATCATGTAAATTTACCTCCGCTCCTTTTGCTTCCCTTATCTTCTTTCAAACTCAATCAGCTCACCAACCTTTTTTCTAGAGAAATTCTTTTTTGCATCGTGCACATAGTTCATGAGTATTGTTATGTGTTGACCTCATAGGAGTCAACCAATAAATTAATTTTGCGAAATAAAAAAAAGGAAGCTGCCGACATGCCCCCCTGCTGCAAGGACACGTATCCTCTGCATTAACGTATCGTTTGAGTTAATTTATGAACCGTACGATCAGAATTTGGGCCAATCCGGCCCAAGCCTATAACGCACGGGGCCCTTTAATATTAGTACAAATCTCAATCGGACGGTCCACATCTTAACTCAAAATTTGAGTTAATGTAGAGGATATTAAGTCCTGCTGCAAGAGATATCGTCTGGCCATGCGTAGTGCATCAACGAACTGACGTGTCAACTGCTAATGTCATATCATTATATCAACCAATACTGCGATCATAATGCACAAATTGAAGTATAACAATTTTGTTTCAGATTTCGCTTTCAAAAAAAATATTTTTTTAATTAAATTTTATTTATTTTTAAATGAGATAATTAATATAATAAAATTTGTGTTTAACAAGTTTATAACAGATTTATAATAAATGTTACACATATATGTTTATTTTAAAAAATTACTGTTGTAGTAATCTATATAAAGAAAAACAAAAAGTAATATTATATCAAGAGGGCAATTATACCTCAAGTATATATATTATATATCAAAAAATTAAAATGGGTGACGCATGATATATCTGATCAAGATAAATTAGAAATAAAAATCAAATCAAATTAATAAGAGCATAGATAATATGACTTGTTAATAAATTTAAAAAGTAAATCAACTTCATGTGATATATAGATTACATTGGATGGCAAAAGAAAATAGAAAACACAGTTCCGTGCATATCATACAACAAAATTTTCCAAACTACTTCTTTAATTTTCATAATTATTTATTATTTGCTGTCAATATATCATATTATTTTGGGTAAATTTTGCTGGAGGTCACTCAACTTTCTCATTTGTCTCGAATTAGTTACTCAAGTTTGATTTGTTCATTTCTAGTTATTCAACTTTGTCATTTGTCACAATTAAGTCACTCTAAATTTTTCCGTCCAAAATCTTAACGAAATATTTTTATTACGCCCAAAATTTTAATAGAATAAATTCATTTCGTCCAAAGTACTAACTGAATGAGCATATTCTGTCCAAAATATTAACATAATGTGTATATTTTGTTAGCATTTTACACGGAAAAATATGTAATGACTTGATTGGGACAAGTGACAAAATTAAGTGACCAAAAAGGGACAAATTAAAGTTCAGTGACCAATTTGTGACAAATCACAACCTTTAGTGACCTCCAGCGATTTGTTTTTAATTAGATAAGGTTAAAAATAATTCGTAATTTAGTGGAGAGGATAAGTTATTATGTTCAACAAACCTAAACCCTATTAACTTTGATAATAAGTAATTAGTGACCATCCAACTACATTTGTTTTCTCTTATCAAGTTATTATGTGATGGAGTTAAATTTGGATTTAAAATTTAATTAACTCGATATTTGAAGTTGGACTATAGCTAATTTTATTCTTGAAAACCCATCATTACTAAATTTGTCGATAGTTAATAGTATACAGCAAAATATTGGATATTTATTTGCAATTATTATCAAAGTATTATATTCTGTTAACAACAGTTCAATCAACAAATCATGACATATGACATATGACACATGACCAACGATCTTGGAAATATCCACTTTATTTGCCCCTGAATCTGAATTGAGCATATACACATTTATAAAATTAAGAATATACTACAATAAGAATTTTATTGAATACATTTTATAGGACTAAATAAGTAAAGTTGGTGTTTGAAAAATATATCTGTCGTGAACTTATCTTATATAGTTCACACAAATCCAATAATTACTTTTATTCGGTCAAAAATTGATGAATATTATTACTAGAGAAATATTAACAAAACTTGAAAATATCGTATTTTTTTTTTCTATTAGTGTTTAAAGTTAATAAAAGCCCAGTGTACAAATAATCGTTTTATTCTTTCCAAGGTTGACATCGACTGAATTTTAGCTTCGGATGGTTTGAGAAGGTTCGCAATTTCCTCCATTTAATATCTGTGGGTAAAATTAATGGATTAAATGAGGAAAATAATCTTGGTTTTTGAAATTTCATCAATAACAATTATATTTGATAAGATATTTGTAGGTATTATTTATACAAATATTTATATTTTGTAGCTTGAATTATTTTTTTGTTCGTGTTCAATATCAATCAAGTTTCACCTAAAAACAAATCCCTATTGAAAAAAAAATCTTATAATGATTAGATTTTTTTTTTACTATTTTTTTGACTTTTTTAAACGATCTACTTTGATATGTATAATATTTTTATTTCTTTTATTATATTTGTCTTTAGGAAATCCAAAAAAAATAGTGAAAACTTTTAAATAATTAAAATTTAATATCTATAAAAAATTTATCCTTATAATTAAATAACTTAAATCGACCAGAAGGACAAAAGAAAACATAATCTACTGATCATAATATAAATATTTACACAATAACTTTACTCGTACAACACTGAGGTTGTTAACATTATGTTGGTGTATCGATAACGGCTATAGTAATATGCACATTATGGATCGTTTTTTTACTATAGATTCATATTTTTAATTTTAAAATTCAAACAGTTAATTTAAACTGTCCGTCAAAATTTTCAAACAAAAGTGTACTTAGAGATCAAATTTTCCATTTTTCAGAATTATTTTATTAATTTACTAATATACTCGAACATCAAATTTTTCCCATTCAACATTCGGAATACTATGATTTTTGTGATGTATTACAAAATACACTAGCTTTAGGCGTAGCTTTCCTGGAAATCTGTGCTGAACGGCATTTGTAACATAAAAAATAAATAAAAAAAAAAGTCTGTGACTGCTGTCTATAGACCTATTTTTTTTTCCTCCCCATAATTTTTCTAATTCCTTCCAGCTGGAACCTAGTCGGATCTACACTCTCCATTTTGAACCTAATTTGTTGTTCTCCTCCAACTTGCTTGAGTAGCAAAACATTGACATTTCACAAATTATTGGTGTAGATTTGGGAATTGGAATATGACACAATACTGTACGAGTCAAGCTGAATCTAGAAATTTATTTCAAGCCACATATTTAGGCAAAGACATGAGCAGCTTATATTTAGTGGAAGTACACGCCGATTTGTCATTTTTGTACAAGTAGATGCATATTTAGAACTATTCCATCAGTGGCAGGTAGTGGTTGGCATTACTTTTGGTGGATAGTTATATCTTGGATCTGAATTAGGAAAACTAAATTTAATCATACAATTTCGATAATGAGAAATAACTGAGATGACAAGTTAGTACAGTTTGCTAGAAAAAAATATTCTAAAATTGTAGCTATTCAGAGATCAAGAGTTCGAGATCTACTCACGACTTTGCAGTCTAAAGATTTCAAAAAAAAAAATGAATGAGAACTAACTATTGTTATAATAAATGGAGGAATTAATTATTGTTAAAATTATAAAAGATAATCATCTAACTAAAATTAACAACAAATTGAAATCTCCATAGTTTCAACATTAAATAATTTTACATTTTTTTTTACTGAAATTACTCCATAAATTCTAGGTACAGATCTTAACAGAGCAGTTTCAGCTTCATATAGCGCACGGACAATATATTTAAAATGGCACTGCAAATGATTCGTATACTGCATGAAGCCAAAACTGCTCTTATAAAGCTCTACCCTAAATTCTCCCTGATTAATCTTTCGTATTACATCTTACATGTGACTGTGTGAGACACATTAATTAGGAAAAGAAATGCTTTCCGCAAAGAATTAGCGCATATGGAGAAATGTTGAAGAGAGGAAACAATATTAAAATTGAAAAGCAAGGAAAGGGACAAGAGGAAAGAATGGCGACGCAATATTATGAGCTTAAACTTAGCTGGCAATCAACGACTGAGAGAGACTTTTATGAAATGGGAGGCGGTCTAAGTCAAAAGCACCGCACGTCCCCATCTGCCTCGTCCTTTTTTCATTTGGGTCCTTAATTTTCTAATAATTTGTATCACTGAATTACCAAATATAACTGCTGATGTGATATTTGAACTTGCACAAGATTCATCAAAGGCAGATTCATGCATCCCTATCAGGATTCTAAATAGCTTATTATAACTACGTAATAGTTATGCTATTGTGTTTTTGAATCTCAAAAATTATAACGCTATTAATCACTTTTCTTTTATAATAATTCTAAACGCTATGGCTCGTTATAGCTATGTAATAGCTGCGCTATAGTTTTTTCGAATCTCAAAAGCTATAACACTATTAACCACTTTTTTTTTTATAATGATTTTAAATAGCTATTGTTGTGCTATAACTACACTATAGCTTTTTCGGATTTTAAAAACTATAGCGCTATAATCACTATTTAGAACCTTGATCAGTATAATAATAATTAGCCCTGCCATTTGAAGAGAAAAAAAGTAAACGACACCATTTTACTATACGAAGAGTAGCAATAAGTCAATAACATTTTTTACCAGGTCTTTAGACACAAATTTTATGAGAAAACGGTGACAATTGACATGCCATCAGCCAATTATTTTGAAACACGAATTTATTATCATATTAAAAGAAAAAGGTTGATGGAACAGATATTTTGGATGGCACAACAAATATTAGAAACCCAAGGGTATAAAAGAATAACAGAAGTATTAAAAAAATATAGTTCAGATGATTCGTGTCGTAAACGTAATTTTCTGATGGCTCAACGGATAAGTATCAACCAACAATAAGCCAGAAGTTCAATGGTTATAAACTTATATATAAATATATAATAAAAAATATTATATCATTAATCATGGATAGCTTTACTTGTTGACAGCGACATCCTCAATGCTTTATTTCTTGCTTAGTCTCAACTCTCAAACGCATCCTCTTTATTTAATTTGAAGATCTTTCCGTTAAATTTATCTGTCAATGCGTCCAAAACTGGTTGTCTGGCGAAGAAATTGCCAGCGTACCAGATAAACATGATCAGTTGCTCATAGAAAAGCAATAGCAATACCAGAAAGAAGCTGAATCAGTCACTAAACTAATGTATTTGATTCGTAACGCCCGGTTTATTACCCCCATCTGGCCATACCCTGCACTTCTAAGGCAAACTTTGCTTTGTTGAAATTTGTAAACCGCACAAATCAATTTAACTTTCTAAATGATTCGATCTATTAACCGAACTTTGTTGAAATATGTAAACCGCACAAATCAATTTAACTTTCTAGATGATTCGATCTATTAACCGAACTAAGTTAAAAATATATATTTATTAAGATATTGAACTAGATCACTGAGGAAGAATCATAAATTAGTGGTGTCAACTGTCAACTATGTAGTAGATTGGAAATATATAAAAAAAATATCAAAAAATAAGCAAATATCAAATAAAATTTATAATTTCAGTCATACACATATTCTTGCGCTGATTGATTTATGTTCTACGTGAACGTATTCGAGTTAAAATTTAGAATTACATGGAATGCGTCAATTGTTATTTATTTCAAAAGGTTTTTTTTTTATGGGAAGGTTAAAGTTTTCAAACTTGAGTGATGCAAAAGGTTTATATTATCAACACCATTGTAGCTATTTTTGTTTTTATTTTCTCAAAGATATAACTCTATCTTTTATATTATTTATCTTGTAATTTCATCCTCGACACATTTGAAGATAAAATTTGATAAAATTGCTGTAAAACACACACCTTACTGTACTGCTATTTTTTCGTCAAAATTTAGACAAATATCTAAATTAGGTTGCACCGACAAAATAAGCAGAATAAATTTTACATTGAAAATCCTAATATATCATTTAAGTTTCAATTTTTAGACATCCCAAAATCTTTCACTTTTTTGGTCGACCAACAGTAAAAATTGCGAATAAAAGAGCCTGAAAAAAAAAACAATAAGGCGGTTAGCAAATAAAGAAAAAGAAAAGAGGGGCACGGTCACACGGAGATCAAATATCAAACGGAAAAAGAACTTGTCATTATTATGAGAAATCATAGTGACAACACATGAATTTGCAGATCATAAACAATTTCCAATTTAAGTTACAATTTAATGAGCCTAAATTAGGGTTTATCATCTGGTTCTAGAAAAGTCCATTTTACATTTTCATCAAACAGAAGAAAAGTATCCACCAGAATTTAAATGGCGCAGCAGTTATATTTTATGTTGTTGCCGTTGTAACTTATGATGTCTTTCACGGATTGCAATAGGAGGTTATTTTTACCAATACCTAATTCAGTAATATTAAGTTTAATTAAATTATCACAATGGATCCTACCACTCAAATATGTTTTCTAGTTATAGATATCGATAATACTAAGATTATATGTCCTTGTCTAATTTGCAAGGTTAATAAGTATCAAATTTGGCATTATTTTAAGCATTTTCCTAAATTTGTCAAAAAAAAATAGCAATTTTCGAAATTCTCTTAAAGGCGCTATCAACTTGAAAATTTTGAATTGTACGAAAAATATATTTTACCTAATATCAAGCATTAATAATTTAATATTGATGTTAAAAGCTAAAAGTTACTTCTTACAATTGGAACGCCTCATCTTTAATTGTCATGTCTTCTCCACAGGACACAGGTAAAGCCGGGATAGCCACACGGATGGCCATAAGGTAAAAGGTAGAACAAAGGGCGAGAAAAAAATCAATATGTCGTTGTAGAATTTTTTTTTTAAATAAGACAAATAATATATGTTTATTTTTTCTTAAACTGCAGCCGTTAGCTGTCACTTGCCACAGCAGTCCGATCTACCGGTTACTTTCCTCTACCGTCTGTAACCTCTTGTTTTACTTCGAATACCACTTGGTGAATCGAAGTATTAATCTATATTCAGTAATCGAACAAATCTTATGCTAACGAATCAAAATATAATCTAAACATTCAAAGTTACCACTTGGTATTTATTTCGTTAGTTTCTCATTCAAGAATTTTCTCGAACTGAAAATTTAACATTTTTTTTATCTCATTTTCTGTACATGGAATTTATTCCTATGGCTAGAGATAGCCGATGGAGCGAAACAACAGGATTAGAGGAAGGAGCCTTAACAAACTAAATAAAAATAAAAAAATAAAAAATACACTACAAGAACTCCGAGCTAAAGATTTCTAATTTTCAGAGAAACCGCAACTTTTTCTCTTCTTTGAAGAGTATTGCCTAATTAGAAGCTATCTACTCGATTTTCGCAATACCCAATCTTTTCAAGACTGCATTATGGACCCCATCTGTAGCCATACACAGATTTGATGCGCCACTCTGGTGCTCCAGGTGCGACAGATAATTTACAACCTCATCTCGAATCATCGCTTGAACCATAGCCTTGAACTCTGGGCCAAAAGGAAAAGCTTGTGGTCGAACCGGTGCTGGCTGTACAGGTGCTGCATGTACCGGTGGTGCCGGAACAGTTACCGGAGGTAGGGGAACACATACAGGGGGAGGTGATACCACAACTGGCGCTTGAAATTGATCACACTTCTCCGACCCTGGCAAAGAAAGGGAGAGCTTTAGAGTAGTGCAGTCGTCAACTTCAGTAGACGATCCAACTGGAGGTGTTAACGGCATGGGAAAAACAACACCTCCGGTTCTTGGCACTGGACGGTACACAAGAGATGTGGATGGCTGAGATGAAGACACGGGGGCGATTGGATTGCTATGATGGCTGGATTCTGATAAATCCGAGCCGGAAGGGCTACCCGGACTTGGGCACTTAAACCCATCACTACTGGATCTCTTTAGCGGGCGCAAGACAGACTCATCCAAATCACCACCAAGATCATCTACTGGAGTCACAGTTGCCGCCGAGTACTTCCGCTTCAGAGTGGAGTTCCAGTGGTTTTTAATGGCGTTGTCAGTGCGGCCAGAGAGGAGGCGGGCGATGGTAGCCCACTTGTTTCCAAAACGGCTGTGGGCCCTGATGATGGTCTCGTCCTCCTCGGGGGTGAAGGGACGGTGCTCCACCTGAGGAGAGAGCTGGTTACACCAGCGGAGCCGGCAAGACTTACCGGATCTGCCGGGAATCGATTTGCTGATCAGAGACCAGTTCCGGGCACCATGCTTCTGGACCAGCCTTTGCAACGCCTCGTCTTCCTCTGGGCTCCACGGTCCCTTTATTCTATCTAGATCCTTCGACCTTCCACTCAGAGCCATTGGATCCACAAATAACAGTTTCTCCGTTTTCAAGAAACTAACTTTGGTTTTAAAGTGGGGTTTAATGGAATATAACAGGAGAATGAGAAGGTAGAGAAGGTCACACGGGAGTTCTGAGAGGGGAGAAGAGGAATTTATAAAGGGGGTGAGAAGGAAAGAAGGGTGACCGGGAGCAACCGGTATGGGACACCGCTGATAGGACGTTAGTAGGGTCGCTACTTCCAGGCAGTCGGTTGCTTGCATACAGCTGGCAAATGGACACGCGTCGCTTAACTGCTGCGAGCCCTCCCCTTCTTAGGCTTTGCTGGGCTCAGTTTATCAATGACATTTCTACTTTTTTTTACGAAATCACTAGTGGGCGTATTTAATTGGTTAAAAGCGTTGCTACATATGTCAGGAATTCAAACGTGTAGTAGGTGACTTGGGCTCACGGTAAGCCGGATACGTTTCCCGAAATATAACAAGCCATAAATACCCTTACTTTCCTTTCAATAATCTCTATCCTTCTCCAGTACGGAACTAAAGACGAGAAGCACGGTGCACGGAGTGCGTTAAAAACGGTTCTTTATTTCTTTCGCTGCCTGGCGTTTCCTGTTTTGGGAGTTATCCGTCTATTTCTAATCCAGATATGAAAACCGAAAAAATCTCGCACTTGGAGCCCAAACTATCGTCGTTAGAAACGGGACGCACGAATTTCGCCTGCCTAACCGCTGGGAGTGAGCTGTTAAATTTGCCTACTACAGTTTTTTGACACAAATAGGTTTATTTATTTTTTTAATCAGAAAGTCACTATATTTAGAATTAGTTAAGTTAACACTGAGAAGTGGGTCCCTCAAGAAATGAGGCGGTAACTTAACCCGAGAGCGTATCCTCTGAGATATCTCATATTTTACGTGACCGACGTGTCCGGTGCCTATTCGAGGGTGACGTGGGGCTAGTATTATTTGAGCTTTGAGATTCGCGCAGAATGTATTGCAACGGTTTAAATTTTCCAAAATGTCACGTAAAATATGAGATATCTCAGAGGATGCAAATTCACTTAACCCAAGGTGCGGAGAGATCTGGACTCTGGAGTCTATCTCTATCCATCAGCCCATGGATCTGAGCCGTTGGTTGGGACCGCTCAGTAAATCCGTACGTCTGTACGCGCATGGGCGTACGTACAGGGGTGTGGGCCCCGCTAATAATTGTTGGTTCTAGGCCCAACTGGAAACCGCAACGGGGAGCTGAACCGCATTGTGGGAAAGAGAGAGAATAATGGCAAGAACGGAAAGAGGGTAAGCAGATTTGAGATTTGGAGTGGGGAAGCGAGAGAGTTAGCATAGTAGTTTTGACCAAGACAGCCTGGATAGCATTCCCCGAGCCCCACAGCCTCTATCTTTTTAATTGAGCACGATTGTGTTGGGTCGGGTTGGTTTGGTTTGATCATATTCTTCGGACTAGAATACATTTGTCATTTTCTTTTGGCAATCCTTACAATATAAAATATTTGTTGTATAGTTTAACATAAGTTTACTTCCTTATTAAATTCTATGATGTTTTCATTGTTCTCGACAACATATGAATTGTTGGAAATAAAATATTGTTAAATACCTAAAATTTGACACAAAATACACTGTTAATTGAAAATAAATTTTAAGTATGATTTGAATATTTATCAAAACAAATTTTTATTTAAAAATATAATGTTACATACATTAAATTTCCTCAACCATTTTTTTTTTTTTTTTTTTTTTTTTTAAAGATTCGAAAAGGCTATGAAGTAGTGAGCGGATTGAAACTCTCATCCTTTGAATAACTATAGCTCTAGAACTTTTTCTCCTAACCAACTATGCTATCACCCAATTTCAATTTTTTTCTTACAAACTGTATTTACTGGAGTTAAAATTGAAAATGATAATTAGATGTTGTAAGATTAAATGTTTCTTACTGTCAAATTTGTTTGAAAAATTAATTATTGCAACAAATTATATCACAAATTTATATCTAAAATAACCATAAGTAAGCAAATAACTTCAAACATTTTCTTAACTGGCAACTGTTGTTATTACCTCACTAAAGTTGGACAAAGTTTGTCAGTTAAATATAATGTTTTAAGAAAGTTTTGCCCTTCTTTTATATCCAAATGAGAAACTTTAAGCCCTGTTATATTAATTATTTTCTAAGCAAGGGTTCATATGAAAAATATTAGGGACCACACGGGTAACAGATAGTTTCAAGCCGGAGGAAAATAAAAAGGAAAAGAGCATGGGGTTTGGTTTGGTTTGAATAATAGTGATCGAGGTAATGACGTGGCGCAAAACGACAAGAGCGGTCGCGGAATCAGAGGGAGTAAGAGAGGAGTCATTTAGTGCAGTGGTGTCAGAGGCCAGGCTGTCCATCCCCAACCGCACCTCTCAACGGCCACCCTTCCAACCGACACCAGCCGGGTTTCCGAAACTGCCCCTACCCTTACTTATGCCTCTTCCCTTAACTCACCTTCCTCCCTCTTTCCTTAACCCAATAGTTTATCATTATTTTAACAAGTTGTTGGGATTTTATCATTTACTATTCCTGCTTTCCTCTTTGTTTATTCTCGGAGCCCAAGTAGCCACGCGGACAGGGAAAAAGTTTTAGGTAAATACTTTGCCAGATTTGCACATCAATCCCTACAAACACTTTATTAATGTATAAACTCAACATTAGCTTTGATAATATTTTCCAAATATAAGCAAAAAAAACACTTATATTAGTGGGATCCTCGATTGCAGTGACCATTTACTACAAGCTATTGATAGAACCATCACCAGAAAAGTTAAAAATAAATAAATAAAATATAAAGAAGAAGATTTAGATGAAACTCAGAGCGGTGCATGGGTAAACCAACGGAACATGCAATTCCTCTTTATTTAGTAATAAAATTGAAATAAAAAACCAGAAAGCATATCAGGATTTGTCGGATTTTTCATGATATATTAATGATTATAAAATTGTATGATATATCCTTGGTGCACATGGGGGATAAGTCGGTTGCTAATCCTTCTCTTGCCATCCGTGGGAACGGATCCGTATACTATTTCTTTTCCCTTTTTTGAAGATTATTTAAATGATATCATGCCAAACGGCCGAATAAGTATTCCGTATTTTGCTACCAGCTCCTTTCTGTTACACGTACGTCTCTCGTCCATCCAAGCTGGACCCACCAGTCCAACCAAACTGTTCCAATTTTAGCTGCATTATAATCTCCTCCTTGTGTCTCAGGAAAACAGAGGCCACATCTGCAGAGAGGAGACCGAGACTCACTCACCCCTTATTATTAATTTTTTAGGGTGCAAATTCGAAATTTTTTGGTTAAAAATCCGTTGGCGACTGCATTAATCAAAATAGTTACAAACTAACTGATTCACAAAATTAGATAATGATTGTTTGTAAAAACATGCAGTTATAAACAAATAAAAACGCACATGAGTATAAGCATCCCATAGACACACAATGCCGAGATGACATTGAATTCAAATTAGACTGAGAACTGAATCGATTAGACCAGCACAGTCACTAATCAGTCAAAAAGATACTGGATCAAACCGGATTGGAAATATAATCAATCAAAAATTAGAATTAGAATTTTGAATTATATAAATTAATTGGAAAAACTGGCTTTGCCATTTCCATAAATATTATCTCTTGAGGTTGAGTTGGATTATCTTAGATGGTGGACAAAAATGTAGCTGTTTTTACGTGTGCTTTCGGACGTCTTCAAATTTTGAAAAATATGATTACCAAAAGTTTGTAACTCAAATAAAAAAAGGAAGCGTTCACAATTTACAAGTGATCACTGACTATATTTGCATTGTGAAAGAATAATTACCGCAGCTTATTTTTATATGTTACATTTTAAATAGGTTTTTCATATCACCTAAAGACAACCAGTGACAAATATGGATACTCATGAAGCACAGTATCAAAATTGTTATAGTTTGCCACTTTGCCTGTTGAAACTTTTTAATATAACCTTAACAACATTGCCATAAGAACTTGATTTATCAGGACCTCGAAACAAAAAAAACCAAGGACATAAAAACAACTTTCGAAACTTAAAACTTAGGCATGGATATATATTTGTCTGCCGGAGCGGAGCAAAAAGTTAGAATAAGATGAGGCAAAAATTTCGAGACAGGGTATAATTATGTAATTTTCTTAAACACAAATATATTTTGTAATTAAATATATTTTGAAAATGCCTTCTCTAGTTAATGATTTAAACAATCAAAATTTTCAATAGCGATAATCTTATTGTTTCGCTAAGATATAAAAAATACTATTGTACTATTTACAGCTAATCATTTTGTAACATTAAAAAAACTGTATAATTACAAATATTGCCAGGGGTGTATTGGTAAAGTGTAGATAACTAATTAAGTCGGTGTCAAGGTAGGTAATATGGGTACGGGTACCCATAAATAAATAAATTTTCATAACTAACTTTGTATTAACTTCCGCTTAGACTAAGCGATCAGACAACCGCCTGAGGCATTAGGTCTTCTGCTTGGTCCCTATCAATCTTTCATTTCATTGCCAACTCATGTGCGTTGAAATTTGCACAAATTAAATCCCATCCCTGATAGATATACATACAATGGAACAAATATTATTATTTATAAGCAATTAAAAGCCGTATAAATATACGATAATGACATAACGATGGATAGGTGCCTCATAATTTCAAAGCTTCGGAAGCGCATGACGCAAAGGTAACTCGTTTTTATTAGCTGTGTACCAGTAAAACATATATATGATTGGATTTTTGCTTTTTGACTAGACTCGCCTCTAGATGTGGATGTGAAGAAATGTCAAAACTCAACCGAAATTAAATGCGATATTTTTTTTTATAAAAATTACTTCCGTTCTCTGTTTTTTGTGTTAAATAATTGATATCTTTGTATTAGAACTAGTAACTAGTTTTTCGAAATATGAATATGTATCTAGATATAACAACGTTAATTGATATCTCTGTTTTTTGTGTTAAATAATTAATACACATTAATTGATATCTTTGTATTAATTGATATTTTTAATTTCATTTATTTTATCCGGAGTAACATAAATTCACCGTAAGAATAAGATCGATAAATATAAATTCTAAAGAGAATGTAAAAAATTATAGAGGTTCAGATTTTATTTTAACGGGCATCAAAAAAATATAGCAATTTACCATTGGCTATTTTAATGACTTACATTTGCTAATTAACAATTGCACTTAATAAAAAATCATCTAACATCTGATTATTAACTGCATTAATTCGTAACTTAATAGAGAGATATAGATTAATAATTTGATATTCAGTATCTTTTTTTTATTAAACGAGCACTTCTCGTAAATTTAAAATTTAAAAGGATCATGAACAATATTGAAAATAATCAACACAGAACATTCGAGAAGAATTCTCCCCACAAAAAATAAATACAAAAAATAAGGCAGCAAGCGGAATTTTATAACCGTAAAAATTATTAAAATCATACATACAGAAATAGAAAGTGTGTATCTTTTCAATAAATATAGAAAGATCTGGTTCATTGAGATCGATTCAATCATTCAAATATTATGAATCGGACTTAATGATTCATATTCATGTTCTTTTTTTCTTCGAATTTGAATATGGATCATCCGATTAGAGGTGAATCAAACTCTTGATTCATATATAATATCAGAAAAGTATAATATTTAAATATGGACTATTGAGTAAAATTTATATATTTTGGATCGAACTCTGTAAGTTAAATTTTTTTTATATTTATTGAAAACGAAACATCCTTTTTATTTATTTACGTACATTTAAATTTAATAATTTTATGAATAAAAAATTTCCAAAACAAGCTGGGGTCGGAAAGGACTAAAATAACCTCAGCGCCGTTTGTATGGTTACCAGATCCAAGACGGAGAGGGTTAAGACTGAAGAGCAAAGGAAAATCCAAAAGAAAGGTTCAAGGAGAGTGACTCAGTGAGAGAGAAAGGGAGCAGCGATATAAGTAAACGGACAAAAAGGAGCGAGATTTAGGCAATCGTACTTCTTTTTTTTTTTTTTTTTTTTTTGGTTCTTGCAATCGTACTTGCAGTATTTGTATTTTCAGCGGTTACAATCCTTGACAGCTGTCTCCTACCTTCCTCTCCCCTATCCCGAACCTATCATCTCATTTTGCGTTTTCCCACGCGGTTTTCTCTCGGGCCCCTACAAATTTTTATTATTTTATTTTCATTTTCATTAACAAACTTTTACAAGCAATTCCCTTGCATTTTCTCCTGGACTTTGAAATTGGTTAGTTGAAGTCCGTGATGAGTAATGTTAATGTTTTTGCCTTTTTGGACTCAGATCCAGGAGAGCATCTTACCACGTAGAGTGAGAAATGAGAAATCTGATATTAGTGAACAGTGATTTTAAAATTTCTACAATTCAGATTTAACTGTTGAACTGTTTAAAGATGTGTGTACGGAAAAATCAGTTGTAATTTGAGATCAGTGAACTGTTTTAAGATGCTGTAATATAAGATCAATGAACAGTGATATTAAAATTCCAACAATTCGGATTCAACTGTTGAACTGTTTTAAGATACATGCACTGAATAATCAGCTATTTCGAGATGTATTTCAAAACAAATTTGACGGCTAGATTCGAGATTACAGGGATTTCATAGTGTTCACTAGATTTGTGATTGCAACATTTGAGAAATCTTAATGACCGCCGTGCAATTATAATTTATCTGAAAAATCAGCGCTACGTTTAGTGATGTGGTACTGCAAAGGATATTTAAAGCTCCTTCTATCATATTTTTTATACAATAGTTATTGTTGATTCATGAAAGTTAATTCTATAATAATACATTAATATATTTTAGTTAAATGTAATAGTAATAATAATAATAATAAAAGGGATAATAAATAACATGTGTGGTTATAAATCTATAATTATTTACTCGTAATATAA
Organism: Carex rostrata; assembly: GCF_964058835.1. Lineage (NCBI taxonomy): Eukaryota > Viridiplantae > Streptophyta > Magnoliopsida > Poales > Cyperaceae > Carex > Carex rostrata. The sequence continues at coordinate 6,322,875 of NC_135931.1, read as the reverse complement.
AGAGGCAGTAGCAGCAGGAGCGAACCTAGTGTGTTTCAAGAGTGGAAATGATTTTGTATTTTTTTCAAGATTAGATTTTTTTTGGGTTGCCTACCTCTAGTCTCTGTCCATCAGAGAAAGTCATTTTTTTTTTTTTATTATTTAGTGTTCTACTTGATTTCTCTCAATTTTTTTTGGTTTTTCTAGCCTTAGAACCAGCCTTGTGCGAGTTGGAGAAGAGGGAGATGGATATGACCAAAGAGCTCTATATGTTGGTCTCACAACCATCTCTTTAGCTTATGTCTTAAATTCGGATAGAGATGTTTCATGTGGACCATATACAAATTTGAACAAGGTTCACATGGTATAGGTGGTCAATATTTATATAAAACGATGAAATCTCTTGAAAATTTAAATGACATGGCGCTTCTCTGGATCCCATTGGTCAGTTTACCTTGTCTATATCCAAATTGCCCCCAAAATTGTATTCGTATCTTGTGAAATCTTGTAAAATCCATATAAAATCAACCATTTGGAGATTTTTCGAGTTCTTTGTATTGAAATTCTCAGTTTAACGCGTAGAATATTATCATAGTTTTTATTTTAGGAAATCCAAATTCTCTTTTTGCGAATTTCAAGAATTAAGATTTTAAGGCATTGGTGTTGTAACTTTTGTTATGTTGAATTCTTTTTTGCAACTATATATGTTCACCTATCCCTGACAAAATTTCTAGCTTTGCAGAAGTACTTACGACAATGGTGATTTATAAATTTATGCACTTTATTAATAATAGCTTCCCTACAAGATATTTTAAATTAATTTTAGATTCAACAAAAAATTGATAAAAATTTAAAGTGAGGGAGCAATCGATCCTTTTACAATTGTCATACACATAAAATTTTAACTGTATATAATACTTTTATTATATTTAATTGTGACGAGTCTTGAGAGAAAAAAAGTAGATTTTATTTTTTGCAAAGAAAATATCTTCAAATAATAGGTTCTGGAGTTGTTTCGGAAAAAATAACTTATCATTTACAAAGCTTCCTTAAAAAATTTATTCATCATTGAACCATTTAAAAAATCACTCTGGACCAAACACGGTAATTTATAATATTGAAATATTATTCTGCAAAATTATATATTGAAATAATAGGTTACTGAGTTGCTTTGAAAATAAAAATTAATTTACAAAGGTTGCTTCATATACACTATTAATCTTTGTAACCTTTAAAATATCACTTTGGACGAAATTAAGATTTCATAATGTTGAAAATAACTTTTGGAGGTAGGCATCTGTTCTAAATACAAGAATGTAAATACTTGAAAAACTATGGGGCTTTGAGTATGAATGCCCGTTTCCTTTAATGCAAGTGCTACTGCTACAGTGCTACACAGTACCCATTCGTTAGGAAGTCTATATGAATAGGACACGACGGTCGAGAGCATCTTTATTCCCTCCGACATTATTACATCTCCTAGACTCCTACTAATGATCCTCTGTGAATGTTTCCTTTTGTCTATAGTCGACTAGTCGTAGACAGAGTGATAAATGAATTATTCGAATTTGGTTTGCTGGGATTAAAAATTGGTGATATGAGAATAAATCGGATATAATTTATGAATGATTCGGAATTATTCCGACTAGAGATCTCAGTTCTAGTAAAACAAAATTGTTATAGAATAAATTTAGAAAAACTTTGCGAATAATTTGTAAAATTCGAGAAAATTTGTAAAATTCACAAATTATTCAGGTTTAATTCGGTCAAAGTTCGGTAAACCAAATAATTCGGCGTTCGCTTCAACATCACCAAAAAAAATGAATTATTCAAATTTAATTCACAAATCTTGTAACTATGACTCGTAGAAACTGATAACCACTGCACTTTCAGTGATTGAGCCTATTTTTTATAGTGAACATTTGAAAAAGTAAAAATTACTGAGTTGCATATATCTTTTAAATATTTCATTGTTAACCGGAATGTACGGTTCGTTCGGCAAATTATTAAAACAAGTGGTGTTTGGTTGAGGCTTAAAGATTTTGAGATATAACTTGGTTATTATAACCAAGCCCGGTCTAAGTTAATTATATTTAGTTGAGATCTTAAATTAAATAATGGTTTAATATATTTTTTGTTTGATTGGAGTTTATGACTTAATTCATATTTGTACAATTTATAATTTGAGTAGAACTAGGGTGTTCTTAAGCTCACCAAAGTGTTTGGTGAGCTTAACTCCAAAACTCATCAAATCGGTTTTAAATGACGAATCCGAACCGTTGGAATCCGTCTACCTTACGAGTGATGCGTCTACATGTAAAAATTTTAAACATTCGAATTAATTTAGTATAAAGTCAATTGGTCAAAATTAGAAGGTTAATAAATTAATTTTAATGCATTCATTTTTTGAACGTATTTTGACCGCTTGACTTTATACTAAATTAATTTGAATGTTTAAAATTTTCACACGTAGACATATCACTCGCAAAATAGGTGGATTTCAACGGTTTGGATTCGTCATTTGAAACCTATTTGATGAGTTTTGGAGTTAAGCTCACCAAACACTTTAGTGAGCTTAAGACCACCCTAGTTCTACTCTTATAATTTAATTAAGATTTTAATTTTATTTGTAATACTTTGATCATTTAAATTGTAGAGCTATCTCTAATTTTTTTTTTAGAGGTAAAAAATTATGAATAGCTACAAAGTGAAATTTTTTAAAGGTTAATCTCTCTTTTAATGTTACACAGCAGTGATAGAAATTAAAATAAAATATTATTTTTTATTAATTGGAGATAGAATATAATTTTACAATTATTTTATGAAATAACGTATATTTTTATAATATTTTATATGCAAAAGTATAATATAGAGATATATTTAATGAGTTCAATTCTCTTAATTTGATCATTTGAGATGATCGATTTAGTAATTTTCTCATTAATTTTCTTTGAATCAACTTTAGATTAAGCTATAAGTGTGGACTAAATATTAAACCATCTTGAATTCTTGATAGATGATTTAACTTTTTATATTTTAGGTTGGTTTAAAGATCGGCTCATGTAATCTTAGTCTGGCTCAATTAAATCACGTTTGACGGTTTAATTGGAGACTAAACCCTTTATTCCATGGTTTATACCTCAACCAAACATGAAATTTAGAATAGACTTCAATTCCTCACTATTCTGGTCATGTTCGGTTAATGGTGAAAGAGTGAAATAGTGAAAAAGTGGACAAGTATTGGTAAACGAGTAAAATCTATATCTCCAAAAATATCAATTTCTTTATTCCACATTTCCCATGGAATGAGGAATTGGCTCATAGTGCTTGATCGGCATAGAGAAATTGTGATGAAATAGAAGAAGAGTGTGTAATTGTGACGGAATGGTAGCCGTGAGTAGAATTCAATGGAATATTAAACAAGTGAAAACGTGGAATTGGGACAGAATATGTGGTCAAAACCTTTTTTTTTGCACTCTAGCCCTTCTCTATTCCAACTCACTATTTTTATAGTAGAGGTGGAATTGAGAAATAGTAAGTTTTTTACATGTTGGAATTGGCTAAATTCTATTTTTCTACTATTTCAAATGCGCCGAAGAATATTGAAATTGTAAGGAATAGAAGTCTATTATGTTTTTTGTTTTTCCACTATTCTATGTATTTATCAAATGGACTCAAAAAAATAAAGAAGAACTAAAATATAAAAAAATAAGTATTTGACTGTAAAAGTTCAAATTCAATTTCTCAATTCCACTTATTTCTTCTCTTGTTCGATGAGAATAAAACATCTTTTCTATACCACTCTATTCCTCTGTTCCTCCATTGTCGGACAATCTATAAATATTATTTACACACTACTTAAAATGACACGCAGATATTGTTTGTTCGACAAAAGAATTTGCGAGTGATTTGTTAGAAAACTCCTGAATGTCTCCGTTATGACTAGGATTGAAATTTAAAAAAAAATTAAATATGCCAACTCCGTTTTTTTTTAAACGCTAACTACAAAAAAAGTCAGGCAATTGAGTCTCCCTTTGCTTTACTTGTTTTCATATATAAACTAATAATTTATATCCAATCTTTGCAAGTTCTGCGAATTTAGCTACTTAATATTTCCTATGCTGCATTGCATAACGAATAAATATTAGAGTAGGAATAATTATTTTTAAAATTAAGGATCTTCCTACCAATATATTTAAAATGGATGGATAATTTTAAAGCCACCGAACTTGTATGGCAATATTTAAAAAAAAAAAAATCATTCGGTTTCACCGACTTATAAACATAATTTAAAGTAAAAAAATATTATGTTTAATCATGTTTGTACTCCTGAACAATAACTGTACAATAAATATATTGATTAATAAAAACAAATGAAATAAGCTAAATTATATTTTTCCTGTTCATAAGTCATAACTCATAATCATAGACCTTGGTATGGATGGTTGCATACTTGCATCTGTTATGAACTAAATGATTTGAAAACTAAATATAAATAATTTTATTAAAGATGTATCGATTTTTGTAGCACGAAAATACTCGGGAACATTTTTTTATAAGCTCTAGCTGATTTAGGTTTTTTGAGGTACAATTTCCCATACAAAAGTTATTACTTTAAACAAATGTGGGATAGATGATTTAAATATTATTAGTTTTATCTTTTAAGCAATTCATTAAGAAATGGAAGAAGACTTCACAGACAGCTCATTTGATATATTGCATTTGGTTTGCTTGGAAAGGCGATCCATTTTGAAAATTTTATTTTGATATAATTTCCAATCAAAAAGTTCGTAAAACTCAGCTCATAGAGAAAGCAACGGGTTTTGCTATAAACAAAGTTTTCTTTGAGTTCCGAAATAAGAAATTGAAATTTAAAGTCTTTGATTAATCTTTTTCCAATTCCCAAAATTGACTTAACTAAAATTATTTCCTAATTTTCCATCTAATCATAATAGTGTTAACTGCTAAAAAAATATATATCAAATATTAACATTTCATCTGGTAATAAAAAGATAATAATATTTATTACATAAGGAGTCGCAACTTTAAAATTTGAAGTATTGTCTCAATCAAGGTTCTAAACAGCGTTAATCGCGTCATAGCGAGAAGCCTAAAAAAAACTATGGTGAAAGCTATGCTACATAGCGTTTTTTTATTTTTATAAAAATTATATCATATATTTGTACTAAATATTAACATTATCTAAGTCTCATAAACAATAAATAACATCAAATTGATTAAAAAATTATAATATTAATATTGAACCAATACAAACTCCAAATTGTGACTCAAAATATCCATAGTAATACTAATATTATAAATTATCGATTTTTTTCTATTCAAAATATATTCAGCATTATTACATAATCTATCTTTTTTTCTATTTAAATTTCAAAATAACCTAGATATCATGGCATAATTAACTATCTTAATCTATTTAAAATATTCAAACTACCATATAGTAAGTATCATTTTGTTACTTTGAGAAATATCTTAATATATTCAATCTGAGCCTTTATTTAAAGCCCATATAAATTGAAAAGAAAAAAAAAAACAACTCATGTTTCATAGCACGCTGTAGCTTCCTTATTTGATTTCGTTTGATGGATCTCTCATTTAATAATTAATAGTTTAATATAAAACTTAGTATGTCAATTGCAAAAAAAAAATCACGGTTAAAATCCAATCTAAGCCTTAATTTAAAGTTCATATAAATTGAAAAAAAAAAAAAAAACAGCTCATGTTGCATAGCGCGCTATTTGCGCTACACGCTATGCGCTATAGCGGACCGCTATTACCGCTACAGCGCTTGTAGCTCAAATAGCGTGTTTTGATGCCTTAGCTTAGCGTTTAGTCTCCAAAAATCCTATAGTAGCGCTATAGCGCGCTATTTAGAACACTTGTTTCAATGCTTAACACTATGATCGGAACATATTCCAACCCAAACAAATGAGAATGAAAATTATTTTTTGCGTTAATTTTCTGATTGAGAATGCCAAGAGAAATAAAAATACAAATGATTCGAGAGATTTAAGAGCATCAAACCCCGAGAAATTATGGGAGAAAGAATAGTATTTGGTTAGAAGTTAGTTTGCCGGAATAAAAAGTCATTTGTATTATAGTTTTTCTCCGATAAAGAAGTTTTGAAATGAGATCCGGTACTCTTCAAGTCTTTGCTATTGTCTGCTCTTCGTTGTATCTCTCCCCTCTCTCTGTCTCTCTTCATCTTTGAAGAGAGAGAGAAATACAAAGGAATAGAAGGGTCCTGATTAAGATCTTGATCAAGAAATTCTTGACGAGAAGCTCGAGAAATGGTGCAGCAACCCTCTCACTTAAATTATTGTCCTTCTTATAATATCTCTATGGCACTCTTGCTCCCACATTTGCATGTACAATCCGTTGAGGTGGTTGCGCGAACTCTATTTCTAATATGAGTTATGTCATTTATACCAGTAAGACTACCTGGTTTTGTCTTTGCAATGCAACTGGTGGTTTGACAATACCCTAGCCGAGTTGCCCGTGGTCTGCCCGCCCGTACCCTATGCCCGGGTTACCTGTGCCTGAGCCCGGGTATAGATCGGATACGGGCAAAAAACGAGCCGGACCGGATTTTTTGGGCAAATACCCGACCATATCCGTACCCGACATTACCCGTACCAGCGTACCCAACTACCCTTACTCGTACCCGACTACCCTTACTAGTACCAGTACCCTTACCCGACTACCCTTACCACTTTAATTCAAAATCCAAATTTTTAAATTCCCTCCATCGGTTCAATCCCATCCGGACCCGACCGGCCGGACCCACCCGACCCGAACCGGACCGACCTGATGGGAAATAAAGTTTTTTCTTTTTTCTGTTATTTTTTTTAAATTTAAAATTTAAATTTTATTCCTCCAATCAAATTTCTTTAAATACCCATTTTCCTCCCTTTATTTTTCACATCTCCATCTCAATTCTCATTCTCTCAATCTAAATTTCTATTATTCTCAATTTTTAAATTTATTGTTTAAAAAAATATATAGTTGTAAGTTTAATTCCTTCTACAAATACGCAAACGGAATTACGAAGGTATCGAAATTACGAAGTTCGGCACCTCCCACAAGATTTTTCCATTAGATTTAAATGTTACATTTATTTCATGTTAGATTAATTTATTTTTGTAGAGTAAATTTAGTTTATGTAGATTTATTGAATGTTAAGTAATTAGATTTGTTAGATTTATTTTATGTTAGATTTGTTAGATTTGTTAAGTAATTAGATTTGTTAGATTTATTTAATATGTTATATTTATTTTTGTTTTTTAATTTTTTTTTAAATTCTGTTTTTTAATTTATGTTGTTTAATTACTATTTTTTAAAATTATATTTTTTTATTTCTTTTTTTTAGATTTATTTTTGTAAATGTTAGATTTATTTTGAATATGTTAGATTTATTTTTCTACCAATTGAAAATAAATGAACGTTTACCTAATATATTATCAATTTAAAATGAACGTTGAGAAAATATATTATCAATTTAAAATGTAAAGTAAAAATTTCGAGATATAAATAAATTATGAAACTATATAATTAGAATGAGAGTTTGAAAATAAAATAAAATGACTCGTGTAAAGAAATAAATAAATACATTTGTACTTAGCCGATTAAACATAAAAAATTTCGCAAGAATAATTTTTATATATAAGTTACAAATTTTATTTATGTAGGAATTATAAAAATGTGACTTGATAATTTGATGTGTACACACACACACACACACACACACACTATTTGATATTGAACTATTCAGATTTTAAAAGTCGAATTATAAACACGTAGTAATATTTATACGACACTGTTAAAAAAAAAAAAAAAAAAAACCGGACCGCCTATCTTGACTGCCCTACCCCTCAAGGATACAATGGGCACCGATATAGAACGAGAAAGGGCACGGTTTTTGAAAAAAATACCCGAGATACCCGTCTACCCGTGCCCGACCAATACCCCTGCCCCTGCCCAACTTTAGTCCACTAAATGCAACTAAGCAAAGAAACGTTGCTTCTTTTCCTAAAAAAAAGAGAGAACGAAGAACTGATTGCCTAGCTCTGAACAAAATTTATCTAGTTATTTTGAGAAGCGAAATGTGAATGGAAATTAAAATGACAAAGAATTTTCAATGACATACAAACTAAATAACTTGATAATTATATATTTTTTAAAATGTCATTAATCGATTTTCCTTTTAAATTTACCATTTTGAGCATCAAAATTTAATTCCAACTAATTTTTCTTCAAACTCTAGTCTATTGTATGAAAATTTTAATGACAAAACCTTTTGAGTGAGTCTACGGTACTATGCATATCACTGGTTGTTACTGTGCTACGGCTCTATATTTAAGTTTTCAAATCCTAACGGTCGATCCAAATCGTTCATCTTGTTCTCCATATTAATATGTGTTTGGAGACCAAATTTTACATTTTTTGAAATTCTTTTACTATTTTTTTTAGATATTTAGAAAATCACTTGATCTGAAAATTCTGGACCATCCAAAAACAGTGATTTTTAATAAATATAAAAAAATAGTAAAATATTTTCAAAAAATGTAAAATTTGGTCTCCAAACACATATTAATACGGAGAACAAGATGAACACTTTGAATCGACCATTAAAATTTGAAAATTCAAATATAGAGCTATAGCACGGTGCCAAATCGTAATATGCATAGTACCGTAGACTCACTCAAACCTTTTTTTATGTAATTTTAAATGATGACAGCTGGAATCAAAATCTGACAGAATTTTTAAACGAACACGCATCCCTAATTAAAGCAGCTGGGGGAAAGTTTGAATTCAGAATTTCAGATGGCTACAGAGAAAGAGAAGGGGGTGACAGACAGATAAGGCCACAGCAACAAACGGCTCTGGAGCGAAAGCAATCGCTAAAGCTAAGTGAGAGACCCAAAGCGGTCTCCGCGCGCACGTGACCTCCCATGGCCTCTCCCCACGTGTGTATTGTGCCCCCCCCCCCCCCCCCCCCCCCCCCTCTCTTCTATGCTTCCCACCTCCAACTGACAGGCGTGGACCGCGTGGTACGTGGTCTTTCTATTCCACTTGTACCCTTACCTCTCTCGCCTCCGTACGGCCATCCCCTTGCCGGAGAGCAACCGTACAAAAGAAAAGAAAAGAATAAATAACCGATATAGTATCCAAGATAATGTTAAGCTAAATTTATTATAAATAATAGAGACGAATAAGAGGTTGCAATTGAAATATCTGAGACTAGCATGTCCAGCTTAAATGAGACTTAAATGCCAGTGCAACTACTTGTCTGAAATTTCCACGCAAAAATAATTCAATAAAAACACAGAACCTATTATTTAATGAAATTAAATGCAATAGCAGCGAATCTTGCTAGAAAATATTCGTCAACCGATAGTAATCTTGATTCTTGATATTCGTTTGGATGATTGATTTGATTGTCGATATGTTGCCGTACTTCTGTTCTGTACCACTAGTTTTTTATATGGAATATAGGTACAGTGGGAAAAATGGCATGGCGGAGTCGGTCCTGTCACATAAGGGCATGGTACGTCTATCAGTAGTGATTCGTGTGTCTCATATTGTGGCTATCTTTTAAAACTTTGGCACATCATATCATGTGAAAAGATCTAGTTACGACACGGTACGTGGTCACGTGAGCCACGTGTAATTAGAATCATTAGATATTGATATAAATTAACTTAAATTATGATCAAATAGTAACGTGAGTCAGGTTTGGATAAGACGTTACTCCCGTAACGTGATTATTCATGTATCGTGATCACTATTTGACATTTTGGTCACGTCATGACACGGCATCAAAATCACGACGTGTTAGTCGCGGCACGGCACATCACGTTTTTTTTCCACTCTAAATATATGTTTGTTTTACAATATTAAATGGTGAGTTCTATTATTCTCTTCTTCTTCTAGAAAGGGTGGATATATATAATTCGTAATTGTATTATTATTTCTGCGTGGTTTGATAAATTTAATACAGTAATGCAAAATTTGCTTAGGCCTAAATCACTGAAAAGATTAAATATATTTTTTGTTGTTAATGTGTATTTGCTGATTTGAGCCTTCAGATCTGCTATTGATGCTTGATAGAGGTACATCTTTGTAATTTTTATGTTTTTTTTTTTTTCTAAATTTACTTTGTATGTAATCAAGAAGTTAAATTGTAAATACAATATTTTACATAGCGCAAATTGACTATGATACTATGCATAGTGTAAATTGGCCCGCTCTATGGACTCAAATTTTTAGTTTGAAAGTTTTAACGGTCGATCTGAACCGTTCAACATCATCTCAGTATTAATTTGTACATGTAAATTAAATTTTACATTTTTTTTTAGATGGGTAGAAAATCACTGTTTTTGGATGGTCCAAAATTTTCGAGTCAATTGATTTTCTACCCATCTAAATTTTTTTATAAAGTTCTAAAAATATAAAATATAGTTTACAAGCACATATTCATATATAGATCGTGTTGAACAATTCAAATCAACCATTATAACTTTTAAACTGAAAATTTGAGTCGGTAGTGCGGACCAATTTGCATTATACATGATACCATTGCTTCACTCATAAAATATATATATGGTTGTTAAACTAGATTCCATCATTATTTTTTTATCGCTTAATCTACCACAAAAGTTAGTTTTGTGCGTTTTAAATTTTACAATGAACGTATTATATCGTAAAATAAATAACCAAAAAGGACTCTTAAGTTTGTCAACCAAACTTTAATTTTTCAATAAATCAACAAAAACAAAATGTCATGGTACTCAGAAACTTGTATCCAAACCCTTATTACAAATTTAACCTCCCCTACATCGAACCGTTATTTTGTGGGTCCTTAAAATTTTGCTCGTCTAAATTTTTTTATATCACACTGAATATATTTTTACCGTATTCGTCACGAGAGGTTTTCATTTTTTACATCCTTATAAAAAAAAATGGGAAGAGAATGCTATGCACATGATCCAAACTACAACCGAAACTGCAGCATTGTTATCAGAGATGGATACAAAAAATCTGATTAATTAAGCAAAAGAAGAAGAAGAATTGATTTGAATCGGAAACATTGATTTCGATTCAAAGTTTGAATCGGAATTAATTAGTCCGATATTTCTATGGGTATAAATATAAGAGTACTCTTTTTATTTTTTTCTCTTATAATTTATTAATTTTTATAAATTAAACATTCTCTTATCTTTCAACCCTTGAAAAAAACAGGGGATCATTTTTAATAAAACCCCTAGAAGGCTTGGAAGAAACTGTAAGGGCAAAATCGTCTTCTTACTTAGAAGCGTTCACGTGGGATGGGTGGGGGAACCGTTGGGTGATCTTTAGCCTATAGGTCTCTAGGATTTCCCCTTGTTCGAAGCACCTTCGTCAGGGTGATTTAAAATAATATAATATAATAATAAAGATAGGGTGCAGAGAATAAGTTAGTTGGAATAAGAATACAAAACTCGCCGTATAAGGGCGGGAATAAAAGCGAAGCTTTACTCGTTTGTTTATCTTTGTTGGGTCAGTGGCGCAGCATCCCATAACAAAACTTGCTTTCCCGAGACATCTCTATTCTTTCTTTTCCTGCTGCGCTCTAGGCTCCAGCACGGAATGAAATCTACTCCTTTTCTCAAGAAAAGGAGTACCCTCCTATTCTCCAATCCGAACCGTTTAAAATCAATCAAACGGTTTCAATTATATCTGATTTATTTGTGCTTCGAGATTCGTGCCATGTTAAAAAGAAATTGAAGCCGTTTGATCGATGTTGAACAGTTCGGATTGGAGAATAGAAGGGTCCTCCTTTTCTCAAGAAAAGGAGCAGATTGGCTTCCGCTCCAGCACCATTTCCTTGTCCTATTACAAGGTTTCTGTTGCTGTATTCCAAGCAAATCCCACGGTCTGACTTCAATCATACGGCCTGGATCCAATGTGACGCGAACGCTTCAATTAGTGCAAAATTGAAAGATTATTGTTGTTCATCAATTTTTTATGGAAAGAGATCACCTGCTCTCCGGAGTGCAGGAAAATCCTGTTCCTTCAATCATTGCCGGATGAGACCGATCACTGTTAAAAGGTGCCAATCACGGTTAATTTTTGAATTGGAGTCCACCAACAATGACTCTGGAGACAGGAATTTTCTGTCCCGGAGGCAAGGTTTCGGTCTCATTTTTTATGGGATTCTCATTACCGAATTAATACGACACTTGATCCGAATCTCTTTTCTAAGTGTTGGTATGATTGTGCCCACAAATACTTTACCCCTTCTTTCTCTTTTTTGGGGTGCAGCATTTTCCAAATCACATGTGCATGACACCAAAAACATGCTAACATTGGTGTTCCAGAAACAACGGTCCAAGAAGAGTTGGTTTTACTAGCGACAGAAAGAACGCGTTCATTTGAAATTTTACATGAAAGATTAGATCTATAATTTTTGGACCAATAGATCTTTTTTTTGTCTAATACTGATTCCAGTAATTCTTTCAATAAACTCCAATCGTGCTCCTTTTATTGAAATAAATTAGGAATCAGGAAAGTATTTAAGTAATATAATATTTTTGTGAGATTCGGAAGAAGTCCAATTAACAGTTCAAACAGAAGTCCCCGATCGAGTGACAGTTATTGTTTGAAGTTTGCCATCGAATATATTTTCTACTTTTTCTTTGTATTAGATATTCGACTTTCCTATGTTCGAACAATGACTATGAATGTTAAAAATAATAAGCATTAATTTTAGTTCCAATATTTTTATGCAATAGTTTATTATATACTATAAAACATATTTTCTTTTTTAGTAAAAAATGATTATATATATTTTTTTTCTTTGATTAAAGATTAGAGGTTAAGTTACTCAACTATTTAATATTCATAAATTATTGTTTCCTTCTGATTTTGAACTTGCAAATTTTCATACAGAGAGCATTATTTTTGTCACTAAACCACATATTAGCTCTCATATATTATAAAATATTCATGTGCAAATTTGAAGTTTAAATAAAGATAGACAGGCTTGCATTATATAATAAATGTGTATTATGTAAATCCTAGAAAGTAGAAAACACATTCTTAAATTACTCGGAAAGTCAGACATTTAAATGGTTACTAAAAAGGACAGTTGTTTGTCCCATTAAACAAAATGTCTGTTACAATTAAATCGTGGTTTCATTTAAATATTTTCGGTCATTTGATCAGGTCTAACTGTTCAAATCGAACCGTATATTCTCTAAACACGACATAACAGTTAATTCAAAGGGTTTAACGATTGGGATGGAAAATGAATTATAAAATGAAGGGTCTGATGAAGTGATGAGAGAAAATGTTAGTAATTAATATATCTGTTAAAGGATGTAGCCGCCTAGGCGCCTAGCAGGATACTATCTTAATATATCATGATTAGTTTGTTTAACATGTGGGTGGATACAATGATAGGATATCGTCATAGAATGCGAATCCTCTGCATTAACTCAAAAAGGAATATTTTGAATTAATAAATTTCAACCGTCTGATTTTAAACGGAGTTAATCCGACCGCTTTTTATGATATAGGGCCAATTTACTATTAGTGCGGATCTAGCCTGCACGAATTTTAAAACAGATCGGATGGTCAGGATTCATTAACTCAAAAATTATCTTTTGAGTTAATGCAGAGGATACGAATTCATGGTGATTTGGTGTGGATGCATATGACCACTGTGGCCCATAACAGCTCCGGCCTTTGAGAAATAAAGCTAGCATTTCCAGGCGAAAAACGTGCAAAACGAGTCTACTGGTTTTCTCACATCCTTTCTCCGAATCCCAGTGCATCTATGATCTATCTTTTCAACAGTTCCATGATTCAAATTGTACAACAACACTGTTTAAAACATGTCCAACTTTCTGTTTTCAGACTCAATCTTTCGAAGGGACGACTGCATAAAAATAGGGAAACAAATCTGCTGCGATTCTTTGGGATCGCAGGGGACCTGCAATTTCAAATCCCTCCATCTATTTTGTGGAATATATGAATCTTAAAAGTAATTATTTTCTTTGCACGAATCTCAAAATAAATAAAAGGGCAGATGTGGAATTGTAGGGTTCCTGTGATCCCAAAGAATCACAATATATTTTTTTCCATAAAAATAGAGCGGGTGAAATCATTGTATAATTAAAGCGATTTTCCTCACCTACAAATTTCGGAAAATAAATCTGCTGTAATTCCGATCCCAATTGTTGGTATTTCTCGAGATGCGTGCATAAAAACTTATTTTTTTGAAAATATTTTCGACATATGCGCACAAAAAAGTTTGAACGATTGATATCAAAATTCCAGGATCCTGTAATTCCGAGAGGAATTACAGCAGATTCGGAATCAGTATTCTCCCGGTACCTGAGGGAAACGGATGGCCCAGATTTACTCTCAATCCAGATGTTTAAATTAGCACGAATCTCAAAGCATATATAATATTGCCCCTGCACCATCATGAGTAGTCGCTGATTAAATCTGGACCGTTCGATTCAGTCAAATTCAGTCATGTTCCTGGGAGAATACGGATCCTTCGTTTTAAAGCACACGGTCTTAAAGAAAGACAAAGATTTAATCTTCCCGATATATATAAAAGTTCTTTCATTCAAATATTTATAGCTACCTACGCATAAGAAATTTTATTTTGCCACTTAATTCAAAGTAGTATATTTAAAATATGCCTAACTTAAATTTCTGATCTAAAATAATAATCGAGCTTTTGAGGGTGATGATACTAACTCAATCAATGTTTTTATTAACACAACAAATTCAAATAATTTACTTGTATGGACAAATTTGTTCTCACTTAACTATTTTCTAATTGCCATATCTTTTTAAAATACATTTTCTTTAGAGTCTAGCTAGTATAACATCGGTGTCATATGACATTAACTTCAAAATCGATTATTTAGACTTCAAACTACTAATGAAAACCGTTCAAACTAATTTACTTTATAAGTGATGCGTTTATACGCAATTTGTTTTTTATATTTTCGAGTTATTATAGTATCAGATCAAGCGATAAAAATGTTGAAAAATGAATGTATTAAAATTAACTTAAAAACTCACACATTTGACCGCTTGACTCGATGTAACTAAGTTCGAAAAGTTATAAATTTTGCATGTAAACGCACAACTAATAAAGTAGATCAGTTTGAACGGTTTGGATTCATCGTTTGAAGTCAATTCGATAAGTTTTGAAATTGGTATTATATAGACTAAAATAACACTAATGTTATACTAGCCAAACTCCTTTATTTATATTGATAGACATTGCTTATTTATTTTATTTTGATAATTAATGAAATCTTCGATAACCTATAGGGAATGTTTGATTTTTTTTAAATTGAAAAGTATAGCTACATGAATTTACTAAGCAACCATTTATTGAGAAAAAAAATCGTATTTTTTGGTAACTTTAATCAACTTAGTTAGATTTTTAATATCGAATATGTCATTCCTTACATCATATGTCACTATTTATTGGTTTATTGATACTTATATGCATTATTAGATGGTTCATATTAATTTTATACTATTGAATTTTGGAATAAAAAAAAACACAAACTACATTCAAATAAGTTACTGTAATTCAGCAAAAACAAAGATACAAAAAACTCTATTAATTGAAAATAAACTCCTATTGGGAGCAAATATTATAAGTTAAAAAAGTTGTTTGACAAATGTAACCGATTAGTTCTAAAATACACGGAGCCCTCCAAATTCAAGTTGGGGCTTTATTTTTAGATAGAAGCAATGTAGGTTCAATATCCATCGGTCTAGTTTAGTTATAAACTTATAATGGACAACATCAACCGTAGATTCAATCAAAAGCAGATCTAAGAGTGAGGTGACTTAATTAATTAAATCTAAATCAGATTTGATTTTATCCGATTCATAAATCTGTGAACTATTAAAATTCTCAATCACCAATTCCTCGTTTTCTCGTTCTTTCTCTTTTTCCTATGGTGTATAGTTTAGTTTTTCACGAATGACTAACAGCACGAGAGCTTCAAGAGGACATAGTAGCAGCGTCAGGATGTGCGACTCAGGCTGCCGGCATCTCTCTCGCACACTATGCGACTCAATTCGAGAGGTGACAATTCACCGCGCTTTGCCATATTGACGCCTACACTGGCCAGGTCGCTGTCTTTCATAATTCCATTTCAAATCCGATCAATGTTTCCAATTCCGAAGTATAATTTTATCGATTCTTAAATCTGTCAACCACTAAAATTCTCAATCACCAATTCTTCACCTTCTCTCTCATTCGCTCGCTCTTTCTTTCTTTTTCATGTTGTCTGGACCTAGTTTAGTTCTTCGCAAGTGACTGACGGTACGAGACCTCACTCATGTTGAGCAATTTAAATCCACGAGTTTGATGTAGTGGCACAAACTCTTGTCTGTTTTTCAAGAAGATACATATTCAGTTCTCGAAAATAGCATTTAAAAGATATTGAGCTACACTGGAGTCTTTTAATAAAAAAAAATGGTATATATGAGTTGAGTTACTGTGATTGTTTCAAAGCTATATATATCTCGTAAGGATAAAGATTTTAATCTGGACTGATCATCTAAATTAGTTCAATTAATTAAACTCATTGTTCTTATTATTTATTTTCATAATATAAATATGTATGTATGTGTGTGTATATATATATATATATATATAGAGAGATAGGCTAATGTGCTTTCGGTAGCATATGGGCCGAAATACACACGGTTCAAATTTGAAATTTTAAAATCCAAAAAGTTAATCTGAACTGTTCATCTTGTTCTCCATATTAATATGTGCTTGAAGACCAAATTTTATATTTTTTTTCTGAATTTTTTTACTATTTATTAAGCCACTTTGAAAATTACTGATCCAACAGTTCAGATCGACTTTTTGAATTTTGAAATTTCAAATTTGGACTGTGTGTATTTCGGCCCATATGCTACCGAAAGCACATTAGCGTATCTCTCTCTCTCACTATATATAGAGAGAGAGAGAGAGAGTTGGGCTAAAATGAGCCATGACTCATTTTAGCTATTTTGAAAGTTCAAACAACCGATCCGAACCGTTCATCTTGTTCTCCGTATTGAAATGTGCTTGGAGACCAAATTTTACATTTTTTGGAATTTGTTTACTATTTATTAAGCAATTTTGAAAATCGCTGATCCGATGGTCCAGAAAATTTTACTGTTTTTTACTGTTCGCAGCAAAACAGCAATTTTCAAAATTGCTTAATAAATAGTAAAAAAATTCTAAAAAATGTAAAATTTGGTTTTCAAGTACATTTCAATATAGATTAAACATCAAAATTGCAAATGAAAGAAATACATCTTTGAGATAGCAAACTGCACATATTGCCTAATTAGAAGTAAAATTTATCAGAAGTCTAAGTAAGTTGTATAATAGTTTTGCAGAAAGGTAGAATTATACAAAACACTATGCAACTAAAACAATTAAGAGGTATTACTCATAACCATGATACTAATACTAACAAAAGAACTAAAAACTTTTGCTTTGTAGAGCTAGTTCTAGTTCTAGTTTTTGTCTGAACGGTGCATTTTTTGCATCCAAGGGTTTAAATTGAATTTTTTTGTATCAATATATTTGTTGATGGTATAGCCGTCAACTATAAAAGATAAAAAAAGAAGAACTAAAAACTTTATTTTTATAATATAAATATATTTTTAACTATGTATGTATTTTATTATATTTAATATAATCCGAATCAATTGATGCATCCGCTCTACAAATTTAGTATTTATATAAATCAACTAGCCCATGTTAAGAAAATCATAATAAATTCGTACTTACATTATATTCGAATCCACAAAAATTTAAAATACATTATATTCGAATCCACTAAACTAAATTAATTTATATAAATACATTAATTAATTTTAAATCAGATAGTACCTAAATTAATTAATTTATATAAATACATTATATTCGAATCCACACAAATATTTAAATCAGATAGTACCTAAATTAATTTTAAAATAAATACATTATATTCGAATCCACTAAACTAAATCTGAATCATTTAAGATAAATACATTCGAATTTTAAAATAAATTCTCTACATTTTAAATGAGTCGGAAATAAAATGATCTAAATTCGGACCTTAGAGATATGCATGCACTCAACCCAAACCAATTTCATTAGCTACCATTTCAACAAAAAAAAAATGAGTTAGGTTATGGTACTTTGCAATGTGCGGATTGGATCGTTTTGTACATTGAAGTTATATCTCTGTTTTCAAAGGTCAAATAGTCGATATGAACCGTTCAACATTATTATCATAAGAAAATATATTTTTGGGTATCAAATTTTATAATTTTTTGATATTTTTTTACTATTTTTTTGTAGGTAGAAAATCACTACTTTTGGATGGTCCATAATTTTTAAATAAAATGATTTTCTACCTACAAAAAAAAATAGTACAAAAAGTTTTCAAAAATATAAAGTTTGATCTCCTAGTATATTTTCACATGATAATAATGTTGAGTGGTTCAAATCAACTATTTAAACTTTAAAAATATAAATATAAATTCAATGCACGAAATGATTCACATATTGCAAAGTAACATAGCCTCACTCAAAAATATGAACAAATTTGTCATAACTTTTAGAAACTTCTAAGTTTTACCATTGACACCGTGCATCTCTTAGAGGAGGGATCAGGGGTGGAACTAGAAAATCTCAATAGGGGACTAAAAATTAAAATACATAAATTGTGGCTAGTGGAAATTGAACCCAAACTCTTTCCAGCATGGCAGCACTACATAAACTCTTATACAAGTGATATTGTAATCATTTATGAGAGAAGCTAGACTATATAACATGTTTAAAAAAAAAAATTAATTAAATCTTAGTATATATAACTAATATTTTTAAATTATTGGAGTGGTTAACCACCTTTTGATTGACTTTAGATCTCTCTGGACGGGGAGCAGCTATTAGCTGCACTTCTAATTTGATATTTTTTTCAATTCCTCTAATTCAACCTTTTTTTTATGTGAACCTCTAATTGAATTGAGAACACAGCTAATAGCGGGTTCCCCCTTTGATGGTTTTGTTTTCCTTTTCTAAAACCCCGGCGATTTTTATTAATATCCCTAAAACAAATCAAAATTTAAAAAATGATCCTGCTCCCAATTTTTTTTAAAAAATGCCCTGACCGCCTGGGCTTCGGGCGGCCCAAAAAAGCCTGTGAGGCGCCGGCCCAAATGGCGGCCCACAACACCAGTGAGGCGCCCCCCCATCTGGCGCTCCATAAGCCAAGTGAGGCGCCCCCCCATCTGGCGCCCCACTGCCCATCTATAACCCCCCATCTGAGCCGCGCCTCCTCTCTCTCCCCCATTGTTTCTGCCGAAAAAAAGAGGAAAAAAAGAGAAAAAAAGAGAAGAAAGAAGAAGAAAGAAGCCGTTCCGAGCCGACCCCTCTCTACCTCGCGCCTCGATTCGCTTCTCTCTCGATCGAACAAGTGAGTTTTCTTTTTTTCGATTTGATTAGGGTTTAGGGTTTCGGTTAAATGTGATTAAATGATGTAATGTGATTCGGTTTTGTTTGATTCGATGTTTAGGGTGAAATGTTAGTAATTAGTTGAATTGATTGAATTGGTCGAATTGGTTCGATTGGATGGTTGAATTAGATGATTGAATTGCTTGATTGCTTGAATTAGATGGTTGAATTGCTTGATTGCTTGAATTAGATGGTTGAATTGCTTGATTGCTTGAATTGGATGCTTGAATTGCTTGAATTGGTGCAATTGCTCGAATTTAGGATTATGATTTATGGTAAAATTGCTTGAATGACATATGGTTGAATTTAGGGTTTGTAGTTGTGAATTGTGAATTTTTTTTTAAATTTAGGGTTTATAGTTAAATTTAGGGTTTATGGTTGTCAATTGTGAATTACTTACAAATTTAGGGTTTACACTTCAATTTAGGGTTTATGATTTAAAAATATGCATATTTATTTTTTGAAAATTATTTTTGTGATAGTTTATAAAAAACATGTATATATGAATGTAAAAGATTTGAAGTAAAACTAATTATTTTGAAGTATATCAATATTTGTTTAAAAATGATATATATATTTTTTTATTGTAGGTAAATTGCATCTATATCTCATTTTTTTTATTGTAAGTAAATTGCATGCATTTGTTTACCAAAAAAAAATGCATGTACATGCAAAATTAATTTTGTAAACAAATTGCATATACACCCAAAAAATAAACCCAGAATTGTATATGCATTTTTTTTTTGTAAAGTTTATTTATTTTCAACAAAATTAATTTTTGTAAAAAAAAAATGCGTATGCATGCAATTTACTTACATGCAAAGTGTAAATTAATTGTATATACATGCAAATGCATATGCATGCAACAAAATTAATTGTATATTTTTGAACATCATATAAATGCAATTTATTTACATACAATTATTTTTGGATTATATACATGCAATTCTTATTAAAAAAGTAAACCCAGAATTGTATATGCTTCTTATTAAAAATTTTTTATATAAATTGTATGTTTTGATTAATATTTTTTGGCAAATGTAGTATGCCTAGAGTTAGACGGTGGGGAGTACGAGCTGAGCTTGCAGAGGGTGCAGATCCTGTGGATCCGAGTGGAGCTGGCACGTCCTCGGTGGATCCGACTGGAGAGGGCCCGTCGTCGTATGATGATACGACTGGCAGGGGTTTTGAGGATCCGACTGGAGCGGATCCGTCGTCTCAGGCCGATTTTCCAGATGGTGTGCATGATCTTGACACATTTAGTCCTCTTCTATGGACCCATCATGTTAAGCACCGCGTCTCATTGGCATCTCTTGAGGTACGTGAATTTTATACTTTAAAAAATGACATTTTGTTGAGTTATTAAAAAAAATGCACGATTTGAGTCTGACAAATTGATAATAAATACAGGACGATGTCATGCTTACGGTGAGGCACCGCAGGTCTGAGATT
The DNA here is from genome assembly GCF_964058835.1 of Carex rostrata. NCBI lineage: Eukaryota > Viridiplantae > Streptophyta > Magnoliopsida > Poales > Cyperaceae > Carex > Carex rostrata. Next base: position 6,301,892 of record NC_135931.1, on the reverse strand, counting down.
CCGTACGTCCCCCATAAAGAAAGGCAGCGATACATCTTGAACCTCGGCTTGTATCAGCTTGCTACCATGCCGCAGAGTAGGATCGATGTGTCTCTGATGCAGGGTCTAGCGGAGAGATGGCGACCTGAGACTCATACATTTCATCTCCCGGTCGGGGAGATGACAGTCACCCTTGGTGATGTGAGCGCCTTATGGGGTTTACGTATCGATGGCGACCCCATAGGCGGCATCTCAGACCATCCAGAGCTGCAGAGGATGATACCGGAGTTGTTAGGGTGTGATCCGAAGACTCTGCAGAAGAAATATAAGAAGAAGAAGGGGGAGGAGGAGGAGTTTCGTTATTCCGGGTACTGCATTTCTCTAAAGGCACTCCGGTCTCACTTCTTCCATAATCAGATAGATGTTGATACTGATGACATTGAGGCGGTCAGGAGGTACTATTACACTCTTTAAATTAACTTAGTAGTTGCTCAACCGTCTCAATTATTTACATTGATTATTTTATATTGCAGGTATACTAGAGCATATGTGCTGGATTTGTGCGGTGCTGTCATGTTCGAGGATTCCAGCGGTGACGCGGTTCCGATGATGTACCTCTCTTTGCTGAGGGACCTGGAGAAAGAATCGAGATGGAACTGGGGTGAAGCTGTCCTCGCCCACTTATACAGAGGCCTCTGTCATGCTTGTCTGGTAAGTCTGTATTAATATACGTTGTTATTGAAGGATGGATAAGAAGCACCCAAATTGAATTGTAAGTTAAATTTTCAGGTCAAGAATAAACAGCTCTTTGGACCACTGCTTCTGCTTCAGCATTGGTCGTGGTCACATCTGCCCATAAACTGGCCAGTCATACCATTGCCGCATTCCGATTGGGGAGGCCCTGAGCCAGCCAGATGCCCCGCATACGCCGCCATATGGGGCAGTCATCACGATCATGAAGAGAGGGGCAGGGGGATTTCTTATGTCCGGGGTCAGCTCCAGATGCTCCGAGATGGGAATATCGATTGGTTTCCGTATCGTGCATGGTATCAGCGCAGATGGCTGAGCCCGCTGACATTAGAGCAGACACATCTATGGTATTATCGGGGACCGGTCGTCTGTTTCTGGATCGTGGAGTACCATTACCCCGATCGGGTATCCCGGCAGTTTGGCTTGGATGCTTTCATCCCGGAGCACCCGTTGATGGGCAAGGATGCTACCGACAAGTTCCACAAGTAAGTTCTCTCTACTTAATTAATTTTTAACTTTAATATATCCACTGTTTCTCTACTTTCTAATTAATTGCACTTGCAGAACGGCGCACACTAAGGCTAAAGTCGACTGGAGCCAGCATTTCGTCATGCAGTACAACTGGGCTCGACATCCGGAGCAGCACTTATGGAGCCCGCCAGATACTACATCGTTGGGTGCTGGTCCCGGGGCGTGCAGCCGCACAGGCATGGCAAGGGCGTAGCGGCTCCTAGGTTGTCTCTATCCGGAAGGAGACGAAGATGATGATTGTAGAGTTTTTGTTTATTGTGATATATTTCTGACTGTAATATTTTGACTATGGGACTGCTGTATTATGTTGACATTACGTTTTTTTATTTTATGTTCATGTTGGTATTATGTTGTTTGCACTTTACATTTCATTATTATAACACAGTTCAACAATACAATTAAAGTTCAACAATACAATTAAAGTTCAACAATACAATTAAAGTTCAACAATATAATTAAAAGCAGCACATGTATACTTCAAGTAATTACATTCAAACTAAGAAATTATATTCAAGTAATTACAATTTCTTCACTATTTGCGACCCACACTCCCAGCAGACCGCCTGTGACAGGGGCGGCTTGCTAGGGTCCTGACCGCCTGGGCCACGGGCGGTCCACTAGGGATGCCTATTTATTCGTTTTTTCTCTCTCTCTCTTCTCACTCCAACATCAGTCTACCTTCCACCTCAAAGGCAGAAAGAAGGGAGAAAGCGCTCAAGGCGATTTCGGGCGATTTTCTGGGCGACTACAGCTACAGGTAATGTAAATAATTTTTTAATAATTTTTTAAATATTTTTTGTAATTATTTTTTAAATATTTCTTTTAATTATTTTTAAAATATTTATTTCAATTATTTTTTATATATTTTCTAATTATTTTCTAATTAGCCGTTGATTACTGTACAGTTAGTATTTAATTACGCACATAATTAGCCTTCCTAATCAATTGCTGTCACTTGAAACCCTAGTTATAATGGCACCCAAAGTTGGAAAAAATAGAGGAAGAACTGAAACCGAACGCGAAGCAAAAAGAGCACTCATTAATAATTTTTGGACGGCTGAAGCCTACGCGATGAGGAATTTGGAAAGATTGTTTTCACCCAAAAATAATGAAGAATTTCTGAGCACTCTTGATCCATCAATTAGAAAAATGCTGATGGAAGGCTGGGTGGACAGGGTCCCTCCACCTGGATGGGGACAGTGCTGCTTATGTGAGCTGAACGGAGATATGGTGGATATGTTCTTCTGTTATAAATGTGGCAAAGCTGTTCATCCCAATTGCATGGACCCGCATGCAGATCTGCTGAACGACGCTCGTCTCACTACGTGGGAGTGTCCTGCGTGCGTCCGTCGGGCTGAGGAAAAAAAGGGAGCAAGCTCCTCGTCTCGTAAGGCTTAGACCCCAATTGTATGTTGTTGTAGTATTTTATGTTTTAACTGTAACGGTTTGTATAATTGATATTTGAACTGGTTGTTGCTGTATGAATTTTATGTTACCTTATTCTATGGACTCGACGGTACTGTATTATTTAGTAATGTATTTGAATTTTAAATTCCTGGATTTATTATGAATTTTAATCCGTTTTTCTTCACAAAATTATTCAAATCAAAATACTAACATTTCTCTAAAAAAAAAAAAAAAAAAAAAACACACACACACACACACATGAGGCGCCCTGCTGTGTGGCGCCTCACTTGTGCTTTGGGCCGCCCTAGGGGGTGGCGCCTCACAGGCTTTTTTGGGCCGCCCGAAGCCCAGGCGGTCAGGGCATTTTTAAAAAAAAATTGGGAGCAGGGGCATTTTTAAAATTTTGATTTGTTTTAGGGATATTAATAAAAATCGCCGCTAAAACCCATATCAATTATGTTTACTATTTTCTAGATGAGGATAACTAAAAAAAGGGCAATCCAGACAGCCCTTAAATCAGACTGTAGGTCCGCTGTTCTTTGAAAATAGTCTACTATTCGAATCATCCTATGTCCGTGTCGTTTTGAATAGGTTTGTCCGGATTCGATATGCCAGTTATCGCCAGCTGCAACGCACGCGTCTGCAAAATTTATCTACCATCTACTAATTACTATCTAGGCTTTGCCAGTTGCCACCTACGGATTTTTAAATCATTTGAACTTGGATCCATGAAATCTGTGCTATTGGACTATTGGAGGATGAAACGAGATATATATGGTTGTTGACTTGTTGTCTGGTTGAATTCGGCTGAATGTGCATTAATTTTGTTATGCATCGGAGATTTTTTTTAAGTGAGCGTATAATATTGAGAGATGATTAAAAATGTAAAGGTATTACGTACGAGATGGTTAGTGTGAGATGTTTAGGAATACTTAATATATAAGTCTATAATAAATAAACTATATATAATAGCAATGTGAAAAAAATCAATACAATATGCACAAAACAGAGTCAATGGCATACGGGACCCACAATCGTCTTTGCTTATTAGTTATTACAAAGTCTGTCATGTTAGAAGCGTATTCTTCACGTATTGTACATGCAATACACACAAGGAACGGTTCGGATATAATCTGAGTTGGATGAAAAGATAAATGATACCTACTGTAATTATAGATATCCGCCTTTTGAGATTCGTATCAGGTTAAAACATAGTTTGGATTCAATAATTGTACCTGATGTGGAGTCCATCTTGTTTGAAGCCATTAAAAGATTTATTACAAAACTTATATGTATCAACAGAAGTATAAACATTGAAGACAATTAAAATATTCCTTACAGCATATTACATATAAATTTTCGGACATTCTATACAGGTATCAGAAATATTTTACAATTCAAGTCGACATGAATTTAAATAATCCAAATAACATGTATGTACTTAATTCAAATACATAAAATTTGGAGTGAAGAAATCTATTATCAATCAGACCAAGATCGTGTATTTCGAGTCTAAACCAAAAAATTAAAGCGTACCTGAATTCAAGGTGATCAAATTCTCAGAATAACATGTGTATACTTAAGGTGCGTTTGGATGTAATTTCAGAAATAACAAGAACAACACTAACTTCAAATTAGCGCTATTTCATTGTTTGGACGGGCTAACAAGAACAACGCTAATCTAAAAAAATAACTCTATTCTTTAGCAATCTAAACGTAGAATAAAAGAGAAAAATTATGTACTAATTCAAAAATAATGTTAACCTCATGTTATTCTTAGATAAAATATTTTCATTTCTCATTTTATTTTTTTAGTTTCTCTTGGCTGATGGGATGAATGGAAAGAGCAAACTCAATGTCTTGAAGACTAAATTATAAAAAATCAAAGCACCTCTTAACTGTTTTTGTAGTATGAAATGAGAGAGATCGCATTCAAATCATCATTTGTTATCTTATTTAGTATTTTTTTTTTATTTAATCCGTCTTTTATATGAAAATTTCGTTAGTTTAGACATAAAAACACACACATTTTATTAAATATATCACAGTTCAAATTCTTTAAACCGTAGCAAATTATTTTTAATATGAATTATCATTTGACAGTTTTCAGGGTATAATTATTTATATATAAATTTAAGGGGGAATTTCACGTAGATCCTTCAAAAACCTCAAAATTACATACCCCTCTAAACTTTGAAATTACGTACCACCCCCATTAAAATTCCAAAACTCACAAATTTACCCATTTGATTGTCTTTTATATTAAAACTCATTTAAAATTTATAAAATATATATTTTACCCATTATTAAAAGCATACAAAAAATTGTAGTTTGTTTAAGAAAAAATATTGATCTAATAAGATACCCATTATACCCTCTACCCCTTATATAATACCATTTTGCCCTCGAAATTTGGATACCTATTTTACCCTTTATCCTTTATAAAATAGTTATTTTGCTCTAGAAAATTGATCAAATATAAGACTGACATTTTTCCTAAACATAATACAATTTTTTTTTGCTTTTAATGATGGGTAAAATTTGTATTTTATAGATTTAAAATGAGTTTTAATATAAAAGACAATAAAATGGGTAAATTTGTAAATTTTTGAAATTTAGAGGGGAAATACGTAATTTCAAATTTTAGATGGGGAATACATAATTTTGAAGTTTTTTAGGGGTATACTTGAAATTCATGTTGGATGTTGGATCAAGTGTCGAACAATTATTTTTTAAAATTGGATCGTTGGATGAGAATTACTATTTATAAACCAACCATCAAAGTATACTTCAAAATGTGAAACTGGTTCCAATAGTATGAAAGTCAATTTAGTATTACTGTCATCAGCATTTTTGTTTTGTTGTTGTTGTTGTTATCTTTACTGTTATGTTTTGTTGTGCTTTTATTAGTTGTGAATGTTGTTTTATTAGCTGTGATTGTTGTGTTTTTATTAGCTGTGGATGTTGGTCCCTCTAGTTAGATCTTATTTTAATTGTTTGTATGAAACATGTGGATATTTTCACTTTTGTAAAAAAAAAAAAATAATAAGAAAGAACAAACAAAATTTTGTTGGAATGTTGAGTTGGCCGCCGAAACTGTCAAAATTGCATCCAAATAGCCTAAAAAAAAATGTGGATATGCACGAATAATGTTATACATTCTTTTCTTCTTTGACAAATATTCTTGTGCTAATTTCGTTGTCGAGTATATTAGTCCGGATACATCAATTTCTCAAGGGTTTATGGGACAAGTCGGTGGTCAGGTTGTTTGTTAAATATCTTTATATCCTTAATAGAGTCATAGCCAACATGATCGAAATAAATTAAAAAGTTGTCGACATTTTCTTTAGTCAAGATTCTGGAAGGAAGCGTGTTGGCGTTTCTCAAATGTGAACCTGGCCGCTGTCATTATTGAAAAAGAAAGAAAGAAAGATAGGATGTGAACCTAGAATGGAACTATATAAATAGAGGAAATTTTATGTATATTTTAAAAAAAAAATTCAATGTTTCGTATTTATCTTTTAAATTTTATAATTACATATTTCTCCTTATAAAAAAAATATAAGAACTCACATATTTATCCAATCAAACTCTATGACATATCAAATATCTTCAAAAATAATTAAATATTTTTAAAATTTAAAAATTTATTTTATAATATTAATTAATAATATGTTGACTATTATGTCCGTCGTTTATATATTTTTAGTCCGTCTGACTTCTCTTCTCTGTAAGACATCAAACTTCTCATCTTTGTCTTCTAACGGGATGGAAAAATTAAAGCAGCGTAAGAGAAATCTGTGAGAGGAGATACGATGAGAAAATGAGGAAATAAATCTATGAATTGAGACTTTAGAGAGAAGAAAATACAGACATACTAAAGAGACAGAAACAAAGAGCATATATATCATATAAATAAGTGATTGTATTATTAGAATATATTGAGGTTGTGCGCCAGCTTAACTTGTTTTTTTTTAAATCTATTTGACAAAAGACAATATTAAATTTATTTTAATTATTATTTCATTTTACGCGAGTTTTATTATGTAAATAAAAACATATAAAGAAAGTGTGAAATAAACATGTTGAGTTCACGATTCCTTTAAATGTTATTAATTTTTAAATAACAAAACTCTCGTAAAATGAAATAACAAGTATAAATACATTTTATATTGGCGTCTCAAAAATAGATTATAAAATAAAGAAATATTATTAACTGTGATAGAAATTAAGATTTTTTTTTCTGAGACCAAATTTTTTTTTTGAGCGGTGACAATTTGAAATTTTCATCTAGTGTGTGAAAACCATGTAACTAAGCTATGTACACAAACTCAATAATCTATTGTGTTCGAAGTTGAAGTTTGTTATTAACACAATAATATATTAAAATTAACATATTTAGAGTTTGGCTAGTGTTTTATTCATTGTATAGCATCCTGCTTCATTAATTTATCGGAAAAAAAATAAGTGAGGACTATAAACGGTTGAAATTGATCTACTTTATTAGTAATACATTTATATATTTTTTTATTGAAAATAATTTACTTTATCAGTGATGCATTTACATGGTTTTTTTAAAGACATGCTTTTACATATTAAATATATAAATTTTGAGTTCATCTAGTATAATAAAATCAATCGATAAAAAATGGTGATGATAAGGGAATTAAAAATTAACTTATAAATCACTATTTTTTATCGCTTGTCCTTCATGACACTTTTTTTTGGTCTCCTCTGAAATTTTGATATGTAATTTGGGTTAAATTTAGGATTTGAATTAGATTAATTTTTTTGAATTCAAATTGGTAATGAGAATTAGAAGTTCGAGTATTGAAAATTATAATTTAGAGCATTGTTTTTTTTTATCTAGTACCTGATAAGTTAATAGCTTTCAACCAAATTGGCTATTTAAGGTGACCACTTTTTCAAAAAAAAAAAAAAAATCCGCTATTTTATTTACCCCCAAATAAATCCTAGATCCTTCCTTGTATCATTACACTATCAATAACAAACTAGTCAAACTCAACATATTTATTATTTGTTCCACATATTAGTGATCAAAAATATAAACGGATGGGGTACTTAATTATTGATAGTTAACGCTCAAATATGCTCCTGAGCATAGGGATAAGACTCGTGAATAATTCATATTTGAATTCTCTTCGAAGCAATCCACGTATTATTCAGTTTCAAACCTTTTCCGGATTATTCGTTAATTTTACAAATTATTTGTGAATTATTTCCAAACTTTACGAATTATTTGTAAATTATATCCGAACTATTTAAAAAAAAAAGTTTTTGCTCTTTTGTGAGACTAAGATCTCTACTTTGAACTCAATATATAAATCCGAATTATTTTTGAATCATTCTTAAATCACAAACTTTTGACTCCGCTAAACTTTTTCTGAATAATTCATTTGTTACTATACTGTAGTGATAATATCTAGAAGACTAGAACCCTCTCTGGCTCTCTCTGATGGATCCGTATCCTCCCAGGTACCTGACTCAACACAATTGAAACGGATAGCTCATATTTACTATCAGTCGGTTGGGATTTGGGATGACAGAGGGGGCAGGATTATTTGTGCTTTGAGATGCGTGCCAATCCATTTTCTAACCGTCCGATTCAATTCTACTCAGTCAGGTAACGTGAGGGGATACGAATTCTCTCTCTGATAGACTGATTGGGCAATACCTCTATAGTCTAATTGTCTATATTAGACTTTATATAAAGGTTGAATGCATCATGATATTTTTTGTTTCATGTAAACTGTCTATTTCAGTCGGGCGGAAAACCATGACATTAAATCGTTAACCGTCGACGATGTGAAGTGTTACCTGCCAAGCAGCCGGAAGTTGGGTGACTGTCATGAATCAAATATAATTTCAATTGTTTTCTAGATTAAACATCATTTCATTTGGTGCCATCTGGTGATATATCATATATGGAAGATTGGAAGTTAGTTGTTGCAACGTCATGGTAGTTTATGTTTGACTTGAGCTGCTTGTTATAGCTACAAATGATGTCAAGTTGCTTTCTTTGGATTACATTTTGTTTGGCACTGATCACAAAGAATGGCCGCATGAGATAAGTCCAAATCAAGTTAAAAAATAATCTCAACCTATTTAAAACAATTTTTTTTAAATCATAAATAAAAAACAATATTGTACTAATTAAAACAACTTGATTGCTTTGGTTTTTACATAAACTATAAGAACCGAAATGTCATTTCGGTCCGAGGTATTTTCATGGGTTTTACCATCATTTTTTTTTATCGAAATCTGTGAACATGGTTCTGACCGAAATGACATTTCGGTCCCGGAAAAAAAAATTTGAATTGAAATGACATTTCGGATTTTATAATTTTTGTAAAAATTAAAGCAATCAAGTTGGTTTGATAAAATATTATTTTTTATTTATGGTTTTTAAAAAAATATATATTTAAAATGTATACAGTGGTTTTGATCTAGTTTGAGGAGTCATCGACCATATCCGATTTGAACACAATCAACAAAAGAACAAAGATAATTAATATTATTAATTGTAGATAATACTTCCCTCAACACATGTTTATCCGTGGTTTAAATTGAATGAAGCTATTTAGTTATAATTTTGAGCATACTAGCTAGTTATAATTTTGTGATAATTAGAAAGGCCAAACCGACTTAATACAGCAGTTAGGATGCTATTATCATACTTGTCATGTCATATCGTCTTTTCTAAAAAAAAATAAAATTTACACTATTTCTTTTTTAATGAAAGAGTTAGGACTTAGGAATCGAGCCACTCTGTATATATCTTTTTTAAACTTATGTTATTACAACAAATAATTTATTTCTATTTGAATTTCGATTCCATAATCTTCTACATTAGAGGAGAGGACATATATGATATATCTTTGCTACTATATCAAACTTGGTTCTTGAAAATTTAAACTTTTATTTGATGAAGTTTGATTAATTTAATACGTGCTCTTATATCCTTATTTTTTTTCCTCATTAAAATGCACTTTTGGAAAGCTCCTTTAATTTGTTATTGGTGTGACCCACTAACTATAACAGCAATGAAGAAAATGTCGTCTTTTGAACCATCCCCACCTCTTTTCCTATTATGCCCCTTTCAGATCTGTTCAAATTTCAGTTATTTGACAGTTAGTGGTAGATGCCGCTGCGTTATTTTTACTTATTTACCATGAACTGAATAATAAATACCAACGTCACTAGGAAATCTATTTTCTCCTAATTTCAATTACAATTGAGATATTAGGAGATGAAATGTACATATTATATTATGGATTGATCTATGCTATGAATATATATTTAAAATTTTAAAATTTAAACAGTGAATACAAATCATTAAATATAATCTCTATATAAAAATATAATTAAAGATCTAATTATATGTTTTTTAGATAGGTTGATAGAAAATTAATTTTAAGTAGAAATTGAGATATTGCAAGTAGGGGTGATAATACCCGATCGGTATTCGAAAAAACTAAATATGAATATGTGAATCTGAATATTCATGTGGATATGGATGCTGATATAGTTTTATGTTTCAATTATTTGTATTCAAATAGTAGATGTATACCATATATTCTAATATATATTATGAAAAAATTATGTTATTTATCATTATAACTAAATGAATATTATGGACTTTAGTATATATTAATTACTTTCTAAATTATTTTAATAAATATTCGATCCGATCCAAATATGGATCCGTATTAGATCTTCTGATATTCACTCCGTATCGTATCTGGATAAAAAAGAAAGACATAAATATAATTTTACCACTGTCCGTTCCGTATCCGCTACATTTTCACCTCTAATTGCAGGAGGTGGTCGTTTACCAGCCAGCAACCGACTCTGATGGGGGTCCTCCTGCGATGAAGACTAAACCCCAATTTTGTCATTTAGATATTATTAGCCTCAGCCCATTACTTAGCGGCTTAATTTTAGCAGCATTAGTCTATTTTTGGAATATTGCAAGTGTTAAGCTTTGGATGATGTATGTCTTGGTATTTGTTTTGTTGTTGCGGTTTTTTGTTGTTGACTCTAAAATTGGAACAACTATGATTGTGTAATTATTCATATTCCGATTAATGGAATGGACATTTTGCCTTTAAAAAAAAAAAAACATGATCTATTAAAAATAAATCATATATTGGGGCGGCAAAAGGAATAGACACCGTGATGATCGTTTTGTGTTCAATCCATGACTTGAGAAAAAACATGTGTGAAATCTTGGTCTTCCTTGAGCAAGTGCGGTTCTATCTTTAATTATGAATACACATTGAATTAAAAAAGAAAAAATCCAATGCTTCCACTGTGATGCATTACTGATGACGTGGCCATTAAACATGAACCTTCTTTTTCTCGCTTTTTATTTAATGTATGAGGATATGTAACTGCCAAGTATTGTTGCTTCTGTGGTGGACTGGTGGTCTTTCCCTCTCCAAGGAGGCCAATTTGTCTGTGGAAAAGAGATCTTTTCTTTTGAATTGTCTATTTACAAGTGCATTCTTGTGAGTGATGACTACATAACATTTGGCCTGGTTGTTGCATCACCTTTTTATTTCGTGTAAATATATTAACAATATTGTTCTGATTTCATGCATTGCACATTCATATCATTTTTTTATTTGAACTTTATTACTTGTATGTTGTATGAAGTCACAGTAACACTTCTATTATCTTACCCTATTTGCAATTGCGACCAATGGCAGGAATTCTAAAACTACTATGGAACATGCTGTTTGAAGTTTTTTTTTTTTTAAATCTAAAATGTGTATTTTTTTCCCCCTTCTAGTTGGTAAGGCACTGCTCTTTTTTTGTCTATAAAGTTCGTTTTGAAATTTTAAAAAGAGGCAAACTGGTTGGCATCTAAAATTTAAAATTTCTTACGAAACTATGCAATTTTAAATTTTAAACACCAGGAATTAAACATTCTTTTTCCAAAAAAATTACTGGTGCTAATGAGCCGTACTTGTTCTTTAGCCTGGTAGCTTGAATAGTATGATGGAATAAGATTTTTAATGGGCCGTGTCGGCGTGTCCTCGGGATTTATTCATAATTTAACGGGCTTTGCCTACGGGCCACTTGCTCAAAATATTAACAGGCCTAAATTTTGAAGGCCACCATATTTCTTGCTATTTGCACAGTTAAATTGTGGGTCCAATAAATTAATGAGGCCCTAGAAAAATAATTATAATTCTCCAGTCCCAAACTTATTGATATTTGCACTGTTAACATTTGCAACCATCTTTTAATGAATTAAATAAGTACTGATTGTCATTTGATTTCAACTGTCACTTTTGAGTTGATTAGTGCTCGGTTTTATATCTGTTTGGCTTTGTTCGAAGGAAATTTGAGTCCTTTATGTCCAATTGCAGCTACTTTTTGAAGAAATTGATAAAAGAATTTTGAAGTGAGAACAATTGTGTTTTTAGTGGTTATGGGCGTGCTCCAGATGGGGTTACTTTTGCGAGAAAAGAGAGTGAGGGAAGTCCGATCTTGACTATACTCGGTTACTTGCAGCCCGATTATTTGAACAATCCCGAAGCGACCATCTCTATTATAAATGACACAACGGTCTCTGACAAGGATGGGCCCGTCTGTCAGTGGCACAAAGAAGATTAAACAATCTTCATCAGCCTGCCACCAAGCTCGAAGCCCAAATTGGGCTGCCCAATAACCGAATCCTGAAGTCCACCATATATCTCTAAGCCCAAACCAAGAAATCTAGCGCCCCTATGCCAATCTCAATGCCAATCTGGCGGCCCACAATATTCCCTCGGCCTAAATGATAAATTAATAAGCACATTATGCATCCAAGCCTCTATGACTATTTAAAATCATAGCACAGGCCCTGAATGTTTACCAATAAGGCCCTAGCGCCTTAAAATTCTCTTAAAAATAGGTCCCTTGATCCCTTTTTGTGCTCCGACCCGTAATAAATGTCCTAATTAGAACCGATGTTCCTCTAAATTTTACAAACAAGGCCCTGGCTGCTTAAAATATTCCTAAGCAAGCCCTTATCGGGTTTTTTCGCCCATAACTTCTTCGGTCAAGTCCGAATTGACTCAAATCAAATTCAAATAAACCCAAATTGAGATCCCCATGTTTCTAGACCAATTTAAAAGATGTTTTTAAGCCCCAGTTAGGCTCTGAAATTACAGAATTGATCCTCTATCAAGTCCAATTAAATTCTGATGAATGTCTTGATGAATAAAATCCAATGTCAATGAATCTAAGTCCCAAGGGACCTTTCTGGAAGTCTGATTAATTGCCCAACACTTATATTACCCTTCCATGAGAAAAATGCCCTTGAATTTACATCAATATGACCGCAATGTCCCTAAACTAGATATAGATCACAAAGTCTTTAAACTAGCCCAATAAATCGCAAAGTCTCTAAACTAAAGCCAAACATCTCCAAATTTGAACCTTATTGACCGCAAAGTCTCTAAACTAGCTCAACGGACTGCAATGTTCTTAAACTAAGCAAAGACTACAAAGTTTTTAAACTAGACCAGTATTCCCTAAATCAAACTAATTGGACCTTGATGTTCCTAAGCTAGATATATACCACAAAGACTCTAACCAATGTCTTCTTAAAAAAAAAAAAAAAACAAAAAAACAAAAAAACCAATGTTCCTCAAATCTTGAAGACTGCAAAGTCTTTGAATTGAACTAATAGCTCTAAATACAATGATAAATGAACGAATAAATTTAATATGTCCATGCATTGATAGACTAAAATTTCGCATTTATTGTACTACATGCACATCATCACATGTTTAAATGCATACACACACTAGTGAAAACCAACAAACACAACCAAAACCAATACATGAGCCCCCCCCTTTCTAGCACTACTATTAAGTTCACTTGACCATAGACACAAATTAAAAAATGAACGAGGTATTCAATCAGGGGCAGACTTAGAATTTTCAATAGAGGGAGCAAAAATATATCGAATCGAGTTTAGATAGCATATCGATTTAAACCCATTAACTAAATGGATACTCGATAAAAAAAAATATTTTGACTTATATTTTTCAATGCTCTGACTTATAATTTCTAATTTTTTTAACTTATAATTCTAATTACCAATCATAATTCAAGAAATTTATTTTGATTTTAACACTAAATTTAACCTGAATTACAAATCAAATATCCATAGGGGAAAAAAAAATTCAAGGAGAGGCAAAGCCGATTAATACCGAAAAATCACCACAAAAATTCAAAATTCAGGGGAGACGGCTGCCTCCCTGGTATACTCTGGGTCCACCCTTGTATTCAATAAGACCTGAGCCATCCATTGATGTAATTCACGACGGAGGCATGCATCAATTGAAAGTTAAACGTCTCCACAATTAATAAACTTTCTTGACAACTGATCATTAGCAGCGGGCCATCCGTTATGAACCCAAAGAAAACAAAGAATGGCTCAATATTCAATGCCTCCTCCAATCCACCGAAGAGGCATACATAATATCATTGCAATGCCTCTTTTTAAAAAAAAAAATCAAAGAGCATCATTCTTGATGTTAGTTTGTAATAATCTAGAAGTCAATAATACGATAATTTATCATAAAGCTTTGTTCATGAATTGAATGTTTATCATTTTGTTGCCTTGAGTATTATTGCATTTATGGATCATTTCGAGTTCATGACTGAAATTGTGAAACTCCATAATATAGATGATATATACTCTTAAATAGTCACTGACCAAGATAATTAGCAGGAACATTAATTACCGCGATAAGGTTAGTATGTGGATTAAAAGATGGTTAAGTTTTACAAACCACTTGACACGAGATGTCATTTTAATCACATAGATACATGTTCTAGGAACATGATATTTGACAGACCCCGAATGAGACATTAAATAGAATTGTGTTCGTGTCATTTATGTTTTCATTCAGTGTCACGTTCTAAAGTATGAGGTATTTATCGTTCCCACTGAGAAATATGTATGTGTGATTGTTATCTACCGCTGTCCGTAAAAAGCAGTCATAACGGTAGCATTCTCATATGTATAGCTTAGCTGAGGAAGTGATAGTCTACCAAGAATACTATTTATCCCTCGTATCTCTATACGAGCTATAACATCACTGGGCCCCTTGGTAGGGTTAGATTATCTGCATGCGGTATAATTACAAGAGTAATTATATTTGATAATCTACTCAAGATCAAGAAAAGATTCAGTTAGCAAGGATGACACACATCTACCTTGAAACTGATCTGATAGCTATGAGACAAAAGAACTGACACAAGTAAATAGTTTACTGGATCGTGATATTGTACAGTACAGCATCATCTGTGTAATTGGATGGTCATGATGTGTTGCCAGATACCACTCATGATTATAGAAGTTAAAACAGTTTTAACTCTGTTTACCCACATAACACAGATCCTATTGGGTCACACCATATAGGAGCTACTCGGAGAATCTTACTGATTAATTATAAATTGATTATAATTAATATTAAGATGGTTATAATTAATTATACGTGATATAATTAAATTATAAATGTCATTTAGAATGACAAGCAGAAACAACGGTTAATTTATAAACGTACACGTTAAGTTGTATAAAAGTTACCGAACAACAACCGAAAAGAAATATAATTGTATATGACAATTATATATATTTGATTTGGATTTTAATTTGTTAATTATGGATTTGAATTATGGGTTTAAAAGCCCAAAATAATCAAAGCCTTAATTAAAATTAAAAGCCCAAAATCAAAGTCTTTTACTATTCATGCCTTAATGGGCCAAGGGCAAAATGGTCATTTCACACCTATGCCACCTTGCATGACACCTTAGGGTGTAGAAGCATGGAGAAGAGTGTGGAAGGGTGTGGAAGGGGTATTTTGGTCTTTTCACATATTAAAGGATGAGGTGTCAAGAGTTTTTGGTAAATAGATTTGTTTTGAGGGGTATTTCGGTCTTTTACGAATCTCCTCAAAACACTATAAATAGAGGGGTGAGGGTAGAGAGAAAACTTACTAATTCACATGTTAATCTGATTAATTCGTTAATCGGAATTTCTCTCTTCCCCGGTTTCGATTATTACGAAATTCGGAAAAATATATTTTTGCAAACTCTGCGTATTTCTTGTTTTGCTTTTAAGTGAAACGGAATAACTTGGAGTCTTAAATATATTTAATCTGTCCCTATTTCGGTGAATAGTGTTTCTGTAGAATTCCGCGGTTTACGATATTTCTGGCAGAAGAAATAAACCGCTCTCCGGTTAGTCCTGGTGGATAACCGATAGAGGTATCACACGTGTGATACTCCGAGTCGATTTCTTCCCTGGTGTAGCTCTTCTCGCTCGGTCTGCATTCCAACTGTGATTTGGAAACAAGGTATAAACATGTTATATTAATCTATTTAATTTAAGGTTCTAAATAGCGATTACAGCGGCATAGCGGGGAGGCAAAAAAAAAAGCTATTGCGAATAACGTAGCTATAGCGGAAGCTATCACACATAGCGATTTTTCCTTTTCAAACTTTATATTCTATATTTCTACTAATTATCAACATAATTAATATTAGAGAATTGATGTAACAACTAATCTAAGTCTATCCTTTTTATCAATTACGCAAATAAGAAGGAAAAAAAATATCTAAAAAGTAACATTATTTAATAGTTTATACTTCATGGTATTACATATTATAATAGACAAAGAACAATTAATTTTATAAGGTAAATGAAGTCAATATACATATTTAAACATTTTATAATTAATAATAATCAAAATCAGCTTTCAATTGAAACGAACGATAATAATTTTACAAATGAATACTATAAAAAGAGTAATCAAAATGAAGAATTAGTATTTGAATATTTCTCGATATAGAATGATAGAATAAATCACAAATAAAAATAGAAGCATATAGTTTGGTTTATTATACTTATCATAGAAGACCATGTAGCATTAGAAATAAGAATAGAAGTACAGAAGTCCATATAAATTGCAAAAAAAAAAACATGTAGCATAGCGGTAGCTATAGCGGGTCTCATATAGTGGTAATAGCGGTCAGCTATTATAGCTATAGCGGTCGTAGCTGAGTTAGCGCAATTTTATCTCATAGCTTAGCGTTTATGGTTCGGAAAAGCTATAGCGTAGCTATAGCGCTACTATAGCTAGCTATTTAGAACCCTGATTTAATTGATAAATAGATTTAAAGCTTTAGAAAATCAATTATGGAGTAGATCTGTAAATAGGATTAAATGGATCTTCTTGATTCATTTAATCTGTAGCTTAAGTTAGATGTAAAAATTTTTGTTTTACTCTTTTCGCACCTTAAGTTAAATCAATGGGTTTGAATCGTCAAAACCCCAACACTTGAAACATAACAATTTTTGCATTCCACATTTCCCAGTCAAGAAGAAAAAGGACAAGGTTTCGATTTTTCGTTTTGATTGCAATGGTCGAATAAATTGAATTATGCATAATTTATGTTCATTTCATTCCAAGATTTGTGAATTTAAAAATAAACAACTATTTTCTGCATATATGTTGATTTATTCTCCTTTTAAGATGCATTAGTTATTTTATTAAATCACACCAGAGAAAAATTAGAGAAGAAGCAACATTTTGAATTTGCTATTTCCAAAATAGAAAGACCATTGTTTATTATTATTTTTTTTTTTATGTTCATCGAATAATTTATAAGGTTAGTATATAATATATATTTTTTTATGTAGCACTGATTGAAGAGAAGATCATCTAAAATTGTTTGAGATGGTTTGGACATCTCTAAAGGAGGCCTCCTGAAGCACCGGTGCGTACTGGAATTATAAGGCGTATCAAAAACACAAGGAGAGGCAGAGGTCGGCCACGATTGACATGGGACGAAACAATAAAAAAAGACTTGAAGGAATGAAATATAGCTAAGGAGTCGGCTTCAGACAGGAGCACATGGAAGCTAGTGATCTCCGTACCAGAACCATAACCTAGTGCTGGTTAGGGATTATTTAGGGATAATATTATAGATCTTAGGTTATATAAGTAGAAATTTGGAGTCTAGAATGTAAGCTTAGAACTTTGATCTCTACGATTAGATAGAATATAGTTAATGTTACTATTATTACTATCACTTTCACTTTCATTTCTAGCCTATCCCAACTTGTTTGAAATTGAAGGCTTTGTTGTTGTTGTAATTGTTGTATTATTGAATATTGCTGTTTTATAATATATACTTTCTAAAATGTATTAAATAACACTTATCAATAATTTAGTTATATCGTGTAAATAATACTTGTGTAACAATAATTATAATAGAATGAAACAAGACTCGACTTCATTATTGGGGACGGGGGCAGTGGAAGCATCCCAATAAACAGGCGATCGTCAAACTAAACCCCAGCATTAGCGAAGCAACCGCCGCCACCTCCCTTCGGCCGCGATCCTCACTCAGCCCCTCTCGACGCCAACTCCACTCACGTTGCTATCCTTACTCAGCCCCTTTCAAATAATTCTCAGCTCATTGAGCCAAAGAGTAATGACCGCATGAGATGGCCACGCCCCCTCCTTCCCCTCGTCCTCTCTCACCCCATCTCCACCTCTTCCTCCACCTCCACCTCTCGCTCTTTCGTCGGCAAACTCGTCTCCTCCCTCCCGTATATCTCTTCTCTCCGCCACCTCTCCCCCTTCCTCGATTCCAAGCTCATCACCAAAGCCCTTCTCTCCCTTTCCTCCCCTCTCCCCGCCTTTCGCCTCTACCTCTTGGCCTCCTCCCGTCCCCACCTCCATTCCATCAAATCTGTCAATCGAATTGTCACTCTCTTCCTTAAATACCCTGATTCCCTCCCCCACGCATTGGATCTCATCCAGCAAGTTAAATCCGACGGTCGGAATTACATCAAGGCCACTGCCTTTGAACCACTGATCGCTGCATATGCTAAATCTGGCCAAGCTGAGAAGGCAGTTGAGGTGTTCGAGAGAATGCTACCTGATTTTGGCTGCCAACCGAATCCCCGGGTATATGGCATATTGCTTAAAATGTTCGTGGAGAAGGGTGTGGTGTTACTTGCCTTGGCAGTCTATAATCAGATGTTAAAGTTGAATCACAGACCCTGCAGTTCTAATTATGTCGTTGTCATGAATGGTTTGTGTAAAGCAGAGATGGTGAAAGATGCCGTGCAACTGTTCGATGAAATGACTCAGAGAGGCGTTTATCCCAATGCATTGGTGTATAACATCTTTATTACTGCATCTTGTCGTGCCGGGAAGTTTGATGATGCGACTCAATTACTACACTTGATGAAGGAGAAAGGATGTAAGCCGAGGGAAGCTGATTATAATTCAGTACTCAGTGCATTATGCAAATTGGGCCGGGTAGATGATGCATTTGCACAGTTGGCAGTTTTTCAGGATGCAGGTTTCGTTCTTAGATTAGAAGGTTATACTTCTCTGATTGACGGGTTATTTAGGGTAAGGAGGTTCCATGAGGCCTGCTGGTACTTCCACAAAATGTTGAATGAGAATGTGAAACCTGATACAATTATATACACTGTCATGATTAAAGTTTATGCAGAAGAAGGACGCATTGAAGATTGCTTTTCGTTGTTAAAGCAGATGACAGATGGAGGTTTAGTGCCTGATACTGTCTGTTACAATACCCTTATCAAGGCTTTGTGTGATGCAGGTCAGTTAGACCGAGCCCGGTCACTTCAATTGGAAATATCAAAAAACAATATTGTCCCTGATTCAGCAACATACAGTATAATGCTAGGTGGCTTATGTAATGCCGGGATGGTTGATGAAGCCCAAAAAATATTCGACGAAATGTCTAGCCTAGGAATTCAACCAACAATTCACAGCTATAACTCGCTGGTTAACGGCCTTTGCAAAGCAGGTCGGATTCACCAAGCACAATTACTGATGTACAAAATGGAGATGGGTCAAAACCCTTTTTTATTTCTTCGGCTTTCGCAAGGCACGGACCGGGTCCGTGACAGTGCGGGTTTACGTAAGCGAATCGACGAATTGTGTCAGTCTGGTCAAGTTCTAAAGGCATATAAGCTTCTCCATGGAATCCTTAATAGTGGGGTCATGCCGGATATAATCATTTACACTACGTTAATCAATGGGTTCTGTAAAATAGGTGATATAGATGAGGCTCTGAAGCTTTTCAAGGAGCTACAGATAAAGGGGTACTCTCCTAATGAATTTACTTATTGCACGCTTCTCAATGGGCTTTTGGGGGCACATAGAGATCAAGATTTTAATAAGCTCTATAAACATCTTGTGGAAACAGAGTTCCAGCCGATTGCATCGGTGTACTATCAATTCATGAAAAGCCTTGGTAGAAAGAAAATGGTTAAGCAGGCTGTGATACTTTGGCTGGATTACTTGGCTCAAGTATGTGCTGAAGTTGAAGCAGCCAAGACCATTTCTGATGTAAGAGAGCATTTTGAAAAGAACAACTTGGAGTATGCAGTTCGTGGATTGCTTGAGCTGGACCGGGTCCATGGGTCAGTTGGTCCTGACCCATACACCATCTGGCTTACCGGGTACTGTCTTGCAGGGCGCGTAAATGATGCCTTTACTATCTATATACTGTTACGTGAATATGGTCTTGATCTGACACCAGCAAGTTGTAGCGTTCTGATTGATCATTTGTGTTTGACCAATAAGCTTGGTTGCTCAGTTCATTTGGTGTTTTATTCAGTTAAGAAAAGGTTCGTCTTGTTGCGCAAGAATGGCATTAATCGTTTAATTGAGAGGCTTTGCTTGCAAAACAATAGGTCACTTGCGCAAGTAGTCATCTCAAAACTCTGTATTGTTGGGTACAATTTGGAGGAGTATATTACAGAGAACACGAAGCAACTGTTGCTTCGAAAAAGTTGGTCGAATTGAGGGTAAATTCATGCAGAGCCCAATAACTGTGGCACATATACCTTTTTTCCGAACCTGGCCACAGGGAATTTTGAATTGCTAGAGGTAATAGGTTTCTTTCTTTAGTGAAAGCGTGTTTTTTTTTTTTTTTTAAAGGTTGAAAGTGGTTTTATTGAAGCACACAATCTTTGCTGTTTAGATAATGATCAATTTCTTTTTGCTTTCTTGATGGGTTGTATTGGTTCACATAATGCACTGAGTTTGAAAACATCCAATAAATGGCCATTCAGAGGAATTTTGCAGTTTTTGGCATTTTGTTTGCTCGTTTCACTTATCTGCAAAGTATTTCTTATTGCTTGCAAAGTGATTTGCGCATTTGTGGCGCGAAATAACACTTGCCTTGAAATTAGTAAAATCTAAACTATCTTTTCTATCTGGTACAGTGGTACTATATAACCAGAGTCACCTTGGTAGTAGTAGCAGTCTGTCTGGGTTTCTTTTTGTATTTGGAATATCCGATTTTTGTTTGTATTTCATTATACCATTTTTTTGTGTTGTTTAACTCGATGCTTCGTTGCTACGTGGTTACCTGATAAATTGGGCAGGGGCAGAACTGGAAAATTTTCATTGGGGAAAGTGGAAACAATATGTCGAGTGAGATTTGAACTCAAGTATCTACAACTATAAACTGTGATACTAATCACCGAATAGGGTTATAGATTATATAAAATTTTATAAAAAACAAAAATTAGTTAAATTTCAATACTCATAAATAATATTTCAAAATCATGAGGGTGTTTTAGCTCTCCGGTTAATTTTAGTGGCACTGTTTCTCTCTAGAAACAGCAAAGAATGTAGCATGATGAAATGGTGTAGGATAATTAAGAAGAGGCAGGATAGCTTGATGCGGGTAAAGATATTGAACGTCATAGCTAGTTTGCTGTATAAAGTCGAACAAATTTTGCTAATATCTTCACCCCTTAAAATTAATATGCAGGGTTTTGAGAAAAATATTTGACTCCTTGGCCCAAGTAATATTAGCCCGGCCCGTGGGGGTGAAGGAAATATTCAATTTATAGGAGCGGAAGAGAGGGAAAACAATGAAAAAAGAAATGACACTATTTACGATACCATTCCGTACTATTTGTTCCATCCTTGAAAAAATAGATTCAAGCAATAAAATACTTTTTACTACTCTTTTTGACAAACACTTTTGGTATCGTTCTTTCACCGTATTCTGGTACAATTTTGTATATCGCTAAATGATTTATAAGAATTTGCTCTACAAAATCGTGGAAAAGGAAAGAGGAGAGGAGAAAGGGGTACTTTTGGAAAGGGGAAGACATATTGCTCTACAAAACTTTTAAAATTTAAGAAGGCTAATGTTTATACTTTATATTGTTGTAGACAAGTGTTTATTTTAATTTAGATAAATTTACATTTGAAGATTGAAAAAGAGTGCATTTATAGAATTCGATTAATCACAACAAAAGTTTAAGATAATTGTCAAGTTTTGATCTTGATTAAGATTAAATCATATGACAGATATGAACAAGTGTTTTGACAAGTAAATATATGCTTTAATTAAAATTGATATGTCACTCAGCTGTCAGACACGTCACTTGTTTAGAAATTAAATCTTTTTGACTCATCAACGTGTTGCGTGCACTGTAAGAAATACAAAATAATTGCACCACAGATTGGTCTGAACGATAACTAATTGCATATTTTTACGGGGATAAGAATTTACAAAGGAATCCACATTTTTTAAGTTGTTAATTATTTGACTAAATTCCTATTTAACTCACTTTTCTGATTTAAAATTTATTTGCTTAGATATATAAAAAAAGTAGGATTTCAAGGATAAAAAATAGTGACACTTAAATTTCAGACCAAATAGGAGATGTGATGTTTTAAGAATTAAGAATTAATTTTTGATCTAATGACAAACAGTATGAAGGAGTTTCATGTTTGAAATACAGATAATTTTTTTTATTGATATTGAAATTTGAAATACTAAATCTTTCATATAATTTTTCCCATGTGATTTACGATAAAGTCGGATGAAGAAGCTTTGTAATAACCTGTGTTGAATGTTGACTCTTGAAGGGACCTTGATTCCGAGTCAATTTAATATATGATTAATTTTTCCTATGTAATTTACGGTAAAGTTAGATGAGAAAACTTTGCAATATCCTGATTTGAATGTTGACTCTTGAAGGGACCTTGATTGCGACTCAATTTAATATATGATTTGTTTCATATTTAAGCAAGTGGTGGTGTGTGTTGGTCGACTGGTAGTCGGTCAATGGTCAGTCAACCCGTTTGTCATGCTGAAATTTTTATTTATACCATATTAAAAAAAATAAAAATCAGAATTTCAAAAATATGCATGCTGTCAATTCAATTTGTGACTCTATTTTTGGAAGCTGCAGATTGTATTGGAGACTCTCCAAAAATCTAAAAATGCATAATATACTAATATTTAGGTTTTTTGAATGCCTCTAATTCAATCTGTGCCTCCTCAAGAATAGAGCCGCGTATGAAATTCTCCAATTTCAAGAGTGTTTTGATTTTTTCATTTTTTTTTATTTGAAATGGTATTAATAAATTTTTTGACAGTAGGTGCAAGATAGTTCATAGTGATTTAGAGCATAATTTATTTGATATAAACCTACCTTAGCTAAAAACGAATAAAAAGAACAATAAAAAATGTTTAATTTAGTTAATCATAGAAGTACCTTTTTGTGTGTGAGTACTGAGTAGGTTCCAAATTAATTACATGGTTTCGACGGGATATTACAAGTAGAGGTTCTCGAATTTTTTTTTTCATTAATAAATAGAAAAAATGACATTTTATACTAATAGTAACTACTTTTAGTTTTAAGTGTATTTTTTTTTTCTTCATGAAAAGTAGTACTAAATCCAGTAAGATTTCAATAAGATTAAACTTTCATTTTTTTTCATTGAAAATTGCATTCAATAGCATAAAATTAAGGTAATATTTTGTAGACACTTCAAGATAAGTTCAAAATTGACTCCAAGAAAAAGTATATATTACTCCAGTTATAAAAAGTTTTAAATAGCGTTTATTGCATCATCGCGAGAAAAATATTATATTATAGTTATTGTATATCTATGGCTATTAGCTAGCTATTTAGAATTCGTGATTGAAAACTGACATATTATAGAGAGATGCATTAAATATTGATAGATTGAATGATTATTTTAAATTTCTCCTTCAAAGAACAATTGTTACTAGTTTGTTGTCCCTTGTTCGTCTCCAAAATAAACTTTTCTTTTTTTCCTTTAAATAAAAATTACGCGACGAATACATTTACATTTACATCTACATCTACATCATCAAAATAAAGTTTCCAGCAGTGAGCAACATTCTCACTAATCTTGCAGCCAATTTTGTCCAAATTAAATGGAAAAAGTAGTTAAATATTTAAATTAAATTTAAATATTTTGAAATCTATAACGAGATGCTAAATTAGCAATATTTTTAAAATATATGAATGTTAAGATTTTTTTCGTAGGCAAATAGAAAAACTTTAAACCTAATATATGAGAGATTGTAAATACGAAATTCAGATAAGAAATTTTTGTGGGTATTAAACCAGGTGAATCAGTGAATGACTTGGTTCTAACTTATTAAAAACCAAAAAAAGTTGAAATCTCTGATATAGATGTCACTATTCATCTGGTGGGTCCCACCACTTTTGCACTCTATTTTCCTTCTTCTTTTCAAATTTGAATCATAAAAGTTACATGACGAATCAAATTAGATTTGAACCCTTTTTTTTTGGTTGAAAAAAGACATCCAGTGCCCGTTTCATATATGAAACATAATAGATTTGAACCATTTAATTCAAAATTTGTACAAATTTAAAACGAATCTCAATATGTCAAAATAAGTCCCAAAAAATTTAAGTTTAAACTAACCTGATACGGTTACATATACCACATGAATATTCTTCTCTCCTCTCTGCGGTACCTTATCTCGTTGGCAACTAAAGTAGGCTATAGTTCATTAGTTTTCAGCCTCAGATTTAATTTGAAATGAGCTTTATCTAAAAGGCCTTCTTTCTATTTCTTTCTTCATTCTCCAATTTAACTATAATCACTATTGTAACCCCTTACATGTGACGGGATAAAATTCACCCACAACAACACAAATAAAAAATATTGACAACTCGTTTAGTTTTATGCATCGCACAATCAATAAAAACTGAAAAGTATATAACTCATGTGCTACATGAAATCAAACCTCTGTCAATATCTTTTATATTCTTTTATTATTAGATGGTTGTTTTAAATATTTTTATTGCGAAGTTTGTATCTGGTGCAACGGTAATTTCCATAATTTTGTAATAAAAAATCAATATGTCATATTATGTTATGTATTTCTTTACCGTCAGATGTGTTTTAAGATTCATTTGCTTGATGAAAGAAATGGAGAGATCTTCACTTTTAATTTGTCATCACTATTTGGTATTTTCCATCAAGTTAATTTACTTTGCATGAGTCTTAAAACGCATTTGACAGTCAAAATGTGTGTAACACATGATGACACTATATATATCTCTCTACACACACGTTAGTATTGTGTCCGTATGTTACAACAAATATATATTTTAAGTAAAAACAATCTCATAGAAAATGACATATTTTCATAAAAATTTTAAATTAAATGACAAATAATATTTATTAAATGACATTCACATAAATAATTTTCATTAATAACATATTAAATGATATATTTGATTAAATGACACACACACACATATTATCTTTTTAATATGTATTTATAAAAAATCTCATACAAAATAACATTCTTAGATGCTATAAAAACACAGAAATAAATTAAGATATGACCAATAAATATTCGGTCAATCCAAAAATACATTTAAAAATGAAAATAAATCAAGACCAATCTGAAAGATGATACAATTTACATGTAAAGGGTACGTAACTAAATAAATTTAGACTTTTTCACATAAAAAAACATAAAATTGATACATAAAAAAAGATAAACCATTTGATTAAAAAGTTGATATTTAATTCAAAATTTTATCTTTTAATTATAATTGTTGGCGAGACATCTACATACTAAAACGAAATAAAATATATAGCATGATGTTCAAGCTATGGGACAAGAATCAGAGAACAAAGTATAAATAATTAAGATCATCAAAAGAAAGAAAAACAATGTTATGAATGCAATGGAAGATATGTAGAGATCACGTTGTAATCATGTTGCAACATTTTATCGCGCGCGGTAGAAATCCTTTTCCAAATATATAACATCGATGGTATCGACTATAAATATGAAATAAATAACAGTTAATTTTTTTTATTTAATGAATAAGGCGAATAAGTATAACTTTTGAAGAGTCATTCTAGTAGCTCACAATTGTAATTCGCTGTAATTACTACTATTTGTTATACAATTTTATGCTTCCGGTGTCCAGCTTGAACTATTTGCCATACTGGTAAATGCCTAATTAAGTTTAGAGAACGAAGAAATTGGCATACAATTTTATACTGTTGTATTTTGAACTGTAGGAAGGCTCAAATGTCTCATTTCTTTCATGCTCCAATCATACCCTCACATATTTATTTTTGATTTCAAAGTTCAAATAGACTATCTAAACCACTCAATATGATATACAAACCAAAATATTGCTTGAAGATCAATTTTATATTTATTGAAAAAAAAATTAAGATAGGGACAAAATCAATGCTTTTTAGATGGTTCAAAGTTTTCTTAAAAATAATAATTTTGTACCTATCAATCTATCATAAAAGATAGTAAAATATTTCAGAAAAATATAAAATTTGATCTTCAAATACATTTTAATATAGATATCATGTTAAGCGATTCCGACTATCTGTTTGAATTTTAAAATTGAAAAATAAAAATGTAGTGTAATTTTTTTTTTTTTAAAAGAGGCATTTAGCCCGTTTCATATTTATGAAAAAAATGTAGTGTAATTAAAGTATCAAAACAACAAAACATTTGGGCCCTCCTTTTGAACTACCCGAGAAAGGAATAATAAACTTTGCTAAACTCTAGATCTGAAATCAAGTCCGAAAAAAGATAATATCTTCAAAGACTTGGACCATCCCAATCAGTCCTCTGTTAGGATGTAAACCTTAGCATTATTTTATATTATTTTGTTAAGCACATGACTCCGATCAATCGATCATCACGGGAAAAAAAAAATTTATGTACCCGACCTAGCAAATAAACACATGGACTAGACCTAATCCGTTTACCTAAAAAAATATATTAAATATTTAGAAATAAAAAAGGAAAATAATGGTAAATATGTACTTTTATGATAGATTGTTCAAGTATTATTTATACATGTAACTTTTATTTATGTTGGCTTGTGCGTAATCTACTTGTCTGCTTGATTAGATTTACAAAACATATATGAATTGCATTTTACAGTTTTTCTTCTTGAGATATTGTGCAAGTTCATGACAACAAAAGATTCAATAATTACACATCAAAGATGAATTAATAAACTGCTATACAACATAAAGGATGTAGTTATGAAACAAAAGACATTGAACAACAAAAACATCATCTCAAGATTATGATAATTAATATGTAAAATTGGTAAAAGAAGCTTGATAATGAATTAAGTGAGGTCTACCATTACAACAGTCCTCTACCATTACAACGGCCCAGGAACCGTTGTAACGGAATAAATAAATCCTCTACCGACGTGTGACGGTTTAGATCGATTGGAATCATCACCTGACAATTAGTGTTCTAGAGGATTTCCGTTATGGGAACCATTATAACGGTCAAGGACCGTTATACACAAAATCTACCTTTATGGTTCCCGTCAGTCCAAACCAGCATAAGTTGACCTACCGTTGTAACAGTTAATGAATCATTATAACGGTAGGGACAAATTACCTCGTTTTTATCAGATCTCTATAAATTGGACTATCACTCTAGCCACCCCCAACTTCAATATTTTGAATTTCCAGATCTAGAGAAAGCCGTTGTTGCTTGTGCACTTAAACTTCAATATTCACAATCAATCTCAAGCTTATTCAACCAATACAACAACTCTTAGAGTGATCTTGTGAGATTAGCATTTTACTTCTAAGCCTGAGTTGCTCTCTTTGTTATCCTTGAGCCTTTAGTGCTCGTGAGCCGATTCTGTGCTTGGGCCGTGTGACTTTCTAGAATATTGTAAGGGTTCACCAATTCCACCTTGTACTCCTTTTTCATTGGATAAAGAAAGGTGCGCCATCTCGAAGGTCACGGACCCTGAAGACGTAGGCGTTAGTGCCGAACTTCGTAAACAACTCTTGTGTCAAGTGTCTCTAAACTCTATTATTTATTTTATTATCTTGTAATTTAGTTTAAGATCAAGTTATTCGAGTTTCCACTGAGAATAACTCTAAAACACATTAGAGACTTATAATTTAGAGTAGAAGTTTAAAAATACCATATTCACCCCTTCTAAGTATCTTTGGACCAACAATTTATACATAGAACTAAAAGTTTTTTTAACCTGATCATATATTTTTCATTATCTATGGATGGATGGATAAATTTTGTTTGGATCTCATATCTCCATTTATTATCTGGATTGAGAATTTTTAGATAGAGAAAATAATTTCTGTATTTTCTTGGTTTCGCAATCATTCTACATGCTTTCACAATCATAATGTAGAATTCTAACCGTTAAGTAATAAGCACATATTTTGTAAGAAGTGAACTATATATTTTAAAATATAATGAAAATTAAATTAAACTTCACTATATATAAGTAATTAATTTTAAGATGAAAATTTAAAGTAAACTTTACTATATATAAGTTTTTTTTAATTATGAGATAATTAAGCATCCTGACTTGACTGACTGTAGATTTTCTTACGATAAAGATAAAGAATGATTCTCTTGAAATTTCATGGAATTTAGTATCACCGAACACGTCTCTAGTGTGTTCAGAAAACCAAACAACAAAAGAAACTACTTTTGTTGAGCAAAGGAAAAAAAATAGTGACTCTCTTTTGCTTCAAACTCAATATAAAGATCACGAAGTTGCCAATGAATTGGTCATCAAGTGGGAAACGCATGGTCATTGGTCATTGGTCATACAGACGCTAATAATTAAACAAATAAAAGCCCAACTGCAATTTACAATATTGATTCGAAAACAACCCTATATTGAAAATGATGAAATGATTTTGAAATTTCCAAAAGTTTAATAAATTTAATTATATGGCATGATGAATTTTAACTGTTGAACATGTTGAATTGTATAATATATATACATCATCTATAAGAATATACATGTATGGTTCTTTTTACTATAAATAATGAAAAATAATAATATTAGATAACACAAAGAAATATAATATTTTAATTTCAGTAACTCATTACCTTGTATGATATTGATAACTAAACAATAAAAAGTATAGTCAATAAACTGCAATTATAAAATAAAATACAACTTAATTACGATCAAATTTTTAGTTCAGTCTCCGAACTGCATATATACCTATATATGCGGTTGCATACCACAATATGTTTAATATATTGTCACATATTGTTGTCGTGTATTTTTGTCTGCGTATTTATTAAAATGATCATATGTTAATTTTATTTCGAATAATTAATACAGATGCATGTGCAATTGTCGTCGCATGTGCAATAGCTGTATTTTACAAGATTATTGCAGTAAATAATGAAAAGAAGATAATTTTAATCACTGAAAATATTTTTACTCTCTACCTACTACTGGAATACTGACAGATGTGTGCCACCTCGTCTGAGAATAATATTAATTGGGAAAAATTTCTAGTATACTTATACAAATTTTCAAAATAGCTAATCTCTCCATTAAAACATCATAATATCTAAAATTCTCATCAAAACTTAATATTGTTTCTTTTATCCTCTTTTATCTATTTAATTTTTTATTTAATTATTTTAAAAACTAAATTGACACATATACCCTTTTATTTCAAATCATCATCTCCCTAGCTCTCTCTCTCCTTCACGGATCCAACTCTGTTGTTTTTCTTATAGAAAAACATGATTTTGCTTTTCCGATTCCAACTATTCAAATTTTTCCATTTACGTATCTTTATAAAAAAAAATTTTCATGTACAAATCTCAACAAATTTAAATGGTTGGAATCGAAAAAGCAAGACCCTACTTTTTTATAAAAAAAGCAACAGAGTCCGTTCCCTCCTTCACGGTATATACTATATACATAAAATATGAAACTGGGAAGTTTTCAAACAACGCTTCTCCTAAAACATGATCATCCCACTTTACCATTTATTGGTCACAAATCAAGTTTTTACCTGGGCTACCTGACCCCAAACACACTCATTGAACTTGACAAATGTCAACATATCACCATGCATTATTTTAAATAAATGAGTATATAGTTTGTCCCTTCAAGTACAAAAATATCAACCCTCGACTATTAGAATTTTTGCTTTTTCTAAGAGTAGCATCTCTATTTTCAAAAATAGAAGGGACTCTTGGAAATAAAATCAGATTTGCTGTCACATCTAACCATTCGGATAATCACAAAGAGGTGTCAAAACTACCTCGATTTATGTCTTGTTTTCGTTTTGTAAAAAAATGAGGGAGAAAAGAGGAACAGTATCGGTACTTCTCAAGAAATTAAAGAAGTATAGAGCATTTATGATGATTTCTTATATATCAATGACTCAAATGTTATTAGTCCAAAACGGGAATTTTGAATATTACATTAATTATTTTGATGAGTATATAGGAAAGTTTGTATGAACACACTAGAAATTTTCCAATTAATTAATACGAGGTCATGACTCATGAGTGAACGAATTTGCATAGGGTCAACGGTCTCTCCTGTTGATCCACAAACTTTTAAAAAACTACCCAATTGGCCCTTTGGAACTTTGTATAGAACATTGAGGTAATTTCCTTCTCCTTTCTTAGCAGTGGGGTGACAAAAAGATAAAAAGAAAAAGTTCGAATAGGGATGCCGATGGTGCCACTTCAACCATAGCAAACACCTATAAATACTCAAGTACTAACCATAGTCCACCCATCACCTCATTCTACCTTAAAAAACAAAGACCATTAACAATCCCTTCCCTCCAGATGAGTCAAGACAAATTCAAGCCAACAATGGAGTACTTACCACCATGGGTCATGACCTCTTTAGTAATGGTGGCAACAATCATTCTGCTCAAATCTATCACTTACATCCGTGGCCGCAAAAAGTACAACCTTCCTCCTGGCCCCAAGCCGTGGCCTATAATCGGCAATCTCAACCTAATTGGCGCTCTCCCGCACCGATCACTTGATGAACTATCCAAGAAATACGGTCCCATGATGTACGTACGCTTTGGGTCTTTCCCCGCGATTGTTGGATCATCAGTAGAACTCGCTAGATATATTCTCAAAACCCAAGACGTGAAGTTCATCGATCGACCGAAATTTGCAGCTGGGAAGTACACGACCTATAATTATGCAGACATCACCTGGTCTCAGTATGGCCCATACTGGCGGCAAGCACGCAAGATGTGCCTGATGGAGCTGTTCAGTGCCAAGCGGCTGGAGTCCTATGAGTACATACGTGTCGAGGAGATGCGCAACCTTCTTCGCGACCTGTTTAAATCCTCAGGGAAGGTCATAATGTTGAAAGACTTCCTGTCAACGCTTAGTTTGAACGTGATAAGCCGGATGGTGCTGGGTAAGAACTATCTAGACAAGTCGGAGGGGTCGATCGTGACACCTGAGGAGTTCAAGTCGATGTTAGACGAGTTGTTTTTGCTCAACGGCGTGTTGAACATCGGGGATTCAATACCGTGGTTGAATTTCCTTGATTTGCAGGGATATATCAGGCGGATGAAAAGCCTGGGCAAGAAGTTCGACAGATTTTTGGAGCATGTATTGGATGAACACAACGAGAGGCGGCGGCAAGAGGGGGAGAACTTTGTGGCCAAGGACATGGTGGATGTCTTGCTGCAGTTCGCTGATTCTCCTACACTAGAGGTTAAGCTCGAGAGAAATGGCGTTAAAGCTTTTACCCAGGTAATTAATTAGTTAATAGTTAATACAACGTTTTGTTTTGTTCAAATTGGAAATTTTAACACTTCCATGTCATTTGTTTGACTTGACCTGGAAATTCAGAACGCAAATGACAGTATCATCTACATCACACAAAATAGACTTATTTGAATTATTTATGTTGCCACTGTACAGTTGGCACATGGTTTCTACAGAATTTATATAAAATTATGTAAACATCATGCAAGTTCATCAAGATAATGAAAGGCAGAAATATATATATTTTTTAAGTAGGTCACTTGTGCCTTCTTTAATCTTGAAAAGCAGAAATATTTAAGAAAACTTTTTTTCTATTATATCAGGATATGATAGCCGGTGGAACAGAAAGCTCTGCCGTGACGGTAGAATGGGCAATTTCGGAGCTCCTAAAACGACCTGAGATCATCAAAAAGGCCACAGAGGAGCTTGATCGAGTCATTGGACAAGAGCGTTGGGTCGAGGAGAAGGAGATTCAGACACTTCCATATATCGAGGCAATCGTAAAGGAGACCATGAGGTTGCACCCTGTGGCACCAATGCTGGTGCCACGCCAAACCCGTGAGGATGTCACTGTTAATGGGTACGACATCCCAGCCGGTACACGTGTACTTGTGAATGTCTGGACAATCGGGCATGATCCAGCCGTCTGGGAAAACCCCGATGAGTTCAGGCCTGAGAGATTCCTTGAGAAGTCGATCGATGTCAAGGGCCACGATTTTGAATTGCTCCCATTTGGGTCGGGCAGGCGAATGTGCCCAGGTTACAATCTCGGTCTGAAGGTTATTCAGGTGAGTCTCGCGAACCTGTTGCACGGGTTTAACTGGAGGCTTCCTGATGGGATGAAGAATGCTGATCTGAGCATGGAAGAGATTTTCGGGCTGTCGACCCCAAAGAAGGATCCCCTACATGCTGTCGTCGAGCCGAGGCTCCCTGCTCATCTTTACGGCGTTTGATGTGCTTTCTTTACAGTAGCTGATGCAGCAATGCAGTTGAAGCAGATAATGTCTGGTTGTTGTGGTTGGTAATTGATATGTTGTGATCATATTAATTGTGAGAGATTGTTATACAATTATTATAGTTGAAGTGGCATAAAAAGGGTTGGATGTATATTTTAGTTGTAATAACTAATATCATGAATCAAATAAAAGGGTCGCTTCTTTTCAAAATTTAATAGTGTGTTATCCTTTGTATAAATTTCCCGAGGTAATTAGCCATCATAGTCTCTTATCTAAGCTATTCAATAGAAAATAATAGGTACGCGCGCCAAGAACAGCTCTATTTTGTCTTTTGATAATACCAGTGGGCAGTGACAGGATATTTTAATTAAAATGTCTAAAATAGTAAAATATATGTATGATATCAGTGAATGTAATATTTTATTTGTTGCAAATAATAACTTCAATTAAGCTAATTTATATGACTAGTTATGATGTAATATTTAAAGCATGTGTGACATATCATATTTATTGAATTCTTATTTCTTAACAGATTTCGGATTCAGATCGTGCAACATCTAAATGCGAATTCAATTAGTAAGACGAATTCATATGCAGATTTATTCATAGAAATTCGAATCCAATAATCTGATTATAGATATTAATTGAAAGTCGATAAGTTATCCCCACGACAGGAATC
This sequence comes from Carex rostrata, assembly GCF_964058835.1. NCBI lineage: Eukaryota > Viridiplantae > Streptophyta > Magnoliopsida > Poales > Cyperaceae > Carex > Carex rostrata. The sequence continues at coordinate 6,268,631 of NC_135931.1, read as the reverse complement.
CTATACTCCCTGGCACAACATATCTTGGGCCTTAGAATGTCTTGGGCAGACTTCCTTGATTTTTTGGGCTCAGCACTATTGGATAAAGGCTTTTGTGAAGAAAATGTATTACGTCGTCTAAATCAGGAGTACAAGTCGGAAGTGTCAACGGATACGATATAGTCAGGTGAAATTATTTTTATATCTGTAATTGTTAAGCTAATGATTTGTTTTTATCTTTATGTATACCTAATAAGTTAATAAAAAAAATTATTCATGCATATCTTATCGAATACAATACACATTGAATAAATGAATAAAAATGAGTTATTCATATTCTGATTTGTGTTTTTGATAAAATATTTTTCAAAGTATGATAAAGAAAGAAAAAATGAAAAATAAAACTACTGTTTATGAAAATTTGGTAAAGTATGAATTATATAAAACGTTTAAGCTGTTTCATAGAAATTAAACATGGATGAAAAAAAAACTAGAATTATATCATGTATATTTGAATCACGAATAAAATTATATCGTATCATATACAATTCTAGTTTTAATATTATCATATAGAATGATGGGTATAAAATAGTTTTTTTTTCCGTATCTTATTATTAAGCTAATAAGCTAACATTAAAAAGCTTTATTTTTATTTGTATCCAATAAGCTCACAAAAAAATCATGAGTGAGATTTGGGTGCTATGAATAGCATAAGGTCATCCATGCTACAACCTCAAAAACCTATCATATAAACTTGAAATTTTGATTTAAGTAGCTCAATAAATTAGTTATATAATAAACTTGCGGAATACTAAATTTTACTATTTTTGAATTTTTTTTTTACTATTTTTTATGATTTATGAAAATGACAAAAAGTGGCCTAAAACATTGATAATTTTCTTTTATTTTTAGGTCATTTTTGAACATCTTTCATAAATCATAAAAAATATTAAAAAATTCTAAAAATTAGTATTTTGCAAGTTTATTATATAAACAATTTATTGAGCTACTTAAATTGAAGTTTGAAATTTATACGATAGGTTTTTGAGGCCGTAGCACAAATGACCTTATGTTATCCTTACTCAAAAATCATATCATATTCATCTTATGATGAGTAGAACTAGAATGTTCTTAAGTTCACCAAGCTCCTTGGTGAATTCAAATATAAAACCCGTCAAATTGGCTTGACCTTACGAGTCATGCGTCTACATGTGAAATTTTTAAACATTCAAATTAATTTAGTATAAAGTCAATCGGTCAAAATTAGAAGGTTAATAAATTAATTTTAATGCATTCATTTTTTGAATATTTTTTTACCGCTTGATTTTATATTAAATTAATTCTAATGTTTACAATTTTCATATGTAGACACATCACTCGTAAGATAGGCGAGTTTCAACGGTTCAGATTCGTCATTTAAAGCCAATTTAACATATTTTATACTTAAATTCACCAAAAAACTTTATAAACTTAAGAACACCCTAGTTCTACTCTCGTCTTATTATATGCGATACATATCGAATAAGTGAATAGGAATATGATTACAATCTGTGAATATGAAAGAGAAAGAGTAGAACTAGGGTGCTCTTAAGCTCGCCAAAGTTTTGGTGAGTTTAACTCTAAAACTCATTAAATCAATTTCAAATGACGAATCCGAACCGTTGAAACCCGCATACCTTACGTGTGATGCATCTACATGTGAAATTTTTAAACATTCGAATTAATTTAGTATAAAGTCAAGCGGTCAAAATTAGAAAGTTAATAAATTAATTTTAGTGCATTCATTTTTGAACGTTTTTTGACCGCTTGACTTTATACTAAATTAATTCGAATGTTTAAAAATTTCACATGTAGATGCATCACACGTAAGGTAGACGGGTTTCAACGATTTGGATTCGTCATTTGAAATCGATTTAATGAGTTTTAGAGTTAAGCTCATCAAAACTTTGGTGAGCTTAAGAGCACCCTAGTTCTACTCAAAGAGAAATATCGCATGTACGGAGCAGAATTTAAAGCAGAGTGACCGTTTTTCTTCCCAAATAATTGGAGTAGGTGCAAAGTGGATAAACTGAAATTTTCAACAACCCTCTCCCTGTCTCTCACAACCAATCCATAACTCAGAGGTGCTATGGAGTTCAATCGGAGCAAGTTCAAAGCTTTACATTCATTTGGTTGGTTCACTTGCATCTCCTGATAAGAACGATTACAACGTTAGCATTGACGATGTCAGAAAATTTGTAGGTAATGAAAGATACAAATAATGCATTAGGTAAGAAATCAATAATGAATACCAAACTTATATTAGAAGATATCATCAATTAATAAAGTAAAACAAAAGATCTATGTAAGCTCTCCAATTTATACGAACTAAAAGCACCTCATGATAATTATTAGAACGAAAACTAGCAAAGTATATATATAGTTCTATCATCATATACAGCAAATGTCAATAAATTTATAAATATTACTTGTTATTTTAAAAGTTAAGTTGAATAAATATCAAAATATTAGTTTCTACGGTGGTTCTATACTTCTATATATATTAATTGCATTAAGCTGTTAGGACACCAAATATTTAGCTTTTTTTTTTTTTTTTTTTTTGCAAATTTAGGGCATAAGAATAAGTATGATACTTAACAAAATCATTATATCAAATATGGAAAAAAAATCATGAGTAGAACTCGGATATTCTTAAGTTCATCAAATTTCTCTGTAAACTCAATTCTAAAACTTATCAGATTGGTTTCAAACGATGAATTCAAAACGTTAAAATTCATCTACCTTATGAGTGATGTGTCTACATCGGAAAATTTCGAACCTTTGAAATAATTTAGTATAAAATCAAGCGATCAAAATTAGAATGCTTATAAATTAATTTTAAAGCATTCATTTTTTGAATGATTTTTACCACTTGACTCTATACAAAATTAGTTCGAAAGTTTTACATGTAAACGCATCACTCATAAGGTAGATGAATTTCAACAGTTTAAATTAGTCGATTAAAACCAATCCAATAGATTTTAGAGTTGAGTTCACAGAAGAATTTAATAAACTTGAAAACACTCTAGTTTTCCTCAAAAATCATTATATACTTTTTTTTACCCAGACCAAATATAGTACGTTACGCTTACGCGTGCACAATATGTCAAACAAAAATGATTTAACAAGTTGAATAACAATGGATTTTTAATGTTTCATAATTTTATATAGGTTTTGTAAAGAAATGATTGAAATCCAGCTATGACTAATTAATTTAATAAATTTAAGCACTACAATAAATTATAATTTTTACATATAATAATCGATATGTGATCCTTTTAAATTGAAGCTTTACAGTCTCAAAAGAATTATTATAATTCAAATCAAAATCTTACAAATACATTTTTTTAACTCAAATAAACTATTTAATGATTTAATATGTTTTTCTAATAATTTTGAAAAATAAAGGTGGGTCCAATATAGATAAAGCTAGCGTGTTTTTAAGTTCATCAATCTTTTGGATGAGTTTAACTTCAGAACATATTGAATTGATTTTAAACGATGAATTCAAACTGTTAAAATCGATCTATTTCACAAATGATGAGTTATTTTCTAGCAAAAATGTGTAAAATCCACTAATTTCGTTTAGAAACTTAAAAGTGATCCCCCAATTTGTTTTATAAATTTTATAATATTTCAAATTAATTTTGTATAAAGTCTAGTGGTAAAAAACATATATTTTATCGTTTTTGACCAATTGAATATATACTAAATAATTGAGTTAGATTTCTAATTTTAAATAGGCACAAGAGATTTTCCAATTCAATTTCAAATAAAGAAAACTCACTACTCTGATTTAGAAAACGTTATTTTAGCCAATAAATTAATTGTTGATTTTTTCTTTATATATTTTTATTGAAATAGATATTATACTTACCGTTTTTTTATAAAAATAATATATTTTCTAAAATTCGATTTGTATGTAAATCGAACTGACTATCACTGTTTGAGATACCTAGAAGATGCGCAGGATTGTTGGGGACATAGATTCATGTCTTAAGTTATTTTTTTGCAAAACTAGTCATTTATTTATGTGAGAAAGGAAAACGATTACAAAATGTACGACGTTTGGCGGGAGTTTGATAAGAGTTTTGAGTCAGTCTGACGACATGACGCCCGATGGTCACAGCGAATTTGGATTTGTTGAACAGGTGAATAAATTACAGGTACACAACTCGGGAAAAATATTTTGGTACTATTGACAATTCATCAAACACAGCAGATGTCTATTATGCTTATTCTCAATCATCCGAGTTTTATTTTCGAATTAAATGTCTCCATTACACTTTATATTATTTTTTAGATACTATTTAGAATTTTAGATCATCTGAGTTAATTAAAATTTATATGAATTCAGATCCATTGATTTTTCCGTTTTAATTTGACACGGCTTCTCAAAAGTAGATTTTCTATATTTTTAATATTTTTAATATTTTATATAGATATTGAATTAATTTTGATATGAGTCACCAAAGATACTTGATTGTTTAAGTTCCAAATTTTATGTATTATGGAATCAGAAATGGTTTGATGAGCATCGAATCAAATTTGATTTGATGTCAAATCGTTCAATTCGTATAAAAATTCACATAAATAACTTTAAAATTTAATATTTTTTACACAAATTTTGATATAAATCTGACGAACATCTTGGTATGAATCCTTCTTACTCCGTCCGTCCGAACTTGTTAAATGGATCCGATTTATTGAATAAAAGAAAATCTGAAGGGAGCTGGTCCCATGAGCTTCGGACCTACCTCAGGTCTATGGGCTCCAAAACAATTCGATCAGCGTAAGCTGTCTGCACGAATATTAAAGTTGAAGGTATGCATGGATCTCAAAATGAAGATTTTTTTTTTATAAACCATAATTAAGAAATTGATTTTTAGCAAACCAACGTGATTTTTTTTTTTTAAACAACAAAGACTGAACAGTCAATTCGGTCCCGCATTATTTTTGGGGACCGAATTGGCTATTCGGTCCCCACTTATTTCACATATTTTTCCACTACATGGTGTGGCCGTTGGTATAAATGCGAATTTTTTTGGGGACCGAAATGCCAATTCGGTCTCCAGTGTTTTTTTAATTGGATCTGAATTGGCATTTCGGTTCCATGTATTTTTTTAAAAAAAAAAAATCTTTCTTCTCTCTCCAAAAAAGTATTAACATGCAAATCCAATTAAATATTAATATGCATGACATGCAAACCCAATTAAATATTAATATTCATTCTATTACTCTACATTATTCTACAATTACACAATAAAAATTTAAATTACACTAAAAAAATTAAATCATTCAACAATTGATTAATACTATATGCTACTTGCAAACTAAATAATTCTACAATTAATAATTACACTGCATAAACTTAAATTACACTAAAAAAATCATTCACAACTAATAATTACAGTACAAAAACCTAAATCACACTAAACAAAATACTGGTTGTTGTATGTCTACCGTTGATAAAAAACTTAAACTGGATTTTTGAAGCACTAAATGACCTTTTTTTGCAATTATGATTCCGTCGGATGCCCGGGGATGCTTCCCGAAGCAAAATCCAGATCTGTCTCGTTCCCCCCTTTCCGAATTGGGGTTATACCCGTAAATCCGACTTTCCTAGCAAAATTATGACTGTTTAAAGTCTTTTTTTTTTTTTTAAAAATGCTTCCGTGCAAAAACACCGATGTTTTATGCCTGGCTTAACAACGGTAGAAGTGCATCGATGTTTCATTGCCAAAACATCGATGACGTGCCCATGCTCTTTAAATTGCCATAACTTTAAAATGTATTTACTATTTATTGTGTGTGTTTGCTTATTTTTTTAATATATTACAGTTTCATTTATTATTCAAATGAGAAAAGGTTTCTGTCCACTGGATTTTGTCCACCATCTGTCCACAACGCCTTATCCATTTAGTTTTAACGACTCCGGTCTCACTAAACTGTTTTTAACCTTTTTTTCCCGTAACTATCTCATATAAACTTCCCGTTCTTCCTCTCCTTCATTATTTTCGTTTTTCTAATTTGATTTCTCGATCGACCGAAAAAGAAAAAGAGAGCGGGAGGCGCCCACTCCGACGGGATGAACGCAATTAGACAAAGGTGACAAGGGATGGATCATAGAGGAGCGCCTGCCCCGACGGGATGAACGCGCAAAACTGGCACTGGTCGGATCTGTACTACCTGGAGTAGTCGCGATCGCTTCTCTCCTCCCTGCTCTATGATCTTCAGATCCTCAACAGAGAAACTGAAGAAAGGTGAGAAAGATCGCTTCTGCAGCCATGGCAGGTCGTCCTTCTCCCATCCACGCTCTCGTCCGTCTAGAGACAAAGCTACCAAATCTGTACCGCTTAGGCATAACTGGCCGCACAAGGCAACAGACGCCTCCAATTCGAGCCAAGCTCGCAGAGAAGAACCAGTTAGTGTACAAAATCCTTGGCGATTCTGACCTCCTCATCAGCGAAGTCACCCTTGGCACCGTCTCTTTCTTCTCCTTTGTTTTCCAATGTATACAATTTCTTCATGTTGTACTTCTCTTCTCTAAATTAATATCGGTACTTCCTATATATATAGATGACATTTGGAGAGCAGAATACTGAGAAGGAAGCTCATGACATGCTCGCTTATGCATTCGACCATGGAGTCAACACTCTTTATACAGCCGAAGCTGTCAGTTTTACTTTTATATCTTTTTTTCTTGTCAGGCATTTTATCAAACACTTGGTATTCATAAAACAGGTTTCTCATAAAACATGAAATCCATCTCTAAACCCATTTAACTTAAATTTATTCACTATTTGATATAAATTCACCACCAAACAAGTTAATTAGTTTTGCAATTTTTGATGAACATATGGGTATGATCAGGCAACTTGTTTCAATTGTTTTGAGGTTACACTTATTCTTATAATTTTCTGTAGATTTATGATATTTTGAAAATTTTCTTTCTGAAATGTTACGATTTTGTGATTTTCTAGTTTAGATTTGCGATTTTGATATTTAAATTTGTTAGATTTAGTGTATAGATTGATATGTTACTAATTTGTCACAGAAATTTTGCTTCTGTCATTCATTTTTCGTTTGCAATGTCGATTTTAATTGAGATTACTAACTCAATCTAGTTTTTTATACATGATCGCAATGGAACCTTCAATCGTGGACTGCGATCGAATAGAAGTTTTTGTTGAAGAGCACAGCAAAATTCAAATCTAGTAAGTTATTTCTGTTGAATTTGTTGTTTTTCGTTGTATGTAGTAACAGATCTAGCATTTCAAATGAAATCTGGAGGAAAGAGATGATAGAGAGGCAATATGGAATAATGATATGTTAATTTTACTGTATTGCCCCGTTAATTTTACAGTATTCATCTTGTGGAAATTTGGAAGAAAGAGATGATAGAGAGGCGATATGGAGTATTGATCTGTTAATGTTATAGTATTGTCCCGTTAATTTTACAGTATTCATCTTATGGAAATCTGGAGGAAAAAAATGATAGAGAGGCGTTATGGAGTATTGATATGTTAATTTTACAGTTTTTCCCCTGTTAATTTTACAATATTCATCTTGTAATTTTACAGTATTCATCTTGTGGAAATCTGGAGGAAAGAGATGATAGATAGGTGATATGGAGTATTGATCTGTTAATTTTACAGTATTCATCTTGTAATTTTACAATATTCATCTTGTAATTTCACAGTATTCATCTTGTGAAAATCTGGAGGAAAGAGATGATAGATAGGTAATATGGAGTATTGGTCTGTTAATTTTACAGTATTCATCTTGTAATTTTACAGTATCCATCTTGTAATTTTACAATATACAAGATTCAATTGAAAATTATACTGTATACAAGATTCAATTGAAAATTATACTGTATACAAGATTCAATTTTACAGTATACAAGATTCAATTGAAATTTCTACTGTATACAATATTCAATTTTACTGTATACAAGATTTAATTTTACAGTATACAAGATTCAATTTTACAGTATACAAGATTCAACCCAGTGCGGAAGCTAATAATTAACTCTAACTACCAATAGCCGCTAATAACCGTTAATAACTAACTCTAACTGCCAATAACTTCCTATAACTGTAATTTTCGAAAGTACAATTTGAAAGTACATTTATTTTGTCCTGTTGTGCAAGTTGCAATCTTTTTCTAACTATCATGGGACCACTTCAAATAGTTGCTGGATGTTTTGTGATTAACTGATATATTTTATGTAATATATTGTATAATTATACAGCATGTAGAAGTAATTTTACAGTATTCGCACAAGTCAAAGCTGTGGACAATTAGACGCTTCCTATTCAAATATCATTGAAATTATCTATGATTGTTCAATATGTATATTTTAAATTTGATAATTTCTATTTTAACTTGGATATTAATAAAAATGTTGGTAAATTACTCTACATGTAAACTAAAAAATTATACAATTAATAATTGCACTACAAAATCTAAATTACACTAAATAAAAACCTAAATCACAGTTTTTCCAACACACGGCCACAGAAAATCTGAAACCACAATAGAGCGAATTGGCTATTCGATCCAGGCTTTTTTCGGATTTTCAGTGGCTGCGTCCACAAAAATCTGCAAAAAAAAGTGGGGACCAATTAGCCAATTCGGTCCCAAAAAATCAAAAATACAGGATCGAATTGGCTGTTTGATATTTGTGGTTTTTATAAAAGAAAAAAAAGTAATTATATTGGTTCAGTAAAAATTAATTTTCTAATTATGGTTTATAAAATTTTTTCCAAAACGAATGGATCGGTTTTTGAGCCCGATGGCCATCGTACCTAATAAGTATGCTATTACAGAGGAATCAGTGTTTGCGGGCCCACCAAGGCACGACTCGTGTCGTGGGTTAAAAGAGGAATCAGTGGATCTAATTTCCAAGCAAATGTCCTTTTCCGGAGACCAAGATTCTCTTTTCTCATGTTTCAAAAGTACCCCAGTAATATGTTAAAAACTTAAAACGAATAATGTGTTAATCTTTGCAGGAGCACAGCAAAGCAGATATATGGTCCTAATAAACAAACGTTCTATCTTTTATGGGGGAATTTCATGTATACCCCTCAAAAACTTCAAAATTGCGTATTGCCCCTCTAAATTTTGAAATTATATATTTCCCCTCCTAAACTTCAAAAACTCAAAAATTTACTCATTTTATTATTTTTTATATTAAAACGCATTCTAAATTTATAAAATACCCATTTTACCCTTTCATTAAAAGCATAAAACGCCTATTTTACTCAAATTTGAATCTAAAGGGTTCCTCTGTCTGAACTGCTTTAAGATCCATACTCGCTAGATCGGCACGAATCTTGAAGTGAACACGCACATATGTTAAAGCAACGTGCACAAATTTAATCTGCTGTGCATGGATCGGGTTGCTTTAAGATTCGTGCGTGCTAGATCAGCACAGATCTTGAAGCGAACATGTACATATATGGAAGTGATGCGCGCGGATCGTACGGTAGAGAAACCTTTCAGATTCAAATTTGAGTCCGATGGGGTTTTTATTTTTTAATAAAGGGAAAAATGGGTATTTTATAAATTTAGAATGAGTTTTAATATAAAATACAATAAAATTGGTAAATTTGTGAATTTTTGAAGTTTAGAGGAGGAAATACGTAATTTCAAAGTTTAGAGGGGGGAATTCGTAATTTTGAAGTTTTTGAGGGGTATACATGAAACTCCCCCGCCATAAGCTGATGTGTCTGATAGTCTGATCCCTTAAAAGAATCTCGAATTTTGAGTTTGAATACGGACTGTCCGATCAGAATCCGAATTAATTTTATTTAAGTTGAAAATTTACTACGCCTCTGTGTAGATTCCGATTCAAGAGTAGAACTGTAGAACTATGATGTTTTTAAATTCGTCAAATTTTTTTTTAATTCTAAAATTTATTGGATTGAATTAAGGCTATCAGGGCATCTATATCTCTAAAACTTTTGAAGTTTTTAATTTTATGTAGCAGTTTTTAAACCAGTTTCAGAGATGCAGATGGATTTCTTTTTAGCAACTTTGCTCCAAAGTTTCTTAATTAGAAACCGTTTATAAACTCTGATGTGGCCAAATAATTCATTGAAATTCTTTTTTCCTGTAATTTATTTGTTGATGCGGCAATTAAGAAACTCTAATTTTAGTTTCAAGGATGTGGGGGTTTAGAAACTTTCAGGGACAAAATTTCTAAATATTAGTTAACAGTTATTTAGAAACTCCAAGAGTTTCACGGATATAGATGCTCTCAAGTATTAACAGATATAGTAAGGATCGAGTGGAAGTATTTTCATTTATGTACCTGCTAAAAATTATCTTTATTCATATTCTACTTTTACTTGCTACAAATTATCTTAACTGTACTCTATTCTTATCTGTTATGATTGTCGAATAGCGAAACAGTAGCGGATAAATAACAGATAATAATATAATAATTATTTTTACTATTTATTCAATAAAACATTTAAACACATATATATTCATTTCACACATGTATAGTACTTCGTTGAAAAAAAAAGTTCTAATCATGCTAAGGCAAGTAAACCAATTAAAGTACTCTTTTCAATGCTTATTAATATATATAATATTTTTTATTATTACTTGATCAGATAATGGGTACGAAATAGACTTTCTCCTTATCCGTTTAGATAACGAAAAAATCTTAATCCATACCTGTATGTCTATATCTTATAAGTTTGTGAAAGAAAAAAAAAATATCCGTACCCGTCTTATAGGATAAGTACGGATCGGATAAAAGGTTGTCATTGACACTCCTAAATTGACTTCAAATGACGAATATGAACCATTGACATTCATTTATCTTATGATTGATGTGTCAATAGAGTGGGAAAAATGGCACGACGAAGCTGGCTCCGTCACGGAACGGCAGGGCACGTGCGTCGGTTACGTATCGTGACTCGCATGTCTTGTGCCATGATCATTCACGTGCCGTGACTATCTTTAGAAAATTTGACACGGCATGCGAAAGATTTAGTCACGCCACGACACGACACGTAATCACACAAGTCATATGTAATTAAGACCGTTAGATCTTGACCAAATAATAAACTAATTTAATTATGATTAAATGGCCACGCGAGTCACCGCACGTTTAGGTACGGTGTGACCATTCACGTGCCGTGATCACCCCTTGACATTTTAGTCACGGCACGTGAAAAATTAACCTGGTCACGACACGACACGACACGAGACTAAAGTCACAACACAGCATAACACGTTTTTTCCACTCTATGTGTCTACATGCGAGAAAATTAAATTTTGAAATTAATTTTGTATAGAGTTAAGTGATCAAAAAAAATTCAAAAATTAATGTATTAAAATTAATTTATAAAACTTTTTTTTACTGTTTGACTTTATACTAAATTAATTTGAAAGTTTAAAATTTTTGTATGTAGACACATTAATCGTAAAGTAGATGAATTTCAATAGTTTAAATTTGTCATTTAAAACCAACTTAATAGATTTTAGAGTGAGTTCACGAAATCTGAAAATCTTAAGAACACTCTATTTCTACTCTTGATTCAAACTCGAAAGTTGGGTTACTTCCGAAGATCAAATTCCCAAGGTGGTAGCGTAAATCAGACCAGGCGTCACATACTATTCGGGCAGACCACTAATCAACGGATTTATTTTATTAAAATTCGTGCTTTCCAAGATTCTTATCAAAATAATTCTCTAAAATGTTTGACTATTGCCTGAGCGGTGACTGAGCCATTGTTAAATTTTCACCTTGATCTTGCTCGCCACCCATAGCATTGTGGGCTTGTGGCGTACTCCGTATGATCGTCCATAGCTATAAATTATATCCAAATTTTATTGTGCATAACATGTGCAGTTATGCACATATCAAAACTTAGTTCAAGATTAATAATTTTGTTTTGCTCTTTGGCATGAATAAAATTTACACATATGATGGTGCGAGTGCCCCCTTCTATCCTCAATCAATCTATTCTGACAAAGAAATAACAATTCAAGAGATGACTGTCAAGGGGAGGCAGTACTGCAGTAGGGTTAAGGGTTTAGAAGATAACTTACTGGGAATGGTGTGAAATTCTCAATATTTTAGGCAATATGCCTTGCACACATGGACATGAACATATCTCCTAGAGATGGAATAAAAACGGAAACTTTTTTGTGAAATCCTTCTATCAATTTTTAAATTTTAAATGAGTAAAATCTGAAAAAAAATTATGGTTTGATGGAAATCACTATTATCTTCAAAATTATAACTTTTGTCTGGTTGATGCATGAAAATAAAATTCTAACCAAAGCCAATCTACCGAAAAAAGAAGAATAATTATATCATTCCCCTCATCCTGTCTCCTCATTTATCTCCCCACACTCTCTCTCCAAATTAACTTCCTTAACTGCCTTTTATCTCCCCATTAATTCCGCTAAGAATTTTCATTTATCCCCGCATTAATTATTGTCCTTTAATAACAATCTCTGCATTAATTATACTGTTATTTTAATAACAATCATCACATTAATTATATTGTCCACTAATAACAATCCCCCGCATTAATTATACTGTCATTTAATAACAATCACCGCTAACAATTATTTATCTGTTTATTGATGTTCAAGAAATTATTTACCATTGTTCTGACAAATATTTATCATTATATCTCAGAAGTATTTATCATTGTCCCTAACATGATAATACTTTGATTTGATTAAACATTACTTATTGACAAGTTCAAAAACAAAGTTCAAAAAGTATTTATTATTATTCTGACAAGTATTTATCATTATATCTGAGAAGTATTTATCATTGTCTTTGACATACATATGTTTTACTGAAAATTGTAATTATGTCTAAGAAATATTTATCCATGTAACATAAAGTATTTATCATTATGCAAGTATTTATTGTTGTCTTTGACATACATATATTTTACTGAAAATTGCAATTTAAAGTTTATAAAAATTGATAACAACCAATTATTAAAAAAAAATGTTATATGGTTTAAATTATTTATATGAAAAATATACATTAAACTTCCGTTGGGCCAATTATTATATATGAATTCATATAAAACCATAGAAAATACTAACATATTACAATTCGTGTAACATATATACATAGCCTTTTGTACATGCAATCCCATGTGATCCAACACATAACATATACTCCTCAAGATCTAATACAATGTTTGTATAAAAGTTACGTCCTTACCACTTAATATTCATATGATCAAGCTTGGTTATGATCTAATACAATTCAATGCAATCCCATGGGCTCATGTTGCCAAAACGCTTGGTTATGATCTAGTTTGGACCGAAATTTCATACATACCTAGTTGTATTAGATCCAACATATCAAAAAAAGAGTGTGCATGTAATCCATAACATGATGCCTCTTGGTTAAAGGTTTCCAACAAAATTGCATCTCCAATAGAAAAATACAAGGATCAACATATATGTGCATACATACATAAGAAAATTATAATGTGCATGCATACATACATAATAGAGAATAAAAATTCTCAGTTAAATTTTTTGTCCAAAATTATAAAAAAATATTTATACATAAGAAAATTGCAATTATATCTGAGAAATATTTATCCATGTAACATAAAGTATTTATTCATATAAGATAAAATATTTATTATTATGCTTGAGAAGTATTTATCATTGATGTTTTACTAAAAGTTGCAGTTATGTTTGAGAAGTATTTATCCATGTAACATAAAGTATTTATCCATGTAATATAAAATATTTATCATTATGTCTGAGAAGTATTTACTATTGATGCTTTACTGAAAGTTGCAATTATATTTGAGAAATATTTATTCATGTAACATAAAGTATTTATCATTATGTCTGAGAAGTATTTATCATTGGGTGGGGAATTGTTTATTTAATGGTCCCCAATTGTACGGGGATAATCCAAAAAAAAGGAAATTTTGTGTAGGGATAACTGACAAGTATTTATGAGGGGATTGTTTATTTAATGGTCCCCAGTTGTGCGGGGAAGATTAAAAAAAAAAAAAAAAATTGTGCGGGAACAATTGATGGATTGATTTATTTTTTCATAAATAGATATAATTGCTCTTTGCAAATTCAAGATAAATACTTTGATACTTTAAGTTAAATACTAACAATTTATAAAACGCTTATTAATGACTGAGCGGTCCCCCCATTATTTTTTTTGACAGTTTGTGCGGGATTTTTTGCGGAAATTGTTATCAAGATCCAAAAAAAGAATGACCTGACTCTTCTATATGTCATTTCTGCACCCAACCAGAATATTTTATACATTTTTCTTGAAATGTAGATTTGTAAAATAGTCCTTTTATGTTCAAGTTTAACAAAGGTTCATTCGTTAATAATTGTACTTGCAGTGTTGCCTTTTCCTCTGCTCTTTAACCATTTTCTCTCTCATAAAGTCGAGACTCGGACAATCTTTGGTGAATACCCTGTTTTTCAATTATTTTTTATTTTGACAAAAGACGAGAAGCAGGTGAGTCTCCCTGACTCTCCCAGTTATATTGTTTCAGTTCTCATATTAAACAAATAAAAAATCTGAAAGCTGGCTTGACAAAGTGAAAGCTAAAGCACTCTGATTTGATGGAGCTGAGATTTTCTCCAGTTCACCGTACTGGTGAAATCCATTATTCTCAAAATGCTTACTTATTTTGGTAAAACCGGGACTTAATAAATGATTATCTCACTTTTGATAGTCTCAACCAGTTTTTATTAGAGTGATCATTTGAGTTGATAATTTTGATAAGATTTTAAATCAATTTAAATAAGATTGAAAAAAAATCTATAATTATATTATTAGACATATAAATAGCTTAATAAACAAATTTCATACAATTTAAGCATTATATGGCCGAAACTTCAAAACACTCAATAAAATATACATCAACTTTCATCATTTTCAAGAACTAACATTTGATCGAGTGGCAAAGGCACATGACATCTGATGTGAAAGGTCATGAATTTAAAGTCCATATGAAAAAAATATTTTATTATAATAACAAGAGCATTAAATAGTTAGGTGACTTTGTCTTCAAACTTTATTATAAAAAAAACTCTCATCATTATTTATAAACATAATATGTGCATCATATGCCTACAATATTGAATTTTCAAATTTCAAATTATTTTTAATAATTATAAAATAAGTGATTGTCATGAGAATCAGCTTTTAGTTTAGTGGTTAAAATAAATGTCCTTTGTGTGAGAGGTCGTCGGTTTGAAATCTGAATAAAACAATTCCTTATGAATATTAAATAGTTTGATAACTTGATGATCTATACTAAAAAAAAAAAAAAGTGATTGTCAAGTGATATCTCTTTTATTATTCATTAATTATGCTTTATGATATATTTGTGTAATGTAATTTTTAAGTTAACTGGTGATATGCTTTAGTAATGAATAAATTGAATCACCAAAAAATCTAGAGTAGAACTAGGGTGTTTATAAGTTCAGCAATTTTCTTTGTGAACTCAAATTTAAAATCTATCATATTGACTTTAAATGACGAATTTGAGTGTCAAAATCCGTCTACTTTACGAGTGATACATTTACATGCAAAAATTTGAAAATTTCAAATTAATTTTGTATAGAGTCAAGTGGTAAAAAAATGATCAATAAATAAATGTACTAAAATTAATTTATAAACCTTATAATTTTGACCGCTTGACTTTATATTAAATTAATTCAAAATTTTATTTATTTTTGCACGTAGATACACTACTTATAAGATGACGGATTTTAACAGTTCAAATTTGTCATTTAAAATCAATTTGATAGATTTTAGGGTTAAATTCACAAAAAGAGTTGGTCAACTTAAAAACATCCTAGTAATGCTCAAAAAAATATATTAATTTAATTGTGTGTCAGTTTGAGAACATAGCTTGTTTGTTGCAACACTAATCTAAATAATTACATGTGCTCTTATTGTAAAAGCAGGATGGAAAAATGTGATAGTATAAAACAAAAATTTTAAGTGAATACATAGTTTATTTATAATTATTTTCAACTACAAACATATTATTAAAATTTTATGAGTGAGAGAGGCAAATAATACCCTCTAACTTTATTTCAGATCCGCCTTAATTTACAAACTTATCAAATTATTTACAATTTTTTTGTTTTAATTATTTTAGTACATTTGGATGCAATCTAGAATAGCTAGAATAACTACTATTTGAAAATGATGCTAACTCAAAGTTATTCGGAATAGCTAAAAAGTTGTTTGGATGCATTCTTTGGAATAGCTACTATTGAATAGTCCATTCACGCTATTTCAAGTATTTGTTGGGTTAGCGGAACAAGGCTATTATGGCTGTTCGAAATAGCGTTTGATGTTGTTTGAATGACTCTAGAATAAAATAGCACTGCTATTCTAAGAATAACGCTATTCTTAGTGCATCCAAACATACCTTAAGCACTGCAAGTCTATAACCACAGGATGCCTCCGGTAGCCCAAGAGAAAAGAGGCTCCAAGGTGGTGTGACGATCTGTGCTGTGGCTTCTCTATTTAAATTAGCAAGGAAACAAATACCAACTCTTGCCTCACATGTACCTGCTCCATCCAATGCTCCTTTAATTGACCGTTAAACACTTCTGCATTTCTCATTACCCATATCTACTGCTATAATCGTAGATATATTCTTGTGAAATCCATGCTTAACATCTTTTTAACTATCTTTTAAATGGACACAAAATCACTTTGATCTAAAATTGTTGGACCATCTAGAAGCTGTGATTTTCTACGTATTTAAAAAATAATAAACAAAATTTACAAAATATAAAAGAGGAGAGTTCAAATGCCTCCATTTTGTGTCTCCACCATGCTTCTATTTTTTAAAATTTTAATAACCAAAATGTAAAACTTAACAATTAAAATAAAACCATTAGATGTGATCTATGTTATTTTCTCTCTGTGCTCATAAAAAATTATGACATTTCAATTTTGTTTTTATGTGAATCAATAAGTTAAAAAATCAACATCTAGAAATCATCCACATTTGTAAGTTTTTTACAAGTTCTTGATGACAACCAAAATAAAATTGAAATGTCATAATTTTTTATACATGCATAGATAAAATTACGGTTTTATTTTGACTTTTAAATTTTAAATTTTGAGTTATTAAAGTTCTAAAAAATGGAGGCATGATGAAAGCACAAAAAATGAAGGCATTTGAACCCTCCTCAATGTAAAATTTGATCTTTAAATACATTTTCATATAAAATCATTTTGAATCATTCGGATCGACTATTTAAATTTTGAAATAAGAGATATGAATTCTTAGCACAGATCATCCATAATATGCATATTACCGTAAGCCTCATTCCATATATCCATATAACCTTGTGAATTGTGATATGAACCTTCAAAAAATAAAAAGATTATGTGTGATATCTTTTTTTTTTTTTTGATAAAAGGCTTTGTTAGCCCGTTTCATATTACTGAAACAAAAAGAGAACTATGTATGAAAGTATGAAATGGACTACAAGCTTTCCATTGGGTAGACCGAGATGTCAGATGTGCCATGCAGCCACTTACAAAGGGGCAACTAACACATCTGAAAAATATTGAATTAGTTTTGATGGGCACATAAGCGATAAACTCTATATTTTATTGCTAACAGGTAACAGCAGGCAGTAAAAGTGTAAATAAGTATTTTAGACCAAGTCCTCAGAACAGTTTTGTATCTTCCATAAACAACTACCAAAACAAAGTTTTTTTTTTTTTTTTCCTCCTTTTTCCCTTTCACGTACCAATCACCACTCGTTGATTTGGTGAGCAACTCTTAATCCTTGTACCTTTATCATATCCCCACTGTCTTCCCTCCTCTTTCTGTCCCTCTCTGAGATCATGCATTGCTCCTTTTCATACCACAAACATGAACCCCTCAAGAGAAGCCTCCATTAATTCTCCATCTTACATCTCTCTTACCATTCTCCTATTTCTCCTTCCTTCTCCTCTAATTGCTATCAACCCAGATATACCATTGCTTCTCTCTTTCAAGTACTCCATTCTCTCTGATCCATTATCGGTTCTCTCCAGTTGGGGTTATTTTGACACATCACCGTGCTCATGGAATGGTGTAGTTTGCATGGGGTTCCCTCTTACCAGCGCTGTCAGCACAAATATCACCACTAATACAAGTAGTATCAGTAACACTACTGACAGTTCGAGTTCTTCTAACAGTTGGGCCCCGACATTTTCGCGAGTCATTGGTTTGGTATTGCCCAACTCTCAGCTTCTCGGTCCCGTTGCACCAGAATTAGGGATGATAAAGCATCTCCGCCACCTCGATCTATCGGGAAATTTGTTCAATGGAACCCTTCCCGGTACACTTTTCAGTGCCACCGAGTTACGCGTGCTTTCTCTCTCCAACAATGAGATATCTGGCGAGATACCCCAGTCAGTTGGAGAATTGACGAACTTGCAGATGCTCAACCTTGCTGGAAATGCATTTACCGGGGTTGTGCCAACCAATATCACACTCTTACCAAATCTTACCACTCTCTCTCTATCAAATAACTACCTCCATGGGGATATACCGACCGTTGGATTCAGCAGCCTTGAAACACTTGATCTTAGTTCAAATCTTTTAAACGGTACTCTACTGGCCGAGTTTGGTGGTGAGAATCTCAAGTACTTGAATCTGTCGGATAACCACCTTACTGGTACAATACCACCAGAACTCGGGATAACAATTTCACCAAATGCCACAGTTGATTTTTCATTCAACAACTTCACCGGGCCTATCCCGCAAACTGGTGCATTTCTCACACAAAAGCCTACAGCATTTTTGGGCAATCCCGATTTATGTGGCACGCCGCTTAAGAACCTTTGCACAATCCCTTCAACACTTTCAAACCCACCAAATTCCACTGAACCAGTGGAGTCTGAATCTCCTCCTGCTATTGCGGCTATACCAAATAATACAAGTGGAAGTTCCACAATCAACCGTGGTCAGGCAGGCAAACAAGGTAGCAATAGAATGGTCACAATATTAGTAATAGTCGCAGGAGATTTAGCCGGCATTGCTGTGTTATCCTTAGTGTTCATGTATATTTACTATGTTAAAAAGAAAAGGCGACAAGAAGGTGAACAAAGAGAGTCAAGTGCTGTAAAAAAGATGGATGCAAATGGAAATGGAGCGGTATCAGATAAGGCAGGAGCAAGTGGAAGTGGTCTTGTTTGTTGTTTGAGAAAGAAAAATAGAGATGGAGATGAAACCGAAGAAACTTCTGAGAGTTCTGAGACAGAAGCAGAGACACCGAAAGATAGCAGTGCTCAGCAACAGATAAAAAAATTTAAGTCCAAAGAGAAAAATAATCTACACCCGGTACTGGTAACCATATATGGCACACCTGAGCTAGAATTGGAAACTTTATTGAAGGCTTCAGCATATATTTTAGGGGCAGCTGGACCTAACATTGTGTACAGAGCGGTATTGGCAGATGGTACAGTATTGGCAGTGAGAAGAATAGGGGAAAATGGAAAGAGCAATGGGGGTGACAAGTTGAAGGAATTTGAGATGCACGTACGAGCAATTGCAAGAATTCGACATCCAAATGTGCTACGAATCAGGGGGTTTTATTGGGGCCCTGAAGAGAAGCTCCTGATACATGATTATGCGACGAATGGAAGTCTTGCAAATATCTCCTTGCGAAGTAAGAATTTATCCTTCTATCAATTATATATGATTTGGGGGTAATTAGATTTTTACAAATGATACACAAAGAAATTCATTCCTGGTATTAAAGCCTCAAAAGTCATGAAAAAAAGGCGAGTAATAAATGTTTCAGATAGGCTACTTTGTGCTAGTATCTAACCAATACAAGTCAATGACTGTGCATGCATATTTTACATTCAAGTGTTATATGTGATACTTCTGTTAAAAAGAATCATACAGGTAGAACATAACTTCAAAGAATATATAGAAGAACTTCTTCATTAAAAATCAAAATCAAATTTACAAGGCGTTCCAACGTTATATCAAATGTAATCAAACTTCCAGTATACAAAAAATAAGCTTTAATTTGGTTTTTTTGAATTATTTTGTAACAGATAAACAAGGGTCCTCACCATTACATTTGAATTGGAACACAAGGGTGCGAATTGCAAAAGGAATAGCAAGAGGCCTCTCATATATCCATGAAAAGAAACAAGTGCATGGAAACATAAAACCAAGCAACATACTACTAGGCTTTGAATTTGAGCCTCTAATTGGAGATTTCGGGCTTGATCGATTGATCAGACCCAACCCAGCAAACCGGCAATTCGGGAGCAAACGATCAGCTTTAAGCCTCCCAGATCTATCCCCTTCACTACCCATGAGTCCATTTGCGGGGCTTTTGTCTTCATTGGGGACCAGTGCTCCTTATCAGGCACCTGAAATGTTAAAGAACCTCAAATCCAGCTCAAAATCTGATGTGTACTCCTTTGGGGTTGTTCTACTTGAGTTGATATCGGGTCGGGTATTTTCAGATGTTGAGCTGTGCCAGTTGAACTCTGTCGTAGAAGAAGTGGACCGGGTTTTAAGGATGGTTGATGCCGGGTTAAGAGGTGAAGTTAGAGGCAAAGAGGAGGCTATCTTGAGCTTCTTCAAGTTAGGCTTTTCTTGTTGCGACATGCTACCTCAAAAGAGGCCATCAATGAAAGATGCCATGCAGGTGCTTGACAGAATACCATATGATTCTTAATCAAGGTTCTATTTTTCTTTCTATAAAAAGGGTGTGTTTTTCTTTTTGATTAGTCACTAAATGTAAAAGATGTTTTATCTTGTTCACAAAAATTTAGGCTTTGCAAGGGAGATGGGTAGATTGATTTGTGTGAATTAAAGCAAGTATTATAATCTTAGCGGTTTTATTTAAAAACAGAAATAAAATGTCTGAGTGCCCAGCCCAACAGCTTAGTGCCTCATGCTTCTCAATTATATGCAAAAAATATCTCATACCATTAGTACCTAGTACTTGAACCTCGAACCTGAAATCGATTACAAATTAATGATTAATAAATACATGTTAACGGTCTCTAACCCGTCCAGGATCGTCCATGTTATTATGAAACTTGTATTGCAACCACATTTCAAATCTGTAGATACCAGCAAACCTCTGGAAATTATCTGTACGCATGTAAGAAATCTACTAATAAAAATTGTTAAAATATTATATCTGACTTACTAAAACAAGGGACAATGAGTTTGGTACGGTGGACATCTTTTTTTTTTTTTTTGAAAAGTAGTGGATATTATCCACCGATCTCTATTGAAATCAGTACTGACCCCGACTTAGTACATAAAACACGTACCACGAACAAGACCAGCCTTACATCTCTTCAGTTACAAAATATTGTTCAATAAAAGCAGGTAAACATCACCCTACATAATAGTTAATAAAAAACAAACATAACAACAAAGAAAGCCTAATCATCTAGTAAATCCCAATCCACTAAGTCCGCATCAGCCCGAGCGTCTCCAGATATTTGATTTTGGGGTTGCCATGCCCAAAAAGCTCCTGAGAAGTCTCCAAAAAATCCACCTCGGCCATGTTCACCAGAACCTCCACTGCTGTGGCCAGGTCCGGGTTGTCCACTGACATGGCTTGGATCTATTTTGATAGGTCCTTAATGTCAGAAGGCGGTATGAGGCTCAAATTTAAATGAAAATCATTACTTTAGACACACACCAAAAATTTGCCAAGGCAATTATACGAGAGTTAAATGTTTTTGCAGTAGAAGGGTTAGTCTCTTTAACGTATATACTTGATTAATTTCTCTCTAACCAAACTGTCCAAGGACAGCTCCTCTAAGTAGTTCAACTACAAGTCTATCTTTAAAGGGTATAAGGGTATCAATAATCCACAAATCCTTAATGGATGCACAATTAAAAGAAAAACCAGGTCGTTCGGCAACAAATAATTAAGAGTTTAAGGAGCACTAAGAAACTGATGTTCAGTTGTCTTACTTGGTGAATAAAAGCTAAAAAAACTAAAAGAAGGGGTATAGGTGTCTTAAAATCCGAATAGAAAATTAAGATCCAAACAAAAGAAAGTTAAGAAGATGTTCTTAATCCGCGTTAAAAAACCGGTGTTAGTATGATTAAGTCTTAAGGAGACTCAATTCTTTGTTGCCGAACGGCCCCAATTTATTAATGTGATTGGAAATCCAATTCCAAATTTGTCTTAACATAACTACATTGTTGGTACGGTACGGTGGACATCCAGACAAGAGAGTATAGATCTAGTTAATTAAATGTTTTATTCGAGGTAAACAGCTTTATTGCTGGACTGCATGCTCCTTTTGCTGGCCTGTCTCTTTTCTTGTCTTATTCACTTAAATAAGTTACAACTCCCAATATGATGATCATATGTATTTGTCCTTGGTACTTAAAAAATACTTTGGCTCTGCACTACTAGTGAACGAATAATATACCATCTTCTCAAAATAGGAAATATTTTATTTTAATAACTTGATTAATCATCAAGATGAAAATTCGGCCATTAATCTTAATTAGGAAAACATCACGAGAAAAGTTCATTTAACTTGTCATTCTTTTTTTCTATCTTAAGATTACCTCGACTGACTTGTTGGGTTACAACTCCAACCAAATAGTATTATCATTCTCCTACAACCAGATATTAGGTTAATAGGCTAAATCATTCCTAACAGAATCTTGCTAGAAATAAATGCTAAATAATATAGACAATTGCTAGATCCAGATCTATAGGTGTCACTTGTGATTAGATAAAACAACTAAATAGATTAGTACAATAATGCAGAACTCGACTAAAGACAAGAAAGACTCAATTGGTTAACAGTCCAATCAGTACGGCCCACGGGCCATTATGCAGAAAAAGATGAGAAGAAACCAAAATCTAAAAATAAAATATCATTACCTCTTCTGCGCATTTTATAGTGGCTAAGAACAAGCTGCATTGGAAAATGAATGGGCGTAGTTCCATTCAGGCCTTGTGCTCGGGCGCAACAAAGTAGATATATATGATATGCACGTTAATTTAGGATATAGCTGAGTTGACACCATCCATATATTTATAGACGACAATATTGGTTAACTGTTCATTTTTCAGTTGAAGTTAGGATAATTTGCAAATTATATATGCAGTCAATTTCTTTAATCCCAATAAAAAAGAGAGGAAATAATAGTCCATGACCAAAGAGGCAAAGACCAAAAGATAGGTTGGCTGAGCCAAGCACAATTCACCAACCAAACTATCAACCATGTTGGCTAACCGCATTAGAACCTGTCCAATCATGGGTTATTACATGGTAACAAAACCACTTTCATGACCTAGGGTGGCGGTTTGATAAAAAAATCTAGACCGCCAAAAAAGGAAAAGAAAAAGAAAAATGAAACACAAATTGAGATGAAATTTCCCACCATGAATTGCAATCTTCAATAGATTAAAAATGTAAAAAACTCTAAAAATTTACCAGAATAATACAAGTACCATGTATAGATAGCATGCTAAAATCATAACAAATCTCTCTCACCTCAACCTCAGCTGAAGTGCAACCACATACCCACATGTGCATTATGATGTACTTTCAAAACCAAATATACGAAATACACCTGCAAATTATTATCCCTCCAAAAATCAGAATCATATTTCTTAAGAAAAATTAAAGAGAGCATTTGAGTGAGCACAATAGAGATCAAACTATTAGCTTTGTAGATGTTTAAGACCTTCAATGGATATAATAATTCAACTACCCAATGAGAATCTGAATGAATGGATCAGCATGTGGATCTTGAAAACTAACTTGATAACTTATTAGATTTTACATGTGGATCTTGTAGATGGATCGTGTAGCTTATTGGGCCAGTTTGATTAAAATTTGATGGAAAGTCAAATCCAGAAATAGTCTTCAAGTAGGTTCAATATGCATGATATGTAAATGGTCTTAACTGGATCCTAATATTTGGAATTCTTTTAATACAGTTCTAAGTAATGAAATTGCAAGATAAACATGGGTTGTCCATTGATTCTCTTTTTGTTATTTATGACATAAAATATGTTGTGTTTTTTTATGAGGTATGCATTTTGCTATTAATCGAAACAAGATCCCACATAGGATTCAAATCCGATATCCATCTAGTAATGGATATCGACTTGCACTGGATACAGGTACTCTTATGGGGTTTGGACCAGCTGTTAGATCCTCTGAATCTTCCATCCATTTGAATTTGATATTTTGACAGCTCAATGTATGTTACAAAATTATAGTAATCTAAGACGTACCCTCGTCAGTTTGATACTTGTTCTTGTCATCTCCAGCATAAGCCAGAAGGTTATATTTAGGGTTCCACTCCACACTATTCATGGGAGCTTTAGTTGGTATTTGATAGACCGACCTCCCTGTTTCCACATTTGCCTGAAAAAAAATTTATAAATGTTAATATATCAATTTCCCATCTAAAAAGAAACATCTTACACTCTGATATGTGCTCTACAGTAACCTGCAACAGGACATATTAGCAGTTCAAAGTAGTAGCTTCATAAGATATTAACATACAATATCCACAAAAGGATCTTCACTGGCTGAAGCAATGAATTCTCCTGTGTGGTTGAAACCGACGGTCCTTACTGGCCACCTGAAATAAAGCAATTGCAAGTAAATGACGCACGTCCATAAAACTCCAACTGCAGTCTACATGTCTTTTACAGATCACCCCAATACCATATTTGCAAACAGCACCCAGAATATGATATATTTGCCATTAACACCCACAATTTGTCGTCATTTCCAAATATTAAAAAAAATAGTATTACATTTAAGTGAGTGGACCATGGTTTATTGCCCTTTATTATTTTTTATTATAACTGAATCAATTATTTTCAATAACATGTCTAACACCAACAATCAAGTGTCTTGGCCTATAATTTGGACTTGGGCAAAAAATAAAAAAAGTCAAGTCAGGTTAGGCAAAAAATTGACTATAGTTCAAAAGAAATGCAGTATCTTTGATACCACTCTCATCTATGGTCAGGTAATATTTGCAAATGTCTCAATAAATATGTGATGGTATGTTGGGATGTTTGTTGCAAATAAAAAACTATGGAGGGTGCTATTTGCAAAAAGACCTTTTCTAATGAACTTTAAAGACAGACATACTCCATTTTTGTTAATGTTCTGATGCACAGCATCTCCTTCACATCCCAGAGGCTGACAAGCGAATCAGCACTTCCCACTGCAAAATACCTAAATGGCAAGGACCACAGTTGAAATAAGTTTTTCAAAGAATGAAGAAGAAATTACTGATCTATCAAAGAGATGATTTTGAAAAAGGAAATATGAAAACTAACCTTCCTGAAGGATCAACCGAAATACAATAGCAACCCGCTGTGTGAGCAATCAAATTGTGACGTAGCTTTAAGGATGGGTAATCAAATACCTCAATTGTACCTATAAGAAACCAGAGAGAGAGAGAGAGAGCTTAAGTTTTTTTATAATAGTTTGTTATCACATGTGAAGGTAGTAGATTTTCCAAAGTGGTAATTCTCTACTGTTGTTTTCAAATATTGATCGCAACCTGCATAATTCTATTTCTAGATTTCTAATTCGATATTTACCTTTAATGATTGTATTATTCCTGTCACTTTTACTGAACGAGTCTTAACGCTTTCCAGTTGTGCTAAATTATTAATTGGTCAAGAAAAAGAGCCCATTGAAAGATGCAAAAAATTTAAGAATTAAATATAAGGCAGAATTTCACACATACCATTCAAATATTTCAAAATTATGTTCTCCTCCAAAATCCATATTATTATATTTATCCTTCTATATTAGAAAAACTCTTTTATTTGCCCAATTCATTATCATTACCATTACAGCTAACTCCAAACTCATAAACTCACATTTTTCCCTCACAGAAATGAAAGAAACCGCTTCATATTTATCCTTCTAGATTAGACAAAACTCTCATATTTGCCTAATGTGTTATGTTTTTAATTTAAACTAACTCTAAACTCATAAATTCCCATTTTGCTCTTGTTGAAATGAAAGAAGCCAATATTTAAAACAAGACTGCTTGTGTGTCAATAACAGCAGTGACTTACTGGAAGAATTCAGAACCCATTTAAGTGTTGTCTCTTCTTCCTATGAATGTTCTAACACGTTACAAGAGCTCGAGCAGCTTTGTGTGCCCTAATTTATGTTCAACGGAAGGAGAAGTGCTAAGTTTTCATTTAAAATAGCCCTTTTCACTTGGCGTATTGCTTGGCAACAGAATGGAGAGGAGCGGTAAATTAATCCATAATTTATTAATAACAGTTTTTCATTTTAGTTTAAACATGATCAATTTAATATTTGGGTATATTTGATACATTTACAAGGATAAATATGATGTTATGAATTTTGGGCTTTTTAAATGGTATACGTGAAATTCTGCCAATATTACCATTGCCAGTAGTGATAAAAAAACGATCTCCAGCTTTGTTCCATGCAATCTCATTAATCTGAAAAGCAATAACAATCAAGAATTTAGCAACTTAAAATATATATAAACCATGTTCAACTGTTCAAGATAGAAATGGTATATGAAATGTATAATTATGAGTAAAGATAAGATCAACCTCATAAGAGAACTTGTGTTTGTGAACTGTCTTCAACTTTCTAACGTCTAATATAGTTAACTCATCATCCTACAACAATACAAAAGAGAAAAGGCATGAATACAGATCAAGTATTTACACACAAAGCTTAACGGACAAAAGTCTCTGTCATTATTAGTGCTAATTTGTCACATCTCTATTAAATCAAAATTTGATCTTCTTAACAAGAAAAAAAAGGCTAACTAGATAGATACCCTGTTGCCAACAGCCATGTTAGTGCCATCATGCTTGTATGCAATATTGATGTTTTCTCCACTGAGTTCAACACTTTGTGCACATTTACCACCTGATAAAATGAAATGAAAATAAAAAACAATTAGAAGGACAACTATGAGCATGCCAAAAGCAATCCAGTTTGCAAGGAAAAAAAAAATTGAAAACCTGACTGTGGTTTAAACTAGCCAAGTGACTGGTAAAAGGACAGAAATTCATGCATCATTTATTACAACTTGGTTATCTCCTTGGCAGTTCAAAACCAAGAAACCAACTTAGCAGGGACTAACCCCCATACCTGAGCTACCAATTATTGTTTAATTAGGTCAAATTATTATGTTGGAAACACCAGAAAATAAGTAGGTGTAATTACTGCGAGTGTCCCAAAGACGAACAGTCTTATCTCCAGAACAAGTGGCAACAACATCGGGCTGCTTTGGGTCCCAGCATAGCTGATCCACGCAATCTGTATGCCCTTTTAATTCTATATCCTTCACTTTTCCCTGACAATGACATTTTCTCTTTTTAGCACTCACTGCACAGGATTTCTAGTTATCAAATCAAACTCAATTGTCAAAACTTGCCTCAACAAAGCAATCAAACAATATGCAACCAAAAGTAACATCAATATCAATGAATCATATTCGATGAAAGTAAGAATGATTGGAAAAACTGATAATGTAAACAGGAAATACATGGCTGTGCGGTTCAATATTCCAAACCCTTGCGGTGTGATCAATAGAACCTGAAGCCAGCTTGGTGCCTGTGCAATTCCAGGCAACTGAATGCACCTAAGACAAAAATATACCCATTAAATGGGGGAAGTTGGATCAGCTATTCATTTTACAAGAAAAAAATGCTTGATTTTATGGGAGTATTATTCAAAGATGGTAAATTTAAGCTTTCTTTGACATAAAGTGATGAAAAAGATAAAGAGTTTGAGTGTCCCAGGTAGAAATGGCTCAATAAAGCTCTTGTTTGTAACAATTGAACAACTTTTAGACAATTTATGTCGGTGTCTAGAAATTTCAGTAAATGTAACGATACACAGTCATATAGACTATTTCTCATGCTTCAGGGATTAAATCTAATGTTTGCCTCATTACAGAGAAAGCCCATATAAGCTCAAACAAAAGTAATTAACATTTCCAAAATCAGCAACAGCTAAGAGCTCATAGAGATCCTCTGAATTATTACTGCCCTGGCATAGATTACGGCACTGTAACCGTGAGACAAAACAAGAGACGGAGTTGATCTGAGAAAGGAAAATATCAGGTTACCTTTCTCTTGTGACCAAAGTACTCTCTAGAGCACAAATTTTTGAATTCCACGGACTTGTCTTCCATGAGAGCGCTTCCACCGAGTCAGTGTAAAACCAAGTAGAAAAATGACGTGCTGTGAGATGATAGAGGGAAGAGAACGAAAGACGAGGTCGGAAAGCGGTACGCTGTCCTACTCCCAGCTCTCGTTCGCTCTTTCTCAAAATAAGGCAGGGGCTGCCTCTCTCTCTCTCTCTCTCTCTCTCTCTCAAAGTCGCTCTTTAAAACCCTCTGTTGAAATTCAGCACCGAACTAAAAGGCCAATTTAGTAATTAAATCAATAATATTAGTTAGCAGCAAAGAGGCCCAAGTCCAATTAAATAGTTACAAAATTAATCTTGAAAACTTGGTAGTAGCTACCAAGGTGTGAGATGTAGGAAAATCTAGAAAAGTCCAAAAATATCTTAGGTCTAGATATTTCTTTGGCTCTCATGGAGCAAATATAAATAGGGTGCCTTGCTCCTCATTTTCACCATCCAAGCAAGAAAGCAATCTTGGATCATATAAGTAGTAGAGTGTTGTAGTAATTTGGAGGTGTAGGATAATATAAGTAGTAGAGGGTGTAATCTTGGAGGTTAGATTATTAAGTAGTAGAGTTGTAAGAATATATTGAGAGAGTAATAAAAATTAGTTTCAATATAGTGTCTCTACTCAACAAAGTGGTATCAGAGCCAAGTTAGGTCCTATTGGCTAGAAGGTTCGGATAATCCGTGAGTCTATTGTTGTGTCGAAGGTCCTGGTGATTAGGAGGTTTGTGTAACCCCTTAATACGCCGTGGTGTCGAAATGTCAGACTTGAGTGGCATGAGTGGTTTGATTGAGAAGTTGAATAATTATAATTATAGAGACTGGCGTACATGTATTAAGTCATATCTACAGGGGCAAGATCTATGGGAGATTGTCGGTGGCAATGAGATCGAACCGCCACCGAATTTGATCCGAGCTTATAAGAAGTGGAAGGTGAAGGCGGGCCGAGCATTATTCGTGTTGAAGGCTACGGTGGACAAGAGCCTACTATCTCACATTGAAGATGTGGAGATACCAAAAGAGGCATGGGATGTTTTTGCCGCGTTGTTTTCAAGAAAGAACACAAGTCGGCTGCAACTGTTCGAGAGGGAGCTGATGAATATCTCCCAAGGTGATAAGACTGTAAGTGAGTATTTTCTTAAAGTAAAAAATTTGTGTAGGGAGATTGAGCAGTTAGACGCCAATGCAAAAATTGGAGAGGATAGAATGTGGCGGATAATCCTGAATGGCATTAGGCCGGAGTACAGCGCCTTCATCACGGAAATTCCAGGATGGGCGACGCAACCAACCCTGTTGGAACTGGAGAATTTGTTGGCCAGTCAGGAAACTCTTGCCAAGCAGCTGGCAGGTTTGACGGTAAAGCACGAAGAGGAGAAGGCTTTGTATAGTGGTCGACGTGGAGAGTCGAGCAGAGACCGGTATCGACGACAACCTGAGACGGAGAAGGTTTGTCATGAACAATGCAAGAGGTGTTCATGTTCAGGGGGAGCTCCTAGAGACCAAGAGGGCAAAGGAGCCGAAGGCGGTGAATACCGGAGTAGAAGAGTGGAGTGCTACAATTGCGGACGACGAGGGCACTATGCGAGAGAGCGTTAGTTCAGGAAGAATGAAGGAAGCTTTGTGGTGACCACGAAGGAGAAGGCAATAGAAGAGGTCCCAAGTGAAGAAGATTGGGACGCAGTGGTGGCTGTTGCGATGCAGTCGGTGGCCGACGTAGAGGACGTCGAAGAGGCTGGTGAGCCTGAGGATGAGGAGATCGATTTTGAGTCATGGTTCTTTGAAGAACCAATTGAAGAATCGGTCAAGAAGGAGACCGAAGTTGTGAGGTGCGCAGTGGCTGATGAGGAGAAGCCACAAGAGAGCACTGAATTAGAGGCCATCACCAAGGAGAGTGATGATGACAAGATGACACGGAGGAGTGTCGTTGTTGCAGAAAAGACTGCAGTACAAGAGTTTGTGCAAAAAGATGGAGCTTGTCAGGTGAATCGTCGAGAGAAGAGAATTCGACGACGACTTGTGCCAAGGCAGCGTGAGAAGAAGATTTCAGAAACTTCTCTTGTGAAGATGACTATTCTGGAAAATCGACCGCATACGTCTGAGCAACTTCAAGATCAGAAAATTAAAAGAAGCAACAAGAAACAAGATGATCCAGATAAACGCGGAGTACCAAAGATGAAGGCAATATCAAGTCGGTGCTGAGGGGGAGTGTTGAAATTCAACACCGAACTAAAAGGCCAAGCCCAATTTAGTAATTAAATCAAGAATATTTAGCAGCAAAGAGGCCCAAGTCCAATTAAATAGTTACAAGATTGATCTAGAAACTACTAAAGAAAATATCTTGTAGTGTGAGATGTAGGAAAATCTAGAAGAGCCCAAAAATATCTTAGGTCTAGATGTTTCTTTGGCTCTCATGGAGCAAGTATAAATAGGGTGCCTTGCTCCTCATTTTCACCATCCAAGCAAGAAAGCAATCTTGGATCATATAAGTAGTAGAGTGTTGTAGTAATTTGTAGGTGTAGGATAATATAAGTAGTAGAGGGTGTAATCTTGGAGGTTAGATTATTAAGTAGTAGAGTTGTAAGAATATATTGAGAGAGTAATAAAAATTAGTTTCAATATAGTGTCTCTACTCAACATCTAATTTTCGCCGCTTCTCCGATAGTGCCGGTACGGAATCGATCCGAAAACGAGCTGGCGGTTTAGATAACATGTTCAGTTCATTTGAGGGAATACTAAAATAGTATGGAATGGAATAGGATAGAAATGAACATTAGTATATTTATTTTCTTTGTATTTAAATGATTAACAAGAGAAAATAAATTTAACTGCTTTTCTGTCTTATTTTTTATTTGATTAGTTAAAATTTATAATATTAATGACAAATTTGATGGTTGCAGCAGATTTGTGACAAAGGAATTTTGACAAAAATTATAAAGGTAAGAAAAGATATGGGGTTGGACATTTGTGTTATTTTTAAAAATATTTGCATCAAAATTTTTTTTTTATCCGTTACACTCTAAATTAGAAGAAAAATTGATTCTATTAATTACAAGCATAAAGGATTAAGTATTTTTTTTCCTCTTGTATCCTTCACTTTTAATATAATTTTATCAAAACACAATTTGAAAAAAAAAAAAAAAATTTCTTTCAATTCCATCCCTTCCTCTACTCTTCATCCAAACAAAGTATAAAAACTCAGTTGTTGGTGTACATCATATTTATCTTTCTGAATAAAAAAATAATGTTTATTTGATAATTTTAAATATATCAAACGAACTTTTTAAATAAGAATATTAACTTTGACATCAATTTTTTTAGATATTTCTTACGGAAATCTTAAATGAGAGAAGTTATTAGACTGGGAAAACAATCGTTATTTTGGTCGTTGTTATGATTAAATTAATATTTTGTGTCGTGATTAAAATGTCAAGGGTAGTCACGGTGCGCTAATGGTCACGCCGTAACGTGACCAAACATGACTCGTGTGACCATTTGATTATATTTTTAGGTTAGTTTATTCAAGATTCACTATTTGATAAAGATTTAACGGCCTAATTACACGTAACTCGTGTGACCACGTGTCGTGCTGTGATTAGATCTTTCACGTGACGTGACGTGCCGTGCCAAATTTTCTAAAGATGATCACGGCACGGGACATGCAAGTCACAGCACGTAACCGACATGTGTGCCGTAAGTACCATAACCATGTCATTCTATAATGGAGCCGGCTCTGTTGTGCTATTTTTCTCTCATCATCTGTAAAATATCTCTCTTATATTAAACATGTAGATGTCATGATCCGTCAACGACTGTGATTTATTTTGCTCGATTTAAACATTTAAAATCAAATATATTTGCAATTGTGATTTTATGTGGAATGTATTGGCATTTATTGTGTGGAAGTTTGTATTTAGTTCTCTGGATATTGTTATTAAAAAACATTAATTGGTAACATTTCTTTCTTTTTATGTTATTAATTATAACAAAATAATAAAGTAATTAACATGTTTGCTAACTAAATATTGATTATCTGTCTATTTAACGGAGAGGTAAAGACAAAATAGTTCATTTCACTATTAAATAAAGAAAAATTGTAAAAGACAAATATTATTAAAGATGAAAATATTTGATGTGATTTGCTTTTTTTTTGGATTTTTTTCTTAAAATTTTGAACCTGTAACAAAGTATGAGCAAAATACTAGTTTATTGTTTAAAAACTCAAGTTTTACTTTATTTAACAATTTATGGGCTAATGTATCCTTTTCCTTCTTCTTTCACAGCTGAACAATGCCAAAAAAAATTCCTATCCACTCGAGAAGAGACAATTTCAGTCTGGTTTAAAACAGAAAAGTGTGTGATTAGTTTTAATGAAAAAATAATAAATTATGCAAATGTGAGATTTATTAAATTTAGCGTAATAAATATGATGAGAAATTTGGATATATACCCATCATAACTTCATTAATTAAATATTTACACATCAAAACTTTAAAATTAGTTATTTCCTCATTCAAACTCATTGATTTTATTAATATACTCATTTCTTAATTTAACCTATTTAAAATACTAATTAATATTAATAAAAAGATAAAATGACAGTACTGCTCTTCCTTTCAAGCTACATGTCGGCCATTTTTATTAATATCCCTAAAAAAAAACTTAATTTTAAAAATGCCCATGTGTGCAACTTTTTTTTAAATATGCCCTGACCGCCTAGACTTCGGGCGGCCCAAAAACCCTGTGAGGCGCCAGGCCCTGGGGCGCCCCATAAGGCAAGTGAGGCGCCAGCCCCTAGGGCGCCCCATGGTTTTTTTTTTTTTTTTATATAGATCTTAGTATTTTGATTTGAAGAATTTTGTGAAGAAAAACGGATTAAAATTCATAAAAAATTCAGGAATTTAAAATTCAAATACATTACTAAATAATACAGTACCGTCGAGTCCATAGAATAAGGTAACATAAAATTCATACAGCAACAACCAGTTCAAATATCAATTATACAAACCGTTACAGTTAAAACATAAAATACTACAACAACATACAATTGGGGTCTAAGCCTTACGAGACAAGGAGCTTGCTCCCTTTTTTTCCTCAGCCCGACGGACGCACGCAGGACACTCCCACGTAGTGAGACGAGCGTCGTTCAGCAGATCTGCATGCGGGTCCATGCAATTGGGATGAACAGCTTTGCCACATTTATAACAGAAGAACATATCCACCATATCTCCGTTCAGCTCACATAAGCAGCATTGTCCCCATCCAGGTGGAGGGACCCTGTCCACCCAGCCTTCCATCGGCATTTTTCTAATTGATGGATCAAGAGTGCTCAGAAATTCTTCATTATTTTTGGGTGAAAACAATCTTTCCAAATTCCTCATCGCGTAGGCTTCAGCCGTCCAAAAATTATTAATGAGTGCTCTTTTTGCTTCGCGTTCGGTTTCAGTTCTTCTTCTATTTTTTCCAACTTTGGGTGCCATTATAACTAGGGTTTCAAGTGACAGCAATTGATTAGGAAGGCTAATTATGTGCGTAATTAAATACTAACTGTACAGTAATCAACGGCTAATTAGAAAATAATTAGAAAATATAAAAAAAATAATTGAAATAAATATTTTAAAAATAATTACAAAAAATATTTAAAAAATAATTAAAAAAATATTTAAAAAATAATTAAAAAAATATTTAAATTACCTATAGCTGTAGTCGCCTAGAAAATCGCCCGAAATCGCCTTGAGCGCTTTCTCCCTTCTTTCTGCCTTTGAGGTGGAAGGTAGACTGATGTTGGAGTGAGAAGAGAGAGAGAAAAAACGAATAAATAGGCATCCCTAGTGGACCGCCCGTGGCCCAGGCGGTTAGGACCCTAGCAAACCGCCCCTGTCACAAGCGGTCTGCTGGGAGTGTGGGTCGCAAATAGTGAAGAAATTGTAATTACTTGAATATAATTTCTTAGTTTGAATGTAATTACTTGAAGTATATTGTTAAGCTTTTAATTATATTGTTGAACTTTAATTGTATTGTTGAACTTTAATTGTATTATTAAACTGTGTTATAATAATGAAATGTAAAGTGCAAACAACATAATACCAACATGAACATAAAATAAAAAAACGTAATGTCAACATAATACAGCAGTCCCATAGTCAAAATACTACAGTCAGAAATATATCACAATAAACAAAAACTCTACAATCATCATCTTCGTCTCCTTCCGGATAGAGACAACCTAGGAGCCGCTACGCCCTTGCCATGCCTGTGCGGCTGCACGCGCCTCTGCGGACTCACATGTCGTAATGCATCCTCTCCCAAATCCTCCTCATCATCCCCCATATCCTCATCCTCGTCCCCCGTATACATGTGCTGCGTACCTGTCCTAGCTGCCCATGGATCAAATCCAGCAGCTGACTCTGCATTGGCGGGCTGTGTACGCAACTCCCATGGATCTTGCTCCCAGCTTGCAGAATACGTGGAAGGAGGCAGTGCGCCAAATAATGCAGAGACAAAGCCATCTGCAGTCTGAGATGAACTCCCACCAGCCTCAAAGTCATGCTCCATCTCCACTCCATATCGTGGTCTATGGGAGCCATACGCCTCTACATCTGTATCTGCCGGGTCCAGCTCATTTATGCTAAATATGGGATCGGCATTCCAACGAGGTGCTCCATCCTAGATTAAAATAATGTTAGTTTTGCTACATACAAAGAACTCTGCAACAAATAATGGTATAATTGGCGACTGACCGTGTCAAGCTCTACTGCAACTCTGTATTTATTTTTATAAGCATCCCATCCTTGGGTATTCAACACCCAGTCGTGGAACGCCCAACCTGAGTCATCAGCTGCATAATTGGAAGTTAACTGAGTTAGAACGAACAATTCAACGAAAATAAGAATATTGTGTGTGTCGTACTTTTAATATTAACTTGTAATTACCTGCAGGAGCTTGCGGCATCTCATCGCCGTAGACAGGGACTCGTTGATAATCTGGATTTCACGGTGCAGACTTTATCTCCCGCCAATTGATGTTCTCCCCAGCATCGCGCAGCATGCCAACGAGGCGGCCTTCAAAACCGCCTATCTCCACGATTGGTGCAGTGTGCTCGAGCATCTGGCATCCTATATATCGCCAAGCATCCTTCGCCATGCACGCCAAGCTGTGTCCAACTCCTCTCATAGCGGTCAACAGCTGCACACAACATGATTATGCCAACAGTAAGTAATTAAAATTTGCAATTTAAAATTAAAGTATGTTTCGATTTTACTTACCGCGCGAGCATTGATCGGACCCCAGGGCATATAATTGCTGGATGAATCCATCAGCCTACGTCGTAGGGTCTCGCCATAATGGCCTGTCAGGTAGACTGGCAGCATGCCCTATCTCTGGTACCATACGGCATATCTCAGATCCCCGGGACCAGCACCCAACGATGTAGTACATGGCGGGCTCCATAAGTGCTGCTCCGGATGTCGAGCCCAGTTGTACTGCATGACGAAATGCTGGCTCCAGTCGACTTTAGCCTTAGTGTGCGCCGTTCTGCAAGTGCAATTAATTAGAAAGTAGAGAAACAGTGGATATATTAAAGTTAAAAATTAATTAAGTAGATGGTACTTACTTGTTGAACTTGTCGGTAGCATCCTTGCCCATCAACGGGTGCTCCGGGATGAAAGCATCCAAGCCAAACTGTCGGGATACCCGATCAGGATAATGGTACTCCACTATCCAGAAACAGACGACCGGTCCCCGATAATACCATAGATGTGTCTGCTCTAATGTCAGCGGGCTCAGCCATCTGCGCTGATACCATGCACAATACGGAAACCAATCGATATTCCCATCTCGGAGCATCTGCAGCTGACCCCGGACATAAGAAATCCCCCTGCCCCTCTCTTCATGATCGTGATGACTGCCCCATATGGCGGCGTATGCGGGGCATCTGGCTGGCTCAGGGCCTCCCCAATCGGGATGCGGCAATGGTATGACTGGCCGGTTTATGGGCAGATGTGACCACGACCAATGCTGAAGCAGAAGCATTGGTCCAAAAAGCTGTTTATTCTTGACCTGAAAATTTAACTTAAAATTAAATCTGGGTGCTTCTTGTCCATCCTTCAATAACAACGTATATTAATACAGACTTACCAGACAAGCATGACAGAGGCCTCTGTATAAGTGGGCGAGGACAGCTCCACCCCAGTTCCATCTCGATTCTTTCTCCAGGTCCCTCAGCAGGGAGAGGTACATCATCGGAACCGCGTCACCGTTGGAATCCTCGAACATGACAGCACCGCACAAATCCAGCACATATGCTCTAGTATACCTGCAATATAAAATAATAAATGTAAATAATTGAGACTGTTGAGCAACTACTAAGTTAATTTAAAGAGCGTAATAGTACCTCCTGACCACCTCAATGTCATCAGTATCAACATCTATCTGATTCTGGAAGAAGTGAGACCGGAGTGCCTTTAGAGAAATGCAGTACCCGGAATAAAGAAACTCCTCCTCCTCCCCCTTCTTCTTCTTATATTTCTTCTGCAGAGTCTTCGGATCACACCCTAACAACTCCGGTATCATCCTCTGCAGCTCTGGATGGTCTGAGATGCCACCTATGGGGTCGCCATCGATACGTAAACCCCATAAGGCGCTCACATCACCAAGGGTGACTGTCATCTCCCCGACCGGGAGATGAAATGTATGAGTCTCAGGTCGCCATCTCTTCGCTAGACCATGCATCAGAGACACATCGATCCTACTCTGCGGCATGGTGGCAAGCTGATACAAGCCGAGGTTCAAGATGTATCGCTGCATTTCTTTATGGGGGACGTACGGAATCTCAGACCTGCGGTGCCTCACCGTAAGCATGACATCGTCCTGTATTTATTATCAATTTGTCAGACTCAAATCGTGCATTTTTTTTAATAACTCAACAGAATGTCATTTTTTAAAGTATAAAATTGACGTACCTCAAGAGATGCCAATGAGACGCGGTGCTTAACATGATGGGTCCATAGAAGAGGACTAAATGTGTCAGGATCATGCACACCATCTGAAAAACCGGCCTGAGACGACGGATCCGCTCCAGTCGGATCCTCAAAACCCCTGCCAGTCGTATCATCATACAACGATGGGCCCTCTCCAATCGGATCCACCGAGGACGTGCCCGCTCCACTCGGATCCACAGCATCTGCACCCGCTGCAGGCTCAGCTCGTACTCCCCACCGTCTAACTCTAGGCATACTACATTTACCAAAAAATATTTACATGCAATTATTTTGGGTTTACTTTTTTTAGATTTATTGAAAATCACTGTTTTTGCATGGTCCACAATTTTGATATACATGCAATTCTTTGAAATTTTAAACCGCACAAAATTTTTGCAGACCTAAATTTTAAAAATAAAAAAATGAGATATACATGCAATTTACTTACAATAAAAAAATATATATGTCATTTTTAAACAAATATTGATATACTTCAAAATAATTACTTTTACTTCAAATTATTTTGTATTGATATATATACATGTTTTTCATGAACTATCACAAAAATAATTTTCAAAAAATAAATATGCATATTTTTAAATCATAAACCCAAAAAATAAGTTCTTAAGCCGTTCAACCATTTGAACCATAAATTCCAACCCTAAATTGAACTGTAAACCCTAAATTTGTAAGTAATTCACAATTAACAAACATAAACCCTAAATTTTAAAAAAATTCACAATTCACAACTACAAACCCTAAATTCAACCATATGTCATTCAAGCAATTTTACCATAAATCATAATCCTAAATTCGAGCAATTGAACCAATTCAAGCAATTCAAGCATCCAATTCAAGCAATCAAGCAATTCAACCATCTAATTCAAGCAATCAAGCAATTCAATCGTCTAATTCAAGCAATCAAGCAATTCAATCATCTAATTCAAGCATCCAATCGAACCAATTCGACCAATTCAATCAATTCAACTAATTACTAACATTTCACCCTAAACATCAAATCGAACCAAACCGAATCACATTACATCATTTAATCACATTTAACCGAAACCCTAAACCCTAATCGAATCGAAAAAAAGAAAACTCACTTGTTCGATCGAGAGAGAAGCGATTCGAGGCGCGAGGCAGTGACGAGCGTGGTGCGAGGCAGAGAGGGGTCGGCTCGGAACGGCTTCTTTCTTCTTCTTTTTTCTCTTTTTTTCTCTTTTTTTCCTCTTTTTTTTGGCAGAAACGATAGGGGAGAAGAGGCAGAGAGGAGGGGCGGCTCACGGGTGATTATAGATGGGCAGTGGGGCGCCAGATGGGGGGGCGCCTTACTGGTGTTGTGGGCCGCCAGTTGGGCCGGCGCTCCATGGGCTTTTTTGGGCCGCCCGAAGCCCAGGCGGTCAGGGCATTTTTTAAAAAAAATTGGGAGCAAGGGCATTTTTAAAATTTTGATTTGTTTTAGGAATATTAATAAAAATGGCCGGCTACATGTGTGGTGATCCCCTCATCCGAAGAGGAATTCGTATTTTCTGCATTAATAGATTTAGACCGTCCGATCGAGATCGAGATCCGCACTATAATTAAAGAGCCCCGTACGTCATAGGCGAAGGCCGAATTGACTCTGTTCTGAGTTAATGCAAAGGATACGCGTTCCCTCATCAGGACCCTTCCGCACTGTTTTTCCACATTATAATTACAATTCAGATTATTTTGATTTCTTCGGGAAACTACGTTTTGATGGGAAATTTCTTTCCCTCTCTTTCGCTGCATGAGGTAAACACTGCTCTATCAATATCTTTACCCACCTTGCGGTTCGTTTCAGCTTTGTTCTCCTCTCTCTAGCGCACGAAGATGCATGCTAGTATTGATTTGAGTGAAAACATTGCTATTTGTTTAATCTTGAAATGCATGCTATATTTTTCTCTTTATTTATATATTGTAAAAATACGGCTAATTTCTAAAGAAGCAATGGAGTTGGAAAGCTTCATACACGAAGCGATTGAAATAAATATTTTATTAAATTTTTTTAGTACCACATGTACAATCAAAAGGTATTATGTTCCGTGTGGGAGATTTAAGAAAAGTATACACAAATTAGCTGGGTGTCAAAAGAAAATCTTCCAATATCGATGAAACATGCTTCCTGAGACTAACAATTAACCACAGAATAATCCGCATCATAATGTGAAATACAAAAAAAAAATTGAGCGAACCTCCAGTATTTGACTATATGTCTATACCTATCCAAGTGCACCGACCTCTTATTGCTAGTTTCTAACATGGAGGCTACTACTTTGAACTACTAGAATGTTACTTGTACAGATCCTCTAGCTTCGGAAAAAAAGAAAAACTTCAACCAGACATTATTATCACTGAGCATGTAAAATCCACTCCAGTGGTGATAAATGTTGGAGCCTAGGAACCAGAAACAAATGGAATATGAGCCACCACCGAATCAGGCAATACAGGTAGGTGGAGATTTCGAGCCGCCAAATAGGTGATAATGCCAGCGGCATAACCAGCAAAGGCAAATCCACTCACCTGTTTTGAAAAGATCATACAAACAATTGTTAAGACTTAAGAGCTCAGTACCAAGGGTTACAGTACCAGGCTAGCCACATTTTCCGAAGTTTACCTTGTGAAGATACCAGAAGAAATCAATCTTTTCCATCCCCATGAAAGCAACACCAGCTGCTGATCCAATGATGAGCATGGATCCCCCCGTGCCTGCACAAAATGCAATCAACTGCCAGAATTCTGAGTCTTGCGGGAAGGAGGTGAGGTCGTACATGCCCATAGTTGCAGCGACTAATGGGACATTGTCTATAATTGCAGAGGCCACCCCAATTGCAGTTGCAATCAACTCAATGCTCGGGATATGTTGGTCCAAATAGTTTGCGAGTTCTCTTAACACACCAGCTGCCTCCAAACTACACGAAAGTGATAAAAGATAGCAACATCAACAAATTGGAAGAAAACCAAAATGCAAACCAGGCAAATTTGCAGGAGTCCTTGGGTAACTAAGAAATACAAGAAAAGCATGTCCTTTGTAATTCTCTTACAAGAAAACCCAACTTTATTGAGATATTTCAGCTTATATTTTAACACTTCTACTTTAAAACTTTGCCAAGGTGACTGAGTAATGAAAACCCGACAAACCATCCATTACATGGTTTACACCCTAAATTATCTTTAAAGGTAACCAAACCTTTTTTATCAAGGTTATTTTTCATTGATAAAGGCCATTGTCATTACTTACGAACTAAATCCTTTAATAACATGAAGTATGAAGCGTGTTACTGAAGGCCAGCTAACATAAAAAAGAAACTGTTTAAGCTTGCCAATATATTAAGGGTTCTCTTGCATATAGTGAAAATGGAGGGGGCTCTATTGCTACTCCCTGAAATCTACTTTATGCACAAATGAACAAAAAGAACAAATTAAACAGAAATATAATTGTACAGATAATTAATAAAAAAAATGGAATTAAAAAGAAAATCATACCTGCTGACAGAGAGTAGTATTCCTAAGAAGAAAAGCACCCCTTGCGTATCGATGCGTGATAGTGCTTGCGGGACTTTTAGTTTCTGTCTCTCAGATTCCCCGTAGTGGATTGCATCAGTCAGAATCCAGAGAACGCCGAGCCCCAACAAAATGCCGATGTAAGGAGGCAGCCCAGTCAGTGCTTTGAAAACCGGAACGAAAACCAGGGCACCCAATCCAACCCCAAAGACCAGCTTCCCCCGTGGGGCTATCTGCTCAGATGCAAGCAGCCCTGAACTCTTCTGGGAGGATCCATTCACTTCGCTATGTGGGAAACAGTTAGAGAGGAAGTGTCATATCAAAAAGACTCGATTATTTTATTGTCTTTGCAGCTAGGACCAGCAGAACCATCTATTGTTACAAATTGCACTGGACCATTAGACTGTTACATGTTAAAGGTATAGCCCATCAAAAGTTCGATAAAGAAACCCTCATAACATGCCTTTATGCCTGATGTTATTTGCATGCAGCAAAACGTTGGGTATTGCTCGAGAATGTCATATTATATTAGGCATAATTTGAAATATTATACATATAAAGTAGTTAAATAAACTCCGCCTGTGTAGTTTCTACAAAACTTGTCCCAAGCCAAGAAAAATGAGGGTTCGTGATAGGCTTGGCGAGACAGAGGTAAAAAAAAAACAGCTTCTTAATGGAAATGAAACCCTCACGAATTGGGCAGGAGTAGTACTAGGATGGGTGACCTCCTGGGAAGATGTGTTGCTGATTATGGTTGGGTTCATTTCTAGCCTACCCCAACTTGTTTGGGAATAAAGGCTTTGAAGAAAAAGATAAAGTAGTTAAATAATTAAACTAAGGACAATGATTTAGGTCTTATAAAGTGACAACCCTATCAGCACAGTGGATTTGGGTGTGTTTCAATTGGAAGCACAAGCATACATGAATACATGATACATGTAGAATTATCAGGAGTCATGACCACAGATGCATTGTTAAAGGAGTTCATGTAGTAGACCTGATATAAAATGACATCATCACTAATTAACTTGCAGACAATCTATAATGACTGGTCACAGTTTAGACTTTAGACAGTCAGCAGAAAACAAATAAAATCGATTAAAACTAACACAGAAACAAAACAAAACAAAATTACACAGGACAGCAATCCAATAGGTAAAACACTGACCAAAGTCAAACAAGAAAAGAAAATGTAAAAGTTAACAATTTAAGAAATTATGGAATCAAATTCTTCTACCCTTGAAATGATGTCATGTAGTAAACAGAATAAATTTGGGAAATGTAATCTAATGCGTATTAATATGCTTTGACATTAAGCATAATTAAAAGAATAGAATAATCACCTTGTAAGTGACATGAGAGATAGTGGCACAGCTAAAGAAATAACTGATGGAACAAAAAGGCCCTGCCACCATATATTGAAAAAGACACGTGTATTTATAATGTTCAAAGTATTCAGTTGAAATTTCTATTTTAGATAATGTAAAAGAAAAGTAAAACCGACCTTCATGATCTCCAAAGTAGAAATCTGACCATGGATCCAAAGCATGGTTGTGGTGACATCTCCAATAGGTGTCCATGCACCACCTGCATTTGCTGCTATTACTACGACAGCTCCTAACAACCTGCAAAAACAACACCCAATTATTAAAATCTAAAAATGGACAGGTTTCCCAAGTGTTACATAAAACAAGCTTCCACTTGCAATTGTACTGGATACTTTCTCGTGTTTGCAAAAGAGAGAAGGAAAAAGTTCCCAACATATCTCATGTTTGCAACAGACACCCAACTGTTAAGCAAGGTTAAGCCAAGCAAAAATTAACTAATCTTACTTTGCTAACTCAACTACAGCCTTCCAAACCAATTTACCCATATTGGACCAAACAAGTAAATGTGCTTCACTTGACTCCTAGTCCTTGGACATGGAAAAACTCATTTAGCACAAGTTTGACAAAATCATAACAACAAATTTTCTATTGTACAGATCTAAATTGGTAGTTGTTGTTGGGGTTTCTCCTTACCAAACAATGTGTGCGCTCTAAGAATAAATTCAACAAACGCCTCATGCGTACCAAAGAACACCCCCCACCCAGCCACCCACTACCACATGATATGACCAAAAGAAAACAAGAAAAATCACCGAATCAAGAACAACCACACAGACAAAACCGACTTCATTCCAATCATTCAGGAAACCACAATGCATGAGAAAATGGAAAGCAAAAGCAAGAAAATAAGGACAATCAAGAGAAATCACACTAGAGAGCAGCATTACCAAACCAATGATTATGTCATGCCTACTCCACTGGGAGGGAACAATTGATTGCTAGATAAAAGGAATCACTCAACCTCTCAAGCCCACAAACAAGCTCTCTCTCCTCACTAACAAGGTGTCCCTCTCGATTTATCTCCAGCATTAAGCATCCTTGCTAAGCCCACAAGGAAATGACTATGCCAAACAACAAAAGATGAAACAAGCTAAAAACCCACCAGCCTCTTGGTTGGTCCCACCAGCATGAAACACAGTCAAGCATGAGAAAACCAACCAGCTATTGACTCTTTAGTTGTTGGCTGATATTGGGCCTTAAATCACAAGAATTATTTGCAGTTGTATAAATCATGTTGGATTAGTTACGAGTTTAGGAAATGCTAATGTAATTTGAAAATTTGGTGCGGAACTTACAATAAACCCTAACAAAAGGTAAAAAAAATTGTACAAAATAACATACTTTCTATACTCGGATGGAGGCACCAACTTCCGTAATAAAGAGACCATTACAATAGTTGATGTCAGATTGTCAAGTACTGAGCTCAAGAAGAAAGTCACAAACCCAACCTGAAAAAAGATTCAACAAAGGCAAGTATATTACTCCATAGATTTCTAAAATATTATTAAGTATGAAAAGGGAAAGAAATATAACTAATGATGGAACCGTCAGGTCAGCATTGTTTCATTAAAACAAGATAATTTATAAATCAGGATTGGGTGCAGTACAACTACATGCCTGATCCATTGACCCCCCTGGGTGATGCAATGTCCATCACTTACTAAACTGCCGAAGTTGCATATATATGCATATATATTCTATTGTTTTCACCAGTAAACAAAAATTTTGTTACAAACATTGGGGCTAATAGAAAGCATTTTCATATGTCAATTATACTTCAGCAAAAACAAGTAGGTTTTCCATCCTGACACATTGACCCGATAGATTTCACCTTAAAACTGGTCAGGTGGGGGACACTTGACTAGTTGAGTCGGGAACAGTGATAAAAGGGAAACCTTTTCTGAGAGTTTTTTCAACATAAATTCACCAGATAAAACTTACTTACCACCCAAAGGAGGGTTCTAGGATTTCGAGTGGTTATATTATCGGTGACCAGCTTGAAACCCTGATGCGCATCTACAATTTCCACAATAGTCATGGCACCAAGCAAGAAGTACACAATTTCACTCACTTCTGCATTTGCCCTTGTCAGCTCAGTTACTGCTATCTCTGTTGATGGGGCCTGCACAATACACAATATCACTAATGGGCTATACCAGTCATTGAGTTTTATTACAAAGCTAATAAAATAAAACTAAGAGATTCACCCCGATGCTTCTGATAACCCACAGACAAACCGCCATCAACAAACCGACACCGCTTTTGTTGAATGCAAGAGACTCCTCGAAAATTATACCAGCATAACCAAGAACAAATACCAGCACCATAGCCACATTCTGCGCTCAGAGAAGAAAAAGAGTCAAGTTAAGATAAAAATAAGTATTGACTATTTATACTGCTGAGAAACTGTATTTTGATAATCAACTATTTTAATAGTAAAGTAGCTTGAGACCTGATTAGCAGCAACCCAGGAGTGATTTATAGCGGCAGTCCCAGCAAAGGCTAGGCCAAAGACAGCCATAGCCTTGAGGACATCAGTTTTGGGTTGATAATTGGCCTCAAAGTACTGGGAACTGACGTCATCCAGAGAGCACAAGGGGTCACAGTTTCCTGATTCATCCAATAACTGTTACAGGTTGCAGCCGCAAATACGTCTTGGTGTTAATTCGAGCAAAAAAAAAAAAAAAATGAGTAAATTCACTTTTGTTTATTCTACAAAATCAGTGCACGTCAACTTGGGATACAACATCTTAGTTCCCTTTGGCTTGTTTCTGTTCGTTTTGTCA
Organism: Carex rostrata; assembly: GCF_964058835.1. Lineage (NCBI taxonomy): Eukaryota > Viridiplantae > Streptophyta > Magnoliopsida > Poales > Cyperaceae > Carex > Carex rostrata. The sequence continues at coordinate 6,223,729 of NC_135931.1, read as the reverse complement.
AAATTTAATCCACTCGATTAAGGATAAATTTGTCAATTAGTTTCACTCTATAGGCTTCAGTTAACCAAGTTATGCACTGATGAAAAATTTAACAACTGCCTGATGTATAGAAACACGTTGTCCATACCGGTACCAGAAACCTGACCGGACCAATGTTATCAGCGTGATCTCTGCGAGTTTTATTTCTGGAATCAAGTGTTCAGGGCTTGGTTCAGATTTAGACATGAGATTAATAATCAATATAGGAGACGAGAAGAAAGAAAAATTACAGCCTAACTGGTAAACAAGCAGCAAATGCATACAGTATCAATATAGGATTTTGTTTTTTCAAACGGAAATAGTAGTCCATTGTTAATACGCAGCTTTAAGCCCTTAGCATATTATAATTTTAGTAAAACTTCAATCTGATAAAGAATAAAATATGAACCTCATTGTCACTAGGCTCGGTCTCAGGGTCGGGGTCAGGCGAAAATGAAGAGGTCTTCCGCTTCTCTTCCACTCGTGCAATAAAACCAATATCTCGCCATTGTCGAGAGCTCAACTTCTTCAGGGAAGGTGTTGGCAAGACCAGGGGGAGAGGACAGAGAAGCGATTGGCGCCGCCTCAAAGAGGAGGAGAGATTGTGTGATTTAAAGAAGGATTGAGAGGAAAGCAAGTGGCTGGAGAAAGCCATTACAGACGGAGGGAGAGAGTAAGAGGGGGGAACGAGGGTTCTCTGTCGGACACTCGGACTACGTGAGGTGGGGAGGCAGTGGCAGTGACATGATACGTTTACAAAGATGCCTCGGAAAAAAAAAAAACAAAGAAGGGGGAAATAAAAGAATGCATTTTATTGGGAAGGAAACTGATATCTTTTTTGTACGATGCCGTGGAGGGCTGCAAAAGAATCGAACCGAATTTAAACAGTTCAGTTTGCTTTGAATTAATTTCGAATTAATTTTTTTACGAATTTAATTTCGAATTTTTTACGAATTTTTTTATAACAAGAAAGAGTAATTATAGACTACGAAAGCGAGAGATGAAAGTCGTCTAGAGTTTTAGAACTGAAAACGATGATTACGACTTACGAGTTATGACTTATGGTTGAGTGGTCTTATATTTTAACTTTTAAGTCATTAACGGAAATCAATGATTTACGTTACTGTGAATTTTGAACTATAATAGTTCACGAACCTATTTCGAACAAATCAGGTCTAATTTGAATTTGATTTGAATTAATTTCGAACTATTTCGAATAGAATTTTTTACGAACTTTTTCGAATCAAACTTGAATCGAATCATGAACTACGAATTTTTTTTTGCAGCCCTACGTTGGTACATGTCTAAATTCAACTCTAATTCGCTTCAATTGTAAATATATTATGGTTAAAATGTTGTTAAAATATATTTACATTTAATTTGAAAATGTTTGATCGAAACTTCAATTAATTTTGACTTTATTTATTGAATATATAAAATTAATAAATAAGTTTTATTTTTATGTAAGTATATCCCGACATTTTTAAAAATACCATTTTCGGAAAATTAATAAATCAAAACACCCTTTTCAGAATTTTTTATTAAAAACAGCATGGCCGCTTCTGTAGAAAGCGGCCACATACAATCGGGCCGCTTTGGAGGGCAGCGGCCACTGGAAAACAGAAATTTTGCTTTTTTGCTCCTTTTTTTTTTTCTTTTTGGAAAACAGAATTTTTTTTTATTATTTTTATTTTTTGTATTAAAATATTAGAAATGTTGAATATATTTCTTTGAATATAGATGGAATGCAATATAATTTGATTTATTAGAAAGACTGCAACAAATAACCCGGATCAATATTTTTCAGGCCGGATTTTTCGCGACTGTAAGAAAAATTAATATATTTCTTTATGTGTTATTGGAAAAAAAATAAAAATGTTTAGATTCTGAGTTATTGATCCCGGTTCAAAAGTCACTTCTAGGTAATCCAGAAAATATTATGATCCTTCTAGTACATTTAATTTATAAAAAGTTGTATCTATTTTTGAAAAAAAATAAATACTTTAATTTATTTAATGATTGTTTTTAAAAAATAATTCTCAAAATAGATATAATTTTTTATAAATTAAATGTATTAGAAAGATCACAATATTTTCTGAATTATCTAGAAGTGACTTTTGAACCGGGATCAATAACTCAGAATCTAAACATTTTTATTTTTTTCCAATAACACATAAAGAAATATATTAATTTTTCTTACAGCCATGAAAAATCCGGTCTGAAAAATATTGATCCGGGTTATTTGTTGCAGTCTTTCTAATAAATCAAATTATATTGCATTCCATCTATATTCAAAGAAATATATTCAATATTTCTAATATTTTAATACAAAAAATAAAAAAATAAAAAAATTTCTGTTTTCAAAAAAAAAAAAAAAAAAAAGGAAAATTTCTGTTTTCCAGTGGCCGCTGCCCCCCAAAGCGGCCCGATTGTATGTGGCCGCTTTCCACAGAAGCGGCCATGCTGTTTTTAATAAAAAATTCCGAAAAGGGTGTTTTGGTTTATTAATTTTCCGAAAATGGTATTTTTAAAAATTTCGGAAGTATATCTGTTACTGTAAAACATTTATCCGTTCTAAACCAAACCAATATAACCTATATTATGTATAACGTTATGCTGCAGTGTATTTACAGTACGCTTGAGAATGTTTGTTAGCAAATTTTAGTCAATTTAATCACAGACCGAATCTCCTGCTAAAGGGTTCATTCAACTATTTATTTATAATTTGGAGGATCATAATTAAGTATCGAGAATATTTTATTTTAAGAAAACACAATTTATATTCTAATTATAAGTGTTCATATCATAAAAAGATAGTTGGATGAACTCTGTTAGGGGAATTTTTAAGCTTACATGTGAAGAGAAGATTCGGTTCCCGCGTTTGTAATGGTAAAAGTACCAAAACTCAGAAAACTGTAACTCATGTTTACGTATAAATCAATTAATACTTGAATTAATGCATATATTAATGCATAAAATTACGTTCTGATGCATTTATGTTGTGTTTATATTTATGTATTCATTTTTAACGTTGAAACAATATATTCAAATTGTTCAAAATTTATATTTTAAGGAGGGTTAAAATGCACCTTCCTTTTGTGCTCATAATGTGCATCCTTCCCTCGTAGCTTTATTTTCAAAGTTTAAATAGTCGATTCTTCCAACGTATTCTTCATATTAAAATGTACTTGGAGACCAAATTTTACATTTTTTTGAAATTTTTGACTATGTTTTCGGAATTTTTGAAAATCATTACTTTGTTGAATTTTTTATTCTTGTTTAGTTTAATCAAAAATTCTGAAAAAATAGTAAAAAAAATTTCAAAAAATGTAAAATTTGGTCTCCATGCACATTTTAATATGAAGAACACGTTGGAAGGTTCGAATCAACTATTTGAACTTCGAAAATGAAGATATGAGGAGAGAGTGTACGTTAGGAGCATAAAAAGAGGGTGCATTTTAATTCTCCTCTATTTTAAGATAGGTTAGAAATTCTTGTTTTTGAATGGTTCGGGATTTTTGAATTAACAGATTTTCTACATGTCCAAACAAACACTTTAATTTAAAATATATATATATATATATATATATATATATATATATATAATTTGGTCTCCAAGAAACGAATATGTAAATTTTAAATAAAACATGATCCTTATTTCATGAAATACGTTTGCCCTACTCAATTTATCTGTGTTATAACAAAACAAATAGTTAGTTTGAATTTTAATTGAGTAAAGTTAGTGCGTGTTATACTTCAAAATTTATCGAATTAATTTAAAACGACGAATTTAAACTGTTGAAATTGATCTACTTTATTAGCAATGAATGTATATATAAAATTTTAAAATTTATTTAGTACAAAGTTAAGCAGTAAAAAATTGAAGTTTTATAAGTTATTTTAATATATCTATTTTATTTTTTTTCTGACAGCTTCGTATGGTAATAAATAAATTTTAAATTTTCAAAATTTTATATATACGTACATCACTCATAAAGTAAATTAATCTTAACAATTTATATTTTTAACTCTAATAAATTTTGAAGTTATACCTGTCAAACTCTTTAGCTTTGATCATTTTAATCAGCCATGGCGATGCCGTGAAGCCCCTCACTCCCATACCTCGCACCTCCCAAGCCACTCTTTCCTCTGTATGTCCCTCCGTATGAATAGGTACTTCCGTCCAGTGGATCTGGTCATTGCTCTTTGATTCAGCATTCGTATAGTGGATTTGGCTGTCGTTTTCAGTGCTTTCACTTGGTGGATCTGCCTACCATATCGTCTCTTCATCCTGGGGTCCTTATTCTCCATGACAAGTGATTCGCTTCTTCTTCTCCTCTTTTCCCAGATTGTTTTTTTCGTCTCTGACAATAAAAGGATGGAAGAAGTGAGTTGTATATGTAGTTACTATATATGTTTGATGTTGTTATCTGTCTTGATTATTTGTGATGTGATATTTCTCCTTCTCCTCTCTCCTCTCTTTTACGATTTTATGTTTTCGAATTCTTTTTCTGACTCCCATATTACCATCTTTCTATTAGAATCTGCATATAGAAAACAATTATTTGACTTCTATCATTACAATTAAAAAAAAAATTGAATTGTACCCACAAAATATATATACATTTTGTACAGTTTTAATTTTATTTATAACTGAATATTTCAAAAGACATTTATTATCTTAATCTTATTTTACAACTTAGTGTTCTTGTAGTACGTATTTACAATATAGGACGCAATTTTTTTTCTTAACGAAATATACGGCTCCAATCTTTGTACCCAAAAAAAAAAAGAATTGTATTCATTTTAATCTCCCCGTACCAAACTTCTTTAAAACAAGTTTTAGCTTTCTAGTTTTCGAAGTCGGAGATTCAATGATCCAAGTCAAGTGAAAACAACAAAACCCCAACAAAATCTCGTCGTCCTGTCAGGCTATCTGTCAGTCACCATGGCGCGGCCCCAGGTATGTCTCGTCCTCTTCTCCCTGTACAGTCTCTTCCACATCCCCTCTCTGACAGCTAGCGGGGCCCACCCCGCCTACGCCGATCAACCCTCTTGCTCCGCCGTCTCTTCCGATTCAACCCCACTCCGAAGAGAAGAATTTGATGGAGGCAGAATTATTGATATCACCCACTTCTACCGCCCCGACATGCCCGCGTGGGAATCCACGGAGGGTGTCGGGCAGTTCCTCTGGCTGCCCAAATCCATGACCAACGGGTCGCTCGCCAACAACTCGGAGATGAAGCTGGGGGCGCACACCGGGACGCACGTCGATGCCCCTGGCCATGTCTTCCAGCACTATTTCGAGGCCGGCTTTGATGTCGACACCCTCGACCTCGCTGTGCTCAATGGTATGCTTTACTGTCTTCTATTAATTTTTCTCCAATTTGCGAACTAGAGATGCACATGTAAGCTTGCTAAGCGTGTTCTATTAATTTTGGCAGGTCCGGCGTTGCTAGTGGATGTTCCCAGAGATAGTAACATTACCGGTGCTTTGCTACTCCTGCTGTCCTTTTTCTATTTTTTTTTTTTTTCAACCGCTAAAGATATGTCTTAGTAGCTTTTTGGTAATAATGTATGTTTATCTTCAGCTGAAGTGATGAAAGCATTGAATATTCCACGAGGAGTTCGTCGGGTCCTTTTCAGAACACTAAACACTGATAAGTATGCCATTGTGCCTTGTTTATCTTCCTAATTTAACTCACATATTCAATGCACCTTTAACAATGTCATATAAGTTAAATTCACAAGAAATTATGGACATGTGAATACATAAATGGAAATTATATTCAGACTTGGAATTTCAATTTAAGTCGGGGCGTACAATTTTTTACTATATAATAGGCAACTAATGTGGAAGAAGGAATTTGACACAAGTTATGTTGGCTTCATGAGAGACGGTGCACAGTGGCTCGTGGATAATACTGATATTAAGCTTGTTGGTTAGTTTCAAATATCTTGTAATAGTTTTATATGTGTTAGCTAGAACTTGGTGATAAACTGCCTAAACTCTGGGACAGGTTTTAATATGATCTGTTTAGACTAAATCACTTAAGATAAGCACATCTAATACTCTTTTTTATATATTCTCTGGAATTGACCACTTGAATAACAAAGGCTTGGGGAACCCACCTGTCAATGACATCGAGCATGCTCTATTCCAGTGGATCTAAGAACCTGGACTTGAAATAGGCTAAATTTTGAATTATTGCAATCCTTGCCCTCATACCTTGACCCATATACCCTTGCGGCTCTGATTGTAACACCTTCTTACATACTCAGTGTCTCTTTTAATCATAATGTATCATTTAAATTCAATTTGTTAGTTCCAATTTGTCTAATTGTTTTTCTGTGAAGCTTCATTTCACAAGAAGGTAACAACATTTCTTGTTAATTTAAAATTTTATCTCTGTAATGATTTTCAGGAATTGACTACTTGTCAGTTGCAGCATTTGATGATCTCATCCCCTCACATCTAGTCTTTCTTGAAAGCCGGGTATATAATCTTCATAACTTTCCTTAATTTTGTTTTATGATTTTCAATTACTACCAGGCTAATAGAGAATAGGCTTCTTAGAAAGTGAAATTTGCAAGAAAAGCTCCCAACTTAACTAGTATTTGCCAAAAGAGCCCTTTGTTGTTGTAAAGGTTTTTACTAAAAGGGCCTCCAACTTTAGTATCCTTCAACGAGAGGAATATGTTTTAACAGTGCGGTGGCTACGAGACTACTAAAATATTTTATCGAAAATAGAAGTTTAGCTTTTCAGAGATCAACTGCTAATGTCTTGGCGTTGCCAATTGATAATTAGTTATTTTAATTTGAAGTTGTTCCATAAAATGACGGGTGGGAGATCATTTTATTTATGGGCATTGAGTTGTTGATTAACACATATTAGTAGAGGTCTTGAAAGGTTAACAAGTAACTGTTCTCCTCTCATATTAATCAACCAATTAATTTTGCTTTTGGACTCTTTTCTGCATGTAAGTGGATGGCCTGGGAGGTGCCTTATTGCAAGTTTTTCCTCTATAAAATAGGATTTGGTTGAATGCCCCCTGAAACTTTTTGTCATTTTTTGTTTATGGTGATCACATATTTCATGGTCATTGCATGGCAACGTCCTATTCAAAGTCTACTTCGAGCAGTAGTTCAACCATACAGTTGCAACTAATTGAAACAAGCTGCAAAAGGACTCCTACATTGTTTTTTTTTTTTTCAAACAAGTCCTGTGGGAGTCTTGTACATGACATTTCAATCGTAGGCAGTCAATTCTGGTACTAATAAACCTAATTGACATGCTTGGTTTTTACTGCATTATTTTCTTCAAGTTAATTGTACATGGGTGGATCTAAAGCCAATCAAAAGGTGGCTAAGCCACCCCTAGATTTTAAAATTTTAGTTATATATACTATTAATTAAATTTTATTTTTCTAAAATATTTTATATAGTTTAACCCCCTCATAAATTATCGCATGTTCACTTGTAATCTAGTGGTGAAAGTTTATGTTGTGTTGGGAAGAGCTTGAGTTCAATTCCCACTAGCCACAATTTGTATATTTTAATTTTTAGCCTCCCCTATTAAGATTTTCTAGTTCTGCCCCTGATTGTACATCAGACTGTTTTCTGACTTACTGTTGGCTCTTGTGTTTGCTAATTAAGTGACCTGAAACACGATGCATTTGGCACTTTCTTTTCCTTTGTTGTAGGAAATTATACTGGTAGAAGGCCTGAAACTTGAAAATGTCAAACCTGGAATATACTCCTTGCATTGCTTGCCTCTCAGACTGCGCGGTGCTGAAGGTTCCCCAATCAGGTGTATTGTTATTGATTAACAAAGTTTCCTTTTGGAATCAGTGATGTCGAAAAGAGTTCCACCACGGGATCCTCTGCAGGACACTGGTGACTGCATGAATTATTATTCTGTATCTCATGATTTAGTATGGAGCCTCTTAGAAACTGGTAAATCCCTGTAGAACAACGTGATTTTGTGATACTGCCGAATTTACTATCCTACTGTTAGACTGTCAGTTGAGCAGCATATGGTAATGCAACTAATATAAATGCTGTCAGCATAATTATTATTATATTAGTAACAATGTACATGTAGATTAATAATTTGTCATGGCAACATCTGATTTTTATGTCAAAATTACTATGATACAAATGAGATCGTGATCTTTCTTAATTGAGGCCATTAACAGTGCTGGGCGAATAGTATTTTTGCGACCAAATTTTTTTCTTAGGATCTTCCAAAATAAAAATAAAAACTCAAAGGCCGCCTTTTTGGGAAAATTCAAGAATTACTAGGTCCGCAGATATTATTTGTGGATGTCGTGAAATCAATATCTGCGTATATCGGTTTGGTTGCGCATATAAAAATACAAAATAGAGTGAAACTCTTCAGTATGACATTATCAGTGATCATTGTAAGGAAACTGATAGCCACTATCGGTTATTTCAAAAAAAAAGACATTATCAGTGATCAAAGACAAGCTAGCATGTGATATGCTTATAAAGAGAATTTGGTGAACGTAATTTTAAAAGTCTATTGGATGGTTTTTAAAACATATTTACTTTATGAGTGCTTGTACATACAAGGGTGTGTTTTGATCACTAAAAAATAGAGTTATTCTTGAGTTAGTTTCACTATTTTCAAATCTTAGTGATCTAAACATAAATTATCAAATTGGATTCTCAAGAATAGCTCTATTCTACTAACCTATAGAAATGGTGGGTTAATAAGAATAGAGATAGTGGAGTTAGTGATATTAATAAAATATATTTGATTCTTTTCAATTATAGTTAGTTTAACTTTTAAATTAATATTAAATAAAATATTTAATGAGGAGAGTTCAAATGCCTTTATTTTTTGTGCCTCCATTATTCCTCAATTTTTAAAAACTTAAGAACTAAAAATTTAAAACTTAAAAGTCAAAATAAAACCGTTGGATATGATCTACATCATTTTATCTATGCACATGTGAAATATTACGGCATTTCAACTTTGTTTTGGTTGTCATCAAGAGATTGTAAAAAAAATGTACTAATGTGAATAATTTCTAGATGTTGATTTTTCAACTTATTAATTCGCATAAAAACAAAATTGAAATGTGATAATATTTTATGAGCATATAGAGAAAATAACATAGATCACATCTAACGGTTTTATTTTGACATTTATAATTAAAATTTTGAGTTATTTAAGTTTTTTAAAATGGAGGCATGATGGAGCACAAAAAATGGAGGTATTTGAACCCTCCTCATATTTAATTAGTATTAAATATAGTATAATATTAGATTAGATTACTATTAAATAAAATATTAGTTTAAATAATATTAAATGTAATATAATATTAATTTAAAATATAGATTAGTATTAAATAAATATAATATCAAACTAGATTAATATTAAATAAAATGTTAAATTAAATATCACATTTTAGTTATTTAAATATTAAATAAAATATAATATTAGTTTAAATATTAGATTAGTATTAAAAATATTAAATTAAATACAATATTAGTTTAATATTAAATGTAATATAATATTAATTTGAATATTAAATTAGTATTAAATAACTATAATATCAAATTAGATTAATATTAGATGAAATGTTAGATTAAATGTAATATAATAATAATTTAAATATTTAATATAATATAATATAATATTAGCGTAAATGTTAAGTGTTGAATGTAGTATAATATTGGTTTAAATATTAAATCAATATTAAATAAATATAATATCTAATTAGATTAAACATTATTAAAGAAAGTATTATATTAAATATAATATAATATTAATTTAAATATTAAATGTAATATAATATTACTTTAAATATTAGATTATAATCAAATTAAATATTAAATTAAATATAAAATAATATTAGTTTAAATATTAAATATAATATAATATTAATTTAATGCTAAATGTAATACAATATTATTTTAAATATTAGATTAGCATTAAATAAATATTATATTAAATATAATATAATATTAGTTTAAATATTAAATAAGTACTAAATAAAATACTAAATTTGCATTAAATAAATAAAATGTCAGATTAAATTAGATTAGTATTAAATAAAATATTACATTAGTATTAGACAATATTAGTTTAAATGTAATATAATATTAGTTTAAATGTTAATTGTAATATAATATTAGTTTAAATATTAAATGTGATATAATATTAGTTGAAAATATTAGATTAGTTTAATCACTATTTTATTCATTCCCTCCATTGCTATTTCAAACATACAATCCAAACGACATTTTTACTAATTCGAATAGTTCAAAGTTAGTGCTATTCTCAAACCACTCGGGTTAGCACTATTCTCAACCACTAATCCAAAAATCGCTATTCTTGCAGCAATCCTTGTACGATCCAAATGCAACCAAAATTTTGAAAATTTCGAATTCATTTAGTACATTGTCAAGTGGTAAAAAAATAATAATGAAAAATGAATACATAAAACGACGTATAAGATAACCTATAAAAAAATCATTATTTTGACTGCTTTATTTTATATTAAATAAATTCAAAAATTTCAAAATTTTATATGTACATGCATCATTCATGAAATATATTGGTTTCAACAGTTTGAATTCATCGTTTGAAATCTATCATATATTTTTTTGAAATTGTGCTCACCAAATTCTCTTGGTAAGCGCAACACACGCTCAATTTGCTCACAAAATAATGTGCATATTGTTTTTCAGGACATATATCTAACAGTCAGGTGTTGGACAGTGAGCCCACAACTTTACGGTCTATATTAACTTCCAGCCGGGTCTAACTCAACCCGATGCCTCTTTGACTATAGAGGGTCCCCTCGAAGGTTCATGCAAAGTTAAACAAACGGTATGGATCTACAAATTCCAAAAGATTCCCTTGTTTGGTACCGTGGATGATCCGAATTCTTGTTTTTCATCCCTTGCCCAATTCTTGCATTGTAACCTATAAATTTGACACTAATCCCAGAATGTGTTGTTTCGAGCATTTCTAATAGCTTGCAATTTTTTTTGAAAAAAGTCTAATGTCCGTTTCATTAATCTGAAACTTGTAACTAATAGCTTGCAAATTGAATTGCAAAATTTTGGTTGGCATTTTCCAAACACTCTTGGCACTTTTAGTTTCACTTTTATGGATGCAGTGCAATTGCAAATTTTAAAAGATTTCACTAAATCTGATTAGTAATTGTTTTCGTTTTCACTTTCACTCTCTCATAGTCAATTAAATTCACTGACCTGACAATAAAAACAATTTCTAATCAATTGCATGTATGTAGGAGTTGTGAAATTAATTTCTTTACTCTTTGACAGTTGTTTGAAATTGCTAAACAATTTCATATATGGAGATGCTTTAATTGTACGTCGAGTCATTCAAACTTGTGCGATCTCAGTACGAATATGACGTGTTGTGTGAATCCAAAAGTGAAGGTCATTAAGGCCTGTTCGGCTGCACAGTGGGAATGAGAATAGAAATAGAAATAAGAAATTTTTGAACTGAAATTTACTGTTTACGTGAGAAAAAAAAATTCAGTCTAGAGTGAATTTTATTTTTTCCACGTGAACAGTATTTTGTGGAAAACAGCCGAACAGGCCCTAAGAGTACGTAAAGGGAGAATCTGCATCCTCTGCGTTAACGTATCATTTCAGTTAATTTTTAAACTCAGGATTCAAACCAATTCGACACACACCTATAATGCACAGGGCCTTTAATATTAGTGCAAATCTAAATCAAATGATCCAGATATTAACTCAAAATTTGAGTTAATGCAGAGGATACAAATTCGTAAAGGGAGGGGACGACAAAGGATAAACGCCTCTCTGTACTTCGATTTGGGGAAATAAATCTACTGTTATTCCAGAGGAATAACAAGAATCTATTATTCTGATTTCAACCATTGATCTTCATAGAGATTCGTGCATAAAAATATTCTTTCTTGAGATTCGCATATGAAAAAATTTGAGTGGTTGAGATCAGAATAACACTTTTCTGTTATTCCTTTAGAATAACAACAGATTTATCTCACTCCTTTCCTTCTCACTTCTAGAGTATGGCTTAAGCCTCCATGTGGTGGATTTGGGTATTTTCTCTATAGGTCGCTTTCAGCTAAATTTATGCAAGTTGTACTTGTATTAACACAGCTGTAAGGGCATTTATGAGGATAATCACACTTATCCGACAATATATATATATTTTTTTCAGTTATTAAAGTTGTGTTTAACATGGCAACATCTGACAAGATCTTTGAGTTAAAAAACTAACATGATAACTCCAGATCCAAAATTAATATTAGTTTCTGTATTGTTATTTATAGTTTTGAAAGCAGCGTTTCCTATGGTAATCGAGTTTTTGACTCGCTGGTATGATACCAGTGGTATCTCACATTCTCAATGACAATCCAAATTCAGTTCGCTCATTTTCTTTGAAAAAAAAAAGCGTCTTCCTGACTTCCTGTTCTCTTTTTTTCTCTCTTTCCTTCCAGTGAAAAAAAAAGAAGAAAAAATGGAAACGACTTTTCTTTGCTTTGGTCAAAGTCAAAAGGTACAACCACTTTCAAAGACGAACAATAAGATCAGGACAATACTCACCCCGTAGAATTCGTATCCTCTTGAATAAAATATAGATTGTGTTCTTATGGCGTAATTGAAATTAGCTGGATTTCCTCAAAAAAAAAAAAAAAAAATTGCTGGACAAAATATAGATTGTCTTCATACTGAATAAAAATCTTTTTAATTTCAAGAAATCAAGGACAATAGCTAGCCTTGGCACAGAATCGATGAGATATAAGAGCTTGCAACAGAGTTCTAGTACCCGCCCAATCTTTCCAGTGCTAACTCCAACATCACAACCGGCTTGCCGGTGCTGGCACAAATCCCAGACTCTCTGTTGTAACTGGCTTAAACACCCTCTGAACATCCTGCTCCATCACCTCTGCCAACCTCGGCCACAGCCGTGCACTAACAAACCATGAACCATCTTTTCTCGGGTTCTTAAAAATAGTGAAGGCAGCAGATCCAAGCCGGCCCGGCCTCACCCAGGGCAATGTCATGACAGGGGAACCAAACCCAAAATCCAATTCAAGCTGAAATGGCAGAAATGAACTAATCACAATAGTCGGGGCTCCTAATCCTACCCCTACTATCTCGGTCCATTTACCAGCAGCTTTATGTTCTTCCATCCAATCCACCAGTTGCTCGAACCGTTCTTCACATGATACTTCTTCTATTGCCTCCTTCGCCAAACCCGCCCCATATGCCAATGACTGTTTCTTAATTTCATCCACACGCGCTTCTCTCGAAGCGTAGCTTATGACATTACCTAGGTAACCTTGTATGGCTTCCTTGTACTTGGGGCCTAGCCTTTTTCTCCCATCGACAAGCCATGCCAGCCGACAAGTGGTATCCAATTCACCTGTAGCAGTTGCAAGCAGCTTCCACAGATACGCTGACATGGCTTCGAGCCTTGTTGCCCTAACATGCCCACTTGCACACGCACGGATCCTGTCTATATCAGTAGCCTCAACCCGGTAATTTTTTCTTAGGAGACACGTGCCACTAAGAACATTGATCAATGCATTTGGTTTGTATAGTGTGAATTCTTCATTTAAAGAAGGGTTATACCGTGGCGGTGACCGCGGAACAAATACAGATCTCTCATGGTTACGGGCCTGCAACAGTGTACCGGTACGTATAAACTCGGACCAAGCATTTGGTAAGGCGGTTAGACCATGACCGTCCAGGAGTAAATGACTGGTGCTCCATGAGAGAGAGAACCCGCCACAGGCGAACCGCACCAGCTGGAGAGAAAGCGCAAGATCAGCGGCGAATGGGAGTTGTATGAGGTTGAACGATCGATTCACATCTCCAAAATCAATGCTAGAAAGTGTTGTTTCAGTCTCTGCAACAACGAATTCAGCACCAGAATTGTTGCAAATAAGATTAGGAAGGTTAGTTACAGGGTCGGGTTCGATACGGCCGGCAAAAGGGTAGAAGTGGTTGAGGAAGCCGGGCAGGTTGGTTTGGATGGTGGATGTGATGGTTTCAAATTGAGAAGAGGAAGAGGGGTAGATGGAGATGAGAGAAACCTGAAAGTGGCCAAAGATGAGGTCCAGGTTAGAAATAGTGGTTTTAGGTGGAGACGGTGGTGGATTTGATGCTTTTATTAAGCTTCTTCTTTTAACATTTATGGGGATCGTGCCTTTATGATAGCTTTTCATTGTTTACTTGAGCAAGACTTGAGACGTGAGCGGAGAGAGAGAGAGAGAGAGAGAGAGAGAGAGACGAGGGAACTTCTAAGATTTATCATATCCATGATTCTCCTAGCACGCCATCTGTTGTCTGCGCCTCTGCGGCTTAGGTAGTCCAGTAACGCACCTGTCAGAAAAAGAATATGGAACAATTAAGAGGCAGTGATCAAATTGAATACGATATATTTTTATATAAATAATTATATGAATTCCCTAATTTCATTCTCTATCATTTTTCCTTCTCTTAAACAGATTTTAGAATTTTTATTTTTATTTTTTAATATCATCTACATTTCTCACAATTTATGAGAAATTTTGTAAATCTAAAACCACAAATATATTCTACGCAATTTTATATTTCAAATGAGATCTATAATGACATACTTTCAGATTCATCGTCACACAAGTATTTTATACCTCGTCATGTAAGTATTTATACCTATACTTGCAAGTATATATCTCCAATCGTGGATCCCGCATCTCCGCATGTCCCCATCATCCCCCCATCTCTTAAACAGATTTTAACTTCCATAAACTAACTTAACTAATTAGTTCAATTAAATTTATTCAAAACACTGTGGTCTTTCGAGTTTAATTAAATTCATAGGTATAAATATTTGGAAGATAATAAATTAATACTTGCAAACTAAGATATTAATACTTGCATGTCTAACTTGGTATGATTATATGGGGGGACCACTCAAACTACACGGGGAGAAGAATCATACACGTTTTTAAAGTTTTTTTTTCTTCTTTTAATGTTGTCCACATTTCTCACGATCTATGAGGAATTTTGTAAATCTAAAACCACGAACGTATTCTATGCAATTTTATCTTTCAAATGAGATCCATGATGACATACTTTCGGGCTCATCGTCACACAAGTATTTATACCTCATTGTGCAAGTATATATACCTATACTTATAAGTATTTATCCCCAACCGTGGATCCCGCATCTCCGCATCAACATTTCCCAATCGTCCCTGCGTCAACCTTTCTCTAACAAAAATAGTTGACCACATAGGTATAAATACTTCAGTGCATAGGTATAAATATTTGTAATACTTGATATTAATACTTTTAAATGTCAGCAGTGTCATATATGGAAAATACTAGGTATAAATACTTAGATGACGAGTTATAAATACTTGTGTAATGACGAGCTCGAAAGTATGTCATCATGGATCTCATTTGAAAGATAAAATTGCATAAAAGACGTTCGTAGTTTTAGATTCGCAAAATTCTTTGTAGATCGTGAGAAATATGAACGAGATTGAGCAAATAAAATTGGGGGGATAATGGGGGGATGAGAGGGGGGGGGGGGTGGACAATTATCAAGGCCCTTTTTTATATGCGTTTGGATGGATCAAGAATAACACTAATATGAGAATAGTATTATTTTTTTGAGCTATTCGATGTTTAGATGAAGCAAAAATAACACTAATTCACTATTTTTTATTTGTCTTGTACGAGTTTTTTTTTTTAAAAAAAAAAGTGGGGATACCACCTGTTTCATTACGAAACGCTCAAGTTCGTACAAATACATAGTCCAAAATATACAAAACCAAGAACAACTAAACTGAAAATAAAAATAGCAAAGGCAAAATACAACCAATAACAGCTAAGTCAATTAAAACAATTAAGACGTATCACTTCAAATCACAACACTCATAGAACTAAAAAACGCCATTAGGAGAATTATTGAAGAGACCATCAATAGCCATACTCGGCCCTATCACGCAAATAGTTAGAGAGGGCCGGCCCCTCTAAATTAAGAAAAACGTTCTCGTCTGAATCTTTCATGGAGCTTGTCTTATATGAGTTAGCTCACTATTTTACTAATCCAATCAAATATTAAATTAGCTACTATTTTCAAATTTGAGATTAATTCTATTCTTGCTTTTATCCAAACGTAACTATAGAAAATTGGATACTCTGTGAAGTAGTGACACTGATTGATTTGGTTTTTAAATAAAGGAAAACTATTTCCATCTTTCAACTCAGTTGAATCTGAATCTCCTCGTCTATAATTTTTATTTTCTTTTAGAAAATAACAAAACTATCCAGAACTCTGTTGTTGCGGAGTCATGCTTAGAGGTGCTATTGAGTCGGGTCGGGTCCGAATACTATTATATTTGGACCCGTACCCTAAAAGTGTCCGGGTTCGAATTTAGATCCTATACTTATTTGTTTCAAATCGGATCGGGTCCGGATCCAGATACCTATCTACCCGTAGATATTTCGGGTCTAGTCTTTTGATTCTGGGTAGATAGATACCCATAACTTGTTTGTAGATTATCGGGTCCAGTTCGGATACATGACGATTCAGGATCAGGAGCGGGTATATGTCACAAAAAAAATTAGGAGAATGGAGAAAAAATAACTTTTGAAAATAAAAATATTGAAAAAAATATATAATTTTTAGAAAGTAAAATATTGGAGATGACGATTTCCTTTTCTATGGTTAAAAAAAAATATGAATAAAATATTAATAATTTATAGAAATGACATATCAATAAGAGCAATAAATTTTCATTATTATGCTGAGGATATCAAGACAAATATTGAATGATGTATTCATAGTAATAAATTTTATTTAAAAAATTAATGCGGTCATTATGGAAGAAATAAATTTAACATCCATCTATGTGTATAAACATAGCAAATATGTGACTGCATTCTATTTTCTCACATTCAAAAAAGTACTGGGCCCACCACAACTTATGCAAAAATTAATATGCAAAGTTGTATTTTTATATATTAATAGTTATTAATATATGTTTTATCGAGTATTTATACGGGTATCGGATCGGATTCAGTTATGGGTGGGATAATTAAATGAAATCCATATGCTACCCATTACAGTATCGGTTCCGGTTCGGATATTAAATTATTAATTTTGTACCCGTACCCATAATTTAACCGGTTATATTTTTTAAACCATACCCTATCCAAATTAACCGAATCCGGGTTGGTTTCGAGTCAGATCTGGTTCAGTTCCGGATTGGATCCAGGTAATCGGGTAAAAGTAGCATCTCTAGTCATGCTTTGTGCTTTTGTACATGTATCATGTATTACTTGGATACGTTGAATATATTATAAGAGAAAAAAGAAATCATATATAATGATATAATTTTTATAAAATAATTCAAATTAAATGAGAAATAATATTCTTTAAATGATATCTATACTTAAATAACATTTTTAAGTGATATATTTTATTAAATGACATGTATGATTCTTTTAATATTTTTGATATATTTTTATAGAATAATAAATGACAAATAATATTTCTTAAACAATATAAAAAATAAAATAAATGAAGACATGACCGATCAATTTAAAAATTCTTTAAATTTAGACTCATACACATAAAAAACATAAAAAAGATACATAAAATAAAAAGAAGTCAGACTACTTAATTAGGATTGGCCTTCAATTCAAAATTTTATCTTATAATCGCAGCATTTTAATGGATCAGGACATCTATGTGCTTAATATAAAAGAATAGATGTATTGTGAGAGCAGAGTCAAAATTTGCAAATTATGAAGGTCAAACACGAATAATATTTTTTACAAATAAAAAATCACACTGCAAATGAGAATTAGTTATACAATATTCATAATATTTTCCTTTATACCAAAAAATATATATTTTATAAGTATAAAAAAATAAAAAAAATAGAGAACAATCGACCCTCGTTCACTGCACATTAACTCCGCCTCCTTGTATTATTATAGTGTATTTTGAATGCATACTTTTTGACCTTTGGGCAGATATCTACATGTTTATGTTTCTTAAGATGTATTATAAAAGTGCATTTTAAGTGCATACTTTAAAAACCCCATTGCAGACATCTATTTTTATTTATGTTTCTTGGGAGATGTACCATGTGGCCATGTGAGCATGTATTTTCCGGATACTTCTAATCTGATGCATTCAAAATTTATGTTTAGTCTCTAAAAAATGCCGATTTTTTTAAAAATACTCAAAAAAAAAATTATTTTATTAAAAATAATCAGGATCTAACCGAAATTTTAAAAATACCCAAATCGCGGATTTTTTCCGCGACCCGGAATTTTTATTCCGGGCCGCGGAAAAAATCTGCGCCCCGAATTATTATTTTTTTTAGATTTTTTATTCCGGGGCGCGGATTTTTTCCGAGGGCCGGATTTTTTTTTATTAGAGTTTGGAGTTTGGAATTTGCAGAAAGAAAATATCCATTGTTTGATTGGTTTTTTGTTTTAATATATGTAGTAGAACTAGGGTGCTCTTAAGCTCACCAAAGTTTTGGTGAGCTTAACTCTAAAACTCATCAAATTGATTTCAAATGACGAATCCGAACCGTTGAAACCCACCTACCTTACGTGTGATGCATCTACATGTGAAATTTTTAAACATTCGAATTAATTTAGTATAAAGTCAAGCAGTCAAAATTAGAAGGTTAATAAATTAATTTTAGTGCATTCATTTTTTGAACTTTTTTTGACCGCTTGACCTTATACTAAATTAATTCGAATGTTTAAAAATTTCACATGTAGATGCATCACACGTAAGGTAGGCGGGTTTCAACGGTTCAGATTCGTCATTTGAAATTAATTTGATGAGTTTTAGAGTTAAGCTCACCAAAACTTTGATAAGCTTAAGAGTACCCTAGTTCTACTCTAATATGTGTATATGTATATATGTATATATGGAGTAAAGCTAGCGTGTGACATGCTCACCAAGAAAGTTTGGTGAGCATAACTCCAAAAGTATATCGGATCGACGTCAAATGTCAAATCCAAACCGTTGAAATCCATGTACTTCATGAGTGATGCATATACATGCAAAATTTTGAAAGTTTCGAGTTTATTTGCTACATGGTCAAGTGGTCAAAGAAATAATAAAAATTGAATATATAAAATAACTTATAATAAAATGTTCATTTCTTTGACCACTTGACCGTGTAGCAAATAAACTCGAAACTTTCAAAATTTTGCATATATATGTATCACTCATGAAGTACATGGATTTCAACGGTTTGGATTTGACATTTGACGTCGATCCGATATACTTTTGGAGTTATGCTCACCAAACTTTCTTGGTGAGCATGTCACACGCTAGCTTTACTCTGTATATATGTGTATATGTATGAGTAGAACTAGGGTGCTTTAAGCTCACCAAAGTTTTGGTAAGCTTAACTCTAAATCTCATCAAATCGATTTTAAATGACAAATCCAAACCGTTGAAACCCGCATACCTTACGTGTGATGCATCTAAATGTGAAATTTTTAAACATTCAAATTAATTTAGTATAAAGTCAAGCGGTCAAAATTAGAAGGTTAATAAATTAATTTTAGTGCATTCATTTTTGAACGTTTTTTGACCGCTTGACTTTATACTAAATTAATTCGAATGTTTAAAAATTTCACATGTAGATGCATCACACGTAAGGTAGGCGGGTTTCAACGGTTCGGATTCGTCATTTGAAATCGATTTGATGAGTTTTAGAGTTAAGCTCACCAAAACTTTGGTGAGCTTAAGAGCACCCTGGTTCTACTCTATATGTATATATATGTATATATATGTGTATATGTATAATATATGTATATGTATATGTATATATATGTGTATATGTATATGTGTGTGTGTGTTACGTTACGAAATTTTTACAATTAAATTGAAATGATTTAAAAGGAAGAACCGATAAATTGTGTTAATAAAATGGAAGTTTAAACCTTAATTAAGGTTTCCCTAAATAAGTAAGTTAATTGTGAATTGAAACCGCGTCGAAATTTCGAGATTTCGGAACCTTATGGGCTCAGTGCGGATTAGATTGACCGCAGTGCGGATCAACCTCATCCGCAGTGGCTCAGGATTTTTCTGGAATTTTGACAAAAATATGACTAAGTAGTGAGTGCGGGTGAGGGATCCGCAGTGCGGATTAGTTTAGCCGCACTCATGAATTTCTGTATTGCACTGAATTTTCCTGAAATCGACTAAGTAGTGAGTGCGGGTGAGGGATCCGCAGTGCGGATTAGTTTAGCCGCACTCATGAATTTCTGTATTGCACTGAATTTTCTTGAAATCGGCTAAGTAGTGAGTGCGGATGAGGGTGAACCGCAGTGCGGATCAGGTTCATCCGCAGTAGGCTCGGACTTTTCCTGGATTCGGCTGACAACCGACTAAGTCTCGAGTGCGGATTAGGTAACCCGCAGTGCGGATTGGCTAATCCGCATTCAGGGTAATTTTAACCCTAAAACCCAAATTAAACCTTCTCTCTCTCTCTCTCTTCCACCATTCCCCATTTCTAAGTGAAATTCGTCCAAGAGAGAAGGAAAAGATCCCGTGAGTTTCCGTTTCGTTCAGACTCCCGATTGTTGCGAGAAATCGAGTTTGGAACCGAGAAAGCAGCCGAGGATCTCTCAGAACCCTTCTATTTGGTATTTCTTTCTCTCCTTTTTACTTTCGAAACCTCGAATTTTCTCGATTTCTCGGATTCTCGTTTTAAACCCGAGATTTGTGCTCGAATTGCTCGAGGACTAGTTCCTCTACACTTCTTACTAGTTTGTTTGTCATTCTTTTTCCCGATTTCTTCCGATTTATGAAATCTGATTTCTAGGGTTTCGTGCCAAAATTGAAAGTTGGCCTAATCGTGATTTGATTTGCTTAACCCGACCAATTAGACTTGTAATCGGTAGGGTTGCCTCCTGATCGTGAATTTTTAGAACATTTAACAGCCGATTTGAGGTTTTGACCAAAATAGGGTTAACCAAACGGTAAATTGAAATGAACCGAGAACCAAGGTAGTGAACCGGTGATTGATGGTCACCAAATGGAGAGTTGTATGGTCCCGAGGACCTAGAGGATTTTGGTAAGAAATAATGAACCGAACGAATTGATACCAAAAACATAGAAATTGAATAGGGAAGGTATAAGCCCTAGCACCACTCGATTAAACTCCTCGATCCTGAACCAATGTTAAACCTAGTATACGTATAATATAGGTGTAGGCTCGGTCGAGCAAGAACTTGCGAGACCATACGAGACGTCCGATCCTTAGATTAAGCGGTACGCTCGTCATAATAAGGTGCGGGATTCTTGGACTTGTTTGATACTTTATTTTCAGGAATTAAACTGTTTATTCGTTTGTCATGTTGAATGATTAATTGTTGCATACTTTGGAATTCATACTGCATATTGATTCTTGCATAAATGAGAATGATTGAATTGTTTTAGTTAAGGTTGATTTGCATGTTGGTACGGTTATTAATTGTTTAGTTCTATGAATTGTGCTTGTTGTGAATGAATCTGCCAGGCCGACCTGTTTAGGTGGCTGGATAAGGTAACGGTGACCTATCCGTTGACCTGTGTTTATGAATTTGCCAGGCCGACCTGTTTAGGTGGCTGGATAAGGTGACGCTGCTGACTTATGCGTTGACCTGTGAGAATTTGCCAGACCGACCTGTTTAGGTGGCTGGATAAGGTGACGCTGCTGACTTATGCGTTGACCTGTTAGAATTTGCCAGACCGACCTGTTTAGGTGGCTGGATAAGGTGACGCTGCTGACTTATGCGTTGACCTGTTATGATTTTGCGAGACTGACCTATATGTGTGGCTTTGATAAATATATTTGTTGAGATTAAGCAAAGTTGACCTGTATAGGTAACTTTGATTTCCGTGTGTTGCATTGTGTCAAGTTGACCTGTATTGGTGACTTGTAACCGGACCTTAGGAAATGGTTAAGCCAAACAGCAATTGCAGATGGGTGTCTGATAAAGGGTCCAGCGGTTGGCCATCTGTAGGCGTCTGTAACCCTACAGATGTGGGTTTGATAACGGTTCAGCTCGAGAGAACATTTGTAATTGCTACAAGTCCAATTGAACTGAGTTAGGAATCGAGTTAAGCCAAAATATATGTTGTGTTTGAAATCCATATTGTAAATTCCGTAAACTGTGTTTCAGGTTGATTAACTGTTGTCGAGTAGTGGCATTCTGTTATTTATGTTTCTTATATAACTGTTGCATTGTTATTGTTTGGGTTTCATCTTTGAATATAGAGTTTGATTGCAAGTCCAATAATTCAAACTGTGGCAAATTCGCACTGAGAATTTATTCTCACCCCCACCTTCCCCGTTATGTTACAGGTACTGGTGCGACGGACTCCGGAGAGGCACGAGAGTAGTAGGCCTTAGTAGCTTACCAGTATATGACCCTAGATATCTTTTGTTGTATAGATTTAGGGTAGGCCTCGTGGTTGGTATCCGGATGAGATACTTTTGTTGTATTATATGCTGACCAGACTGTGTACTCTGATATATATATATTAGAAACTTGTTTGAATTGCTTGTTGTTTGGTTTGAAATGTGAGTAGCCTTGTAAGCATACACGGCGTTGTACGCTTACGGCGGGGGACTGTTACGACCCGTGGCCGCGGGGTGTGACAGTGTGTGTGTATGTATATATAATATAATATATGTATAATATATGTATATGTATATATATGTGTATATGTATATCAAATTTGACCTCTGCTGGTAATTATTAATTGTGAAATTTTTTAGTTTGCTTGTTTATAATTATATTATATTATATAATTATAGAAATACCTTAATTATATATAATTATATGTAATTATATTATATATAAATATAATATATACATATATTATATTATAGATACATATACATATACATATACATATATTAGAAAAATTTGGGGCGCGGATTTTTTCCGCGGCCCAGAATAAAAATTCTGGGTCGCGGAAAAAATCAGCGGTTTGGGTATTTTTAAAATTTCGGTTGGACCCTGGTTATTTTTAATAAATTAATTTTTTTTTTGGGTATTTTAAAAAAAATCGGAAAAATGATTATGTTTAGTTATTTTATTATCTCCAATATCAAAACAGATCTTCTTGCGTAATGCTCCAGTACATTAAAACATATTTAGACGGTCCATATTAATTTCATCAAATAATTATAATTTTTTAGAAAGTTTTTAATCAGACTTATTTAAATTCTTGGAATCAATAGACTCCTCTTGTGTCTAGCTCTTAATTTTCACAATTCTATCTATTAAATTATTATTTTACAAAGAATTGTTAAACTAAATGTTTACTTGTTTACGTCGACCTTAGTTAATCGAATAACTGAATTAATACTGATATTTTTAGAATGTAGTGCAGGGCAGAACAATTTTTTTTTTTTTATATATTTTTTTAAACGTGACAGACAAAATTAATATTGCTTAAATTTTTGCTGATGTATCTATATAGGAGGCACCTTTTATATACATTTTCTTAACTATAGAGCAGTGGCCAGACGAGAGACCAAAAATATGAGGTCGCCATTTCAAAAAAAAAAACAAAAAAAATGAGGTCGCCAATTATCACTAAAAAAAATTCCCGGTATCTAAAATAACTTTTGGGGAAAAACCATTCGGCTGAAAGAATCTCATATACATCACCTGCTGTCACAATTGTGTCCACATCGGAAAATTTTTATCGGTAAAAATTAAGAAACAGTAAGAGAGAAAAACAGAAAGAAAGAGTACATTATATTTTTAATTAGTAGAAAGATTGATAGATTTTTATCGAGTTTAAAAATAAAAAATTTGAATAGGTAGAAATTCTACCGATTCAAATTTAATTTTCTTTTTTAGTCTGATGCATAGGTAGGGAGAATTTTTTATATTAGATTTCTAGTAAAATATAATTTTTTTTTAAAAAAGATAAAATTGTTCTATTTTATATATATTTTAAGATACTCTATCTATTTTTATAAAAACTTTTTATATTTTACCAGACAATTTTTAAAGGAAACAAATACAAACAGATTTAAATTGGTAGAATTCCTACCGATCCAAACTTTTGGATTTTTAGGATCGGTAGAAATTCTATCGATCTTTCTACTAATCAAAAATATGATATACTATTTTTGTTTCATCTTTCTTTCTTTTTCTTAATTTCTACTGATAAAAAATTTCCATCTAAGTCTGTTCTCTGTTTGGATGGAGCAAGAATAGTACTAATCCGAGAATAACATTATTTTTTTGAGCTATTCCATGTTTGAATGGAGCAAGAATAGCACTAATCCACTATTCTTTGTTTGTCTATGGGTTAACTCACTATTCTACTAATCCAACTAAAAGTTGGATTAGCTACTATTTTCAAACTTGCAATTAGCACTATTCTTTGTTTCATCCAAACATATCATGTGTGAACTGTGATATACTTAATCAAGTAATTTGAAATATTGAAATGGGTTAAAAAGAAAATGACATTGGTAAAATCATTATTTTTTCCGGTATATAAGCAGATTCATGATCTTTTGGACTTTTCTTAGCCCATAATTATGACCAGTCAAATCCTCTTCTACTTTTCAAATTCCACTGGAAAGACACTTTCTTAAAAAAAATAAAAATAAAATAAGTCACTTTCCAGTGGAATTTGAAAAGGAGAAGAGGATTTGTCTGGTCATAAACTGGTTATACAAGTTACAAGTTACAACGAACCGACTGCAGAACAATAATTGGCCGAGATATTTTGTGGCAGGTACTACTGTTGACCTACTGCAATGGGTCATCATTAAATTTGACTGTTCGGTTTCTACAAGTCACTTGGCAATTGGCATTATATAAATGCCCTTTCTAAAACCTATGTCCGTATGTCGATTTTGATTTCTTAGGTTAAAATTATATTTATAAGATATAATTCATACAATTCTTAACAAGTCGATTATATCCCGAATTTTTTTTTCTTACCATCCCATTAAATCAAAATTAAATAAATACCATCCGATTAATCAGATTTCAGATTTCACCACAAACTCAGACTGAATCTGCAGACGGATACTCAATACCGTATTGGGCCTGCAGACCGATCCATTCGCTTACTGGGCCTGTGCATGCATGCGTGAGCGTACTGAATCGGCACAGCGACCCGTTCGCATTCCTAATTGGCTTGATTTTCAAAACCGGAGAAATTTTTAATTCATTTGATGTTCACGCCTTCAAAGGAGCCTAGGACAGCTGGACCACATGTTCAGCCCAATACTTTTGCAATGTGTTGGGATCCTCTCCAATTTGTAAATAATTCGTTGCATTGTTATCGAAGATCTCAACTGTTGGATCTGAAATTAATGATGTAGATCTTTTTATAACCATTCAACTGAAGCTGAAAAATAGAAGGTAACTGTAACTGTTAAGCATTTATGACTAGACAGATGATTTTAAAGTGTAGACTTGATCTTATGTGTTTCTTTTTGTATATAGAAAATTGTATTCAGGTTGTTATTAAGTGCTGAAATTAAAAAAATTCTCTGATTTAGAATTTAGTTTTGTTCTGTATTATTTCCGAATTATATTCGAATTATATCCGAATCACGAATTTTTGACCCGCCGAATCGAATCCGAATAATTCATTTGTTACTATGTTTGGAACTGGCCACAAGTTATGGAAACATTTATTCGCCACAGAGGATCCAAATTGAGCTTATAACATTGAAATATATAAAGAGTGTGCATATATGATATATGCCCCCAAATCACATCCCCTCAGGTTAAATATTATAAGAAATAAATAAAGGTTCCGTCCGTGTAGTATCCAATCCGTGCAACTATCCAGTCTGCGAATGAGTCGGTGCACCGACTTAGTACGCGCATGGATGTGTGCACATGCCCAGTAAATTAATGGATCGGTCTGTAGGTTCAATATACGCACAGATTGGGGATCTGTTCGCAGATTCAGTCCGAATTTGTGGTGGAATCTAAAATCTGAAAAATCGGGTGGTATTCATTTAATACTGATTTAATGGGATGGTAAGAATTTTTTTTTCAAATTATATCTTGCTTATTTATGCAAAATGATCTAAATAATCCGAGTTTGTGGTGGAATCTAAAATTTGAATAATCGGGTGGTATTCATTTAATACTGATTTAATGGGATGGTAAGAATTTTTTTTTCAGATTATATCTTGCTTATTTATGCAAAATGATCCTGACGTTGTTGACTTTTTTACTCGCATGGATGAGAATTTTAATAGCTACTGAGTAGCTATTACAAAAACTATTGAACAATCTAGAGGCTTCAATTGGATGCAAAAAATAAAGTATTAAATATCAAATATTGCGTTAAGATTCGTAATTATATGTCTGCAGACTTACTCTAAACAAATCATCGCTATATTATTTTATTTTATTTACGTGATGGTGTCAGACTCACAATATTTTTTTTTTAAAAAGTTAGTACATTCCGCTGAATTCTTTACTGAAACTGACTATTCAGAAAATTGGTAGGCCAACTCTCTGATAACAGCTCATTCAATACACAGTTCCCAACACATAGCTATTCCATGCCTTACATCGAATCACAAATCCGAGCTTACAAAATGACAAATATTGTATGTTGTCACATGCCTAAAATTAAAGTTCAACGTAAAAAAGAAAATAATTTGTGCGTAGTTATAATAAATATTAATTTTATTTTTTCAAAAATATATTATATAATTTTACTAATTATCAACAAAATCTAAAGTCTTAGAGATCAATAAGTAATACCAAATTGATTATGAAATTATAATATACTTATTAAACCAGTAAAAAAAAACAATTTTCTATTCAAAATATTCCTTGTAATAGCATACAACATTTATCTTTTTTATTCAAAATAATCTAAGAATCATGTCATAAACTAATTTTTTTTTATTTAGAAGCAAAAACAATC
This sequence comes from Carex rostrata, assembly GCF_964058835.1. NCBI lineage: Eukaryota > Viridiplantae > Streptophyta > Magnoliopsida > Poales > Cyperaceae > Carex > Carex rostrata. The sequence continues at coordinate 6,196,748 of NC_135931.1, read as the reverse complement.
CAGGTCTTAAAAAAAATTGGTCCTTAAAACCTTTTCAATTTGGATCTTAAAAAAAAAACCTATATAACATAGCGTGCGCTATTTGCACTGCATGCTACGTACTATAGTATCATAGTTGAAATAACATATTTTTATTTAATAGCTTAGCATTTAAGGTCCGAAAACTCTATATCACCGCTATAGTGCGTTATTTAAAACACTGCTCAAAATACATACACACAACTTACAATAGAAAGATCACGTTATTTACAAGTGTAACATGATAGTATACAAAGTCAACGGATCTTAAACACTCATTATTTAATAGAAGATAGTAAGGTAGCTCCATGCCGTAGTCTCGAAAACTCGAGGAAGCACAAATTTCATCTGGGCCTGATTTGAAGCACCAGCGACAGGTTGAGGTAATGAGGTTATTACTGACACTATCCAAGTTGGCCTTATTTGCCTCCGTAGTATTTAGACAAATCTAAAGTTTTGTAACACACAATAGGCCCCAAATCTGATCCAGACACCAAACCCCACCCCACCGTCTAAAAATCTCCAAAAGCCTTCCAAATTTCCAATAAGTCAATAACAAAAGAATTAAGTTGGGCCAACGGGCTCCTAAGTCATAACATTTAGTCTTGTTTACCACAGTCCACAGGTATAGTATCTCCCTTCGAAACACTGCGAGGGTGCCTAAACCCCAGCTCAGGAACCCCCCTTTCTCTCTCCTCCCGGTTCTGTTCTGGAAACCCTTCTCAATGGAGGACACCGTCTCCTACCAGCGCTTCCCAAAGGTACGGATCCGCGAGATGCGTGATGACTTCATGAAGTTCGAGCTGCGGGAGACGGACGTCAGCATGGCGAACGCTCTAAGGCGCGTGATGATCGCCGAGGTGCCCACGGTCGCCATCGACTTGGTGGAGATTTCAGTGAACTCCTCCGTACTGAACGACGAGTTCATAGCGCACCGCCTGGGCCTCATCCCCCTCACCTCCGACAACGCCATGGAAATGCGCTTCTCCCGGGACTGTGACTCCTGTGATGGCGACGGCCAGTGCGAGTACTGTTCCGTCGAATTCCACCTGTCTGCTAAGTGCGAGTCCGATCAGACCCTCGATGTTACCTCCGCCGACCTCCACTCTGTTGACCCCCGGGTGGTCCCTGTCGATGTGCAGAAGGCGTTTGATTCGGATAGCTATGACCCTAATCAGAGGTATTGAAATTTTTGGATTTTCTTTTGCTTCCTTTTTGTTGGTTAGAAAACCCAGTGTCCAGAGTTTGCTAACATTTTTGTTTGTTAATTAGGTTCACAAAATTGATGCCATGCATGATGCATATATAGATTTTGTTAGAAGTTTTTTGGATTAGACAGTTAAACCTAATCCTAGGTTCCTCGCTCAGAAAAATCTGTGAACGAATTGCTTAGACAATTGGAATTAAACCTTAACACTGAGATTTCTGTGAATGTTCTTTCAGTTTTTCTAAACTTGGTGGGTTTTCATTTAATTAAATGCTAGAATTCCAACTGTTCTAACGACTACGGCAGGTTCATGGCGAGGATTTGATTGGTGGTGCTGTAGTATGGTGCATCAGTGCATGTCTGTACCCCATTATTAGTTATTAGTTCAGCATTGATTTACCAATGTAAGATTTTGGCGCTGATCAGTTAAACATAGTCAGGGTGCTTTACATGTCTAGTACTGGTAAGGGATTATTGATGTTTAGTAAATTTTCTACCTTCTTTTGGTTCATTGAGTTAATTTGTGATACTTATTTGTAACTCCTATCTAGAAGCACTGCAGATATTGTATTTGTCCATTACCAACGAAGAATACAAGGAGCATGATCATATAGTCACATATTGAATGATAGAGCTTCTAATCCAAGAACAACTTGAAAAGCTGTAATGAAATATCTCATTATTTTTACTGTTGTTACAGGGGTATATTAATCGTGAAACTGCGGCGTGGCCAGGAGTTGAAATTAAGAGCCATAGCCAGAAAAGGGATTGGCAAAGATCATGCGAAATGGTCTCCAGCTGCAACTGTCACCTTCATGTACGAGCCTCAGATCCACATCAATGAAGAACTGATGGAGACGTTGACATTCGAGGAAAAAGAGAGCTTGGTGGACAGCAGCCCCACCAAGGTTTTCAGTATTGACCCTGATACCCAACAGGTCACCTCTTAAATTTTTAACAGATATCTTCATTTCCAATTCTTAGCACAACTTTACTGATTTTTATCTGAATGTTTTTCTTTTTAACATTTTTTATCAGGTGGTGGTGATGGATGCAGAGGCGTACACATATGACGAAGAGGTGATAAAGAAAGCAGAGGCTATGGGGAAGCCTGGCTTGGTGGAGATATATGCTAAGGAGGATAGCTTTATCTTCACCGTTGAGTCAACTGGCGCAATTAAGGCTCCTCAGCTAGTGATAAATGCAATCAAGGTGCTGCAGCAGAAGCTGGATGCTGTGCGGCTCCAGGATGACAATAATTTTAATGAGCTTGATGCACACTTGGGGGGTAGCTAACTATGCTAGCAAATGCTTCTGTGTGTTTATTTTAGTTGTGTTTAGGCTGATGTGGCTAATTCATGAAGCTCTGAGAGATGAAGAGATTGAGTTTTCTTCATGCATTGTTGATTGATGCCACCTTTTAATTTAGTACGGGCTAGTGGTTATATTGTGAAGCCTGAAAATTGCTCAAGTTTGTTTTGTTCTGCTATGGGCTTTTTGGAATGATGCTTGTTTACTAAAACTGAGGGGTTTTGGGTTGTGTTTTGTGAATGTTAAATTTGCTACATCATCTCCACCAAACTCTTTCTTTACTTTTTCTCCGTTTCTGTGGGTTGTGATTCAGATATATTTGAATCCTGCCACGTTGATTTAGATGCACGGGATGAGCAGTTCTATGTTTATTCAATCTAAAGAAATTTCAGTTGGAATCTGTTTATATTTTCTAGGAGGTCACTGCTCAGGCTAATTGAAATAATCAAGCATTTTGTAAACTTAAGCCCTCATTGAGGAGACCCTTCTTCAAGATAATTTTTCTATCATATTACTGCATGGTGTGAGTAAACTTGTAAATTGTACTTGCTACTTGAAAGCAACTAGACCTCAGGCTTTTCCTAGGCTGATTTTTACATGGGCCTTAATGCTGTTATTTATAGGTTTTACCTAACCATTGGTAATAAAGCTCAGTGTAGTGCAACCCCTTCTTGCCAATTGTTCATTGGACGAACTTATAATCCTTGGGAAAAATAGATAAAAATTAAAAAAAGTATCACCAAGAGGATTGTGTTTCTACCTTTGATTTCTGGGCTTAAAATTTGACCCAAATATAAATAACCAATCAATAAATCGAACATGCTAATTTGATCCTGATACGATAAAATGTAAAAAATGATTGATCTAAATCTACCATCACCCGAACAAGAATAAATTCGATCCGGATAAATGATTCGAATATAAAATTATCTAGTAATACCTGTATGTGAATTAATCCGAGCCAACAATTTATGATCTATAAGAGTAAGGCTACAGTGCTACGGCTCAATATTCGAGTTTTCAAAATCCTAACGGTCAATCCGAACCGTTCATCTTGTTCTCCATATTAATATGTGTTTGGAGACCAAATTTTACATTTTTTGAAAATTTTTTACTATTTTTTTAGATAGGTAGAAAATCACTTGATCTAAAAAATTCTGCACCATTCAGATATTTAATTTTCTATCTATTTAAAAAAATAGTAAATTTTTTTTAAAAAATATAAAATTTAGTCTCCAAACACATATTAATATGGAGAACAAGATGAACGGTTCGAATCAACCATTAGGATTTTAAAAACTCAAATATTAAGCCGTAGCACCGTAACCCTCTGTACAAACCCATAGCACTGTAGCCTTACTCGATCTATAAAGCGGTATATATCACCCATAAAATATTCTACAGGTCAATAAGTACTCTAAAACTTTAGATAAAATCTGAACTTGTAATGATCGAATAATAACTCAAAACTTGAAAATACCCACCAAATCACAAATAAACTGATTCGAAAACAATACGGTTCTACACTGATTCGATATAAAAAACGATTTAAATCCGACTCGTCTAAGTTGTTAGTTTATTATAATGCTTTAGGCGATAAAGAAGATATTCCCTTGTGCTTTAGTGTAGATTTTTCTATCATGTATAATATTTTTTACTGAGAACTTTCCAATTTTTTGTAGGTTCTTTTGGGCCAGTTAGACTTAGAGCTGTCTGTCATCAAAGAACTTAAATCACTAAATAACAAATAAAAAAAGAAATAGATATATAATAGATTATGTGAATTAAACCGCGAGAACCACTTTTCTGATTTTGTCACATACTGTATCCACGTTTACCTTTATGTCGCACGACAAATTATAACATAATATATAAAATATATTGTATATGATCGGCACGAGTTACTCCTTGATTGGTGGTAACAAATTCCTGCCAAAATAACCACGCTCTTCCTCCCTTCAACGCTTATCATAATCGCTCATCATTGAACTCGAGCAAAAATGGAATCCTTGCCTAGGTCCCACAAAGTGTGAGTATCTAACACTAAAGTAAAGTTTCCTGATTTGGGTGATTTATTTTCTTGTATCTATCTATTGTCCATCATATCGAGGTTGAATTTTGGTTAATATATTCGTTATATTTTTGTTATATCTTTATAAACAATTTCTTTTTTAGGGTATTTGGAATAATTGGGAAGTTTGAACCAAAATTTTTTTAGTTACCACTCAAATAAATTAAAATTAAACCACCACCACCTTTTGATTCAAAATTAAATTTCTACCATTCATACTAGTCCAGTTTGCGCATCAATTTGGACCGGTGTGCTAGCTTAACTGAGCTAGCGCACCAAATATATATATATTTTTTTCTTTTTTGGTATGCCAGGGGGCTAGCGTACTATTTTTTTTTAAGTTATGTTATGTTCAGTTGTGTTTGAAATTTTTGAACTAATTTTTTTTTTCTGTTTTATTCTATTTTATTATGTGATGTTTAAAAGTATATGTACACATAAAATTAAACGGATAAATTATAGAAAAAAAAACACACTTATTTAACAAATAAAATTTTATACCAAATTTAAACTAAAAATTATTATAACAAATTATATGCATAATATGACCAATGTTTTATACTAAGTTGGTGCACAAATTACTACAAATTATACACACAACGTAACATAACAAAACATAACTAAAAAAAATTGGTGCGCACAATGAAAAATAAAAAAAAAAATAAAAATTTGATGCGCTAACTCTGGTCCAAGTTGCGTGAACTGGACTAGCGTGGGTGGTTAAAAACTCAATTTTGAACTTTGAGATTTGTAATGATATTCCAAAAATGAAAGGTTTATTATATTATAATTATATAAATATATTGAAATTGTATGCGTTGATTATATAGAGATGGGCTATGGTGCATTGCAATGCATAGGCCATGGTGTGCATTGGACCATAAATCACCGATTCAAAGTTCAAATGACCGATCCAAACCGTTCATCTTGTTCTCCATATTAATATGTGCTTGGAGACCAAATTTTATATTTTTTGGAATTTTTTTACTATTTATTAAGCCACTTTGAAAATCGCTGATCCAACGGTGGCTTCTGATTTTACTGTTCCAAACAGTCACCGTTGGATCAGCGATTTTCAAAGTGGCTTAATAAATAGTAAAAAAATTCCAAAAAATATAAAATTTGGTCTCCAAGCACATATTAATATGGAGAACAAGATGAACGGTTTGGATCGGACATTTGAACTTTGAATCGGTGATTTATGGTCCAATGCACACCATGGCCTATGCATTGCAATGCACCATAGCCCATCTCATATATATATATATTATATGAGTGTGGCTAATTTGCTACCGGAAGCACTTTGACCGAGGTGCTTCCGGGACTATATTAGCATATGTGATGTTCAAACAACAAATTCAAACCGTTAGATGTTTAATTTATATTAAAATCTACCTGGAGACCAGATTTTATAATTTTTGGAATTTTTTACTATTTATTAAGATGGTTTGAAAATTGTTGTTTTTATTAAAATTCTGCACCATAAAAAACAGCAACTTTCAAACCATCTTAATAAATAGTAAAAAAATTCCAAAAAATGTGAAATTTGGTCTCCAAGTAGATTTTAATATAGATTAAACATCTAACGGTTTAGATTTGTTGTTTGAACATCACATATGCTAATATAGCCTCGGAAGCACCTCGGTCGAAGTGCTTCCGGTAGCAAATTAGCCACACTCATATTATATATATATATATATAGAGTACGGCTAACGCGCTTCCTCTAGCATATGGGCCGAAATGCTTCCGGTGGAAATTTGAAATTTCAAAATCCAAAAAGTCGATCTGAACCGTTCATCTCTTTCTCCATATTAATATCTGCTTGGAGACCAAATTTTACATTTTTCTGAAATTTTTTACTATTTATTAAGCCACTTTGAAAATCGCTGATCCAACGGTGGCTTAACAAAACAGTAAAACCGTTGGATCAGCGATTTTCAAAGTGGCTTAATAAATAGTAAAAAATTTCAGAAAAATGTAAAATTTGGTCTCCAAGCAGATATTAATATGGAGAAGATGATGAACGGTTCAGATCGACTTTTTGAATTTTGAAATTTCAAATTTCCACCGGAGGCATTTCGGCCCATATGCTAGAGGAAGCGCGTTAGCCGTACTATATATATATATATATATATATATATAGGGTCCGGCTAATTTGCTGCCGGCAGCATTTTAGCCGGAGGTGCTGCCACTGTTTTTTCTATTTTTTGATGTTCAAATGAGAAATATAAACCGTTAGATGTTTAATCTATATTATAATCTACTTGGAGACCAAATTTTACATTTTTTGGAATTTTTTTACTATTTATTAAGCTGGTTTGAAAACTGCTGATTTCAGTAAATTTCTGCACCGTAAAAAACAGCGACTTTCAAACTATCTTAATAAATAGTAAAAAAAATTCCAAAAAATGTAAAATTTGGTCTCCAAGTAGATTTTAATATAGATTAAACATCTAACGGTTTGGATTTGTTATTTGAACATCACATGTGCTAATATAGCCCCGGAAGCACCTCGGTCGAAGTGCTTCCGGTAGCAAATTAGCCACACTCTATATATATATATATATATATATATATATATCTATATATAGAGTTAGGCTGGGGTGCTATGGATAGCATAGAGGCCTCTATGCTACGGCTCAATATTCGAGTTTTCAAAATCCAAACGGTCGATCCGAACCGTTCATCTTATTCTCCATATTAATATCTGCTTGGAGACCAAATTTTACATTTTTCTGAATTTTTTTTACTATTTATTAAGTATTTTACAAAATTGTTGATCCAACGGTGGCTGCACAAAACAGTAAAACCGTTGGAATAGCGATTTTCAAAGTGGCTTAATAAATAGTAAAAAAATTCAGAAAATTATAAAATTTGGTCTCCAAGCAGATATTAATATGGAGAATAAGATGAACGGTTCGGATCAACCGTTTGGATTTTGAAAACTCGAATATTGAGCCGTAGCATAGAGGCCTCTATGCTATCCATAGCACCCCAGCCTAACTCCTATATATATATATATATAGTACGGCTAACGCGCTTCCTCTAGCATATGGGCCGAAATGCTTCCGGTAGAAATTTGAAATTTCAAAATCCAAAAAGTCGATCTGAACCGTTCATCTTCTTCTCCATATTAATATCTGCTTGGAGACCAAATTTTACATTTTTCTGAAATTTTTTACTATTTATTAAGCCACTTTGAAAATCGCTGATCCAATGGTTTTACTGTTTTGTTAAGCCACCGTTGGATCAGCGATTTTCAAATTGGCTTAATAAATAGTAAAAAATTTCAGAAAAATGTAAAATTTGGTCTCCAAGCAGATATTAATATGGAGAAGAAGATGAACGGTTCAGATCGACTTTTTGGATTTTGAAATTTCAAATTTCCACCGGAAGCATTTCGGCCCATATGCTAGAGGAAGCGCGTTAGCCGTACTCTATATATATATATATATATATATATATATATATATATATATATATATATATATATGAGGAGGGATCAAGTTACAAGAATTTTTGAGTTACAACAAGTTACAACAAGCATTTTTTACATTTTCAAAGTCCAAATCGTCGATCTAAATCGTTAGATGTGATCTCTACAATAAAATGTGCTTGGAGATCAAATTTTACATTTTTTTGGAATTTTTTTACTATTTATTAAGATGGGTATAAAAACTAGTCAAATTCATACCATTGAATTTTGTACCCATCTTAATAAATAGTAAAAAAATTCCAAAAAATGTCAAATTTGGTCTCCAAGCACATTTTATTGTAGAGATCACATCTAACGGTTTGGATCGATGATTTGAACTTTGAAAATGTAGAAAATGCTTGTTGTAACTTGTTGTAACTCAAAAATTCTTGTAACTTGATCCCTCCTCTATATATATATATAGAGAGAGAGAGAGAGAGAGAGTGACTAATGTGCATTCGAATGTATATAGATCAAAATACATATGGTCCAAATTTGATTTTTCAAAATCTAAACGGTCGATCCGAACCGTTCATCTTGTTATCCATATTAATATGTGCTTGGTGACCAAATTTTACATTTTTCTGAATTTTTTTACTATTTATTAAGTATTTTACAAAATTGTTGATCCAACGGTGGCTACTGATTTTACTGTTTTCTTAAGCCACCGTTGGATCAACAATTTTGTAAAATACTTAATAAATAGTAAAAAAATTCAGAAAAATGTAAAATTTGGTCACCAAGCACATATTAATATGGATAACAAGATGAACGGTTCGGATCGACCGTTTAGATTTTAAAAAATCGAATTTGGACCGTATGTATTTCGGCCCATATACATTCGAATGCACATTAGTCCGTCTCTCTCTCTATATATATAATATTAGATCCCAAAATTTCATTATATTATATAAATATATTAATACGCTGTATCTCCGATAATTATTAGATCCCAAAAGTTCATTATTTTACTTGCGTACGTAACTTCACTCCAGTCTCTGGACGTCTCAACAAATTTTATTATATTGTTTCGTTTTCTCCTCGATCACAAGTTAAAAGGTTTGTTTTGTGCAGAGTAAAAAGTGTTAATTGTTGAAAAACACGCCGTTGTGCGTAAAGTTGAGTTCCAGTCTTGCATTAACTGTATTCTTGTACAAACTAAGTTATAATACCTACAAGTGTCGTTTTTAATAAAATCTGCCTAAAATTAATTTTGCTAAGCGTATAAAAAACCATACTGGCTACAAGTATTAATTGACTGCTGAGCTAGCAAAATATATTTTAGATTTTTTGTGAGCGATACAAATTAAGTTTAGCTGCTAGGTTGTCACAAATTAAATTAAGCTACCAAAAGACAAAATTGTGCTTGCATTGGATGGCAGTATTCTCAATTTACCAACTCACTAAAATTGTGGAGTTAGAAATGTAAAGTAAACTAGAGTAGAACTAGGGTGCTCTTAAGTTTACTAAAGTTTTGGTGAGCTTAACTCTAAAACTCATCAAATCGATTTCAAACAACGAATCCGAACCGTTGAAACCCGCCTACCTTACGTGTGATGCATATACATGTGAAATTTTTAAACATTCGAATTAATTTAATATAAAGTCAAGCGGTCAAAAACATTCAAAAAATGAATGCACTAAAATTAATTTATTAACCTTCTAATTTTGACTGCTTGACTTTATACTAAATTAATTCGAATGTTTAAAAATTTCACATGTAGATGCATCACACATAAGGTAGGCGGGTTTCAACGGTTCGGATTCGTCATTTGAAATCGATTTGATAAATTTTAGAGTTAAGCTCACCAAAACTTTGGTGAGCTTAAGAACACCCTAGTTCTACTCAAGTAAACTAATAATAAACATAATTCAATTTAGCATTCCAAACCGTCTAAAACAATATATGAAATTAATGTTGATAAGTCTACTAAGCTCACTTTCTTGCATATTCTACACGAACAACCGATTTATGGGGGCAGATAAAGAAGGATATAAAAAAAAAATTCCAACAATTTTTATAGATTATGAATATAAGAACAGATGTACAAAATTTTGGGGACAAAACCAACTTTCGATTTTAATCATTATCATTTTTTCCTCAAATTCTTTTTTTTTTGCACTGTGCTTCTTTCTCTAATTTTTCTCACACCGTGCTTCAAATACTGAAAAACTGAAAGGACAACGTACGTAACAGGGAATGTGACATTGTAGTCAACTAGATCATTCACACAAGCAGGAGCAGATTTATGTATAGGTGCTAAGTCATCTATGATTTTAAAATTCTTAATTATATATATTAAATTTTTGAGTTTTTTAAACTTATATAGTCTAGCACTCCTCATAAAACAACAAATGTTTGTTGGTAGTCTAGTGGTTTGAGTTTTAGTTATGTATGAGGTCATGGGTTTAATTCTCATTAGTCACATATTTTTTTGTTTTTTTTGACATATTACATTTTATAGATTAGCTCCCCCTACATTTAAATTTTCTAGTTCTGCCACTGCACACAAGGTACATGAATTCGCGAAAGGTGCATGGCGGCATGGCCAAGAAAGGTGACAAGAGAAACCTACGCAAGGGTGGAACTAAATTTTTTTGATAGGGATAGTTGAAAATTAAAATGTACAATTGTAATGGGGAAATTTTACAAAATGACATACTTTGATGAAAAGTCAGTCAAAATACCCTCTCTTCAAATTCTTTGACAAAATAACCTTGTGAAATCCACTGCAGTAAAAAATCTCCCTCACCCCAATTTACTCTCACCCTTTCCCCTGTCTCTTTGCCACTCCAAAAAAATATGATTTATTTCCTCTCTTAATTAATTTCTAAGCTAAGAACATCCTTCTTTGCCTCCTTTCTGCCCATCTCTGCTTCCTCTTTATCCCTCTAGTTCGACTCCACTCATCCATGCTCTCCGCCCCAAAAACTGAAATTAAATTGCATCTCTAATTGAACAAAAACTGAAATTAAATTGCAATTGAAAGTAAATAAATGAGTTTAGAGAAATTTGACACGCGGGATGTTAACGGAGTTTGGCAAAACAAAGGCCTATGTCTCGGGGGCTTCGCAACCTCAAGTGGTGCGCCTTTCTATTACCCAATAAGAAAGGTTTACAACTTGTGAACCAACGAGCCCTTACAACCAAGGAAAGTCACACAGCCAACAAAAGATGAGCGCCGACGAGCCCTTACAACCAAGGGAAGTCACACGAGCTACTCGAGGTGAGAACGAAGTCTCAAAGTCTAGATGAATAAGAGAAACACTCAATAGATCACTCTAACCTAATATAACTTGAGATTAGTGAAGTAGATTTGAGGTTGTTTGAGAGATATTGAAGTTTTAAGCTCAATCAACAATGGTGGAACCAAGCTCACAGAAAATCGCCTCTTTTGCAATTAGGGACGGCTAGGTTAATTTGGGAAGAAAGCCCAATCCCCTATTTATAGAGTCAGCTAAAAAATGAGCTAATTGAGCTAAAACGTTACAACGTTTTCCCTTTGTGATTTTAGGTTTTCAAATTGTCTGAAAGCTCAGTAAAACGTTACAACGTTTGTAAAATGTTACATAACGTTTTGCATTGTAAAAACTTGATCAAAATCAGAAATTTCTGAAGTTTGGAAATTAATTAAAACGTTACCAACTTTTTAAAACATTACCAATGTTTTAAAACGTTACAGCTTTTTCCACAAACGTTATAACTTTTTAAAATGTTACAGCATAACTTTTTAAAACGTTACAGCAATGTTTTTTTATTTTTTTGACTTTGATCGAGTTGTTTCACAGCGTTTTCTTAAGGTATAATCGTTATAACGTTTTACAAACGTTACCAACGTTTTACAAACGTTACCAACGTTTTACAAACGTTACCAACGTTTTACAAACGTTACCAACGTTTTTATCCTGTTAAAACAACATCAAAAATACTTTACCAACTTTAAAATATTACAAATTAAATTTTTGATAAATATCCTCACGATTTCTTCAGTTCAAGCATTCTACATTGCAATTCCAATTCGGCTTGAATCTACATAATTCTAAAATAGAAGAAATCGTAAAATTCAATAATTGTATGTTTTGCAAATTAGTCAAATAGACGAAAAAGATTATTGCTCGAACAACATAAAATGCACCCCATTTATTAGTTATATCATATCACACCTTCAACAATTTCAAATTTAGATGGAGATTATAATTGCAAATCTTTAACTAACAAATCTCTGACCTTGCTATACTTAACTGTTTGTTATAGTTGCATTTTTTTTCTTGAGAGGAATTAAAGGGGATAAAGCACAAAGTACTATAAAAATGGCAAAAATAATGTGCTTCACTTTGCTGATACGAGTGAAAATAAGTAAAATATTAATTGAGTACATTCTGATTTTTTAATCTAACTGTTCGCGTGAAAGCGCAACGCAAGTTTCGGTACGCTTGGGAGCGTACCTTTTAAAACCGTGGTTACACCTTCCGATTAGGGTTGTAAGTGCACAACCCTATCGAGGAGTATAATCGGGTATCGATCCACAGGGACGATTTCTTTATCTAGAATCTACTTATCTCGACTAAAAACTAGAAGTGAGAAAGAGGGAGTTTTGGTACTTAATCTTCCTAAAGAATCAACTCAAGCAATCAAACAATGCAATAGAATAGTAACTGTGCAAGGAAAGGTATAAACTGTGTTTTGATTTAGGATAAAAGATGTTTCAAGGGTTTCAGACTTCATCTCTGATTTGCCTCTAGTGGTACGGGTCTTACCAAGTTGGTACGGCTAGGCCGCACCAACATTGTTCCACCAATCCGTGTGGGCTTGGTATGGGTAGGCCGCACCACTCTTGTAAGACCTGTACTGATTTACCAGAACAGAGCTTACAAGTTCGAGTTGATGCATTTCTTGCTGGTACCTTGTATTAAACTCTTGAGAAAGATTCAATTGACCATACCTAAGGTTCCTAAACCTCAACTCTCGTTTGTTGGTTCAAGATCTAGGTTTTGGAGTCAATTCTTCACCTTCTAGGGTTTCTAAACCTCAACTCTCGTGTTTTGGTCCAGATCCTCTAGTTGATTGATTGGAGATCTAAGGTATCCTCTAATCTGTCAATTAGGGGAGAATTCAACCTTTCGGCTTCAATTCGAACAAGTCTACCTAAAGGGATTGGTTTGGTTGAGAGAAGGCAATGGTCACATGACCTTGTTAGGGTTGATCTACCACTATAGGCACACCACATGCAATCACAGCAAGACAAAGCAATCAAGACAAGCAAATACACAATCAATACAATCAAAAGAGTTCATACAAGATCCAAATCAAGAAAAGCAACACAAATCAAGAAAATCCATCTACAAACCCTAGAAACAATGATCAACTACTCACAAGTCATAGATCTGTCCAGAAATACAAGTAAAGAGATAAAGAGAGGCATGATAGAACTAGATCGAAGATCGGGAGTGGAGAAGGGGTTGATCCGTCGATTTTCGCCTCTTCCTCTTCCTTCTTCTTCTCTCCTTGCTCCTTTGCTCTCTTTCTCTCTTTCTCTGAGCTCTCAATCTGGAATGAAATGTGTATCGAATCCTCGAAAATGGAGAGATCACTCGCTTTAAATAGCCTCTGCCAAGATTTGAATTATGTCAGGCGGCATCTATGTACGGCCCGTACCAAGGTGGTACGGCCAGGCCGTACAAGATGGGAGAGAGGCTGGATCGGCTAAGTCTGGTATGGCCCGTACCAAGCCTGGTAAGGGCCGTACCAGAGAGTCCAAAAACGCCGTTTCTTCGTTTATTTTGCTCCAATCCTGCAGAAAACAAACAAACTCTCAGCAGTACCAAATTCTAAGGATATATCAATGAAATGCACATGATTTTGACAATTTAGAACATGAATTTGGTACGAAATCAAGTCAAATATAGGCTAAATATGCGAGGTATCACTAACCTTTTAAATTTTGTTTGTTTTAACTTTGTTTCATATTTGATTTGATTTGTTTTAATTTATTTGACAAAAATAGTGTGCTTCACTACCGCTAGTACGCCTTTGCACTGATGTTGGTACGCTAGTGTTAGCTAGATGATTGAAGGTTGCTAGATCCTATAGTTAATTTTTTGTAATTTTTACTTAATGTTCAAGTTTGGAGTAACAACCTAGATTACTTCATGTGTACTGCAATGACATTTTAAATTTAATATAATCACACTGGCAGCGGCTGCTAATTTAAAAAAAAAAATTTGGAACTCAATTGGAATTTTGTTAGTCTTCATTCACATATTGCCTCACATTAACACTGGCAGTAGATGAGTAGATCAAACTCTGTTATGAAATCATAAGCATCAAACTCTGTTATGAAATCAAAAGCATGTGTTATATCAATATATTTGTCATATTTCATAACCAAGGACAGAGCTAAAACTTTATAATAGAAATAAGTCAAACTATATTTATTGTTATTCTTGATCTCTCTTGCAAAATTCATATCGTAAAATTCAACTATCATGGATATAATTTAATTAATAGACATCGTTTTGTTAAAATTTTCATTAAAAATAAAAGTGAACATTTTATAATATTTTTGTATGTATAATATGTGATAAGTTTACACATATATGTCATAAAATAAAATTCATATGCTTCAGTCTCTAAAGAAGTAAAAAGAAATAACTTTTGGTAACAATTAAGAATCATAGACTTAAATTAATTTAAAATGATGTCTATAGAACATCAATGTGTTTACTTAAAGTGATGACTTTTGCTGCCACCTTGTCCAAGAAAAATGAATTGACAAAGACAATAAATGGGTGTAAAAATAAGAGAAGAATTTTTTTTACATTATTAGGTCCCACATGATTATTTTGTCAAAGAATTTGAAGAGAGGGTATTTTGACTTTATTTATTTCAAAGTAGGTCATTTTGTAAATGTCTCCATTGTAGTGCGTAGGATTTGAACACAAGACATCTCAACAATAAAATAGAGGTTTGACCACTAGGCTACAACTAAACATAAATCATTTATTTAGGGTGGCTAGACTATATAAAAAGTTTTAAAAGATAAAATTCAATTAAATTTCTACAAATATAATTAAAATTTAAAAATTATAGGAGTGGTTTAGTCACCTTTGATTAAGTCTTAAATCTACACCTGAACCTACAAAAATTAATAATTTGGTCTTTTAGAAAAGTTTCATGACAAATGAAAAAAAGGAACCTATGGAAAAGGACAATTTGTCTTACTATTTTTCCATCAATAATATATTATAAAAAAATAACAATCTTTTACAAAAGTTCAATGAATTAGAACACACTGGTAAATAAATTGAAAGAATAAATAAATTACGACGTATTGCGCTGCTCCAACATACTACAAAAACCTGTATAAATAAAATGATTGTCGAAGTTGCTTACTCAATCTTCAAAGCAACTAACATATATTAAGCACAAAACAAGCATAAATATCCATTTCTCTTGCCATCTGGAGACACAACTAGTGTGCTGCAATTACCTTCAATTGGAATGTTGTATTTGGGTTGCGACCACCCACTTCTCTTGCCATCTGGAGACAACACTAGTATAATGCAAAGACATTCAATTGAAGTGTTGAATTAGGGTTGCAGCCACCATCTTCTCTTGCCATCTGGAGACACTATTAGAGTGCTGCAAACACCTTAAATTGGAGTGTTGTATTAAGGTTTCAACCACCCATTTCTCTTGCAATTTGGAGACACTACTAGTGTTCTGCAAAGACCTTCAACTGGAGTGTTCTAATCGGGTTGCAACTGCCATATTCTCTAGCCATCTACACACATTACTTGGCACGCAAAGACCTTCAATTGGAGTATTGTATTAGGGTTGCGACTACCCACTTCTCTTGCTATTTGGAGACACTACTAGTGTGCTACAAAGGACTTCAATTGGAGTGTTGTATTAGGGTTGTAACCGCTCTCTTCTCTTGCTATCTGAAGACACTACTAGTATGCTGCAAAGACCTTCAATTGGAGTATTGTATTAAGGTTGTAACAACCCTCTTCTCTTGCTATCTGGAGATATTACTAATGTGTTGCAAAGATCATCAATTGGAGTGTTGTATTAGGATTGCAGCTACCCTATTATGTTACCATACTAGAGTGCTCCAAAAACTTTCAATTGGAGTGTTGTATTGGGGTTGCAACTTTCATATTCTCTAACCATCTGCAGACACTACTAGAGTGTTGCAAAGACCTTCAATTGGAGTGTTGCATTAGGGTTGCAACTACCATCTTCCCTTGCTATTTGAAGACATTACTAGTGTACTTCAAAAGGGCTTTAATTGGAGTGTTGTATTAGGGTTGTAACCATCACTTCTCTTGTCATATGAAGACACTACTAGAATGCTGCAAACACATTCCTTTAGAGTGTTGTATTAGTGTTGCAACCACCCTCTTCCCTTGTAATATGAAGATACTACTAGTGTTCTGCAAAGACCTTTAACTTGAGTGTTGTATTGGGGTTGCAACTGTCCTATTCTCTTGCCATCTACATACATTACTTGAGTGCTATAAAGACTTTCAATTGGATTGTTGCATTAGGGTTGCAACTGCTATCTTCCTTTGTCATTTTGAGCAATATTAGAGTGCTGCAAAGACTTTCAATTTGAGTGTTGTATTAGGGTTGCGACCACCTATTTCTCTTACCATATGGAGACACTACTAGTGTGCTGCAAAAGCCATCAATTGAAAAGTTTGTATTAAGGTTGCAACCAACCTCTTCTTTTGCCATATGGAGACACTACTAGTTTGCTGCAAAGACCTTCAATTGGAGTATTGTATTAGAATTACAACAACCCTCTTCTCTTGGGATCTGGAGACATGTTTGCACAAAATATATGCTACAAAGTTTCGGTATAGCAAGCTATACCTTTTAAACCTTTGTTATACTCTGTCAAATCAGATAGCATGTGTACTATCCTATCGATGAGTATTCTCAGGTATCGATCCACAGGGATGGAAGAAAATGACCGGACTTATCCTAAAATCACTTAAGATTCTAGAAGTGAGAGAAATTGGTTTGGTTTAGTTCTAACAATTCTACTGATTTATGACAAGTTTAAAAAGCAATAAAAGAGAATTAAAGTTGTTTTCAATTGATAAAGAGGCGTTTCCAGGGTTCATATTTCATTTCTGTTCAGCCCCGAGGCATACGGCCCGTACAGATTCTCGTACGGTCCGTATGGGACCCCGAGTTGATGTTGTAGCTACTGTTTTCTGCGTTGATACTAATGTTTAGGGTTTCTATTGACCAGATCTAGATACCTAACCACAACTTTCGCATTTTGGCTTAGTACCCGATTACCGGACTCAAATACTTCCCTCTTAGATGCGTTAAACCTCAACTTTCACATTTTGGCCTAATTTATCTAAGTCACTTGTTGGTTTACTAAAAGTATCCAAGAACTTTCGCCTCGAGAAAAGTTTCACCTTTCGGGTACTCCTTGGTTTCACCCTACTTCATATACTTTATTCGGTTGGATTAAATGTCATAGACTTGGCTCCTAACACTTAGATGTGCGCATTCATCTAATGGGATGACTAATCAATTCAAGCAAGCACAAATAAAGCAATCAAAATACTACACAACAAGGTAAAAACAAAGCATTCAACACAAAATCCAAGTAGCATGCAAACAAAGCCAAACTAGAAACTACATCTTAGCCCTAGAAACAAAGTAAATTAGCTACTCATGTTCACAAGATAACACAAATAACAAGAGATGAAAGAGTTCATGACAAAACAGTGGAAAATCCGAAGATCCGTTGCAAACTCGCGTTTTTCACTTCTCTTCCTCTCCTCCTCCTCTTGTCTTTTGCTCCAAGAAAAGTTGTCCAAGTTCCAGTCAAAAAATTCCCTTTTTCTGCTGTGGAATATCTCCTTTAATGCCTCAGATCACGCCCCAAAAAGCTTCCTTTTCGGCCTCCCTAAATTATGCTCATTTCAGATTCCAGCTGGATTTTTCGAATTAGCGTCGTACGGCCCGTATGAATCTGTGTACGAGCCGTATGACTGTGCTTTGTCTTGGAGACTTTGTGCCTCTGTTGTGGAACCTTCTGTGTGGTTGGGCAGATCTTGTACGGTCCGTACAGAATGTCATACGGACCGTATGAAAAGTAGTCAGATCCAGTTTTTCGCCCTTTCTCCTGCAAAATACCAAACAAAGCATAGCAGTACCACATTTTAAAGTAAAAGTCCACATTTATAGGCTTTAACGCACAGATTTTAGTGTAAATCAGGGCCGTAATTCAGATATAATATGGAGATATCAAGACACTACTAGAGTGATGCAAAGACCTTCAATTGGAGTGTTGTATTAGGGTTGCAATGACCCTCTTCCTTTGCTATCTAGAGACACTACTAGAGTGCTGCAAAATCTTTCAATTAGAATGTTGAATTAGGGTTGCAACCACATTCTTCTCTTGCCATTTGGAGACTAGAGTACTGCAAATATCTTCAATTGGGTGGTTGTATTAGGTTTACAACCACCCTGTTCTCTTGCCATTTGGAAACACTACTAGAGTAATGCAAAAAGACCTTCAATTTGAGTGTTGTATTAGGGTTACAACCAACCTCTTCTCTTGCCATCTGGGGATACTACTAGAGTGCTACAAAGACCTTCAATTGGAGTGTTGTATTAGAGTTTTAACTGTTAGTTTGTAATAATCTAGAAGTTAATAATATGATAAATTATCATAAAGCTTTGTTGCCTTGAGTATTATTGAATTTATATCAATAATATGATATATATCATTTTGTTGCCTTGAGTATTATTGAATTTATGGATCATTTCGAGTTCATGACTGAAATTGTGAAACTCCATAATATAGATGATATATACTCTTAAAAAGTCACTGACCAAGGTAATTAGCAGGAACACTAATTACCGCGATAAGGTTAGTATGTGGATTAAAAGATGGTTAAGTTTTACAAACCACCTGACACGAGATGTCATTTTAATCACATAGATACATGTTCTAGGAACATGGTATTTGACAGACCCCGAATGAAACATTAAATAGAATTATGTTCGTGTCATTTATGTTTTCATTCAGTGTTAAGTTCTAAAGTATGAGGTATTCATCTTTCCTACTAAGAAATGTATATGTGTGATTGTTATCAAACGCTGTTGGTAAAATGCAGTTATAACGGTAGCTCTTCGGTATACATGGCTTAGCTGAGGTAGTGATGGTTTACCAAAAGTACTATTGTCCCTCGTATCTCTATACGAGCTATATCATCACTGGGCCCCTTGATATAAGATTACCTGCTAGCAGTATAATTACAAGAGTAATTATATTTGATAATCTGCTCAAGATCAAGAAAAGATTAAGTTTGCAAGGATGACACACATCTACCTTGAAACTGATCTGATAGCTATGAGACAAAAGAACTGACACAAGTAAATTGTTTACTGGATCGTGATATTGTACTGTACATCATCATCTGTGTAATTGGATGGTCATGATGCGTTTTGCCAGATGCCTCTCATGATTATAGAAGTTAAAACGGTTTTAACTCTATTTACCAACATAACACAGATCCTATTGGGTCACACCATATAGGAGTTAATCAGAGAATCTTATTGTGATTGATTATAAATTTGTTATGATCAATAGTAAGATGGTTATAATTAATTATACGTGTTATAATTAAATTATAAATGTCATATAAGATGACAAGCAAAAATAAACGGTTAATTTATAAACGTACACGTTACGTTGTATAAAAGTTACTGAAAAAACAACCGCAAGAAATATAATTATTCAGAATAATTATACGAATATTATTTGTATTCGGGCCGAGAGCATTCAGGTCTTTTTAGATTCGTCCTTATCCGCATGACACGTCATCGATCCTATCCAGATGACATGTCATCAATCCTATCCACATGACACCTCACCCCCTAGGTGGCATGCCTTGTCATAGGGGTATTTTGGTCTTTTCACACCATTTTAGAGGCTATAAATAGAGGGGTGCATGTAGAGAGAAAAACCACTAATTCATTTGTATCGTTTCGTGTCGAAACGAATCGGTATTTTCTCTCTTTTTTGGTTTCTCTCCCAAATAGTGTTTCGGTTGAGAAAAGAAATTATACGTAGTTGACGTATAATCTTGTGGGTTGTTGTGAAATATATTTACGGGATTGGTGAATAGTGTTTTCCCAAATTTCGCGGTATGTCAGTTTTGCTTATTTGTGAAACTGAGTAGCTGAAAATTCATGTTTACGGGTTTACGTCTTTTCCCTGTGAATAGTGTTTTTGCAGAATACAGCGGTTTATAGTATTCCTGGCAAAAAAAATAAACCGCTCTCTGGTTAGTCCTGGTGGATAACCTATAGAGGCACCATACGTTTGGTGCTCCGTGGAGAATCATTCCCCTGGTGTAGCTCTTCTCGCTCGGTTTGCATTCCAACTGTGATTTGGAAACAAGGTATAAATATCTTATATTAATCTATTTAATTGGTAAGTAGATTAAAGTTTTAGAAATCAATCATGAAGTAGATCTGTAAAAAGGATTAAATTGGGTTTTGATACCAAAGGAATACTGAAGGTGGACCACCTTGAAAAGTTTCATGACATACCCCGTTTAATCCTGAGCTTAAGTTGGCCGTAGAAATTTTTGTTCTACGGTCATTCCGTAGCTTAAGCCTAAACGGGTTTTGGTTACCCCGAAATCCAACATCAACGACCCTCTTCTCTTGCAATATGGAGACACTACTAGACTTCTGCAAAGACAAATTGGAGAGTTGTATTTCGGTTGCAACTGCCCTATTCGCTTGCCATCTGGAGACACTACATGAGTGTGCTACAAGGGCTTCAATTTGAGCTCATTATTAGGGTTGCAACTACCCTCTACCCTTGCCATTTGGAGACACTACAAAAGTACTGCGAAGACCATCAATTGCAAGGTTGTATTAGGGCTGCAACCACCCACTTCGCTTGCCATCTAGAGACACTTCTAGTATGCAGCAAAGGCTTTCAATTGGAGTGTTGATTTGGGTATAACCACCCACTTCTCTTGTCATTTAGAGACACTAGTAGTGTGTTGCAAAGACCTTCAATTGGAGTGTTGTATTAGGGTTGCAATTACCATCTTTTCTTACCACATGGAGACACTACTGGAGTGTGGCAAAGACCTTCAATTGGACTGTTGTATAAGGGTTGCAACCACCCTCTTCCCTTGCTATTTTGAGACACTAAAAAATTGCTACAAAGACCTTCAATTGGAATGTTGTATTAGGGTTGCAATCAACCACTTTTCTTGTCATTTGGGGACACTACTAGTGTCCTGCAAAGGCTTTCAATTATAGTTTTGTGTTGGGGTTATAACCACTATCTTCTCTTGCCATCTGGAGACACTACTAGAGTTTTGCAAACACTTTCAATTGGAGTGTTGTATTAGGGTTGCAACCACCTTCTTTCTCACTCCTTCGGGAGACACTACTAAAGTGCTGGAAAGACCTTCAACTAGAGTGTTGTATTCGGGTTGTAACTACCCTATTATATTGTCATCTACAAACATTACTTGAGTGCTGCAAAGGCCTTCAATTGGAGTGTTGTATTAGGGTTGCAACTACCTTCTTCCTTTGCCATTTGGAGACACTACTATGCTGTAAAGACCTTCAATTGGAGTGTTGTATTAAGGTTGCGACCACCCACTTCTCTTGTCATCTAGAGACACTATTAGTGTGCTACAAATGCCTTCAATTAGATTGATGTATTAGGGTTGTAACCACCATCTTCTCTTGCCATTTGGAGACACTTCTAGTATTCTGCAATGACTTTTAATTGAAGTGTTGTATTGTATTAGGGTGGCAGCCACTGTTTGCCATATGGAGACACTACTAGTGTGCTGCAACCTTCAATTGAATTGAAGTGTTCTATTAGGGTTGTAACTACCATCTTCTCTTGTCATTTGGAGATACTAGAGTGTTGCAAAAACCTTTAATTGAAATTTTATATCAGGATCGTAACCACCCACTTCTCTTGCTATTTGGAGATAATATGAAATTGCTAAAAAGACCCTCAATTTGAGTGTTTTATTAGGGCTGCAACTACCCTCTTCTCTTGCCAATTAAGGACACTACATGAGTGCCACAAAATAGCCCTATTATCTTGCCATCTGGAGACACTACAAGAGTGCTCCAATCACGTTCGATTGGATTGTTTTATTAGGGTTGTAAATGCACTATTATCTTGCCATATAGAGACACTACTAGAGTGCTCCAATTACCTTCAATTGGAGTGTTGTATTAGGGTTGTAAATGTCATATTATCATGCCATATGGAGACACCACTAGAGTGCTCGAATTACCTTCAATTGGAGTGTTGTATTAGGGTTGTAAATGCCCTACTATCTTGCCATCTAGAGACACAACTAGAGTGCTCCAGACATGTTCAATTGGAGTGTTGTATTACGGTTGTAAATGCCCTGCTACCTTGCTATATAAAGTCACTACTAGAGTACTCCAAACACGTTCAATTGGATTGTTGTATTAGGGTTGTAAATGCAATAATCTTGCTATATAGAGTAACTACTAGAGTGCTCCAAACACCTTCAATTGGATGGTTGTATTGGGGTTGTAAATTCCCTATTATCTTGCCGTCTGGAGACACAACTAGAGTGCTCCAAACATCTTCAATTGGAGTGTCGTATTAGGGTTGTAAATCCCTTATTTTCTTGCCATCTGGAGATACAACTAGAGTGCTCCTGACACCTACAATTGGAGTGTTGTATTAGGGTTGTAAATGCTCAATAATCTTGCTATATAGAGACACTACTAGAGTGCTCGAAATAGGTACAATTGGAGTGTTGTATTAAGGTTGTAAATGCACTATTATCATTCCATATAGAGACACTACTAGAGTGCTCCAATTACCTTCAATTGCAGTGTTGTATTTGGGATGTAAATGCCCTATTGTAATGCCATCTGGAAATACTACTAGAGTGCTCGAATTACCTTTAATTGGACTGTTGTATTCGGGTTGTAAATGATCAATAATCTTGCCATATAGAGACACTACTGGAGCGCTCAAAACACGTACAATTGGACTGTTGTATTAGGGTTGTAAACGCCCTATTGTAATGCCATCTGGAGACACAACTAGAGTGCTCAAACTACCTTCGATAGGAGTATTGTATTAGGGTTGTAAATGCCCTATTATCTTGTCATCTGACGACACTGCTCGAGTGCTCTAATCACCTTCAATTGAAGTGTTATATTTTGGTTATAAATGCCCTATTTTCTTGCTATATAGATTCACAACTAAAGTGCTCCTCAATTGGAGTGTTGTATTAGTATTGTAAATGCCCTATTATTTGGCCATTTCGAGATACTACTAGAGTGTTCCAAACAACTTCAATTGGAGTGTTGTATTAGGATTTTAAATGCCCTATTATATTGCCATATGGAGACACTACTAGAATGCTCCAATCACGTTCAATTGGAGTGTTGTATTAGGGTTGCAAAAGCCCTATAATCTTGCTATCTGAAGACACAACTAGAGTGCTCCTAACACCTTCAATTGGAGTGTTGTATTAGGGTTGTAAATGCCATATTATCTTGCCGTATAGAGATACTACCGCAGTGCCCCAAACACCTTCAATTGGATGGTTGTATTAGGGTTGTAAATTCCCTATTATCTTGCCGTCTAGAGATACAACTAGAGTGCTCCTAATACCTTCAATTGGAGTGTTGTATTAGGGTTGTAAATGCTCTATTATCATGCCATATGGAGACACTACTAGAGTGCTCCTAACACCTTCAATTGGATTGTTGTAATTAGGGTTCTAAATGCCCTACAATCTTGCTATCTGGAGACACAACTGGAGTGCTCCTAACACCTTCAATTGGAGTGTTGTATTAAGGTTGAAAATGCCATATTATCTTGCCGTATAGAGACACTACTGCAGTGCCCCAAACACCTTCAATTGGATAGTTGTATTGGGGTTGTAAATTCCCTATTATCTTGCCGTCTAGAGACACAACTAGAGTGCTCCTAACACCTTCAATTGGATTGTTGTACTAGGATTGTAAATGCCCTATTATCATGCCTCATGGAAACACTACTAGAGTGCTCGAATTACCTTAAATTAGAGTGTTGTAGGGTTGTAAATGCCCTACTATCTAGCCATCAAGAGACACAACTCGAGTGCTCCAAATACGTTCAATTGGAGTGTTGTATTAGGGTTGTAAATGCCCTGCTACCTTGTTATATAAAGTCACAACTACAGTGCTCCAAACACGTTCAATTGGATTGTTGTATTAGGATTGTAAATATCCTATTATATTGCTATATAGAGTATACTAGAGTGCTCCAAACACCATCAATTGGGGTGTTGTATTAGGATTGTAAATGCCCTATTATCTTGCCATCCGGAGACACTACTAGAGTTCTCCAATGACGTTTAATTGGAGTGCTGTACTGGGGTTGTAAATGCTCTATTATCTTTCTATAAAGAGGTACTACTACGGTGCTCCAAACACCATCAATTATAGTGTTGTATTAGGGTTGTAAATGCCCTATTATCTTGCCATCAGGAGACACAACTAGAGTGCTCCTAACCCCTTCATTTGGAGTGTTATATTAGGGTTGTAAATGCAATATTATATTGCCGTATAGGGACACTACTAGAATGCTCCAAACACTTTCAATTGGAGGGTTGTATTGGGGTTGTAAATTCCCTATTATGTTGCCATCTAGAGACACAACTAGAGTGCTCCTAACAGCTTCAACTGGAGTGTTGTAATAGGGTTGTAAATGCCCTATTATCATGCCATTTGGAGACACTACTAGAGTGCTCGAATTACCTTCAATTGGAGTGTTGTATTAGGTTTGTAAATGCCCTACTATCTGTCCTTCTAGAGACACAACTAGAGTGCTCCAAACACGTTCAATTGGGGTGTTGTACTAGGGTTTTAAATGCCCTATAATCTCGCAATATAGAGTCACTACTAGAGTGCTCCACACACGTTCAATTGGAGTGTTGTATTAGGGTTGTAAATGCCTTATTATCTTGCCATCTGGAGACACTACAACAGTGCTCCAATCAAGTTCGATTTGATTATTTTATTATCGTTGTAAATGCCATGTTATCATGCTATATAGAGTTACTACTGGAGTGCTCCAAACACCTTCACTTGGAGTGTTGTATTAGGGTTCTAACTGCCCTATTATCTTGCCATCTACAGACACAATTAGAGTGCTCCAAACACCTTCGATTGGAGTGTTGTATTAGGGTTGTAAATCCCCTATTATATTGCCATCTGGAGACACTACTAGAGTGCTCCATTTATCTTCTATTGGAATGTTGTATTAGGGTTGTAAATGCCGTACTATAATGCCATCTGGAGACACCACTAGGGTGCTCCAAACACCTTCAATTGCAGGGTTGTATTGGGGTTGTAAATTCCCTATTATCTTGCCATTTAGAGACACAACTAGAGTGCTCCTAACACCATCAATTGGAGGGTTTTGTTAGGGTTGTAAATCCCCTATTATCATTCTATCTGGAGACACTACGAGAGTGCTCGAATTACTCTCCATTGGTGTGTTGTATTAGGGTTGTAAATGCCTTAATATCTTGCCATCTAGAGACACAACTAGAGTTCTCCAAACACATTCAATTGGGGAGTTATATTAGGGTTGTAAATGCCCTACTATCTTGCTATATGGTGTCACTACGAAGGTGCTCCGAACACGTTCAATTGGAGTATTGTATTTGTGTTGTAAATGCCCTGTTATCTTGCCATCTGGATACACTACTAGAGTGCTCCAATCACGTTCAATTGGAGTGTTTTATTTGTTGTTGTAAATGTTCTATTATCTTGCTATATAGAGTCACTACTAGAGTGCTCCAAACACCTTCAATTGGAATGTTGTATTAGAGTTGTAAATTTCCTATTATCTTGCCGTCTAGAGACACAACTAAAGTACTCCAAACACCATCAATTGGGGTGTTGTATTAGAGTTGTAAATGCCCTATTATCTTGCCATCTGGAGACACTACTAGAGTGCTCCAATGACATTCAATTGGAGTGTTGTACTAGGGTTGTAAATGCCCTATTATCTTGCTATATAGAGGTACTACTAGGATGCTCCAAACACCTTCAATTAGAGTGTTGTAATAGTGTCGTAAATCCTTATTATCTTGCCATCTGGTGACACAACTAGAATGCTCCTAACACCTTCAATTGGAGTGTTTTATTTGGGTTGTAAATGCTCTATTATCTTGCCATGAGGAGACACAATTAGATTGCTCCTAACACCTTCATTTGGACTGTTGTATTAGGGTTGTAATTGTAATATTATCTTGCCGTATAGAGACACTTCTAGAGTGCTCGACTTACCTTCAATTGGAGTGTAGTATTAGGTTCGTAAATGCCTTACTATCTTTCCATCTAGAGAAACAACAAGAGTGCTCCAAACACGTTCAATTGGGGTGTTGTATTAGGGTTTTAAATGCCCTAGTATCTTGCTATATAGAGTCACTACTAGAGTGCTCCACACACGTTCAATTGGAGTGTTGTACTAGGGTTGTAAATGTCCAATTATCTTGCTTTATAGAGTCATTACTATAGTGCTCCAAACATCATCAATTGGAGTGTTTTATTAGGGTTGTAAATGCCCTATTATCTTGTCATCTGGAGACACTACAAGAGTGCTCCAATCACGTTCGATTGGATTGTTTTATTCGGGTTGTAAATGCCCTATTATCTTGCTATATACTTCTAAAGTGCTCCAAACAGCTTCAATTGGAGTGTTGTATTAGGGTTGTAACAGTCCTATTATCTTGCCATCTAGAGACACAATTGGAGTGCTCCAAACACCTTCGATTGGAGTGTTCTATTAGGGTTGTAAATGCCCTATTATATTGCCATCTTGAGACACTAATAGAGTGCTCCTAACACCTTCATTTGGAGTGTTGTATTAGGGTTGTAAATGCCGTACTATAATGCCATCTGGAGACACCACTAGAGTGCTCCAAACACCTTCAATTGGAGGGTTGTATTGGGGTTGTAAATTCCCTATTATCTTGCCATCTAAAGACACAACTAAGTGCTTGTAACACCTTCAATTGGGGGGTTGTGTTAGGGTTGTAAATGCCCAATTATCGTTCAATCTGGAGATAGTACTAAATTGCTCGAATTACTCTCCATTGGTGTGTTGTATTAGGGTTGTAAATGCCCTAATATCTTGCCATCTAGAGACACAACTAGAGTGCTCCAAACACATTCAATTGGAGTGTTATATTAGGGTTGTAAATGCCCTACTATCTTGCTATATAGTGTCACTACGAAGGTGCTCCAAACACGTTTTGGAGTGTTGTATTAGGGTTGTAAATGCGCTATTATCTTGCTATATAGAGTAACTACTAGAGTGCTCCAAACACGATCAATTATAGTGTTGTATTAGGGTTGTAAATGCCCTATTATCTTGCCATCTGGATACACTACTAGAGTGCTCCAATCACGTTCAATTGGAGTGTTTTATTGGTGTGGTAAATGCCCTATTATCTTGCTATATATAGTCACTACTGGAGTGCTCCAAACACCTTCAATTGGAATGTTGTATCAGGGTTGTAATTGCCTTATTATCTTGCCATCTGGAGATACAACTAGAGTGCTCCTGACACCTACAATTTGAGTGTTGTATTAGGGTTGTAAATGCTCAATAATCTTGCCATATAGAGACACTACTAGAGTGCTCGAAATACGTACAATTGGAGTGTTGTATTAGGGTTGTAAATGCACTATTATCTTTCCATATAGAGACACTACAAGAGTGCTCCAATTACTTTCAATTTCAGTGTTGTATTTGGGATGGAAATGCCCTATTGTAATGCCATCTGGAAACACTACTAGAGTGCTCGAATTACCTTCAATTAGAGTGTTGCATTCGGGTTGTTAATGCTCAATAATCTTGTCATATAGAGACACTACTGGAGTGCTCAAAACACGTACAATTGGAGGGTTGTATTGGGGTTGTAAATTCCCTATTATGTTGCCATCTAGAGACACAACTAGAGTGCTCCTAACAGCTTCAATTGGAGTATTGTATTAGGGTTGTAAATGCCCTATTATCTTGCTATATAGAGTCACAACTAAAGTGCTCCTAACACGTTCAATTGGAGTGTTGTATTAGTATTGTAAATGCCCTATTATTTGGCCATTTCGAGATACTACCAGAGTGTTCCAAACACCTTCAATTGGAGTGTTGTATTAGGATTTTAAATGCCCTATTATATTGCCATATGGAGACAATATTAGAATGCTACAATCACGTTCAATTGGAGTGTTGTATTTGGGTTGTAAATGCCATATTATCTTGCCATAAAGAGGTACTACTGTAGTGCCCCAAACACCTTCAATTGGATGGTTGTATTGGGGTTGTAAATTCCCTATTATCTTGCCGTCTAGAGACACCACTAGAGTGCTCCTAATACCTTCAATTGGATTGTTGTATTAGGGTTGTAAATGCCCTATTATCTTGCCATCTAGAGACACAATTAGAGTCTTCCAAACACCTTCAATTAGAGTGTTGTATTAGGGTTGTAAATGTCCTATTATATTGCCATATGGAGACACTACTAGAGTGCTCCATTTACCTTCGATTGGAGTGTTGTATTAGGATTGTAAATGCCCTACTATAATGCCATCTGGAGACACTACTAGAGTGCTCCAAACACCTTCAATTGGAGGGTTGTATTGGGGTTGTAAATTCTCTATTATCTTCCATCTAAACACAACTAGAGTGCTCCTAACACCATCAATTGAAGTGTTGTATTAGGGTTGTAAATGCCCCATTATCTTTCCATCTGGATACACTACTAGAGTGCTCCAATTACCTTCGATTGGAGTGTTCTATTAGGGTTGTAAATGCCCCATTATTTAGCCATATGAAGACACTACTAGAGTGTTCCAAACACCTTCAATTGGAGTGTTGTATTAGGATGGTAAATGCCCTATTATATTGCCATCTGGAGACACTACTAGAGTGCTTCAAACACCTTCAATTAGAGGGTTGTATTGGGGTTGTAAATTCCCTATTATCATGCCATTTAGAGACATCACTAGAGTGCTCCTAACACCATCAATTGGAGGGTTGTGTTGGGGTTGTAAATGCCCTATCATCATTCCATCTAGAGACACTACTAGAGTGTTCGAATTACTCTCCATTGGAGTGTTGTATTAGGGTTTTTAAGGCCCTAATATCTTGCTATCTAGAGACACAACTAGAGTGTTCCAAACACATTCAATTGGGGTGTTATATTAGGGTTGTAAATGCCCTACTATCTTCCTATATAGTGTCACCATGAGGGTGCTCCAAACACGTTCAATTGGACTGTTGTATTAGGGTTGTAAATGCCCCATTATCTTGCTATATAGAGTCACTACTAGAGTGCTCCAAACACGATCAATTGGAGTGTTGTATTAGGGTTCTAAATGCCCTATTATCTTGCCATCTGGATACACTACAAGAGTTCCCCAATTACCTTCGATTGGAGTGTTGTATTAGGGTTGTAAGTGCCCTATTATTTGGCCATATGAAGACACTACTAGAGTGTTCTAAAGAACTTCAATTTGAGTGTTGTATTAGGATTGTAAATGCCCTATTATATTGCCATCTGGAGACACTACTAGAGTGCTCCAATCACGCTCAATTGGAGTTTTGTGTTACGGTTTTAAATGCCCTATAATCTTGCTATCTTGGGACACAACTAGAGTGCTCCTACCACCTTCAATTGGAGTGTTGTATTAGGGTTGTAAATGCCCTATTATCATGCCATCTGGAAACACAACTAGAGTGCTCAAATTACCTTCAATTGGAGTGTTGTATTAGTACTGGAGTGCTCAAAACACGTACAATTGGAGTGTTGTATTAGGGTTGTAAATGCACTATTATCTTTCCATATTGAGACACTACTAGAGTGCTCCAATTATCTTTAATTGCAGTGTTGTATTAGGGTTGTAAATGCTCAATGATCTTACCATATACAGACACTACTGGAGTGCTCAAAACACGTACAATTGGAGTGTTGTATTTGGGTTGTAAATGCCCTATTATCTTGCTATATAGAGTCACACAACTAAAGTGCTCCTAACACGTTCAATTGGAGTATTGTATTAGTATTGTAAATGCCCTATTATTTGGCCATTTCGAGATACTGCCAGAGTGTTCCAAACACCTTTAATTGGAGTGTTGTATTAGGATTTTAAATCCCCCATAATCATGCAATCGTGAGACACAACTCGAGTGCTCCTAACACCTTCAATTGGAGTGTTGTATTAGGGTTGTAAATGCCCTATTATCAATCCATCTGGAAACACTACTAGAGTACTCGAATTACCTTCAATTGGAGTATTGTATTAGAGTTGTAAATGCTCAAAATTCTTGCCATATAGAGACACTCCTGGAGTGCTCAAAACACATACAATTGGAGTGTTGTATTTGGGTTGTAAATGCCCTATTATCTTGCTATATAGAGTCACAACTAAAGTGCTCCTAACACGTTCAATTGGAGTGTTGTATTACTATTGTAAATGCCCTATTATTTGGCCATTTCGAGATACTACCAGAGTGTTCCAAACACCTTCAATTGGAGTGTTGTATTAGGATTTTAAATCCCCTATAATCATGCAATCGTGAGACACAACTCGACTGCTCCTAACACCTTCAATTGGAGTGTTGTATTAGGGTTGTAAATGCCCTATTATCAATCCATCTGGAAACACTACTAGAGTACTCGAATTACCTTCAATTGGAATGTTGTATTAGGGTTGTAAATGCTCAAAATTCTTGCCATATAGAGACACTACTGGAGTGCTCGAAACACGTACAATTGGAGTGTTGTATTAGGGTTGTAAATGCCATATTATCTTGCCGTATAGAGATACTACTGTAGTGTCCCAAACACCTTCAATTGGATGGTTGTATGGGGGTTGTAAATTTCCTATTATCTTGCCGTCTAGAGACACAACTAGAGTGCTCCAAACACCATCAATTGGGGTGTTGTATTAGGTTGTAAATGCCCTATTATCTTGCCATCTGGAGACACTAGTAGAGTGCTCCAATGACATTCAATTGGAGTGCTATACTAGGGTTGTAAATGCCCTATTATCTTGCTATATAGAGGTACTACTAGAGTGCTCCAAACACCATCAATTATAGTGTTGTATTAGGGTTGTAAATGCCATATTATCTTGCCATCAGGAGACACAACTAGAGTCCTCCAAACCCCTTCATTTGGAGTGTTGTATTAGGGTTGTAAATGCAATATTATATTGCCGTATAGAGACACTACTAGAATGCTCCAAACACTTTCAATTGGAGGGTTGTATTGGGGTTATAAATTCCCTATTATGTTGCCATCTAGAGACACAACTAGAGTGCTCCTAACAGCTTCAATTGGAGTGTTGTAATAGGGTTGTAAATGCCCTATTATCATGCCATTTGGAGACACTACTAGAGTGCTCGAATTACCTTCAACTGGAGTGTTGTATTAGGGTTGTAAATGCCCTACTATCTGTCCTTCAAGAGACACAACTAGAGTGCTCCAAACACGTTCAATTGGGGTGTTGTACTAGGGTTTTAAAGGCCCTACAATCTCGCAATATAGAGTCACTACTAGAGTGCTCCACACACGTTCAATTGGAGTGTTGTATTAGGGTTGTAAATGCCCTATTATCTTGCCATCTGGAGACACTACAACAGTGCTCCAATTAAGTTCGATTTGATTATTTTATTAGCGTTGTAAATGCCCTGTTATCATGCTATATAGAGTTACTACAAGAGTGCTCCAAACACCTTCACTTGGAGTGTTGTATTAGGGTTCTAACTGACCCTATTATCTTGCCATCTACAGACACAATTAGAGTGCTCCAAACACCTTCGATTGGAGTGTTGTATTAGGGTTGTATATCCCCTATTATATTACCATCTGGAGACACTACTAGAGTGCTCCATTTATTTTCGATTGGAATGTTGTAATAGGGTTGTAAATGCCGTACTATAATGCCATATGGAGACACCGCTAAAGTGCTCGAAACACCTTCAATTCCAGGATTGTATTGGGGTTGTAAATTCCCTATTATCTTGCCATTTAGAGACATAACTAGAGTGCTCCTAACACCTTCAATTGGAGGGTTTTGTTAGGGTTGTAAATCCCCTATTATCATTCTATCTGAACACACTACTAGAGTGCTCGAATTACTCTCCATTGGTGTGTTGTATTAGGGTTGTAAATGCCCTAATATCTTGCCATCTAGACACACAACTAGAGTTCTCCAAACACATTCAATTGGGGTGTTATATTAGGGTTGTAAATGCCCTACTATCTTGCTATATGGTGTCACTACGAAGGTGCTCCAAACACGTTCAATTGGAGTATTGTATTTGTGTTGTAAATGCCCTGTTATCTTTCCATCTGGATACACTACTAGAGTGCTCCAATCACGTTCAATTGGAGTGTTTTATTGTTCTTGTAAATGTCCTATTATCTTGCTATATAGAGTCACTACTAGAGTGCTCCAAACACCTTCAATTGGAGTTTTGTATTAGGGTTGTAAATGCCATATTATCTTGTCATCTGGAGATACAACTAGAGTGCTCCTGACACCTACAATTGGAGTGTTGTATTAGGGTTGTAAATGCACTATTAGCTTAACATATAGAGACACTACTAGAGTGCTCCAATTACCTTCAATTGCAGTGTTGTATTTGGGATGTAAATGCCCTATTGTAATGTCATATGGAAACACTACTAGAGTTCTCGGATTATCTTCAATTGGAGAGTTGTATTAGGGTTGTAAATGCTCAATAATCTTGCCCTATAGAGACACTACTGGAGTGTTTAAAACACGTACAATTGGAGTGTTGTATTAGGGTTGTAAATGCCCTATTGTAATGCCATTTGGAGACACAACTAGCGTGCTCTAACCACCTTCGATTGGAGTATTGTATTAGGGTTGTAAATGCCCTATTATCTTGTCATCTGATGACACAACTCGAGTGCTCTAATCACCTTCAATTTGAGTGTTGTATTTAGGTTATAAATGCCCTATTATCTTGCTATATAGAGTCACAACTAAAGTGCTCCTAACACCTTCAATTGGAGTGTTGTATTAGTATTGTAAATGCCGTATTATTTGGCCATTTCGAGATACTACCAGAGTGTTCCAAACACCTTCAATGGGAGTGTTGTATTAGAATTTTAAATGCCCTATTATATTGCCATATGGAGACACTACTAGAATGCTCCAATCACGTTCAATTGGAGTGTTGTATTAGGGTTGCAAAAGCCCTATAATCTTGCTATCTGGAGACACAACTAGAGTGCTCCTAACACCTTCAATTGGAGTGTCGTATTAGGATTGTAAATGCCATATTATCTTGTCGTATAGAGATACTACTGTAGTGCCCCAAACATCTTCAATTGGATGGTTGTATTGGGGTTGTAAATTTCCTATTATCTTGCCGTCTAGAGACACAACTAGAGTGCTCCAAACACCATCAATTGGGGTGTTGTATTAGGTTGTAAATGCCCTATTATCTTGCCATCTGGAGACACTACTAGAGTGCTCCAATGACATTCAATTGGAGTGTTGTACTAGGGTTGTAAATGCCCAATTATCTTGCTATATAGAGGTACTACTAGAGTGCTCCAAACACCTTCAATTAGAGTGTTGTAATAGGGTTGTAAATTCCTTATTATCTTGCCATTTGGAGACACAACTAGAATGCTCCTAACACCTTCAATTGGAGTGTTGTATTTGGGTTGTAAATGCCCTATTATCTTGCCATCAGGAGACACAATTAGATTGCTCCTAACACCTTCATTTGGACTGTTGTATTAGGGTTGTAAATGTAATATTATCTTGCCGTATAGAGACACTACTAGAGTGCTCGAATTACCTTCAATTGAAGTGTAGTATTAGGTTCGTAAATGCCTTACTATCTTTCCATCTAGAGACACAACAAGAGTGCTCCAAACACGGTCAATTGGCGTGTTGTATTAGGGTTTAAAATGCCCTACTATCTTGCTATATAGAGTCACTACTAGAGTGCTCCACACACATTCAATTGGAGTGTTGTATTACAGTTGTAAATGTCCAATTATCTTGCTATATAGAGTCATTACTATAGTGCTCCAGACATCATCAATTTGAGTGTTTTATTAGTATTGTAAATGCCATATTATCTTGTCATCTGGAGACACTACAAGAGTACTCCAACCATATTCGATTGGATTGTTTTATTAGGGTTGTAAATGCCCTATTATCATGTTATATAGAGTCACCACTAGAGTGCTCCAAACACCATCAATTGGATTGTTGTATTAGGGTTGTAACTGCCCTATTATCTTGCCATCTAGAGACACAATTACAGTGCTCCAAACACCTTCGATTGGAGTGTTGTATTAGGGTTGTAAATGCCCTATTATATTGTCATCTGGAGACACTACTAGAGTGCTCCATTTACCTTCGATTGGAGTGTTGTATTAGGGTTCTAAATGCCCTACTATAATGCCATTGGGACACAGTACTAGAGTGCTTCAAACACCTTTCATTGGATGGTTGTATTGAGGTTGTAAATTACCTATTATCTTGCCATCTAGATGCAACTAGAGTTCTCCTAACACCATCAATTGGAGGGTTGTGTTGGGGTTATAAAATGCCCTATTATCTTTACATCTGGAGACACTACTAGAGTGCTCGAATTATTCTCCATTGGAGTGTTGTCTTAGGGTTGTAAATGCCCTAATATCTTGCCATCAAGAAACACAACTAGAGTGCTCCAAACAATTCAATTGGGGTGTTATATTCGGGATGTAAATGCCCTATTATCTTGCTATATAGTGTCACTATGAGGGTGCTCCAAACACGTTCAATTGGAGTGTTGTATTAGGGTTGTAAGTGCCCCATTATCTTGCTATACACTACTAGAGTGCTCCAAACACCATCAATTGGAGTGTTGTATTAGGGTTGTAAATGGCTTATTATCTTGCCATCTGGATACACTACTAGAGTGCTCCAATTACATTCGATTGGAGTGTTGTATTAGGGTTGTAAATGCCCTATTATTTGGCCATATGAAGACACTACTAGAGTGTTCGAAAGAACTTCAATTTGAGTGTTGTATTAGGATTGTAAATGCCCTATTATATTGTCATCTGGAGACACTACTAGAGTACTCCAATCACGCTCAATTGGAGTGTTGTATTACGGTTTTAAATGCCATATAATCTTGCTATCTTGGGACACAACTAGAGTGCTCCTAACACCTTCAATTGGAGTGTTGTATTAGGGTTGTAAATGCCCTATTATCATGCCATCAGGAAACACAATTAGAGTGCTCGAATTACCTTCAATTGGAGTGTTGTATTAGTACTGGAGTGCTCAAAACACGTACAATTGGATTGTTTTATTAGGGTTGTAAATGCACTATTATCTTTCCATATCGAGACACTACTAGAGTGCTCCAATTACCTTCAATTGCAGTGTTCTATTAGGGTTGTAAATGCTCAATAATCTTGACATATAGAGACACTACTGGAGTGCTCAAAACACGTACAATTGGAGTGTTGTATTAGGGTTGTAATGCACTATTATCTTTCTATATCGAGACACTACTAGAGTGCTCCAATTTCTTTTAATTGCTGTGTTGTATTGGGTTGTAAATGCTCAATAATCTTGCCATATAGAGAGACACTACTGGAGTGCTTGAAACACGTACAATTGTAGTGCGGTATTAGCGTTGTAAATGCACTATTATATTTCCATATAGAGCTAGAGTGCTCCATTTACCTTGAATTGCAGTGTTGTATTAGGGTTGTAAATGCCCTATATTAATTTCATCTGGAGACACAACTAGAGTGCTCTTACCACCTTCAATTAGAGTATTGTTTAGGGTTGTAAATGCCCTATTATCTTGTCATCTGATGACACAACTCGAGTGCTCTAATCACCTTCATCTTGTTATATAGAGTCACTACTAAAGTGCTCCAAACACCTTCAATTGGAGTGTTGTATTAGTATTGTAAATATCCTATTATTTGTCCATATCGAGACACTACTAGAGTGTTCCAAACACCTTCAATTGGATGGTTGTATTGGGGTTGTAAATTCCCTATTATCTTGCCGTCTAGAGACACAACTAGAGTGCTCCTAACACCTTCAATTGGATTGTTGTATTAGGGTTGTAAATGCCCTATTATCATGCTATCTGGAAACACTACTAGAGTTCTTGAATTACCTTCAATTGGAGTGTTGTATTAGGGTTGTAAATGCCCTACTATCTTGCCATCTTGAGACACAACTAGAGTGCTCCAAATACGTTCAATTGGAGTGTTGTATTAGGGTTGTAAATGCCCTGCTACCATGTTATATAAAGTCACTACTCGAGTGCTCCAAACACGTTCAATTGGATTGTTGTATTAGGGTTGTAAATGCCCTATAATCATGCTATATAAAGTAACTACTCGAGTGCTCCAAAGACCATAAATTGGAGTGTTGTATTAGGGTTGTAAATGCCCTATTATCTTGTCATCTGGAGAGACTACTAGAGTGCTCCAATGACGTTCAATTGGAGTGTTGTACTAGGATTGCAAATGCCCTATTATCTTGCTATATAGAGGTATTACTAGAGTGCTCCAAACACCTTCAATTAGAGTGTTGTAATAGGGTTTTAAATTCCCTATTATCTTGTTATCTGGAGACACAACTAGAATGCTCATAACACGTTCAATTGGAGTGTTGTATTAGGGTTGTAAATGCAATCTTATCTTGCCGTATAGAGACACTACTTGACTGCTCCAAACAACTTAAATTGGAGGGTTGTATTAGGGTTGTAAATGCCCTACTATCTTGCCATCTGGAAACACAACTAGAGTGCTCCTATCACCCTCATTTGAAGTGTTGTATTAGGGTTGTAAATGCAATATTATCTTGCCGTATAGAGACACTACTTGACTGCTCCAAACAACTTCAATTGGAGGGTTGTATTAGGTTTGTAAATGCCCTACTATATTTTACTTCCAGAGACACAACTAGAGTGCTCCAAACACGGTCAATTGGGGTGTTGTACTAGGGTTTTAAATGCCCTACAATCTCGCAATATAGAGTCACTACTAGAGTGCGCCACACACGTTGAATTGGAGTGTTGTATTAAGGTTGTAAATGTCCAATTATCTTGCTATATAGAGTCATTACTATAGTGCTCCAAACACCATTAATTGGAGTGCTGTATTAGGGTTGTAAATGTTCTATTATCTTGTCATTCTGAGACACTACAAGAGTGCTCCAATCACGTTCGATTGGATTATTTTATTAGGGTTGTAAATGCCCTATTATCATGCTATATAGAGTCACTACTAGAGTGCTCCAAACATCTTCAATTGGAGTGTTGTATTAGGGTTGTAACTGCCATATTATCTTGCCATCTAGAGACACAATTAGAGTGCTCCAAACACCTTCGATTGGAGTGTTGTATTAGGGTTGTAAATGCGCTATTATATTGCCATATGGAGACACTACTAGAGTGCTCCATTACATTCGATTGGATTTTGTATTAGGGTTGTAAATGGCCTACTATAATGTCATCTGGAGACATTACTAGAGTGCTCCTAACACCTTCAATTGAAGAGTTGTTCTGCAATATGTTTTCATGAACTGATATGTTTTCATGCAAGTAATAAATTATAAATTGTACACATGAAATTAAGAATTGTAGTGTTAGTTCTGTAAAATTTCATAGAACTTTATTTGCAAAAAAAAAAAAAAATTACATTGCACTTCATGTACTTTTAGCTGGTGTCATACGGGTTCTTTTACAGATTTCCCGCGAACCTCATTGTATCTTTTGGATCGCCAAATTTGTACATAGTTCAACCGAGCGATAGCAGAGTGCGTCTCCTTTGAGATATCTCAACTTTTGCTTGACCGACGTGGCCGGTGCTTATTCGGGGTGATGTAGGGGTCAGTATTATGTGTGCTTTGAGATTCGTGCAGAACGTATTTAAATGGTTGGGATATTCCATAAAGTCACGCAAAGTTTGAGATATCTCAAAGGATACGAATTCGCGGTAGCAATGAGCAAAAGAAACACCTAGAGACAACATTAAATTAATCTCCTCGCATATTAAATGTGCTTTGTTCTATGATTTGGCATTCAAGTATTTGTCACCTTGTCCCCATACAAGTTGCTTTAAATTTCTTTCACCACTTAACAGTTCAGAATAAAGCGGCAGTACACCCGTGAGAGGCATCATGCTCATGCCAACTTGCCAAGTCCTATCAGATTTAATTCACATGCTTCTCCTGCTTTAAATGTAGTACCGGTATAATTATTTTTTGTTTCTTTGCCCCACCAATTGATTGACTTATCACTGAGCCATAGCTCCATGCATGGTCGTCTCCAAATATATATGGAACTTGATACTTAAATTACTAAAAAGATCAGATCAAGAATACTGCTAAATGCTAATTAATGTCTGTGTTTGTTTAAAACCGGTACAAGGGAGAAATGGCCAGTTCAAGTGTTCAGCTAGCTAGGTACTCGGATTGGTTCTTACTAGTCTTTGCTTGCATTTATCATTATGATGAATTGATTACGGAGATGAATGATATTTATAAATGCATCTATCATAAAATTTTTATAAATGCATCATTAACAAGACTGGCATTAATGGTATATAACAATAATAATAATCTTGAACCTTTACTCAAATAATAATAATAATAATAATAATAATAATAATAATAATAATAATAATAATAATAATAATAATAATAATAATGTTGTTTTTGTGTTGATGATGATGATGACAAAGACAATATTAAAAATAAAAATGGCTACATTCATGGTTGAATTTTTTTTATAAACCATAATTAGAAAAAAAAAAAAATCTTATGAAACCAACCTCGTTACTTTTTTTTTTTTTACAAAAATCATAAGAACCAAAATGTCATTTCGGTCCCGATTTTTTTTTATAAGTCATTTCGGTCCCAGGTATTTTTACATTTTTTCAACGTATTTTTTTTCTCGAAATCTGTGAAAACGGCTGGGACCGAAATGGCATATGATTTTTGTAAAAAAAAAAAAAAAGTAATCATGTTGGTTTCATAAAAAACTTTTTTTCTAATTAAGGTTTATAATAAAAATTCTTCATGGTTCCCAAACGGTATTATGAAGTTATACAAATAGTGTAACCAACAATATGCTATAAAACAGAACAAAGTGCTCCAAAATTAGAAGTTATATACAGGTAATGGCAGCCAAAAGGAAAAGGTTATATAGGTAATTTGAGTCACAATATAAATATATGTAAAAGTACATGATAGTCCACCATATATACAAAAACAAATTGACTGACGATATATA
The DNA here is from genome assembly GCF_964058835.1 of Carex rostrata. Taxonomy (NCBI): domain Eukaryota; kingdom Viridiplantae; phylum Streptophyta; class Magnoliopsida; order Poales; family Cyperaceae; genus Carex; species Carex rostrata. Next base: position 6,157,272 of record NC_135931.1, on the reverse strand, counting down.
ACAATTTCTACGTACTACATAAATTATATCCAAACAAATTAAGATAAAGTGTGGAATCATCATTGTTTGAAAACAAATAGGACTTCTAAACATGGTTTGACTTTTTTGTCAATAGCTTTAAAAAAAAAGAGTCCTTTACTATGATATCAGTGTTATTTCACTAGTTTGACTATTATTTCAGCATTATTGACATTGAACTCAAAAGTCATCAAGTAAGGTTTAAACAATAAATTCAAATCACTAAAATCAATATACCTTACAAGTAATACATTTACACGCCAAAAATATAAATTTTCAAGTTCATTAATTAATATTAAATCAAGTGGTCAAAAAATGATGGAAAATGAATACAATAAAATTAACTTAAAAACCTACTTTTTTGACCGCTTGACTTTATAAGAAATGAATTCGAAAATTTATAAATGTTGCATGTAAATGCATCACTCATAAGGTAGCTAGACAATTTGAACGGTAATTGAATTTGTTGTTTGAAGTCTATTTGATAGATCTTTGAGTCAGTGCACTGCGGATGAAATAACATCGATACGGATGTAGCTAGCCATACTCGATAAAATAGTGCAATATAAAATGATTAAATTGATCTCATGATGTAAAATTCATGAAAGTATAAAATGTCAAAGTTAAATAATTTAATAATTTAACTTAACTCCATCTATAATATATGTATTTTAACTTCATTTCCCCTTAAATTATCTTAAGACCCTTTTATTTAATCGATTATCATAAATTACTTATAATCATCATTACTTCGCATGTCAAACCCTCACTATTAATTGTATTAATTCCTTGGGAATTTCTTTTATTTTGTTCTATTTAATTAACATATCTTTTTTATTTCTTTTTTTGTTGTTGCATGATTAAAATTACGAATGATTACTTGCGGTTTTCTATGCATGGACTGAGAAGAATTCAAATATATAGGCATCAAGATACAGGCAACACGACTGATGTCGCGCGCGTGCATGATAGATAGGCAACGAGTAGGATTGTATACCTCTGTTCAAAAGTGAAAACCGAACAGTGCATTTTTTATTTATTTTTTTCATTTAATGTACTGATAGAGGTAATTTATTGCAAATTTTCCATAAGTATACTTTATCCAAGTGCATTACAGTATATGGCTAAAAAGTATACTCAAATTGTCTGCTCTGTCGTAGTAAAGAAATATTCCTAGAGTTCTGCAAACTTTGTCTGATTTTTATCTGTTTTGAAATGAAATTAAAGGTGCACATATGTAATTTTGTTTAGAAAGAAGTGGTAAAATAGGTTGGCGGTTTTGAGGATAGTGACTGTCTGGTGCTAGTTAATTCTGACTACTGAGGTATTGGCTGTTTTTAGTTTATTTTATATAATGAGGAAAGTAAATGCTAAAAGTAAAGTAAGAATATTAACAAAAATAACCTGATCAATATTCCATTTTATTTAAAAATAAGAAATTTTTTTTATTTTATATTAATGTTTTAGATGCCTTTTAATTATGAAAATTTAATGTCTTTTTATTCATATAGATCAGGAAGAGCTAGGTCAATCACAATCACCATCCATATAAGGTATACAACTTTCAATATTTCATTCCTTAATTAATCCTAATACAATTGCAGATATTTAAATAACACTGTAATAATAAAATGATATCTTAAAAGACACTAAAATAACCCCACATTTCTCCTTAAAAAAAATTACTAAAATAACAGAATAAACAGTAATACTTCATTTTTGTTTTTTCTCCAAAACAAGATAGAACGGAACAATGATGACAACTGGGACAAGAGAATCTAGTTAAGGTTCTATTATTCAGGACGAGCTCTGGTTTGCATAGCTCTGCACTTAATTTGCTACTGTTAAAGTTTAACTCTAGAAAGGGGAGGTAGCACAATTAGCTAGAAAAATATCATAGAGTTGTTATACTTAAAGGTTGAGAGTTCGATTTCCCCTCACGAATCTTAGTAACTACTACCAAGTTTTCAAAAAAAAAAAGTTTAACTCTAAACCTTGAGGTATGAATTTATGGGCTTACATGATCAATTGGATTTGTGAAGTTCTACAGACCTGATCTCAAAACAAAGACAAGTTACGGAACAAAATTGCTACAAGTTTATTCCTTTTTGCTACTTTAAATAAATACGTGTGTTATCATTTCTGAGCCTGGCGAATATCTTATCTTAATTAACCACGTTCTAATTTTTCTAAACACTTTAACCTTACCTGTTACAAAATCAATCACAACTGAAAATATTTTTCTATGTGCTGTTGAAGTTTGTATATAGGAGTCCACTCTCAATTAATAATGATAATAGATAATGAAGGAATAATAATAAATACCGCATCAGTATTTTCTACTTAATTATACTGAAATTGGATCGACACATAACACAAAGTTAATATTTATGAACTACTTTGGCTTTAGTACTAGCTAGCTCTTATGCTAAACAATTTAACCATATAATATGCAGAGAAAAAGAAGATACAGAAACTTCTAGATGCCTTGCTCCGTACTTGCCTATCTTTTGCATGGATAAAAGCCCAACAAGTCAAAAGCCAAACCGTACGTGTCGGTAGAATTTTGGCAAAACTGTTTCTCAGAGAAAAATAATGATAGACAATTTCTTTACCAAAATGAATTTGAATTAAATATACCATGCATCTTTGAAATAGCTACAGAGCTATAGTAATTTGGACATTTGCATTTGTTAAAAGCTTGACTAGACTAGAGAGCAGCAAATGTCTCTTGGTCTAAAGCTAATGCCCTTTAAATGGCTTCCTTTTTCAGAGACCTTTATGCCCTTTATGCTGCTGGTACATGCAAAGCTTCCGCGAGACTGCGACTCCATTAGCATTACATTGTAGCTGCTTCCATGGCATGCAATGAACTCCTCAGTCGCCAGTGCATTCTTGACTCATTATTTTTTTTCAACCAATTACATCACCTCTGTTATTTCCTCTTTATTGCATACATTTCCAATTTATAGTTACATGCTCCTTATTTCCAAAAGAAGACTAATTAATAACTAGTATTGTGCTTATGCGTTGCAATTATAAACATTAGTTAAATGAAATGGATAGAGGTCAATTGACCCCATTTTCTTTTTAATATTTTGTATTTATATATAATTTTCTATTTAATTCGGAGCAAAATGTCATGGATAGTGTAAATTTATTCAATTCTCAGCATTAAAATTTTATATGATTGATCTCTACTATGTGTTTGACCTCTATAATTTAAAATTTGGCTCTGCCCTGATTGCAACGGGCACATATTATAAGAGAACAAAAATAATTTCATACAAAATGATATATTTTTATATAAAAAAATATAAACTAAATGACAAATAACATTTCTTAAATTACAAATTACATAAATAACATTCTTTCAATGACCAATTAGAATGATGATATAATTTGCATGTGGAGAGTATGTGTGGCCGATAAGCATAAATTATATACACATTCGATCTAGTTTTTATCATAAAATAACACCAAATATCTTGTATTTTGAATATATAGTGAATAGAATACACCTAGAATCAAGTTACTGCATTTGCTTGGTTTTAGACTGCAGGAAATGATGAAAAATGAAGAAAAAGGTTCCCAGTGCGGACGCACTCAGCACTTAGCCGAATTTCCAGCATCTCAGCACTTCAGAAGAAAAAGTCCAAGCCTAATTCGTCCGCAATCACAGCCAGTGCGGGTCAACCCATCCACACTCAATACTTAGCCGATTTTTGAAAGATTCAGATTCTTTAGGAATTCAAGGATAGTGCGGACGCACTCAGAGAAATATGCAGAATTTCTCAGGAAGTTAAATAAGGAAAGTTGGAGACAGTACGGGTCATCCATCCGCACTCACCACCAGTACAGACGTACTGGACCCGCAAACAGCCAAAATTACACGTTTTGACAGTTTTTCTATTTTTGGCGCACCAAGGACACGTTTTAACAGCCAAATTTAGTCATGACAGTCTGGGAAACAATCCAAAGATTACACCCACTAACTCCACTAACCCCACCTTCTAGTCTCTAAATTGGGCATGGTCATTGGCTATAAAAGAGGGGGTTCATTCCCATTCAAGGCATCAATCTCATCTCTCTCATCACCCCTTGGTGCATGTCTATTTTCATAAAATATAGTGATAAATTTGTAGCAATTTTTGAAGTTCCAGAGGCTTTTCAAGGAAGGAGAAGAAGAAAATCTATCCAAGATTTCAGCAAGATTGAGGTTTTTAATTTGATAAATGGTGTAATCATTTCTTTATTTTATTTCTTCCTATTTTTGCCAACTTTTGTAATGGATCTCTCCAAGAGAGAGTAGATCTCTCTCTGGGGGTTTAGGTCAATGCATGAACTTGTTTAATTTTATCTTATTCGGTTATTTGTTTTTATTATGATTGTTTTATGAGATTTGATTGTTAATTTCTGTGATTTATTATTTGTGTTGATTACATAGTTTAGTACTTGCAATCGAAGTGGTCCCGCTTTGGATTTCCTTTTAATTCAAAAGAACCAAAGTAGTTAGGATGAGAGGAGAGTACCAAAACCGAAACTATAGAAATTATGGGTTAGGATTTGGTGAAGAACGACCGTGAAGTCACACCCTTACTTAGGACACCTAGATTGATTAAGTATTGATATGTATTTTGTGTGCACGAGTGTTAAATATCCCTTTAGGATGGTGATAGCACCTAAAATTCAAGGAACATTAACCCACCACACCAAAATACTTGTATCAATAATTAGTTGAAATAGGCTAACAATAGCTTAATGGGTCTAGATAGCTAGGGTGAAGAACGACCGTGAAGTCCGAAACTATCTAGACACGTTATTAATTCACGACCGTGACCAAAATCATACATGAATTTAAACAATACCGAATATATGGAATTAGCAATGGATTGTAGACCGAATGCCCCTAGATCTCCTCAACTTGAAAGCAAACCAATCTTTTTTTCTTTGTTTAATTTTTATTTATTATTTAAAACTTTTTTTTTTCGAGTATTGAACCCAAAATTAGGATTGATAGAACAACCCCCCCCCCCCCCCCCCCTCCCATTTTACTTTACTTTCTTTTATTTTCTGAAATTAATTGTTAAAGTTTAAAGCTAAGTATCTAAACGTACTTCCTGTGGTTCGACACCCTAAGTACTACATTGATTGGTTGTGCACTTGCAACAAACCTTTCTTTGGATATTAAAGGTAATAAATTTAAAGGCAAAAAGAGTATACATTAAGCACAATTCCATACCCCAAAATACTCATCAGTGGCGAGTGTGTGTCTAAATAAATTTAGACTTCTACATGTAAAAAATCGATTTTTTTATTTATATCCAAAAAATAAATCAAATTACAAAAAATAACCACTTCGGCATTGAATTTCAAAAACTACCCAATCCGGTTACCCAGTAACCAGATTTTTTTTTTCGGTTACCCAATTCCCGAATTAGTGAAATGGGTCCGGTTATTGGTTAACCGGAAATGAGCAAAATTTTTGGTATGGTATATGTCCGGTTAATGGTTTACCAGTTTTTTTTTTAAAACATAAATTTTTTTTTATTTTTTGTATTAAAATATTCGAAATGTTGAATATATTTCTTTGAAAATAGATGGAATACAATATAATTTGATTTATTAGAAAGACTGCAACATATAACCCAGATCAATATTTTTCAGGTCGGATTTTTCGCGGCTGTAAGAAAAATTAATATATTTCTTTATGTGTTATTGGAAAAGAAAATAAAAATGCTTAGATTATGAGTTACCGATCCCGATTCAAAAGTCACTTCTAGGTAATCCAGAAAATATTATGATCTTTCTAGTACATTTAATTTATTAAAAGTTGTATTTATTTTGAAAAAAAAAACTTTAATTTATTTAATGATTGTTATTCAAAAATAATTCTCAAAATAGATACAACTTTTAATAAATTAAATGTACTAGAAAGATCATAATATTTTCAGGATTACCTAGAAGTGACTTTTGAACCGGGATCAATAACTCATAATCTAAGCATTTTTATTTTTTTTCCAATAACACATAAAGAAATATATTAATTTTTCTTACAGCCGCGAAAAATCCGACCTGAAAAATATTGATCCGGGTAATTTGTTGCAGTCTTTCTAATAAATCAAATTATATTGTATTCCATCTATTTTCAATGAAATATATTCAACATTTCTAATATTTTAATACAAAAAATAATAATAATTTTTGTTTTAAAAAGATAAAAAAATAAAAACTGGTGCACCATTAACCGGACATATACCATACCAAAAATTTTGCTCATTTCCGGTTAACCAATAACCGGACCCATTTCACTAATCCGGGAATTGGGTAACCGGAAAAAAAAAATCCGATTACTGGGTAACCGGATTGGGTAGTTTTCGAAATTCAACGCCGAAGTGGTTATTTTTTGTAATTTGATTTATTTTTTGGATATAAATAAAAAAATCGGTGTAAAAAAACATAAAAATAATACATAAAATCAGAATATTTAATCGGATGACTGATATCAATTTGACATTTTATTTTTTAATCAAAATTGTTGACGAATCATAACATCTATTTTCTTAATATAAAAATGACGATGTTACAAACACAATACAAGTTGGTCAGAAGAATTTGGACAGCATCTTTATATATGTAAAGATTTAATCTACTAATTATTTTATGACAAGAGTTCTACAAATTTCACTTAGAAATGTCACGTGAATATTTACAATTAAACGGCTTCATTTCATCTTTTATCTTAAAAACGTTTATTTTGTTGCAAAACATCATATTATCTTTGGATACAGTACAAGATTAAAAACTAAATAGATACAAACAAATGGTCCCAAAGTCAAAAAATCCAAAAAAAAAAAAAAAAAAAAACAATGAAAGTTAATGATTATGTTGCAAATATACATGCCGAATCAGTTACACGTGCATTTAACTTGTTTACATGCTAATTTGGCCAAGTACTTTGCTGGTCAATTCATACATAATTATTTTCCAAGTCGCATAAAATAGTATCGTTAACTTCATCCTAATTTTGGATTGACGTTGGAGGTCAAGTGTTGGGATTTCATTCGTGGTATATTGATGAAATTAGACTGAAACGAGAATAAAATTAATTTAAATTAATTTAAGGTTAAATTTAAAAGTATTAAATTAATTTTGATTGCTTTTAATTAACTTCTGAAATTGAAAAATAAACTTCCATACATGCTAAAAACTAATCTTTGAGATGAATAAACGAATATAAATTAATATTTTTTACCAATATAACATTTTGAAAGTAATTTTATTAAACAAAAATAAATCTTTCCATAATAAAATTATTATACATCTCTAAAATTATAAGTTGTAATAGAATTACTCATACTGATGCTCTGCTTCAATTGGCACCTCTCCGAAGTGCTATTGCAATTTTGTTTCTCCGATCAAATCACAGAGCTTGCAAGGTGCTCTCCAGCGTCTGGTCTCTTACACCATCTTTGTGCTGCATATTTGGTCGGCCACCGACAATTCCTTTTATTTTTTTATATTTTTTTTCAGTAGTATAAATTTCACATAAAGAGGTCACAGCTTTTTTATTAATAATTCAAATATTGATAATTGATTTTTTTTTAGGAAACTCTAAGAGGTCACATTTCTTCTATTTCTCAAAATTAACATCAGATTTTCCCAAATAACATTATTATTAATTTTTAAATTACTAGAAAAAAAAAATCAGAGGAAGTCATTTAAGCAAGTGTAACTTTTGACATATGAAACCTACCATATTTTATTTAGAATTTAAGAGTTTTAGAAAGAAAGAAAAAGTCAGAATTTTTAACTCAAACGTAGTAAAAAATAAAATACGACATGCGTTACATCATGCGAGTACATAATGTATTTATTAAGGTTTTAAATAGCAATTATTACGTCATCGCAGAAAGATAAAAAAAAAAAAACTATCACAAATAGTTTATTTATAGCAAAAGTCATTCTAAAGTCTCATAGAGCAATAAGTAACACAAAATTTATTAAGAAATTTATTCATATTGAACCAGTACAAATTTCAAATTGCTATTCGAAATATCCCTAATAATATCATAAACTATTTATCTTTCTCTATTCAAAATAACTTAAGCATCATGGCATAAGCTATATATCCATTTCTATTAAAAATATATATATAAGCATCATGACATAAACTATCTATCTTTTTCTATTTAAAAACAAAAACAATCTAGATCTTGAAAAACATTGATCTTTGAAATAAATTTTTAGTTTGGACCTTTAAATAAAAACCTATGTAGCATAGCGTGTAGCGCAAATAGCGGACCACTATTACCGCTATAGCGATCGTAGCTAAAATATCACACTTTTATTCCATAGCTTAGCGTTTAAGGTCCAAAAACGTTATAGCACTGCTATTGCGTCGTTATAGCGTGCTCTTTAGAACACTGACTATTTATAAATGTGCACAATATCACGCACAGAGCCGAACTTTTAAACTATAGAGGTCAAACATAAATGAAATTAATCATATAACTAACGAAATGTGTTTGTATATATGTGAATTACTAATTCGACTTTGATGCATGGGTTGATCAGATTTGGCCGATCTGATAGGTAACTAAGGCAGGTTCAGGTCTCATTATTCCTAACCCATTCCAATGATCTGACTCGTTTTTTTTTCTCCTTTTTTTGACTTTTAAGAATTTTTTTTTTTAGAATATGTATATAATACAGAAGGTAGACAGCTATTTTCAGTTTTGGAACTTCAAAATTGAGCTTTACATGACTCGAACTTGAGTCAGCACCCATATCTCCCAAAGTAACTCAAAATTCGAACCGTTTGATTGGAATTTGCACGAATATTAAAGTAGCTCGTGAATTCTACCACGAATACTGATCAGATGATCAGACGATCTGAATTCCATCTCAAATTTTGAGTTACTTCAGGGGATCCGGACCTGCAGGCTGCAGCAACAAGCATTTAAGTCAAGAATCTAGTAGTCTGCATCCCCTGTATTAACGCAGCATTTGACTTTAGCTACTGACCGTCCGATTAGAATTTGGGCAAGTCTGATCCATGCATGTGAGACACCTGATCCTTTAATATTTGTGTTCATTAAAGTTAGACGGTTCAGATCTAAACTCAAAATTTTAGTTAACCCAGAGCCCAGAGGATACGAATTCTTAGTCTGCTCCACTTTTTTGGTTGAACATATTAGCTTTTATAATATAAAGTTAAGTTATAATGGATCGGATTAGATTGGACTTGATTGCGACGTGTCAGATCATTTTGATTCGAAAGTGAGTTGGATCGGGGCCAATTCGTTTAAATAAAATCATAAAATATTATTTATCCGACTGTATAATTACACAGTTATATCATCAGGTTAATATTCTAATCAAAATATTTATCCTGTTGTTTTTCTTTTGAAAATGTTGGAATATTGCCAGTGAAACTTTTTTTTATTTATCCTATATGTATCGTATTTGATGAGCCATGTGGAGATAATAATTTTTTTTGTTCGTTTAAAAAAATGAGAGTAAGAATATTTTATTTTTCAAATAGTTTATTGAATTAGAGTATGAGTAAGTACTATTTTGTATTTATTTATTTTCAATTTATTAATTCAAAATTACATATGATATTTTTTTATTCATACATTAATTACATAATGAGGAGGGATCCACTTACACCTTTTTTTATGATATTAGATTAAATTATATATTTTTAAAGTCCAAACAGTTGATCTAAACCGTTCAACATAATGGATATATTAAAATGTGCTTTCAAATCAAAATTTATATTTTTTTTGAATTTTTTTTACTATTTATTAAGACGTGTACAAAAGTTCAATGGTCTAAAAATAACTATTTTGTAAAATACTTAATAAATAGTAAAAAATAATTCAAAAAAATGTAAAATTTGATCGGTTATGATTTTTGTTATAATACTTAATCAAATTTAGTATCTAAAGTAAAATTAAGCAATAAAATTTGTTATAATACAGTAAATAAATTAATGAAACCAGTTATGATTTTTTATCAATTATTTGTTAAATTTATCTGATTATTACATAAATAATTTTATAGCCATGCAATTTTAGCAACGAAAAGTGTGCTTATTTCAAATTTATAATATCTTTTTTTTTTGGTCATCTTTATCAATGTTTCTTTTCATTCACACTCTTATCGTTAGAAGATTGATATTCGTTTCTACAGCAAAACGTTGCAACACTTTGTTTACGCATATAATTGTACACAATGTGCCACACAAAATCCAGAATTGTCATCAGACAAATTAAAGAAAAGACAAAGGTTGTCCCAATTTCCCAAGGATATGCTTTCATCGACCATTTTTATTAAAATCCTTAAAAAAAAAAGTTTTCTACAAATCTGCCCCTGTATTCTGATTTTTTTTTAAATTGCTCCGACCGCCTGACCCACGAGCAACCCACCTCCCCTAGCAGATCGCCCGGGCCAGGAGTGGTCCACTAGGGACTAGACTGCCTGGGGTCCGAGCTGTCCTCTTTTTTTTTTTTATTTTAGAGATATCTTAGTATTTTGATTTAAATAATTTTGTGAAGAAAAAGTTTTCTTCTTTAGAGTGTATGTCAAAAAATAAGACATTTGATATATTTATAAAGTGATGTTGTAACTCTTTATAACTTTGATTTGGTTTGTCAGTTAGATATCATAAGTTTAGAGCTCCTAAAATAATAGTTTAGAGCTACTAAAATATATTAAAATCTCAAATTAGATCTCTATCCATGCACAATGCACCCTAAACTGACATCTAGTATGGTACCAAGTTCAAACTCAACAGCCAAGCACTAAGCAAAGGCCATTGGTATAGTGCAATGCACTAAAAACATCAAATTTGATCTCTTCTGGTAAATCAGCAAGTCTGGACTGTTACAAGGACCAAACTACAAAAGTGATTACATCATCATGTAGAGCATTAAAAAATACACAAATTTTAATTTATTTGGATTTTTCTACAATTAGTTATGAATTTCCAAAGTTTGACTTTTGAAAAAACTTTAAACGGTCATAACTTTGGCTAGAAAAGTTGGATTTGCGCGTATGACCACTTTTCAGAAAGGGGGGGACGAGACGGATCCGACTATCGCCCATATGACCACTTTTCGTTTAATGCCTCAAAAATTCAGTTTAAGTTTTTGTTCAACAGTAGACATACAACGATCAGTATTTTGTTTAGTCAAAAGCCTAAGAGATTATTCAATAATTATTCATATAATTATTTTTAATGCATTTACTATTTATTGTGTTCGTTTGTCTATCTCCGAGCAAATGGTATATGTTGGCAACAAGCAAATGGTATATGTTGACAAGAATTAAGGCCAAGTCCTTAGTATTATTTTTAGACTTGTGATATCCAACTAACAAATCAAATCAAAATTATAAAGAGTTACGACAATATTTCATAAATATATCAAATGTCTTATTTTTGGCATACACTTTAAACAAGAAAACTTTTTCTTCACAAAATTATTTAAATCAAAATACTAAGATATCTCTAAAAAAAAAAGGACCGCCCGGGCTAGTCTCTAGTGGACTGCCCCTGGCCCGGACGGTCTACTAGGAGGGGTGGGCCGCCCGTGGGCCAAGCTATCGGGGCAATTTTAAAAAAAATCAAAATGCGGGGGCAAATCTGTGAAAGCTTTTTTTAAGGGTTTTAATAATAATGGCCGTGCTTTCATTCAAGCGCCTCGAATTAGTTAAATAAGAAAACACATCTGCTAAAGAACTTAATGACTTTGTTGATTTCTAATCTACATTTATGAAATAAGGATGAAGTTAGATAATAAGTTTGTTACTTCAATGACTTTGTTTTATTTAGCAAATTAGAGAAGCAAAATTTATTTTGTATATTTTAATTTTATGATTGCTTAAAACATCAAGCTATTATTATTAGTATTATATTCTAAAAAAATTGACCAACTGGTATTTATTTTTTGAAAATCTTGACAGTGACTGCCAAGTGTATCAAATGGTATTTATAAGGGGTACAATGTAAGTTGTCAATTGAAAGGAAAAGAAAGCCAATTCTTCAAATATAAAATATATGATGTTTACAAGGACATTAATAAAAAATTAGTATATAAATTTCATTTGATAGCGACGAGCCGACGAGGTGTCATAAAAGTCAAAATTTCAACTAAGCGACAGAAATTCACAGTTCAGTAGTTCACTCAATAAGTCAACATATTCTTGTTTTCGTATACCATCAAAGTCCATTTATTTGTCACTCGCTGTTCCCAGGCATGTCCCCCCACTGGCCATGTTACTCTTATGACATTTCCTAAGACTGTTTTTGGCTTCTACGAAAACGCTTCTTCTTTAGCTTACCGTCAAAGCATTATTTACTTACCTAGATTTTATAATTTTACCGGCTTAAAAAAATTAGTCACACACTTTTCACACGACCAGTTCTTTCGGGCCAACTTCGGAAGGAGGTACGCGGAGAGAAAAGAAAGAGCGGATAGGAGTTATTGTACCGCAATCTTATTTATAAAGAGGAATAATATGTATAATTACTGATATAAATTATAAAATATAGAGGATTCAAGTGCTAATTTCTAATTTTATGGGGGTGGCCTAGCCGAATTCGTATCATCTCAGATATCTAAGGTACAAGTGGTAAATCCGTACCGTTCTTTTAACATTGCACATATCTTAAAGCATACCTCCTATAGTCACATTAGGTGTCGAATTGAGTTTGAGCCAACTAGAATTAATCTGAGTCATCTGTTTTTTTAGCTTGCACCTCAGGTACCTGAGGGGGCACGGACTCAGCTTAGCCACCCCTAACTAACACTTTGTTTTGCCATTGAAACGGAGGTGAGTTAAGGTGTGAATGGATCTAATTATAGCTGGTTACTTATTCTAGAACTATAAATTTTGGAGGTGAGCGGAGAGGAAAAAAAGGAGAACAAATGTGAGTTGCACTGAAAAATTGAATAAAAATTATCGATTTTGTAACTCTCAAATCAGAGTGTAGAGTGTAGAGAATGTGAAATCGATTTCACCTCACTTTTTGTTTTGTTTTTATTTTTATTTTTGATAAGCTAGTTTTGAATCATTCGCATAAAGACATTAGAATTTGAAAGATTTAGAACCTCCTCTATTTTCTTACAAAAAAAAAAAGTTTCTCTGGGTTTTTTTAATGTTACGTTTGAAATCGAATATGACAAGAAATTAATTATATAATGTTAATATCCCCTTTTGATACAAAAAATTTTATTTTTATTTTTATCTCATTTCTAAACATAACTTTTAAAATATGTATATATGTATATATATACATATAATTTTGCCAGTATCAAAGATTAAATGTTAGTATTTTTTTGGGCTTCATTATATCTTTATATTTTAGACTCTTAAGAACAAAATTTTAACCGACAACTTCAAAAGTAAAGTTATTAAATATGATCTATAATATTTTTATTATGCATATGAAAAATGCTGAATTTTCATTGTTCTTTGAGGAGAATCTAGAGTCTCAAAAATTAATATCAGAATTTGTTCGCATCCATAGATATTTACAAAGTACTTGTGCATATCAAAATGAAGTCGAAACATCACAAATTTTATATGTGCGTAAAAAGTTACATATATCATACTTAATATTTTACTTTTATTTTTCATTTTGAGATTTGGGCAATTAAAATTCAAAAGTAGAGATACCATGTAAGCATAAAAAAATAGAGTTACTTAGAACACTCATTGGAAATATGTATTCCTAATAGAGATGGGTTACGGTGAGTTGCGAAGTAAAACGTGTTTCTACTTCACGCCGTGTTTTTATTTCGAAAGTCCAAACGACCGATCCGAACTATTAGATGTTTAATCCATATTGAAACGACCGATCCTAATAGAGATGGACCATCATATCAGCGACTTTCAAAATTGCTTAATAAATAGTAAAAAAATTCCAAAAAATATAAAATTTGGTCTCCAAGCACATTTCAATATGAAGAACAAGATGAACGGTTCAGATCGACGTTTTGAACTTTAAAATCGCAAAATATGAGCGCGAAGTAAAATAGTCGCTTTACTTCGCAACTCACAGTAGTCCATCTCTTCCTAATATAAATAAATTAATCTATGTAAAAGTTCTGATGAATCAGCATTAGCTACTAATTACTTAAAATACGGTTTAGATACCTACTTTTCCCGCACAACGTTTTGTATGAATTCACATTTCGGACTATTACGATATATACCTAAATATTATTTGTGGATCGTTAGAGAGAAAATATTCTTATACCTCTTAAATTAAAATAGCGAACACAATAATATGGAACATAATTAATATCTATGCAAGTTTTTATAATAAATAAATATTTTGTATACTATTTTTATTGGTACTATCATCGTTACTATTAAATCGAGTCAATAAATTTAAATTAATCAAATAAGGTGAATTCTTAAAGTATTTAACAAAATCATAACTCTTAATTCAATCATATCTCTATTAAGATAAATCACATATTGTGTAATTTGGTTGAAATTGGTTGAAGAATCGTTTATATAAAATTTTCCGATTTTCAACTCCATTGTTAATTTTTCCGTTCACTGTTAGATCAAGAACTATTATAAAAAATCCTTAGATTATATAACTATGACATAGCAGTGAAGATATAATATATCAATTATCTTAATAAAATTAAAATAGACAAAGCCTATTTTTCTTGAAAAAAACAAAGGCTCTTTTTTCAACGTAGCATGCAAACAAAAGAGATGTTTAGTCCGATGTTTATCGATCCAATTTGGTTTGGTGAGGACCTTTCGTTTCAAACTGAACAATTGATTAATCCGTTTTTATCAATTTTATATTTTTTTTCAATTAAACCAATATAATGTTAAGGGTCAATTTTGGTTTAGTGGACTTTCTTGAGAAAAGGGTCTTATTGTATTATTGTATTGTGATGCTCACATGTCATACAATTCTGATAAATATAATAAAAAGTTAAAGGACCTATCTAAATTAATTAAGAATTATGTCTAACACAGTTAACTTAGATGTTATGTACTTCATGTATGATATTGCAGAATGAAACTTAATACTTGTTAAATAAAATAATTTTGAGAACATTTTTAAAAAATAAAGTTAAGGGTCAAATTTCACAATTTCAAATATTTATAAAGAAATCATCTAACCAAGTTTTAAAATTATGACTTCTTACCCGGAGAACCGTCAGTTATCTCAATCATTAAGTAAGAATTTTAAATTCACCTCCTTTTGAAATACATCTAAATTAATCATTTGATCAATACCAATATTTTTAGAGGAGAGTTCAAATGACTCTATTTTTAAGAACATTAATGACTCAAAATTAAAAACATAAATGTTAAAATCAAATCGTTAGATGCTCATTATGTGCTGTTGAAAAATCAATGTCTATAAATTATTCACATCAATACATTCTTACAACATCTCGATGACAAACAAACTAAAATTGAAATGTCATAATTGTTTAGATAAAATGATGTAAATCATATCTAACTGTTTTATTCTTTTACTTTTAAGTTATTAAAGTTTTTAAAAATGAATATATGATAGAGGCACAAACAATGGAGATATTTGAATCCTCCTCATATTTTTATTCCTTCATCAAGTTTATTAATTTATATACTACCATTTTTTGCAAGAAATTTAACATGTGTGAAACATAAGATTGTGCGTGTTTCTGTTTGTTTTAAAGTTGTTGGAACAGGAGAAAAATTGAAAATAAATAAATCTGGATTGTGCTCTGGAAACCAAATAGAAAATGCCAAGGGGGGGACTGAGAAAGTGAAATGGGGTCACAGAACTGGCCTGTCTTTGTTCTTTGAGCTCTGTATATTTTCAAGTAAAAAAGCTGAGAGCTGAGGCTTAATTAGCAGCCGGTAAACAAGGAGATAACTGAGGAGCCTGAGGCCGACCAAATCCTGTGCATATCTTATTACCTCAGGTTTGCAACTGTATTACTATTTTTTTTCTTTGTTTTTGATAAAAGTAGGAAATTTCCATAAATTCCATAAAAAGGTCATATTTGTTTTTACAAAAGAAAATACCAAACCACTAGCTAGTACCTCTAAACCAAAAAAATAAAATAAAACATAAAATACCTAAAAACTACGTTGTTCAGTTAAAGCTAAATTAGTACATTTTGGACCAACGGACAAGAAAGTTTAATGGTAGACGGTACTACATTTTGCCCGTTAAGTAATTATTAGCCTATAAAAATTCACAAATCCCTGGTATTATTGACAAGTTTTTTTTTTTTTTATAAAGGAATTGAGAAATGAAATTGTACGTACACTATTAATAAAAGTTGGACATCACACAAAAATTGAAGTCCTTTTGTCATTAATTGGAGTTGGGTGGTACACTGTATATATAATACTTGTGACCTTCTTACTTAGTGTTTACAGAAAGCTAGTAACTACTTGGTATTTATTAATTTTTGCTTTGAGAAAGAGATGAAGGTCAAAGTCTATTAACTCACCTCACACTGAATTTTGAATATGACAAATACTTGGTAACTAAAAAAGATATCCAAAATTAGAAGGCTTAGAAGAAAAAATAACAGAAAATTCCTAAGGCTTTGTGTATTTTGCCCTTTTTTTTTGTTTGGTAAGAAGATAAATTTGGTTATATTTGGCTGATAGGAAGAAATATGAGAGCATTGACTGAGATTAAATGACTCAAATATTATCTATCAATTAATGTGGACAGGATGATTTAAATTATTGGGGAGTGCTATTATATGCGCATAAATTCTACTTTTGAGTGCTAAGATAATACTTTTGTTTTAAATCCAATTTTACCCCTTATTAAATATCTTCTTATTATACTTCTAATTAATTCTTGCTATCAATTATGGAAGGATATAATTCATGAAGCTTTTTGTTTAACCAATCCTGCCATTAATCACTACCTATCTGTCAGGTACAACTTTATGTTGATTCAAATTTTCAACAGCCTGAAAGAAATTTTATAGGTAATTAAATGATGAGATAATTCATTGAGACTAGTAAAAAAATAATGGTGAACAAATCTTCTCTATTTTATCCAACGAAAATTATCTGAATAAAAAAATATGGTTAAATTTTGTTAGTTCCAATATGTGCAATTAAAATTATGAAAAAAAATATAACATGTTAAATTATGGAACTTTCTTAAAAGTTAATAAACGTTTTGTAGTTTTCTAAGTATTTTATTTGCAAATTAAATAGATAATTTCACTTTGTGGAGATCGTTTATTGTCATGTGATTGGGTTAATTTTTATTTTTTTCAATTTTTGTGTCCTTTTGTAGTCTAAGGTAGAAGTAGTTAGATTAATTATAATTTGAAGAATGGAATTGACTGTATTAATTAGTTTTCAAATAAATAATAAATAAGCAGCCAGGTCAAGGAAAAAAAATAATAATTCATGGGACTTCGAAATAGTATTATTTATGCTCGGCCAAAAAAGTAATATATGTATATGAGAAAGGGAGAGAGAGAGATTATCATGCATGTTTTAGTACCAAATATTTTCAATGTATATAGTTAGCCACTGGTACATACCTTAGTTCGAACAAATTTTGCTACTAATGTTAGTCATATGAAACAAAGAGGACACTGAGGTATTACAAAACAAGATCTGATTTAGTTTCAGAAAATCTCTTTCTCTTTCTTTCTTTCAATTTTCTTTTTCTTTTAATTTTAATCATGATTATATGAATAAAAGTAAAAATAATTACATTATTCCTTATTAATGAATCCATAAATATATATAAGATCTATTATTTATATTGTTAAGTCTCAAATGTTTCCTTTGTTAACCATAACTTACTTTAAAAGAAAGATGGGAAAAATTTATTAAGGACAAAGTTGATACAAAAGAGAAAAAAAATTGGGTAGGCATGTCGACACCACTCACATTTATATTAACACAACACGTTAACAAAAATTTAATATATGGACAATTTTAACCCACATTAAATTTATATCAGGACAAAGTTGATAGATTTTATAGTAACTTTTAAGGAACATATTTTAAAATAATATATGACAGACAAACATACTTTATAATACATAATTTTTAAGGAAAAACAATGATGTGTTAATATATGAGAGAAAATTAGTTTTTAAATGAAACATTTAATGACGGGTAAAATTGTCTATATAGTCATTTTTTTATAATGTTGTGTTAATATAAAATTGAGTTGTTTTAATATCACTACTCAAAAAATTATCTCAGCTCTCAATAATGAAAATCTTGCATTCAAAGTAGCGCTCCCCTGAATCATTTTGAACAACAGAGGACTTATTTAAGAAGGCAGGAAATTGCAGATTTTGCATGCATTAGGTGTGATCCTCTTCAGACTTCTTTTCTTGTTACTTCCTGCTGCAATATATATCCAAAGTTCATGCAAAGTCCAATGCCATACCTTCAAGTAATATTTAATGAGTAGGGACTTCAATAATTATTTGTGCCTGGACCAACAAATACATCCAAACTTCTTTCTTAAAAAATATTTTCATTTTTTTTCAAATACGTACCAACTTGCATTTAATTTCTAGCCTACAACACAAAGTGTACGTGACGAAAAAAATCATCTGATTGACATAACATGTAATGATTTTAATATGTTGTACTTGTGCCACACAAAGCTAACATTTCCTCCCACGAAGGCGACAGCCTTAGCATATATACTCATTTCCACAAGTCATATCATATATATGTAATTTTGTAGATATCAAAGCATTGGAATAAAGCCAGAAATCTTTTGCTAATCAAATACATGTTGCATATCCAATATCTTATCTACATGATTATATGTTTCCAAAATTATAGCTCTGTATTTCCCAGTCAGCAACCAAGCCCTCCGTGACAATATGTATTTAATTAAACTTAAGCTGTACAATCCGGCTCAGTCTTTCTGTTCATGTTAAAATTTAAATTTGTGATGACGTAGGAAAATTTCACAGGAAGTCTGGAACCATAACTTCTGGCCACCAATTTTATTTTTTTTCATTTGCTTTTCTAAATTTGTATTGCCTTATTTGCCGACATTTTTATTAATATTCAACTTAAAATATAATTTATCATATTTACTCAGGTTTTCAAATTTTTATTAAAACTACCCAAATCGCCAATTAAATTGGCAGTTTGGAGTTTTTTTTTTTTGCTCTATAAATATCCCGTTTCTCTCCTCCCTCACAAACTCACCAAAAATCAAAGAGAAAGAGAGGAAGAGAAAGAGAGAAGGAGAAGATGATTTCGGAAGCGAAAAAGGGAGACTTTTGAGGTGATTTTCGGGTATTTTTTATTTTTTTTAATTATTTTTTTAGCATCTGTTATGTTGTACTATTTGATGAACTCTGTTGTATTGTATTATTTTATACTTTATTTTGTAATTGAAGTTTTTATTACATGACGAACAGTAGCAACCGAGGTACATCGTCCAATTGTGACATAGCGAGAGGAGTGTTAATAAGTAGTCGAGGTAGGAATGAAGAAAAAAATATGACACTGTGAATTCTACTTTCTTAGAAAAAGATTTGGTGCGCATCCTATTCGGTTTGAAATTTCAGATGATGACTTTGTGGAAAACACATACGGATATGGTTTGAAAAAAAAATTGATGCAGAGCCTCCAACATCAGACGATGACTTTGTTTCATGTACTTATACTGGTAAAGTTAGCACTTCGTCGGATGTCACTGATCAGAAGCCACATCCTAAGAAGTAGGATATTGATGGTACACTTTAGGGTTTTAATTTCATCAATTTAGTATTTATGTTGTAAGCTAAATCTTAATGTATTTTTCAAGAGCATTTATGTATTTTATTGTATTATAAATCTCTGAATTAATGGTTGAATATGCTAGAAAAAAAATGTAGTTTTAAACTAGTCTAAAATAGTTCAAAAGCCCATACAATTAAAGTTTAACAATACAATTAAAATAGTCTAAAATAGTTCAACTTCAAAACATACAAATAAAGTTCAACAATACAAAGGAATCAAATAAAGTTCAACAATACAAATAAACTTCAAAACATACAAATAAAATTAAACTAAACTAAAACTACAATTATATTTTGTGTTGTTGTTATTTTTATTTTGTTTTGTTTTGTTGTATAGTTTAGTCAAAAAAAAAATATGAAGAATGATATAAATACTACCATAAAAACATAATAGAGTATCACATAAAACATAACCAACATATATCATAGCTCAAACTAAAACATAATAAAATATAACAAAACTAAAACTATAAAACTACTCTCTATCAACGGAAAGGCGAAGGGGACCATTGCTCCGTTGGGTGACCCATGTTCTCTCTGTCGAATACGCGGCGCCATTGACCAGGCTAGGGGTCGGCCTCTCTGCTCATCCTGAGTGTTGTATCCCATGGATCCTCGGCAGCATGGGTAGCTGGCAGTGGCGAGGGGATACCGAATATGGCTGCTGCAAACTCGGACCCATAGTCAGGCTGAGTCCCGCTACCAAAGGCCTCCATATCATGTGCCCTCTTTAGATACAGCTGATGCAGGAAGGCAGCTGTATCCCATGTATCGTCTAGAATAAAATATGCAAGGCTGAAAGTCGTGCTCTCCTCCTGCATAGGGTGGACCTCCGGAGACTCCTGCTGCCCTATGTTGTTCTATCAATAATATTTTTTTGTCTATTTGACCAATTTTTAAAAACATACAATTATTGAATTTTACGATTTCTTCTATTTTACAGTTATGCATGTTCAAGACAATTGAAATTTCAATGTAGAGTGCTTGAACTGAAGAAATCATGAAGACTTATCAAGAATTTAAATTGTAAAATCGTAAACATGGTAAAGTGTTTTTGATGTTGTTTCAACAGGGTACAAATGTTGGTAACGTTTGTAAAACGTTATAACGATTCAGCCCGTAAGATAACACTAAGAAATATCTTGATCAAACTCAAAAGGAATCACAAACATTGGTAACGTTTGTCAAATCGTTACAACGATTTAATTCCACGTTGTAAAGTTTTAATAAACGAACATTTTAATGAAATTAAGCTTTCAAGAAATTCCTATTTTTGATCAAGTTTTATAGTGCAAATCGTTACATAACATTTTACAATCGTTGGTAACGATTTAGCGAAGCTTGTAGAAAAAAAAAATCTAATTTGAATTTTGCACTAAAACGTTGTAACGTTTTAAGTCAAATAGCTCATTTTTGAGCTGTCTCTATAAATAGGGTTTTGGGCTTTCTTCCCAAAGTATCTCAGCCGACCCTAATATTCTAAAATGCGATTTTCTGAGAGCTTTAGTTACTTCATTGTTGTGAGAGCTTAAAATTTCAAAATCCCTCAAACAACCTCAAATCCACTTCACTAATCTTGAGTTATATTAGGTTAGAGTGATCTATTGAGTGTTTCTCTTGAATTTCTAAACTTTGAGATTTTGTTCTCATCTCTAGTTGGTCGATTGACTTTTCGCTTGGATTGTAATGGCTCAACGGTTCACAAGTTGTAATCATTTTGTATTGGGTAATAGAAAGGCTCACCTAGAAGAGGTTGCGAAGCTCCGGAGACTTAGGCCTTTGTTTTGCCGAACTCCGTTAACATCCTGCATGTCAAATCTCTCTAAACTTATCTATTTACTTTCAATTGCATTTATTTTTAATTTTTGAGCAATTTAGAGGTGCATTTAGTATAACACCCTAGCGATGGTGGCATGTAGGCACCCTGCAATGATACAAATAATTTAGTAAATTTTCCATGAACGAAGAAATTTGAACTAACTTGACAAAAAAATAAAGCATGATATACCGGAGGGTGAATTGGGCATCCATGCGTGTCATAGAATGCATGCCACTCGGTCATGCCGAGTACCCAACGATGGTAGTCCCACTCTCCTTCATCCTGGGGGGAGATGGCATCTGACTGTTCCTAATGAGTGACTCGTCAGGCTCGGCCGCTTGCACATTACGCCAGTCAATGTCCTCTCCGGTGTCTCGCAACATGTTGATGAGCTTTCTTGTGTGGCCATGGTCCTCAACCGTTTGCGCATGGGTTTTTAGTAGCAAGTGACCAACCGCTCTGTGGCTATGGTTCTAAAAAAATGCTATTTTTGCTAAAAATATCCTAAAACAGGCAAAAAAAAATGCTAATTGCAGTAAAAAAAAATCAGTAGAATAGGCTAACATGCTAAAAAAAAAGCTATAAGTCGCTTAAATATGCTAATTATGCTAAAAATGCTAAAGTAGATAAAAATATGCTAAAAAAAAAAACTAAAATATCTTCACATATGCTAATTGCAATTAAAATAAGCTAAAATATGATAAAATTTGCTAATTACGCTACATTGCACAAAATTAGGCTTAATTATGCTAATTATGGTCAAATTGCTAAATTACGCTAAATTATGCTCAAATATGCTAATTAATCTAAATAAAACTTAATTACAATAATCAATCAAGCATCAGCTATTTACTCTACATTATACTAAATTAATTAATTAAAACTAACTAAACCTAATTAACACTAAGTACAACTAAATTGTACTAATTTTGGTACATTACTAACTAAATTATACTATTTTTATAACTATTTTGCACTACAAATGAACTTTAAAAATATTATAGGGATTTACTTGCAAATCTGAAAAGAGGAGGAGAAATCTGGAAGAAAGAGCCAAAGTAAGGAGAGAGTGTGAAATTTGTGAGAATGAATTTTGAGAAATTCAGCCAACCCTCCACACATATATAGGCCCCAAATCGCTAATTAAATTGGCGATTTGGGTAGTTTTAATAAAAATGTGAAAATCTGGGTAAATATGATCAATTATATTTTAAATTGGATATTAATAAAAATGTCGGCCTTATGTGCAAGTTTCTTGTTATGATATTTCTCTTGTAATTTTTTTCTGTTATACCCAGACTAATAAATACTGTACTTAATATTAATCAAATTGTACTTCATATTGATTATCCAAATCTACTCAAACGAACACCATATAACAAAATCCTTTACAAGCACTAATCTCAAACCAAACAACACTTAGGCCCACAGTTAAAATGATTGTGGAATAATTTGATGGCGAGGTTTCGCTTGCCTTCTTTTACAGAGAGAAAATAACTGAAGTACAAAGCAACACATTTTACACAAACACCCTACAAGGCCTCTAGTATTATTAGAACCATGATATCTTACTGATTGCAGATAACTTTGTTTTGCAGGTATTGCTGTATTTAATGGCAATGTCAAAAACTGCAACATGATTAACAATTACTATGTTTGTATAAGATAGCTAAATTTGATCCATATAGTTCTAAAATCCGGCTCTGCCTCTGTTTGAATGTGCATTAATGCAATGAGATTTTTATAAGCAAAGAAGCTTTTTATTTAAATAAAAGGTACCCCACTATTGTTGTAACTTGTAAGTATACACGAGTACATGAGTTGTATTCAAGCCTTCTAACGGCCCCCAGTTTCCAAGTAAATAGATTTCATTATAATAGTAATTACCAGCAGAGCGTGATTGGAAAGGGCCTCCAAGCTGCATGAAGCTCATCTGAGAAAAACAGCCATCCATTTTCGTTAATGGTCATGTAAAATATTGACAGTACCGTACGTTTTAATTAGTTTCATGCAGCGCCTACGACAATAGAGTTAAACTAAAAAAAATATACAACTTGTATGTTGCCTAAAATCAAAAGAGTGAGTATATAGTACTATGCATAACACGACGGATTGGTCCGTAATACATATTAATATTTTTATTTTCAAAATTTTAACAATCAATTCGAACCGTTCAATATAATTTTCATATGAATATGTACTTGCAAACCGAATTTATAATTTTTAGAATTTTTTACTAATTTTTAAGATAAGTAGAAAATCACTGTTTTTGAATGGTCTAGAACTTTCGGATCAAGTGATTTTCCGCCGAATTTTTTATTAATATCCAAATTTAATATTAAATTTCAAAAAATAACCGGATCAGTAACGTTTTTCGAAATCTACCCTTTCCGGAAATAGCCTCTGTTTCCGGAAATTTTTTTTCCGGAAACGGTAGCTACTTCCGGAAATAGGAAATTTTTTTTTTTTTTTTTTTAGGAAAGTTTTTTTTCCGAAATTTTTTTTTTCAGTTTTTATTTATAATTTATTTATTTTTTGTATTTAAGTATTACAAATATTTAATATAGTTTTTTAAAAAATAGATGGAATACTATATAATTTGATTTATTCGAAGGACTGCTACAAATAATCCGGATCAACATTTTTCATGCCGGATTTTTTACGGCCGGAAAAAAAAAATATAATATAATATATGCATATGTATATGTATATATAATATAATATATGTATATATATGTATATATAATATAATATATGTATATATATGTATATATAATATAATATATGTATATATATGAAAATGAAGATAAAAAATATGAGGTATGATGAGGTATAAAAAATATTATATATACATATATATACATATATTATATTATATATACATATAAATATATTATATTATATATACATATACATATGCATAAATTATATTATATTATTTTTTTTTACGGCCGTAAAAAATCCGGCATGAAAAATGTTGATCCGGATTATTTGTAGCAGTCCTTCGAATAAATCAAATTATATAGTATTCCATCTATTTTTTAAAAAACTATATTAAATATTTGTAATACTTAAATACAAAAAATAAATAAATTATAAATAAAAACTTTAAAAAAAAAAATTTCGAAAAAAAAAATTTCCTAAAAAAAAAAAAAAAAAAAAAAAATCTTATTTCCGAAAAAAAAAAAATCCTATTTCCGGAAAAAAATTTTCCGGAAGTAGCTACCGTTTCCAGAAAAAAATTTTCCGGAAAGGGTAGATTTCGAAAAATGTTACTGATCCGGTTATTTTTTGAAATTTAATATTAAATTTGGATATTAATAAAAAATTCGGATTTTCCACCTCTTTAAAAAATAGTAAAAAAAATTCTAAAAAATATAAAATTCGGTTTTCAAGTACATATTCATATGAAAATCATGTTAAAAGATTTGAATTGACCATTAGAATAAAATGAAAATATTGACCCGTATTACACATCAATTGGTGTTATACATAATACAACAGACTCACTCAAATCAAAATAAAGTTGTCAATATCTTTATCAATTTTGTAAAACTTGCCAAATAGCATATCAACAGCCCCAGCTACTTGAAGACTTTGGGTTCAAAAAGGCCCCAGCGACGTGGACAATTTGAGAGGACAAGGATTTAGCAAATTCACATCACCCAAGGTTACAATAATATTTGTTTAGATCCGGACCATCTGATCAAAATTTGTATGAATACTAAAGAGGTCATGTACATTCTACATCCGGTCGAATTGGCCGACTCGGCCGACCTGAATGATATAAACAGAAATAGTCTGTTACCTCAGAGGATTTGGATTCAGGATTTAGCTCTATGAATTTATGGTACAACTGTAGAGGCAGACGAATATGCAAATGGCATACAAATTAGCGAAGTTTAAACTGGCAAGTCCCGTGCTTCATTAATTTCCCGTCCTCTAAAAAAATCTTCATAGATAGCATTCAAATCACTATGTGCAGCATTTAATAGGACTGAGTATTTTAATATTTATCAACATTCCCGTAGGAATAAGATAACATTATAACGTTCATGAGAGACAACTAAAACAGAGCCCCTTTATATATCTTCGCAACCAATTCACTGACCTTGAAAGCCTTGAATCTTCCCTGCAATTCGATCAACACCACCCGTCTCGCATGCCAGCAGTGACACTGTGCGACATCACCCGCCGGTAAATCCTTGCGCGCTTTAGGTTAAAATGGCATTTTCCACCATGATAGACTCCCTTTATTGTCAAGAAGAGCACCTAGACTTCCTTGATCACCACCGAGAAGAAAATGAAGAGATAGAAACAACCACACCGGCCTCCATCGCTGAAGAAGAAAGAGAAACCAATCTACACCTCCTGTCTTCTCTCTCCCACAAAGAAACAGAGACCAACCCAAAAGCCCAAACAGCAAACCAAACATCATGTTCTCTCGGTTACCTCTTCTCTGGGGCGAGAAGAGACATGGTCGCATGGGTGGCATGTGCCGTGTTGACCCACGGTTTCACTACACAAACCGCTCTTCTCTCTGTCAACTACCTCGACCGATGTTTCTTAAGTGGGGTATTACAGTTGCAACCTGACAAACCATGGATGGGCCGCCTTGTGGCAGTTGCTTGTCTCTCTTTAGCGGCCAAGATAGAAGAGACCCAAGTACCTCTCATCCTTGACCTACAGCTGCCAGTTACCTGGGAAGAGGAGACCGGTACAGATGGTGGTGCCGGGTTTTTGTTCGAGGCAAAGACGGTTAGAAGAATGGAATTGTTGGTTTTATCAGCGCTTCAGTGGCGATTGAATTCAGTCACCGCGTTGTCTTTTGTGCAACCCTTGGTTTCTCTTCTCTATTCTGAGAAAAGGGGTGATTACCTTACCGCCCAGTGCGAAAGGATCCTTCTTTCGGTTTTAGATGGTGGGTGTTTGTTCTTTTATTTTCATTTTTTTCTGTTTGCTTAAATTGATTTTGGGAACTAAATATTTTCTCCCTTTGTTAGATTGCAGATGGGTTAAGTATGCTCCATCAGTCTGGACAACTGCAGCACTTCTTCATGCATTGGAGCTTAGTGAAACAGAGCGTGTCATATCTCTCATTAAGGTTTCAAAGGTTGGTACAGTATATATCTTTGCTCAATTACATAATCTATTAATAATAAACTTTGAACTAATTGGGTAATTAAATGCAGGAGAAAGCACAAGAATGTTATGATCTTATACAAGAGAGAATAACGGCTAGCAATCGCAAGCGCAAGCATTTCCTCTGCAAGTTTTGTCCTGAGTCACCACCGGCAAGTCCGAATGCAGTGATCAATACATGTTTTAGCTGTGAGAACTCGTCGAGCAGCAGTGATTCGTTCAGGTCATTGTCTACATCGACAACCTCTTCCCCTGACCGGCCGGTGAAACGAACTCACTATAGTAGTATAGCAGATTACAGCAGTAGTATTTTGAGAGAGGAAGAGAGTAGACAAGCATGGGAATCATAATTACTACATGATATATTGTGGGTTCACTGCAAAATTTTATTAAAATTTTTTAGACGATCAATGTTCTCCATGAGATGATTATTTATCTTTTCGATCGTTTGGATCATGCCGTACGGCTCATGGCGAAGTTTTGATATACGCTATAAAATTCCGCCCTTCGAAAAATATTATAATATTGTTTTCTACATAGCAACATATATTTCAACGGTCGTTGGGACCTGGGAACAATTTGAAGTTTTACATGCTGGATAATAAAATTAAATTTCTTCTCTTACTGAACCCAAAATGAAAAGCCTGCGAGGCTGCGAGTTCCTGTGCAAACTGTTATGTTACATTCCTTAAATGTTGCAACCACAAATTAAGAGGGATACAGCCCATTCCACATTAGTTCTTCAGTAGAGTAGACGCACTTCACTGTTAAAAGCAATGTTTTAAAATAAGTTTTCATGCATCTTGCCAATGCAGAGCATAGATGATATGCAAATAATGTATGTGAATAGATATAATATGATCATCATTTTTATATGAAAATTTTGAAAAATATCTCTGTTATTAAATGCTGTGTATGTTTCTATGCATGTATACGCGGGTCATGCAATCTATTTTTAAACACTGACTAAATATGGGAATGTGGTCCGCCTACCGCCTACGTATTATAAAATATAAGAAAATGTATATGGAATTTCAAATTAATTAATAGATATACTGTCATGTGAATTTTATACAGCAAAAATTTCGGGTCTGACAAGTTACAAGTTTGTAGACCCGCCGAACGGTAGCAAAGAGGACTCCAGAAGAACAGCTAGAAAACAACATTAAATGCATGTCCTCGCTTATTAAATGTGGGTTATGTTCTATAATTTGGTATTCAAGTACCTGTTTGGCTGTTTCCTAGTCCCCATTTAAGTTGCTTTAAATTTTGCTTAGCGAGTTCAGAACAAAGAGCCAATACCCGTGAGAAGCATCTTATGGCAACTTGCCAAGTCAATCATATTCAATCTACTTGTTTCTCATGCTTTAAATGTTGAACTGCTATATTGATTTTTTTTTTTCGTTTTTCGTTTTTCGTTTTTCTGCCGCTCAAATTCACTCAATAGCATATACTTCCCTTGCTAATCTTGTGTCTCCAGATATGGTCCAAATTTACCACTTTATACTGATTTCTTTTTCTCTGTTTAGAGTTATCTCAGCGATTTAGCCATCCCTTTTTATTTTCTTCTCTTGTTGCATGATTAAAATTAGGCATGCATGATGATTGCTTGTGGTTGTTGAATGCATAAACTGGGAAGAATCCGACTGGACAGTCACGCAGATGCTGTATACAGAGCAGACTGACGTCCCCGTGCATGACAATTACTCAGAACAGAACAGTGCCTTAACTTTTTAATTAATTGATAGTGCTCATCTTATCTCCAACTATCAGACTTGCCTCTGAAACTAAATTTCAGGAATCCGAGGCCAGTTTGCTGTTTTGGTTAAGTATGAGAGAGATTGAGAGCATATATATGACACAGAGACAAGACATTCTGATTTATAAGTTCTCTGTTAATTAAAAATTGATTGTGTTTCCATTTTTCTAACTGAAACAAAATCAGGTATATCACTCGTACTGTCATACATGGTAATCTACTAATCAAAATACCGTATTGTGAAGATTCCGCTGGAATTTATATTTATATATGTATTAAGTTACAAAAAGATTTAGTTTTGAGTTGAATTTAAGAATAAAGAGAAGGTTGAGACTGTATCGTGGAGAAGTTTAAGCTTTAATGATGTGGGGTTTAAATAATGTCTGGCAACTAATTATAATACTTTGATTGATGGTGTTATGATTAAAGAAGCTTTTGTAATTAATTATGATATAATGTTATCTTTGCCCGGTTCGCTGTCCTCTAATTTCGTCTCTCATGTATATAGTTCAGTCTCAGTGCGTCCTCTCATTTTCAACCTCTCCATTTCCTTGCACCTTTTTTTTGGGGGGTAATATACTTTCCGTCCTTCTATTATATATATATATTTTGACAAAATTCCTTCTCCAAACCCTTCGTTTTCGCTTCTTTTGGCAGGTTCTTTTTTACATTTCACAATTAATTTCTAAAATGTGTAGTTGTATGAATTTTTGCAATAAGATGTTAAGCACATGTTTTTGCAAGTTTAAATGCTAACTGGTGAAAATTTTAGTATTTAAAAACCGGACAGTGCAATTTAAACCCTAAATCCTACATCAGCATTTAATCTCATGGTAAAGACTAAAGAGTAAAGACAATG
Organism: Carex rostrata; assembly: GCF_964058835.1. Classification (NCBI taxonomy): domain Eukaryota; kingdom Viridiplantae; phylum Streptophyta; class Magnoliopsida; order Poales; family Cyperaceae; genus Carex; species Carex rostrata. The sequence goes on along the minus strand of NC_135931.1, from coordinate 6,127,888 downwards.
TTCTCTATGTGCAAATATTATAAGTTCGAAATCCGAATAAAAACATATTTTGTGAACATTAAATTATTAGTGGCTTGATCTCTAACTTTTATTTTAGAAAAACTTAATCTCTAATATGCCCCTTTCGAACCTAACAAAACAATAGTCGTTTGGCTTTTGGCAGGACTTTATTTGAGCGAGAAACAATTCTAAATAAGCTATACTGGATTTCTATTGATCGGGAAACAGTACTTGGGCCGAAATGAATTCGGCTTAAAGATATAAAAATAAGATTGAACAAACCTAACCTTGCATTGTTGAAAGTTAGACTAGACTAGAGCAGCAGATATCCTCTGGTTCAAAGGCAATGCCCTTTATATATATTGCTCCCTTTTAGAGGACAGTACCCTTTTTATGCTTGTTCATGCAAAGCTTCTGCGGCTCCATTAGCCTCGGACCCTCGGTAGTGGCTGTTTCCATGGCATGCAACTGTAGCAGTAATTAATTCCTCAGCTGTCACTTGTCAGTGCACTTTTAACTCTCAATCTCTTCCAAAGTTGAAACCGCTCTTTTTCAAAATACCTACTTTTTGAAAAATATTTAGAAACAAAAAAAAACTAAAATTTCATATTTGTCTGTAACGATTCATTTATTCTGTCACTAGTACTTCATGAGAAAATTAAACGCCATGGATATTAAAAGGTCAATTCCATGATTATAAGTTCATAATATTAATTTATTCTCATTTTTGTCGGAGCAAATTCAGTAGTTCTTTTATTACAGTTAGTATAAAGATTTGAGCTATGAAATAGAAATGCAAAAATTAAGTTCCCAGTTATTTCTTGTATAGTACATGCTATTACACATGAAGTCGTACTCAATTCGACAAAATTGTTTTATTTGAAAGGAAATCTTCTATAAATCTCACTCTACATTGATTCCTAAGAATTAATATGGAATACCATTTTTCTATACAACAAATGCGATCTCCTAAATAATTTTAGGAGGAATTCAATTACCGCATTTTTCGTGTCCTATTATGACTACAGTTCTATTTTTCATTTATAATTGAAATTCAAATCATAAATGTGAGCCATTGATTTTTTATTTTATTCTTAAAAAAAAATTCAGTTTGTTTTGTACAAGATTAAATGGTGCCAAAAAAAAATATTTGTGCATATTAATTAAAATAGCCCGTTGATATTTTTAGCGTCTTGACCCAGTACATACAAATTTTACCGATTTTTTTAAAAATACCCATTAAAAAAAAAATTTAATAAAAATAACCAGATCTGAACTGAAATTTTGAAACTACCCAAATCGCAGATTTTTTCCGCGACCCAAAATTTTTATTCCGGGCCGCGAAAAAAATTCGCGCCCCGAAAAAAAAAAAATTTATTTTTTATTCCGAGCGCGGATATTTTCCGCGGCCCGGATTTTTAAATAATTTTTTTTTTCTTTAGAGTTTGGAGAAATAAAATATTATTTTTTGGCCCAACTTTGCACCTCTGGTTAACATATCAAAACACCTTTAAAAATCATGAAAATTTACCGACATGCATTCTTGACTTCATAGAATAAGACTGTAAAGTTTCATACAAAATCTCAAAACAGATCGTGAGATATCGGCTCTCAAAAATTGCCCGAACTGCTGAAGGAGTGCTTCTGAGCCCAACTTTGCACTTCTGGTTAACATACCAAAACACCTTCAAAAATCATGAATTAATTTAATATACGAGAAAAAAAGCTATTGATCTAAGAAATATTTCATAACAAACTTTTATAGTATCAGTAAAATATGTATGATAATCCATAAACTATGATGCCTAATGCAAGGCATGACTTCTCACATGAAATGAATGATCAATAAATTTTAATTTTTATAAATTTCATACATATATTTATAAAACATTTAAATTACATTTTCCCTCTCTAAAACAAAAATATCTCACATTAATCCTTCTAACTTTTAAAATTATAAATTCCGTTTAATGTTACATATGATATATTTATCATTTTAAAATTAAAAAAACTCTAATATTTATCCTTCTAAACCATTAATATTACATACTTCTAACCAAATTTGAAGTATCATATTTATCCTTCTAAAATATAGAAACTCTCCAATTTAGTTACCTTTCTATTTTATGAAGTCAAGAATGTTGTCGGTAAATTTTTCATGATTTTTGAAGGTGTTTTGGTATGTTAATCAGAGGTGCAAAGTTGGGCTCATAAGCACTCCTTCAGCAGTTCGGGCAATTTTTGAGAGCTGATATCTCACGATCTGTTTTGAGATTTTATATGAACCTTCATAGTCTTATTCTATGAAGTCAAGAATGCATGTCGGTAAATTTTCATGATTTTTGAAGGTGTTTTGGTATGTTAACAAGAGGTGCAAAGTTGGGCTCAGAAACACTCCTTCAGCAGTTCGGGCAATTTTTGAGAGCCGATATCTCACGATCTGTTTTGAGATTTTGTATGAACCTTCACAGTCTTATTCTATGAAGTCAAGAATGTATGTCGGTAAATTTTCATGATTTTTAAAGGTTTTTTCATATGTTAATCAGAGGTGCAAGTTGGGCTCAGAAGCACTCCTTCAGCAGTTCGGGCAATTTTTGAGAGCCGATATCTCACGATCTGTTTTGATATTTTGTATGAAACTTTACAGTCTTATTCTATGAAGTCAAGAATGCATGTCGGTAAATTTTCATGATTTTTAAAGGTGTTTTGATATGTTAACCAGAGGTGCAAAGTTGGCCCAAAAAAACAATATTTTCTTTCTCCAAACTCCAAACTCTAAAAAAAAAAATAATAATAATAATAATAATAAAATTAAATTAAATTAAATTAAATTAAAAATCCGGGCCGCGGAAAATATCCGCGCTCGGAATAAAAAAAAAAATTTCGGAGTGCGAATTTTTTCCGCGGCCCAGAATAAAAATTCTGGGTCGCGGAAAAAATCCGCGATTTGGGTAATTTTAAAATTTCAGTTCAGATCTGGTTATTTTTATTAAATTAATATTTTTATTGGGTATTTTAAAAAAAATCGGCAAATTTTAGGATAGAGATCATATTAAACAATTTGAATTGGCTTTTAATTAAATCTCAAAAATAGAAATTAAAGTCGCAATACCGGATGATTGGTGTTAATGTGTTAGATACAGCTATATGACCTGTAATAGAAAGAAGATTTTTTTTTTTTAATGCCATGCAATAATATAAAGAAGATGTAATGCACTTCTTTTGTTGTAGTTTTTTTTTTTTCTAATTTATGGTAGGATAAACATTACTTAGTGTGGCCATAATTTATCCTATGATTTGAAAAATCAATTATTTAAATGAATCTAAAAATTTCAACTGATAAGTTTGATTTGCATTTTTTTTTCTAACTAATAAAAAAATTATATATACCAGAAAAGTATTCAGAGAACTATAATGTGCCATTTTTTTTATAACCCTTTTTTTTACTTACATGCAAGTTACAACATATCTATAGTGTTAACATATAAAAACAGATCCAAACTCTGCAAAATTGAATAAGAAAAACATTAATAGTCTGAAAAATTAAATAAAAAGATGGTTAACTATTAGGAGCCTTACCTCAAACAAAATCTCCGAGCGTATCCCCCAAGTAGTTTAACAGAAAAAAAAACTTCCAATGTTATCTAACTTCCATTTCCAGCGCTAATATCCAAATATTTAAAGCTATGTTTATAACATTTTACTATGCTACTCGCAAGCATTTAAACTTCTGTCTGCAAGCATTAAAATTCTAAATCTGTATAGTTTTAACTCCTAACTACTTTTGTTTTCAAGTCAAAAACGGAAAGATTTCTTTAACCCACTTTTTTTTCCCTCTGATCATTCTCATCCATTTTCTCGACGATTCATGATAAATTTTGCGAATCTAAAAATATGAACGTTTTTTATCCGATTTTCTTTTTCAAATGAGATCCAAGAAGAATAACTTTTGAGTTATATTTGTGTCGTAATTTTTTTACAACTTTAAATCTTTGTGACTTTCAATTTTTTTTATTTTGCTTCAAAATAATTTAAACCTCTCTTTACAAGCATATAAACCTCATTAATAACACTTTAAATCTCTAGAATAAAACATATAAACCTCATGTACAAAGAATTAAAACCTCAACAATAACATTTCAAAGCATATAAACCTCAACAATAACATTTCAAAGCATATAAACCTCAACAATAACATTGCATTTACAAAGCATATAAATCTCATGTACAAAGAATTAAAACCTTAACAATAACATTTCAAAGCATATAAACCTCATGTACAAAGAATTAAAACTTCAACAATAACATTTCAAAGTATATAAACCTCAATAATAACATTGCATTTACAAAGCATATAAACCTCATGTACAAAGAATTGAAACCTTAACAATAACATTTCAAAATATATAAACCTCAACAATAACACTGCATTTACAAAGCTCATTTACAAAGCATATAAACCTCATGTACAAAGAATTAAAACTTCAACAATAACATTTCAAAGTATATAAACCTCAATAATAACATTGCATTTACAAAGCATATAAATCTCATGTACAAAGAATTGAAACCTTAACAATAACATTTCAAAATATATAAACCTCAACAATAACACTGCATTTACAAAGCTCATTTACAAAGCATATAAACCTCATGTACAAAGAATTAAAACTTCAACAATAATATTTCAAAGCATATAAATCTCAACAATAACACTGCATTTACAAAGCATATAAACCTCGTGTACAAAGCCTTGAAAATTTTAATGGTTGTAGACTGATATTTAAAAACTTGAAAATTTAAAGTACTCATGAGTTTTACTTTAAAAAAACAAATGACTTTAAAATTACTCAAAAGTATTTCTTCATGGATCTTATTTGAAAGATAAAATCGAATAGAAAATGTTTGTATTTTTAGATTCGTAAAATTCATCATGGATCGTCGGGAAAATAAATTATAATGATCAGAAAAAAAAAGAGTGGGCGAAATGAATATTTTTGTTTTTGGCTTGAAGACAAAAGTAGTTAGTAGTTAAAACTATGCAAATTTAGAATTTTAATGCTTTCAGAGGTTTACATGCTTGTGAGTAACATTGTAAAATGTTATAAACATAGCTTTAAATGTTTTGATATTAGCACTGAAAATGGAAGTTAAACAATATTAGAATTTTTTTTTCTGTTAAATTACTTAAACGACGAGCTCAGATACGATGGCTCGGGTATCAGAAGATTTCTCTAACTATTAACTAACGAGGTAAAAAGAGAAGAGACGTATATAGAAAAAGAAATGATTTAGACTACTTTATGACTTATACATATCAAGTGAGTACGACCTTTAACACGAATCGAATAGTTTCGACCGAACATCAAATCAAAATTGATCCGATTGATAGTACGTTCGGATTCCACCAATTAAACCTTTATCCCACAAAGGCGACACTGCTACCGCCTTAACAGAAATAATTTTGAAATTTTAAACACATGAACCGCAAATAATAATTACCATTTGAAGTTTTGACGAGCACACTGAATCTTGCTTGTTGATCACTTTTGTAACATAATTTAAAAGAAAAAAAAAATTAATCTAGCGGTCCCATTGCTCCCCACCTGTACAAGAAATTCGTATCAACAGTATTTTTTTTTTTTTTTTTGGATCCGCCCAATCAAAATCCACAAGACTATTAAAGCAACTCAGACCATATTAGTCTGGATTCTGATCAGACGGTCGTCATCCAAATAGAAATATTCGGCTACCTCTGAGGATATGGATTCCCGTACAAATACTTTGCTTGGCCACAACTAGTCTCTCGCTCTCTGTGTTCGCGCGTGCGTGCATGTGTGTGAGAGAGACTGCATAAGCTATAAAAGAAGCTAAAGAACTCTACAGCAGCTGGACGGGAGTAGTCTACTACCTTATTTTTGGCTCCAACTCATTAAGAATTCACATCCTCTCCATTACTGTACAAGGAAATCTTTTACCATTAGTAAATCCGAACCGTTCTTTTTAACTTGCACGAATCTCAAAGCCTAAGGAATTTAATCTCAAACCATAAAAGGAAAATCATCTAAAAGGTGAATGAGGGGATACGGATCCACTCATTAATGACCAGTATTTCAGAACAAAACATTCCACTTGACGGCTTTACCCCTAGATTAAAGCTCTTCAATTAATCATATTCTGAAAAAAGGAATTTTATAATTTAATCATCCGATTCTTCTAGAAGATGGCTTAGCTAGCTTAACATATTGAAATTTGTTTGTAATATCCCTTGTGAAAAGGTGCATCGACGAAAAAGGATAGTACATTCTATGGATTCGCATTGGATGTTAGTGCATCAACAAGAAGAACAGACTGTACAGTACATTCAACGAATTTGTGTTGGATGATTACTAGATAATTTTCAGAGGATAGTTGTAAAAGATGACATAGAATAAATGCTTAAATGGAACAAAAGTATTGAACTTGGCTCTGGCATTATACTAGCAATTGTGGACCTTGGTTATGTCCAATTAAAGATGCTAGGATAGTAGCTTCTATATGATAAAGTGTAACATCTAATCACCCAAAACGTCATATGGATCACATTTCCAAACACACACACACACACACACACACACAAAAAAAACTCATTTGTTTCAATCCCTGAAATCCAATTTTCCTTTTGTGCGAGTCAGTAGCTAAATTCTTTCAGTTGACGAAAAAAAGGCAATTTCAGGAATGAAGTAGAGATGACTTGCATTTCTAGGGACCAGAATAATTGAACTACAAATTAGACAGGTAGGCTAGAGAGTATGATATGAACTACATCAAGCTTCTTTTAAAATGCTCCTTTATAAATTTTTCAGCATAAGAGGGGTACTTTTTCCGTATATATGCGAGGAGGCACTTCTGATATGAAAAATCGATCCAACTACCGTCAGTTCGTACGACAAAAAGGCATCTTGATTGAGGGAACCGCGGATGCTTGTCAACCTTCCAAAATAACATAAAATAATTACTATTGCTCATACAGCAAGCAAGCTATATCAAATGAAAGTCTACATTAGGAAAGCATGTTCTCCTCTGGGCAACAGGGGTGTATATCAAGTTACAACTCTATTCCTGAGATTGTTTCCTGAAATTCAGGGTTGTCAACTGAGAACCCCATTCTGTTAGTGTGGTCTGCTCCTTTTGAAACTTAAATTCTATACAGTTCTTTTTTAATTGTAATGGGCCCAGTAACTCAACCTTTCATGTGGCCTGCCACTGATGCCATGCTGCTTATAAAAGAACGTCTTCATTTAAATGACTTGTTGTTCTCAGATTAGTATGTTTAATGGTACTGATAATATTTTGTTCAAACCAGGACAGTTTGAAGGTCTTGCTCCCAATTGAATTGTAACAATTCAGGTTGGTCTGATTTGTAGCAGCGTGTACCAAATCCTATTTCCCAAGGAATTAGGGCAATTATGTTTACCTTCATAGTCTCACATGTAAACAAGAATTATGTCATAGGTCACTACATATATGAATTAATCGCCATCCTTGCTTTTCCACTTCATTCAAACATTTCCAAAACACCTCCCACCACCCATCCCCTAAAACAAATAGCAACAGAACTAACAAGCAGTAAAAAGAAGGAAAAAAACAGGGACAACATTACCATGATGGCTTGTAGACCACAACCGATCTTATCTTCGGCATGAGGATGATATGCAAGAAGCTTTAAAATAATAAATTCTTCATCCTCTTTATTTAGTTCTTCACCATCCATGTATCTGATTGATATATAGATAACATCTCTATTACGCCATTTTATAAAACAATTTCACAATCACTTACAAAGCAGAAGTTATACTCTAAATATGTAAAAGGAAGATGCATCATGACCGAACAAAAAAAATAAAAATATTTGTGTGTGTGTGTGTGAGAGAGAGAGAGAGAGAGCGGGGGCGGGGGGGGGGGGGGGGGGGGGGGATTGGTGACCCACAACTATAATCTCTCCGACTTTGAAATTAACTATACATATGAAGTTTAGAATTTTAAGCAAGTAAAGCTGCTACCTGCTACACATTATTTATCTTTCAAGGTCTCTTCCAGAATATGATTGAAGTTTTTGCCTTAAAGAATTAATTTAATATAAGTCAAGCGTTCAAAATTAGAAGGTTTATAAATTAAATTTTAATGCATTTATTTTTTGAACGTTTTTTACCACTTAACTCTATACAAAATTAATTTGAAATTTTAAAATTTTCACATGTAGATGCATCACTAGTAAGGTAGATGGGTTTCAAAGGTTTGGATTCATCGTTTGAAGCCAATCCAATAGGTTTTAGAGTTGAGTTCACAAAGAGACTTGGTGAACTTAAGAACACCCTAGTTCTACACATCAAAATATACTATAATATTAGTAGTACAATTCCATCATTTCAAACTTTCAATACCCAATATTTTAAATAGTTGTTAGCAGTTCATAGCAGTGAGGTCTCAATTAAATTGGGCTATGGTAAGGAAGCAATACCCTCAGCCTGTTCGGCAAGGGTGTGAAGATTAAATTTTAAATGGCACCAAGAAGAATCCATTCGGCAAGAAAATTGAAGAGTAACTTCCTTAAGAATGCTTTAAGCTGGACAAAATGCTAATCCATGTAGAACCAGGCTTAAAAAAGAAAAGTGAGCAAAAGGAATACCAGGAAAGTTGTCTTAAGATTTGAAAAGGAGCTCTAAGGAGGCTTAATCCAAGTATGCCTAACAGGTACTAGTGTTTTGCATTAAAGAGAGAGAGAGAGAGAGAGAGAGAGAGAGATTTCTAATACTATAGAATTAGAAACCATTGACTTATAATACGAATCTTAGACTAGTCCCAAATTCCCAATATAATATAAAACCATGTATAACAGTTTTGGTACCATATCTGTACTACGGTGCTACAACAAAGCTACTAACATATGAATAGTCAATAACCCATGCAACTATATATAAGCAAAACAAAAAATTGCAAGTGGATTAATTTGAGCATAATCTCACATAGCATTATAATTCTATTTACTCCCCCACCCCCCCGAAAAGACCCCCGGAATCACTGAAATATGCAAGTGGATTAAGACTCTCTTCTAAGCCACCTGTACATTTAATAAAAAAATATTCGGAACCAGACTTTGGAAATTCAAAAAAAATAAAGTTACCAGTTTTCTGCTATGACCACTGTGGCTAACTGCTATAGAGAAACACTACACCGCTGTAGCTGTAAAATCAGCACAGTTTGCTCCAGCTTTATAGCCACTGGAGTCTCAAATGGATATAACCCACTGATTACAACATTTCAAATCAAGCATAATGGGAAACTAAGACCTTCACTTTTCTCCTCCTTGCATACAATATTTGATTCTATAAAGCAGAGAGAATTATTAAAATCAAACTCATATTGGAAACCATTCACAGTGTACCTGTTTGAGTGGAGAATCTCCTTAGCAAGCTGCACAGTCGGCCGGATATCCCTCAGCATCTCCGCCTCCTTCTCCTTCCACTGTCTATAATCCGGCTCCTTGATCCAAATATCCGTTAGCGACTTCGTCGGCGACGGCGGACCCGGCTGCCGCACAGGTGGGGTAGAAGGGTCGTCGGAGAATCCGGATAGGTGGCGGCGGGAGAGTGCAGCTGCTATCACCGCCGCGGCGGAGGCGGTGGTGGAGCGGTATGTGAGATAGCGTAGCGGGAAACCTCTCGGTAGCAGAGCGGAAGCCATTTCTTTAGGCTTCGAGAGAAAGCGTGCGCTTTGGACTGAAAAGGGATATAGGTTGAAAATTGTAAAAAAATCTTTCGCAGCCTCTAGCCCAGTTCGCCATGTTAGTTTGAGAGAGAAATGATTGTGCCATGTGTAAAATTGGATGGATGGGGCTGTAAAAGTGGTCACAAGTTCGGTTGGAACAAACTTAAGGCCCAATATTACTCGTGAATTAGTTTTATTTTTTTTAAGTTAGTGACTTTATATGAATTAATTTACACCTTCGTTAAATTTCAGGACAGTTGTCTTCTTCTTTTTTTATTTTATTTTAGATTAAACAGACTTGTTTCCCCTAGTGCTTTTGTTTTAATTTGTTTCTGAACTTAGATTCACATTTTTAATCATATGAATTTACTCAATGTTATCAGAACCGAACCGGACATCAACTCGGAAAAGCTTCGGGTCAACAGTTTACTGGTCGGACCGGTGGGTCAACCGGTTCAATTGCTGGTTTATTTAAACATTCACATAGATACGAGATATGAGAATTGTTATACAACTTATATATATTCAAATAGAGGAGGGATCAAGTTACAACAAGCATTTTTTATATTTTGAAAGTCCAAATCGTTGATCCAAACCATTAGATGTGATCTCTACAATAAAATGTGCTTGGAGACCAAATTTTACATATTTTGGAATTTTTTTACTATTTATTAAGATGGGTACAAAAACTAGTCAAATTCAGACCATTGAATATTGTACCCATCTTAATAAATAGTAAACAAATTCCAAAAAATGTAAAATTTGGTCTCCAAGCACATTTTATTGTAGAGATCACATCTAAAGGTTTGGATCGACGATTTGGACTTTCAAAATGTAGAAAATACTTGTTGTAATTTGTTGTAACTCAAAAAATATTGTAACTTGATCCCTCCTCATTCAAATAATATAATACAAGACTAAATTATTATATATATGTGTGTGTATATATATATTTCAAACTTAATATTTAAATAATATAAAATACTAGTTTTTATTAGAGATGACTGAATATTTTTTTTAAGGCGGAATAATTTAGCAAACCAAAAGTTTCATTTTTATTTGAATAGTACTGGGAATTTTATTTTGTAATAGCAATAAATTATATCCTAATGAAAATGAAAAAGGACTTCAACAAAAAAATAGCGACAATTAAAATACATAATATAATAATAAGTTAATAACAATTGTTAGGTTTCAAAAAAATATATATACACAAAATTTTATACGCATAATTGATACTTAAGAATGTGTAAAATTTAAGGTTTCATATGTAAATTTCATAAAAATAAATAAAATATGTGAAATGAATAAAGTTTAAACCTAGGCCACAACCTTGTGTACAGTACATGCCTACTTTTTAGAAGAATACAGGTCCACTAGTCCTTTCATTTGGTACTATGTCATATTTAATGCATAACTGTGTAAAAGATTGAACTTTGAACCGTTTAAAGCGTTTTTTTCTTTAAAACCGAGTAGCTGGTTTTTGAAAAACCGGTCTATTAAACCGGATTTTATCGGTTCAACAACACAATCGGTCTTTAAAATGAACCAAATTGGAGAGGCATCCGGGTCCGGTTTTTTTTGGTTAAACCGCCGGCCCGGTCCGGTTCTGATAACACTGAATTTACTCCGAGTGGTGTTCCTATGAACTCTAGCCGTTGAAAGTTATTCGTTTATGAATTATCTGTGTGCTTGATTGGATAAACTGACGACAGTTGAAATGGTCCTCTTCTGTGATGCCAACTTTTTTTCTTTTTCTTTTTTTACCTTGAACAACTATTGGAAAGGGATAAAGCAGGTCAATGGAGGAGGAAAGAAATAAGATGGACCTGTTAAAATTTGTAATAGGAGCATTACTGTATAGAGGTAGAAGAAAGAGGAAGAAGGAAAACGGCAAAATAACAAACTAAAAGAGGGAAGGAAGAGCCAAATAAATTTTGAATTACAAATTATAACGTTTGGATGCACTAGAGAATAGCTAGAATAGCTACTCTTGAAAATAGTAGGTTAAGAATAGCTAGAATAGCTACTATTTAAGAATAACGCTAACTCAAAGCTATTTGAAAGTTGTTTGGATTGAATATTTAGAATAGCAAGAACAGCGATTGAACATTTGAGAAAGTAAGTTTGCTATTCCATGTTTTTGTAAGAATAGCGAGAACAGCGAGAACAGCGCTATTCTCGCTGTTCCTGAGTATGTTTGGATGGATCGGAACAGCACTATTCTCGCTATTCTTGCTATTCTCGCTACATCCAAACATAAAGGACAAAGATGAGAACTGAGAGTAGGGGTGTGGATACGGATTGGATATTAAACGGATATGCATCGGATATCCATAGATATAGACAAATTTTTCATAATGTATCAAACTATATGGTATATATCTACTATTCGGACACGGATAATTAAAATTCAAAACCATATCCGTATCCACACGGATATTCGGATATCAAATATTTGTATCCGAATAATTAAAATTCAAAGCCATGTTCGTATCCACACAAATATTTAAATATCATATATTTGTATGTAATTTTCAAATATAGACGGATAATATCCAATCTATTTGCACCTCTAACTAAGATATGCCTTAAGGTAATATAAGTAGACTAATGGCCCTTGCTAAAAGATTGAAAAAACAAAATTCTACTTGTTCGAGATATATCGTGCGCGAAAGGAAATTACGTCGTGATATATTCATATCGTACATTATTTCATGAAAAATTTGGATACATAGCTAATCAAAATTTCTCAACTTGAATGTTTACCCATTCAATCATTAAAAATAATATTTACCTCTCAATATTTTATCGTCTTTAATATTTCCTCTTAGATTGGAATAACCTACACTACATTCAAAGTATGGCATAATAAATACACAAGTTATGAAACTACCCTTCATAACATTTATCCTTTTTCTTCTTCTCTCAAGCAAGCATGTTGGTACTGGGACCAACCGAATGTTTTATTATTATTATTTCTTGTTTTGGTCTTCTCTCAAGCAAGCATTCATTTTCTTCTTCTCTAAACTCAGCATATGTAATTTGAACTGTTATTTTTTTTTTTTAAATAAAGATGGAAGTGAAGCCATCCAACTTGACGACGACGACGACTATGTACAGTAGATTAATCGTTGTAACGACTTGGATGGGTTCAAGTAAACCCTGAACCAAAAGGGGGCTTGAGGTTACTATTCTCAGTTTCCAAGTCAAAGAATGTGAGCTACAAAATACTGAGAACCCTTCAAATCCGACGACTTGTCTTTTATAACGAGGTGCCCGGATCCACGGGATGGTATATAGAATTGATTTTCTAGGACAGGAGTTCCACCAAACGTGCCACTTCTCATGCACCAATCAGAACACCTGACATGACTGACTAAGAATTTTCCAACAAGCACTTGCAAACAAAAATTTAGAAAAATCTCGGGAAAGTTCAACAGCTCAGCAAGGTTGCACATTTTTTTCCGTAATTTTCTAAATTTCTGTTTTCTACATTCAATACTAACCTTCAGAAAAAATAAAGAAATTATCTATTTTTTTTAGAATTTCTTCTTTTTATGGTTTGAATTTTGAAAAATGCATTTCCATGCCAATAGTGTATTGACAAGTCAGAGAATTCTGATGGCCAACCTTCTCATATCTTTGCAATTTAACAACACTAGGTTACCTCTGAAGACATTCAAATCCCAGCAGAATTTTCCAGGGAAAATTTGGGGACAGCATATAGTCAACTTAAGAATTGACAGCTGCAAATATAGAATAACTTTGAAAAATCGAACAGGATTTGTTTTGAATTCCAGACTTGGTTTTATAAATGCGCACTGCCGGATTTCAGATCTCCTGCAGTAACATTAGAAGCCTATTATAAATTTTAAAACGATACCAACGACTATGGCACGAAAGTTAGCCTATTATAAATTCTTCAACTACGCCCAGATTTTAACAGTCTGCACTTCCGAATTTTTAATATTTGTCAATTTGATTTGGAGGTGTCGGTATACTTAGTTAATCTATCCAAACATCATTTTCCCCCCATTTTTAAGAGCCTTACGAAAGACACGAGGAACAGCAACAAAACATTAATATGCAAAATTTTACTACTAAAGTGTGGGAACTTAGTTCTCAAATAATGGTTCTTCTTTGAAATAGACCATTATGATCTTATCAATATTATAAAAAATGTCTAACAAAACTAATAAACAGATAAAATTTTAGGCAGCTACTTTATCAACATTCAGACAGTAGCCCTAGCATGACAACTACAATGCCAAAAAAAAAACATTCGAACCAAGTAATGGGGTGTGGCTTGCGCTGTTTATTGTGATCCATGCAGTCTCCTAATAGCTGAAGCAAAGAAATTCCTGCCAGCAAAAAAACTCACCCGAACCTTCCAGGCTGACGTGCGGGTCCCGCCATTGAGAGTATTACCATTAGACATTCCCAGTTGCTCCCCAATGACAGAGCGATCATCCATATCCCCATCACTTCCCACAATCTCCACCATCTCACTGACATCTGCAGCTCCATCTGTCGGAACAGACACATCAAAATTCACAGCAAGCGAGCCTCTGCTCATTCTCAACCACTCAGCAAACTCAGCTGTCACGCCACGGCATTTCTTAACCTTGACTTTGACTAATCTAGGGCAACCCTCAGCAAGTGCCTCCATGCCGAGGTCCGAAATGGGACATCCCTTGATACATAACTTCTTTAAGGCCAGACATTTTGCAGCTATGCAAGATATCTCAGCATCCCCAAAAGTCTCACTGCCGCACAGTGCAAGTCTCTCCAGCTTAGCACAATTGGTGGCGACCAATTCAAGACTGCGAGCAGTTGGGTTGACCCCAATCAACACCAATTCTTGCAATTTGGGGCACCTTTTGGCGATTGTGATCAAACCCTGATCACCAATTCGGTTTGTTTTCCAACCATCTATGTGTATTTTCCTTAACAAATTACATTTCTCCGCTAGTGCGCTTATTCCAGTATCAGTGCATCCTGGGGTTTTGACAAGGTGAAGCACCTCCAAATTGGGGGATGCAGCCAGAGCCATTAGACCTCTGTCAGTGACCTGGAGCTTTTCTAAATGGATCTCAGTTATACCTGGAACCTTAACGGATATATCCTCAAGAAGCGGGTCCCAGTCACCAGAGCACCGGAACAGCTTTAAAACCTTCAAATTAGGGGAATTTGATATAATAGTTGAAAAACACTGACCATTATGCAACTCTTTAAGACAAATTGCACGCAAGGACTTTGCCACCAGCTCAGCTGAGATAGGAGGAGATGCATTGGAGTCTGACAAGCCCTTCAGCCGCTTGATAGATAACTCCTCAAGATTCATGCAGGCTCGGAGCACCGCCTCAATTCCCTTTGAACCAAAGGAACAGGATCCAACAGAGAGTTTGCACAGGTTCGGGCATGAATCCGCTAGCGCCTCTATACCCACATCAGTAACAGCACGACACGCCCGTATTTTCAACCGTGTCAGACCTGGGCAGCGCCTCGCAATCAAGGCAATCGCCTCATCTCCTATGCTATCAGACCTACGGTCACACTTGAGAGCTAATTTAGAGACTGAAGAGAAGCGATCGAAGAGACAAGGGATTGAATCTGACAAGGAGTATTGCGCGTTAAGAGCAAGTCTCTGGCGGCTCTGACCTTCTAGAAAGAGCCAACGGCGGCAAACCAGCGAGCAGCGCTTGCGGTCACCGGAAGGGAGAAGGTGGAATACAACGCACAGAACCTCGTCTGGGAGCTCGGAGGTGTAGTCAACGGCAGGTGGTGGTGACTGCCCCGGCGGTGAGGGTAAAGGCAAGGCAAAGTTGGGTGAGGCGAGGAGAGCTTTGGAGTTTGACCGGCGGTTCGAGAAGGAGGGAAACCGAGTTATGGGAGCTGAACCGGCCTGGCCCATTTTCAGATGATGTTAGCGGAGAGAGTGAGAGAGAACGAGAGGAAGAGGATGAGGGAGGGAGGGACGAGATCTGCGCGGAGGGTTGATCGTCAGCTGACGGACGTGAAGTGAGAATTCAATGTAGTTGAGAAGGGAGCAGCAGTTTGGGAAGTGTTTTTAAATGGGTTTTGTGTTTTGTTTTTGAGGGGTGGGTTTAATAGAGGGTTTTTTTTTTCATATTTAATTTGGAAAGATAGACTGAGAGATCAAGATTGGACTGATTCGGGTTTGTGCTTGTGTTTGGGTCTCGGCGTGGGCGGTGGGACTGCGAGTGCGTGGGCAGCTTTGGTCAGACCTTGGTCGTAACGGACTAATGAGTATTGACCGGTGACCAGTGGGTGTTTGGCACGGAGGGGAAACGGTCCATATATTATTACTGGTCAGATTGTGGAATTTTTTTTATAAATTATAATTAATTAAATTAATTTTAGCATATCAGCATAATTATTATTATTTTTACAAAAAGTATAAGGATCGAATCTCCAATTCGATCTCCAAATTTTACTTTTTGAAGAGAATTCAGTCTCTACATTTTTCTCTGTTTCGGCTTTTCTCGAACACTCTGTATTTATGTGATTATGTTTCGGTCCTATTTCTGTCAGGGACAGCCCCTGTTTCAAAATAAAGGGAGACCAAATTCCAATTCGGTCCAAAAAAAAAGTAAAATGTGAAGACCGAATTGGGGATTCGGTTCTTATAATTTTTGTAAGAAAAAAAGAAGTAATCATACTACTTTGCTAAAATTAATTTAATTAATTATGGTTTATCAAAAAAAAATCCATATTGAGATCATCTCAAGGGAGTATGTATTTTAATGAAATGATTTTTGAATCAAACAAAATTCATGTCTCAGTAAATTTCATGTCAAGGACTGCAATTAAGCTATTATTTGTTGAATGTCACTAAACTTTGTCCATTGTTACGAATTGATTTGTTATAATCAAGTTATTTAATTTTTCATTTCTTCTAATTAAGTCATTCTATAACTTTTTTGTCCAAAATACTAAATGAAATATGATCATTTTGTTCAAAATACTAACGAAATATGCTCATTCCATTCAAAATACTAATAGAATGAGCATATTTCATTTAAAATACTAATGTAATGTAAATATTCCGTTAGTATTTTAGACAAAAAAAGTTATAAAATAACTTGATTGAGACAAATAAAAAGTTTAGCGATTTGATTGAGACAAATCGAACTTTAGTGGGCAATTTGTAACAAAAAAACAAAATTTGGTGACCTCCAGCAAAATTTACCTTGTTATTTAACTCAACAAGTTTCAAGTTTTGTTTTTTTTTTTATATAATGGCAGCAGCTGCCATTTGAATTTTATTGGAAGAAACATTGAACAGTACATCATTCATCCATCCCACACTGCATACAAACCCAATTACAAGGCTACAGTGTCAGGTAAATCTAACTATCTATTGTATAGCTTATTGCACTATCCATATTTGAGCCATAATTTCATCTCCTGCAAACTTCGTTCTGCCACACTCCTAGCTTCCAACCTGTGATTTCTAAAGATGATTTCGTTCCTCTGTTTCCAGATGTGCCAAGTACACAAGTGAATTTCGTAACCCACACCCGTTTACTCATAGCGCCCCCAGCTTTGATCATATTCCAGATGTGCCAGAGTACACAAGTTTCAAGTTTTTTTAACGAACATAATAGCAAAATTGAATTATAATAAAATCAAGTAGTCAGAAGAAAAGGTTTATAAATAAATTTTATGATATTCAAAATCATTTATTTTAAATTATTTTAATCGATCCTTTCAAAATTAATTATGTTAAATTAGAAATTCAAACTAAATACACCAAAGTGTATGAGTTCATAGCAATCAAATCCATGCAATCAGATTTTCTAAAAATCCAACATGCACTTCAAAAGGAGTTGTTCTACTTTTCCTCTCTTCTCTTCAAATAAAATCCCGCACTACATGTAACATGTATCGAGAACAAACTATAAAACATTATACACCTTTGTGTTATGTTAATAAGTTTTTCATTTTAGTCAATCACTAATATAAATATTATTAGTTTTAGTCTATATATTGAAAATAGTAATAATTTCAGAATTCGTCATATATCATGATCAAGAAAAAAGATTTTGTCAAGTGTAGTAATTTGAAATTAGGTTGTAATTAGATGACAAGTTCCATTAATAGAAATTGAGTGTCATGAATGCTCACGCACAGTCCAATAATAAGATCTCAAAACTCTCTTGCGGGCCTTAAGGAAATGGGAATAGGAATGAATTTTTGAACTGATTTTTTCACGTGAACAGTAAAAAAATTACTTTCGCCGAACAGACCCTTAACTTCCAAAAGGGCAAGAAGAAGCAAGTAGGAGGTGGTGAGAGGTGCAACAATTGCGAAAAAATTAACATACATGAGAGAGAGATTGTACGCAGCCCTTCCATTAGATACAGGAGAAAACCTCGGACCAAGCCGAAATCAAGTCGGGTCTGGATCCACTAAGTAACTCAATTTTTGGATTTTGGATGGAGACCATCCGATTCAAATATGTCACTCGAGATTACTTCGGAATTTGAATCTGTCGCTCAGAATGTGTGCGCTCCACTTCGGAATGAATTGTCACTGATTCGAATCGAACAGTCCCAATTTAAAATTCAAAAATTAGATTACTTTATTGGATCTGAATTCACTCAAGTCGGGAGGGCACGGATTTGATGCAGCAACTCTTCGTGATGCTTTCCGAACATAACAGCAATTTTATGTGGTACTGCTTTAAATTCAATTAAGATTTTACCAAATAATCAATTAATCATTGACACATGCACTACTAATCATATGATATGCAATAAGAATTTTTTTGAAACCCTAAAAATGTCACAACATGACATGTATATTTTAGTTGCTAATGGAACAAAGGTACACGTCATTGGTATAAGAATTCAATTGTAATGTATTTTTTTCAATAAGTAAAATTATATAAGAATTCATGTAACACTGTGAACTTTTAAAATTCAGATTTAATTAAAATAATAAGTGGTTAAATCGAATTATATATATATATACGTATATATGAAATTAGTGACGTGGATGGTGAACAATAATTATACGATTAATTGTGTTAAGAAAGAGGAACAATAGGTGTTATATAAATCATTTAAACAATATCGAACAAGTGGAGGGTTTATTTTGCAAAAAGACCACTTACAAGTGGGGGCCCCTTGTCATTCTTCTCTCTTCCCCTCCTTCCTTTCTTTTCCTGCGCCCCCTCCCTTTTCCTTTGCTTCCGCCAAGAGAGACAGAGAACGAGAGAGTGAGAGAGAGATCTAAACCCCCCCGGTGACCGTATTTCACGAAAACGGAGATTTAGGAAGAGGAGCTCAAATCTCGTACATCCATCCGTTCCATCGGTAATTCCCCTTTCTATTTCTCTCTCATTTCGTGATTCCTTGTTTTTAGGGTTTCGGTGAAAACCCGTAGAATCGTACCAAACTTATTATTCCGTGCCTTTGTTGTTTCTATAGTGTAAATTGACTGATTCCGTGTTCCAAAGTGCCACCAAATTTCCAATTTACGGATTTTCCCAAATTTCGTGATTCCTTGTTTTTATGGTTTCGGTGAAAACCCGTAGAATCGTACCAAATTGATTATTCCGTGCCTTTGTTGTTTCTAAAGTGTAAATTGATTGATTTCGTGTTCCAAAGTGCAACCAAATTTCCAAATTACGAATTTTCCCAAAAATTGATTAGGGTTTAAATTGTAAAAGTGCCGGAATTTAATAAATTGACCTATGGATAGATCCTAACGAGCACGGCTAGCGGGATTGACGAGCTTACCGAGTCACGAGATCGCGGACCCTCTACGTGCCCTACATAACCAGGTGCGGGGGTTCACGGGATCTGTTTTGGGGTTTATTCGTAGAACTAAATAACGGTGCATATTATTATATTTATGTTGATTGCTTGATTTAAATAAACTGTGCATAGCATGTTGAATCTCTGATTGAAAGCATTTGTTGCCGCATTGCATTAATTGTGATATTAGTGAAATTGAATTGTATAACTGTTATGATTCTCATGTTGGTACGGTTTATCGATTGTTGATCTGTCGTTTTGAATAAGTGAGTGGAACCACAGTATGACTTGGATTGATTGTGTGAAGTGAACAGTGTATCATAGTGGAAAGTCTAGCTAGCTACTAGACTTTCATCCAGGACCCTTATGCGCATCTGGAGAATGGCCCTAGTGAACCCAGTACCGGTTGGGTAAGGGAAGTGCAGTGTAATTTTAGGTAGAACTGTGGTTCAGTGGTTCAGTGACGCAGTGAAAGTGTTAGTGATTTCTTTTTGAGAAAAGTGATATTCTGTTGCATATTCGCGGAATATGCCCGTGTATATTTTAAGTGATGAATTGATGAGATTGTATGACTTGAAACCAGAAAATAGAACTGTTAAGCCGGAGGTGACCGATAGTTGATATCTGTACCTCATAACCAGACTTATATATATTATATCTGTGAAACCAAATCTTTCTGGAAATTCGTTGATTGATGTTGATTTTATGTGAATTGAAATCCGTTTGAATCTATTCCCGGTACATGTGCATTTATTATTATTGGTGAATAAATAAATAGATGCCCTATTGCTAGTGTATTTAGTTCTGGTGATGGATTTCTCACAAATCCAGTAGCCCTTTAAATTCCGCACTGAGAAAACGGATGACAGGTTTTCTCACCCCCTTCCCTCGGGGAATTTTTCCCTTTGAATTGAAATGTGCAGGTAAACGCGAGTGAAGTGGGACTCGGGCTCGACGCGTGAGTTTAGGCCGAGCTAATAGGTTATGCCAAACCCTTTATGCCATTTTGAATGTGTAGTTGAACCCGTAGTCGGTTATTTTGATGTATAGGTTATTATCGAACCGTATTATGTTATAAAACCTAACGGTATGTTTTAAATGGTTATTATGACTTAAATCTTGAAATTGCATGTTAAATGTCATTAAAATTTCTAGTGAATGGGGAATAATTGTATAATTATACGGGGATTTGATCGGGTTTGAAAACGGGGTGAAATTTCACGAAAATGGGCAAAGGAATGAAAAACAGTACCCTTATTGCGGGTCGCAATAACCCTATTGCGGGCCGCAATGAGAGTAGACAGAGAAAAATTCGCAGCTTAAAAAGCCAACCAGGTCATTGCGGGCCGCAATGAATGGAGGCAGAAGTGCTGTGCAGAGGCTGGGAATTTTGGAATTTGTTGCGGGCCGCAATGAATGGAGACAGAGGCAAATTTCAAAGGCTGGAAATTTTGGGAAGTGTTGCGGGCCGCAACAGCCCTATTGCGGGCCGCAATGGGTTCTGAAAAATGCTGTTTTAGGGTATAACTTAGTCAAATTAAATCGGTTTTGAACCAAACTTGTTTTAAATCAAATCATATGATAATTTGACTAATCTGGGCCGTCGGTTAAAGGATTTTCATACCATTTGACTTCTCCAAAATAAAATTTTCCGTGCTCTATTGAGCGGTGCTTTGTAACCTCAGACAACGCTCGCAGGGGGCTGCCGCCCCCCTGCCACCCCCCGCATACTAATAGAATCAGGCCCACCCACATAAAAATATAATAATATAAATATAAATCCGCATGCATGAACAAAATCGCATTTTAAAACAAAACTGCGCGACCCCCTGTTCCGGGGTGTGACAATTCAGTTGTGATGTACTTTTTTTTTCAAAACATATGTTACATTTAAGGTTGTTTTTGAATTGTAATGTACCATTTTCAATAAGTAAAATTATACAAGAATACAATTGTAATGTTTTTTTTTTTTTTTTTCAAAAAAATGTGTTATATTTAAGGACCAAACAACTGTGATGATGATTGGCGAGGGGTTTTATAACAACGGACTCTCTGTTTTGAATTATAAACAAAAAATTATGTCCAACCAAAAAATCAAGTGAAATCAACTTATGGCACTAGAGATCCGAACATCCTTCTGATAAGATTTTGAGTTCATTTTTAAAAAAAATTTATATAATTGTGTTAATTGTAATATATGCAAATTAACAAAACAAACTAGACTTATTTTTTCTTTGTCAATTAATAAAAGTGAAGCATATTTTGAATTAACACGTTATGATATATGGGGACCGTTCGTATAATGAATTTTAATATTTTATTATATTTATTGAAAAAAAAAACTCTTGTGTTACTTGACTACATTTACTTAAATCAAAACATGAAGTTTTTTTATGTTTCCAAAAACTTGTTAGCTTAGTAGAGAATCAACTGAAAACAATTTTTTTAATATTTAGATCAAATAATTGTAAGAAACCTGTAAATAATGATTTCTCTCATATTTTTTTTTTAAAAAAAAAAGAAATTTTACACTAAACAACTTAATATACCCAAATCCGAAAGAAAAATAGATACTTATTAAAAATGACCGGGGCACTTTTATTTCAGATGAATGTTCCAAGATAATATTAGTTGGATGCAATACTCATGATCATATATTTAATATATGGACTTTCCAGCGTTATATTATAAAATCGAAGTCTATTAAAACTTCTTCACCAAAGAAAAAATAATATCGATCACTTAAGAGTTTCTGGTTGCGTTTATTTTGTTCAGAAAAAAAATTTCAATACTACATCAACTATAAAAGATATAAATGTTATGATGCAATTAATAAAAAAAAATTATCTCAAAAGATGTTCAATAAAAATAAATTTTATTTTTCAAGAGAAGAGATTAGTGATCTTATTATCAATAACTAGGACAGTGATCGTATTACCAATACATATATTATTCATCATTTTCTTCCCGAAATTTTTATAAATGTCCAAAAAATATATTAAATTACCAAATCTGCCCATATTTTGAATAGATTTTGATTTGTGCCCCTTCCGGTTACCCAATAATCAGATTTTGGACAAATTTCCGATCACTGAGTACCCGGATCCATTCAAATTGTCCGATTAGTGGGTAACCGGAAATAATATGTTTTTCTAGTTATTGGGTAACCGGTTTAATGGTTCGGTTAGTGGGTAACCGGTTTTCTGATTCGGTTATTGGGTAATCGGAAAGTTTTTTTTTTCCGCGTGGGGGGCATCTACTGGGGCGTGGACGCGTGGCAGCACCCGTAGTTGCAGGTGGGCGCGTGAGTTTTGTTTTAAGATGGAATTTGGCGTTATGGGTTAGGAGAAGGCAACGGGTCAAAAAAAAAAAAAGAGATAAGGCTTCTTGGCTGTGAGAACAAGAGAAGAGGAGGAAAAGGCAGAGAAAGAGGAGCTAGTATCAGGTTTTTTTATTTTTTATTTAGAGAATATTAAAATAGTTTAATGTTGATTAGAATAGTTTAGAATATTGATTAGATTATTTATAATTATTTGGAATATTATTTAGAATTATTTGAAATATTGTTTAAGATTGTTTGGAAAATTATTTGGAATATTATTTGTAATATATTTGAAATATTTATTTGGAAAATTATTAGAATAATTATTTGGAATATTATTTGAAATTTTTTGTTATAACCGGTTAACCAATAACCGGATTCAAATGAAATTTCCGGTTACCCGTTAATCGGGCTATTTCAAACGGTCCGGGATGTGGGGCACCGGAAAGGATAGCTATATCCGGTTATTGGAGCACTGGGTTGGGTACTTTTCGATATTTCTTAAAAAAATGTTATAATCTGTAATTTATTATTAATTTTGGATATTTATAAAAATTTCGGATTTTCTTCACTATACTTCGAAATCCCACATCATATTAAATGTATTAAAGATTAGGTTAGATCATAACATTATTTTAAAATTAGGTTATTTATTCCTTTGGAATAATTAAATTAAGAATCCAACATTTTCCTCATATAATTTTGAGTACCGGTGACTTCAATAACGAAGACATCTTTAACTTAAAATAGAGTGAAGTGTTAACGTGTGGACTTTATTCTTATTCACCGGTTTAAAATTAAATTAAGAATTCAACATTTTTCTCTTACATCTTGTTTGGATGGAAAGTTGAGGAAGATAATGAAAATAAAAAAAAAGTTTCGTCAAATTATATTTGGTTGATAAAATTATGTAGGAGGTGAAGGATATAGAATTTGAAAGGTTTAATCTTGTATCATTGTAATCAATAGAATCAGTTTCTCTCTCAATTTGAGGTATAATAGATGAAAATAAATTTTGTTGCAAATATTTCTAATAAAAACAGTACAAATGTCAAATACTATATCTTACATATATAATTATTATATAAATTTTTTATCACAATCCTATAACAACTACTAAATTTCTCATTAACCTTCTAAATTTTAATCAACTAAACAAGAAATAAAATGAAAATGAAAGTTAAATTTATTTGTCTTCATTAATCATCAAAAAACGAAAAGATTATATATGTTAATTTTCTTTTCTATTTCATTCTATTCTCTTCTATTCATCACCTCCCCTTCCTCTACTCTCCATCCAAACAAGGTGTTATTTGCCGGTATAAAATTCTATCTCAAGCTTATGATCATGCTCGAGTGCTCACCTCTATTTCTCTTACAAAATTTTCCACCTATTTAATTAATTCCCATCAAACAATTAGATACTTTGGCTCCTAAATATTTCAAAATGATCCAGCTCAGATTTTTGATAGTCTTATGTAAGTTGTTTAGTGTAAAATTTATCTCATTTTCATTAGCATTATTAGAATTTAGAAATGACTCTATTATTTCGTTGTTGTCAAATAAAATTTTACTATTAAAAATCATTTCGGAAGAATATTTCTCTGCAGTTTCAATAAAAACTTAAAATCACGAAAAAGAGAAGAAGAAAGGAAAGCACAAAAAAATACCTTTCCTAATATAGTCCGTTTTTCTTATTACCAAACATATTAAACATTATTAAAAATATATTTTCTGAGTATTTTTTCGCGATATGAAACTAAAAGTCGTAAAACAATATTCGAAAACTCCAACATGTTTGGGTCAATGTTGAAAGTCCACTTTGACCAAAATCCAGGAAAATTAATTCAAATTATATCAGGCACCGACAGGTGGGGTCCTTATTCCTTCTCGGCTAGGGTACGCGTCGGCGGCTTCCCAGACTGATTTGTGGCCCAAATTAGAAACGGAACGCGTTACAATTACGACTCGACTGAATATCAATAACATCTACAAGTAATTAATTAAAATTAAAAATAGATAATTAAGTTTCCATGATTTGATTCAGACTAGTCAAAGAGCTTAACTTTTAAAAGAGGGGAAGGCGAATGGGTTTTTGTCCTGTGGTCGTTGCATGCATTCGGTGGGGGCATTTGCACCGCAATTCCTGTTTGATTTCGTGGGGATAATGATGATTCTTTTCGAGAAGAGAGCACCAATGGATCATTGCCTATCCTACAGTACACCGTTCTTTTTGTTAATTAATGCATGGTTAAGGTTAATCGCCGTGTAATTATAACGATATTGTTGTAAAAATGATGACAGCAGACAGCGTGTTCCAATGATTTTCTCGGAATTCGCTGAATAGTCTTTTTATTTCCTTGGGAACAAAACCACAGTGACCATATATTTTAGTTACTTTCAGTGTTTTCTTCTTTTAAATATCTTCTACGAACTTTCTAATTAAATTTTCGAAAAAAAAAGCTAATGAAGTATATAATAATTTTGCTATATGTGAATGTTCATTTCAAAATAGTTCAAACAATGATTTTGTGACTTTTATATATTAATTTGTGAGCAAAACTGGGGTGTTTATGAGTTCACCGAGCTACTTTTATGAACTTAATTCTATTGGATTCGAATTGTTGAAACTGATCTACTTTATAAGTGATGTGTCTACATACAAAAAAAATAATATATATATATATTTTAGAATTAATTTAATGTAAAGTCAAAAAATTAAAATTAAAAGATTTTATAATTTTAATGCATTCATTTTTTGACCACATGATTATATACAACATTAAATTGACAATTTTTTTTTTTTTTGCATTTATATAAGTCACTAGTGAGGTAAATTTTTTGAACACTCTAGTTCTACTCTTAATTTGTTTACAGTTTTTAAAATGCATTTAAATTTTTTTAACTTTGATCATAATATATAATGATGATCAATAATTGGTTTCAACCAAATAGGGACAGACGACTCCATTTTTATGCAAACAAAAATGCCTTTATTAATTAATTAATGATTTATTACTTGTTAGTGTGCATCGTATACTCATTTTCTACCCGCATAACATTTTTCTTGATCAAAGTTTTCTGATTATTAAGATTATAAAGGATGATGAAGCTACCGTTTTCCAGTGATTTATAAGTTTTTTTAGAACAAAATACAACTATATTTTCCGAAGAGCAAAATTATAGCGATCATTCCTTTTTATGTATATCATAGTTATCTATAAAACCTTCAATTAGCAAAAATGTTTTATGTGTTTCTGATTAACTTTTCAGAAAATTGAATAAAAATAATTTTCGGTTCAAATGAACGTTCAATTCAATTTAAACGAGTATTCATTTCATTTCAAACAAATATATTCATTTTAATTTAGATAATGATGTATAGGATGTATTTTCGAGAGATCGCATGATAAATCTGAGTTTCAAGATAGTTGATAATGTTGTCAAAGTCTATTTTGACTTTGTTTAAGAATGCATGACAGTTGTTTTAAACTAAAATAGGCAAGTACACATTTTTGTTCAAAATAATGTGTATTCTAATGTATATAATTGAGCGTCCATTCCGATATAATCGAATACGTAGTTTAAGATGTACGAAATACTTGAAAGTGAGTCTCTTAGCGATAATCATCCGACTCATGAATTCGTATCCTCTGAGATATCTCAAACTTTGCGTGACTTTGTGGAAAATTCCAACCGTTTAAATACGTTCTACACAAATCTCAAAGCACACATAATACTGACCCCTACATCATCCCCGAATAGGCACTGGACACGTCAGTCACGCAAAAGTTGAGATATCTCAGAGGATACGCACTCCCGACTCATTCCTCTCTATATTCAAATATTTAAAATAAAAAAAGGAATAAAGAAATAACTGTGCCCCACTTAAAAATGCACCAACCCCGAAATTTTTAAAAATATCATATTCCAAAAAAAAAAAAAAAATCAAATAACCATGAAATCTTGAAAATTCGAAAAATACCCTGACCGCATCCCCTAGATGCAGACCCCTTTTCTGGAGACCGCATCTAGAGAATGTGGACCATTAATGGGGTCTGCATCTCCTAGATGCAGCCCCTTTTTTTTTTTTCCCTTTTCCTTCTCTCTGTGCAAATGAAAATGAAAATTGGTCAAACATTTCGCTTCACTCAATTTTCTTTTTCCTTTTCAATTTGTCAAACATTTTCGGTCGATTTCAATTGAGCTGCCGTCGCAGGAGAAGGAAAAAAAAAAGGGGGGGCATCTAGGGATGTAGCCGTGTCAAAATTCGAATTTTTCAGAAAACGTGGTTATTTGGTTTATTTTTTTGGAGTTTAGTACATTTAAAAATTTCGGGCAGCAACCATCATGATAGTTTAATTGCTATGTATAGAGGTGTTACTTTTATCCGATTATCTGGATTCAATTAGGAACTGAATTGGATTTGAATGAGAACTTATTCGGATCCGTTTAATTTGGATAATGTGTGATTTAGAAAAATATAATTGGTTAAATTATGGGTACAGTTATAAAATTAATAATTTAATATCTGATTTGGATCCGAATCGAAACCGATACGATAATAGATAGGATATGGATTTGATTTAATTATTCGACTCATAATTGAACCCGGCCCGATACCCATATAAATACCCTATAAAACGATAATATCATTTCTTTGTAAATTATTTAATATAAAAATATATATTAACAATTATGAAAAGACAATTATTTGTAGTATTTTTTTATTTTATGAATGAAATTTTTTGTTTTTTTTTCACCTAAATTTTTGAAATCAACTGTCACGTTCACCTTTTATCTATAAATTATTGCTCTTTTCACCAATTGAATCAAATTGATATTAATATTTTATTTATGAATTTTTGGAATTATAAAATAAAATTATTATCTCCAATATTTTATTTTCTAAAATCATCTCACCTGTTTTGAAGCATATTTTAATTTATACTATAATGATATATTATGTTTGGATGTTTAAAAAATTATAATTATATTTAAATGCAAAGGTTATATCTCAAATACTTATGAGTTGTGACATATATCCGCTCTTGATCTGGATCTGTTTCGGATCTGAACCGAATATGATAATTCACAAACAAACTATAGATATCTATCTACTCGGAATCAAAATACTAGACTCGAAATATCTACAGATAGATAGGTATCTAGACAATACCTGACTCAATAGCACCTCTACTTATGTATTGTTTTTGAACTTTTTTATAAAATGATTACTGATAGTAGTCTAGAAACTTTTTTTAAACAAAAATTATCCAATACTCGCTTGAGCAATCGTGTAATATTGATTTACCTTGTATCATTCACGTATATGAATTTTAATACAGAGAAAAGAATGGATTACGTACAAATTCAAATTTAGGTATGTTTGAATGAAAGTTAAAATAGTTAGAATAGTAAAATTTGAGACTAGTAAATGAAAAAAGTGAAAAAATAGTGATTTTCATAAAAGTATGAAATTAGTGTTATTTGGATTAGTAAAAATATTTGGAATAGTGACTAGATATAATTGAGAAAAAATAGTGTTAACAAGATGCTAATTAAGAGGAAAAATAGATAAGTGGGGTCTCAAACAAATTGTCACGATGTGGAAATAGCATAAGTGGTGTCAATTTTGTCATTTCGGAACTGTATTGGCAAAAGTATGAGAAGAAAATATTTTTCCTCTCTTCACAACTTTTGAATAGTAGTTATTCTAACATTTACAAAAAATAAAAAATAACAACTATTCTAACTACTCCGAGTAATAAATATATTGTCTAAATGCACATTATTATTCCAAATAGCTTCTGCTCTGAAATAGTCTCTATTCTTGATACATCCAAATTTCCAAACATACTGAAATTGTACACGGTTGATTTTTTTTGGATGCATTGACATTTGGTAAAGAGTTATTCTTTCATGTGTATTGAAATTCATGCACTTAAATTTAAAAGGCGTTGAAAAAATTTAGTGTAAAAAAATAATTAAAATTCAAGATAATTACGAACAATATTTAAAGTTTTAATGCGTCAACAATAATGAATTATGTACAAATTTAAATTCATACAAAGTTCATCTTCTTCGCCACATCAAAATTAGTGCACATTAATTCGCACGAGCACCTGACAAGTGTCAGGCATTCGCTTTACGGACAAGTTTAACCAAAATTAACTATTGTATTTTCCATAAAAATTCAAACTGATCCTTAAATTATTAAAAAAACACAAAGTTAATTTTTTTTTATTTTCACAAAATCAGTCGTCCCTTATTAGTCTCTACCAATCATTTAAAAAAAAAAAAAACAAAATCAGTCATCAAACTTAGAAAAATAAGTTATGTATTAAACTTCTTTAGAAAAAACTAAGTTTAAGGACTACCTTATCTTTCCATAATTCGAGATCATTTTTGTGTAAATAAGTTCACCAACCAAATTAGTATTATTTTTTTAAATAAAAAAATTTATCATTAATTTTTTTTTAAGGAAGAAACGAGACTACTACAAAATTAATTTCTAATCAACCTGAACGATTGTAAACATAAAATATTTGGAGTTGGTGCGCAAGCATGCTGCACGCGACAACGATATGACGCACAAACACGTTATTCATTATTTAGATTCAACGAAGCGTACACGAAAATTCCGGTGTACATATCCAAAAAAATAAATATTAAAGAGAACCAAATGCCTATTACTTTCAATACACCGTAGTTTCCACTCGGAGCTCAGTGTTTGAGCATTCAAATTTCAACAACAAAAACCCTAAAAAAAAAAAAATCAATCTGAACGGAAATTTGTATTAATACCATTTAAATAAAAAAATAAATCAAAACAACATTGAAATTAAAATTAGAGAATCTATAATCATAAATATCATTAAGGTAAGCCGAAATTTTTATTAATATCCAAAAAAATTCAAATTCTATGCGCTTTTCAGCAGAATTTCGAAAAATACCCAAACCGGTGAGAATCTCACTGGTTCTATAATTTCTTTCCAGTGAGATTCTCACCGGGGTTTTTTTTTTTTTTTTACAAAACATGAATTTTTTTAATTTATTTATTTTTCTATTGAAATATTATAAATGTTTAATATATTTCTTTGAAAATAGATGGAATACAATATAATTTGATTTATTAGAAAGATTGCGACAAATAACTCGGATCAACATTTTTTTAGGCTGGATTTTTCGTGGCTGTAATAAATATTAATATATTTTTTTATGTGCTATTGGAAAAAAATAAATATGCTTTGAATTTGAGTTATTGATTGCGGTTTAAAAGTCACTTCTAGGTAATATAGAAAATATTGTGATCTTTCTAGTACATTTAATTTATAAAAAGTTGTATCTATTTTGAAATTTTTTTTGAATTACAATCATTAAATAATTTAAAGTTTCTTTTTTCAAAAAAAGATGCAACTTTTTATAAATTAAATGTACTATAAGGATGACAATATTTTATTTATTTACTTAGAAGTGGCTTTTGAACCAGGGTCAATAACTCAGAATCCAAGTATTTTTATTTTTTTTTCCAATAACACAAAAAAATATTAATTTTTCTTACCGCCGCGAAAAAACCGGCCTGAAAAATATCGATCCGAGTTATTTGTCGTAGTATTTCTAATAAATCAAATTATATTGTATTTCATCTATTTTAAAGAAATATATTAAACATTTTTAATATTTCAATAAAAAATAAAAAAATTAAAAGTAATTCTGTTTTGTAAAAAAAACACACACACACAAAACCGGTGATAATCTCACCGCAAAAAAATTATAAAACCGGTATGATTCTCACCGGTTTGGGCATTTTTCAGAAATTCCGCTTAAAAGTGGGTATAATTTGAAAAAAAAAAAAATTTGGATATTAATAAAAATTTCGGGTATATTAGATTGCATTTTTGCCTCCGTCCTTATTATTTGTAACATTTCAACATATTTCGGTTTTGATATTATGAATGAAAAAATCGGCTCCATCCATCTCGATCTCTCCATTTCCTTTCGCATTACGTTCTATCTCCTCACGTCTCCTTCAAAACATTGGATATATTCATAAAAAAGGTAAAAAACGACACGTGAAAGGAAAAAAGGTTATATTTTTCGAGACAAAAAGAAAGTGATGCTAATCAAGAATTGAAAAGAGATTATTTGAATGTAAAATTGATCCATTGATGGAAGAGAGGCGAAAGTAAATTGATTGTGACAAAAATGATATATCAACTTCGAAAATGACAAATCAGATTAATTAGGTGACAAGATTGTAGAATATGTTGGGATAAATTTTCAAAATAAATCGGATACTTGAAAGAAATAAATCAAAATAAAATAAATTAAATTAAAAGGTTAATATTCGGATTGTACACGAGACACTGTCTTTAAACATATTCTCTTTCATCGTGCAAGATGAAACTTCAACCAAAATAATATATCATTGTTGTTCTTTAAATACGTCATGGAAATAACTGACAATAACTCCGCAATATTCAAAAGTCGATCAGAATTTGATTAATTGGAATAAGTGAAAATGGAGAATAAACTAAAAATACTTTCTGTGGGAGTAAATCAAAGAAAGGTTTTATATTCCTTCTATCTTTTTAATTCTGTCAACGTAGAGCGAAAATAGAAGGGGTTGCGCAAATATATATACACAAAAGGTCAAAGAGACTCATCAGAGCATGAGAAATCAATAAAAGGTTAAGATGGCCTAGAGATAACGCCTTTTAGGCTTAATTGTTCTCTCGGATCCAAAAACAGATATATAACAGAGAGAGCGCCTCATTAATTAAAAAAAAAAGAACTGAAAAAACGCATCACAAAGATTAATCAATAATAAATGGTCATTAGCAAAATAAAATCACAATTAAGAAAATATATTTTATGTTCAACCTCAGATATGATTTAAATATCACAAATGGAGATTTGAGAAAATATATTGAACTGCAAATTTCGAGTTTTCAAACTAAAGTTTCTACAGAAACAGATTGTCTTATGACGAATATGACTTGTGTGGCAAACATTTTGCATGCTCTGATGAACAGGAAAAAAAAAAAACAGAGAGAAAATCGTGGTAATTGTATTTGTTTGCAACAAATTTGAGCATAAACGAACTAGCTATATTAGACTAGCAAAAACAAAATCGACAAATGAAGAGACCTATAGCAACGCTGATTTTAATTTTGATAGTCAGTAAGGCTGTCAATACAATTACAATTACACAAACAAAAAATCTGCACATTCAGGGCATCAACAAATGAAACATATATTATTGCAAGCAAACCCTAGCAAACCAAACAAATGTCAATCAACCTCCTTACAATATTTATAAAAAAACAATGTAAGAAATAAAATAGGCAAAACATATATAGCACTGCCTCCACACGTCAGATATCCGTCTGGGAGTTCATTTGCCAGAGGCGAAACCAGTTTAGTATTTTCCTTGGTGAGATGTAATATCTGAATTCAACATGCTCATGCACAAAAGAATGTTGCCTTGTGCTCTCTTCTCTATATGCATGTTTAGCTGTAGATGCTTAAAATTTACACCTAAAGCGCATTACACTATTATAAACATTTACAGAGCCCAATTATCAAGGCCGAGTTAACAAAAATTGAAAAGAAAAAAAAAAGTCAGGGGTTTGGAAGCATTCCCTTCCTTCATACGACCTTGTGGAAAGAGTGAGGTCTAGGACGGGACCGCATGATTGTTTCATCGCTGTGGCGAATGACTTCAGAGAGCTTCCAGGGTTTTTGCCATTTCCATTTGAATTGTAACAACCATTGGTGGTGGCTTCTTTTCCATCTCCATAATTTTCCAGATTGGCCGGCCATCGCTAGCTTCTTTCCAACTGGCAATTGCGCAATGGGTACCATCTGATTTTTGTTATTAAAAAAGGGCAAAAAAACTATTTGTTACAACTTGATACAAAATAAACACAAAGGATGCAAGGATTGTAAACAAAGGAAACCTTGAGAGTCTGGTTGTTAAATGTGTGATTCTTGTTGCTCGGGCTATTTGCAATTCCTGCTGAGTACTTGAGCTGTTTCTGTGCAGGTACCGCAACTGGAGATAGTGGTGTACCACTTTCGTCAGCAGAGTGCTTGACTGAACCATTTACATTGCCCTGAAATTTACACAGTAAACCGAGCTGCTAAGTTACTTATCTTGGGGTATTTTTCTTAAAATAATGTGAAACTTTCCAGAAATAGAAACTTACAGGAGAAGGAGGGGGTGTGGCAAGTGCTGCTGCAAAGGTTTGCTCCCTCTGTTTTATGTATTTTTCCATCTCTTTCCTCCTTCCTTCGCTGTGCCTCAGAATTCCCACAAGCTCATTCAGTTGTTCCTTGAGTTCCTTTATCTCTGTGTCCTTATCTGCTATCTGGCATCTATTCCCACAAGCAAAATAAGACACAGCACGTTTGTATGATTATTTATTTTATTTTTTTTGAATAAAGGGCCCTGGTACACCCTAGCATCTTTTAGATACTGTTCTCGAGAATTGAGCCTGCGTCCTCTTGGAAGAGAGACGAGGGCCCATGCCACTGCACCAAGCCCGCGGTTCATGTTTGTATGATTATAATATACTGAAGTTAAAGAAAGATCAAGGTAAGGAAACTAACCTGGAATCAGCCGCAATATTGAACGCATACTGGAGAAGGTTTTTAGCCTCAGCCATGGACCTCAGTTGGTTCCAGCGACTGCGACCAGAGAAGGTGCGCTCCCTCTCCTCAGCCTCTGACAACTGAGAGGCCATTGCTACCAGTGTATTTGATGAAATGCTCACCATACTCTCCAGAGATGCTATCCTCGCCATTCTTGCATTTGGTGACATGTTGGACACCCTATACAAGATTGATCACAAATCATAAGTGATATCACATCACAAAAGCATATGACATGACGATTAGCACAATAGATTAACCAAAGAGAAAGATTTGGATAATTTGGTAATTTAAAATTTATTTCTCGTGTCATGAACTAAGCAAAATTTTAAACAGATATTTACCTAGAACTTCCATTCTTGCCCCTTCCCGGACTAACAGCACCTGAAATTGCATCCTCCTGCTTTAAGACTGCTAGCTCCTCAGCAAGTGCAGCACGTCTATCCAACCCCCAAGAGAACATAAAGCAAATAGTCAGGAAAAAAAAAGCTAAAGCAGGAAACATGTAGAAGTGAAACTGTAAGTAAAACAGAAATCCTACTAAAGCGGGTCCTCTCTTAGCATGTATACAAAAAAAAAATTGTAATCAGTTGGGTAAAATTGAATAGAAAAAAATGACATAGATGTGCTTGTACTTTTCTGCGGCTTTTCTTCTTCTTTTTCTCTATATTTTTTTAAAAAGAAAAACTAGAACAAAGAGAAAGGAATAATAGAGGTGTATTTTACTCAGC
Organism: Carex rostrata; assembly: GCF_964058835.1. Taxonomy (NCBI): domain Eukaryota; kingdom Viridiplantae; phylum Streptophyta; class Magnoliopsida; order Poales; family Cyperaceae; genus Carex; species Carex rostrata. The sequence continues at coordinate 6,093,638 of NC_135931.1, read as the reverse complement.
ACCTCTTTATTTTTATATGAAGCTGGATAAATTACCATGTGTGCCCATGATTTAAAATTTATTTTCATCATAAAGGATAATACTAATAGATTACCAATTAGAAATTATTTTCACTGTTAGGGAAGATAATAGTTCGATTCGCTGCAAAATTACTTATATAATTAAGAAAAATGTAAAATACTGACAATTGGCTTTGCTTCTCATATTCATTTCGGACTTCATGGACATGCACCATTACTTCAAGCTCCTGGTCCAGCCATCTTTGCAAAGCTTTCTCGCTCATCTGAAATTTAACAACAACAATTACTGCAACTATAAATACATGCTGGTATTAAAGTCGACAAGGATCTCTGGTGAGATCAAAAAAGCAATAAGAAAAATATCAAGCAAAAAGAATGAGCAAATTACCAGGCTTGTTGGAGAGCTGCCATTAGACATGCCTGCTTATGTGAAAAGATGTCTTTAGAGTTTAGACTTTCCTTGTATCTATTTGATCAAGAGTAAATAAATAAATTAGAAGACAGGAACCTGAATTTTCTCTAGCAGATGATTTCCGGGCCTCTAGAAGCTCTTTTAGTTTCTTGGTCGCCATGGCTGCCTCCTCGGTTTTCCTATGGAGCACCTGTAAGAGTTATGATATATATATTTTTGCAGTTCCTCATTAGTCTTTGAATTCAAATTCAGTGAGCCTCAAGAATAAATGTAAGGTAGAAGCCGGTAGCTCTTACCAGTTTTTGTCGCTGGTTCAGTGCCTGAAGCTTATGGCGCTCATATTCATTTCTCCTTCCTTCTTTCCTTAACTGTTTAAAAATACAAACCAAGGATGATCAAATTTCCATTTCAATTTATTAATCAATCTTTTTTTCCTTCTTTTGTTTGGAAATAGGTTACCTGTAGAAGTTCCTTTTCACGACAAGCCTTCCACTGACGGAACTGTTCAGCCTCTTGCTTAATTTTATGCTGCAATTGAACCTTTTGTTGCTTCATAAATTGAATCTCCTCTTGTAATTTCTTGGCTGCCTCGTCACTTTTTTGTTTCTCCTTCAAAAGTTGTACTTGGTTTTCCTGTTTCTTTTTCAGATCTTGAATCTGGTAGAAGTAACACCTCAGGTCAATTTGAGAAACTTTTTATTATAGTAAGAAGATCAGCTATTTTGATCTATGGAGACACCTGTGATTCAAGGGACTTGAGTTTCTGCAACTGGATATCCCGCAACTTGTTTGCTGGACCATCTGCATTAAGACTCTCCACTTCAGCCAACAACCTATCTCTTTCTTGCTGAAATGTTTTAGCTTCTTAGAATTAGATACAAGACAAAGGAAAAAGGAAACAAGGAGAAGAATTTCCGAAAATGAGTATAAAATGTTTGAGCTGAAACTAACCTGAACAGCTCTTTTTTCCTCTTCAAGTTCCATGAGTTTCTTCCCGAAATGTTGTTTGAGTGCAAGCGTTTCGATTCCTCCATACATTTTCATCTCAGACTGTCAAGTTTTAAAAGGATTTTTATTTAGCGTCCTTTGTTTTAATAAATATAAGCTTGCTTTTCAGGAAACAAAGAACAATACCTCTTTTTGTTCGAGTTGGCGATTTAGCTCACTTAACTCCTTGCCCAGTGAATCTTGCAACATAGTGTGCTCCCACTCTTTTGCCACCTCTTCTTCTATCTCCTTGTTATTACCACTTTCTGGTGAAGCTTAGGAAGATGCCAAAAACTCAGCCAATTAAAGAAGTGCTAACAAAAACATTAAATGTATGAAAGCTTCTATGTATTTATTTAGACAAGCCCTTTTTAGTATTTGTTAATTGGAGGCCTAATGAACTAACAAGTTTTTACAAAATCAACCTTATTGTTGGCAATCCCATGGGCCTTTTTTACAAGAGATTTGGAGGTTTAACTCTATGATGTGCTTTTGAAGAAAGAAAAAACAAAACAAAAAACAGAACACTATGATGTATTATAGGAAAACAATTAAATAATGGTTATACATAGAATCCTGAAAAATGAAAAAATGAATTGAAGGAAATACCTCTTAGAGGGTCAGCCATTTGAACATCCAGCAATTCTGTGCTTGATAGGCTCCTTTTGAGCCCTTCTGCTTTTGGTAAGCAGGTCCCATTTTTCTATAAGAATGGAGGAATAAAATTGATTACCACATTGCTTTTTCTTTGGAAAAGGTTACTTCTTATGGAAAATATGATGATAACAAAACTACAAGGCAGCCAAGGAATAATTTGACAGTGAGAATAAAGGGTGCACCTGAATCTCTGTTTCAACCTGGCCTGACCGGTTGCGATGTGCATATAGTTCCCTGCATAATTCATCATTTGTTGCCTCTAGCCATGATATTTTTTCCTTGAGCACCTACACATAAACAAAGGAAAAGGTAGGAATTTTTATCTGATATTTAAACTTGTATGAAAAGGAGTGCATTAATTGTGAAGGTCATTTATCAAGAAAATGAAAAACATATATCTAATCACTCGTGTAGAAAAACTCATTGATGAATGAATATTCATTACAGCTGAAGAACTTTTAAAACTGGCTAAGTTCTGCTTGCTTGAATTACCACATAAGTTTGTGTAGTATAGCTAAAAACCCACTGCCACCAGCTAGGTATAAAATTTTGTACATAAATGGATAGATGCAGTGGGCTCAACGACTATGTGAAATTTTCCTTACTTGAATTTCATCATGTCGGGTTCCTCCTCGAGCCGAAAGTAGCTCTGCTTGTAAGTTGTCAATTTGCTGTCTCATCCTGTGCATCTCATCAGAGATTGGATTTCTATTCACCTGTGAAAATTCAAGATAAAAAACAAAACAATAACATCAGAAATTACATAATATAGACAGTCAAAAACTAATATCAAAACTGATGACTTTTTATATGCTAATGAGTGAGTACTTACAACAGGCTTATTTTGAATATTGCGAGCACGATTGGCATATTTTAATGTGTTCAGTGTCTCCTCTGCATTAATGTCTGCTGGGCTGATACACGCTGTTTCACAACAAAAGAAAAGAAGAACAAGAGATCAGGTACGTTTGACATGACAGTACTAAATTAATTATTTACAAAAAGTATCTTATCTTACCTATCATGACAGTCCTGCTATTTCCTCCAAGCGAGTCCTGCAATAAGATAATATTTGAATTACTATTGAATAAATAAAAAAAGGAATGTGAACTCTTGAATGAAATAATTTCCTAATGAAACCTGCAAAAGCCGAGTGAGTTTGCTATCCCGATAAGGAACATGAGCTCCTTCTTTCCTCTTTTTCTCATCTCCTAGTGCACTTATAACATTTCCAAGTGCCAGGAGTCCTTTGTTAATGTGAACCCCTGAATGCATGCAAAGCATTGTATTGTCAGCATCATCCCCACAAAAGGGGTTAAAAGAGCTAATAACATGAAAGATTTTTTAAGTATCACCAGTTCTTTACACAAATTAATTGTGACCTCCCCATTTTGATCCCTTATTGTTCTCGTGTTTATAATTTCAGTCTGACCATTTTTTACAAATATAACAAGATCTATCACTGAATGATATTTCTTTATTAATGTAGAAATGACTAAATCAATAATTGCATTTAATCATGAATTAAAATCTCGGACCATCTTTTTAAATGAAAAATTACCACATACACAACAAAATGGTACAAAGTTGGCTTAGGGATCAAAATGGAAAATTTAAATTTCAGGGACCAAGAATGGAAATGCAGATATATCAGGGGCAATTTGTCTAATTCATCCAACAAGAAACATAGGAAGAAAGAAGAAACAGGAATTTACCTTCTTTGAAGCGGAGGCCGTCAGATCCGGTTCGCTTAGCACGTTCAGAGCCGGCAAGATCCACCAAGTGGAGCTTCGCACAAAGGTAATCCTCATTTAATTCCTCCAGTCCAATTCCCTCACAACTTACTATTGGATCCATCTTGCGCATCTGCTCCAATGTGATAGTGAAGATTGCATGCGAACGACTATCCAGGTCCCAACAAAAGAGTAAAAGAGTATACAAAAATCAGGAGGATAGAAAGAAACGTTGTCTGTTACCTTAATTGAAATTAAGAAAATGAAGGCAGTAACCTCGATTGATTGTTCATGTTTGTACTTCCAGTTGCACGATTAAACGAACCTTGGTCCAAGCAAGTCGCCATCTCCTTTTGACATGCAACATGGATCTCAGTTGACCCAGAAAGAGTTATTACCCCATTAGATGCCTCGCGGATCTGAACTGGAGGCTTACCAGGGACATTTGCAACCTTAGCCATGTTCCCATTTCCATTCTCTATTTTTCCTACTGCTAGTGCTGGATCCAGCAAGTCTCTCACCTCTTCTTTCAAAATCTTCACAAAACAGAAAATAGAATTATAGGGATGTTTTACTGATATATGCAAAATATAGAATGATCACAGTAACAGAACAAAACCCTTTAAGTTGGTACCTCAATGAATGAGACTCGTAATTGGAAATCAACTTGGTGCTTCAACTTGTCAATCTTGTTGAACAAGGCATTCATTACCTGCTGGATCAGCCCAACATGAGACCCCTCTCGGCATGCAGTTCCCATTGTATATGTTTTCCCTGATCCAGTCTGCAGAGTTTTTACCAAGAATAATATTTTCTCATTTAAGGCTCAAAAAGGACAAGTTCAGAAAAACTAAATCAGGAAAATGCATATCAGACAAACGGGTAAAAAAATTCATGAATGCATCAGGCAATGATTTCTCCTCCTTGGACAAATCAGTATTTTTTTTTTTTAACATTTGGTTGAATGTCGGGTCTCAATTTAACAGCCCAAGTCAAGTCGAATTAGAAAATCTAGTGCTTATAGTTTACCTGACCATATGCAAGAACAGTAGCATTGTACCCTTGAAACAAACCATCAACAAGAGGGGCCACACATTCGTCAAACATGGCAGAGGATGGTGTACCAGCGCTGCCATACACATGATCAAATGTGAAAGAGTGTGTACCAATTTGTACCTGCACATTGTATCTAAAATAATAAGCATCATTTCTGTTTATCAATAACATAAGAATATTTTTGCACAAAGAGCATTTTTTTTTTTTTTGAAAAAAAAAAATTTCATAATGCAAGTCCTCGGCCTGAGCAGCTTAGTGGCCCTATAGCTAATTGAAACCAAATGCTTATACCCGGTTATTGGTTGGAACCACTCTGACCATATGTGATCATATCAGTACTTTTAAGTAATGCATAAAAGATACACAAGAAGGGGAGCAATAATGCCATGAGGGTGGGTAAGGAGGCAACAGCATGTTTTCATGTGGTAACTTATCATTCTATTATCAATTGATGCTATCATAACATCACTTTGCAACCCAAAATCAATAAATGGCATGGAGATTAAATAATAGCAACTAGATTATTGGGAAATTAAGTTGCTGCAATTAGCAAATTAAGCTGATTGAACACAAGTTGCAAATGAAAGGAAGCAGGATAGTGGAGAAATAGTTGGCAGATTGGAAGGTAGTGAATGGAATTAATTAAAGATTAAGATAAAGATATCTAAACGATTCCTAATCGAGTGGCCAAATCTATTGACTAATGTGGCTCATGTGAGTCCTTGTGACAGAGTGTTTCTTAGAAGCACACAGATTTTACTTAAATTGCACAAGGAAGCTCAGTAGATAAATTATATTTCTACAATATTTTATAGAAATTCCATTTTCTCAATATTCTCAAAAAAGAAACGTTGTGAGATATGAACAGAATGCAGGGAAGGAAGGTTGATTTCAAAAGAGAAAAGGTATAATTAACTGAACAAAAAAAATGTATTCAACTTTTCTCGTAGAATCAGTAAGAAGGCGCTCCCAATTTGTTTAAATTTCATAGAAATATACAGGAAGGAGAAGTTGCTCAGATAAATAAACAATATCAGTAAAGTACATGGTAAAAATGATTGCATTACAACAAAATGGTGTCATGTGGCCTTATTTCCCAAGGAATTGAAATAGCTTTGCCCCAAAAAAGACCACACAAAAGTGGGTGTAGGTACAAAATATAATCTCTGAATCAGAACAAAATTATAATTTAAATTAAAAATGTTTATAATCAGAGTGAGTGAACTAAAGAATATTTAACATAAGCACACAGATTTAACTAAAATTGAGTTTATTACCAACCGGTAAGAAGAAAAAAAAAAAGAAAACAAAAGAGCCTCTCGCTTCCACTCTCTTTTGCTCATGCAAATTTCTGGCACAAAAATTGCACAATATCCACAGTCCACACCTTAGCAACAACATGCAATATTGAAATGCCATCACAATTGACTTGAATTTGCCCAAATCAAGTACCCCAGAAAACAATATACAATAAAAAGAAAACTTTCCTTCACCCAAATCATTAAACAACAGATCATCCAAACAAGGAAAAAATTAAACGAATATTGAAGAAGAAGCTTAATCAAAGCAAGAGGAAAAAAAAAAGGAGCAAAAGAGAGAGACAAAACCTGTGGTTGTCCCGGGGGAACACAAACACAATCTTTACATCCTTGTAATTTCTCATCGGGAACTAGAGGTCTAATATGCACAGCTACTTTTACACAACAATCCTCCCCATTCTCCATCGTCATTTTTCTTCTTTCACTAAATGAGACACTTCACAATTGTAAGCCCCAGTAGGCACCAATTTACTTGGGAAAATACCCCAAATCCCAAACCCAGAGCAGTGGAATCAATAGTTAGATCAGAGAAAGAGAGACAAGGATGATAAAAAGGGGTGAGAAAGAGATGGCTGGAACTGCAGCAACAGCTATTAATTATGGTTTCTTGGGTTTCACTTCAAGCTCCAGCATACCAAATGGAGGTTGCAGGGAGAGAAAGAGATAGAGATTGAGAGATGGTGATGGTGGCAGTGTTGGTGGATGGAGGTGGAGGTGGTTACTCTTCCTCCCTGGGGAAAAAACGGACTCCTTTTCTTAATATTTTATCGTTTCAATGAGAGAGAAAGAGGAAAAGAGAGGAAATGATGGGCTTACAAGAGAAGAAATAGCAAAGAGAGAGAGAGAGAGAGAGTTGGTGAAAACGAGGAGGTGCTGCTACTTTTTTTTTTTGAGGAGGTGCTGCTACTAAGAGTACTCTGTTTATTATTACTGTACCTGGGTACAGCGACATGGCATCTTCCATGAATTATACATTAATCGTCATTTATTATTAACTAATCTCTGCCAACTTTTACTTTTTCTCGCTTTCTTTTTCTCTGATTTAGAATTAGTTGGTAATGCGTGGGTATTTTTGTTCGGGCCTCCTCGTGTGAGATACTGTCAGTGTCTCCTGCAGATTTTGGCGAAATAAACGAGACGAGACGAGACTCTTGTTTTACCTCTGTTAAAAAATAATTACTCATGATTGAAAAGAAAAATGACAAGCTTTGGATTCTCTCTTTTTTATTTTCTTTCGATTTTGATCAAGTGTTAGATTCTATATCCATAATTTATGAATACTGGGACTTGGACTCGCCGACTCGGGACTTTCAACAATTATTCCTCATCTTCGTTTTTAATTATTTATCTGTTTCTCTGAACTAATTTTGTTGACCTCCTACAAGCTTTCAATAATCAAACAAGAGTCTAAAGATACAGTAAGTAGATTATACTTTTTTTTGATGAAAAATTTGGAAGTCAGGCTCCCAAATGTGCTTTTACTTGAGCAAATAATATATGACCTTAAAACATAGTTAGCTGTGTTTGATGTAAAATTAATGATTTATAAAACAGGATAATTTAATCCGATTCATCTGAAATGGATCCGGACCGTCCAATATTTCCAAATACCGTTGTATTATTTCCTGCCGTACCAGTGTATGTGTAGCCGTGGAAAACGAACCATGGTTGAACTAGGCCCAGGTTAGGCTTGCTGAGTCAGACACGGTCCCCAGTGAATACCGATTCATTCTATTCATTGGTTTCAGAGCTTCAGTACATGACCACCCCCACAAAATAATTCAGCAGTACCAGTACAAATTGTTTATTTGTTTTCCTTCTGGAAAATTTTACCCACGGATCACGGTAATGTAAATATTATCTTCTTTGGTGAAATGAAATCTGACGGTACCAACTAGCAACGGTAAAATCTGGATCCGAATCCCACCATTTTGCCTAGTAGGCGATAATCATAATCACAAATCTAATGTATGATGAGCCTCAACTAATATTTTTAAGTATCGTTTGACAGATCTTTATACTCACATAATTTTAAATAATAATGTTATTCGAGAAAGGTTGGTGCATTACCTGTACAATAGTGATATGTCGTACTATATTTTTATAAATCTATTGAATAGATTTTAAAAGATGAATTCAAACGGTTGAAATTAATTTACTTTATTTAGTATAAAGTCAAGCGGTAAAAAATTAATGAAAAATGAATGTATTAAAATTAACTTGTAAATATTTATTTTTAAAATTTATAATTTTTGTATGTAAATACATCACTCGTGAAGTAAATCGGTTTCGACAGTTTAGATTCGCCATAGACATATCCAATAATTTTTTAAAGGAGTAGCATGACACATCACTGTGCTACAGATAATACGATAGTGTTATTCATGTTATTTTGAATGTAAGGTTATTTTTCTATTTGAATTTTAAACATGTAATCTCATATAACGGATAGTTAAAGCTGTCGTTAAAGACATTATTTAATTATTTTTAAAAAGGTGAGAGAAAGAATAATAATCTCTGAACTATTTAATTTTTCATTGCCAACACACATTAAAAACTATTCAAAATAGCACTCTTCCGTTGCTCTTCTAACATCCGTTTTTTCAATCTCGATTTTAAGTACACTTCCAACTATCGCTGTTTCATTTCAAGCACTCTTTTTTACATTGTCAAAACCATCATAATTATTGCAATCACGAGCATCACTGTTAAAAGGTTCCATGTCCCAACAGTATATTTTATTTTCGCTATAGTATTTGTAGTCTGATTACGTACTTAATTAGCACAATAGTAATAAATTCAGAGTGCCTAATTTGCAATAAAAACACAAAATATAGAAGAAAAAAAATAGCTAAAAGATATAGTCAATAAATGCACTGATTAGGATAATTATAATTGTTTTTAACATGAGACAAGGTTAAAAAAAAATTAATTAATTTCAAAGTAGTGGTATTAAATATTCAACATTTAATCTCACAAAAAATATTAATATCTAAGCTGCTGAACTAGATTACAATAAGACTAAGTTTTTTCCTACACCGTTATAATAAATAATAGTTACTGAGGAATCCTGTGATTCAAATAATCGAATATATATGCATTATAAGCCTTATATGTTTCATTCTATTTTGATGTAATTTCATTATGATTTTTAAATAATGAAAAATCGATGGATCCACAAAATATAGATCTTTAATGAAACCAAGACAAACAAAACATGCAAATTGAACTATACCTAAAAGCATAAATATGGGAAATAAATCTGTTGTTATTCCAAATAAATCTGTTTTGGGATGAGAATAGCAGATTCTTGTTATTTCAAAGGAATAATATGTTTATGTTATTCTAATTCCAACCGTTCAAATTTGATTTTTTTTTTCTTGCGTGAAACTCAACGATTCGAATGGAAATAACATGTTCCTGTTATTCCTAACAACATATTTATTTCCTAAAATATGATGTAGCAGTAGGGCTGCTTATGATCCGAGTTGAGGGTAAGTTGGATTCAACTCACAAACTCATGAGTCGAGTTGAGTCCGAGTTGCTAATTCAGTTTCGAGTAAAAAATCTCAATTTGGAATCAACTCGTGAGTAACTCGAGTCGAAGCGAGTCGACTCGTGACTCATAATATAGTACATAGTGGGACAATCTAATTTAATTCTGACAAAAAAAATAGTACATTGTTTATCAAAATAATACACAATTAAAAATAGTACATAATGAGACAATGACAAATACATAATTAAATATTACAAAAATACCAAATTAGTACATAATTAAAAATTACCAAACATATAAAATATAACAAAACATAACAAAGTCTAATAAATTAAGAAAACAAAAGAAATAATACATAGTTTACCAAATTACCAATTATTACAAAGTCTAACAAAACATTACACAATTTATCAAATTACCAAACAGAATTATCAAAAAATATTCTAATAAAACAATACAAAGTTGTTTTTTCTACTTCTCATCTGTTGGATATTGCTAAAAAAAAAACCAAGTACTAGTCAAATGAGACTGACAAATAAAATATTGACAGTGATAAATATTTCTAATTTTTAAAACTATTTGTAGAGAACTCTGGAAATTTTATAACATCGTTGGCAAGTATAAGTCATATATAACAGCATTCACATCATCTTGAAAGAGCAAAAATATGTTCTAATTTCATCAGGTATAAGTTTTGAGGACACAAAAATTAGGAATATATGAATTAGGGTTTGGAGTGAATCCAACCGAGTTAATTTTGAACCGAGTTTTTGTTATTTGAATTCGACTCTTAAATCAACCGAGTCAGTAAACTCAGGTTAGTTTCAATTCGAATTATTAACAAGTTGAATCTGAATTGATTCCAAACTGAATTTTGGGTCATAAGTTTTTTGTGCACCCCTATGTATCTGACATAAAAAGATTCCTCCTCATATCGTATTTAATACTAAACAATTTTGTTCTGCAACGCATATAATGCCATTAAATAATAAAAGAGTGAGTCTACATTATAATGATTTTTAATGAGAAAACTTCCGGACAAATATTATTATAATTATAGTTTTTCGATAAATATTTTTATTATAATTATATATTCACCAAAATATCTGATTAGAATCAAACATGAGTGCATGACTAAACAGTACACATATCCTTTGTCTCATTCTATTTAATTGTTGTGTAAAGTTTAAACACTCTCTGTTAAATCAATATCCTTAGTAGGAGATGTGAATCAATACTCTGTAGCAAGAATTTAGTTGGAGGCCGTTCATCCGGTTGCGCATGCAATTGCCACGTTATTTGCTGTAACAGAATGAGGGGCTTGTTTTATTTTGGAAGCCTTAAACATTACTGCACAGACATTTCACCATCAAATGATCTATTTTACCTAAGCAGATTTCCCACATAAAAAAAAAATAGATTTGTTGGATATAAAAAATAGGAGATATAAACCCACTTCACCAACTTCCTCTGTTCTTTAGGTAGCATCTACCTTTCTTCCTTTGACTAAAATAATTAAGGCGCGTCAGAATTTACCCGTCGTCTATCACCGGATTTTAGAAAATCATCCAAATATATTTGGTCCCAGAAGTGATCGACTGAGGTGGTAAGGTGGAATCTATGCGTTGTTGTATCATCGTTTATTTATGGGAAAGAATATAAAATGTGTTTTTAACCGAGATTAGACAATAATATATATTGGATCACAAGCAACTAAAATATATGAAATGCGTTTTTTCAAGGCATTTCGATCGATATTGGACTGCAATTATAATATAATTAAAATTTTAAATCAGAATGAGGCAACTAAAATATTAATGCTATGCACCTTTGGTTTCAGATTCAGAAAAAATTAGAAAGGGTGGGCTTCATAAATATTCCCTTTCAAGGATCATTTTATCAAATACCAAGCAACAAATTTTATAATCTGCATACTCAGAAAGAAGTAAGATGCCGCCTGTGCAATTGCATTTTTCGTGTTATCCAATTAATGTCAGACAACCAGAAAATATAGATTTTTTTGCGTTTTAAAATTTAAAAATGGAAGGGTTTCAATTTTTATACATATATCACTCAACCAGTATCAAATAAATCGTAGAAAATATTTTGCTTATCAATAAATCAACACAAATAGTGTGTAGTTCTGAGAAAATAAAACGATTGGAAAAATATTTTTGACGAGAATTGCAATATATAAATGGATGGATGGATGGATGGATGGATGGATAGATTCCACCTTAGGCCAACTGAAGTGTCAACAAAAAAAAAAGTTACAATATGTATCGTTGTATATTATAGCAAAGAATCAACTTCTAAGCCTAATGGGTCAAATTAGACAACAAAAATTTGAAGCAAATAGTTTCGAAAATTAAAAACATTTTTAAGGGGCGATCTTGAAACTTCAATCGTAGTTTTAGATTAAAAAAAATTTGCAGAGGATTGGAGCTCAAGTGTCCCTGTGTTTTACAACTACGACCGCATTTATAAAGTTCGATGCTTTTTAGACGATTTTATTATTAACATTTAACGCAATTAAACTCGAAAAATACATAGAAAAAGAAAAAAAAGGTTCGATTCTTCTTTTCTGGGTCCATGTAACTTGGATGGCAGTGGAAATTAATTAAGTCGGTTGTTTATAATTAATTTTTGTTTTGTTTTTGGCATGGGACAGCCTACAAATAAAGGAGAAGTCGTAGCTGTGCCAGTGACAGTTCTTTTTTATACAGCTGGAATGGTCGTGGGTCTCTCTAGTCTCTACCAGTACCAAGGAAGCAAGCAAAGCATCTCTGAGCTCTCCTCTCCTCTCCAAGTGTTGAAATTTGGGAAATTGTTAATTTGTTATGGCGTGACAGATGGTCCAGCACGTGACACTTCCTTCCATCAAACTTCTTTCATAGTCATACAAACAAATAAATATCAAGTAGACAAACTCAGTTCTTTTTTCTGTTTTATTATCCGAGATGCATCCATCTACCACACACATGTCGCAAATTTGGACTCCGGTCGTTGAGAGGAACCGTACTAGAAATTTTACAAGGCAAGTTTGCATGTGTTATCTCAAATTAAATATTTTACAATGAGCAAAATTATTATTAAATTTAAAATTTGAAAATAATAGTTTCTTAATATTTAATTATATTATGTCTCAAATGTTATAATTTGAAGTAATTGTGATGGTCATTTATTGACATTTTGATCAATGATCAAGTAACTTGTAACAAATTTGACACAACATATCTATATATATCTATATATATATATATATATATATATATATATATATATATATATAGAGCTAGGCTACGGTGAGTTGCGAAGTAAAGCGACTATTTTACTTCACGCTCATATTTTGCGATTTTAAAATTCAAAACGTCGATCCGAACCGTTCATCTTGTTCTTCATATTGAAATGTGCTTGGAGACCAAATTTTACATTTTTGAAATTTTTTTACTATTTATTAAGCAATTTTGAAAGTCGCTGATCTGATGATCCAGAAAATTTTATTGTTTTTTACTGTTCACAGCAAAACAACAATTTTAAAAAATGCTTAATAAATAGTAAAAAAATTCCAAAAAATGTAAAATTTGGTCTCCAAGCACATTTCAATATGTATTAAATATCTAACGGTTCGGATCGGTAATTTAGACTTTCAAAATAAAAATACAGCGTGAAGTAGAAACGCGTTTTACTTCGCAACTCACCGTAGACTACCTCTATATATATATATATATATATATATATATATATATATATATATAAGAGTAAGGCTACGGTGAGTTGCGAAGTAAAACACGTTTTTACTTTACGCAATATCTTCATTTTCAAAGTTCAAATAGCCGATCCAAACCGTTAGATATTTAATCTATATTAAAATAAGCTTGGAAACTAAATTTTATATTTTTTAGAATTTTTTTACTATTTATTAAGCCACTTTGAAAATCTGAAAATCCGGGTGAACAGTAAAAAAAATTTGGTCTCTAAGCACATTTCAATATGGAGATCATGTTGAGCGGTTCGGATCGACATTTTGAACTTTTAAAATCACAAAATATGAGCGTGAAGTAAAATAGTCGCTTTATATATATATATATATATTAATTTTCGGTAATTTTATATTAGTTGATATTTTATCAATAAGATTGTCAATATATTTAAATTATAGATCAATACGAGTGTTTAGATAAAATAGTTGCCAATATATTTGTTTTTCTGTAAATTTTTAATAGAATTACAAGGATTAGAACTTACGGCCGTCATTTCTGCTTGAGGGTGCATTTATTTTTCCGAGCTTCATATATTTCTCAACATTTATCTTCCGTACAAAATTTAATAATTTGAATAAGACGGTATGACCGAGTATGATTACTTATTAGTTGCTTGACTAATAATTAGGCATCTATTTTTAAGCACAAAATAAAAAAGGGTAATATATAATCATTTGCTCCCTTTGACAATAGGATACATGATGAGCATGCCATTATCTAGTATATGCACTTTATCTCTAATATCAATTTATAAATCTAATAAATTTAAATTCCCTTGGAGGTTAATTTTTCTTTTAATATTTCGTTCAACACGTGATTTGCCACGAATTAGGTGACCGTGGGACTCAGTTTTTCATGCAACAGACCCTAATTTTGATTTGACGCACAAATTGTAAATAAATAAATAAAATTTATATTGTAAGCCATGGCGGAGTCACATTGAATCAAAGATAGGCAACTGTTATCTCTGAGTTTAGAAAATCTTGTATATGTTTATGTATAATCTGGTTGTTGTCTATTTTTAGACAATCCACAATCTAAATTGATTAATTCACGACAGTCTGCAACTCACTGGACATTTCAATACAAATTTTTACCTATCTCTTATAAAAATCCTAACTACGCCTCTAATTGTAAGACAAAAATATGTATCGATATGTTACTATTTATCACCCCGCGTCACGTCCCACCACACCACACACTACTACCATACTTGCCATACTTGGCCTACAAAAGAATCAAACTCCAACCCAACGGCCATGCTCCTAGCTAGCTAGAGCAAGCCATTTGCTCTCTTGGTCCCTCATCACATGCAAAAATAAAGTGGGCACACTGCAGTATTAAAACATCTAATTAAACTGTTGGAGAAGAAAGAGAACGGATGTGAACAAATGAACATGCTCTTGAGCTTCTTTAATTAATTCAAATAACGAATTAGGTTTTGCAGATTAGATATTTCTGAGGGGAACAATAATTATAAGCTTCTTTCGCGAAAGAATGCTCCAAATAATTTGGCTCTCGTTTCATCTCCCAAATCATCACAAAGACACAAACGAATGTTTCAGCTTATACTGCAGACATTTTGACAAGACATCACGAACTATTTTATGAACTAGAAGGAAATTTTTTTGGGTTTTTTTTATTTATATATGACGATTATATATATGAATGTAATTATGTTGTTTAATTTTGTTTTCGTAAAATCAATCCGTATTGACTCAGGCGTATTTTACTCGAAATTACTTAACATGTAATTATATTAATTATTTCTTTATAAATATTTAAATATTACAATAACATAAGATAAATAAAAAAATAGATGATTGAACAAGTTGTATCTAAAAAAATTGCTTTTAGATATTTTACATTTATGTCTTTTTAGAAAATAATTGGAAGGTTCAATTTTTTTAAAATTAATAACTTTTACTATCAATAATAAAAAAATATATTAAACAAATCTTACTATGTAAAATTAGGAGTGAGGCTATGGTACTTTGCAATGCGCGGATCGTTCCGTAATTGAATTTATATTTCCGTCTTCAAAGTTCAAATAGCTGATCCGAATCACCCAATATTATTATTATATAAAGTATACTTACTTGGAGACCAATTATATTTTTTGGAACTTTTTTTACTATTTTTTTTTTTGTAGATAGAAAATTACTACTTTCATATGGTTCAGAATTTTTAGATCAAGTGATTTTCTAATTGTCTCAAAAAATAGTAAAGAAAATTTAAAAAAATATAAAATTTGGTCTCCAAATATATTTTCATATGATAATAATGTTGAGCGGTTCTGATCAACTATTCGAACTTTAAAAATAGAGATATAAATCGAATGCACGGAACGATCCTCGCATTGCAAAGTACCATAGCCTCACTCTAAAGTTAGTTTCGTAAAAGAATTCAATCTATAGGTTAAATCCAACGGCTGGTAAGTATCACCCATTTATGACTAAATTTATTTTACCGTAAGTCTCACTCATATGACATGAAATGGTACCAATTTTACGTTGTAGATCTCTATAGAGGTGGTTGTTGATAATTCTTTTCTAAGTTTGTTGATTATCAGGTCTATTGACATTAATCATCTGAAAACCGCTTCATAGATTTTTAAATTGTCTCCTTTCTACCTATCAGCGACTTGTAGTATTATTCTTAATCCCAGTAGTGCTTAACTTAGGCCGAAAGCAACGAGAGAAAAAAAGTGTTTTAAATTTTTCAGGAAACCAGCACAAACTTTTCTTTTTGGAAGATCAAATGTGGCATGTACTTGAAGAAAAGTGTCGAACTAAGCAAGTTCATTTTTATGTCTATTATCCTGTTTATAAAGAGGACGCATATATATTCGATCTGTCATAAAAATATATTAATCTTGGACTCGTATGTTACAGGGAATAATGAATGTATTTTCTTTTAATATGAATTAATTACACATTGGTGGGGTCTATATTTCAGAGGATGATGTAAGTCTCGAAAGATGAATCTGACACAAGAAATGCAGGAAAAAAAAAACATGAGAAAAAGGAAATAAATTTGTTCTAATTTTTTATTATTTGGAATGTACGAATTTCAATAGAACAAATTTTAAAACAAATAAAATGTTAAATTTGGAATAACAGATCCTGCAATTTCTTTGCATTGCAACAGATTTATTTCCTGAGAAAAAGAGTATGATTTCATGCGCATATCAAATGACAAGATATGTGATATTTATAAAGAATCAATGAAAATTTAGCAGTGAGACTTAGAATGTGCTCCTAGAGTACTAGGTAGACTGAGGGGGAATAAAATATGTTGCTTTTCTCTTATAAAAGTATAAGGGTGAGTCTATGATACTATGCATATCACAGGTTGTTACCGTGTTACGGTTCTATATTCGAGTTTTCTAATCCTAACGGTCGATCCGAACTGTTCATCTTGTTCTCCATATTAATATGTGTTTGGAGACCAAATTTTACATTTTTTGAAATTTTTTTACTATTTTTTTAGATATTTAGAAAATCACTTGATCTGAAAATTCTGGACCATCCAAAAACAGTGATTTTCAATAAATCTAAAAAAATAGTAAACAAATTTCAAAAAATGTAAAATTTAGTCTCCAAACACATATTAATATGGAGAACAAGATGAACGGTTCGGATCGACTGTTAGGATTTGAAAACTTGAATATAGAGCCGTAGCACGGTGCCAAATCGTAATATGCATAGTACCATAGACTCACTCAAAGTATAAACATATTTGTTTACATCATAACCGTTTAAATATTTTTTAACAATTCAGATTTGAAGATGAAATCTGTTGTTCTTTTTCTTTCCTTCAAAATATGAATCATTTAAAAAATTTAAACGTCCGGATGACAAAAAGCAGATCCATGCTTTTTTTAAAAGAGAGCAGCAGATTCTCACCCGAAAGAATAAGGAAATGGAGCAAATCAATGCGTTACTTGCTCTATACCAGGAACTCGTATCCTCTGCATTAACTCAAAAAAGAATACTTTGAGTTTATGCATCTCGACCATTCAATTCGCATTAAGATTCGTGCTGGCTAGATCCGCACTAATATTGAAGGAACCCTGAATTATAGGCTATGACTAGATTGGCTCCAATTAAAATCAGACGGTCAAGATGCATCAACTCAAAAGATGCTCTTTTGAGTTAATGCAGACGATGCGGACTCAGATACACGCGTGCGTGAAATGTTTGTTCGGTGAATTGGTCCATGACCTTAAAATTAAAAAAAAATATATACAATTGATTAGCGCAATATCGATAATAAAAAATAAGAATTTGAGAAAGTTCTTGCAACTTTTTTTTTTCCTTCTATTTCTCGAGGGTGTACATGAAACATAATACTTATTGGAAAAATAATCATTGGATTCAATTGTATCGTGTATTCTTTTCGAAGGTATTCTTAGCAAATTATTGGCAAAAAATATAGAAGGAAAAAAAGGAAGATTGAATGTATGATTTTTATCCTTCAAAAACTCAAAATTTTCATTTTCAAATCAGAGTGTAAAAGTACGAAATAGAAATCACCCGAATAAGTTGGCTTCATTTTTGTTTTAGAAATAAGTAATATCATTTCAATTTTTCCCTTCTTTAAAATATCCTCTCTTTTTTTTTTCTCAACCCTCTCCTTTTTTATTGTTATTTCTGAAATATGGCCTTAGTCTCTTCTATCTTCTATCCCAATTTCAAAAGAGAGCGAAAGTAGTCTCTTTAATCTTTCCAATTAGTAGCTTTAACATTTTCTTGATTGATTTTTTTGAAATTAGTGTATAAAAGGAAGCATTATAACAAAAGGGAAAAGAGATACGAAAGAGTGCACAAAAATGACATGCCTAATATGGCTTCAATGCATTTTAAATAATTTGCGTAACATTCCAAAATATTAATAAGTCTCTCGCTTTCATCTGCTAACAAAAAATAAGGAGAAAGAAAAAAACAGAAAATAATTGATAAGATTTTTGAATCAGATCGACAATTTAACTGGTATATTCACCTGATTTATTATATTTTTTTTATAATTTTGAATAATCTTTATAAATTTAATTGTGATTTCTGAACTACGGAAGGTAAACAAACTTTTCTATAAATTTATTTCATTGATGAGTATTATATTTTGATAGAATATATAACGAGATAGCAAGTTTGGAGATTCAAATTGTTTTAATAATGTGTGTATTAATTGCATTGCTTGAGGTCGGCGTATATAAGAAACAAAAAGTTTTTTTTTTTTTTATTATAAATCTAGATCGATCTTTGTAATTAGTTATGTTGAGTTAAATACGGAGAGAGAATTTGTTGCATTCAAGTGAATTAGTTCATTCTATTTGCGAAGTTCTAATAATTTTATTAAATCATTAATAGGAAAACGCAACATTAAATTACTTGTTACTGGATTTCGTATCTATTTTTTTTTTGTTACTTTTTTTCCCGAAATTTTTATAAATATCCAAATCAAATAACAAATTACGGAATCTACCCTGTTTTGAAATGAAATTCGAAAAATACCCAATCCGGTTATCCAATAACCGGATTTGATACAAATGTTCGGTTACCCACTCCCCGGACTCAAAAAAACAAATCCGGTTAATGGTTAACCGGATTTGTGAATTTTGCCTTTTTTTTTTTTTTGAAAACAGAATTTTTTATTTTTTTTATTTTTTGTATTAAAATATTAGAAATGTTGAATATATTTCTTTGAAAATAGATGGAATACAATATAATTTGATTTATTAGAAAGACTGCAACAAATAACCCGGATCAATATTTTTCAGATCGGATTTTTCGTGGCTATAAGAAAAATTAATATATTTTTTTATGTGTTATTGGAAAAAAATAAAAATAATTAGATTATGAGTTATTGATCCCGGTTCAAAAGTCACTTCTAGGCAGTGTTTTAAAATGCGGTTTTGTTCATGCATGCGGAAGGCCACTGCATACCGCATATGCGGATTTTAAAATAAAAATTCACGTATATATATATATATATAGAGAGAGAGAGAGACAGTGTGTGTGTGACTAATGTGCATTCGTATGCATACGGTCCAAATTTAAAATTTAAAAATCCAAAACGTCGATCCGAACCGTTCATCTTGTTCTCCATATTAATATGTGCTTGGAGACCAAATTTTACATTTTTCTGAATTTTTTTACTATTTATTAAGCCACTTTGAAAATTGCTGATCCAACGGTGGCTGCTGATCCGTATGGGAGGACTGCATGGCCGCATATTCGGACCACATGGCCGCATTTTTAATCCGCATATGCATTTTTTTTTCCGCATGGTCGCATATTCGGACCGCATATGCGGCCGCATGCTCAAAACCGCATGGGATGACTGCATGGCCGTTCTAAGCGCGGCTGCCGACCGCATACGCATATGCGGCCCATGCGACCGCATTTTAAAACACTGCTTCTAGGTAATCCAGAAAATATTGTGATCCTTCTAGTACATTTAATTTATAAAAAGTTGTATCTATTTTTGAAAAAAATCAAAAACTTTAATTTATTTAATTATTGTTTTTCAAAAAGAATTATCAAAATAGATACAACTTTTTATAAATTAAATGTACTAGAAATGTCACAATATTTTCTGAATTACCTAGAAGTGACTTTTGAACCGAGATCAATAACTCAGAATCTAATTATTTTTATTTTTTTCCAATAACACATAAAGAAATATATTAATTTTTCTTACAGCCGCGAAAAATCCGATCTGAAAAATATTGATCCGGGTTATTTGTTGCAGTCTTTCTAATAAATCAAATTATATTGTATTCCATCTATTTTCAAAGAAATATATTCAACATTTCTAATATTTTAATACAAAAAATACAAAAAATTCTGTTTTCAAAAAAAGAAAAAAAGAGAGGCAAAATTCACAAATCCGGTTAACCATTAACCGGATTTGTTTTTTTGAGTCCGGGGAGTGGGTAACCGGACATTTGTATCAAATCCGGTTATTGGATAACCGGATTGGGTATTTTTCGAATTTCATTGCAAAACAGGGTAAATTCCGTAATTTGTTATTTGATTTGGATATTTATAAAAATTTCGGCTTTTTTTCAATTGGCAACGTAGATTGATAGATTATGGATGGATGCAGAAGATGTTATATAAATTGTGATATTAGTATCTTGTTTGTGCTCTGCTACGGGATCAAAATTCAAACAGAAAATACAAAAAATATCAGCAAATCAGACAAATATTTTCATCTTTAACAATATTTTTTCTATAATTTCTCTTTATATATTCAACAACAAAATAAATTATCTTATCTTTAATTATCTCTTCCTCAAATACAAAGATAGTCAATATTTCGAAAGCAAACATATTAATTACTTTTTTATTTTGTTGTACTCAGTAACATAAAAAAAAAGTATATTATCAATTAATTGTTTTTATGGCAATATTCAATGATTCATATAAAAATATTGTAAGGAGAAAGATAATATAGCGAGTGTTCAAAGAACTAAATACATAATTCAACACAATAAATGTCAATACATTATCACGTAAAATCACAATTGCATAATTTTTTAATCTTAACCGTTTAAAATTCAATGAATTAAATAACAGCCATTAGCAGATCAGGACATCTAAACACTTAATATAAAAGGAGAGATAAATTAAATGCTTGATTAACAAATTCCTCCTGTTGAATTTAAATATGTTGGAATGAATTCTCTGAATATTAGATAACAAAATATTTATTGAAAATTGTTTATCTGCTGGAGTCATGGAGATCAAATCTGAATTTATATATATATAGAGAGAGAGAGGAGGGATCGGATGACACCCTTTTTTGGTGACATCAGATGACATCGTGTATTTTCAAAGTTCAAGCAGTCGATTCAAATCGTTCAACTTGATGGATATGTTAAAATGTGCTTGCAGATCAAATTTTACATTTTTCTGATTTTTTTTACTATTTATTAAGATGGGTACAAAAATTCAACGGTCTGAATATAGCGATTTTGTTAAATACTTAATAAATAGTAAAAAAATTCAGAAAAATGTAAAATTTGATCTGCAAGCACATTTTAACATATCCATCAAGTTGAACGGTTTGGATCGACTGTTTGGACTTTGAAAACTTTGAAAATGCACGATGTTATTCGATATCACAAAAAAAAGAGTGTTATCCGATCCCTCCTCATGTATATATATATTTTTCCTTGAACGGATGACCTCCTCAGGCTCCTCTGCAGCTCTACTCCCCTCAAAAATTGAAACTTTGAATAAATAGCACGTACGCTTCTAGATATTATAAATAAATGGACAAATCTCAAGTATTAATTAGACCGATGTGACGTATATCCTGTACAGCTGGATGTTTTGAACAGGAATTAGAAACTTCCCCATTTGTATTTATTATACTGCATTTCCTCTTTACTAATCAAATCGTTATCATGGAAAGGAGGGGGAAAATGATATGAATAATATCTTATTTGATCCGTATTCAAAAAATTAGACGTGGATATCTGATATTTGAATATTTATGTGAGTATGGATAGTGATATGATTTTACATTTCAATTATTCATATCTGAATAATAAATATATGATAATAAGTATATATCATATATATTATTATATGAGGAGGGATCCAATTACATCTTTTTTTGGTGACACCGGATTACACTCTACATTTTTAAAGTTCAAATAGTCAATCCAAACTGTTCAACATGATAGATATATTAAAATGTACTTGCATATCAAATTTTATATTTTTTTTTGAATTTTTTTTTAATATTTATTAAGATGGGTACAAAAATTCAATGGTCTGAATATAGCTATTTCGTTAAATACTTAATAAATAGTAAAAAATTCGAAAAAAATGTAAAATTTGATATGCAATCACATTTTAATATATCCATCATGTTGAACGGTTTGGATTGACTATTTGAACTTTGAAAACTTCATAAATGGAGAGTGTAATTCGGTGTCATCAAAAAATGATGTAATTGGATCCCTCCTCTTAATATATATTATAAAAAAATTATGTTATTCACCATTATAATTAGATAAATATTATAAAATTTAGTATTTTTATATTATTTTAATAAATATCTTATTCAATCCATATTTGCATATGCATCCGGCTGATATCCAATCCGTATCTGTATCTGAAATTTTTAAAAAATATATATAAATATAATTTTACTATTATTTGTTCCGTATCCGCTCCGTTTTCACCACTACATGGAAGTCAATAATAAAGGAATTTTCATCTTCTCATAGAAAGTCGAATATTACTTCTTCTTCTTTTTAAAAAAAAAGCGTGTATAATATAAAAATACTGCCTACATATGGATGTGTAAATATCAGATAAGAGAAGGGGAAAAAAAAATGAAAGACATTGACACTTATGCTTTGAATTTGAATCCGTCAAATGTTGTTGCGATAAGTGCGTTAGTGTGAATAAGATACAGAATTCAAATTATATGAACACACCTATCGAGTCTTCTTTGACTAGACAATTATCGTATAAATTTGTTATGAACAATAATTAACATGTCTTTTATAATAATGAAGGCTCATGCACTCAAGTGACAAAGCAATTTTATATCACTTACGTATCACAGTTGATGCAGTATTATATATGATGACACTTCTTCACTAAAAAAAATATATATATTAAGCAAGCCATAATTTTTCACGGTTTGGAAATTTTGTGAATTTCATAAAAATTTCTGTATTTTTCTATTTAATCATAGATATTAATAAAAAAAAATCTGGAATATGAGTAACTAGTATTAATAAGTAAAGATAAGTTGTGAGTAAAATTAATTTTCAATTGTATGGATATGAAAATGGCTATAACCAATACGTACCGTGCCATTGACACCCATACGAGCAAACCTACCAATGTGGAAACAAATATACGTCGGAAAGAAAGCCAAAGTGGAACCTAAACTAAACCTACCAATAGAATGCAGAGGAATGATGAAGGTATTATCCAAAAAAAGAAAAAGAATAATAAATAATGAAGGCAGTAAGGCACCCTTTTTGCACGAGAGTCTTATGCCCATACTTGTATTATCCTTGCAAAGCAGCACGGATAGTCGCTGGGACACTGCCACAGAAGAAAAAACCAAAGTGGTGGTTAATAGTAATGGAGGGGAATGCAGTATGCAGAGCAATTACATAACAATTATTTGGTTTAGCTTTTGATCTCAATCCATCCATTCCATCCATGTCAACTGCTAGTTAACCACAGCTCACAAGTCACAACCGATGCCGCCACGCTGGGAAGAACGATCTCCTGTGCTAACTTTCCTCTTTCTTTTTAGTAAGCTCAAAACCCAATTGCTTTTGGTTCTATCCGTATCTCCTTTTTAGACACACTCCACGTTATGACCATGTGAAGTTGGTGCACATGGATCCGCTTTCCTGGCAAAACAGAGGAAAGCAAGTGAAATCCCTAAAGAACACACGTGGAATCGTGGAGTTATAGACCACATGAATTACTTCACCGCCAAGGCCACACACAAAAGGAAAATGGCCGGAAAAGAGAAAGCCGACAGGAAGCGGGACCCACCTCCCTTCGCTCACGTGGCTTCGCTGGAAACTGCTTTCGAGACCCCGCTCTGTTACACCATCGGTCCCCCGTCATCAAATTCTTTGGCCAATGTTTGCTATTTATTAGGTAACATAATTTACACAGTTGTGTTTATCCGATGAATTTATTTTTTTACTTTTAAATAACTTTGATATTTTAAGTTCATTTTTTTTTTACCTTTTCAAGAAAATTGAGCATGTATTTTTATCCTAAAGAGGTGAGATAAATTACCGTTTGTACTAGATTTAATAGTTCTTTCTTATATAATTCAATAATTGTGATTTTTAAAACTCCTCTTGTACCTTTGTTAATTTTTAAAAGATAATTATTTTAACATTGAGAATAATAAATGACATATATTTGTGTCTTTAGATAATGGTTCAGATAAATAACAATAATAATATCATTTGCGGAAAAAAAATAATGTATAATTGACTTTTTTTTGTAATTGTTATTTTTTAATTTTTTTCTAACAAATAAAATTACACTGAATGCTAAAACACACTATTTTTAAAAATGCTTGTTTTAAAGTGACACCACATCAAATTTGTACAATTTACAAATATTAAATAGCATAAAATATAAGCATTTCCTAATTCTACTATTCTATTACTTTTACTGAACAAATAGAGTGAAAAGTATGATAAAATATTTAATTTAGTGTGCCAGTATTGTAGCTTTCAAAAAATCTAAAAGAACTGGAATGGAACTATATTTGTATATTCCATGATATTATGTCTAGCTTTAATGATGTTTTCTAAATTAATGCCAAATATATATGCAAATAATGTATATAAATTAAGAAGAAGAATTTGTCGACAATTGATTATTCAATATCTATTTCTGAAAAATATGCGCATCTCTTATTAGAAGTTTCAATTATTCTTGTGATAAATAATATAGGAGCAGCATGTGTAAGCGAACCATTTTCTTTTTCCCTTTTTTTTTTAATTATTCCGTACACGGACGTGCAAGATTACTGCGGTTTCTGATGTACGATACCAGATACCATTTGTAGATATTAAATACTTTGTCGTTCGAAATTAAACACTGCAATCGATACTGACTTAAGATTGTGAATGTTATATAAACGGTATGGAAGTTACCATCAAATTTCCCATTAATATACAATCATCAAAGCGTCGAAACGGTGAAAGTAACCTAAGAGAGTGTTTTCATGTTTCAAAGTTACACCAAAATTGATCTGCATTAAATCGGACTTCTTATTTTTTGTTTGCTTCTGCAATAAACTGAATAACGACAAAATATCATTGCTTTCATTTCATCCTTGCACTGAATCCCATAAAAACCAGTTCAGGCTGCTCTGGCAGTACAATGCAAACGAAGCACGTAGTCATGGCGTTAATGCTATAAAAATATTGACCGGCGTCAAACAGAGTAAAGATGCCTTGTTTTTGTATTTTGGTGTCTGCCATTGACCAAGACCAGCTTAATCGGTAAATTACTATTACCAGCTCCAGGTCCCTGGCACGCTACTTTTTCTTTTTCTTTTTCTTTTTCGTCTTTATTCTGGCATTTGTAACATCACATCAGCTTACCAATGCTATTTTTTTTCTGAGAAAAGCTTACCAATGCTAGCAATTTCGGCAGTCTGCCAGTGTTATATCAATATGAATGACATTGCCTGGATTCGTACCACCTAGGCTAAGATACCTCATCGTTTATGATGAGTTTGAATCCGGTTCATTGTTATGCGAGGAGGTTTTAAATGTCTCTCTTCTTTGCAAGGTTCTAAATAGTGTTTATCGCGTTATAGTGGGGAGCCTCCAAAAAAAGCTATAGCAAATAGCGACGCTCTAGCGAAAGCTATTCCAAATAGCATTTTTTATTTTTATAAAAATTATATTATATATTTGTACTAAATATCAACATTATTTAGTCTCATAGAACAATAAATAATATCAAATTGATTAAAAAATTATAATATTCATATTGAACCAATACAAAGTTCAAATTGCGACTTAAAATATCTATAGTAATACTAATATCATAAACTATCGATCTTTTTCTATTTAAAATATCTTCAACATCATAACATAGTTTATCTTTTTTCTATTTAAATTTCAAAATAACCTAGAAATTGAAAAGAAAAAAAAAATCATACTTCTAGTAAAATAAACAGATGATCCTTGAAGAAATTCTTGTTAGTTCCTAAAATTTCCATAATTTAACAATTATTTATTTGATTTATCATCAGTTAAAAAAAAACCAAGAGCAAAATGAAAAAATTATTATAGCGGACCTGAATTTGATATAATGTAATATTCATCAAAATTAAACAATATCTTCACCATTTATTTATTTTAAAGCTCATATAAATTGAAAAAAAAACAACAAATGTTGCATAGCGCACGCTATTTGCGCTACACGCTATACGCTATAGCGGACCGCTATTACCGCTATAGCGTCTGTAGCGCAAATAGCGTGTTTTAATGCCATAGCATAGTGTTTGGTCTCCAAAAACGCTATAGCGCGCTATTTAGAACACCGCTTCATTGTATTTCTGTTATGTTTTTATTTTTTAAAATTTTAATAACTCAAAATTTAAAACTTAAAAGTCAAAATAAAATCGTTAGATGTGATCTATATTATTTTCTCTATGTGCTCATAAAAATCATTACATTCCAATTTTGTTTTTATGTGAATTAATAAGTTCAAAAATCAACGTCTATAAATCATCCACATTAGTGCGTTTTTTACAAGTTTTTGATGACAATTAAAATAAAATTGACATGTTATAATTTTTTGCACGTGCATAAATAAAATGATGTAGATCATATTCAACGGTTTTATTTTGACTTTTAAGTTTTAAATTTTGAATTATTAAAGTTTTTAAAAATGGAGGCATTGTCAAGGCACAAAAAATGAAGGCATTTGAGGGTAAATGAAGGCATTTGAACCCTCCTCTTGTTATATATTGGCACGGATTATAAAAGGACCCTTGCATTACATATTCAGATTCATTTAGCCTCGACTTTGATCGGACGGTTCGGATATAGACTCAGATGATGAGGTAATGGTAATGCAAATGATCTGGCTCCTCAGTGCTCTAAAGCTCTAAGGTACCTCATCGTTTACGATAATACGATGAGTTTGAATATGGTCCATTTGTTATATATTGGCACAGATCTTAAAGGGACACTGTGCATTATGGGTTGGGGTGAATTGGCCTCGATTATGATTAAATGATTCGGATTCAAACTCAAAACAATGAGGTAATGATTCAGACTCCTCTGAGCTATGAAACAGTGACTTGCATTATTGTGCGGAAAATAAATCTGTTGCAATTCCAAGAAATTGTAAGTTTTTGTTATTTCAAATTTAACTTTTCATTTTTCTAATGCACGAATTTTAATAAAAATTATCTTTCATGCACATATCTCAAAACAAAAGAAATATTAAATTTGAAATAACAAAATCCCTACAATTTCTTTGCATCGCAGCAGATTTATTTCCTACTTTGCGATGAGATGATCCCAGACCCCACATTTGGTGTCCGTAAAAATGAACAAGAGATTTGCATGTGGGTCAAATGATTATGGGGGGAATTCATGTCATTTTGGATCGAATTACAACATCGAAAAATTTATTTGTGACATAATTAACATTAGATTTTAATTTTTTTTTTCATTTTAATTTTGTTATGAGCAACTTGTAAGCTAATTTTTCATTTCAAAATTTAAAATCAAGACAACAATATTTTATGCCTGATCGAATCGGATTCTTTGACAGGCCGGACGGATCCGACCCTGATTCTATATGGCTCTAGAAATTCCCATCTAATTCCAACCCATTAACACAACAAGAATGTACAATAATTGTTATTCCTGAGATGGAACCCCCCTCTATCACAAGAAGAATTCTTCTCTCTTTTTAATTTAATTTAACTAGGCTCAAAAAAATGTAAGATGGCGTTGATACCTTAATTAAGCCAAACCCACAGCTTTCTTTTATTTTGTAAGTTTGCTCTTATTTTTACAAGTTTGTCGTCTGTAAGCAGAATAACTTTAGTTTATTGTCTTATTAGTTCGCCTTTCAAGCAATATGACAGATTAAGCTCCAATTTATGCACCTATCAGTGACATAATCCACAGTAGTGTTGTACTTTATGTTGCACATATGCTATTGTTGGTATTTGTATTTTTTTTTTTTTTTGAATTAACTCCTTTTATTTTGCTCTCAAAATGACCCCAACAAACAACCAATCAAACCCTTCGATTGACAATTAGTTCCCTTGAAATATTTGGGGCCAAATTATTTTAGATTAGACAAGACAGGTTCTCCTGTTGAATCATTAGAGGAATGCTTAAATGATAGGTGAAATGTATGTGTAGGTCCTGGTGGGCCCAGATATATTTATAGAAATTATATCTGGTCTTATATTAGGCTATGATGATCTTAATGAGGTACTCAAAGATCCTTCTTTGAAACCAACTTTTGGCCGTATTGCACTATTATTTAATAATTAATATACTAATTAAATAATCTGTTAGTGGCACTTTTATTCCCTTTAAAATTTCTAATTTTCATAAATTCCATCTCTGTGTAGTGACCAATTATGGAAAATATATGGATAATGAGCCACAAGCCGTCTTAAGGTATACTATCAGACTTGCTCTGAATATTAATAAATCATGAGCAGATTGTAGGACTCATAAAAAGGGTAAAGATTTCAACAGAGCAGTTTTGGCTTCATGCAGCTCAAGAACCAAATGTAACTCTCTGTTGATTCTAGAGTCTGTGCGCTTCATAAAGCCAAAACTAGTCTGTTAAAATCTTTACCCCATAAAAACTTAAGGGAAATTAAGGAAAACAAATTAATAGGCATCTCTAAAAATATTATTATATTAGCATGCAGGTCTAATAAGAATAATTTAATTTGTGGCAGAGACTAGTCAATTGATTCTGCCATAATTATTATTTATGTCTATTTTCTAATGAAATGTGCATTAATTAACCTATTATATATTCCATAAACTTGCTTTAGAAGTACTTGGATTATGTCGGTAAAGAGGTGATTGGTCAACTAATACTGGATTTATTACAAATTAACATTGAAAAGCTTATATCGTTACGTCATGAAAGGCAACATCATGTCCTGATTTTGCTATTGCTTTGAAATTTTAGTTGCTGCTTTGATTAGCATTTTTCTCCTGAAATAACACCTAAATTGTGGGACCTTGTTATTTTGTTTTGCGCGTCCGCATCTTTTTTCGTTGAGATTCTCCATCGACATGAAGTTTCCAAATTTTTTTTTTTTTTAAATGTTAAATTTTGAAACTTTGTGATCTTTCGTAGTGATTTTTACCTTAACTAACTAAGCTGGATCTAATATTTATTTTAATCGACTCTTGATAAGTTTCTCAAAAGAAAAACAAAACCAAGCTAGATATACTTTTCTGTTTAGAAAGTATGGTATTTGTCGGTTAAATAAAATGGGGCTACGGTGTATAGTACACATCGGTGTGTACTATGAATTTATATTTTTATTTTCAAAGTTTGAACAGTTGATCTGAACTGCTTAATATGATCTCTATATGAAAATATATTTGAAGGCAAAATAATTTTCATTTTTAGAATTTTTTTTACTATCTATTAATATACTAAAAATAACAAAAATAAGCAAGAAACTGATATTGTCAAGCCCGCTGATTGAACTTATTAATATTATTATTTTTAATATAGTTTTCATGCATTAGTTAGGGATTTGCTATTGTACGTGATCAATAATTAGTATATTGATTCGCAGGTTGGAAACTTAGTTGGATGAATTTTTTGTAGATATTAAATAGTTGAATGGCTTAATATTCAACGTTTACTCAAAAAATAATTAGTATATTGACAAACTATTAATTAAAAGTTGTATTTTTATTTAAACATGAGAGATGAGAATCAAACTTCTTCAAATCAATTTCAATATACTAAAGTTCGATATACAATCATCCCTAGAAGAATTTAACACTATCCGTGAGAACAAAAAATGATTATTGTCGAGGATAAACCGATACAAATTATTATTTCCGGATAAGCAAACATTACATGCTTTGCTAATTAACTAAAACAAAATATTTTCTTGTAAACAATAAAGCAATATTTAATTGTTTTATCTCTAGAAATTAGAGTCCAGATCGGCATAAACTGTCATACAAAATGAATGCACCTGTTATTGTAATTTCTGGTTTTTGTGGTTGTCAGATTTATTTCTTTTATTTGTTGCTTGAAAATCCTAGCAGGGGCTGCATGGTTGTCAGATTTCTATTAAACAGATTAAATTACAAATCTTAGTTTTATTAGAAAGAAATTTTTTTTTTCTGATTGAACGTCTCAGGTTCAAAATCTGGCACATTTATGATGTATTATAGAATTTGTTAGGTGTAGTATCTGCTTATGAGATGTACATTGGCAATTGTGTACCAGTTGTTTGGCACCACGTTGCTTGTAGTAACAAATACTTTTGGTTTCTGGAAATGAAATCAGTAGACTTTGATTCACTTTTATAAAACAAATATAAAAATATATAAAAATAAAAACTTGTACCGATATATTGGTGCTTTCAATTCATACAAGTTCCTGTTCATTTTTTATTTTTCCTTCTAAATAGCGACCTTTACCGAGTGAGTCTATGGTACTATGCATATCACGGGTTGGTCCGTGCTATGGCTCAATATTCAAGTTTTCAAAATCCTAATAGTCGATCCAAACCGTTCATCTTGTTCTCCATATTAATGTGTTTGGAGACCAAATTTTACATTTTTTTGAAATTGTTTTACTATTTTTTTAGATATTTAGAAAATCACTTGATCTAAAAATTCTGGACCATCCAAAAACAGTGATTTTCAATAAATCTAAAAAAATAGTAAAATAATTTCAAAAAATGTAAAATTTGGCCTCCAAACACATATTAATATGGAGAACAAGATGAACGGTTCGGATCCACTGTTAGGATTTTGAAAAGTCGAATATTGAGCCGTATTACGGGCCAAATCGTAATATGCATAGTACCATAGACTCACTCACCTTTACTAACTCCAAAGTCCTAATACATCTGTACAATTTTTGTTCTCTCATACAAAATTGACAATCTTTCTGCTACAAAAGACATAATATGAAAAAAAGAATTGAAAGGCAAAATTTGAAAATGAAATCTACAATTAATTTGCTAATTAATTAAAATCAGAAGTTCCAACTAATTATCGACTAAAAAGAATGCAATCCAATGAAACACATTTGATGGAGTAGCTGGAAAGAGAGATTATAAGAGAAACGAATGGATATTGTTCAACATCGATAACCAAAAAATAAAATTAACAGCGCAACGACTTAATTTAGAGAAGAGAAACATGTAGAATAAGTGTTGGAGCTCAAAATAAAACGATGATTTCTTTATATTTTAATAAGTTTCAACTTAGAGTCAAGTTTTAGACCAACTTTTCCTTTACGTTGGAGCATTTTGATTAAAAGAATCTCTGTTGAGATTTTTATGTTGCAAAGGCAATTTTTTTTTTTTAGTAAAGTTTGAAGATCAAGCTATTTAATTATTAAATATTTACAAAGCATAATATTCCTTTAGATTTCGAATTTATAATCACTCACACAGAGAGTATAAATAATAATTTTTAACATGCAACCAAATCTTAAAGATTACAAAACTTGACCATAAAAATACTTTTATAACAAAGTGGTGAGCTATTGCGCTCAGAGCTATTAATTAATTGTATCGATGATATAGCATTAGCTATAGGCGTATAGCTGTAGCCTGTTTTTTCTAAACAAAAAATATCCCAACTCTTGCAGATACTGTTAACTTATATTTTCATGATAAATTTGTACATAGTTATTGTACTAGGCTACTAGCCAACCTTGAAGAAGAAAAATATCAAGTATATGAAGAAAATTTCAACTTCGACCCCTTAATTTAGGGATTTAATTTAAGGGCTATAGGTAAAGAATCATTGATTTCGTTTCCTTTTCCCGGTTGTCTACTTTTCAAGTTCTTCTCAGCGAGTTAGCTTGCACACATCACAAATGCTCCCTGCAAGGCTGCAACTCCACATGACTCTCAATCCATTCGAACCCTAGCTACAAAAAGTAGAAAATGATGGAGCGCCTTGCACTCCGCCATGTGCTGATGTGCCGCATGACCCCTTCTTTGCACAACCCTTTTTAAGTTTGGATCCGATTCTTACAGCCAGTGTCTCACATGCGCACACCCACTTTCCCTTTTCAATTCTGTCGCTGTTCCATAAGCACGAGTTTTTTGTTGTGACAATAACGTGGCCATTCGTGTTGCGGGCGGGCTGGTGTTACATTGTTACCTAAAAAGCCTACGAAAATATTTTTCTTTTGCCTTAAAAAGCCCGTAGGCAATAGGAGGGGTCTTGGACCAGCACATGTGGCGAGTCTTGAACCGAATGCAAGAAAACTGGAGAGAAGGTTGCCCTTTTAATTTTACAAGGGACAATAAAATTTGAGTGAGTCTATGGAACTATGCATATTACGATTTGGCACCGTGCTACGGCTTTATATTCGAGTTTTCAAATCCTAACGGTCGATCCGAACCGTTCATCTTGTTCTCCATATTAATATGTGTTTGAAGACCAAATTTTACATTTTTTGAAATTTTTTTACTATTTTTTTAGATATTTAGAAAATCACTTGATCTGAAAATTTCTGGACCATCAAAAAACAGTGATTTTCAATCAATTTCAAAAAATATAAAATTTGGTCTCCAAACACATATTAATATGGAGAACAAGATGAACGGTTCGGATCAACCGTTGGGATTTGAAAACTCAAATATAGAGTCGTAGCACGGTGTCAAATCGTAATATGCATAGTACCATAGACTCACTCATAAAATTTTATGTGAAGTTTGAGAAATTTAGTTCAATAGGTTCAGTATAGAAATCTGCTAACAATTGTTATAGAAATTTCGTCCCAAAGCCGTTCATCAACAGTATTGCACCCCCATTATTTTCGTTTTAAGAATGCATATCATATAAGAAATTCAAATTTATATAGAGTTTATACTTGCATATAGTTAGGGGTGCAAATGGATACAGATAATTCGCTCCGTATTCAGAGAGTATTTAAATTCGGATTAAACGGATACGAATATGGATATTTTTTCCATACGGTGAAATAATGGCAGATATAGATACAGATAATTTCATGAAAGTGAATATCCGTATCTGTATCCGCAATTATTCGGATCCGAAATTGCTCCAAACCGGCTCCGGCTTTATTGCTTCGAATAGAAGTTGTTATATAATTATTCCATATTTATTTCAGTCTTGGTTGTGGGATAATATGGCCTTGTTTCCAATTTAATCTGTTTTTCACTAGTGATGGTGCTATAATAGCGCTATATTCTTTTATTTTTACTTTCATTTCTTCACTCTCCATTTTTTTTCCATTCAAGACTTTAGCCCATGAATGTAGTAGTATGCTTTTAGTTTCTGTTAAATTGATTTTAGTCATTGTTTTAAGACAACAACAAGACACTCTTTTGTATCTTAAAGTGTATAACTCAATTATCTGACAATTATTCGTTTTGTATCCGTATTCATATATTATTCGCTCGGATGTATTTCGTTTAAGGTGGATTTTATTTTAAATTTTAATATCTATTTACTATTCGTATCCGCTCGCGAAGATGAATATGATATTAGCATTATCTGCTCCAAATCCGCTCCGTATACACCCCTACATATAGTTCACTTGTAACGTGAATAATTGGATAAGCAAACATAGAAGAAATTTCTCCAGAAGAGATTATTCTCCTTCAATTTATTTCACGGATCCAATAAGGCCTACTTTATATCTTTCCCACGCGGATCCAGAGCCCACACTCACATCCTTGTAACATTTACCATGTTTAAAGGTACTCTTGAACTTTTTATTTTGAAACCTTATCTTATTATTTTCTTTATTATGAGGCCCAAGACAATACTGGAATACTACTTCAGAATTCTTCAAAAATTTACTCCGCAAAAATAATCCTAAACTAGGGATTTTTTAAACTCTTAGAAAAACGGAAACAATCTAAACTCAGAAGGGTGATCGCAACATCTGGAACTGATACTTCCGAATATTTCAAGCCATACAGTTCGCACAAGTCAACTGGTCGAGAGCCATTCAGTCGTTGCTACCAGTGGGCAAACCACACTCGGTCATAGTACCAGTAAGTGGCAATAAAGTCTGATGTTAATCCATTAAAAATGACATTCCGCAGAGATAAAATAAAGCTAATCATTCTTTCATAATATGCAAACCATAACCACAAAAGACAGATATAAGCCTTCAAATTTAAAGCCTTTCTCGCAAACAACCAAAATTTTGCAGAACCAAAGAGACAAAAAGACCGATCCATCACCACAAAAAAACCAAACAATGGCGACCTTCACTGCAAAATAACTCCTAAGCCACCAAGGATCTCCATTATTAAGCAAAAGGTCAGGAGAAAGAAAAAACTCACTAAACTGCAAAACCTACCAGCCAAGTCATAGTAAACTGGCAAAGAAAAAAGACAAGCTTAAACAACCCCTTCACTGAGAGAAAGAGAGGCCAGCCGATCAGAGTGCTCGTCAAGAGAAAGAGAGTTGAACTGATCAGAAGGCATGTGAGAGTGGACAACAGAGCGTAAAACCCTCACAGCCTCTTCAACCTTTAATTTGAGCTCATCTGGGGACTCGAGAAGGTGCAGTATTTCATCTCTATCCATCTCCAGAAGCATCCCAGTAATCTTCGCCGCCATCTCATGCTCCAGCTCAGCCACCAGTGGAAAGAGCCTCTCCCCAAGTATAATTCTTTGCTGGTCGGGTGTAGACTTGGCTAGTGCTGATGCAAGGCTACCTTGCATATTCCCGTTGGCGCCACCTCCAACCATCTACATAAGCAGTTCTTATTACTAGCTTATTGAACTGAAGTGCTCAGCAGCACATATTACGAATTATTTCCAGATTTTTCTGCTACCTATTGTAGCTATGTTAAATTTGCTCTTTGGGCAAACTATAAAAGCTAAAACCTTTTAATGTATGCCCTAATTTTTTGCTGCTTTACCAAAATCTGTGACCACTGAAACTAAAGGGAAAGAGGGAGAGCAAACCTGGTTAGGAGCTGAAGACGCTATGGGGAGTGGCCCCCATTGGTGTCCCGCTTTATGTGGAACGCGCCTGGCGCGTGGTCCTCTCTGGCCTTGTGGGACCATAGGCATGAAAGGAGGCATTGGACCTCCTCTCATCCCTGGCACAATAGGCTGCTGAAAGCCATATCCAGCCTTTATACAAAAAAAAAACCAAATGTTTGATACGCATAATTAGTAAATCTGCAGGTAGTAAAGTTAATTCCAAGAACCAAAAAGATCCTCAGTTATAGGTACAATAAGGGACCCCAATAGAGAAAAACACATTATTTTATGAATAGACCACAGGAAACAGTGCAGGGTCTCTGATATTGAGGAGTAGAACTAGGGTGTTCTTAAGTTTCACCAAGCCTCACTTGTCGAATTGGCTTCAAATGACGAATCCAAACCATTGAAACCGATCTACCTTACAAGTGATGCGTCAACATGCAAAAATTTAAAATTTTTGAAATAATTCTGTACAAGTCAAGTGGTAAAAAATTGTTCAAAAAATGAATGCATTAAAATTAATTTATAAACCTTATAATTTTGACCACTTTGACTTTATATTAAATTAATTCTAAAATTTAAATTTTCACATGTAGAGGCATCACTCGTAAGATAAATCGGTTGAATGGTTTGAATTTGTCGTTTGAAGCCAATCCAATATGTTTTAGAGTTAAGTTCACAAAGGAACTCGATGAACTTAAGAACACCCTAGTTCTACTCGATATTGTGATATTATACACACATGAACTTGTTGTTCGATATACCAGCTCAACACTTAACCAATATGAACTTGTTCGCTGGTAAGAGATATTATTTGTTCCGCCATTTTATTTATTTATGTTGATTTGCAAGTTGTAAAGCTAAATATTGTGTTAAATTAATTCTTCGATATCAGTAGACAATGAGAATAATTACTTGTCACTGTGACAGTAATAAACAGTGACTACGACAGCTGGTCCTGATAGTTTATTGAGATGATGTGATTCACTGGCTTTTAAGTACAACACAAGTGATAATTCATAAATAACAATAAGATTATCACGAACCAACGAAGAGTATTGCAGTGATAAGAACAAAAACAATAGTAAATAATAGCAATATACCAGGTTTACCTGCGGAGGAATAAATGGGGGTGGGGGGGCAAAGAACATTGGCTGCCCCATATTGTGAGGGTACATTGGCATCCGTGGGCCAACTGGGTGGGGAGCCATTGGCATTTGAGGCATCATTGCATACTGATCCTGAGAAGCACATTAAATGTGGGCATATGACATGATTTCTTTTATGAAAGTAAAACTATAAGCTGAATAAAACAGGCTTATTCCACCAGATAATTAAGCCAAAACAAACACTTTTTGAGAAAACACAAAGGTAACCTGAAGCCTTGCTCTCCTGTCTTCCTTTCTCTGTGCAAAAGCAACATACAGTGGTCTGTTCCTAATGAGCTTGCCATTCATCTCCCCAAGCTACAAGCAAGAAAGAAAAAGCCAATTTGAAGTGTGATGCCCATAACTCTACTTGAGGAAAAAAAGTTTAAAGCTACTACATTGGAAAGAAAATTGATCTTACTGCTCTAGAGGCATTATTCTGAGATTCAAAAGCAACAAATCCAACTCCTCTGCTATGGCCATTTGGTTCCCGCATAACCTGGCAGATAAATAGGCTTCATAAATGTTAAAGGAATGAATTGAACTAATAATCTTAAGTTCATTTACAGAAATGAATCAAGTTATCAAGCAGGGACAAAAAAACGACCTTGGCAGACATGACAGTACCAAAAGCTGAAAAGAGCTCCTTCAAGTCATCATCGGTAACATTCTCTTCCAAATTCTTCAAATACAGATTATTGTTCAACTGGTTATGGTTGCTTCTGTGATTTTGATTCTGA
Organism: Carex rostrata; assembly: GCF_964058835.1. Classification (NCBI taxonomy): domain Eukaryota; kingdom Viridiplantae; phylum Streptophyta; class Magnoliopsida; order Poales; family Cyperaceae; genus Carex; species Carex rostrata. Next base: position 6,056,580 of record NC_135931.1, on the reverse strand, counting down.
TTTATGTAGGTCGCATTGCCCTCAGGCATGCCCCTCTCAGATCTCTTCATCTCCCTCTCCCTCTCCCTCTCTGATTTTTTCATCGCTTTTCCCACAAACCATTCCTTCCCATCAAATATTTTCCTGTTCAAATCCTCTACTGCGGTCGCAGCATCATCAGGGTTCTCAAAATTCACAAATCCAAAACACTTTGATTTACCATCACCTTCTCTCATCACAATTGCACTTGTGATTTTGCCAAATTTACCAAAAATGTCAATCAGATCATTTTCAGTGGTTGGTTCTGAGAGGTTCTTCACAAACACATTGTTAAATTTGTTGCTGCCTGAAGGATTTGAGGTGCTTTCTCGATCCTCCTTAGCAACGAAGGGCCCGACAAAGATTCTCTTCCCGTCTAAGGCGGTCCCGTTTAGGCTCTTTATGGCATTCTTGGCTGATTCAACAGAGTCGAACTGAACAAAACCATAACCTTTTGATTGGGCAGTCAAATCAGTAGCAACCTTGCAGGAGAGAATGTGCCCATATGGAGAAAAGGTCTTGTACAATAATAAGTTGGTAACTGACTTGTCCAGATTCTAAAAAGAAAATAATTAGTCAGTTATGAGTTGCACAAGCACGTGAAGTCTATTTAAAATTGATTCTAGTTTATTCAAGGGTACAGAGTAATGAGCAAAAGCACTATTCAGAAAGAACATCCCATGCCTGTATAAATCCATCATTTTGCCATGGTTGAAACGACAATCAAAGTTTTTGTAGCAATATGCACTAGCACCCAACCAGTGAGCTATTTAAGCTGGTACAGTACAAAAAATCTAGTCTTTATGGCATTGAGACCTAACTGTACATATCCAACTTTTTATCGAGAGCCCACTGCAAACAACATTATGCAAAACGAATTTTATATGTTGGATTATAATTTTGCATAAACTTGTCAGGAACAACAGCATTGACTCAAAAATAGTGTTTAGTTCAGTCAATTCTGCTCGACCCAACCTTGGTTCTGATGATCGAGTCATTTTTTTAATAGTCCCAACAGCAGTATATATCTTAATTGTGAACATGAGATAAGCTGGGTTCCGCTAGCATATACAGTAAAGATTGGAGTAATTTGCAGAGAAAACTTAAAACCGAAAGGGAAATAAGGGAGAATATACCTTAACGAATAAGTTGGCCTCATTGATCTGACGGGAGGAGGGATCTCGGTTAGAGTGCATCACTCGAATTGGCTTTCCATTTATGGGAGTAAAGTTGAGAGCCTCCAGTGCTTTAGCAGCTGTCAGAAGCAAATGGTGTTAGCACAAAGGAACTACCGAACTACAAATTCTGGGAATTGTTTATAAATGGTGAGCAAATGACTACAGAACAATAGAGGAAGCAGAACCTTATCAGCCGGCCCTAGTTTAATCTTACTTGTAAAAAAAATTAAGGACTTACCAGCATTCAATATATATTTTAAGAAAAAATAATGATTTTTCCAATATCAGTCATGGTTCTGCAATGTAATATCATGAGTTATACCAAAACCATGAGCGGATAAGCTGAAAATCAAGATGGAAGCTCCACGGATAAATGACATTAAAATTTTATGGCTTAATCTAAAAAAAATATCAATCATTTTGCTTTTATGCGTATTAATAACTTCCCTGGTTCCAAATCTGTTCATGAAGCATGAGTAAATGTTGCACATTCACTTACTTTTTCCAGATTAGGCATTACACTTGGTACTTCGAATAAATAACAAGTAGCAGATAGCTCCACTGCTTCAGACTGATTTACACTTGGCTGTGTCATTAGATACTATTAAAATACGCCTACATATCAATCTTTGACCTGACCAGCTCTGAATCAAGCATAAAACATCAAATAAAAGCTTCTATTTTTTTTTTCAAAAGACCAATCTGAAATTTAAAAACATTAAGAGAAACACATTGGATGGGAGAAAGATGGAATAAAAACTCACCATCGGAAGCTTCATTGAAGTTGACGTAGGCATATCCGAGAGACTTGCGACTGCTGACATCACGACAGACTCGCACTGACACGACCTGGCCCACCTCGCAGAAGACCTCAAACAGCTGCGAGTCCGTCACGCTCTCCTCCAGGTCTCCGACGTAAAGCGAAGTTGAAGGATTCTGCACGGCGCCACCGCTCGCTCCCGGCGACGTGTTCTCTTCCGAGCGAGGAGAGAGCTCCTGAGTTTGCGACATTTTGAGATTCGTGATAGGGTTTTTCTCTCTTTCCCTTCTGGTGGAAAGGGAGAAGAGATGGATCGAAGGGGTAGCAAAGAGCAAGCTGCACCGCCGTAGGATGGAAGGGGGTAGAATGGGGAATGTAGTTTTGAACTAAAACCCTAGCAAGTTTGGTATTTTGACCCAAGCACCTTGTAAACTAACCAACCAGGATCAATGCTCTGATCTAACAGCAATTAGCTCTGCTAACTATAATTGATCAGGTCGGACCGTCGGATCCATTGACAATTTAAATTGGCACTCGTTAGAGAGGCAAAATGTAATTGAGGTCAGGTTTTTAAACTTTTATTTGGTTCACCCTCGTTACGTTTTGTCTGTAGTCCGTACTAGGGAAAGGTGCCGGACAGCTGGAGCCTGGAGTCGTCCGGTCTGTTAAATCTGGAGAAAATGTCAGAAGGCCGTTTGTTGCGACTTGAGAGGAATCTTCCAATTCCGACGTTCTAACAGACCTTGTTGGCCCGTTTCGTAAGCCGTTGCTTTTATTTCAATCTCAATTTTATGGAATTGGTTGATGATTGATTTCGAGTATTGGCGCCTTGCGCGATTATTAATATACAAACTTGGAAAATCTATATTTGCTCGTTCAATAAAACTTTTAATTTTATTTTTTATAATCATTCATAAAAATGATAATTATCTTATATGCCGGATTTAAATATTTGCTTGTTCAATAAAATCTTTTAATTTTAATTTGTTCATAATTATTCAGCAAAGTTTTCATAATGATATTCTCATTTAAGTTTGAATCTCATTCTTCCTTATCATGTTAAAGATATATCTGATCAGCTCCGACAGTGGAGGAGGACAACATGGATCTGTCCACGAAGGTCATGGTGTTAATGTCAGAAGGGGAAGCGTCCAAGAATCATTTTTTGGAGATTGTACAGGAGAATTTTGGGTCTGGCAACCCCTTTAGTCCAATGTCTAATATCGCTTGAAGTGAAGATGATGATTTTGTTGACTGAAATTTGCTAGACTCCTGTCATATTTTATGTTATGTTTTGTTGATTTGTGTATTTTGTGTGTATGTTTTACAACGGTTATGTTGTTTTTCTAACTAAATAGATTTAATACTAGCTAAGTGATTGATACCTGTTTTAGATAACAATATTAGTTATTTTGGTTTCTAATAGAAAACGGTGGTCTAACCATTGCTTAGAAAATAAATATTCAACAAAAATGATAATTAGATTATACCATATTTGAGTATTTAGACTTCATATATAAATACTATTGTGATAAATATAAATATTCTTATAATAAAGAACATAAGATTTTTTGCAAGTTTTAAACAACAAAAGAAATATATTAGTTTGATACAATTTTGATGCGGTAAAATCAAAAGAAAATCAAAATAGTTGTATACATGAATAAAATATGGTCCTAGTCCTAGATCACAGCATTTCGGCCTGAGGACTTGAGTCGGGATGGGCTAAAACCCGGCTCAAGATCGGCTTACGGTCACCTCTGCTAACCGGTTGTACAAAACGGGTGCGATTTAATCACCGCTTTCTATGCGGATGTTACCATATCCTATGCGGACCCCACATCTCAAGTATACGAGTGTCACCGCTCCCTATAGAAGCATGACTGCTTCTATGTGAACTCCTCTGAAAGTTCTGACAACGCGAGATGTCAGAACGAAGAGAGGCTATTTAAAGTGAACAGTTTCACTAAGTCGAGGCTAACACTTTTTTCCAAATGAGATACCATGTAGGGTAGAGTCTAAGTATCTCACAACTACCTTTGTGTTCCCGACTTTACTTTTTCCACCTCGGACCGTCTCCTCGAGACGGGACGATTCACACACACCCAACTAAATTTCTCACCACAGCGTTATCGTCTCGCATTGTCATAGGTCGTATCAACCACCGTGGGGCTAACCAAAGAGCGATATGCTCAACCACTTCATCATCAGTTACGTGGTCACTCTTTAAAACATCAATCAAATTTGCAATTTCAGAGTCGAATTTGGAGCCAAATGCTATAAATTTAGGAATAAGAAGACTTCTCAAAAATTTTGCAACAACCTTCCAATCATCATTTCGATCACCGGAAATGTCTATGGATGTGCTGATGACTTTACCTACAACTTCATTGTCACAAAGCACACATAATATCATTGTCTCCCCATTTATATTGCCATGAGTGTGGTTGTCAACATATATGTCATTTATCTCATTAAAAATCTCTATGCAAGATGAAATAGTTCTCAATAACAAAAAAGTTTATTGTTATAAAAAGTTAATTAAATAAAGAAATTTAACTAATTTTAACATGTATCACAAGTATGCTCAATTTATATCAACTAATATTGTCTAAAATAATACATAAATATTTAGTATATCAAAAGAGATTAGATTTTACATACAAGAGGCGTGATTTAAAATTTTCTAAAAACTCGTGATATTTCGGAGACCTAATTCTTCTCTTACTCCTGCAAGCCGAACTAGTACAAAGACATTACCATTATTATATTTTAAATGATATTCTAGAGTCTTATGGTAACATGGAAGACCAACCCGTAGGCCGCAATCAAGGTGGGTCTCATCTTCTTTTTCAGAAATATGATACGGGTTATGAACATAATTGCTTTTACAACTAAATATACGATATTCTGAACCTAGTTTGTTGTAAAATGACTTCACAAGAAATTTCACTTGATTTATTATAAAAAATATTCAGTTTGCCCTGGTAGCAAAGCAGTCCATATTTGAAACCGTGTAATACCTTCAAATTGATTATGGTGTGTTGGACAATTGGTAAACTTGTGTTTTCTTGCTCTATTTTGGAATGTGACTAAGGAGAAAAACAGAACGCGGTCGGAGAAGTAGTAAAGGTAGATGATGGCCTGAACGAAACTCTACTATGGATGTGCCGATTACTTTACCTACAACTTCATTGTCACAAAACACACATAATATCATTGTCTTTCCATTGATATTGCTGTGAGTGTGGTTGTCAACATGTATGTCATTTATCTCTTTAAAAATCTCTATGCAAGATGAAATGGTTCTCAATAACAAAAAAATTTACTGTTATAAAAATTTAATTAAATAAAGAAATTGAACTAATTTCAACATGTATCACAAGTATGCTCAATTTATATCAACTAATATTGTCTAAAATAATACATAAATATTTAGTATATCAAAAGAGATTAGATTTTACATACAATAGGTGTGATTTAAAATTTTCTGAAAACTCATGATATTTCGGAGACCTAATTCTTCTCTTACTCCTGCAAGCCGAACTAGTACAAAGACATTACCATTATTATATTTTAAATGATATTTTAGAGTCTTATGGTAACATGGAATAACAACTCGTAAGCCACAATCAAGGTGGGTCTCCTCTTGCTTTTCAGAAATATGATACGGGTTATGAACATAATTGCTTTTACAACTAAATAGACGATATTCTGAACCTAGTTTGTTGTAAAATGACTTCACAAGAAACTTCACTTGATTTATTATAAAAAATATTCAGCTTGCCCTGGTAGCAAAGCCGTCCATATTTGAAATCGGGTAATACATTCAAATCGATTATGGTGTGTTGGACAATTGGTAAACTTGTGTTTTCTTGCTCCATTTTCGAATGTGACTAATGACAAAAACAGAACGCGGTAGGAGAAGTAGTAAAGGTAAATGACGGCCTGAACAAAACTCTGCTATGGATGTGCCGATTACTTTACCTACAACTTCATTGTCATAAAACACACATAATATCATTGTCTTTTCATTGATATTGCCATGAGTGTGGTTGCCAACATGTATGTCATTTATCTCTTTAAAAATCTTTATGCAAGATGAAATGGTTCTTAATAACAAAAAGTTTACTGTTATAAGAAGTTAATTAAATCAAGAAATTGAACTAATTTCAACATGTATCACAAGTATGCTAAATTTATATCAACTAATATTGTCTAAAATAATACATAAATATTTAGTATATATATATTAGATTTTACGTACAAGAGACGCGATTTAAAATTTTCTGAAAACTCATGATATTTCGGAGACCAAATTCATCTTTTACTCCCATAAGCCAAACTAGTACATAGACATTACCATTATTATGTTTTAAATGATAGTCTAAAGTCTCGTGGTAACATGAAAGAATGACCCATGGGCCGCAATCAGGGTGGGTCTCCTCTCCCTTTTCATAAATATGACACGGGTTATGCACATAATTGCTTTTGTAACTAAATAAACGATATTTCGAGCCTAATTTGTTTAAAATGACTTCACAACAATCTTCACTTGATTTATTATGAAAAATATTCTGCTAGCCCTGGTAGCAAAGCCGTTCATATTTGAAACCGGGTAATTCCTTCAAATCGGTTATGCTGTGTTGGACAATTGGTAAACTTGTGTTTTCTTGCTCTATTTTTGAATGTGAATAAGGAGAAAAACGGAACGCGGACGCAGAAGTAACGGAGGTAGATGACGTCCTAAATGAAATTCTACTATGGATGTGCCGATGATTTTACCTACAACTTCACTGTTACAAAAAACACATAATATCATTGTCTCCCCATTGATATTGCCATGAGTGCGGTTGTCAACATGTATGTCATTTTTTCCTTTAAAAACCTCTGCAAAATGAAATGGTTCTCAATAACAAATTTTTTTATTGTTATAAGAAGTTAATTAAATTAAGAAATTGAACTAATTTCAAAATGTACCACAAGTATGCTCAATTTATATCAACTCATATTGTCTAAAATAATACACAAATATTTAGTATATCAAAAGAGATTAGATTTTACGTACAAGATGTTTTATTTAAAATTTTCTGAAAAGTTCATGATATTTCGGAGACCTAATTCTTCTTTTACTCTTGCAAACCGAACTATTACATAGACATTACCATTATTATGTTTTAAATGTTAGTCTAAAGTCTCGTGGTAACATAGAAGAACGACCAATGGGCCGCAATCAGGGAGAATCTTCTCTTCCTTTTCAGAAATATGATACGTGTTATGAATATAATTGGTTTTGCAACTAAATAGACGATATTCCGAACCTAGTTTGTTGTAAAATGACTTCACAAGAAACTTCACTTGATTTATTATAAAAAATATTCAGCTTGCCCTGGTAGAAAGTCGTCTATATTTTCAAACTGGGTAATACATTCAAATCGGTTATGTTGTGTTGGACAATTGGTAAACTTGTATTTTTTTGCTCTATTTTTGAATGTGACTAAGGAGGAAAACAGAATGCGAACGCAGAAGTAACGGACGTAGATGACGGCCTAAACGAAATTCTACTGTGGATGTGCCGATGACTTTACCTACAACTTCATTGTCATAAAGCACACATAATATTATTGTCTCCCCATTGATATTGTCATGGTGTGGTTGTCAACATGTATGTCATTTATCACTTTAAAAATCTCTCTGCAAGATGAAATGGTTCTCAATAACAAAAAAGTTTACTGTTATAAAAAGTTAATTAAATAAAAAAATTGAACTAATTTCAACATGTATCACAAGTATGCTCAATTTATATCAACTAATATTGTCTAAAATAATACATAAATATTTAGTATATCAAAAGAGATTAGATTTTACGTACAAGAGGTTTTATTTAATATTTTCTGAAAAGTTCATGATATTTCGGAGACCTAATTCTTCTTTTACTCTTGCAAACTGTACTATTACATAGACATTACCATTATTATGTTTTAAATAATAGTCTAAAGTCTCGTGGTAACATGGAAGAACAACCCATGAGTCGCAATCAGGGAGGATCTCATCTTCCTTTTCAGAAATATGATACGTGTTATGTACATAATTGCTTTTGTAACTAAATAAACGATATTCCGAGCCTAGTTTGTTGTAAAATGACTTCACAAGAAATTTCACTTGATTTATTATCGAAAATATTCAGCATGCTCTGGTAGCAAAGCCGTCCATATTTGAAACCGGCTAATACTTTCAAATCGGTTATGCTGTGTTAGACAATTGGTAAACTTGTATTTTCTTGCTCCATTTTGGAATGTGACTAAGGAGGAAAATGAAACACGGTCGGAGAAGTAGCGAAGGTAGATGACGGCTTTAACGAAATTGTACTGTGAATGTGCCGATGACTTTACCTACAACTTCATTGTTACAAAAAACACATAATATCATTGTCTTCTCATTGATATTGACATGAGTGTGGTTATCAACATTTATGTCTTTTATCTCTTTAAAAATCTCTCTGTAAGATGAAATGGTTCTGAATAATAAAAAATTTACTGTTGTAAGAAGTTAATTAAATCAACAAATTGAAATAATATCAAGATATATCACAAGTATGTTCAATTTATATCAATTAATATTGTCTAAAATAATACATAAATATTTAGTATATCAAAAGAGATTAGATTTTACATACAACAGGCGTGATTTAAAATTTTCTGAAAAGCTCATGATATTTCGGAGACCTAATTATTCTCTTACTCTTGCAAGCCGAACTATTACATAGACATTACCATTATTATATTTTAAATGATAGTCTAGAGTCTTATGGTAACATGGAAGAACAACCCGTAAGTCGCAATTAATGTGGGTCAAAGCCGTCCATATTTGAAACTGGGTAATGTCTTCAAATCGATTATGGTGTGTTGGACAATTGGTAAACTTGTATTTTCTTGCTCCATTTTGGAATGTGACTAAGGAGAAAAATGAAACACGGTCAGAGAAGTAGCGGAGGTAGATGACGGCTTAAACAAAATTGTACTGTGAATGTGCCGATGACTTTACCTACAACTTCATTGTCACAAAGAACACATAATATCATTGTCTTCTCATTGATATTAACATGAGTGTGGTTATCAACATGTATGTCATATATCACTTTAAAAATCTCTTTGTAAGATGAAATGGTTCTCAATAATAAAAAGTTTACTGTTGTAAGAAGTTAATTAAACCAACAAATTGAAATAATTTCAAGATGTATCACAAGTATGTTCAATTTATTAAAAATAATATATTCTAAAATAATACATAAATATTTAGTATATCAAAAGAGATTAGATTTTACGTACAAGAGGCTTGATTTAAAATTTTCTGAAAAACTCATGATATTTCGGAGACCTAATTTTTCTTTTACTCCTGCAAACTGAACTATTACATAGACATTACCATTATTATGTTTCAAATATTAGTCTAGAGTTTCGTGGTAACATGAAAGAATGATTCATGGGCCACAATCAGGATGGGTCTTATCTTCTTTTTTAGAAATATGATACGGGTTATGAACATAATTACTTCTGCAACTAAATAGACGATATTTCGAGGCCTAGTTTGTTGTAAAATGACTTCACAATAAACTTCGTTTTATTTATTATCGAAAATATTTAGCTTGCCCTGGTAGCAAAGCCGTCTATATTTGAAACCGGGTAATACCTTCAAGTTAGTTATGGTGTGTTGGACAATTGATAAACTTGTGTTTTCTTGTTCCATCTTCGAATGTGACTAAGGAGAAAAACTGAATGCGGTTGGAGAAGTAGTAGAGGTAGATGACTTTACATAAAACTTGATTATCACAAAGAACACCTAATATCATTATCTACCCATTGATATTGTCATAAGTGTGGTTGTCAACATGTATGTCCTTTATCCTTTTAAAAATCTCTCTGCAAGATCAAATGGTTTAAAAATTGTTCTCAATAACAAAAAAGTTTTGTGTTATAAGAAGTTAACTAAATCAAGAAATTGAACTAATTTCAACATGTATCACAAGTATACTCAATTTATATCAACTAATATTGTTTAAAATAATACATAAATATTTAATATATCAAAAGAGATTAGATTTTACGTACAAGAGGCGTGATTTAAAATTTTCTGAAAAATTCATTATATTTCGAAACTCTAATTCTTCTTTTACTCTTGCTAGCCGAACTATTACATAAACATTACCATTATTATGTTTTAAATGATAGTCTAGAGTCTCGTGGTAACATGGCAGAACGACCCATGAGCCGCAATCAGGGTGTCTTCTCTTCCTTTTCAAAAATATGATACTGGTTATGAACATAATTACTTTTGCAACTAGGTAGAGGATATTCTTAGCCTAGTTTGTTATAAAATGACTTCACAAGAAACTTTGCTATATTTATTATCGAAAATATTCAGCTTGCCTTAGTTGCAAAGCCGTCGATATTTGAAATCGAGTTATACCTTTAAATCGGTTATGGTGTGTTGGGCAATTGATAAACTTGTGTTTTCTTGCTCCATTTTTGAATGTGACTAAGGAGAAAAACTGAACGCAGTTGGAGTAGTAGAGGTAGATGATAGCCTGTACGAAACTCTACTATGGATGTGCCGATGACTTTACCTACAACTTCATTGTCACAAAGCACACATAATATCACTGTCTTCCTATTGATATTGTCATGAGTGTGGTTGTCAACATGTATGTTATTTATCCCTTTAAAAATCTCCCTGCAAGATGAAATGGTTCTCAATAACAAATTTTTTTTACTGTTATAAAAAGTTAATTAAATAAAAAATTGAACTAATTTCAACATGTACACAAGTATGCTCAATTTATATCAAATAATATTGTCTAAAATAAGACATAAATATGTAGTATATCAAAAGATATTACATTTTACGTACAAGAGATGTGATTTAAATTTTTTTGAAAAACTCATGATGCTTCGAAGACCTTATTCTTATTTTAATCCTGCAAGCCGAACTATTACATAGTCGTTATTATTATTATGTTTTAAATGATAGTCTACAGTCTCTTAGTAACATGGAAGAACGACCCATGGGCCACAATCAGGGTGGGTGTCCTCTTCATTTTCAGAAATATGATACGGGTTATGAACATAATTGCTTTTGCAACTAAATAGATGATATTTCGAGTCTAGTTTGTTGTAAAATGACTTCACATGGTAGGATTATGCGCTTGTAATCCGATAGAGTAGAATTAGGGTAACTAAATATATATTTTATATACTAAAAGTTAGTAGTACTCATTTAGAGTCATCAGATAACAAAGTGCCGGGTGTGCTTCTACTGGTTTTTCACATGGCACGAAGGAGGAATCATACGCGAAGGGCGCGTCGATATTCGTTTTTGCTTTTGGAGATGTGCAAACTACCGCTCGGCATTTCCTGGACTATTCAACCCCGATACTGTGACACAAGCGGAGGTCAAGGTGGACAACGACTTCGAAGACCTCAAGAACGAAGTATATACATAGCTCATAGGATACCGCAGTGGCGCCGAGATCACGGCAAGAGGGCAATCATACCCCTTGAATAGAACTCTATCAAGACTTAGTTTTAGCTTAAGTTACTTTTATGATAGTGTAATGTCCTTAGTTAAATCAATGTATTTTTTTGTTTCATGTCATTTTAGTTTTTTCTCTCTCGAACATATTCTTGAAATAGCCAACAAACTGTAAACGTAGCAACATGCGCGAACTAACAACGTCGCCCCTAGTTATTAATTTGATACCGAAGGGAGTAAAAATCGATAAACCACTCAAAATGTATGCATGTCGATAAAGCGCGAGACATATGGTCAACCCGAAATGCATCTCACAAGATGCCTTCTGACTCCGGGGGCTCACGATAAGGCCATGTGCCCAAGGCCCTTATGAAACGAACATTGGGCCAAATAATAACTTAGGTTTGAACCACTTCATAAGATTAACCCAAGAATGAACAAAAGGTCCAAAGAAAAAGAACAAAGGAAACTAGAACAAAGGCCCAGTCCGAGATCAGGGCATCTCAGCTCGAGGCCTCGAGTTGGGATGGGTTGAAAAGACCTCATCAGGCCTCATCCCGCAAAAACCGGCTCAAGATCAGCTTACGGTCACCTCTGCTAACCACCCGTACAAAACAAGTGCGATTTAATCACCGCTTTCTATGTGGATGTTACCATACCTTATGTGGACCCCACATCCGAAGTATGCGAGTGTCACCGCTCCCTATAGAAGTGTGACCTCTTCCATGTGAACTCCTCTGACAGTTCTGACAACGCAGGATGTCAGAACGGAGAGAGACTTTTTAAGGTGAATAGTTTCACTAAGTCGGGGCTGACACTTTTTCCCAAGCGAGATACCATACAGGGTAGAGTCTGAGTATCTCATAACTACCTTCGTATTCCCGACTTTACTCTTTCCATCTCGGATCGCCTCCTCGAGACGGGACGATTCACACACACCCAACTAGATTTCTCACTACGACGCTATCGTCTCGTATTGACATAGTCCGTATCAAGGATGTTCTTAAGTTTATTAAGTTTTTTTTTTGTGAATCTAATTTTAAAACCTACTAGACTGATTTCAAATGACAATTTCGAACTATCAAAATATATTTTTCTTACAAGTGATGCGTCTACATATAAAAAATTTAAAACTTTCGAATTAATTTAGTATAAAGTCAAGCAGTCAAAATTAGAAGGTTTATAAATTAATTTTACGCAATCATTTTTTTTAACTTTTTTTATTACCTGACTCTATACATAATTGATTAAAAAAATCACCAGTAGGTGAATTTTAATGGATCATATTCATTATTTAAATCCAATTTGATAGGTGATAAGGCCATGTGGCCAAAGCCCTTATAAAACCAATCCTGGGTCACAAAGAATAGCTTGGGTTGAAAACTACTCTGATGAAATCAACCCAAGAACAAACAAAAGCCCAAGAAAGAATAACAAAGGCAGCCCGATCACATGGCCCAACCCGAGACCTTGGTGTCTCGATCTATGGCCCACCTTGAGACTTTGGTGTCTCGATCCAAGGCCCAACCTGAGATCACGGCACCTTGGTTCGATGTCCTAATCCAGACGGGTCGCGTGCCTCAAGGGCGGCATTAGCAGGCCTTGCCTTGCAATGGCCCGGTCCAGAATTAACTTAGGGTCACCTCCATTGATCGTCCGTAGGAGACGGGTGCGACTTAGTCACTGCCTTCTATACGGACGTCACCACTTACTATGCAAACCCCACATTTCAAATATGCGGGCTTCATCGCGCTCCACAGAAGCGTAATCGCTCCTATGCGAACTCCTCTAACAGTTTTGACAACGCGGAATGTCAAAACTGGAGAAGGCTATTTAAGGTGAATAGTTCCATTGAATCGGGACTGACACTTTTGACCTATCAAGATACAATACAGGGTAGAGTTATAGTGTCTCACAACTACCATTGGGTTCTTAATCCCGACCTCTTACATTTCGAACAGTCTCCTTGAGATGGGACGACACACGTGCGCACCCAAATAAATCTCTCATTATGGTACTAGCGTCTTGTCTTGACATAGTCCGTATCAATAGGTTTCAGATTTTAGATTTTAGTTCATAATAAAGTTTAATGAACTTAAGAATACCTTAGTTCTATTCTAATGAGACCCCATACATTCATACACCTTAGTTCTATTCTAATAAGACCCCATACATTCATACAGTATTGCAGAGGATGTTTGCTCCAGTCCGATCTGTTATCTCGAATTCTAGATTCGATCCGTTAAACTCTTGCAATCAAGCTAAAATTAAAGCCCACCTCATCCTATTACATTCACGATTAATTTTACTCGATCCTAAGTCGTCTAATCTTTCAATTTAACAGGAATATCTCATTTCTTTGCGTTGTTGGTAATTATATAAGAGTAAGGCTTGGGTGCTATACTGCTATGGATAGCATAAGGTTATTCTTGTCACGGCCTCAAAAATCTATCGTATAAACTTCAAACTTCGATTTAAGTAGCTCAATAAATTAATTATATAATAAAATTATAAAATTATAAAATACTAATTTGTACTATTTTTAAATTTTTTTTACTACTTTTTATAATTTATGAAAGATGACAAAAAATGATATAAAAATAAAAGAAAATTGTTAATATTTTAAGTTATTTTTTGTCACATTTCATAAATCATAAAAAATAGTAAATAAATTTCAAAAATAGTAAAAATTACTATTCTACTAGTTTATTATGTAATCAATTTATTGAGCTACTTAAATCAAAGTTTGAAGTTTATACGATAAGTTTTTGAGACCGTAGCACCAGGGGCAGAACTAGGAAATTTAAATTGGAGGGACTAATCTATAAAATGTAATATGTGAAAAAGACAAAAAAAAAATGTGGCTAGTGGGAATTGAACCCTGACCTCACATATAACAACTAGAACTCAAACCACTAGACTACAAACAAACATTTGTTATTTTATGAGGGGTGATAGACTATATAAAAATTCAAAAAGCTCAAAAGTTTAATATACATAATTAAGAATTTTGAAATCATAGGGTGGCTTATCACCCCCTGACCTATACGTAAATCCGCCCCTGCGTAGCATGGATTGTCTTATGCTATCATAGCACCCAAGCCTTACTCATTAAATAATATAAAATTTTAGAAGATCTTGCTATTTTAATTGTATTTTGTATTTTAATTTGAATCTAATCGCATAGAAAAACTTTGCATGATTGTTTAAAATAAAGACGTGTCAGTGGTTAATTAGGAATAATTAATGGACAAAATAATGGATCAAATGCATAAAATTGATTCTTAATATGTGTTCAATTAATTAAGTTGAAAAATATACATGATATACTAATAGTTTTATAAGCATATACAAAATATTGTGCATTAAAATATACATAATAGACTGATAGTTCTAGAAGCGTATCCTCAACTTTTCAAATCCCAATTACATGGTTCAAGTAATCGGAGTCAATTATCATTCGTAGTCGTTACTTTGACCTTTTTAAGCTCGGATTTCTCGTCAGTTGCTTAAAACTGTCATGTTTCGTGAGTGTTGCTTTTTTCTGTGCTAGCGATCTCGTACACAGTGACCCTTCTTCTTGTCACAGTTGGGGCAACAATCGCCTCAATTTGCATTGCTTTTGAATAGATGCTTATCGTTCTTTGGTTGCGAAGCACTTTTAAAAGCATTAGTTCTCTGGATCTACCTCTTATGTTGAGTGGGCTCATCTTTAAAGTTTGGCTTTAAATTATGGTTTGACCAACTCTTCTTTTGATTGTTAAATAGACACAGACGGATTATAGTTATGGCTGTAGAGTGCTAAGCCATTCCAAGGTTTGAATTTTTTTTATTACTAAGTATATAGAAATCATACTTTTTTTTCTTTAGGAAAAAAAACCATACTAATTTGTTTATTTTACATGTTTAAATTGCCCCTACAATAATATAACAAAGTTAGAAGGCTTAAGTGTATATTATAAAAAATAAAATCAGATTCATCTCTATTTAGGCAATTGAGCCTTCTATGTGTGCCCAGTGGAAAAGAAATCCATTTTCAAATTGGAAAGGTAATAGAGTCATGAAGGCAGTAATTAGAGCAATTAGACTAGATTTGATAATGTAATTGTAAATAGTTAGATAAATGAGATGGATGTAATAATTACAATAGAACCAGTGAACTGTAGTCTATATAAACAATCAATTATAATATGTTGAATCATAATAGAAAGAACCGTTTTTTTTTAAGTACCACCCCAATAAATCGGAATTAAATAAATACATCCGGATTTCATAAATTTAAGATTCCGCCACGTTCGCGAAATGAATTTGGGCACCGACCCGTTCCCGACTGACCCGCTTCAGAGACCCGTTCTCAAAATGAATTTGCGGACCGATCCGTTCACAAAATGGTTATGCGGACCGACCCGTTCCCGATAATTTCTGTTTTTTAAATTATGTTTTTTAATTTCTGTTTTTATTTATTTTTTAATTCTGTTTTTTAATTTCTGTTTTTAATTTCTGTTTTTTTAATTCTTTTTTTTTAATTTCTGTTTTTAATTTCTGTTTTTTTAAATTCTATTTTTTAATTTCTGTTTTTAATTTCTGTTTTTAATTTCTGTTTTTTAAATTCTGGTTTTAATTTCTGTTTTTTAATTTCTTTTTTAAAATTCTGTTTTTTAAATTCTGTTTTTAAATTCTGTTCTTTAATTTATGTTTTTTAATTTATGTTTTTTAGATTTATTTTTGTAAATGTTAGATTTATTTTTAAATAGGTTAGATTTATTTTTGAAAATGTTAGATTTATTTTTAAATAGATTAGATTTATTTTTGAAAATATGTTAAGTAATTTAAATGAATACCACCCGAATTACTAAATCTAACACCCCAATTACTAAATCTAACACCCGAATTACTAAATCTAATTCGGGTGATATTCATTTAAATTACTTAACATATTTTCAAAAATAAATCTAATCTATTTAAAAATAAATCTAATCTATTTAAAAATAAATCTAATCTATTTAAAAATAAATCTAATCTATTTAAAAATAAATCTAACATTTTCAAAAATAAATCTAACCTATTTAAAAATAAATCTAACATTTACAAAAATAAATCTAACCTATTCAAAATAAATCTAACATTTAAAAAAATAAATCTAACCCATTTAAAAATAAATCTAACATTTACAAAAATAAATCTAAAAAACATAAATTAAAAAACATAAATTAAAAAACAGAATTTAAAAAACAGAATTTAAAAAACAGAATTTAAAAAACACAAATTAAAAAACAGAATTTAAAAAACAGAAATTAAAAAACAGAATTTAAAAAACAGAAATTAAAAACAGAAATTAAAAAACAGAATTTAAAAAACAGAAATTAAAAACAGAAATTAAAAAACAGAATTTAAAAAACAGAAATTAAAAACAGAAATTAAAAAACAGAATTTAAAAAACAGAAATTAAAAACAGAAATTAAAAAACAGAATTTAAAAAACAGAAATAAAAACAGAAATTAAAAAACAGAAAATTGAAAAACAGAAATTAAAAACAGAATTTAAAAAACAGAATTTAAAAAACAGAAATAAAAACAGAATTTTAAAAACAGAAATAAAAAACAGAAATTAAAAACAGAATTTAAAAAACAGAAATTAAAAACAGAAATTAAAAAACAGAAATTAAAAAAACAGAATTTTAAAAACAGAAATGAAAAACAGAAATTAAAAAACAGAATTTAAAAAACAGAAATTAAAAACAGAAATTAAAAAACAGAATTTAAAAAACAGAAATAAAAACAGAAATTGAAAAACAGAATTTTAAAAACAGAAACTAAAAAACAGAAATTAAAAAACAGAATTTAGAAAACAGAAATTAAAAAACAGAAATTAAAAAACAGAATTTAAAAAACAGAAATTAAAAACAGAAATTCAAAAACAGAATTTAAAAAACAGAAATTATCGGGAACGGGTCGGTCTGCATATCCATCGTGCGAACGGGTCGGTGCGCATAACCATTTTGTGAACGGATCCATCCGCAAGTTCATTTTGAGAACGGGTCTCTGAAGCGGATCAGTCGGGAACGGGTCGGTTCGCAAAATAGTTTTGTGAACGGATCAGGGAACGGGTCGGTGCGCAAATTCATTTCGTGAACGTGGCAGAATCTTAAATTCATGAAATCCAGTGGTATTTATTTAATTTCGATTTATTGGGTGGTACTTAAAAAAAACGGTAGAAAGAATGCATTTCAATTACCTCTCAAATTTATTCAAAGGTAATACATAGAAAAGAAACATAAATCAAAAGATAAAAGAGGAGGGTTCAAATGCACCCAAATGCATCTTATTTTTCAAATCCTTTTTCTTCATTTTCAAAGTCCAAATAGTCAATCCGAACCGTTAGATGCGATCTATATATTAAGATGTGCTTGGAGACCAAATTTTACATTTTTTGGAATTTTTTTACTATTTATTAAACCACTTTGAAAATCGCTGATCCAATGGTTCAGAAAATGTAAAATCAGCGATTTTTAAAGTGGCTTAATAAATAGTAAAAAAATTCCAAAAAATGTAAAATTTGGTCTCCAAGCACATCTTAGTACATAGATCACATCTAACGGTTCGGATTGACTATTCGGACTTTGAAAACGAAGAAAAAAAATTTGAAAGATAGGATGCATTTGGGTGTATTTGAACCCTCCTCAAGGTAAAATTAATAATATTATTTAGCTTCCCTATACTTAAAAGTTTTGGTTCCATCTCTGTGAAGTGTGAACAATAGAATGCTATATATGGTCTTATTTGTTTCCTGGATAGAGATCATCAGATCAATTGTATTATGAATCTAATTAAGTTTTCAGCCACGGAGACTAGAAGCAAAACATGGTAATCTTTCAGGCAATTTTCTGCCACATCAATTTCATCTAAGGTTTGAATTCAAATATGTAAAAATGAACTCTAACAAAATAGAAAATAACAAATGCTAAGATAAGAGACATATACAACTGTTTGCTTAGGCCACGAATGAATGTCATTCTCGTAATTTCCTTTTTGAGACCGAGTTCAATTATATCGTTACAAGTCCACTTTCGAGTAATCAAAAGTAAGCGACATTATTCTTAGATAGCAGAGGTGCTAAAAAATGACTCCTATAGTATTCGACACATTTTTTTTTTTGCGTATGTACTCAATTACTTTTTTTTTTGTTAATTGTTGGTTTAAGTATACAATGCTCTCTCTTTTTACTCCAATTTATAATTATGGGCCTATGGCAGAATCCGTCCTCTTTCTCTGCGACAATAAATAATTTAGTTTGTTTTCTGTTTTATGGATCTATGGTATTTTCTTTGAAAATAAATTTGTTGTTATAAAGGGAATATGTTATTATGATTTCAAACGTTCAAACTTCGTTTAGATTTGTATGTGAAAAATTTATTTCGTTGAGATTCACGTATGAAAAAGTTTAAATGATTTGAAATTTGAATAACATGTTTATGTTATTTTCAGAGATAACAATAGATTTAGTTTTCTTTGACTGAATTGTCTTGAACCTGCCTTACAGCCTTCTACGAGTCATGTCCTTTTTGAAAACTTGGTAGTGAGTAGTGACTACCAAAACTACGAGTCTATGTCCTTAGAGATAGAATTCTATGCATGTTCTTCGATATGCATAGTTGTGATAAATTGATCTCTCAGACTCAGAGCCATCAATTGTACTTGTCAAGTTCATAACAAATCAGCCTCACAAGCCTTCAATTGTTTGACTTCGTCATTTAGGATCTCAATTAAGACATCTCTTTTGGCAGAGTGACGACACACGCACTGTCTAGTAATATTCCATCTACGCATGCTGATCCACAACTTAGATCTTGATCGTCACCATCGACAAAGTCACCGACAACCAGGGACGAAGCTACTGTTCACCAGGGGTAGGCCGTAGGCAGCTGCCTACCCCTGAAAATAAATAAATTAAACCAGGTATTTTAATGGATCTTGTTGTAGTTTGTCTACCCATGTTTTCAGCCCGCCAGCCCGCTAGAAGAAAAGGTGAAAAAAGAAAAATTAATTAAGTAGCGAAGTGGCCCAGCCCCAGATGTTGCCTCTGTGTCTTTGGACTCTGCAGTGAAGCAGCGAAGGTGAAAAAAACTCTGGTTGCGCAGTATCGAAGAGGAGAAAAGGAGATCGGAGGGAGAAGAAATTGGGCAGATAGCGGCACGGAGGGAGAAGAAAAGGAGAATCTCACTCCGATCGATTTTGGCAGATAGCGGCACGGAGGGAGGGAGAAAAGGAGATAGCGGCACGGAGGGAGAAGAAATTGGAGATCGATTTTGGCAAAATATCACTGGTTGCGCCTCATCTCCAGTGGCGTAGCATCATCATTCACCAAACTGGGGTAATTAATAAGCACACTTCATCATTTAATTGTTTCTTGTCAAATTTGCTTGTTTGGATGAAGTCTTGAGTTGTTGATTTTCTCGGCTTGACTGGTTGGGCCGGCTGTGTCGGCTGTGCTACCCTTTTTTTTTGCTTTCTTGTGCCTTGTGCTGGCCCGGTATGGGTTCTTTTCGATTGACCCGGCTGTGCCTTGTGCCTTGTGCCATATTGGTGAAATTACATCTTAAATAAACATGTCAGACCTATTAATTTTGGATAAGTATTTCTATTTAGCAGAATTTAAGATCTTTTGTATTTGGTACTACATTTGTCCACATGAATTTACCATTTGGTAATCCCTGACCGTTACACGCAAGTTACTTGATGAAATATCTCAAAGAGAATATCAGTATGGAATCTAATTTTTATTCATTTAAGGGAAAAAATATCCTTTGTTGTTTGTACCAAATTGAGAAACAAGGCATAAAATGCGGCCATTTTTTTTAATACCCCAAAAAAAAAGAAAAATATTAAAAATAACCTCTGTTTTGGATTTTTTTCATATATGCCCTGACCGCCTGAAAACGGGGCGGGCCAAAATTTTAGCAAACCGCCCATTGTATGGGCGCTTCATGCCATTACCAAACCGCCCATATAATGGGCGGTCCACTTTTTTTTTTTTTAAATAGAAATTTTTTTATTTTTTTTATTTTTTGTATTGAAATATTAGAAATATTGAATATATTTCTTTAAAAATAGATGAAATACAATATAATTTAATTTATTAGAAAGACTACAACAAATAACCCGGATCAATATTTTTCAGGCCGAATTTTTCGCGGCTGTAAGAAAAATTAAGATATTTCTTTATGTGTTATTGGACAAAAATAAAAATGCTTAGATTCCGAGTAATTGATCCCGGTTCAAAAGCTACTTCTATGTAATCTAGAAAATATTATAATCCTTCTAGGACATTTAATTTATAAAAAGTTGTATCTATTTTTGAAAAAAAATAAAAACTTTAAGTTATTTAATAATTGTTATTCAAAAAGAATTCTCAAAATAGATACAACTTTTTATAAATTAAATGTACTAGAAGGATTATAATATTTTTTAGATTACATAGAAGTGACTTTTGAACCGGGATCAATAACTCGGAATCTAAGCATTTTTATTTTTGTCCAATAACACATAAAGAAATATATTAATTTTTCTTACAGCCGCGAAAAATCCGGCCTGAAAAATATTGATCCGGGTTATTTGTTGCAGTCTTTCTAATAAATCAAATTATATTGTATTTCATCTATTTTTAAAGAAATATATTCAATATTTCTAATATTTCAATACAAAAAATAAAAAAATAAAGAAATTTCTGTTTAAAAAAAAAAACTTAAAAAAAAAAAAAAATTAGAACCCCAAACCGCCCAAGCCTGGGGCGGTTCATTTTTTTTTTTTTTTGAAAGTTTTTTTTTAAAGAGAAATTTTTTTATTTTTTGTATTGAAATATTAGAAATGTTGAATATTTTTTTTTTAAATAGATGAAATACAATATAATTTGATTTATTAGAAAGACTGCAACAAATAACCCGGATCAATATTTTTCAGGCCGGATTTTTCGCGGCTGTAAGAAAAATTAATATATTTCTTTATGTGTTATTGGACAAAAATAAAAATGCTTAGATTCCGAGTTATTGATCCCGGTTCAAAAGTCACTTCTATGTAATCTAAAAAATATTATAATTCTTCTAGTACATTTAATTTATAAAAAGTTGTATCTATTTTGAGAATTCTTTTTGAATAACAATTATTAAATAACTTAAAGTTTTTATTTTTTTTCAAAAATAGATACAACTTTTTATAAATTAAATGTCCTAGAAGGATTATAATATTTTCTAGATTACATAGAAGTAACTTTTGAACCGGGATCAATTACTCGGAATCTAAGCATTTTTATTTTTGTCCAATAACACATAAAGAAATATATTAATTTTTCTTACAGCCGCGAAAAATCCGGCCTGAAAAATATTGATCCGGGTTATTTGTTGTAGTCTTTCTAATAAATTAAATTATATTGTATTTCATCTATTTTTAAAGAAATATATTCAATACAAAAAATAAAAAAAATAAAAAAATTTCTGTTTAAAAAAAAAAGGAAAAAAAAAGAAAAAGTGGACCGCCCATTGTATGGGCGGTTTGGTAATGGCATGAAGCGCCCATACAATGGGCGGTTTGCTAAAATTTTGGCCCGCCCCGTTTCCAGGCGGTCAGGGCATATATGAAAAAAATCCAAAACAGAGGTTATTTTTATATTTTTTTTTTTTTGGGTATTAAAAAAAATGGCCGCATAAAATGAGTATCATTTAGGAATGTAAAAATGTTATAATTATGCATCACTGTCTATTACTTTTTAACAAGTTGGTTAAAGCCAAAGTTAGGAAATAAGAAGCAAGAGACCATGGGAAGGAAATGGGGCTTTAGGTTATGACTTATGAACCAACAACCAATTTACTTATGTTGAATGCAACAGATAAGAGAATGAGGGCATTTTACTTGCTTCTGTTTGAATTCTACTTTTAAAATCTATAATTTGTAATTTGCAAATTGTAGAACTGCTTATAAGGGATTTGGAGATTGTATACGTCTTCTTTTATTTATAGATGCTCATAGGAGTCTAGGACTCGTCAAGACAGAGCAATTCTCAGGTTTGCCTACTTCACTCTAGTATCCAAAAATTGTAGTATCCAACATTAAGATCAATTTTCTTTATGATTATGCATTTAACACTTGACCATTTATGATTTAAGTGATTTGACTTGTGATTTTCTTTCTTTAAATTTGTCAATTAGATAATGGACAGATATAAGAAGGAATCTATATTTATTTATTTTTAAATGTAAACGAATATTTGTTATAAATTTTTGACTTAGTTGAAACTTTTGATGTTCAATTATATAACATTGACTTCTTGATTGATATTGTAGTTTTTGTTATGTTGAATTTTTTTTTTTCAACTATATATATTATTTCATATATGTTCGCCTACCCTTGACAAAATTCCTGGCTACTCCACTGCCGACAACACTAAATTTAATAACAGTTTGTGTTGAGTAAATAAATAATTAAGCTCAAAATATAATTTTATTACAATATTTCTGCAACACAAACTCTCTACTACACAATATCGCTCGACCTTCTTAGCACAACACTTGCTACAATCTTTTATCAGAACTTCCAACCAACTACCTACTTTTTTTGTCGTGAAGAAAGATTTGATTTTTTTGTTGACGCCAAGTAGAAAACCAAAGCTCAATATTAATTATTCATACTTATTATATATACACTATCTAATGATTCTATAAAAAAATAGATGATAATAAAAAAATCCAGGTAAAAAAATCTAAGAGTGAGTCTATGGTACTATGCATATCACGGGTTGGTTCGTGCTATGGCTCAATATTTGAGTTTTCAAAATTCTTATAGTCGATCCGAACCGTTCATCTTGTTCTTCATATTAATATGTGTTTGGAGACCAAATTTTACATTTTTTGAAATTTTTTTACTAATTTTTTAGATATTTAGAAAATCACTTGATCTGAAAATTCTGGACCATCCAAAAACAGTGATTTTCAATAAATCTAAAAAAATAGTAAAAAAATTTCAAAAAATGTAAAATTTGGTCTCCAAACACATGTTAATATGGAGAACAAGATGAATGGTTCGGATTGACCGTTAGGATTTTGAAAACTCGAATATTGAGCCGTAGCACGGGCCAAATCGTAATATGCATAGTACCATAGACTCACTCAAAATCTAATTATCGGAGCATATGCATTGATTTTTTTTTTTTTTAAAATATGTATAGCATATTTTTTAATTTAGAAACTTTTATGAAAAAGTTATTTTGTAATTCGTCATTTTTATTTATATCCAATATTTAATATATTTTATCAGAAATAACTAACTTTTTGAACTTAATTTAAAAATATCCAAACCGCAGCAATTTTTTACGGTTTGGAATAAAAATTTCAAAACGCAAGAAATTCCTGCATTTGGGATTTAATTTTTTTTTGGCACTATAAAAACCCCGTTGCACTGTCTCTTTGAATTTTGAAAAAAATAATAATTATTATCGTGTAAAGGACATAATTGAACAATCATAGATAATTTTAATGATATTTAAATAATAAATTAAAATCGTAATCCATTAAAAAAATAAACATGCACACACAATAAATAATAAATGCATTTACAAATAATTATATGGATAATTATTGAATAATCTTTTAGGCTTTTGAAAAAATAATAATACCGGTTATGACTAATTCGTATGGGTGCGTCATCGATGTTTTGGCAATAATAAAGTTATGGGCGTTTAGAGAGCATGGGTGCATCATTGATGTTTTGGCAATGAAACATCGATGCACTTCTGCCATTGTTAAGCCGGGCATAAAGTATCGATGCGTTATCAGTGTTTTTGCACAGAAGCATCGTTTTTTTTTTAACTTTAAATAACCATAACTCTGGTTAAGAAAGTCAGATTTGTGTGTATGACCCCAATTCGGAAAGGGAGGGACGAGACGGGTTGGAATTTTGTCGGGGGAATTCCATGGGCATCCGACGGAATCAGAATTGCAAAACAACGTTGATTAGTGCCTTAAAAATTCAGTTTGAGTTTTCTATCAACGATAGACATATAACGACTGGTATTAGTTTTTTCAAAAGCCTAAGAAATTATTCAAGAATTACCCATATAATTATTTTAAAATGTATTTACTATTTATTGTGTGCATTTACTTATTTTTTTAATGGATTATAGTTTCATTTATTATTTAAATATCATTAAAATTATCTATGATTGTTCAATATATGTCATTTATACGATAATTATTATTATTTTTTCAAAATTCAAAGAGATATAGTGCAATGGGGTTTTTTATAGTGCAAAAAAAAAAAATCAAATCCCAAACCGTAGGAATGTCTTGCAGTTTGGAATAAAAATTTCAAATCGCAGAAAATTGTTGCGGTTTGGATATTAAAAAAAAGTTCAAAACGTTAGTTATTTATGATAAAATGTATTAAATATTGGATATAAATAAAAATGACGGCTTTGTAATTATTTTTATTAGCTATCTCATCATTTTTCATAGTAATAACTGCTGGAAGCAAATCTGCTCTTTTTTCTGAGAAAAAGAGGACCCTCTTATTATGTACTCCGAACTGTTCAAAATCAATCAAACTGCTTTAATTATATCTGATTCGTTTTAATAGATTATATTGTTATAAAAGAAAAAAATAATTGAAGCCGTTTGATCGATTTTGAACAGCTCGGATTGAAAAATAGCAGTCTCATTTCTTTAAGAAAATGAGGGGTGTTCAAATGGCCCGGTTTATTTGGTTTTAAACTGAACCGAGAAAGTTTGGTTTAAATGGTTCGGTTCGGTTTATTTATTGTATTATTTTGGTTTTTGTTGTTTGGTTCGGTTTAAAAAGTTTTAAAATCGGTTGAACCGAATAGACCGGTTCTTTTAATAAAATCTTCAAATAACTGCAGCGGTTCGGTTCATTTTCGCGTTTCCTGAGTCTCATTTTTTTTCCTCGTCAATTCTATCGCCGCCTCCTTCCTTTTCGCTTTTTCTGGATCCTATTCTCCGATTTGAAGGTTGTTTCTCAAAAATTTATCTTTTCCTGTGATTTCTCTTTGCTCGCTCTCTATCTCACTTCTTCCTTTTGGTCATTTACCTGATTTGTGTAATGCAGGAAAACATTCTGAAAGTTTGAAAACTGCACAGCACATGCGAATTTCAAGGTACAAGGTAAAAGACAAAGAAGGTATGTACTTATGATTAATATGATTCGAATTTTCTTCGAGTCATATTTGTTGAATATTTTGCTTGAATCTATCAAATTTCGGTTCAACCGAACAACCAGAAATTTACTTTGATTTGTTCGGTTCGATTATAGTTCAGTTGATTCGGTTCTATTTTTAAAAATAAAAAAAAAAATTTTGGTTTGTCTATTTTAATTCGGTTCAAACCGAACCGACCGTTTGAACACGTGACCGCCAATCCGAATTATTGTCCGATGATATATCATCTGTATGTCCAAACCCGAAAGTGCGTTATTTACTTTGCCGCGATCACAGTAGCAATCTCCCCCCTCTTTTTCCCGCCCAGGCCCAGCTCCCTGTCGTAGTCGTCACTATTGCTTCCTCCTCTTGGTTCTACCAAGAACTTCATCCAAGAAATCCCAATGGAACGAAGAACTCCAGCAAAGCTCTCACGCCTCTGCCCTGATTCCTCGCCAGCAGCAACCCCTCCTCCTACACCGGGCTTCACCGGGCCCCGCCGCTCCAGCCGCCTTTTCACCCTCTCTCCGGGCCCCACCAAGCCCTGCAACGACGCATCATCTTCTCCGATCACCCTGACCTCGCCTACAAAAGCTAAGCGGCGTCTCTCTCTCGAGTCTCCCTCCACTGACCCGATAACTCCCAACCGATCCGAATCCAAGCGACCAAAGAGAAGAGTTAATTGCAAGAAGGTGCTTTATGGCGGTGCTGAATTTCAGGTATTCTCTCATCCAGAAAATTCTTATTCCAAATATGACCTATCAGACAATAATTTGACCAAATTATTAGGGCATTACTTGCAAATGTGGAAAAGTAACCATCTAATTTGAAGAAAAAAAATAACCAAAGATGTTTTCTTTACAGTCGAATGCTCAGTGCCACAGTGATAAGAAATCCAAACAATTGCTAAACCTAGAATTACCTCGGTCTTCCCTTCTGCCTGTCTGATTGACATGCTTGGGCTTAAATACCGGCATAGCGTGCTGAGTTGATCAATGAGGATAAGATCTGGCCTTGCTGGGTCATGATTTCTTGACCTGCTAGCAGTTAGAATCAACTATTTATACTTTTACATAGAAAAGTGCCAAATTAACCTGAGTATAACAGCCCAAGGTGGTCAACAGCAAGCTTAGTTTTGTAACAGAAAGGATTATAAGACTAGCAAAGTCTATAAATACTATGTAACAGTGACATTTTGAGGTTAATGAAATTCCATTCTTCATTTACATTTCTCTGAATGTTATCACTGAACCCAACACATTTAACTCATTGTAACTCCCAGTCTCCTATTTGACTCTTGATTTTCCGTGAAGAAATGTTGCTTCCATTCTGATCATATTTCCAACAGGTTGGAGATGATGTTTATGTCAAGAAGAGGGAAAGTATGGAATCAGACTCCGAGGATCTAGATGTGGAGGAGTGCCGGGTTTGCTTCAGACCTGCATCTGAATCAAAAGTCATGATTGAGTGTGATGACTGCCTCGGTGGCTTCCACCTACGGTGCCTCAAGCCACCACTGAGGAAAGTTCCAGAAGGTGATTGGATTTGCAGTTTCTGTGCTGACAAAAAAAGTGGAAAAGAGGTGGTATGGCCAAAACCTCCGGAGGGAAAGAAAATAAAAAGAACAGCAAAAGAGAAGTTGCTTTTGGGCGATTTGCGTGCAGCACGCATCAAGAGTATATGGAGGGAGGTAGATGGGACCCACTGGCTGAGGTGTATTTGGTACCGAACACCAGAAGAGACAGCGTCTGGGCGGCAGCTGCATAATCTGAGAAGGGAGCTTTACCGTACCGATGATTTTGGAGATGTAGAGATGAAGTCCGTGCTCAGGCATTGTTATGTCATGAATCCTGAGGAATATCGACAAGCTAGTGATGCTGGAGATGATGTTTTCTACTGTGAATATGAATATGATGTAAATTATCATAATTTCAAACGTCTGTCAGACATTGACGGTGATACATGTGATGGTTATCGTGCTGAAATTAATGAGTCAAGTGACTATGAAATGGATTCTGACCAAGAGTCGGACAATGATGACACATCAATTAGGAGATCTTCTTCACCCAGGAGCAGATCTAAAGTGTTTGCTGCTGTATGATTTTATTTTTCTCTCTAGTGTTTTTCACTTCTTGGTTACATGGGTTGTTAACTGATCAGTGGTCTTTTGGTTCTGTAGAATTCCCGTAAAGGAAAAGCATTCTGGCTTCCTAAAATTGCAGAAACAAAAACACAAGGGCATGGCAAGCGCTATAAGCAGACCAAGTTGGAGAAGGCTTCAGCTGCACTTTCACTTGCTTCTCGTCCCATGTCACATCCTTGCAGGAACAAGTGTGCATCTTCCTTTTATTTGTTAATTATTATTGTTGTTTGGTACTGTTACTTTCTAGTTCTTAATGCATGACATGAGTGTGGGACACTTAACGGGCAACCCAGCATGCTGACATATTTCTTTGATTGCATGTTTTCCTTGAGCAAAACTAGGGTGTGATGTGCTCACCAAGAGGGTTTGGTGAGCACAACTCCAAAAGTCTATCGGATTGGCTTCTAATGACGAATCCAAACCGTTGAAATCTATCTACTTAATGAGTGATGCTCGTACATGCAAAATTTTGAAAGTTTCGAATTCATTTTAGTACAAGGTTAAGTGGTAAAAAAATGATGAAAAATGAATACAAAAAACAATTTATAAAATAACTTTTAAAAGGTTCATTTTTTTTACTGCTTGACATTGTACTAAATGAATCCGAAACTTTCAAAAAATTTCATGTACATGCATCACTCATGAAGTAGATAAATTTCAATGGTTTGGATTCGTCCTTCGAAGACAATCCAATATACTTTTAGAGTTGTGCTCACCAACCCTTCTTAGTGAGCATATCACACCCTAGCTTTGCTCTGTTTTCTTCTGGCATTAGTTCAATAACTTATAAAAAGTATTTGACAGAGAAATGGAGGAGATCAAGACATTTGTCAAGGGTGCTATTGGAGACGACCAATGCTTGGGGCGATGTTTGTATATTCATGGTGTACCTGGAACTGGCAAGGTGATATTTCTAGATTGGCTTTTTTGTTTTGAATTACTTGTTTTATAATCATGGTCCTAAACACCAATTATTTTCTGTTAATTAATCATTATGGTGCTTGGTCATTTGACAGATATTCCCTTGACATATATAATTTCTTGGATCTACCTAGTAACTTGTAATGGTACCTGTCTTTATTCAAATTTGAGTTTAAGCCTTTGAATTAGTGAGGGTCATCTGGTCACGTTGATGGTTTCTCCGAAGGGTCTATAAGACACCTTCTTTCTGAAGACCTGTAAGGATGCATATACAATATCAACAGTTCAAACTTCTATTCATATATCTACATTTTGAACTTTGATTTTGGTACTGACACTGCATTGAAATTCAGACAATGAGTGTACGAGCAGTGATGAGAAATCTGAAATCAGAGGTCGACTTGGGAGTTCTGCAGCCCTTTTGCTTCATTGAGACTAATGGCATGAAGTTATCTTCACCCAACAACATTTACAAAGTAAAATATTTTTGTATTTTCTTTTGATTGGTGAAGCGACTTACTGTTTGATCAATACACCTCATTTTGAAAATATCGAACTTACCTAATTCAATGGTTGGATCAATTTGCTACATAAATGTGCTGATACAATGCCACATTTAATTATTTCAGGTTATTTACGAACAGCTAAGTGGATATGCGGTTGGATGGAAAAAGGCTCTACGTTGTTTAGATGAACATTTTTCAAATGGGAAAAAGATGGGGAAGAAAGACCAGAAGCCAATTGTTCTCCTCATAGACGAGCTTGACATGCTTTTAACTCGCAACCAATCGGTAACATATTTGAGGCTTTACAATATTAATCTCTTTATATTAGAGCAATTTACAGTTTTTCTGCCAAAATATGTTAACTTATTTTGTTACAGGTGCTATACAACATCCTTGATTGGCCTACTAGACCTAACTCAAAGCTCATTGTAATAGGCAAGTGCTCTTTTATTTACTAGCTTTATCTTATCAGAGTTACCCAAATAATTGAGAAATCTTATCTTGTTTTATCTTTTTTAATTAATAGGAATAGCAAACACTATGGACTTACCAGAACATCTCTCGCCTCGAATCTCGAGTCGAATGGGCATCCAAAGGCTATGCTTCCTCCCATACAACCACGAACAGTTAGCACAGATTATATTCAGCCGTCTCAAGGGCATAGATGCTTTTGAAGACAATCTCATTGAATTGGCCTGTAGAAAGGTCTCCTCTTCAACCGTTAATTTGTCTGTGCAATTTAATTTGAACAGAAATGAAAGATTGATTTTCTCTATTATAGATCAGGCCTACCCCAACATTTTTGGGACTAAAGGCTTTGTTGTTGTTGTTGTGTAGATCAGGTCCATAATACCAAAACTTGGACCTTTTAAAGTACTTAATAAAAATAGGATATGAATCACACTATTACAGGTCGCAGCATCATCAGGTGATGCCAGGCGTGCTCTACAAATTTGTCAACGTGCCACTGTGATGGCAGAATATCGGGTGAAGCAAACCGCTGATGCCAAAGCCAAAGGTACTTCTTTTTCTATGACTAAAACACCTTACCTCAGCCTGTAATTATTCTTCAGAACAGAGATAATATGGGTGCAGCTTAATAAATCTTTCCATGTGTATTTATTAGAATTATATTCTATATTTTCTTGTTTCTTATTTTGTCCTTGTATCTGCATTATCTAGGAAAGTCACGTGTCTGCTTGACTGACATAGAAGGTGCACTAGATGAAGTATTCAAGTCACCTCATATTCAGGTCTGATACCAACCTTGTTCCTTAAGACATGAATTTCAATGCAGTATATCTAGATAGGGTACTATCAATTGATTGCCTTATATCACCAATTCTGGTTCAGTAAAAGCTCCCTGAGGAAATTTAGTTCAATAAAAAAAAAGGGAACACTCAAGAAACAAATACACTAAGTACACCACTGAATAGGGAAAATAGATAAAAAATGTAACAATGATAAAATGAGCCATGAAAAGTGCAGGGAGTTCCTATTGTGATTTTTTTTTTATTAACAAATACTTTCAACTTGGTACAGAGGATGAAGATGTGTTCAAAGTTTGGCAAGATAATCTTGGTTGCCATGGTGAATGAGCTCCACAGAACTGGAGGGGAAGAACTTACATTTGAAAAGGTTAGTTGTCTGTTATCATTTCAGCACTGATATACTTGGCAGTAAACCACTCATGAAGAAGATGGTTGGCTGTCCATAATGTTGGGGTGTCTTTCCTCATTTGGGGATGGTGATGATTTTGGTTGGGCTGAGGATAATACATGGACTTTAAGACAACCTGTTGTAGAATCCCAGCCTGGCTTTACCAGTATGATATCAGTCAGAAGGAATTAATTGGGAGGGGGGGTTCTATGAAAGAATTGAGGCTAAATGATATGCTTTAAGCATTTTTTTTAATCTTTTTTGCATTATGTTACAGTTTTTTCTTAAAATCTTGGTTTTATCCTCGTATTTATGGACATCGTTCATTGCTTTAATTTATATATTTTTACAAGGCACAATCATTTAACAGCGTACACGGCTCCCTTCAAAAAGAATAAATGACAAATAATAAAATGTCTCGGTGTTATTGTTTCTTGTGTAGCTGTCAGAAAGAGTGATATCTTTTTGTTCGATGCATCATGTGGCTTTCCCGGGATACGATACACTAATGCGAGTTTGGTAAGTTGATTGAGTTTCACTTCCTTTTGGATACATATTGATTTCACGTACTTTTTTAAAATTTGATTCATAATTGGCTGGAGTAATACTATATATCTATTTCTGTGAGTCTTACTGATTTTTGTTACCATGGCAATGTGTTTTTAATTTTTGTGTCAAAAATTTCTATTTTTGACTTTGAACTTGAATCCTTTTAATTTGTAATTATTCCATTTATTCTAGTTGCATGCTTGGAGATAGCGGAATAGTTCTCTGTGAGGAGCCCAAAAAACATATGTCACAAAAGTTACAATTGAATTGTCCCAGGTTCTCTTCTCTTTTGATTTCTCTGTCCCCTCTTTCAACGTTGTTTGTTTGACCAATACTTGTTAAAAATGGCTTATTTTTTTTTTTCAGTGGCAGTGATGACATTGCTTTGGCATTAAAGAACTGTCCTGAGATCCCGTGGTTATCACTATATCTTTAATTTCCTTTTTACATTTTTCCATTGAATTGCTTCTGTTCTGGGCTCTTATCACGAACAGCAGCTATACTCTCAATATGTACGTTTCCCGTTGATTTCTTGCACAATCTTTTTAGGCATGTATTGAATTATTTTATTTATTGGTTTTATTCCATTTGAAGCTTTTTTAGTGAATTTTGTAGTAAGTTGTAACAATGAGTTTACTTTGTTGACAATTTTTAACTTGGACACCTGATTTACTATGAGAATTTTATTTTGACAGACTAATAATTTGTGCCATATTCTTTTCATTAGTATTACTTAGGAGTAACAGACTTCAGTATGCTGTGATGAATAAATGCGGAATATAAGATATGTCAATCACTTTGAAATGGATGTACATGTTTGGCAATACAAACTTAAGCTTGTGTTTAGATTTTTTAGCTCTTGGCTGGATTAAGCGTCTCTCCTTGGTACCAAAATTTAATGCTCTCTCCCTTAAGATTTTGGCCTCCCTAGAGCATTCTTAAGCACTTAAATGCCATCTTTTTCACCATTATTACCTTCAAGTCCAATTACTCCTTGAGCCTCGTTTGCTTGTCTTTTCATTTTCTATTCTTTTTCAGTCAACAGCATGCACAGTTATCAAGGCATGAGAATAAAAAAAACATTTTTTTTCCGGGTGAAAATAGACGGCTCTCCACTTACAAACTCATGAATCTGACCCCATAGTTAATTTTGCATTGAAATGCTACCTCTTTTAAGTTTTTCGTTCTCTTTGCAAATTTTCTTGTTAAATTCAATTGTAAAACTGCTTTTCTGAGCTTTATTTGATTGTTATGTATTTTTCTTAATTTTCTTTTTACTATGGACCATTACACCTTATTTGGATATTAGAGTAAAGGGAGGAAACAGGTGGGAAAGAAAATCTCGTGACTAATTTTTGTTTGGTTGGATATTTAAGAGGAGGATAAAGTTAATGGATGATACTCTTTTAACCTCCTTTAATCTCGTAAAGCTTTTATTTTGTTAATCCAAATTAAAGTGTAACGGAGGCAAACAAGATAAATCAAACAAAGAGAATGTAAAATATAGTAACAGTTTTTTTTTCCCCTTTCCTTTCCGTTCCCTCCTGGTCTTTACCTTATCATATCGTGTGAACCGAACAGAGTATTAGTTTATTATTATTTTTTATTATTTTTTATTATTTTCTATTATGGTTGTAGAATATAAAAGCTTAGTCTTTCTGATAGTTTTCTTTTTTTGGGGGACAGATTAGCATTTCTGAAAATTAATTAGGGCCTTCAAATTTTTTTGACTGAAGTATCTTTTCTTCGTGATGATTAATTACTGTGAAATTTTAGTTGTTTCATTGAAAGTTTTATTGTCAGTTTAAGTAAAAATATGGGGAACTTTTGTCAAGTTTGAGTTTGGATAATTTGAATTAATCAGTCTATAGCTTTTCTAAGTTCCTCATACAGTTTGGCCCCCCTTTTTTTAAATATATATTCAGGCTAGATTTTTTTTTTTTTTAGGATACGCACGGATTATAGAATCACAACAACACTGCATATGGGATATAGGGCTATAGAGTCAAGTCCGTATCCCCCCAGGTACCTGAGGTGCAATTGAAAAAAAATATATACGGACCAGATTAATTCCAGCCAGCCCAAATCCAATCGGGAGCCTACTGAAACTGTTGGGGTCTGCTTTGAGATTCGTGCCATGTTAAAAGAATGGTTCAGATTTATTGATTTGCACCTCAGGTACAGGTACCTGAGGTGATACAGATTTTTATAGAGTCACAACAGCACTGCATATAATTCGTGTGCAGCATGAGTCAAAACTGCTCTGTTGAAAGATTTACCCAAATAATCTCCCCTCCGTATCAGACCGATGTCAACATTTGATAGGATATGCCGGTACAATATACTGACTATGTGTTAAGCCAAAACACTTGGATTCACCACCTTTACCCGATTATTTTGACCATTGGGATCGAGCCAGGTAATATAATTGATTCTTGATTCAATTTGCAATCTCAGTTGAAATGAGCAAACTGGGAAACTAATGAATGCAACTTGCTCGTACTTGAATCTAATTAAGAAAATCAACCATCTAAGTTAACTCGATATTCATAACTTCTAACAAGCAATTATAGTATTGCTTCTTTTGCATAATGAATATCTTGTAGGCTATGGACCGAACTACATGTCAAAACAGATTATATAGAATCTAGCAATTATTTATTTCAATTTTCAAAATGATACAGTACAGATAAGACATGAATGAAAACACTTGGATTCACCACCTTACCGCATATTACATGAGAAAAAATATTATTACTATTTGAGACCATTGGAAAATAAATTTTCCGCATATATATTAGTATATTACAGTGAGGCTCTTAGCATATGACCTTTTTAAGAACTAACTGGTACAGATTTAAATTAATGTATCGGTATATAGCCTGACCAGCTTTTTTTTTTGTCTCAGTAAAGACCCGGAGGTCATTACAACAGGCTTTACCAGTAAAAAAAAAAAAAGCACCTCAAACTATAAAACAACATTACATTACATAATTATGATTATGGTCATACCCATTTATAAATCACTTGTAATAAAAAATTTATCCAAAAAAGAAGGCTACCTTGTTTCTCTGTTATCTATCATCTTCGTAAGTTTGAATGGAAAATAAATTTACTGTTTTTGTTAAAATTAGAAAAGGGCTAAGAACGTTGCTTCTATCTGGATAATTAAACATACATTAAACTTGCTGGCGGTTTCCAATTTGTTACGGAACAGAGAATGAAAATAATTTTGTTGGTTGTGCTTTGTTGAGATTAATTACTGAGATTTTATTGCAATTTCAGATAAATAAGTCAAATTATGCGAGCTATGGTTTTGCTTAGCATATGTAATGTTCAAGTTCATTTGTTTTTTATCATAAATTTTTATTAATTTTGATAATTCCTAATAATATATAAGCATCATCGAAATCTGTTCACGCAATATAAATTATTTCCTATGTAAAACTGTAAAGATTAATATGGTCTCTGATATTCTTTACATTAATCTTAATAGTCTTAGTCTATATTTTTTACGAACATACACGCTTTAGTACGGATTAAATATTTGATCTTGTGTCTTTTAAGAAAATCCGTTGAATAAGCTCAACAAGATTAACAATGTAAGTATTAAATTTTTTTTAATAAGCTTGCTTGACAGGATTTTTTTATCATGAAATGGATGTATAAACAAATTCAGATCCAGTGCAATGCCTGACTAAGTGACAGTTTCTAATTCAATTTCAGAAATGTTGTAGAGTTTTTTCTTTAGTAAATATGCACAAAAATTTCTTATTAAAAAACTGTTTATAAACTCCACGTTTTTCAAATAATTGACTCAAATTATTTCTTCTTTTTTATTTATTGTTGATGTGGTTTAATAGAAATGTTAAAATTAAAGATATAAAAGTTTAGAAATTTTAAAGATCTTAATTTTTCAAATAATTATTAAAAAACTCACTTGAATTGATGGGATGAAATATGAAGATTCTGTATAGACGGCAATATTATGGAAGTCTGACATATATTATTTAGTAAATGATAAAGTGCGATGGAGCAATCCGGGTTGCTAAAACAATTAGAAACCCGAAAGGCCTAGATCAAAGCCCAGAAAGGCTCGCCCAAACTGCGCCAAAACTGCCTCCTTTTTTGGGCTTATAAAATACATTTTTTCCTTCCTCCTCGAAAGTCTTATCTGTTCCTCTTCTATCCAAAATCAGCGATGGCGCTGCTCACTGCTGTTGGAACCTGCACCTTCTCTCCGATCCTGAATCAGAGCCACTGGCTGAAGGGAACCTCCTCCGGCTCCTCCCCTTTCGTCACCTCTTCTCGCTCCGTCTCCGTTTCCGTCCCTTCAAAGCCTATCCCAGGTCCTCATTCTCTTCTACTTCCTTTTCTTACTTCCCTTATTTTTGTTTCTTTTTTTTATTTCTCAATTTGGAAAATGAAAATGATTATATTTTGTGGCAGTGATATGTGGAAGAGGGGATAATAAGACTAAGAAAGGCAAACGCTACAACCATTCCTGGGGCAATGTGAGATGCATCTTGACCCATCTTTTCCTTCCTTTCTTTTGCTTTTTCTCACACTCCATGGCAAAATGGCTAAATCTGATCAATTATTGTACCTATTGAAAATGAAATTCCTCTCAACCCCTGGCTGCATAGGTGTGCTGGTATGGTAATTGTACGCCCTAGGTAATTAGCACTCGGCTATGTTTGGATTGCAATACATTTTGGATATGCCGACGATTTAGTGAGCTAAGGCATAATTAATCCTATGCAATATTTATATTATTCTGTGGTTTTGTTTGTTAACTGTGAACGGATGGATCAGGCAAGGCCGAGGGACAAGACAAAAGGAACAGGACCACCACGAGCACCAACTCCATTTAATCCCTATAAGAAGAGGTATGAACAACAACTCGACGCATCAGAATTTGAAAAATTAGAACAGGTGGAATCTATCCCTGATATGGATTAGTTACCCCATTTTGTAATATTTTCATGATCGGAACCGTGTGTTTCGCGTCCTACTATTTACAATCTGTGTATTCAGACTCTGTTATTTTCTTGGCTTCGGTTTATGATGTTTGTATTTCGTTACTGTAAGATTGCAAAAGGTCCTGGCTCTTGCTGTCTTGTATGAATTAGGTTAAAAAGCATGTTTGTTTTAGAAAAATAGTTGATGTCACTATTGCAAATGTTCGTTATTGTTTACTTCTAGGCTTCTAGCATAACAAAATTTCTGTTAGCATTAGTTTTTTTTTAAGGTTAGTCAGCTTGACGCCGGTAACTATTGTATTAATAAAACAAATTATTTATAAAGTAGAACTCTAACATCTCTCCTAGCATTAGTTATTTTCGTTGTAAATGTGCACCTTTTCAAAAGGAGAAACTTAAAACAGTGGGATATAATTTCAAAATAATAACTTAAAGTAGCACCTTAATTATATAAAAGAACTTCTAGTTCACAATAGAATAGAGAACATAATTATGTCACTAGTTACGGAAATTTAGGGACGGAGTCAGAAAATAA
Source organism: Carex rostrata (assembly GCF_964058835.1). Classification (NCBI taxonomy): domain Eukaryota; kingdom Viridiplantae; phylum Streptophyta; class Magnoliopsida; order Poales; family Cyperaceae; genus Carex; species Carex rostrata. Next base: position 6,019,605 of record NC_135931.1, on the reverse strand, counting down.
GATAAGGTGGAGTAAAATTTGTTAAGCACAAGTATGTTTGTATATTATTTCTGAATAAAAATGACAAAAGAAGTATATTTTGAAGAAAAAAAAAACGATCAGAGGTAGACAAGTGCCTCCTTACTGAGAACTCGTTAGTATTGGGAAATAATTCCATGTCACCAGGTAAAATTTATTGTGCTATAATTGTCATAGATGAGATCAGCTTTGATTTAATGGAGCGGATCGGAGCAAATGTGTTTTGTATTTATAATTAGGAAATAAAAAATGTTCTGAGTGGATTGAGCTATCGCGACAGCAGTGTTGAACTGATCGCTCACCATAATAGTAATTATGATCAATAGCTCCCTTGGTTTGTTGCCTTGTTGGACATGCACTAACTCGTACAGGTGTGTGCTCGGTGCCAGTTGATAAGCTCCTGCTTATGAGTTATGACCTGATCCTTGATGGGCAGCGAGACTCGTAGTCTTGATTCTCGCAGAGGGAGGAGTTTGGTGATATTAATCTTGATGCAAATTCTAGCTGTGTGATTCACAATGAAAATTTTCTAGTACCGTCGAGGATCTCAACTTGTTATAACTTAACAGATATAATATGCTAATGTAGATACTCTTTAAAGTCTTCAAGATGACAAGAGGATAACAAAAGGCGAAGAACTTATATCGGAGAATTTTGATTACCAACATAGGATTGAATGTATATAAACTAAATTAACGGCGGTGTTGAAAATTTTCTGGTACACAAATTCTCGTTACTCATTTTAGAAAAGCACGTGTTTAATTTTTAAAAATAACATTTAAAATATATTGGAATGTACTGTCATTTAAATAAAAAGGAAAAAAAAAAGTATGTATAAGAATTCTTATTAGTCATGTTTGATTGTAGAGTAAGTAGTGAAGTAAATATTTTAATTCACTTTTATAAAGTCAAACAAAAAATAAATTTAAAGGATTAAGATGAAGAAATATTTTAATTAATCCGGAGTAAGTTACTCTAACTGCGAATCTCACAATTAGAGTAACATCTAAGTTATAATTTATTCCGCTTCTCATCAACTTACTCCATCAAACTCCAACCAAATATAATTAATTCAATCTATCTTAACTTGAAGTAAACAATTTAATCCGAAGTAACTTTACTCTACAATTAGACATAACTTGAATTTTTTTTTTTTTTTTGATAAAAGGCGGGTGTGTTTGAATGAGGCAAAGAATAGTGCTAACCCGGGTTAGCTATTATTCCGAACTATTATTTTACGTTTGGATGTGTTTGGGTTAGCAAAAAGGGACTATTCTTTGTTTGTCTTTTGTGGGTTAGTATGCTATTCTACTAACTCAACTAAAAATTAGATTAGCTCACTATCTCAAATTTGAGTTAATTTACTATTCTCACTAACCCAAGTCTTCATCCAAACACATCCTAAAGAATTAGTTAGCTTGCACTCTTTTTTTGTTCATATCAAGGTCATATAACAACCATTAGTGCCCTGGTAATCAAAATCATCAGCTGGAAACACACAGACAAAATTGGGTTAGCTCACTATCTCAAATTTGGATTAACTCACTATTCTTACTAACCCAAGTCTTCATCCAAACACACGTAAAGAATTAGTTAACTTGCACTCTTTTTTTGTTCATATCAAGGTCATATAGCAACCATTAGTGCCATGGTAATCAAAATCATCAGCTAGAAACACACAGACAAAAGTATGCATTTGAGCTACTGAAACTAGTGGTGAAAACAGAATTGGATAATCTGATGGATATCCGCTCCGAATCCGTTTAAAATGGATATGGATAATACCAAATACGGATCCAAATATTTTATTGGATATGTAAAAATAACCCGGATATGGATAATTCCGTAAGGGTATAAATGGAACGGATATCCATATATATCCGGATCCGTTAGAATCCAAACACAGACCCGCTAATAGCGGGTTGCCAGTAATTAAATCTAGGAGCTTGACTCCTAAATTTTAATAAAAAAAATAGCGGGTTGCCAGTCTCCGAGGACCGGCCAAGTGAATTTTACTCTGCACCCCGCTTATTTTATAGCCCCTCCTCCTAGCTACTCTTTTTAATATTCTCCTGTGGGACCAAACAAATGCAAATGCTGGGAACGGACAAAGCGCCTCTTGAAATGAATTGTTGTGGGACTGAGAAGCTTGGCGACGTATGAAAGGTCTGTTTATAGTTGGGCCTGATTATAGCTCATTTATTTGTTAGGCCTTTCTGTACTGCTTAAAGAATAAATCAAAAAATCAATAAATAAATATAAGGTGGCGAAGAGCAAATATCAAAGTGAAAAGTCTAACATTACGATAACTTGTGACAACTGTTAGTTGACATTTGGAATTCAAAATCTATTTGAAATTAAAAAAGAACTGCATTAAAATTATTTATTATATTTCAATGTAGTTAAAATTATAATTATATTATCAGATGTATATGACTCAATTATCCAACAATTATTCGTTTTATATCCGTATTTGAATTCGTATCTGTGGACTATCCATTTTGTATCCGTATCCATTTAAGACAGATTTAGTTTTGAATTTTGATATCCATTTACTATCTATATTTGTATCCACTCATAATGAATGTGGATATGATATCAGCATTATCCGCTCCGTTTTCACCCTTGACTGAAACACAACATGTAAGCCACACACCACGAGAGCTGAGGTAAGTATTTATAAACATAAAATTTGTCTCTTGACGGCTTATCTTCTTGACTTGCGATCTTTATGGAGCAAGATTAATATCCCCTTCATACACCACCATGTGGTATTCATCAGTAGCCATCTGTTCATCGAGCAAGATTAATATCTCCTTCATACACCACCATCTGATATTCATCAGTAGTTATATGTTCATCATCAGAATGCCAGCTGGCCAAAGAAATTGCATCCAAATCACTTGATAGCCACGAAGCAGTACATTTCTTTACTGCTCAATTTGATCTTCCAATGAATATTTCAAAATTTAAACATTTTTAAAATGTATCTAATAAAAGGGGAGGGATCCAATACCTCATTTTTTTCATACCTCATCATATTTCATATTTTATATCTTTGTTTTCAAAGTCCAAACTGTTGATCTAAACCGCTAAATATAATATTTATACTAAAATATGCATGAGATGAAATTTTATAATTTAAAAAAAAAATTTACTATTTTTTAAGATATGTATAAAATCACTGTTTTTTGACCCTTAAAAATGTGATTTTCTATCCATCTTAAAAAATAGTAATTTTTTTTTAAAAATTATAAAATTTATTTCAATCATATGTTAGTGTAAATATTATGTTGAACGGTTCGAATCGACAATTTAAACTTTGAAAATAAAAATATATTTTTTTATATTAAAAAAGACAAATGCCCGTTTCATTACCATGAAACTTTCAAAGTTCTTACACATAAAGTACCAGCCTAATAAAGGAAATAGAAAAGGCAAAGAAGATTGGTTCAAAATAGGCGCACAGGCCTATATAATAACAAATCCAGAAGTAATAACAAAAGAAGGCACTCAGGCACCATCCTCTGTCTCAGGGGAAGCCATCTGAATGGGTACCTCATCCAAGTCCTGAGGGAGCCAACCATTGACTGCCGCTTGGAGATCTTCCTTCAATTGTCCTGCCCAATAAATTACGAGAGAAACAATGGTAAGAATGACATTCCTGCAAGAAAGAAAAGCAGTTCTAGTTTGTTTACCACATGGTGACATTCCTGCAATGATTTGTGTTTGGCAAGAATGACATTCCTGCAACAATGTTTTAGCCATCTGTTCATTGAGAAACAATGGTAAGATGTTAGCCTGAAGAACATTTTTCTAGAGGTTGGAATAGGTGGGATCCTTAAATCTCCACCACCATTTAGATAACAGAGCCCAATTCATTTGTTGGAGATCAAGAATTCTCATCCCCCCAAATTGTTTGGCAACGCAAAGGTCCTGCCAACACATCAAAGCATATTTTCTTTTGGAGTGAGTACCTTGCCAGAGAAATTGGCGCCGTATTTTATCAATTTCACGTAAAATTTGAGCAGGGGTTTTATAAAAGGACAAGGTATAGAGAGGGACAGTGGACAGAATTCAAGAGTGTAATTCTCCCCCCTAAGGACAAAGATTGTCCTTTCCAGCCCTGAAGTTTATGCTGAATTGATCTATTAAAAATTACCAATTCTTATTCAAGAGTGTAATTCTCCGAGCCCAATTCATTTATTAAAAATAAAGATATAAAATATGATGTATGATGAAGTATGAAAACACAGGCATTGAAACCCTCCTGATAAAATAGAGAGAGTTCTCCGGTGATATGGACCCGGAGGGATAGAGCCGTAGAGGCCGACTGGGCGAGCTTATTATTATTTTTCCATTTGAAAATAGCAGTCCATGTTTCATTCCCGTCCTCCGGACTTAATTATAAAAAAGAAAAAAGAAAAAAAAGGGAAATAAACAATTCCGCCGTTATGTATTAACAGAGGCACTGCCGCGCAGTAGTGGAAAAGGGAAAAATGGCTCGGCAGCTCTCTTCGTCTTTCTCACTGGCCGCCGCTCACAAAACCCTAACCCTCTCTACATCCCCCTCCCTATGCCGCCTCCCTTCCCTCCTCTCCCTCCTCCATCTATTCTCCACCTCAGCCACTACTCTCCCTCCCCCTCCCATCTCCGATCCACTCCAATCAGACCCCACATCCTCCGCCGCTGCTATCCCTTCCCCCGCCCCTCCCATTTCCGATCCACCCCAATCGGACCCCACAACCAAGCGAGCCCAGCGCCGAGAAACCAGACACGACATGGCCTCCACCATCTGCTACATGATGTCCAGCCGCCCCTGGACCACCCGCCTCCAGAACTCCATTCACTCCCTCGTCCCGACCTTCCCTCAACCGCTCGTCCTCTCCGTCCTCCGCAAATCATCCTCTCGCCCCACTCTCGCTCTCCAGTTCTTCCGTTGGGTCGAGAAGACCGGCTTCCGCCACGACCAAGCGACCTACGCTGAGATCATCCCCATTCTTACTAGCCACTCCATGCTCAACCACGCGCGTTGCCTCATGCTCGATGATATGCCCAAGAGATCCATCCAGCCAGATGAGGCCATGTTCGCCTCGCTTATAGAGGCATACGGCCGTGAAAAAATCCCCCAAGAAGTTGTCAAGCTGTTCAGCCGAATGCCTGAGCTCGGTGTGCCGCGCACCGTGCAATCATATGATGCCTTTTTCAAGGGTATATTGCGTAATGGACGAGTTTTTATGGCTAAGAGGTACTTCAATGCCATGATCCGTGACGGGGTTGTGCCGGAGTTGTCCACTTATAATGTGCTTATCTGGGGTTTCTGTCTCTCTTCCAAGATGGAAACAGCAACTCGATTTTTTGCTGACATGAAGGAGAGAGGGGTTATGCCTGATATTGTTACTTATAACACTATGCTCAACGGATGGGTTCGTGTGAAGAAGATAGAAGATGCAGAGAAGCTGCTCGAAGAAATGTCTGCGGCTGGTTTTGCTCCCAACCTTGTTACTTACAATATCATGATCAAGGGGTATGTCTCCGAGGGGAAGGTGGATACCGCATTCAAGATGTTTGAAGAAATGGGTGAGAAGGGAATCAGGCTAAGTGAGAAAACTTTTGCCGGTCTGATGCCAGGGCTTTGTGATGATGTGGGGAGAGCAAAAGAGGCACTTGAAGCTCTGAATGAAATGGCAAAGCGGAAGCTCACACCAAAGGATAAGTCTGTGTTTGTGCGATTGGTGTCGACTCTCTGTGAGTCTGGCGACTTGGATGGTGCTGTTCAAGCCCATCAGAAGACACGGAAGTTCAAGCATGTAAGCATCGACCCAATGCAATATGGCGTGTTAATTGACAACTTGTGCAAGGGTGAGAAGTACAACGATGCAATTAAGCTGCTCGATGAAATGCTCAAGGAGGGCACATTGACAGATCCTCAAAGCCCATGTTTGGAGGCAACGGCTTATAATCCTTTAATCGAGTACCTGTGCAACAATGGATGTACGGAGAAGGCTGAGACATTTTTCCGTCAACTGATGAAGAAAGGAGTTGATGATACAGTTGCTTTTAACAACCTTATAAGGGGCTATGCAAAAGAAAAATCACCAGAGTCGGCTTCGGATATACTTAACATAATGGCACGTCGTGGGGTCACGACTGATCCAGATGCCTACTCCTTGTTGGTCCAGAGTTATCTGAACAAGGGAGAAGCAGCTGATGCAAGAACAGCTCTAGATAACATGATGGAACAAGGTCACATACCAAGCGCCTCTCTCTTCAGGTCAGTAATGGAGGCTTTAATGGGAGATGGGCGTGTGCAAACTTCCAGTAGAGTGATGAAATCCATGGTTGAGAAGGGTGTGAAAGAAAACATGGACGTGGCACACCAAATCCTGGAGGAATTGTTTACAAGGGGTCATGTGGAAGAGGCACTCGGTCGAGTTAGTCTGTTTTTGAGCAATGATTGTTTGCCAGATTTTGACAAGTTGATTCTTGCCCTTTGTCAGAAAGGTAAGGTAGTGGAGGCTTACAAACTTGCTGATTTCGTGCTCGAGAGAAATTGTGACGCAAGCTTCTCGACCTTTGACAAGTTGCTTGATGGTTTGTCAGAGCAAGGACAGACCATGCCAGCCTACTCTCTGCTGTGCAAGATAAAGGCCAAGGGAGGGGTGGTAGATAAGAAGGGATGTGACCAACTTGTGGCGAGGTTGAATGAAGAAGGCAACACAAAGCAGGCTGATATTCTGTCCCGTCTTTTGGCAGGGAATATACGGCGCACGGGTTCTAATAAAAGTGACAATAAGATAGCTATGGAGGGGTACTGATGTATTTATTCTTCCTTTGAATACTTCATTTGTGCTTTTTGATGCTGTTTATTACACTTTGCATTTCATGTTGCTAATTTCTTCAACAGAACATGGATGAATAAGACTTTTAGCTCTTATACCCCCCTCCCCGGGCTTTTCTGTTTTGCTAGGATATGTACGCTTTTATTTTTAAGATTATTACTTGATTCATTTAAAAGATGTCTTAATAGGATGTTTGATGTCTGTTCTTTGTATAATTTATTTTGCGTTACCCTGGACGAGATTTCTGTTCGAGTAAAATCTAATTGATGGTAAAAGAGATTATGATGCATTTATTTCCTTGGCGTCTCTTGAGTTTGAGCTTGATATGGGGAGGCTGTGGTCAGTGTTCAGGTGATCAGGTCGTTTTGTAATGGGGAGAGGGGGGGTTTCCGATGGACATCGGATCAAATCCTGTTCGATGGGCTCTTGGAACCGTCGGATCTACTTTAGGATTCGTGTGTATGGATTTTAAAGCAGACGCAAAATTATGGGTGCGAATCCTAAAACAGATCCGACAGTTCCAACAGCCTATCGAACAGGATTTGATCCGATGCCCATCGGACACCCCCCCTTACCCTTTGTAATGACGGGGAAAAATGAAGATAGCTTTCTCAATCATCGTTGACGTTGTTAAATGTAATAAATCACTGCATTGATATTATTTAAATGTAATATACAATTCCATTCAATTCTGATTCTGTCCTAAATCTATTTCAAACTTCATTCCATAGCAATTCCACTTCTCCCTTCATTCTAACCCTCTGATCGGAATGGCAGCGCGACTTCACAAACGCAAAATAGAAAAAGAATTCGTATACCGTTTGTGATCGGTAGTATAATTTAAAGGTAAGAAGAATTGATTCGACTAGATTTGAAGAGAAAAAAGTTGCTCAATGAAATCGTGTGAAAAATGGAGGTATTTGATGATAATCGATTTCAACGCTATGTTAAGACTCAATGGTTCTTGTTGTCTTCTTCTTCGCACTTCCTTCGTACGTAACTAAGATGTAGTTTCCAAATGCACTTAGCAGAGAAAAAAAATCTTTTGATTTAAGTGTCCTTCATCTTCTTCAATTTGTTTTTGTTCTATTTTGCTATCAGCAGTTTACTTCATTATAATTTTTGTAATAATTCGTAACCCAGGTTTTAATGGCATGTTTTGTAAATTAAGTCAAAACTTAGACTTTTTCTATACTTTCAAACACTGAATTCTCAATCTATAATTGAAGCTTCCCATCAACAAAATTCAGTTTGGAATCAAATCTTTTCTTCTCTTTTCAATTGAATTGAACTCTATCCTCGTTATTTTTTATTCCGATCATAATGTAAAACTGCATCCAAACAATTCGGCGCAACTACCCAACAATTTCTAGAACATATTTTTGTTGAGTATGACTAATATAACATCAGTGTCATTTTAGTTTATATAACACCAACTCCAAAATTTATCAAATCAAATTCAAATGGTGAATACAATCAGTTCAAGCTAATTTACTTTATGAGTGATGCGTTTACATGCAAACTTTTTATATTTTCAAGTTATTTTAGTGTCAAATCAAGCAGTAAAAAAATTAAAAAATGAATGTATTAAAATTAACTTAAAAACTCAAACATTTGACCGCTTGACTTCATATCAAATAAACTCAAAAACTTATAAATTTTATATTTAAATGCATGTAAATGCACTACTAATGAAATAGATCGGTAAATTGTTATCTCTGCGGTAGACGGGTAGTCATTCCTCAAATAGGAAAGTACTCGCTTACCATAACTAAAAGTTGTATGGATCTCAAACTAACTGGAAATGACATAAAAGACCAGGAGATCTGACAGGCTGAAAGAGCGTACTGAGCCCAAGACCCAACTTCGAGCCCAAATTCAACCCAAGGACGAACAATTCTCATCTCTCTCACTCCAGTTCCTTCCCGTATCGCGTAAAAATTGAACTGCTGGGGTTGAGGAAGGTGAAAGAGGGGAGAGCAAGGGATGGATTCTTCTTCATCAAGGCATGAAATAGAGGGAGTGAACAGGGAGAAGGCGAGGCAGCGCGTTGAGTCTCTCCTCTCTACTCTCTTACAAGATCCGATACTGTCTGATGTGCCTAAGCATTCTCTCTCCGTCTCAGATGCGGATGTGCTCATCAACCTTGAGCTCGGCAGTGCGATCAGATTGACTATTCTAAAGATGGATAACACTTCCTTCGGTACATATACATTCACTTTTTAAACCTCTATTTTAAAAAAAAAAAATTCAGATCATTCTTTGCTGTTACGAATGAGGAGGAATAGATATAGTTGAAGTTTATTTTGCCTTATATTTGCCCCACTTTTGTCTAAATTGGACAAACTGTCTTATCTTCTTCGATTAATACACAATATAGCATCACTGGTTTGTACTCGTCTACCCTCACCTGTGCAACATATATAAAATCAAATTTAGTACATAAATGGATGATTCTGCTAGTGAGTAGTGATCGGCACACTTTTTAAACTGGTTCAGTTATACTTCATTGGTATTGCTTAATATTTATTTTATGATTATTTCACAGAGGTTGCAGTTTTGAACTCAGCTACAGTAAAGGATTTAAAAGTGGCCGTCAGAAAGAAAGTAAATGAGATGGAACAAGCAAATATGGGTCACCGACACATCTCTTGGTAGGCTATTTTTCTTTATAGAAGGAATATTTATGTCTGCCCCTCCATATACAATGATCATATAAAGTTATATACCACTCCAAAGGAGAACTTTATGATATGCTTGCAAAGCATGACAAAGTACAACCAGATTCCTCTCCAAATTTCATGGAATTTACCAAAATTACCTTTCCTTTCTCACATTTTCATCTGGGAGGCAAACTGTGAGGTAATGGAGTGCTTGTTTTTGGCATCTTTTGAAATGAGGAATAGAGGGCTACACTTAAAATCATTTTTTTTTGTTGACGTGGCGGTTTGTTTTATACTTTGTACTCCTTTTAAGAATGGGCTGATTTTTGTTGCTTTTAAGGTATAAACGAATATATAATATTTTGAATTGAGATCTGCGCATGTATACACACGCAATTGCTACCTTTAAGGAGAAGAGAAGGACATAAATTTATTTTGTTTACAAATTATTCATCAAGTTGGTGTTAACTGGAAGGCTTAACCCAGCCCCTCAATTATTTTGACTGTGTAATTCAAAAGGAAAAGAAAAAGGCCTAGTACTAACTCTAATCAGTAAGAGAGATTATCATTTTTTGCTGAACTGCACTGAATGAAAATTTCTTACTGGTAGAAATTGGATTGTGTATTGGTAGGAAGCATGTGTGGGCAAACTATTGCCTGGTATGCAATGGAGCTAAATTGATAAATGAAAAATCTCTTCTCTCTGCTTATGGCATTCGGAACAACTGTAAGGTAACTTTACTACTCTCCAGGGCACTTTCTTTCTGTTCTACGACAGCTACTATTTTCCAGACACCATGTCTTGTCACTTTGATAGCCACATATATTTTGCTTTTTCTTTTTGTTGATTTGCTTTCTGTTCGACTGCAACAGGCGAGTGTAGATGACTCGAGCTGGTTGGCATTGCACGAGTCTTATATAACTAAGTATATAAGCATAATTTAACTATTGAGGGTTATGAATGATTTGGTATAAATTGGATAATGAAGTTTCTCATAATTAGCTAAATATCATGACTGAGGCTTTAAGTTCTGCCTAGCACCACCGGCAATTGCAATGTTTTTTTTTCTTATTTTTGTTATCATCCTGTGTTTATTTGGTTCTTCTAAAAGGGATCATTTTGTTATCATTCAGCTGTAGCTGTGTATCTTTGTATATGTACCCTTTCCTTCTTTATCCTGATACATGTTGTCATTTAATTGATACAGATCGAGTTCTTGCCAGATGTCACATCAAGACTACGTGAGAAGCATTCAAGGAGAAGGAAACACCGTTTTTTTCATGGTCTCAGCAAAAAGTGTAAAACTTAAAATTGTTAGTGCTGTAGATATGGTTCATGATGTTTATGATAACATTATTAGTCATGTTTTTAGTTTAGTAGGCCGAAATTATTTTCAGCTTGGTGGTTCTTTGAATCGTGTTTTCACAAAATGACCGGTCTGTTTTTGGCCCAAGAAAAATTATTAAATTTGCATTGCATTTTTTTAGTGGATGGAGAACCCAACCTACAGTTTCAGCACAACAACAGTAGTACATATGCGAAATTATCTAAATTCTCTACAAAAATAATGAATTTCAGGTTGTAAGTGGGAATCAATGGACCCTGAACTTTATATGTGAATACGCTGACTTGATTTAATGATTTAATAAAATAAACTACTTGATTGAATGATTATTAAAGAACCATGATTGGCACATCACATTATTTATGAGAATAATTAAAGTGCAGTTGTTGTCTTCATGAAAGTTCACAAGTCTCTTTCTATAGGATTAAAGCAACACCATTTAAAATATATAAAAAAAGAAAAGTTAGGTAAATCCGTTTATTCTCTAATACCAGTTGGACCAAGCGTTGGAGTAAAATGTGAACTTGTAAAGCACTGAAGTAATGGGAAGGGCAGAGAAAATGCCACGAGAGCAATATATACGCAACTCATCAATGTCAATTTTTTTTTCCCTCTTTCCAAAAAAAATCAGCAAAATAAAAAATAAAGGATAAATTACCCAGGTGTCATCCATTAAAGACCTTTTATTTGACTATTTAATCCAGTCAAATCAATCCATTTTTCCAATGCGCTTGCTGATGATACAAATGCCACTTTGGAGGCCTCTACATCTTGCTTGCTCACTGCAAACCCCAAAAGGAACGAAAGATAGTTCATCATGTGTTAATTTAAGCACAAAAACAAATGATTTAGAGTTGTATCTGGTGTACCTGACGAAAACAAGGAGGCCAAGGAGGAACTGAATTCACCCGCCTCGGTTTTCTGTTCAGGACTCGAGCTCAGCTGATCAGAATCAATTACATCATATCCAACATTAAATTCACCGCTTGTACATCATAAGATAAAAGAAAAATACAATACAATAGAGCCATTTTAAAGGGAAAAAAGAAAGGAAAAAAAAAATATCAAACCTTTGTGAAGGCTTTGTTAACATTTTGCACCCAATCAACATTTGTACTCGGACCTAACACAGAACTGGCTGCTGAAAGATCTAATTTCTCTATAGCCAGCCCTACTCTGCTCAATTTGTACACCAGATCTTGTAGATAACCTGAAGAATTAATTAAGACCAAATCTTAGGATCTTAATATGTCAATTAACAAAAGAAGAGATTATAAAGGAAGAGAAAAAAAAATAAAATGAGGCACGGAGAGGACCTGTCTCAGCAGCGGAGGAGTTGATTACGCCTTGGCGCTCAAGCCGTTTCTTCCTATCATTCTTCACTTTCTCCAACAATTCCAAGTCATCTTCTGCCTCAAGCACAAGTGCCCATGATTTACTCAGGCTCGGTAATTGTTGTGCTACCGTCGTCGCCACTGCCGTCAGGAAAAAAAGCCCCTCTCTCCTGCCTACACTTACACTAGGGGTACTGGTAATACTGGCTGGCACATTTGTTAGTTGTGCTATGCATGTCAGGCATTTCCTTGCTGGAGAAGAGAACGGAAGGGTGAATTTGGGAATTGTAAGGGACATTGTGGTTTATTCGTGTGATTGTGGAGAGAGAAAACCGCATAATATCTCTCATTTTGGTTGCATAGATAAGGGATAGAATAGCAGCTACTACCGGCTGAGAATTTTGGTTGCTGAAGCAGTTCCTCTCCAGTTGCTTTTGTTATGTTTGGGAGTGTTTCCTCTCTTTAAAAAACAAAAAAAACAGCCTCAATTCTTTTCATTTCAAAATTAGGTGTTCAAAAAAAAAAGTTGTTCGCTGTATTTATATGAAGTGCGGGTGAAAACGGATCGGAGACAGTGGTAAAATTATATTCATACTGGAATACAGATATTAGACGGATTAGATACAGATAAGATATTATACAGATATGGATTGGATATCAAATATTCGTAGATACATATATATTTTCATAATATATATTAAATTAGATAGTATATATCTACTAATTAAATATGTATAATTAAAATTCAAAACTATATATATACTACTAAGTACTATCTGTATGAATATTTACATATTAAATAACATATATTCATACATAATTTTTAAATGTGGATCCGGATTTGATTGAATAATATTTGGTCCGTTTTCATCCCTACACGCGGGTGTGTTTTTGCGTCGGTTTAAATCCAACTCGATTTCAATATAAACTAAATTTAACATATCTTAAGTTTATATTTTGATTTTATTTTCCATTAACATGCAAGATTTATCATAACATATTTTTTACTTCAATCAATTTTCCAATTACTCTTTAGTTCTCAACCTAAGATTTAGATGCCTTGTCTCATTCCTTGGGTCAAGTAACGACGATGCCAGATGCTAGATGCAGCTCTATATTTAAAAATCATTATCACTTTATCTTTATGTAAGCTCAATCGTTTTTTACAAGTATTTGTATTCATATTCATATAATATTTCTATAATATTGTTCAGCCTTAAAAAAATAGTGATGAATTTATTATATTTAATATTCAAACAATGTATAATTGTAATTTTTATGCAGTTTGTTTATCGAAAATAACAAATATGTTATTTAGGAAACTTAAAAATAACAAAACAATAAAATCTGATAAGGCTTTCATTATTATATTACAAAAGTTATTTTTAGGGTTTACATGTAGTCCTGATTTTTAAATTTAGTTTCATATTTTGTTAATTCTAGAAGATATCTTGTTTGACTAAAAACATAAGATCGAATCTTCATTATTGAGATTTTAATAACAGCTTTTAAAAACTTGACAAATAAGATCGAATCTTCATGATTAAACTTTCTATAGTTATATTAAGATATTTATAATTGTTGTGACTAATATATTGTGTATTCTAATTCATACATAATGTCATTATTAATAATCGTGATAGTAGAAACTGCTAGTATTTACTGTCAATTGTGTAATTAAATTTTAATTACCTTTTTAGAAATCAAAATTTTCATCTTATCCAAAGCATCTGATTTATATAGTATATTTTCTGTCATCATTGCACAACCCAGTGATGAAATTTAATCCCAAGTATACGGTCACATTGAGACTTAAGAAACAAATACAAATGTCAGAAAATTTAGGGACAAAATCGCAAAACTATGAAAAGAAAATAATCTCTCCAGTAAAAACATAAATGGAGATATAGAATGTAAGAAACTCGTGGGTCTGGTACTTGAGAGCCGTGAGTCGGCACTATTGGAATACCATATCCTCTGTATTAACTCAAATTTTAAGTTAAGATATGAACCGTCCGATTTGAATGCACTAATATTAAAGAGACGGTGCATTATAGATGTGGACCGGATTGGCCCAAATTATGATCGTACGGTCATTTAATTAATTCAAACGGTATGTTAATGCAGAGCAATCGGATTCGCACTTTGTGGCTCGTGTGATTGGCCAATGGGGAGGCTTAGTCAGTTTTCTTTTATTTTCCCGAAAGGACGCGGTTCACGTGTAATTTAGCCCAACCATTTAATTTAAGCATTACTAAAAAGGAAAAAAAGAAAAAAAAATAGTAAAGTTAAACATATTAATTAATACGCGATAATAATCGAATTCCCGAATAACTCCTCTCTCCCTCTCTATCTGTCTCTCTCCTCTCTGTCTCTCCCTGGCGTCGACTCGATCGGTGATCGTATATGCGTAATGGAGATGAAATCGTGCCTTCTACCGAGGAGGAGGGTGAGAAGGAAGAAGAAGAAGAAGGAATTGCTAATAACGGAGAAGCAAATCATGCAACTTCCATCCAGGCAACAGAAAATAGTCGCCACAAAAGGTCTTTCTGCCATGGATTTTCAAGGTTTATCGCCACAAAGAGGAGGAAGATGAAGAAGAAGAGTGAACCTGTGAGTGATTCAGTTCCATCTAGATCTCAAATCAGTTGCTGTTTGTTGCCTACGTGTTTCACTGTCCCCCAATCGCTCACTCCTGATTCCCCTCTCAGTGCTCCTGCTTTCCAATCCCTGATTGAGAAAAACGATTTCTACTCTACGGAATGCAATGTCCATCGAAATCTAAGTCTATTTACCGGGGATTAGATTCTTTTTCTTCACATTTTTTTGGGAAAGCTTTATTTTTCTTTTTCTTTTCTTTTTTTTTCAATTTCACAAATTGTAAAGTCGGTATAGAGTGGTATAATAGTTGTGAGGGTAAATATGGGGATTATTGTTCCAATTACTTCCCGATCAAATTTATTTTACAGTGGCTTTGATTTCATTCTTTTCTCTGCAAGATTGACATGGTTCTCTTCAGTTATCTGATAGATGACCATATTGAATTGGATCTGAGTATGATGTAGTAGTAGAAACCAAAACTCAGAAATTGCATCCCTTGTTTCCTCCTATGCCTGGAATGGAAGTAATTTCAGTGTATAGGAATAAGCACTCACTGTTTTATGCGCAATAACCAGGAATGAAACATTGCAAAGAGTGCAATTATATGATAAATAGCCCCAAAGGAAGGCCTCAGCAGTTTCCTCAATGTCAGGAAAGATGTATAGAAAATGGGAATCGTATCCTCTTGAGTACTACAAAGGTATTGTTCCGTGAAGTAATTGGATCCAGTTTAATTTGAGTTAATCTGGGCCATAAAGTAGTGGACCCCACCCGTGCGGTACTACAGAGGATACCTGTCCAAGAGAATGGGTCTCTTCAGCCTCAAATGTATAAATAAAAGTTAAAACTCCAAAGAAGTGGATGCTTTGATCTTTTTTGGGATGCAAATTGTTATGTCCGGAGAGAATTGCTTGCTTGTAAGAGGCGCAATTTACAATTTGAATTCGACCAGTCATGTTCATTTTCATTTCTTGAAACAATAAGATCCTGAAATTACAATACTGGACTATTTGAAGAAATGTCAACTGTGTTTACATCTAGTCATTGTTTAATTTAACAATTTTTTGGGGTGAAAGCTCGGGCATTTATTTTTCATTGACATCAAAGGGGCCAGAGAAAGATTTCATAGTCATTTGAATTCAATGTCAGAAGATTATCAGTGTGTTGATCTCCTCGCACATATACTTTTAGACTTCAGGGCTTGGCTTTATGGCTTATATTCCTTTCTTTTTTTCCTTCTCCTTTTCTTCTTTTTGATATTCTCTGGGTTTTTCTGCGAAGGTTTTCAAAAAAAAAAAAAGAGAAGATATTCTCTGGGTTTCGAATGTGCTTGAAAATAGTTACGATAAAAAAAAAATTGACACAGTTGGCTATTACAACAATGAAAGAAGAACAACATATCACATATGTTCAATCCCAATGAAAAGACTAAATACAAATAAGGTCAATTTCTCTGAAGTTCACTAAACTTACTTTTTGTCCGAATTAGTCACTTAAGTTTGATTTGTTCCTGAGTAACTATTAAAATTTCTATTTGTTCCAATTAATTCATACCGTTACAATTTTCATCCAAATACTAACAGAATGTGAAGTGATGTAACCTTTTATTTGGAACATAAACTAATTCTCATCTTCTCTCTCTTGTTTTTTTCCTTTCTTCTGACATCTCTTTCTTTTTTCCAGCGTCAAGAGTCAAGACCCAAGTAGGCAAATTATTAACCTCGAGTGTACTTATTGGGTTTGAAAGAAGAGTACAAAGTTATAAGAAAAAAGAAGCTGAAGAGTACGCTGGAAGAGAGAAAAAAAGAGAAGAGTCGCTATTATAAAGCTAAAGAGTCAAAATCAAACTTATTATCTGGTTAGCTCAAGTTATGCTATACTCCCAGGGACCTAATATGAAGCCAAATAGAGTCAACATTCAAGGACATATCAAGTTATAAATCAATACAACAAAGTTTTAATTAAACTTTACAATTAATTCGTTTAGCAAAATCATTTCATAAGCGGCCTCAAACCTCAGAAATTTAGCTTCATCCAACATTTAACAAGCAACCACATTACCTAACTACGAACTAACCCTTAAAAACTAAACAAGAACAGAAAAAAAAAAAAAAAAAAAAAAAAAAAAAAAAAAAACTTGAGGAATCGAACAGAGGAGAAATCGGCATGGCCTTCAAATCGAACAGCAAAAGAGAAGCCATCAAGTAGAAATCATTGATGTCTCCAAAATGTTCCCAAAATAAATTACAGATTTTAATAATTTATCAAATATGATGACTGCTATGTCACATTTTGTTAATATTTTCAGTGAAAATTATAACGGAATAATTTGATTAGAACAAATAAAAAGTTCAATAATTATTCGAAGATAAATCCGTGACCAATTCATTACAAAGACGAAAGTTCAATGACCCAAGGCGAATTTACCCTAAAAACAAACATAGCATATCGAAAGAATAGCCCAACCAATTTCGGGCCGGGCTGAAAGCCCAATAATTAACTTCGTACTTTTAGTCTAACACGGCTCCATTTTTTACCAATCATATTAGAGCTTTTGTTTCCCTTTGGAACTGGGAAAGAAAAAGAAAAGACGGTAGCTTCTGTGGTTGGAAAAGATTTGAGAGATGGGGGAGGAGAGGGTGAAAGAGGAGGCGCTGCGCATAATGAGCGTAATTGAGGTGCTTCCTCGTTTAGTAGTGTTCGATCTTGACTACACCCTCTGGCCTTTCTATTGGTTTATCTTTTCTCTTTTCCCCTCTTTTTTCAGTGTTTAATTTACGAACTGCGCCAACATTTTGTCGTACATTTTGGATTTTGGATTTTGGATTTTGGATTTTTGGATTTTTCAGTGTTTAATTTAAAACCTATATTTCTTAAGTTTATAGCTGATGCTAAACATTTTGGATTTTGGCAAAATGACTTCTCACCTTAGACTTGCATAAAATTTTACCTACTAACGAGCAATAGTTTCTCTATGTCAATCATTTGTTTAAATTGATTATTTTTAACAGCGAATGTCGGTCTAAAAGAGAAAAGCCGTCACTTTACCGAGATGCAAAGGGGATAATGTATGCACTGAGGGATAAAGGGGTTGACATGGCAATCGCCTCCAGATCACCAACTCCTGACATTGCAAACACGTTTCTTGATAAACTCAGCATAAAATCCCTTTTTGTGGCTACCGTAAGCATCCAGACTCAGATATTATATGTTATCGATAAGCAAGCAAAGAGCGAGTCACTTAATTTAACCCGCTGTTGTTGTTGCATTTAATGGCACAGGAAATATTCTCAAGTTGGAGTCACAAAACTGAGCATTTCCAAAACATTCAGAGGAGAACTAACATTCCGTACAAGTCGATGCTTTTCTTTGATGATGAGGACAGAAACATTGATTCGGTAAACTTTTTCTTCCCTGTGCTGATACAAAAATGTGTGCAATTTATGTTCTTGATGGAAGAAAAAGGATGTGCAGTACTTGTTTCGTTGGCTTTCTTTTTCTTATACAGATTCCTCATCTAGTCTCCCATCCCACCCGGTACTGTATGTGACAGTGTTGAACCTGACCATTTTGGACATTTTGCCTATAGACAATTTTTTACCTTTGGACCTTGCCTAAGTATTTAAAACAATAATAACCTGAGAAAAGACCAAAAATCGTCTGAATAAACTAAGTTTAATGGTTCACCGATATGGTATGACCAAGCACTGCTTATGTACGGTGTTTTCTTATGCGTCTAACTCTTGATATAATAGAAAATGTACACCTACATATGGCTTCTGGAACCTTGAAAAAAAATGCATTGGCCTGTGAAGGTAGTGCACCAAAAAGGGCCACTGACTGTATCACAGAACTGTAATAAAAACAATAACAACAATTGAGCCTTTAGTCCCAAACAAGTTGGTGTAATCACTGATATTATATTTGCTGAGGCTCCAATCTGTGACCTCATTCAGCCAATAGTTATAGTTTTGCAAATTCTTCTGGGTTGCGCACTTGTGCTAAGCATTTTTTTTTCTTTTTTTCTTTTTAAGCAAGGGCCATACAAAGCAATATATACATGACAAATTTTTTTTTGAGATAATAAAGTATACATAACAGTTAATTAGATTTGTATTTGTTTACTACTTTCTTTTAATATAAATCATACTAAACCTGAAGACTAAATTCTGAGAGGAACACATAAATTTCAGGTTTCAAAGATGGGAGTAACATCTGTCCTAGTGGAAAACGGGTTGAATCTTGATATGTTCAAGCTTGGCCTCAGAAACTTTGCTTCATCCAACTCTAATCAAGAGTAGAATGTCAGCCAGACACTGTTGTGGTACTTGTTCTTACAAAAAGCAAATGTTCATCATTCATTTTGCAATTTATTTTCCATATAAATCAGCATATGTTGTTGTAAACCCTTCGATTGAGGCACAATTATAGACATCATTTTCCAAGGGTTTGATAATGATATATCATTTCACAAAAAGTGCATGTTAATTTTGCCTTGGAATTTAAAATATCCTGTAAAATTATGTTCAACTAGGTGCTGTCATCAGAGATCTCAATAGAATAAAATTTGGTTTTTGAGATGAATATAAATTCTTAACTGAGCCTATACTTTGCCAGATTCTGACTTCCTCTAATGGGGTATTGACTCAGCCACCAATTTGTAGAGATTTTGTTCCTTATTCCTTTGATAGCTGCTTAATTGAAAATATTTATTGGACGGCCGTACCAGTTTGTTCTCTAATCTAGAGATTTTTACTTCTTTGTTATTTATTCCCGCGATAGGTACTCTATATAATTTAATACTAATACTAGTATCATACCCGTGCGTTGCAACGGGGACATATTATAAAAAATATATATCAATGAAAATAATAATTATCCAACAATTAAGATACATGTTAATAGAAAATTTATATGATTATGTATTTTTAATTAACTTTAATCGTGATCTATGATAACAATTTGATGATGTGATGATTCTTTATTTTTAAGTGCCAATGATATCAAATAATAGCTCGATTCGAATCTAATATCAAATGTCTTACAACAATTCAATATCGACATATAATATGATATAAAACAAAAAACAAAAATAAAAAGTGTTATCGTGTGTATGTATATGATATATATATAGACACACATACATATTATAAGGAAAATATATATTCACACACACGTTTCAATTTATATTCTTCTTCTTTGTTTCCAATTTAGAATACACACACACATTCATATATTATATATTAGAAATATATTCTAAATTGCCCACAATAATATGTATAAAAACAAATAAAGAGACATAAGGAAATAAAAAAAAATGATTTCCATTGTGATCTGTATAGAAACGAAGAAGTAAGAAAATTAAGAAATAAGAAAATTGAAGGTGGAGTCTTCTCAATTGAAGAGGAGAAATACGGAAACAAAGAAATAAGAAACAGATAAATATATCGCTAAATTTCAGAGTTTGTAACGTATTGTGTGGCAACACATGTGGTGAGTATCTTTTTAACTAAATTTAGACTTCTATACATAAAACAAATGTATTTAATCAAAAGAAAACAAATTATGTAATTAGAGGGCTGGGATCAAATCCAAAGTTTCATCTTTCAATCGTAGCCGTTGACGGATCGGACGTCCAACATGCTTAATAATAGAATGGAGATAATTTTTAATTTGCTGCGCTGTATCACTTATTCTCTATTTGGCCAACTTCTAGGACTTCTTCCACTCAAAAAAAAAAAAAAAATCCTAGGATTTATTTTTATTACTTGTACTTGATAGCTACTTAAATAGTAAATATTCATCGCTGCTCCGTATCATTTTGGTTCTCTATTTGACCACTATTTTTTTTACTTGAGGTTCATGCTTCATGCCAAGTATGTTACTATGTAACAGTTTATACCCTGTAGCGAGTGCTTCAAATACACCATATCTTCATTGCTACCATCATTGCTTCCATTATTATAATTTAAATTAATATATTATCATTTAGTTTAATAATTTTAAAATTCAGTTTATTTGAATAGATTTGAATAATCTTCATTAAACACGAATCAGAAACATTAATGATGAGAGGATCAAAAACATAAAAGTTAATAGTGAAAGAGGCTTGAATCGTTTTGATTGAACCAAAATTTATGGTAATCTCTGAGATTAGTAAAAGAACTTCCATATAACTATACAAGTATCTAGGACAGTTATCCTGTAGTTATGCAGCCATTACCTGCATAATGCAGGTAATGTGGCAATAGCAACAAAAATACCGTTCAATACCATGGAACTTTCTTAATCATCTTCTTGGTAATTCAATGGGATAAGAAATGATGGATATTTTGGTTTAAGTCCAAATTCTAAAAAAATGATGGAATATTTTGGTTTAAGTCCAAATTCAATGGGATAAAAAATGATGGATACTTTGGTAATTCAATGGGATGAGAATAGGAGCAATTTTCCAAGGACTAAAAAAATGAAAGGAAAGAACGCTCCTTTCATTAAGCATAACAAAAGCAACAATTTTATTCTTTTGAAGTTCCATCAGCTGTTCTCAATCAGCAAAGCTGCTAGGCAAACACAGAGCATATATACACAGCAAACAGAGACTAGCAACAAGCAACATGCAATTCAAGAGCAAACATATTTTTCGGCATCATCAGAATCAAAGAGGGATCCATTTTATCAGTAACTGCCTTGGATGAAAGCACTGAGACGGTTAAGCTCCTGCTGGTGCTCAGTCACAACGGCACGCACCACATCACCAATTGACACCATCCCAACCATTCCTGTGTCGTCTATAACTGGAATGTGCCTGATACGCCTATCTGCCAAAACCAATAAAGAACCAACTTGTTAGTGAAACGTTCTTCTGCAATAGACAACACAGCTTCCCCCCATGAAGCAATACCCTTTCAATTTTAGCAAAACTTAAAATCAAGTAAAAGAATAAAAATCTAACTTCACTTTAAAAGGAAACTCTAAATATTATTTTCCTCTTTTTTTTTAAGTGATTTTTTTTTTTTTACCAACTGATACAACAAAAATTATCTTTCTTTATATGGCTTGTTGATTTAATAAATGCGAAAATATTAATTGCACTTGGACACCTGCCACTTAAAATCTTCTTACCAATAGTGTGTTTCTATAGCAAATAATCAAATAATATATAGAAGGCCGGGTATGCAAAGCTAAAGATGTTGGGAGTTCATTGTAGACAAGTAAATTTTGGAATTAACTTGCAAATTGCAATATATCATTAACAGTTAGGAACCATAGGTTTTAGTAATTTAAAAAAAAGAAAAAAGAAAAGAAAAAAGCAGCAGTTAGGAACCATATATCTAATCTAAGGATCTTTATATAAATTCACTAACCTGTCATAAGCTGCATTGCTTGAAGAACTCTGGTTTTCGGTGTGACAGTTACCAGCTTGTTCTGAAATCAAAGATTAAAGCAAATAAAAGAAATCAATATGAGAAAGGGAAACAAAAGCAAACTACAATTCAGCACACAACTATATTTCACTCTTACAAAATTTCATAAGAAAAATTCACATTATTAGTAGTGGATAAAGAAAATGATCAGTACCAGCTGGACTGAATCAGACACGACCACCTAACCAGCAAAATATGCTACTACAGCAAGTTGAGTTAGGTTTTGTTTGGATTGAATCAGTACTGTAGTTGGCAATACAGTGAATGATTTCCAGGAACGGGTGGTGGAATACCTCTTCAGTCATGATATCACCAACTTTGGTGGATTTTGAAGATCTTCCCTGAACTATGATTTTCCTCAGATAATCTGACAATGAATCAATGTAATATAGAATCTCAATTAGCAACAGAATAATTGGAACTACACTTCATTTGCAATTAACATAACACCCTTTTGGGTACTACTATGCTTGGGGGAGTCACATCACTAGTTTGGATATTATTTTAGGAGTTGACGGATAAGCAATAAGGATACAGACTAGTGTTTAAGTACTTCACTGAAAGCTAGAGAATAAGCACTTCTAGAATCTAGACTTGTAGCATTTAGCAGGGCCACATATGAAAATGGTCTTAAATTGAAGTACCTCTCTCTGTAATAATCCCAGCAATAGACTTCTCTTCCCCTGGCTTGACGACAACCAAGGCACCCACATTGTGCTGAGTCATCTAAAAAAGGAACAAAAAAAAAGGCAAAAGCAAACAAGTAAATCAGAGATGACCAATTAATCAGTAATTAGAACCACACATCAGTAAAAAGATCAATCAAAGGCATACAGATTGAACTGCATTGTACACGCTGTCGTCAGTCGTGCACCAGAGCCAAGAGCCATCAGCACTTTTCCCCTTGGACTTGAGAATGTCAGAAATGGTGGTGCTCTCAAACCCACTCTCCTCCAGCCGGGCTCCAGCTGCTGGTGCGCCAGCTGCTGTTGAGGACTGAAAGCGTGACTGCACTAGAACTGCCAGGCTACGGCCACCGCCACCACCTAAGCGCACCTGTTGAGGCACGACTGTCTTCAGTGCTGTGCCATGAGATGCCATCCATCGCATCATTGCTCCTTCCATCTTTGCTATTCTTTAAAAACCAAAAAGTGATTAAAAGAAACAGAGAAGGGTAGAGAGATAGAGAATTGTATTTGTGAATCTTTATTTCATATTCTTGTGTAATTGTACATCTCTGTCTATGCTCTATATATAGTCAACAAAGTGACTAGAATCATCTCTTAACCATCAGTCTAACAGAATGATTTAACTACCTATTTACATTGCTAACAGCCACCTAATTACATCTCTAACAGAATATTAAACTAATTCTGTTATAACAAACTCTGTTGACTAACTATCATCTAATAGTGATTAAATGAGCATGATGTTACAACAGGTAGCTGTGATCTATTGAAAGTGGTGCTTCTGATCTAATGACCAAGGACAGAACAGTTAAAAAAAAACTTCTAGTGTTTTCTTTCTCTTTTTAGACAACGTTCGGTGGAGGGATTTTGAAGCTCGCTGCTGTTACTACAAGATCAGTTACAACAGTGATTAAAAATAGTCTATTTACAATTTGTGAGACCGTGATGAAAAAAATCGATGAACTTTTCACTAATCCTGCCTCAAGAGAGTGTCATCTAAATATTAAAACAAAGGATCAGTTCAAATGCAAAGAAAACTGAAATTGACCTGAACTTTTGGGGTTTTAAATCATTAAAAACCAAATCAACAGTAAAAAGTTCTCTAGATTACACAAATTACCACAAGATCTGTTCCAAACTTGACTAGCAGTTACCCATAAAATGATCCGAAGACAAATTTCAAGCTTCATTGGAATTCATCCAATACAAGTGAAGAAATCAGACTAAAAAAACTAATCAGTTTTGCTACGAGCAATAGATTCACTTACATATTTACAAAACTAGCTTCAAAAGGATGAAATATTCTGAAACGTCGCAAAAATGATATCATATCGTTTCTAAACAGGATAAGAAGGTAAAATTAAAATAATCAAAGAATCTCTCCATGGAGTATGCTTCTCAATTTCTCATGCAGAAGATCTAGGAAACTTCAGAAAATCAACTCAAAAGAGTACGAATACAAAACAATTACTAAACTGAAATGCCAAAAGAGAAAGGAAAGCCAGATTAACCTGGTTTAAGGGTTTAGAGAGCGCCGCTGTACGGAGGAAAATAGGAAATGGATCAGAATTCAGAAGAGTATGAGGTTAGTGTGAGATGTTAGAGATGATGAGCACGTATCCTCTGCATCAACTCAAAAGAGAATATTTTGAGTTAATGTATTTCGACCGTCTGATTTTAAACGGAATTAATTCGACCATCTGATTTTAAAACAGGTGCTTTAATATTAGTGTGCATCTAGATAACACGAATTTTAAAACGGATTGGGTGGTCTAGATGCTTTAATTCAAAGATTCCCTTTTGAGTTAATGCAGAGGATACTAACTCGATCGCTTTATTAAAGTGGATTTGTACTGAATTGTTGATTCTCTATGCTTTTAAATTGTGTTGCCGTTTGTGCAGTAATGAACACTGATCTTTCAGGTTTCAGCTTGTTATTATTATTTATTAACATGGGTACCGTTTAGTTGCACGCATAATTACAAATACAAAAGCCGTATATTACCTATCAAATGTTATTAGATAATTAACTAGTTGATTCTAGATAGTAACGATGTAGTAGAGTTTATTAGAGTAACAAAAATAGAAGTTCTATTAAGAAAACAAATTATGAGAAGGAATTCAAAAACATATGATCATGGTTATTCCATTATAATTCAAAACTTCAAGTTTCAAACGAGAAACTAAAATATATTTTTTATTTGTACTGAGAGAGATATTGGTTGTTTGCAAGGAATCCGTTGAATGAAAACTAGTAAAATACCAAGAACTTAATTGAAACGAGGGGAAATTTTGAGGCCAAAACTGCTCATTTCAAAAGAAATTTGGTTTATTTATGATCTAAAAATAAAAGATGAGTAAGAACAACACAGCTGTTAGATTTAATATCGAATTGCTGGATAAGGCATTAATATTCTAAAAATTAAGAACAATACACCCGCCAGATTTAATATAGAATTGATGGATAAGGTATTAATATAAATATTCATTTAATATTGTTTTGTCAAACCATTTGTTATTATTAAATAATTCTTGAATCTTTTTAAAGGATCCTTGAAGCCCATTGAGGCATTGATTGATGTGCATGTGTCATTTTTTTATTCCAAACAACAAACATCAAAGAGCAGAGAAGCTACGCCAAATTAGACCTCAATAATACAAAGAAGGTGGTTCATCCTAGTGGCCGCTTTGTCGTTCTTATCAATAACACGAACTTCTTGGCATGATTCATAATTAAAATCAGAGATGAAAGAGACAGATCTACTAATTAGGCCCTTGGGTAGATATTTGTATACCAAGTTATTACCAGTAGCTTAACGACCCGTTGAACTGATTGTCATATCGGTCCTAGGACAGAGGTTCCACAACACTCGGAGACACGAATCACGGAATCAAAGGAGATTTTAGATAAAACGTATTGTTGGTTTAGATAAATATTAAGGGTACGTTTGGATCGTGCAAAGATTAGTGCAAAAAATCATCATTTTTTTTGGAATCTAAAAAAAAAAAACCATCATTTTCGAAGACGTTTTGATACGGGAGATCTCCTTTTCAATTTCCTGCGATACATATAGACAACCCTGAAGCACTATCCATTTTCCCTTTCTTTTTCTTTTTTATGTTTTTGTAGAAGTCGTGAATTTGAATCATTGCGTTATAGAATATCCTTGTACAAAAAATATATTTTGAATATTGATGTAAAGGTGTAAAACTTGTTCCAAATGGAATTACAAATCGATGAAAGCAAATATTTGAGAACTTTCTGGCAGGCCGATTATGAAGATTTTGAAGTCCTTTGACGGGAGAAAAATTTAGGATCTTTATATATAATTTTTTTTTTATGAAACTGACTAATACGCTTCCATAACTACTTAATGACATATGTTTATAAGACATTTTTGCATTTTTAAAATCCAAATAGTTGATCTGAACTGTTCAACATGATATTTATATTAAAATGTGCTTGAAGACCAAATTTTAAAAAAAAATTAGATTTTTTTTTACTATAATTTAAGATAGGTAGAACATTCATTGATTCATAAGATTCTGAACCATAAAAAACAATTATTTTCTACCTACCTTTAAAAATTGTAAAAAAAAAAAATGTAAAATTTGGTATCCAAGTACGTTTTAGTATGGATATCATGTTGAACAGTTTGGATCTACTACTTGGACTTTTGAAACACAAAAATGACTTACAAACATATAGTGTTGAAGTACTTATAAAAACAAATTAGCCAATCTCATTTTATTGATATGTCAATAGATAATACCTATTTTTTTTAAAAATTAGGATCCTTTTTATATATAAAATTTTAGTTCAAATATTTTATTTATTTTTAATATATACATATTAATTCTTTTCTTATATATACACACTATTTTTTTTTTTTGGACCGCTTGGATCTTAAGATATAGGGCGGTCACTCTGGATGTCCTACATCAAAGCTAGCTCTGTTGTCTGGCTAAGAATCATTCATTGATCCTATTCTTGTATACTTATTTAAAATATTCTTAAATAATATATATTTTTATCATGGGCAGATTTCTTCAAAGTCTGAGCTGCAGAGTGCGTGTGCTTAAGTTTAAATGCCTCGAGTTTGGTATACATTATAAATATATTTACTAAACAAGAGATATTTTTCTATGGAAAATTTATAATTATTCCTGTGTTCGTGCTTATGTTATCGTTTATTATGTGTTTTCTTTTTGTGTGATGATTATCTTCAGAATTCTTTTATTGGAAAATGCATTCTATTATCACATCAAAAGAAAAATTGAATTTGCCTACGGAATTTAAAAAAAAAAAAATACAAGATAATGATTTTTCACAACGAATCAATTGGTGAAAGATTTTATTCAGTAAAATAATCCAATTTTTAACATCTTGTGACATATTACTTGAAACATAGATATATTGTTATATAGTGTTAAGCTGTGGTAAAATAATTTTTTTTTTTTAGATTTCACAATAATTTTTTCATCAAATAGCCAATCGCTTAAAGGAAAAAGAAATAAATTGAGATGGAAAACGAAAACTAAATGGAGGCGGAAATGGGAAATAAACAAATGAGGTGTCAGAATTAGAGGTGACAGATGGACGTCATGTATTAATTAGGAGGTGATAAAATTCATATAATCTAACTAGAACAATAAGGGCATGTTCGGTCTCCTAGAAATAAGCATGGGCACAGTAATTGAACTGAAAAATAATGTTCTCGTGGGAAAAAAAAATTCAGCTCAACTGAATTTTTTTTTCCAACGGTAACAGTAACACGGCCGAACATGGCCTAAGTAAAGCTACTCTTGGGATTGGAATCATTGATGGTTGGACAGGAAAAAAATAAATTCAATTCTCTTTTCAAAAGAATAAAGGATCTCATTGGAAAAAAATAACCGATTATAAAACGGATCATAAAACAGGACCTCGTGTGTAAACCAGTCCGTCCGATTGAACCTCGACGGATGTCATCGCACCACAGATATTTTTTGCTTTTTAATCTCAGGTCACTGGAATAAATCCGATTCTCTGTACAGTTAAGACTTAAAGAGTAACCCTCTCATTGGAAACAATCTCTGCAAGAATTCAATAGAGTTCACTAGAGTTGATTTCAGTAGAATAAATTTTGAATTGAATTTTTGTGATCATAATAAAAGATGGATTGACAAGAATTCAGTATAACATGTTTTAAAAAAAACCCTAACTTTTATATATATTTACTCCTTATGCCATTCATTTAGGATTACTGCTCACCACATAAAAAGTAAAAGAAAAGAAAATAAATAAATAAATAAATAAAAGAAAGGAAAAAACGAAGGGTGTCACCCAACCCAAGTCCATTTTATCAGAATAAAAACAAAGTTTATTACTCAGTCTAGAGACGGAACTACTAATGAAAGACAAACACAAAAGAAAGAAGAAGAAGACCAGAAAAGAAGGTTAGGAGCGTCACTTCACAGTCGTCTGTACAAATCGCGTCAAATACCATCGATTTTGAGACAATTTTGCAGTGCGATTTCGCCTCCCTCAAATCGTGTCGATTGAATTTGACTCTTGCCTCTTCTTCATTTCCGATCATGATTTCGTCGTCAAATCCATTTCCATTTTCAATTCCTTCACACGCGAAGACCTTCCGATCACAGTGTAAGGCTAAAGTATTATAGATAGCATAAGGTCTTCCTAGCTACCGCTTTAAAAATCTATCATATAAATTTCAAATTTCGATCTAAGTAGCTCAATAAATTTGGCATAATACCAAGCTTTATTATTTTTGTTTTTTTTACTATTTTTTATAATTTATGAAAGATGACAATAAAAAGGTTTAAAAATAAAAAAAATTGTCAATATTTTAGGTCATTTAAAAATAAAATAAAAGATGACTATTTTTTTTTAGTATAAATTAAGGATCAAAGTTCTTATTTACTTTATTGATTCTTGAAAATAGTTTTAGGTTTTAAGATGAAACCTAATTAAGCAAATCACAAAACAGATTCAAAACACTGAATCTTAACCTAAAATTTTGAAAATTAAATTTGACAGTAAAATGAAATGCTTAAATGAAAAACTCTTCTACTTAATTAGCCATGAATCCAAAGCTGATCACTAAATTTAATCACCTATTGATCAATCATTTTTTACTTAACTTCATCCTTGAATTTAATCACTAAATTTAAACACGTTATTAGCATAACCAATTCATTTGATCAAGCACCTCTTGCTTCAGATCTCTGATGTCTTAACTCTTAACTTCATCCTTAAATATTCTACGACATCTCTCCCTCCAACAAGTAAACATTGCAATTAAAATTATATTTTCTTACTATCTCCTTCTTTACTGACAATTCATTTTTGAAATATTAGAGCAACGATAATTTCAGATTAGCTCTATTTTATCAATCACATTAGTAAAAACATTGTTAACTCTAAAAACAGTTTTATTCTGTAGTGATCTAAATATAGAATAACAGAGAAAAACAATGCATTGTCTCAAAAAAGTGCCAACTTCATGCTATTTTTAACCATATAAACACAACCTAAATAAATTAATAGCTATTAGGAATGGGAGGTCTCGACTGTATCGTTGATTTCAAATTATTTATGTTTGGTTTGGTTTGAATGCGACAGTTGAGGATGCAACAGAACAAACAGAAGGTCAACCTTTTTTTTCCAGTTAAATAGAAGGTGAACTTAACGTGCTTAACAAAGAGGAAAAAAAGAAAAGAAAAAGGTGAACAGGTGATCTGACCGTACGTCAAAGGAAAACTCTCATCGATCGCTTCCCATTTCGAGGGAGCGAGAGAGAGAGAAAAGAAAAATGGCGGGGAATCCATCCAACTCTTTGATTGAGCGATTACTAAATGCAATTGCTTGCTGCATGAGTTTGTGCACCTCCTTATGCCAGCCCAGAGAACCTTATAAAGAACGAGGAGTTGATGGAACAGAGCCAACAGACCAGCCTACGGTATATATCCTTCCTCTCTTGAAAATTTTTGCAGTGGTCAACGAAATCTCTCTCTCAATATTTGTGTATATTACATTGAGATTACTGATATCTTCACTTAGAGCTTTCTCTCAATCTTTGTGTATATTACATTGATATTGCTGATATCTTCACTTAGAGCTCGATGGGCAATGAAATTTTCTAAATATGAGATGAGAATATTAATTTGTAAACTTTCAAGATTTTTTAACAAATGAAAAAACGAAGTTAAGATATAGATGTTCGGTGAACATATGAAAATTACTTGTGTTTTCTTCACTTTTTTTTTTTAACTTCGATATTATGTTATGTTCAATTAATTTAGTCTTATGTTGATCAAATGTTTTATGCAACATCTTTTTTCTTTCTTTTACTTTTATTGATAGGAGGATGACCCAACAACTACACTGGTAGCCAGACGAAGGCCGGTACCGCCAACGCCGAGTGAAGGACGCGGAGGCCAGATCCACCCTACGGTATATATCCTCTCTCTCTCTCTTGAAAAATTTCGCAGTGGCCAACAAAATCTCTCCCTCTTAGTATTTGTATATATTACACTGAGATTGTTGATATCTTCACTTAGAGCTCGCTAGGCAATAAAATTTTCAAAATATGAGATGAGAATATTAATTTGTAAACTTTCAAGATTTTTTAACAAATGAAAAAAAAAGTCAAGATATAGATGTTCGGTGAATATATGAAAATTACTTGTGTTTTGTTCAATTAATTTTTTTTTAACTTCGATATTATGTTATGTTCAATTATTTTAGTCTTATGTTGATCAAATGTTTTATGTAACTTTCTTT
Source organism: Carex rostrata (assembly GCF_964058835.1). NCBI lineage: Eukaryota > Viridiplantae > Streptophyta > Magnoliopsida > Poales > Cyperaceae > Carex > Carex rostrata. Next base: position 5,988,902 of record NC_135931.1, on the reverse strand, counting down.
TTCTTTATTTTTCTTTTGGCAGGAGGATGACCCAACAACTACACTGGCAGCCAAACGAAGGCCAGTACCGCCAACGCCGAGTGAAGGACGCGGAGGCCAGATCCACCCTATGGTATATATCCTCTCTCTCTTGAAAAATTTCGAAGTGGCCAATAAAATCTCTCTCTTAGTATTTGTGTATATTACATTGAGATTGCTGATATCTTCACTTAGAGCTCACTGGGCAATGAAATTTGTAAACTTTCAAGATTTTTTTAACAAATGAAAAAAAGAAGTCAAGCTATAGATGTTTAGTGAACATATGAAAATTACTTGTGTTTTCTTCAATTTTTTTTATTTCGATATTATGTTATGTTCAATTATTTTAGTCTTATGTTGATCAAATATTTTATATAACTTCATTTTTCTTTTATTGATAGGAGGATGACCCAACAACTACACTGGCAACCAAAAGAAGGCCGGTACTGCCAACGCCGAGTGAAGGACGCGGAGGTCAGATCCACCCTACGGTATATATCCTCTCTCTCTTGAAAAATTTCACAGTGGCCAACGAAATCTCTCTCTTTTTTTTTGAAAAACTTGGCAACAACTGCCAAGAGGATTGTATTAATATTAATGAGATTGTTTTACATCCACACCTCCCAGATAGAGAACAGATTCTCATATTGGGCAATACAACATTCACAACTCTTACAACACTAAGTTAAACTAGCTTAGAAAAAAAACTCCCATAAACAACATAAAATTAACATTTATTTCAACATCTTGCATGCTTCTACTCTCAGCAGTAAGCCATCCATTGGTCAGTATTGAACCAGATTTTATTTGCCAGCATCAGTGGAGCCATTCTTGTTCCTGAAAATACCTTGGCATTCCTTTGTTTCCATGTTTCCCATACTGTGCATAGGAACAGTGGAAGGGCCTTTCTTCTCCAGTGATCATCTCTACTTTTGATATTACCTATTGATGCTTCCCATGTTAAGTTAAGATCCGCTTGTTTAAGGCTAATTAAATTGACTCCTACTATGTTACTTAGAATGTACCAGACATGTACAACATAGGGGCATAGAAAGAAAATGTGAAACTCCGACTCGCTCGGACAATTTTCACATAGCACACACTGCATGGCACAATACATACCGCGATGTTCCATATTATCATGCGTCAGGAGCCTATTTTTTAACATTAGAAACCCAAAAATCTTGACAGTAGGCGGCACTCTGGCTTTCCAGACTTGTGCATACCTGTCCCGGATCTTGCCACCCCCCATAATGGTAGCATAAACCGACTTTGCTGAGTATATTCCGGTTGTTTCCCATTTCCATTTAATAGCATCCCTGGCATTTTAGAAGACCACTCCCACCACATCATCTACATAGTCCGGAGCATATGAAAATTACTTGTGTTTTCTTCAATCATTGGGTCATCTCTCTCTCTCTCAGTATTTGTGTATATTACACTGAGATTGTTGATATCTTCACTTAGAGTTCGCTGGGCAATTAATTTTTTAAAATATGAGATGAGAATATTAATTTGTAAACTTTCAAGATTTTTTAACAAATGAAAAAAAAGTCAAGATATAGATGTTCGGTGAACATATGAAAATTACTTGTGTTTTGTTCAGTTTGTTTTTTTTTGTTTCGATATTATGTTACTCAATTATTTTAGTCTTCTGCTGATCAAATGTTTTATGTAACTTTCTTTTTCTTTATTTTTCTTTTATTGACAGGAGGATGACCCAACAACTACATTGGCTGCTGTCAGACGAAGGCCGGTACCACCACCGCCAACGCCGAGTGAAGGACGTGGAGGCCAGATCCACCCTATGGTTTACTCTGAAAAATGATGAGTAATATTGTATTTATTGATTACAATTTATTCTAATTCTAATTACAACCGGCTAATCCTATTTATACACATCTTAATGTACTAGCCATTATGCTTTCCTAATTACATTGTATTCTCTTATTATGGTAATATATCAAGTTGTCCCTAATTACTGCTTGCTTACTAAATACTACGATTGATTAAATCTTTGGTTTTTTTTTTCTTGATCTGTGATGATACTATGAGATCATTCTTAATTTTTATTACTATTTGTAACCGTTACGTATGTGTACATAGAAAGGGACAACCACGATTTTAATTTGGGACAGTGATAATTAACCCCGCAAAACCAACCCCGCAATTAACCCCGCACAAAATGCCAAAAAACTCCAGCTGTCATTTTTTTTTCATAAGGTATTAATACTTACGTACAGAAGTATTTATCTCGAAGAACGAAAATATTTATCCCTAAGCACGAAAGTATTTAGGGGACCATGCACATTTTTTTCATGGAGGGTGGGGGGAATCTCAAATCACATGGGGGACCATGCACATTTTTAGATGTGGATTTTTTTTATCTCATTTCAATTTCGTCCATATTTCTCACGATCTATGAGAAATTTTGCGAATCTAAAACCACGAACGTTTTTTACGTAATTTTCTCTTTCAAATGAGATCCATGATGATATACTTTCGAGCAAGTCGTTACAGAAGTATTTATCCCTCATCGTGCAAGTATTTATACTTATACTTGAAAGTATTTTTTTGCATATAATACTTATAATACTTGATATTAATACTTTCATATGTCAGTATAAATACTTATAATACATGATATTAATACTTTCATATATCAGTATAAATACTTATAATACTTGATATTAATACTTTCATATATCAGTATAAATACTTATAATAATTGATAGTAATACTTTCATATGTCTGTGTAGGTATAAATACTTGCACGATGAGGGATAAATACTTCTGTAATAACTTGTCTGAAAGTATGTCATCATGGATCTCATTTGAAAGAGAAAATTACGTAGAAAATGTTCGTGATTTTAGATTCGCAAAATTTCTCATATATCATGAAATATGTGAACGAGATTGAAATGAGATAAAAATAATTTGGAATGGGGGGATGGTGGGGGGATGGAATGGGGGGGAGTAATATAATTGTTCTTTAATTTGTTATGTAATCTTGTATCCATTAATTACATGATGTAGCTTGCTTTTAGTTATAGCTGGCAAATATATTATATATCAGAATGAATGAATGATGTACCCCTCCAGCCCTTCTTGTTAATACATGGATATGAATTCATATCACGTTAACTCAAATTTTGAGTTTTAGATTTGGACCGTTCGATTTGTTTTGACATGAATATTAAAAGGATATATTTGTTCCACCAGTCCACCTCGGATCGGATTGGTCCAATTTTCGATCAGAAGGTTGGAATCTAAACTCAAAATTGAGTTACCTCAAATGGTCTGGACTCCACTAAATATAGCTAGCTTGCTTGAAGGCGGTAGAGGTACTACATTTTGTCAAGGCAAGAGTGGAGGAACTTATAAGCAAAAGAGATGATAAGTATCCTGGTGTATTAAAATTAACACTCGTAGAATTAATACGAAACTACACAATCTCAAGAGAAGCTTCATTGTTCTAGCCTTCTAGATATATTATATGAATTTCATCACCTCCCAATACGTTACGTCCATCTGTCCCCTCAGATTCTGACGCCTCGTTTGTTTATTTCCCATTTTCTCCTCCATTTAGTTTTTGTTTTCCATCTCAATTTATTTCTTTTTCCTTTAAGCGACTGTCTATTTGATAAAAAGATTATTGTGAAATCTAAAAAATTAATTATGTTAATTATGGATGACATATGTAATTATTTTTATTTTTATTTTTTGTTCTCCTTGCGAGGCTCCAGATTTCTTTGGGAATAATTGAATTTTGTTTGCAGGTCCCAGAATCGAACCCACGCCTTCTTAGTTGAAGGCCAAAATGCTTAACAACTGCACTAGACAATTCTTTGTGATGTATGAGTTGTTGAATTTAATATATACTTGAGTTAAACCTCCTTTTTGGTACATGTTATGATTAATTAAAATATTATAATTCAAATAATAGATGTATCATATCTTAGATTTTTGAAAATTACCGTATTATCGTATCTGTATTGTATCTGATATGATACCCATACCCGTATTCATGCAACATAGGTTTCAAGTCATATGCCACAAGAAGTTAAGAATTGGATTATTTTACTGAATAAAATCATTCACCAATTGATTCATTGTGAAAAATCATTATTTTGTGTTTTTTTAAAGAAAAATCCCGTAGGCAGATTCAATTTTTCTTTTGATGTGATATTAGAAATCATCTTCCATTAAAAGAATTCAGAAGATAATCATCACCCAAAGAATACCAAAAAGAAAACACATAATAATTGTAACAGAAAGTGGAAGCAGATCTAGAAGATAACATAAGCACGAACACAAAAGAATAATTATAAAAATTTATACCAAACTCGACGTATTTTAAACTTAAGCACTCTTCAGCTCTGTCTTTAAATAAATTTGCTCATGACGGACTGTTGGGTTTCGAGGAACGGTTCAAACCCATTTAATTAGCTTAAGCTGCGGAAAGAGTAAAACAAAAATTTTTACATCTAACTTAAGCTACGGATTAAATGAATCAAGAAGATTCGTTTAATTCTATTTACAGATCTACTCCATAATTGATTTCCTAAAGCATTAAATCTATTTACAAATTAAATAGATTAATATAACAATTTATACCTTGATTCCAAATCTTAGTTGGAATGCAGACCGAGCGAGTAGAGCCTCACCAGGGATGGAATCGACTCGCAGTATCACACGTGTGATACCTCTATTGGTTATCCACCAGGACTAACCGGAGAGCGATTTACTTCTTCTGCCAGAAATACCGTAAACCGCGGAATTCTGCAGAAACACTATTCACCGAAATAGGGACAGATTAAATATATTTAAGACTCCAAGTTATTCAGTTTCACTTAAAAAGCAAAACACGAAATACCGCAGAGTTTGCAAAAATATATTTTTCCGAATCTCGTAATAACCGAAATCAGGGAAGAGAGAAAAACCGATTAACAAAGTAATCAGATTAACATGTGAATTAGCAAATTTTCTCTCTACCCTCACCCCTCTATTTATAGTGTTTTGAGGAGGTTCGCAAAAGACCAAAATACCCCTCAAAACAAATCTATTTACCAAAAGCCCTTGACACCTCATCCTTTAATATGTGAAAAGACCAAAATACCCCTTCCACACCCTTCCACACTCTTCTCCATGCTTCTACACCCCTAAGGTGTCATGCAAGGTGGCATAGGTGTGAAATGACCATTTTGCCCTTGGCCCATTAAGGCATGAATAGTAAAAGGCTTTGATTTTGGGCTTTGACTTTGGGCCTTTAATTTTAATTAAGGCTTTGATTATTTTGGGCTTTTAAACCCATAATTCAAATCCATAATTAACAATTAAAATTCCAAATCATATATATATAATTGTCATGTACAATTATATTTCTTTTCGGTTATTGTTCGGTAACTTTTATACAACGTAACGTGTACGTTTATAAATTAACCGTTGTTTCTGCTTGTCATTCTAAATGACATTTATAATTTAATTATATCACGTATAATTAATTATAACCATCTTAATATTAATTATAATCAATTTATAATTAATCAGTAAGATTCTCCGAGTAGCTCCTATATGGTGTGACCCAATAGGATCTGTGTTATGTTGGTAAACAGAGTTAAAACTGTTTTAACTTCTGTTAGTCATGGGTGGCATCTGGCAACACATCATGACCATCCAATTACACAGATGATGCTGTACTGTACAATATCACGATCCAGTAAACAATTTACTTGTGTCAGTTCTTCTGTCTCATAGCTATCAGATCAGTTTTAAGGTAGATATGTGTCATCCTTGTTAACTGTATCTTTTCTTGATCTTGAGTAGATTATCAAATATAATTACTCTTGTAATTATACCGCATGCAGATAATCTAACTCTATCAAGGGGCCCAGTGATGCTATAGCTCGTATAGAGATACGAGGGACAAATAGTATTCTTGGCAGACTATCACTTCCTCAGCTAAGTTATATATATGGAAATGCTACCGTTATGGCTGCTTTTTACGGACAGCGTTAGATAACACTTACTCATATATATTTCTTAGTGGGAACGATAAATACCTCATACTGTAGAACTTTGACACTGAATGAAAAACATAAATGACACGAACACAATTCTATTTAATGTTTCATTCGGGGTCTGTCAAATACCATGTTCCTTGAACATGTATCTATGTGATTAAAATGACATCTCGTGTCAGGTGGTTTGTAAAACTTAACCATCTTTCAATCCACATACTAACCTTATAGCGGTAATTAGTGTTCCTGCTAATTACCTTGGTTAGTGACCTTTTAAGATTAAGAGTATATATCATCTATATTATGGAGTTTCACAATTTCAGTCATGAACTCGAAATGATCCATAAATGCAATAATACTCAAGGCAACAAAATGATTTATAAATAAACATTCAATTCATGAACAAAGCTTTATGATTAATTATCGTATTATTGACTTCTAGATTATTACAAACTAACAATCTCCCACTTAAGCTAGGAGCCAATCATCGTAGGCCCTACTTATACAAATCTCTAGTATTCTAAAAATCTCGTAGATCTAAAGAAAAACTCATAGCCAGTCTCCTATGTGTCTCAGACCCATAGAGGCAATATGCATCTGGTGCTTGGCTTGAGGAAGAGGTTTTGTAAGTGGATCAGCTGTGTTGCTGACTGTGTCAACTTTACATATCTTTACATCACCTCTATTTACGATCTCTCGTATCAGGTGAAAACGTCGTAGAACATGCTTGGATTTCGAGTACGATCTCGGTTCTTTGGCCTGAGCTATAGCTCCATTGTTGTCACAGTAGAGGTCCACAGGGCCTTGAACACTGGGAACCACTCCAAGTTCGCTAAGGAACTTCTTGATCCAGAAACCCTCCTTAGCTGCCTCGGATGCGGCTATGTATTCTGCTTCGGTGGTTGAGTCTGCTGTAGTCTCTTGCTTTGAACTCTTCCAGCTCACAGCACCACCGTTGAGTATGAACACATACCCAGACTGTGATCTCGAGTCATCATGGTCAGTTTGGAAACTGGCATCAGTGTAACCATTTATTACAAGCTCGGAATCACCACCGTAGACGAGAAACATATCCTTAGTTCTTCTCAAGTACTTAAGGATATTCTTTGCAGCAATCCAGTGCTCTTTGCCTGGATTAGCCTGATATCTACTCGTCACACTCAAAGCGTACGAGACATCAGGGCGAGTGCACAACATGGCGTACATGATAGAGCCAATAGCCGAAGCGTATGGTACTCTACTCATAATGCTTCGCTCATCAGTTGTCGAAGGACACTGAGTCTTGCTTAGCTGAACACTATGCGACATTGGCAGGAATCCTCTCTTAGAATCCTGCATGCTGAACCGATTCAGCACTTTGTCAATGTACGTGCTTTGACTTAAACCTATAAGTCTATTTGATCTATCTCGGTAGATCTTTATGCCTAGTATATAGACAGCCTCGCCCAAGTCTTTCATTGAAAAGACTTTCTTCAACGAAGACTTGGCTTGTTGCAAAAGAGGAATATCATTTCCTATTAGTAGTATGTCATCTACATATAGGACAAGAAAAGCGATGGCACTCCCACTAGTCTTTCTGTACACACATGGTTCTTCTTCGCATCTGACGAAGTCAAACTTTTTGACTTCCTCGTCAAATCGAAGATTCCAACTCCGTGATGCTTGCTTCAGTCCATAAATGGATTTAAGAAGCTTGCACACCTTCCCAGCATTCTTTGAATCCTCAAAACCCTCAGGCTGTGTCATGTACACATCCTCTTCTAAATTTCCATTTAAGAAGGCGGTTTTGACATCCATTTGCCATATTTCATAATCATGAAATGCGGCAATTGCTAAGAGTATCCGAATTGACTTAAACATAGCCACGGGCGAAAAGGTTTCATCATAATCTACACCGAGAATCTGTTTAAAACCTTTCGCTACTAGCCGTGCTTTGTATATAGTCATCTTACCATCCATGTCTGTTTTTATTTTGAAAACCCACTTGTTAGCTATGGGTTTTACCCCATCAGGTGGTACAACTAGGTTCCAGACCGTGTTGTCATACATGGATTGTATTTCGGATCTCATGGCCTCCAGCCATTTATCAGAGTCGGGCCTATCCACTGCTTCCGCATAGGTCAAAGGATCTTCAGTCTCATAGGCTGAGATCTCGTGCAGTCCCAAGTACCTTTCAGGTGCATGGACTACTCTTGTTGACCTACGTAGCACTTGTTCTTCAGGCTGTTGAACTTGATCTACAACGTTCTGCGGATCTAGTTCTTCTTCAACTTGCGTTGAAGTACTTGAGCTCGGGATTAGAACCTCATCCACAACTACTTGTGGGTTTGGTACTTCCAGATGCTCATCAGCCGAAAAATCAAGAGGTGGGTTAATCTGATCTGGTTCAGATATTGTATTGTGTGATGTATCTTGAATTTCTTCAAGAATTACATTACTCCCACTACTTCCTTTTGCAAGAAACTCGTTCTCCAAAAATCTACCATGTCGAGCAACAACTATCTTGTTCTCGGATTGGTAATAGAAGTAATATCCTTTCGTTTCCTTAGGATATCCTACGAAAAAGCATTTGTCAGCTTTGGGATCAAGTTTGCCAGACGTCGGGCGTTTGACAAATACTTCGCAACCCCAAATTTTAAGATAAGACATAGTTGGGATTTTCCCAAACCATAACTCGTATGGAGTCTTTTCTACTGACTTGGATGGAACCATGTTTATTGTTCGTGCAGCAGTTTCTAGTGCGTGCCCCCAGAAGGATTTCGGCAGAGTGGCTTCACTCATCATGGAACGAACCATATCCAGTAGAGTTCGATTCCGTCTCTCAGAAACACCATTCCATTGTGGTGTCCCCGGAGGTGTGAGCTGTGAGACTATCCCACATTCTTTTAAGTACTCTTTAAACTCAAAACTCAAGTATTCGCCTCCACGATCAGATCGTAGAGCCTTAATACTTTTGTTTAATTGATTTTCTACTTCAGTCTTGAATTCTTTGAACTTGTCAAAAGATTCAGACTTATGTCTCATCAAGTAGACATAACCGTATCTACTGTAATCATCAGTAAACGTGATAAAGTAAGAAAAACCATTTCTTGTACAAGTACTCATAGGTCCACATACATCCGTGTGTGTAAGGCTTAATAAGTCACTTGCCCTTTCGCCCTTTTTGGAGAAAGGCGCTTTGGTCATTTTACCTCGTAAACAAGATTCGCACGTGTCAATTGATTCTAGATCAAATTTACCAAGAAGTCCATCTTTATGTAACTTCTTGATGCGTTTCTCGTTTATATGACCAAGGCGACAATGCCACATGTAAGTCGTGCTTTCATGTGATGTTTTGAGTCGTTTGTTATTGATGTTAAACACGGGTTTGCCCATTTCCAGTATATAAAGACCATTCATCATATATGAAGATCCATAATATAATTCATCTTTGTATATAGAACATCTATTGTCCTTTATTACAAAAGAGAAACCATTCATCTCTAAACATGAGATTGAAATGATATTTCTGGAAATGCTAGGAACAAAATATACATTTTCTAGTTCCATTACAAGCCCGCTGGGCAAATACAACTCTATACTACCAGCTGCTACGGCTGCAACTCGTGCTCCGTTTCCAACTTGGAGTTGTATCTCCTTGTTATGTAGATTCCTTCTATTTTTCAGTGCTTGCATATTTGAACAAATATGAGCACATGATCCAGTATCTAATACCCAATCATTAATAGAGGTAGCAACGTTAACTTCAATAACATTGATACTTGAGACTGAGACTTTTGAGACATTCTCAAACTTCATATCGTCAAGATACTTCGGGCAGTTTCTCTTCCAGTGACCTTTGCTATTGCTGAAATAGCAGTCAAAGTTAGCAGAAACTTTTATCTTGGGAGAGTTCGTTCCTAGAACCAACTTCCCTTTGCCTTTGTACTTCGGAGCCACCTTCTTTGGGGCTTTCTTTATCTTCCTCCCACCTTCTTGGATCATGAGGACATGAGAGCTATTCTCAATGTCTTTATCAGTGATCCTCAGCATCCCTTGGGGCTCCTGCAAACTTTTATCCAACTCTTGCTTATGGGAGTTCACAATGAACTCCGAATAGCTGGGAGGAAATGAGTTCAGGATAACTTCCGTGGCCAACTCGTGGCTCCACGGACAGTTAAGCTTCTCCAGTTTCTCATCATCGCTTGTCATACGAAGCGTGTGAGTACTGACAGAGCTGCTCTCTACTATTTTAGCAGGGACCGGTGTATTTCGGATATATTCCCTTTTCTCACGTGTTTGTTTTTCGAGCAGGGAGCATAGAGAGAAGGACGTTTCTTTAGCCATATTACTACAACGTTAAAAGTAAAGATTTTAGCTTTGTTCATGTAATGTTTTATTCTAATGATAAAACTCCCACTGCAAATTTGTTTTATTCCCGTTTTGCAGTAGGACCAAGATCCATGTTTTCACCAATAACCAAGGCAGTGTATGCATATCATGGCTATCAGTTATCTTAGGTAAACAAACATGCTAATCACATCTCTTTGCGATTCTTGGTTTCGTTAAAACATCACGTGTATTTAACGAAAACTTTGCCCCAAGCCCAAAACTGTTTTGGAAATCATTGGTAAGTAACCTCACTCTATTTGGTTTGATATGTCGGACATAACCCTCGACCACCAAAGGTAAAAGGCGATGTCTACTGAGTAGTTTAATCATCAACCAATGAACAATGGTTTGAGGAGGATAGAGTGGGAAGGGCATACTACTTAGTATTTAATGGGTTGGTGTTTATGCTTAACAGTGCCAGCAATCTCTAAAATAGATATGTCAGAACGAATGAATAATGTGATTTTTATTCGTATCTAAAGAGACCTCTTTCATATGCTTCATTAAGCAGTCGTGGAAAGGAAGTCTAGAAAGAATACCGAATATGATCTCCATTACTTTCTATTCTTAACGTGTCAGAAAGAACGACTAATGTGATTTTATTCGTATTTAAAGAGACCTCTTTCATATGCTTCATTAAGCAGTCGTGGAAAGGAAGTCTAGAAAGAATACCGAATATGATCTCCATTACTTTCTTTTCTTTTAGCAGTATCTCTTTCATATGCTTAGCTTTTGTTAAGCAGTCAGTTCTTGCAACTGACTTTAGACATTCTAGCGGACACGTGAAAGTCGTCTGCCAGAAAGACAACGGTGAGTTCCTTCACAAATCTTTCTTTGACATCACGTTCTTTCACGGTTCCATGAAAGCGATAAATCTAATTTATTCAGTTCATATCAAAGCAGTAAATCTAATTTACTTATATACGGGACCAAGTCAGGTATATTTATTTATCAGTTCCTAATTCTTTATTTTGCAGTTATGCTCAGTTCTTTATTCTATACCGTTTTAAAGCATATAAACAGTTTACATGTTTTTAAAACAAATATTCTTTTCGTTCCATAAAGCAATTTGGTAACGTGACAAAGTTCCTTTTGGGCCAGTCATTAGGACATGTAAAAGGGGCCCCCAGGAAAGATTGGGGTCACGAGGACCGCTTAGACTCAATCTTTCCTAGACAGAACCATCTCTTTTACGGTGTGGAAATGACAGTTCTTACTAAGGTACTTTATTGCTTCATCACATTCTTCGATGAACTTTATTTTCCGAAGGTTTTTGAAAAGGCGAAAGATTTACACTAAATTTTGCCATTTCAAAAGCGTTAAAGCAATTTGGTAACGTGACAAAGTTCCTTTTCGGCCAGCCATTAGGACGTGTAAAAGGGGCTCCCAGGAAAGATCGGGGTCACAAGGACCGCTTAGACTCAATCTTTCCTAGACAGAACCATCTCTTTTACGGTGTGGAAATGACAGCTCTTACTAAGGTACTTTATTGCTTCATCACATTCTTCGATGAACTTTAACGCGATCAAAAGTTTTTGAAAACGAAAATATAAAGAAAGCATAAAGAAAGCGTAAATCTAATTTAACTTTCTTAGTCGGAAAAACCGAACCAAGAAAATCTCATTTCTAATCGGTTTTGGACTTGTGCTGCAAATGTAAGAATTTAAACCGATACGCGGTACATGCACCTTATTTGCATACGTTATAACTTTAGAAAATCAATCAGCGGGAGAGCCTTGTGCTCTGATACCACTGTTGGGTTTCGAGGAACGGTTCAAACCCATTTAATTAGCTTAAGCTGCGGAAAGAGTAAAACAAAAATTTTTACATCTAACTTAAGCTACGGATTAAATGAATCAAGAAGATTCGTTTAATTCTATTTACAGATCTACTCCATAATTGATTTCCTAAAGCATTAAATCTATTTACAAATTAAATAGATTAATATAACAATTTATACCTTGATTCCAAATCTTAGTTGGAATGCAGACCGAGCGAGTAGAGCCTCACCAGGGATGGAATCGACTCGCAGTATCACACGTGTGATACCTCTATTGGTTATCCACCAGGACTAACCGGAGAGCGATTTACTTCTTCTGCCAGAAATACCGTAAACCGCGGAATTCTGCAGAAACACTATTCACCGAAATAGGGACAGATTAAATATATTTAAGACTCCAAGTTATTCAGTTTCACTTAAAAAGCAAAACACGAAATACCGCAGAGTTTGCAAAAATATATTTTTCCGAATCTCGTAATAACCGAAATCAGGGAAGAGAGAAAAACCGATTAACAAAGTAATCAGATTAACATGTGAATTAGCAAATTTTCTCTCTACCCTCACCCCTCTATTTATAGTGTTTTGAGGAGGTTCGCAAAAGACCAAAATACCCCTCAAAACAAATCTATTTACCAAAAGCCCTTGACACCTCATCCTTTAATATGTGAAAAGACCAAAATACCCCTTCCACACCCTTCCACACTCTTCTCCATGCTTCTACACCCCTAAGGTGTCATGCAAGGTGGCATAGGTGTGAAATGACCATTTTGCCCTTGGCCCATTAAGGCATGAATAGTAAAAGGCTTTGATTTTGGGCTTTGACTTTGGGCCTTTAATTTTAATTAAGGCTTTGATTATTTTGGGCTTTTAAACCCATAATTCAAATCCATAATTAACAATTAAAATTCCAAATCATATATATATAATTGTCATGTACAATTATATTTCTTTTCGGTTATTGTTCGGTAACTTTTATACAACGTAACGTGTACGTTTATAAATTAACCGTTGTTTCTGCTTGTCATTCTAAATGACATTTATAATTTAATTATATCACGTATAATTAATTATAACCATCTTAATATTAATTATAATCAATTTATAATTAATCAGTAAGATTCTCCGAGTAGCTCCTATATGGTGTGACCCAATAGGATCTGTGTTATGTTGGTAAACAGAGTTAAAACTGTTTTAACTTCTGTTAGTCATGGGTGGCATCTGGCAACACATCATGACCATCCAATTACACAGATGATGCTGTACTGTACAATATCACGATCCAGTAAACAATTTACTTGTGTCAGTTCTTCTGTCTCATAGCTATCAGATCAGTTTTAAGGTAGATATGTGTCATCCTTGTTAACTGTATCTTTTCTTGATCTTGAGTAGATTATCAAATATAATTACTCTTGTAATTATACCGCATGCAGATAATCTAACTCTATCAAGGGGCCCAGTGATGCTATAGCTCGTATAGAGATACGAGGGACAAATAGTATTCTTGGCAGACTATCACTTCCTCAGCTAAGTTATATATATGGAAATGCTACCGTTATGGCTGCTTTTTACGGACAGCGTTAGATAACACTTACTCATATATATTTCTTAGTGGGAACGATAAATACCTCATACTGTAGAACTTTGACACTGAATGAAAAACATAAATGACACGAACACAATTCTATTTAATGTTTCATTCGGGGTCTGTCAAATACCATGTTCCTTGAACATGTATCTATGTGATTAAAATGACATCTCGTGTCAGGTGGTTTGTAAAACTTAACCATCTTTCAATCCACATACTAACCTTATAGCGGTAATTAGTGTTCCTGCTAATTACCTTGGTTAGTGACCTTTTAAGATTAAGAGTATATATCATCTATATTATGGAGTTTCACAATTTCAGTCATGAACTCGAAATGATCCATAAATGCAATAATACTCAAGGCAACAAAATGATTTATAAATAAACATTCAATTCATGAACAAAGCTTTATGATTAATTATCGTATTATTGACTTCTAGATTATTACAAACTAACAATCTCCCACTTAAGCTAGGAGCCAATCATCGTAGGCCCTACTTATACAAATCTCTAGTATTCTAAAAATCTCGTAGATCTAAAGAAAAACTCATAGCCAGTCTCCTATGTGTCTCAGACCCATAGAGGCAATATGCATCTGGTGCTTGGCTTGAGGAAGAGGTTTTGTAAGTGGATCAGCTGTGTTGCTGACTGTGTCAACTTTACATATCTTTACATCACCTCTATTTACGATCTCTCGTATCAGGTGAAAACGTCGTAGAACATGCTTGGATTTCGAGTACGATCTCGGTTCTTTGGCCTGAGCTATAGCTCCATTGTTGTCACAGTAGAGGTCCACAGGGCCTTGAACACTGGGAACCACTCCAAGTTCGCTAAGGAACTTCTTGATCCAGAAACCCTCCTTAGCTGCCTCGGATGCGGCTATGTATTCTGCTTCGGTGGTTGAGTCTGCTGTAGTCTCTTGCTTTGAACTCTTCCAGCTCACAGCACCACCGTTGAGTATGAACACATACCCAGACTGTGATCTCGAGTCATCATGGTCAGTTTGGAAACTGGCATCAGTGTAACCATTTATTACAAGCTCGGAATCACCACCGTAGACGAGAAACATATCCTTAGTTCTTCTCAAGTACTTAAGGATATTCTTTGCAGCAATCCAGTGCTCTTTGCCTGGATTAGCCTGATATCTACTCGTCACACTCAAAGCGTACGAGACATCAGGGCGAGTGCACAACATGGCGTACATGATAGAGCCAATAGCCGAAGCGTATGGTACTCTACTCATAATGCTTCGCTCATCAGTTGTCGAAGGACACTGAGTCTTGCTTAGCTGAACACTATGCGACATTGGCAGGAATCCTCTCTTAGAATCCTGCATGCTGAACCGATTCAGCACTTTGTCAATGTACGTGCTTTGACTTAAACCTATAAGTCTATTTGATCTATCTCGGTAGATCTTTATGCCTAGTATATAGACAGCCTCGCCCAAGTCTTTCATTGAAAAGACTTTCTTCAACGAAGACTTGGCTTGTTGCAAAAGAGGAATATCATTTCCTATTAGTAGTATGTCATCTACATATAGGACAAGAAAAGCGATGGCACTCCCACTAGTCTTTCTGTACACACATGGTTCTTCTTCGCATCTGACGAAGTCAAACTTTTTGACTTCCTCGTCAAATCGAAGATTCCAACTCCGTGATGCTTGCTTCAGTCCATAAATGGATTTAAGAAGCTTGCACACCTTCCCAGCATTCTTTGAATCCTCAAAACCCTCAGGCTGTGTCATGTACACATCCTCTTCTAAATTTCCATTTAAGAAGGCGGTTTTGACATCCATTTGCCATATTTCATAATCATGAAATGCGGCAATTGCTAGGAGTATCCGAATTGACTTAAACATAGCCACGGGCGAAAAGGTTTCATCATAATCTACACCGAGAATCTGTTTAAAACCTTTCGCTACTAGCCGTGCTTTGTATATAGTCATCTTACCATCCATGTCTGTTTTTATTTTGAAAACCCACTTGTTAGCTATGGGTTTTACCCCATCAGGTGGTACAACTAGGTTCCAGACCGTGTTGTCATACATGGATTGTATTTCGGATCTCATGGCCTCCAGCCATTTATCAGAGTCGGGCCTATCCACTGCTTCCGCATAGGTCAAAGGATCTTCAGTCTCATAGGCTGAGATCTCGTGCAGTCCCAAGTACCTTTCAGGTGCATGGACTACTCTTGTTGACCTACGTAGCACTTGTTCTTCAGGCTGTTGAACTTGATCTACAACGTTCTGCGGATCTAGTTCTTCTTCAACTTGCGTTGAAGTACTTGAGCTCGGGATTAGAACCTCATCCACAACTACTTGTGGGTTTGGTACTTCCAGATGCTCATCAGCCGAAAAATCAAGAGGTGGGTTAATCTGATCTGGTTCAGATATTGTATTGTGTGATGTATCTTGAATTTCTTCAAGAATTACATTACTCCCACTACTTCCTTTTGCAAGAAACTCGTTCTCCAAAAATCTACCATGTCGAGCAACAACTATCTTGTTCTCGGATTGGTAATAGAAGTAATATCCTTTCGTTTCCTTAGGATATCCTACGAAAAAGCATTTGTCAGCTTTGGGATCAAGTTTGCCAGACGTCGGGCGTTTGACAAATACTTCGCAACCCCAAATTTTAAGATAAGACATAGTTGGGATTTTCCCAAACCATAACTCGTATGGAGTCTTTTCTACTGACTTGGATGGAACCATGTTTATTGTTCGTGCAGCAGTTTCTAGTGCGTGCCCCCAGAAGGATTTCGGCAGAGTGGCTTCACTCATCATGGAACGAACCATATCCAGTAGAGTTCGATTCCGTCTCTCAGAAACACCATTCCATTGTGGTGTCCCCGGAGGTGTGAGCTGTGAGACTATCCCACATTCTTTTAAGTACTCTTTAAACTCAAAACTCAAGTATTCGCCTCCACGATCAGATCGTAGAGCCTTAATACTTTTGTTTAATTGATTTTCTACTTCAGTCTTGAATTCTTTGAACTTGTCAAAAGATTCAGACTTATGTCTCATCAAGTAGACATAACCGTATCTACTGTAATCATCAGTAAACGTGATAAAGTAAGAAAAACCATTTCTTGTACAAGTACTCATAGGTCCACATACATCCGTGTGTGTAAGGCTTAATAAGTCACTTGCCCTTTCGCCCTTTTTGGAGAAAGGCGCTTTGGTCATTTTACCTCGTAAACAAGATTCGCACGTGTCAATTGATTCTAGATCAAATTTACCAAGAAGTCCATCTTTATGTAACTTCTTGATGCGTTTCTCGTTTATATGACCAAGGCGACAATGCCACATGTAAGTCGTGCTTTCATGTGATGTTTTGAGTCGTTTGTTATTGATGTTAAACACGGGTTTGCCCATTTCCAGTATATAAAGACCATTCATCATATATGAAGATCCATAATATAATTCATCTTTGTATATAGAACATCTATTGTCCTTTATTACAAAAGAGAAACCATTCATCTCTAAACATGAGATTGAAATGATATTTCTGGAAATGCTAGGAACAAAATATACATTTTCTAGTTCCATTACAAGCCCGCTGGGCAAATACAACTCTATACTACCAGCTGCTACGGCTGCAACTCGTGCTCCGTTTCCAACTTGGAGTTGTATCTCCTTGTTATGTAGATTCCTTCTATTTTTCAGTGCTTGCATATTTGAACAAATATGAGCACATGATCCAGTATCTAATACCCAATCATTAATAGAGGTAGCAACGTTAACTTCAATAACATTGATACTTGAGACTGAGACTTTTGAGACATTCTCAAACTTCATATCGTCAAGATACTTCGGGCAGTTTCTCTTCCAGTGACCTTTGCTATTGCTGAAATAGCAGTCAAAGTTAGCAGAAACTTTTATCTTGGGAGAGTTCGTTCCTAGAACCAACTTCCCTTTGCCTTTGTACTTCGGAGCCACCTTCTTTGGGGCTTTCTTTATCTTCCTCCCACCTTCTTGGATCATGAGGACATGAGAGCTATTCTCAATGTCTTTATCAGTGATCCTCAGCATCCCTTGGGGCTCCTGCAAACTTTTATCCAACTCTTGCTTATGGGAGTTCACAATGAACTCCGAATAGCTGGGAGGAAATGAGTTCAGGATAACTTCCGTGGCCAACTCGTGGCTCCACGGACAGTTAAGCTTCTCCAGTTTCTCATCATCGCTTGTCATACGAAGCGTGTGAGTACTGACAGAGCTGCTCTCTACTATTTTAGCAGGGACCGGTGTATTTCGGATATATTCCCTTTTCTCACGTGTTTGTTTTTCGAGCAGGGAGCATAGAGAGAAGGACGTTTCTTTAGCCATATTACTACAACGTTAAAAGTAAAGATTTTAGCTTTGTTCATGTAATGTTTTATTCTAATGATAAAACTCCCACTGCAAATTTGTTTTATTCCCGTTTTGCAGTAGGACCAAGATCCATGTTTTCACCAATAACCAAGGCAGTGTATGCATATCATGGCTATCAGTTATCTTAGGTAAACAAACATGCTAATCACATCTCTTTGCGATTCTTGGTTTCGTTAAAACATCACGTGTATTTAACGAAAACTTTGCCCCAAGCCCAAAACTGTTTTGGAAATCATTGGTAAGTAACCTCACTCTATTTGGTTTGATATGTCGGACATAACCCTCGACCACCAAAGGTAAAAGGCGATGTCTACTGAGTAGTTTAATCATCAACCAATGAACAATGGTTTGAGGAGGATAGAGTGGGAAGGGCATACTACTTAGTATTTAATGGGTTGGTGTTTATGCTTAACAGTGCCAGCAATCTCTAAAATAGATATGTCAGAACGAATGAATAATGTGATTTTTATTCGTATCTAAAGAGACCTCTTTCATATGCTTCATTAAGCAGTCGTGGAAAGGAAGTCTAGAAAGAATACCGAATATGATCTCCATTACTTTCTATTCTTAACGTGTCAGAAAGAACGACTAATGTGATTTTATTCGTATTTAAAGAGACCTCTTTCATATGCTTCATTAAGCAGTCGTGGAAAGGAAGTCTAGAAAGAATACCGAATATGATCTCCATTACTTTCTTTTCTTTTAGCAGTATCTCTTTCATATGCTTAGCTTTTGTTAAGCAGTCAGTTCTTGCAACTGACTTTAGACATTCTAGCGGACACGTGAAAGTCGTCTGCCAGAAAGACAACGGTGAGTTCCTTCACAAATCTTTCTTTGACATCACGTTCTTTCACGGTTCCATGAAAGCGATAAATCTAATTTATTCAGTTCATATCAAAGCAGTAAATCTAATTTACTTATATACGGGACCAAGTCAGGTATATTTATTTATCAGTTCCTAATTCTTTATTTTGCAGTTATGCTCAGTTCTTTATTCTATACCGTTTTAAAGCATATAAACAGTTTACATGTTTTTAAAACAAATATTCTTTTCGTTCCATAAAGCAATTTGGTAACGTGACAAAGTTCCTTTTGGGCCAGTCATTAGGACATGTAAAAGGGGCCCCCAGGAAAGATTGGGGTCACGAGGACCGCTTAGACTCAATCTTTCCTAGACAGAACCATCTCTTTTACGGTGTGGAAATGACAGTTCTTACTAAGGTACTTTATTGCTTCATCACATTCTTCGATGAACTTTATTTTCCGAAGGTTTTTGAAAAGGCGAAAGATTTACACTAAATTTTGCCATTTCAAAAGCGTTAAAGCAATTTGGTAACGTGACAAAGTTCCTTTTCGGCCAGCCATTAGGACGTGTAAAAGGGGCTCCCAGGAAAGATCGGGGTCACAAGGACCGCTTAGACTCAATCTTTCCTAGACAGAACCATCTCTTTTACGGTGTGGAAATGACAGCTCTTACTAAGGTACTTTATTGCTTCATCACATTCTTCGATGAACTTTAACGCGATCAAAAGTTTTTGAAAACGAAAATATAAAGAAAGCATAAAGAAAGCGTAAATCTAATTTAACTTTCTTAGTCGGAAAAACCGAACCAAGAAAATCTCATTTCTAATCGGTTTTGGACTTGTGCTGCAAATGTAAGAATTTAAACCGATACGCGGTACATGCACCTTATTTGCATACGTTATAACTTTAGAAAATCAATCAGCGGGAGAGCCTTGTGCTCTGATACCACTGTTGGGTTTCGAGGAACGGTTCAAACCCATTTAATTAGCTTAAGCTGCGGAAAGAGTAAAACAAAAATTTTTACATCTAACTTAAGCTACGGATTAAATGAATCAAGAAGATTCGTTTAATTCTATTTACAGATCTACTCCATAATTGATTTCCTAAAGCATTAAATCTATTTACAAATTAAATAGATTAATATAACAATTTATACCTTGATTCCAAATCTTAGTTGGAATGCAGACCGAGCGAGTAGAGCCTCACCAGGGATGGAATCGACTCGCAGTATCACACGTGTGATACCTCTATTGGTTATCCACCAGGACTAACCGGAGAGCGATTTACTTCTTCTGCCAGAAATACCGTAAACCGCGGAATTCTGCAGAAACACTATTCACCGAAATAGGGACAGATTAAATATATTTAAGACTCCAAGTTATTCAGTTTCACTTAAAAAGCAAAACACGAAATACCGCAGAGTTTGCAAAAATATATTTTTCCGAATCTCGTAATAACCGAAATCAGGGAAGAGAGAAAAACCGATTAACAAAGTAATCAGATTAACATGTGAATTAGCAAATTTTCTCTCTACCCTCACCCCTCTATTTATAGTGTTTTGAGGAGGTTCGCAAAAGACCAAAATACCCCTCAAAACAAATCTATTTACCAAAAGCCCTTGACACCTCATCCTTTAATATGTGAAAAGACCAAAATACCCCTTCCACACCCTTCCACACTCTTCTCCATGCTTCTACACCCCTAAGGTGTCATGCAAGGTGGCATAGGTGTGAAATGACCATTTTGCCCTTGGCCCATTAAGGCATGAATAGTAAAAGGCTTTGATTTTGGGCTTTGACTTTGGGCCTTTAATTTTAATTAAGGCTTTGATTATTTTGGGCTTTTAAACCCATAATTCAAATCCATAATTAACAATTAAAATTCCAAATCATATATATATAATTGTCATGTACAATTATATTTCTTTTCGGTTATTGTTCGGTAACTTTTATACAACGTAACGTGTACGTTTATAAATTAACCGTTGTTTCTGCTTGTCATTCTAAATGACATTTATAATTTAATTATATCACGTATAATTAATTATAACCATCTTAATATTAATTATAATCAATTTATAATTAATCAGTAAGATTCTCCGAGTAGCTCCTATATGGTGTGACCCAATAGGATCTGTGTTATGTTGGTAAACAGAGTTAAAACTGTTTTAACTTCTGTTAGTCATGGGTGGCATCTGGCAACACATCATGACCATCCAATTACACAGATGATGCTGTACTGTACAATATCACGATCCAGTAAACAATTTACTTGTGTCAGTTCTTCTGTCTCATAGCTATCAGATCAGTTTTAAGGTAGATATGTGTCATCCTTGTTAACTGTATCTTTTCTTGATCTTGAGTAGATTATCAAATATAATTACTCTTGTAATTATACCGCATGCAGATAATCTAACTCTATCAAGGGGCCCAGTGATGCTATAGCTCGTATAGAGATACGAGGGACAAATAGTATTCTTGGCAGACTATCACTTCCTCAGCTAAGTTATATATATGGAAATGCTACCGTTATGGCTGCTTTTTACGGACAGCGTTAGATAACACTTACTCATATATATTTCTTAGTGGGAACGATAAATACCTCATACTGTAGAACTTTGACACTGAATGAAAAACATAAATGACACGAACACAATTCTATTTAATGTTTCATTTGGGGTCTGTCAAATACCATGTTCCTTGAACATGTATCTATGTGATTAAAATGACATCTCGTGTCAGGTGGTTTGTAAAACTTAACCATCTTTCAATCCACATACTAACCTTATAGCGGTAATTAGTGTTCCTGCTAATTACCTTGGTTAGTGACCTTTTAAGATTAAGAGTATATATCATCTATATTATGGAGTTTCACAATTTCAGTCATGAACTCGAAATGATCCATAAATGCAATAATACTCAAGGCAACAAAATGATTTATAAATAAACATTCAATTCATGAACAAAGCTTTATGATTAATTATCGTATTATTGACTTCTAGATTATTACAAACTAACACGGACCGCTTGCCGCTTTGAGAGTCGCAAAAAGCAATTGCCTTCCCTCCCATCTGCATCCGCCAGCCCTCCCTCTCTATCTTGAGCAAAAGATGCAAACTTCTTCCCACTCCCCTAGCCGTCGCCTCTCTCTCCATCTTCGCCTCTATTGAGCCAACGTTTCCGCCTCAAACGCCGACTTTTCTTCTCTTCTTCGACAATGGAAGAAAGAGTGGCCAAGCTACGTCTTGGGTTCAGATCTAGTAGCCACTCCTTTACTCGCCTCGTTGCTCCTCTGTCTCGCTTTGGGTTGTGTTGTTCGGGTAGCTTCCATCTTGTAAATTAGCTATTATGTTTTTAGTTTTTTCTTTGTGTGATGAATAATGGTACGTGTTTTTATGGATGTTGTCGATGACAATGATGCCAAACTACTCTCATTTATCCTCTCCTTTTTTTAGGGGTGACCGTCTTGGATCGGTTGATTCAGTTTCCGATCCAGTTTGATTCAGTGCCTCTCGGTTGCCTGGTGACTGTCCTGGTCCAGTTGATTCAGTTCCTGGTCTGATTTTGATTCAGTGCCTTTTTGGCTGCCGTATGCGCACAACGAAACATTATTTAGGCTGCTATCTTTAAAATCAAGCAAGGATAACATGTGCACATCTCCCTTTGCATTGTTAGTTTGTCTACAACTATATGCTTTCACAAACACTCGTTGTCTCATTTTATATAACAACTTGCTTGTAACTTTTTCTATCAATGCAATCGGCTACGGGTTTTCAACAAAAAAAAAATTTGCTCATGATGAAAATATATATTACTTAAGAAGATTAAAGAATCCTTTAAAATCAATGGGCTTCAAGAATCCTTTAAAAAGATTAAAAAATTATTTAATTACAAATAGTTTAACAAAACTATATTAAACTATATGAATATTATTATATTAATGCCTTATCCATCAATCCGATATTAAATCTGGCGAGTGCATTGTTCTTACTTCTTAGAATATTAATGTCTTATCCATCAATCAAATATTAAATCTAACGACCGTGTTGTTCTTACTCCTTTTTTTTTTTTTTTTTTATCTTGGATCATAAATAAATCAAGTTTCTTTTGAAATAAGCAGTTTTCGCCTCAAAATTTCCCCTCGTTTCAATTAAGTTCTTGGTAATTTACTAGTTTTCATTCAACCGATCCCTTCTATTAATGCAAAAAACAAATTCTCTTTCTGGTTCAATCTCTCTCAGTACAAATATTAAAATTTATTTTAATGTCTCGTTTTGAAACTTGAATTTTTGAATTATAATGAAAAACCATGATCATTTGTTTTTGAATTCCTTCTCATAATTTGTTTTCTTAATAGAACTATTATCCAATCATAACTTGTATTTTCCGATTTTTTTATTTTTATCCAAAATTTAAATTAAATTTCAAAAATTAACCGGTTTGACACTGAAATTTTAAATCTATCCAAACCGGTTAACCGTTAACCGGACCAAATTTCCGGTTAACGGTTAACCGGACCCTTGGTTGGATTAACCGTTTAGCGGACCAGTGGGTTCGGTTAACGGTTTAGCGGACCAGTGGGTTCGGTTAACCGTTTAGCGGACCAAGGGTATGGGTTCGGTTAACGGTTTAGCGGACCAACACTGGGTTCGGTTAGCCATGAAGCGGAAAGCACGGTTCGGTTAACCGTGAACCGGACAGCCATTTTGGTTCAGTTTTTGGTATACCGGAAATATTTAACACAGGCTCTATAAGTATCAATCCGACGGAAACATTTTAGCATCAGCCATTTTGAGAGACAAACGGAAGAAAAGGAAGAAAAAGAAAAACGCTGTTTGAGATACGAACGGAAGAAAAAAAAAAAGGTAATTTTTTTTTATATTTAATTTGTAAATTATATGAGTTATTTTTTTAACTATCGATTTTTGAAATTTTTTTGTTGGAGAAGAAGAAATTAAAATATGATCTCCAATCAAAATACAACATATTATAACCGTAATATTTGCATATATTACTGTTATTCAATATGTACCACAATTTTTTTTTTACCAACTTGTTATAAATAAAATAAATTGACAAATTGTTCATTATTGTTATAAAAAATATAAATCAAAAGTAATGGAGAAATAATGTTACTTATTATTTAATTTATTATAAATTGTAGTTTATTATTTTTTTATAATCAATTTTATTTAATTCAGAAAATTTTCAAAACAGATAAAGAATACTGATTTTTTTATAAATACTCAAAATTAATAACAAATTACTGATTCTTTTTTTTTTAAAACTTGGTAGTAGCTACCAAGGTTCCAAAATAGTTTAGAATACGACAAAAAAAATTCTAAAATGATTTAGAATTGTTTTAGGAATCCTTACGGAGCTCTGACTGTCTGTTCAATCGGCTCTTCGATTCAGGTATTTTTTATTTTTATTTATTTTAATTGATAATATAATTAATTAGTTCATTTTAAAAGGTTCAGAATATTGTCGAAATAATTTAGAATTTTTTAGAACATTCCAAAATGGTGTAGAATAATTTAGGAATATCCAAAATGGTCTAGAATAATTTAGAAAAATGTAAAATGATATAGAATAATTTTTAGAGGTCCATACAAGTTTTAATTACTTACATGTTGTTATTTTTTAAATTGCCAGACCAATCGAAACTAAAAATGACAACCATTTGTGCGAAAATTTTTATTGGAGGGGAAATCCAATACAATGATGACGGGGTCCTTTACAGTACCCGAGCTAAATACTCAATACCGATAACCGTGAACCACAATTTTGATTATCTTCATAATGAGATTTATAAATTTGTTGGGTACAATGCTAGTCAAGCAAATCTGGAAATTCAAGCCAGGTTTAATATGTCCACCGATGGACAACGTGACTATCAATTAGTACCGGTAATGGACCAACCATCGTTCGAATTCATGTTAGGAGTTGTGTCGTCTTTTTCACAAAGGTTACCGATTCTGGAGTTATATGTAGAATTGGAACCGAACTGTACCAGTCAGATTCCTGAACCTCGATCCCGACCCAGTACAAGTCGAAATCCTGTGGATCCCGACCCAATACCAGTTAGATCCCGACCCAGTACCGGTCGGCACTCTGTGGATGTACCAATGAGACACCGACCCAGTATCGGTAGCAACTATGTGGATCAACCAGTTATACCTCGACTCAGTACCAGTCGAAACTCTGTGGATTTACCAGTTATACCCCGACTCAGTACCAGTCGAACCGACATTTCCGGTTAACCATTAACCGGACCGTAACCAAATTTCCGGTTAACGGTTAACCGGTCCACTTTAAAGAGTCCGGTTAACCGTTAACCGGAAATTTGGTCCGGTTAACGGTTAACCGGTTTGGGTAGAATTAGATTTTGACAGGCAAACCGGTTAATTTTTGAAATTTAATTAAATTTTTGGATGAAAATAAAAAAATCGGTTTATTTTTGTTACCCTAACAATACTACATCTATCTAGAATCAACAAGCTAATTATCTAATAGCATTTGATAGATAATATACGCTTTTGTATTTGTAACTATGCGTGCAACTAAACGGTACCCGTGTTAATAAATAATAATAACAGGCTGAAATCTCAGTGCTCATTACTGCACAAACGGCAACACAATTTAAAAGCAAAGAGCTACAATTCAGTACAAATCCGCTTTAATAAAGCGATATCTATAACATATCACACTAACGGTAGGCAATTTATACAGAACACTTCTCAATTTTTACAAAACACCTTTTTTAGATGGACCATTTTACCCTTTTTTTACATAACGGGGTTGACAAAGGAGTCCCAGTCGCTGCGTATGAGCGTATCGTGTTTTATTTTGATTTCTTTTTGTCTTCTGTTCTCTTGCGACAGTCATCATGTATCAAGTTGTCTAGCGGGTCATTCTGTAGAGTACTATAATTTGAATCAATTGCTGCATCTTTGCACTATAAAATATCCAAAATTTTATTAATATTGAAAATATTAATTAATTTCAAATTATATCCACTGTCCGGCATTAATTAATCTGAAGTCCAAGATGCTGAAAGATAGAGAAGAATTAAAATTGAAAGAGAAGTTGACTAATCTGAAGTCCAAGATTATAACAATTTATAACAGAGAAAAAATCCGAGCTGAAAAATATTGATTCGGATTATTTGTCATAGTCTTTCTAATAAATCAAATTATAGTGTATTCCATCTATTTTTAAAGAAATATATTAAATATTTCTAATATAAAAATACAAAATATAAATAAGTTATAACATTTTCTGTTTTGTAAAAAAAACGGTGAGACTTTAACCGGTTGTAGAAGTGAATGAACTGGTTAAAAACTCACCGGAAAGGTGATTCATTACCGGTAATATTTTGACCGATTTGGTTAGTTTTAAAAATTATACCAGACAGTAGGTATAATTTGAAATTAATTAATATTTTCGTATTAATAAAATTTTCGGATATTTTATAGTGCAAAAATGCAGCAATTGATTCAAATTATAGTACTCTACATAATAACCCGCTAGACAATTTGATACACGATGACTGTCGCAAGAGAACAGAAGACAATAAGAAATCAAAAATCAAACACGATACGCTCATACTGAACTCCTTTGTCAACCCCCTAAGGTAAAAGAAGGGTAAAATGGTCCATCTAAAAAAGATGTTCTGTAAAAATTGAAAAGTGTTCTGTATAAATTGCCTCCCCACACTAACCTCATCGTCTTCTGATCCATTTCCTCCATCCAGCGGCGACTCTCTAAACCCTTAAACCAGGTTAATCTGGCTTGCCTTTCTCTTTTGGCATTTCAGTTTAGTAATTGTTTTGTATTCGTCCTCTTTTGAGCTGATTTTCTGAAGTTTCCGAGATCTCCTGCATGAGAAGCATGCTCCATGGAGACAATCTTTGATTATTTTAATTTTGCCTTCTTATCCGGTTTAGAAACTATATATTTTTTTTTTTGATAAAAGGCTTAAAACCCGTTTCATTCAAGAAACCAAAATTCACATACTCGCAGACTTGAGAAAACAAAACAATATGATATCATATTTGCGACGTTTCATATTTCATCCTTTTGAAACTAGTTTTGTAAATATGTAAGTGAATCTATTGTTCATAGCGAAACTGATTAGGTTTTTTTAGTCTGATTTCTTCACTTGTATTGGATGAATTCCAATGAAGCTTGAAATTTGTCTTCGGATCATTTTACGGTTAACTGCTAGTCAAGTTTGGAACAGATCTTGTGGTAATTTGTGTAATCTAGAGAACTTTTTAGTGTTGATCTTTGGCTTTTAATGATTTAAACCCCCCAAAAGTTCAGGTCAATTTCAGTTTTCTTTGCATTTGAACTGATCCTTTGTTTTAATATTTAGATGACACTCTCTTGAGGCAGGATTGAAAAGTTCATCGATTTTTTTTATCACGGTCTCACAATTTGTAAATAGACTATTTTTAATCACTGTTGTAACTGATCTTGTAGTATCAGCAGCGACCTTCAAAATCCCTCCACCGAACGTTGTCTAAAAAACAATAGAAGTTTTTTTTAACTGTTCCGTCCTTGGTCATTAGATCAAAATCCCTCCACAATAGAAGCTTTTTTTTTTTTAACAATAGTAGTAGATGTACCAGTAGTTATTCTATAGGTACCAGTAGTTATATACATGTAATACTCACCTGAAGTTATATAATTGAGTGAGTAATACTGATCTCAATTTCATCACAATCTATTCTCAGCTGAAGTTGTAAGAAAGAAAAAACTGATCTCAATTTCATCACAGTCTATTCTCAGCTGTGCAATTAAGCAATTCCTAGGCTCCAGTTTGCCTTAGTTGACCTAGATGTTGGTATTTTGCCTAAATTTAAAAAATAGCTTACCATCACTTGTGCAATCATTTGAAAGGGAAAAAAATTAATGTACATAGTACCAGTAATAGAATTGGGTCAGACCCAACTCTAACCAAGCATTACCATGTAATGGCAAGCCCCTGGTACAATGGCAAAACTTGTACCATATATGCTAGTTGTAATGGCAAGCCCCTGGTACAATGGCAAGACTACTGGTACTGTTATGACTTGGGAGTATTTAGTTGTGATTTTCTTTTTGCAGGTATTCAAGCATTATTTTGAAGAACTAGAGGAAGAATCTCTTAGAGAAACAGTGGGGGGCAGCTTATTGTGCAAGAGATGCTGAAGTGAGGGAATACGAATATGACAATATAGCCCTTCTGGACTCTTACAAGGTCAGTAGCTTCACTGAATAAATTTTTTTACAATACTTTGATTATCTGTGGGGACTTTTCTTGCTTCATGCTACTTATATGATGATATATAGTATAATATTTCTTCACGGCTTATGATACACCTGCATCATTGTCAAAGAAGATTTAAGATTCAAATTATCCTTAGAAAATATAATTGAGTGATGGTTTAAGATTCAAATTAGCCTTCAACAATGAAATAAAATAAATGGTCCCAGTTCCAGCTGGGTTCCCTGTACTGGTACAGAGCTTAACTGATAGTATTGACATCTATCACGGTAATCTTTGCTAGCAAAGGGTTCTTATGCTTTCAAATAAAAGCAGCCATTTTTTAAGAATTTTTACACAATGAAGTTGCTTTGTTAACTCAATCAGCTAAATTTTTGCAGGAGAGCGAGGGGTTGCAGTGCCTCTGTGTCTGCCACTTGTTCTGTTAAGTTCCTCAATCAGACATCTGATTCGCATATAAAGTAGCAATATCTGAGGCCCAGTGTTTGCTAAGGTAATTGTAGTATGCTTATCCAAATTTATTTGCTTGGATCATCCATAACAAATGAAAATTCCAGTTCAGTATACAAACCTACTTAAAAAAAAAAAGGAGGTCGGTGCTGTTAAATTTTACAGAAATCTGCCAGTTGCTAGGAATTCAGGATTCCCTTTAGTATTTGCTTGGTTCTGACAAAAGCTACTTATTGTTCTTCACAATTGTTGCCTTTCTAACAAGATGTTTTTTCAGTATACAAACATCAAATATGAGCCAGCTCGCGAGTCGGACCGAGTTGAGCCAAGTTTATACATGAGCCAAGCCAAACCGAGCTTTTTCTTTCAAAATCGAGCCGAGTCATTTTGCTTCTCTCATTGAGCCGAACCTTGATCATTAGCAGCCCTACTCGTGACTCGTAAAAGTGTGGTGTAGTGATTAATAAAGTGATCCTAATCAGTGACTTGAGTCCTTGGTTTGAGGGGTACATCGGTTGAAGCATTGGCTGGAAGAGGAAGAAGATAAGCACCTTGCCATTCTCTCTCATGGTATCCATTATTTCTTCTTATTTATTTCTCGTTTTTTCGATTGGGGTTGAATTTCGCCTTTAATACCACCTAATACTTTCTTGCTTCTTACTTGTTCTGTGAGTTGTGGATGTAATGATGACTTTATTGATTACTGAGTATTTTGAAATTAATCCATCTGAAAATTTGATGCCACATAAATTTGGAAATTCATTTGATGATATCAATTATGATTTGTGGCATGCCTAACAGGCATAGTAGCTTTAGATTTTGCTCAAATTTCCTCTAATAAGTGGCACGCCTGGAGCCGGGGTCTGGGGAGGGGGGGTGTTAGGGTTTAATTAAGTGGTTCTAAACTTTTGTTTCCCTCTAGTTCAACTATGACACTACTGGTACATTGGCATTATATGATGAGACAAAAGGTACCAACAACAATTGGGCACTCTAAACTTCTTGGACATTTTGTATAACTTCGTAGTTTTAAAAAAGAACCTAAAAATATTTGCTTGTTTTTATAGGGTGAAATAGGAATTACAAAAAGGGAGGACAATTTTCGATTTTGCATCGACAGAGGTGGCACTTTCACTGACATATATGCTGAGGTGCCAGGCAAATCAGATGGGTATGTCACAAAGCTCCTCTCTGTTGACCCGCAAAATTATGAAGATGCCCCAGTCGAGGGCATTCGCCGCATTCTTGAGAAATTCACTGGTGAAGAAATCCCACGAAATTCGAAAATACCAACAAAAAATATTGAGTGGATTCGAATGGGGACCACTGTTGCCACAAATGCCCTTCTAGAGAGAAAAGGGGAAAGAATTGCCTTATGTGTGACAAAGGGTTTCAGGGATTTGTTACAAATTGGGAACCAAGCCCGGCCACACATTTTTGATCTGACAGTTGCAAAGCCCTCCAATTTGTATGAGGAGGTTATAGAGGTGGATGAAAGGGTTGAGTTGGTATCTGACCAGGTAGAGGGAGAAACTGTGAAAGGGGTCTCAGGGGAGCTGGTTAGGGTATTGAAACCGCTCGATGAGAAAACTTTAATACCACTTTTAAAAGGGTTGCTTGACAATGGTATAAGTGTCCTAGCTGTGGTCTTGATGCACTCCTATACATATCCAGCACATGAACAGTTGATTGAGAAAATAGCCTTAAAAATGGGATTCCGGCATGTTTCACTCTCCTCCTCTCTTACTCCTATGGTACGTGCTGTACCACGTGGCTTGACTGCTAGTGTCGATGCATACCTGACTCCTGTCATCAAAGAGTACCTCTCAAACTTCATGTCACGTTTTGACAGGGAAGATAATATAAATGTACTCTTCATGCAATCTGACGGTGGCCTCGCGCCTGAGACTAGATTTTCAGGTCATAAGGCGGTGTTATCAGGCCCTGCTGGGGGTGTTGTCGGTTACTCGCAGACTTTGTTTGGTCTTGAGACGACCAAACCCTTGATCGGATTTGACATGGGTGGTACTTCAACAGATGTGAGCAGGTATGATGGTGCCTATGAGCAGGTTCTAGAAACCCAAATTGCAGGTACAACGATACAAGCCCCACAACTTGACATAAACACTGTTGCCGCTGGTGGCGGATCAAAGCTCAAGTTCCAATTTGGGTCATTTCGAGTTGGGCCTGAATCCGTAGGGGCCCACCCAGGACCTGTTTGCTACAGAAAAGGTGGCCAACTCGCTGTCACCGATGCTAACCTAATTCTTGGCACTGTAATACCCGACTTCTTCCCTTCAATCTTTGGGCCCAATGAAGATCAACCGTTAGACTATAATGCCACAAAGTCTGCATTTGAAGTATTAGCTGATGAGATTAATTCTTACCGAAGGAACAACGACCCGTTAGCCAAAGACATGTCGGTAGAAGAGATTGCATTAGGGTTTGTGAATGTCGCAAACGAGGCCATGTGCAGACCGATTCGACAACTTACTGAGATGAAGGGGCACGAGACGCGGGACCACGTCTTGGCTTGTTTTGGTGGTGCAGGTCCGCAGCATTCATGTGCCATTGCCAGGTCACTTGGTATGAGCGAGGTTTTTGTACATCGGTATTGTGGTATTTTGAGCGCTTATGGTATGGGTCTTGCTGATGTGGTGCAAGACATGCAAGAGCCATTTTCAGCTTGTTTTGATTCAGATTCTGTTGTGGAGGCAGAGAGGAGAGAGAAAGTCTTGGTGAAGCAAGTTCGAGAGAAACTAGGAGAACAGGGTTTTTTAGAGGAGAGTATAAAGACTGAGTCGTACCTGAATTTGCGGTATGAGGGTACTGACACAGCAATCATGGTCAAACGGCCCAAAAATGGAAATGACTTTGTTTCTGAGTTTGTCCGGTTATTTCGACTAGAGTATGGGTTTGAGCTCCAAAACCGAAAGATACTAATATGCGATGTGAGAGTGAGAGGGATTGGTATAACCAATATTTTGAAGCCAAAGGAGATAGGTTTTGGTAAGAGGGTTGCTCCAAAACCTGAGGCCTCGTACCGGGTATATTTCTGTTCTGGATGGCAGAATGCACCTTTGTTCAAGCTCGAGAATTTAGGGTTTGGGGATACCGTGTCG
The DNA here is from genome assembly GCF_964058835.1 of Carex rostrata. Classification (NCBI taxonomy): domain Eukaryota; kingdom Viridiplantae; phylum Streptophyta; class Magnoliopsida; order Poales; family Cyperaceae; genus Carex; species Carex rostrata. The sequence continues at coordinate 5,957,110 of NC_135931.1, read as the reverse complement.
GGACCTGCTATAATAATGAATGGGAATAGCACCGTGATTGTAGAGCCCGATTGTATCGCATCAATAACACAATATGGTAATATAAAAATACAGATTGGTACCGGGCCCATGACTGTCTTAGCAGATGAAAAGGTCGCAGATGTGGTACGGCTTTCAATCTTTAATCATAGATTTATGGGTATTGCCGAACAAATGGGCCGAACTTTACAACGTACTTCAATCTCTACTAACATAAAGGAGAGACTAGACTTTTCTTGTGCACTTTTTGCCCCTAATGGAGGCTTGGTCGCAAATGCACCCCATGTACCGGTACACCTTGGTGCCATGTCGAGCACGGTACGGTGGCAGATGAGCCACTGGGGTGATAACCTGGAAGAAGGGGATGTGTTGGTGACTAATCACCCCTGCTCGGGTGGGTCCCATTTGCCAGATATTACAGTTATAACTCCAGTCTTTGACAATGGCAAAATTGTCTTTTTTGTGGCAAGCCGTGGACACCATGCGGAGATTGGTGGCATAACACCTGGCAGCATGCCGCCTTTTTCTAAGTCTATCTCTGAAGAAGGAGCGGCTATTAAAGCATTCAAGTTAGTACAAAAAGGCATTTTCCAAGAGAAAGGGATAATCCGTCTTCTAAGCGGTTCCCGCAGGATAGAAGACAACCTCTCTGATTTGCGTGCTCAGGTGGCAGCAAACCAAAGAGGAATAACTCTTATCAAGGAATTGATAAACCAGTATGGTCTGGAGACGGTACAGGCATACATGGTGCATGTGCAAAGCAATGCCGAGGAGGCAGTGCGGGAAATGCTCAAGTCAGTGGCTTCTAGGGTTTTGCATGAAACCGGGTCATTGGAAATCAAAGAAAAGGATTACATGGACGATGGGTCAGTAATTCAGCTTAAGTTAACTCTAGATTTGGAGAAAGGTGAGGCTGGTTTTGATTTTACTGGTACAGGGTCAGAAGTGTATGGTAATTGGAATGCGCCTGAGGCTGTTACCATGGCTGCTGTTATCTATTGTTTGAGGTACGGTAAGGTCACAATCACATACTTGTTGATTTTTGCTTAATAATGTGCACTGTGTTATGGTAAGATAGCCATTTGTAGTATAGGTTTTTTTTCCTTTTTCTATTTATTCTAGCTCCCGAGGCCTTATACTATTCAGTACAATGCTCACTAAAATCAAGTCTTCATTGGGTTATTTGAAAATCTGTTAATTGTCATAAATTGCAGCCAGCAACTTGTTTGCACATCTAAAGTGAATTAAAAACTTGGTTCATGGATTTATTTGCACAATTGAAGTTTATTTGATGCTTAATTGCAGATTAAAAACTTAGTTGAGGGTTTTATTTGCACAACTGAAGTTTATTTGAGGCTTAATTGCAGCAATATTGGTTTCAACTTAGAGGCTTAATTTTACATCTTATTTTGAAACACCATCTAGAATCGCTATCCTTTGCCGGCATATCATTTATAATGAACTTAAATCCAACCTGGTAAATGAAGTTAATTCCTTGTCGCTTCAATGCCATTAGACACTTAATTAAACTTTTTATAAGTCACGATTGCATTATTAGGCTCAATGTTGTAAAATAAGGTTATATGCAGCCACATACAAGTATAAGGTGCCGAACCGCATAGAAAATCAATATGCGGTTCAATATGCGGTTCCGCATATTAGGCCGCATAATTTTGACCGCATATTTTTTATAAGGCCACATAAAATCCGTATAACGCATATAACCCGCATATTATCCGCATAGGATCCGCAATCCGTAAAAACCTAACCCGATAGATCCGTAGTCCCTAATTATTGTATTAAGTTGTTTGTATTCCTCATAAATTCTTAACCCGATAGTCCCTAATTATTGTATAATTGTGAGTTGTGACATTTATGGTTATATTATGCTTTGCAATTTGTGTTTGAATTATGTTGTTTGTATTCCTCATAAATTCTTATTCCTATTTGTATTACTATGTATTCCAAATATATATGAATTCTTATTTTAAAATTCGCATGGCCTTCCGCATACCGCATAGAAACCGCATTTTACAACACTGATTAGGCTTAATTGGTGCCGAGTTCTATACTCAATTTATAGAGGTTTACTGTGTTCCTGTTGGGGCTAATTTGGTCAAATTTCATAATCCTTGCAATCGAAACCTGGATACTGAATATTCACTTTTTTTTTCTTTTTTTGTATTGACAAAGGTGCATGGTCAATGTGGACATACCCCTGAACCAGGGGTGCCTCGCACCAGTACGAATCAAAATTCCAGAAGGTTCTCTCCTCTCGCCATGCGATAAGGCTGCTGTTGTGGGTGGCAATGTTCTAACCTCTCAGAGGGTGACAGATGTCATTTTGACAGCCTTTCAGGCATGCGCGTGCTCTCAGGGCTGTATGAACAACTTGACATTTGGGGATGAAACTTTTGGGTAAGGCATCAATTTTATTATTTATGGTGTATGAACAACTTGACATTTATTGTTACCATTACTATTTTATTTCAATATTGTAATGTCAATTCTGTACTTAAATTAGGTATTATGAGACTATAGGAGGAGGTGCTGGGGCAGGGCCTACCTGGGATGGGACGAGTGGGGTCCAGTGCCACATGACCAATACTAGGATGACTGACCCGGAAATCTTTGAGCAGAGGTATCTTCTTGATCATACATTGCCATAACTGTACCAAACGTCTATGAAGTTCACTATATTACCTGTTTTAATGGTCCTGTTCTTCATATTTATTTTTCATTTTTTTTCCAAAATATCATCTTTTATAGCCACTAGACATGGTCATTGACATTTGTATATGATTTGACTTGTAACCAATCAATCAGCCTTTAATGCACCTGTATTTATTTAATTTTGTTTCTCTTAATGTGTTCTTCTATCTTTCTGTAACTTTTTTATTTTTGCTGTGAATAGGTATCCGGTTCTTCTCCATAGGTTCGGGATAAGAGAGAACAGTGGTGGGGCCGGGCAACATAGCGGGGGAGATGGTCTCGTCAGAGAGATTGAATTCAAACGACCAGTTGTGGTCAGCATTCTTTCTGAGCGGCGGGTCCATGTGCCCCGAGGCCTGAAAGGGGGCTCAAATGGGGCCTGTGGAGCCAACTATTTAGTTAGAAAAGATAAAACTCGAGTTTACCTTGGAGGTAAGAATAGCATACATGTTGAGGCTGGGGAGGTTCTTCAGATTTTCACTCCTGGTGGAGGTGGATTTGGTTCTCCAAATTGATTTCAATTTATCAGGCTCAAATATTTTATTTCATTTCCTCTGTTATGGGAATAAAGATCAGAAGAAAATTTATGTATCATTGAAACAATAAAAACTGTACATTTTCAATCATAAGTAAAGAAACCGTGACTGTTGGAATAAAGGTCACGGTTATTGCATTATGTTAAAACTATGCGAATGTTGTCGTTTTAAGTTCGCATTTAGTAATAAATGGAGATATATTCAGGTTTAGTTTTATATTTACAATCAGAAGTAAAGAAACCGTGACTACTGGTAATAAATTCCGCGGTTCAGTAATAATTGGATGTATTGGTGAGGTTTAGTTGTTTAAAAACACGGTAAAAAGTGTGCATTTTGTTTCAGCAGGAGCTGCTTCTACTTATAATCTTATTTTGTGTTGTAGTGTATCAGTTACATTGTTATTGAGAATAAGCAAATTAAAAACCTTTAGGTATTTAAGTCAGAACATTAAGTAGTATTCTTGTTATTTGGTAAATCAACTCTGTCCTGTATGCTAAAAGGTGACAAAATTGGCAGGTATTGATCAACTACTAGAGAACTTCAAAAAAAATTATGGTTGGATGGTTGCATTTAATTTTTTTTTTTATAATCCGTGTTACTTTTATTAGAATGCCTGCTTCAGATATAGGAAAGCAAAAATTCCGTAGTTTACTGTAAATAACAACAGTATTTCTCAAAATGAATAATTTTCTCTGTTTAAAATAATAGTTAAAGAAAAAAAGTTTTGAATTGAAGCACACTAGTTGATTTGTGCTTTGTAAAATGACATATTGCAACTAACGTAAATTTTTGTGTGTTTTATAATATATTATTTGAATTGGAATTGCATTTATATCCGGTCTCCTGCACAAATACAAGTGTTTAGTCAACAAAGAACATAAAAAAAAAAAACGAAACATAAGAAAGAATTATTTTGAGAGTTATACTGCCACAACCTGCATCACTGTTTCAAAATGCAAGATCCTTCTTCAAGAGACGGATGTTTTTCTTGCACCAACTCAAATTTTGACTTGCTGCATAACAAATTCAAACTGTCCGTTCTTGGCCCAAATTCTGATCAGACAGTCGAAAAAATTAAAAAATTAACTCAAACGGTGCGTTAATGCAGAGAATATGAATTATCTGAGAATAAATCTGCTGCGATTCCAATCTCAAACATTTATATGTTTTGAGATTCGTGCACAGACATCTTACCATATGTTGTAATAACACTTGATAGCCACTATCAAGGTATCAAAAAAAAGAGATTCGTGCACAGACTAACTTCTTTTGAGATTCCTGCATTCTATTGAATGAACAGTTGGGATAAAAATCGCAGGAACATGCGATCTTTTCGAATCGCATTAGATTTGCTTCAGAATTATCTTGTTACTTCCCGGAGCTGAGCTGTTTAGACAACAAGCACATCATCAAGATCTAGGTCAATTGATGTCTTAAATGAAAATATGATAATAATATGACTTGTAAATTATGAGTCTAGATCCGGACCATCCGATCAGAATCGGGTGCTAATCCGATCCAAGTGGAATGCACGGCCCCTTTAATATCGTGCCAAAACAGATCTGACGGTCCCGATCTAGCCTCAAAATTTGAGTTACTTTAGGTGATATGAATTCAGCTAAGTATCGGGCGTGACGACGAGTCGATGTAATCGCTCACTTGTACTGAGAGCGGCGCAACATGGCGCTTCCCTCTCACCATACCGGCGCCAAATTTCACCACACCATTTCCTCCTCTTCCTCCTCGGCCTCTCCTTCTTTGATTCCTCTCAAACATATCCGAATCCACCGACTGGTGACTAGAATCGCTGCCGGTAACCGGACTCTCCAGTACCACTACACTCGACCCTTCTCTTCCCTCGCCGTCGCCTCCTCCCACTCTTCCGACCTCTCCACTGCCGTCGATGCTCCCGAGTTCACCTCCACCGTCGGATCTCCTCCAGCTGTTCCATTCGCCCAGTGGAACCTCGGCCCCAGACATATTCTCCTTCTCAACGTTACTGCATGCATGGCATGGCACCACCGCATTCTCTCTTTTTTCATTTCGTTGATGATTTCGTTCGTGCCAAAAAGTTTCATTCTTTCTGGAATCAGGAATGTGTGATTGGCTGTTTAAATTATGATTTGACCTTTTCAGGTTGCAATTTCATCATCGTGGCTGTTCTTTTCAGCAATTCCGACCCTTCTGGTTAGTAATTTTCTGTCAATTTTAATTCTTTTCCAACTAAAATTTTCTCTAGTTGTTATTTTTCTATTGGATTGACCTGATCGGAAGTTCTACTTTATTGTGCTTTATATTTATTTGTTTTTAACAAAAACAGGCTTTTAGGAAAGCTTTAGAGTCTGTTGAAAAGCTGTTAGAGGTGACTGCTGAAGAGTTACCTGATACAATGGCATCGGTCCGGCTGTCAGGGCTAGAGATTAGTGACTTAACCAGAGAACTCAGTGATCTCGGGTGAGCTATCCAATCTCCTCTCAATTTTTGGTGGATATTTTTGATGTGGTTGGATATCTTAATATTTCTAATAACAAAATCAAACCATTTGGCCCAAATTGAGTAGAATTGCATGAATTACACATTATGTACTTTATGTACATGTCATGGGGTTTTCTTGTAAATAGGGAATGCTATAATTTTCTCAGGAATTAGATCTGCAGAATTAGTTTTGGAAAGTGCTTGTTAGATTTGTTGTTGAAGATTTATTTCTGTACTAGCCGGTAGTGTTATAATTTTCTCAGAAGGCTTCATCTGGGACTAGTTCAAAATGCTTAATTATTATTTTTTTTAATTTTCACGTAACAAATCAAATTCTCTAGCATAAGGTGTGTACTGTGTAAAATACTCTATGACACCCCGTGCATTGTAGTTACTCGGCTTTGACTTATTTCAATTTTCATCACGGAACGAATTGTATATACTTAATTAGTGGTGTCCTTATCAATCAAATCCTTTTGCTCATTCTACATATCTAGTGAAGAGATTACAGATGGCGTTAGAAGCTCAACTCGACCACTTCGTGTTGCTGAAGATCGGTTCCGCCAGTTAACTAGCATGACCCCACAAGGTACATATATACTTTAATTTTTCAGTAGAGAATTTAGACTATAGATAGTTTTTATAACACTACTTCATATAGTAATGGTGCAGGGGCAAAATGGTCCAATGGAGAACACAAAGAGACCGACACCACAAGTAGCTAAAGCCGCGAGAGAACTCCGGGAGGGTATTTCAAAGGGTCGTGATACTTTTGAAATGATTAGTAGCGTCGTCGGCTTCTCTAGATGGGTATTTAGGGGTGGAAGAAAGAAACAGAAGTAGATACTTCTGAAGTTTATTGTCAACTTTTGTTTGATTACAAGATATGCATGTAATTCTGCCATGTCAATCTTTTAAAATTGCTTTCAGAGTTGCCAGTGTTTTGAAATAAACTCAGGCTGGGTAGCTGCTGATTTAATTTTTGTTAGTTAGTGAGCCATCAAAGCTACGACCTCAGATCATCGTAGAGACTAGAGTTGAAATTTCATGGGCTGGGTTTGAGTACAAATTTGAGGGGGTGTGAGTGAAGTATGTGTGTTGATGGGCTAGTACTAACAAAAATTGTTAGTGATTTCTTGGTTGGTGATTGATTGAAAATGTCGACCCACATTCTGTTGTTGGATATTTGTTGCAACAATCTTTCTAATCATAACATAATGTAACATAACAAAAGAAGAGTGCATGCAAAAATAATCAACTGCATACCAGAGAAAAACAATCAGCTCTTCCTCGAAGTAGGGTCGGAATCGGAAAATTAAGATTGAGAGATTGACTAATTGTTGAGTAGTTCATATTAATTCTATGAGATTGACTAAGTGTTGTGTAGTCTCAATAGAATAAAATTTGGTTTTTGAGATTACTATAAATTCCTAACTGAGCCTAGACTTTGCCAGATTCTGACTTCCTCTAATGGGGTATTGACTCAACCGCCAATTTGTAGAGATTTTGTTCCTGATTCCTTTGATAGCTGCTTAGTTGAAAATATTTATTGGACGGCCGTACCAGTTTGTTCTCTAATCTAGAGATTTTTCCTTTTGTTGTAAAATTAAAATAAAGTTGCAATAAAAGTAAGTAAATAACAAGAGAAATAGAGAGAGCAATAATAGAATTTTATTCTTCACTATTGTATATAATATGTGTGTCTCTTCTCTATTTACAATGCCTTTATTTATAGGGTAGAAAAAGATGTTACAATAATAAAAGAGAAAATAAATGTCCATGGTAGTGGAGATAGTGGAGGTAGTGGGCAATGAAATGAGAATTAATATTGGAAGTTATAGAATGAACATTCACATAAATATATTTTATAACACTTCCCCTTGGATGTTCATCTTTCATTATACGCTGTTAACATGATACTTCAGGACCATGTACTGCCTCATTAAAAACCTTACCAAGAAAAACCCATTGGGATAAAAACTTGGTTAAGGAAAAAAGAGTACAGTGCTTATAATGCTTCCCCTCATTTTGATATCATCGAATATCCTTCAATCGATGTAGATCTATCTTCTTTGTGAGTTGTACAAAAATCTTTGTCGGTAAAGATTTTGTGAATAGGTCTGCCAGATTGTCGATTGATCGGACTTGGCAAACATCTATTACGCCTTCCTTTTGTAGGACGTGTGTCGAAAAGAACTTTGGTGCAATATGTTTAGTTCGGTCTCCTTTGATATATCCTTCTTTGATTTGTGCAATGCATGCTGCATTATCTTCATATAGCGGAGTAGGATTTACCTTGATGTTTTCAAGTCTGCATTCTTCTTGAATATTTTGAATCATTGACCGTAACCAAACACATTCTCGACCCGCCTCGTATAAGGCGACCAGTTCAGCGTGATTTGAAGATGTAGCCGTAAGAGTTTGTTTTGTCGATCGCCATGAAATTGCAGCTCCACAATAGATGAATACATATCCTGATTGAGATCGTGCTTTATGTGGATTTGATAAATATCCCGCATCTGCATATCCAACTAAATTGGATTTTGTATCCTTTTTATAGTATAACCCCATATCTCTAGTTTCGCAGAGATATCGAAATACTTGTTTAATTCCATTCCAATGTCTTCTGGTTGGTTTGGAACTATATCTTGCTAACACATTTACTGCAAATGAGATATCGGGTCTCGTATTATTTGCAAGATATAATAATGCCCCGATTGCACTTAAGTATGGTACTTCAGGACCAAGCACTTTTTCATTATTTTCTTGTGGGCGAAAAGGATCATTTTCTGCATTTAGCGATCGTACGACCATTGGTGTGCTCAAAGGATGAGCTTTATCCATATTGAATCTCTTTAATATTTTTTCAACATAATTTAATTGATGGATAAATATTCCATTCTTTAGATGTTCGATCTGCAGGCCGAGACAAAATTTTGTTACACCGAGGTCTTTCATCTCAAATTCATTCTTCATTAATTTTGCAGTATTCTCAATCTCTTCAGGAGATCCAATAATATTCAAATCATCAACATACACTGCAATGATTGTGAAACATAGATTTGATCTTTTAATGAAAACACACAGACTAATTATATTATTTTTATATCCTTCTTTTAGAAGGTACTCATTCAGTCGATTATACCACATTCGGCCAGATTATTTTAGTCCGTATAAAGATCTTCTTAATTTTATAGAGTACATCTCTCTAGGTTTTGACTTATATGCTTCAGGCATTTTCAATCCTTCTGGGACTTTCATGTATATATTACTGTCAAGTGAACTATATAAATAGGCTGTTACAACATCCATAAGTCGCATTTTTAGATTTTCTGCAACTGTGAGACTTATTAGAAATCTGAGAGTTATCGCATCCACTACAGGTTAATACATTTCTTCATAATCAACTCCAAGTATTTGTGTAAAGCCTTGTGCCACTAGCCTTGCTTTATATCTCACAATCTCATTTTTCTCATTTCTTTTTATGACAAATACTCATTTGTAACCTACAGGGTTAACATCTTTGGGCGTTTGGACTACAGGTCCAAATACTTGTCGCTTTTCTAATGAACTTAATTCTGCTTGTATGGCATATTTCCATTTAGGCCAATCATTTTTATGTCTACACTCTTCTAGAGTTTTTGGCACATTATCTTCTTCGTTTATAATATTGCTTGCTATAGCGAATGCAAATATTTCATCAACATGTGTTTTATTTCTATTTAATATAGTACCATTTATTACATAATTTATAGAAATCTCATAATCATTTGGTACTTGAGTTTCTTCTGGAACTTCATCAACCTCTTCTGGGTTTTTATCAACTTCTTCATGAGTTCTACCATTAATCTCTTCTGGGATTTTATATACTTCTTCATGAGTTTTACTATCAACCTCTTCTGGGGTTTTATTGACTTCTGCAGGAGTTTTACCATCAACCTCTTCTGGGGTTGGACCAACTGCTTTATTCTGCTCTTTCCTTTAACGTGGATTTACATCCTTAGAACCAAGTGGTATTCCACATTTTCTACGCACATTAGATTCATTAGATATTTTTGTAAAGTCAATTCTAGCAGGTGCGTTTATAGCTGGAATATGTGATTTAGTAACTCTATTCGTATCTGTGAATGCATCAGGCAATTCATTTGCAATTCTTTGCATATTTATGATCTTTTGAACTTCGAGTTCACATTGACCACTTCGGGGGTCAAGATAAGATAACGATGAATTCCAAGTTACTTGTTTATCCAGTTTTTGTTTTTCTTCCCCTAAATTTGGGAATATTGATTCATTAAAATGACAATTAGCAAATCTTGCTGTAAAAACATCTCCTGTTAATGGTTCTAAATATCTAATAATAGAAGAAGAGTTAAAACCAATATAAATTCCCAACCTTCTTTGAGGTTCTATTTTTGTGCGTTGTGGAGGAGAAATTAGAACATATACTGTACAACCAAATACCTTTAGATGGGACAAATTTGGTTCTCTTCCGGAGACCAATTGTAATGGGGAATATTTATGATAAGCAGTTGGTCTTAATCTAATTAGTGCAGCGGCATGTAATATGGCATGTCCCCATGCGGAAGACGGTAAACTAGACCTCATGAGTAATGGTCTAGCAATTCATTGTAATATTTTAATCAACGATTTTGCCAGACCGTTTTGTGTATGAACATGGGCCACTGGATGTTCTACCATAATTCAAATAGACATGCAATAATCATTAAAAGTTTGAGAAGTGAACTCACCTGCATTATCAAGCCGGATTCTTCTGATTTGATAATTCAGATAATTAGCTCTCAATTGGATAATTTATGCTAATAGTCTAGCAAATGCAACATTTCTTGTTGCTAACAAACTCACATGTGACCAGCATGTTGATGCATCAATTAACACCATAAAATATCTAAACGGTCCACATGGAGGTGTAATAGGTCCACATATATCTCCTTGAATTCTTTCTAAAAATGAAGGAGCTTCAGGTCCAACTTTATTTGGAGATGGCCTAATAATTAGTTTTTCAAGAGAGCATGCTTCGCATGTCATATATTTTGATAATAGGATCTTCAGGTCCTTTAGGGGATGCCCATTTGCACTTTCAATTATTCTCCTCATCATTGTATTTCCTGGATGACCCAATCTGTCATGCCATAATGTAAATAATTTTGGATCAACTAACTTATGGTTAGTAACGGTTAACTTCGGGTTAGCAACCATATTTGATTCTATTTTATTTATATAAGTACTATATAATCCAGATGACATTGCTTGCATCTTTTCAATTATGATCTTCTGGCCATTCTTAATAGATGTGATATGAAGATACTCGCAATTTTTCTCATTCATAGTTTCAATATGATAACTATTCTTTCGAATATCTTTAAAGCTTAGTAGATTTCTTATGGATCTACTTGAATATAATGCATCATCTATTATTAATTTTGTTCCTTCAGGTAACAAAATACAAGCTCTTCCGGAGCCTTCTATTAAATTACTTGTGCCAGATATAGTGTGAATATTATTCTCACCAAAATGCAATTGTGAAAAGTATTTCTTACTTTTCAATATGGTATTAGTTGTTCCACTATCTATCAGACATGGATCTTCATTACTTATCATTGCGTCAGCCATTTTCCTTTAAAATGCAAAAATAAATTACTTTTATTCATTAAACTTATTTGCATATAAAAATTTAAAAAGTAAACTAAACTTTTATTAAACATAAATATAAATTTTTATACTATATTTTCTTCCTAAGTAATAATATATATTTCTTCATTGACATTATGGAAGAAATCTGATACATCAAGATGTGTATCCATATGGCATTCATTTTTGGGTCATATTCAGTAAAGTTAGTTTCCACATTTTTCCCTTATTTCTTGATTGTGGCTTGATATAGCTCTACAAAATATTTTGGCGTACGACAGGTACGCGACCAATGATTTATCATCCCACATCTGAAACAAACATCTTCAGGACGTTTTTCTTTCTCATTAATATGTATTTACAACATCAGGTTATTACTACCATAACTTCAAGTTATGATAAATGAAAAAGGAGATAAATTCAAACTTTGTGAGATTTGTCATATGTACTACAAAATAGATACGCATTAACTTCAGGTTATTAATGCCATAACTTCGGGTTATGAATGCCATAACTTCGGATTATGAATGCCATAATTTTGAATTATCAATGTCATAACTTCAGGTTATCAATGTCACAACTTCAGGTTATCAATGTCATAACTTCAGGTTATTAATATCATAACTTCAGATTATGAAAAAGGGAGATAAATAAATATAAATAAAAGAATATGTAAATTGCATGAATAAATAAATAAATAAATTTAAATGTATTAATAACTTCATGTTAATATTATATAACTTCAGGTTATAATAAAATATTTTATTTAATAACTTCTGGTTATTAAATTGCTTGGCTGCGCAATTGCAAAATTTAATTTGAAATAACTTCGGGTTATATTTTCATCCAATGACCTATAATAACTTCCGGTTATTATATTGATTTTATATAAAAATTTCTAATAAAACTTCAGGTTTTTTAATTGAGAATAACTTCAGGTTATTATTCATCCAGTGGCTTCTGGTTATTATATTAATTTTATACTAAATTTCTAATAGAACTTCAGGTTGTAAATAATTCTAATAATAACTTCAGGTTATTATTCTATTCAAGTAATACGAACTTCGGGTTCTTAATAAACTTTTAGTTTCGATAATAACTTTAGGTTATTATTTCATCATTCACTTCAAGGAATGATTCTTATAAACTAAAACAAATATAATCAAAAATTTAAATGAAATTTAAATTAATGAAAGATATAATAATTAATCACACAAATTACTTACATGATTACTTTGCAACTTCTTCCGAGCAATTCGTGCTGATAACGTATTGTAAAATTAAAATAAAGTTGCAATAAAAGTAAGTAAATAACAAGAGAAATAGAGAGAGCAATAATAGAATTTTATTCTCCACTATTGTATATAATATGTGTGTCTCTTCTCTATTTACAATGCCTCTATTTATAGGGTAGAAAGAGATGTTACAATAATAAAAAAGAAAATAAATGTTCATGGTAGTGGAGATAGTGGAGGTAGTGGACAATAAAATGAAAATTAATATTGAAAGTTATATGAACATCCACATAAATATATTTTATAACAACTTTGTTATTTATTCCCGCGATAGGTACTCTATATAATTTAATATAATTTTTTATTTGCTGCGCTGTATCATTTATTCTCTGTTGGGCCAATTTCTAGGACTTCTATCTTTTTATTATTTCTACTTGATAGCTACTTAATAGTAAATATTCACCGCTGCTCCGGTATCATTTTGGTTTTCGATTTGACCACTATTTTTTTTTATTTGAGGTTAACGCTTCGTGCCAAGTGTGTTACTGTGTAACAGTTAATACCCTGTAGCGAGTGCTTTCAATATACTATATCTTCGTTACTACCATCATTCCTTGCATTATAATAATATAAATCAATATATTAATGGATTTGAATAATCTTCATTAAACACGAATCAGAAACACTAATGATGAGAGGTTCAAAAACAGAGAAGTTTTATAGTGAAAGAGCCTTGAATCGTTTTGATTGAACCAAAATTTATGGCAATCTCTGAGATTAGTGAAAAATACATCCATATAACTTTACAAGTATCTAAGACAGTAATCCTCATGCTGCACCGTTCAGCGCCGTAATCCTTTAGTTATGCAGGTATTGTGGCAATAGCAACAAAAATACCGTTCAATACCATGGAACTTTCTTAATCATCTTCTTGGTAATTAAATGGGATAAGAAATTATGGATATTTTGGTTAAGTCCAAATTCTAAAAGAAACAAGGTCATATTCATTTGAAGAGAATAGGAGCAATGTTCCAAGGACTAAAAAATGAAAGGAAAGAACGTTCCTTCCAAAGCAGCAATTTTATTCTTTTGAAAATCCATCAGCTGTTCTCAATCAGCAAAGCTGCTAGGCAAACACAGCATATATACAGCAAACAGAGACTAGCAACAAGCAACATGCAATTCAAGAGCAAACATATTTTTCGGCATCATCAGATCAAAGAGGGATCCATTTTATCAGTAACTGCCTTGGATGAAAGCACTGAGGCGGTTAAGCTCCTGCTGGTGCTCGGCCACAACGGCACGCACCACATCACCAATTGACACCATCCCAATCATTCCTGTGTCGTCTATAACTGGAATGTGCCTGATACGCTTATCTGCCAAACCCAATAGAGAACGAACTTGTTAGTGAAACGTTCTTCTGAAATAGACAACACGGCTCCCCCCCATGAAGCAATACCCTTTCAATTTTAGCAAAACTTAAAATCAAGTAAAAGAACAAAAATCTAACTACACTTTAAAAGGAAACTCTAAATATTATTTTCCTTCTTTTTTTTAAGTGGATTTTTTTTACCAACTGATACAACAAAAATTATCTTTCTTTTATATGGCTAGTTGATTTAATAAATGCGAGAATATTAATTGCACTTGGACACCTGCCAGTTAAAATCAGTGTTGTAAATAACGGTATGCGGTCGTCGGATAGACGGGGTACCGTCAAGCGATTAATCGGAAATAATCGGCCGATTAGTCGGGGAAATTCATGACGGTTTGATCACCGCCAACGATTAATCGGCCTAAACGGACGTTTTTTACAACACTGGTTAATATCTTCTTACCAATGGTGTGTTTCTATAGCAAATAATCAAATAATATATAGAAGGCCGGGTATGCCAAGCTAAAGATGTTGGGAGTTCATGGTAGACGAGTAAATTTTGGATTTAACTTGCAAATTGCAATAGATCATTAACAGTTAGGAACCATTGGTTTTCAAAAAAAAAAACAGTTAAGAACCATATATCTAAGGATCAGTTTTTATATAAATTCTGTAACCTGTCATAAGCTGCATTGCTTGAAGAACTCTTGTTTTCGGTGTGACAGTTACCAGCTTGTTCTGAAATCAAAGATTAAAGCAAATAAAAGAAATCAATATGAGAAAGGGAAACAAAAGCAAACTATAAGTCAAGCACACAACCATATTTCACTCTTACAAAATTTCATAAGAAAAATTCACATTATTAGTAGTGGATAAAGCAAATGATCAGTACCAGCTGGACTTAACCAGACACAACCACCTAACCAGTAAAATATGCTACTACAGCAAGTTGAGTTAGGTTTTGTTTGGGTTGAATCAGTACTGTAGTTGGCAATACGGTAAATGATTTTCAGGAACGGGTGGTGGAATACCTCTTCAGTCATGATATCACCAACTTTGGTGGATTTTGAAGATCTTCCCTGAACTATGATTTTCCTCAGATAATCTGACAATGAATCAATGTAATATAGAATCTCAATTAACAACAGAATAATTGGAACTACACTTCTTTTGCAATTAACATAACACCCTTTTGGGTACAACTATGCTCTGGGGAGTCACATCACTAGTTTGGATATATTTTTAGGAGTTGACGGATAAGCAATAAGGATACAGACTAGTGTTTAAGTACTTCACTGAAAGCTAGAGAATAAGCACTTCTAGAATCTAGATTTGTAGCATTTAGCACGGCCGCAAATGAAAATGGTCTTAAATTGAAGTACCTCTCTCTGTAATAATCCCAGCAATAGACTTCTCTTCCCCTGGTTTGACGACAACCAAGGCACCCACATTGTGCTGAGTCATCTAAAAAGGGAACAAAAAAAGGCAAAAGCAAACAAGTAAATCAGAGATTACCAATTAATCAGTAATTAGACCCACACATCAGTCAAAAGATCAATCAAAGGCATACAGATTGAACTGCGTTGTACACGCTGTCGTCAGTCGTGCACCAGAGCCAAGAGCCATCAGCACTTTTCCCCTTGGACTTGAGAATGTCAGAAATGGTGGTGCTCTCAAACCCGCTTTCCTCCAGCCGGGCTCCACCTGCTGGTGCGCCAGCTGCTGTTGAGGACTGAAAGCGTGACTGCACTAAAACTGCCAGGCTACGGTCACTGCCACCACCTAAGCGCACCTGTTGAAGCACGACTGTCTTCAGTGCTGTGCCATGAGATGCCATCCATCGCATCATTGCTCCTTGCATCTTTGCTATTCTTTAAAAACCAAAAAGTGATTAAATGAGCATGATGTTACAACAGGTAGTTGTGATCGTGTTTCTTAATGAAACTGGGCGCTCGCCTTTTTATTCAAAAAAAAAAACAGGTAGTTGTGAACTTGTGAAAGTGGTGCTTCTGATCTAATGACCAAGGACGGAACAGTTAAAAAAAACTTCTATTGTTTTCTTTCTCTTTTTAAACAACGTTCGGTGGAGGGATTTTTTCGAAGCTCGCTGCTGTTACTACAAGATCAGTTACAACAGTGATTAAAAATAGTCTATTTACAAATTATGAGACCGTGATAAAAAAAATCGATGACCTTTTCACTAATCCTGCCTCAAGAGAGTGTCATCTAAATATTAAAACAAAGGATCAGTTGAAATGCAAAGAAAACTGGAATTGACCTTAACTTTTGAGGGTTTAAATCATTAAAAGAAAGCCAAAGATCAACAGTAAAAAGTTCTCTAGATTCCACAAATATACCACAAGATCTGTTCGAAACTTGACTAGCAGTTACCCGTAAAATGATCCGAAGACAAATTTCAAGCTTCATTGGAATTCATCCAATACAAGCGAAGAACTCAGACTAAAAAAAAAACTAATCAGTTTCTCTACGAGCAATAGATTCACTTACTGCTACTTTCAAAAGGGTGAAATATTCTGAAGCGTCGCAAATATGATATCATATCGTTTCTAAACCGGATAAGAAGGTAAAATTAAAATAATCAGAGATTCTCTCCATGGAGCATGCTTCTCATGCAGGAGATCTCGGAAAATTCAGAAAATCAACTCAAAAGAGTACGAATACAAAACAATTACTAAACTGAAATGCCAAAAGAGAAAGGAAAGCCAGATTAACCTGGTTTAAGGGTTTAAAGAGTCGCCGGTGGACACAGGAAATGGATCAGAAAAGGATGAGGTTAGTGTGACATGTAAGAGATGATCACTTTATTAAAGCGGATTTGTACTGAACTGTTGATTCTCTGTGCGTTTAAATTGTGTTGCCGTTTGTGCAGTAATAAAAACGTAGCTTTCAGGTTTCACCTTGTTATTATTATTTATTAACACGGGTACCGTTTAGTTGCACGCATAATTACAAATACAAAAGCGTATATTATCTATCAAATGTTATTAGATAATTATCAGTTAATTCTAGATAGTAACAATGTTGTAGAGTTTGTTAGATTAACAAAAATAAAAGTTATGATTGGATAATAGTTCTATTAAGAAAACAAATTATGAGAAGGATTTCCAAAACTTATGATCATGATTTTTCCTATATAATTCAAAAATTCAAGTTTCAAACGAGAAATTAAAATAAATTTTAATATTTGTACTGAGAGAGATATTGTATTGAACCCGAAAGATTTCTTTTTTTTGGTTGTTTGCAATAATAGAAGGAATCGGTTGAATGAAAACTAGTAAAATAGCAACAACTTAACTGAAACGAGGGGAAATTATGAGGCCAAAACTGCTCATTTCAAAAGAAACTTGGTTTATCTATGATCCAAGATAAAAAAAAAAGAAAGAAAGAAAGTATAAACAACACGGCCGTTAGATTTAATATCGAATTGATGGATAATGCATTAATATTCTAAGAAGTAAGAACAATACACCCGCTAAATTTAATATCGGATTGATGGATAAGGCATTAATACAATAATATGCATACAGTTAATATTGTTTTGTCAAACCATTTGTTATTAAATAATTATTGAATCTTTTTAAAGGATTCTTGAAGGGCTTGAAGCCCATTAATTGATGTGCATGTGCCATTTTTTTATTCCAAACAGCAAACAGCAGAGAAGCCATGCCAAATAGACCTCAACAAAACAAAGAAGGTCGTTCGTCCTAGTGGCCGCTTTGTCGTTCTTATCAATAACGTGAACATTCTTGGCATTATTCATAATGAAAATCAGAGATGAAAGAGAGAGACCTACTAATTGGGCCCTTGAGTAGATATTTGTATACCGAGATATTACTGGTAGTTTAGCTGTAACATTATGCAAAATATGTATATAGAAAATAATATATAAAATGTTTGAATATGTTTAAAGTAAAATAAATCGCATTTAAGTGTAAGCTATCAATTTATTAAGCAGAACATGATAATTAAGTTACTTTATCGAAATGTATGTTGTTCATTTGAAATTCTAAAAAAATTTAATATTCAAAAGTCACAAATTAATAGATACAATAGAGAATTAAACGCCTAGTAATAATTATAGAAATATGAAAGTTGAATATATGAAAAATGCAAACTTAAGATAAATTAACCAAATGGCACAAGGCCACGCTGTCAATGCTGGTTGAAACACCACTTGCTTGCTTTTCATTAATTAAGGAGATCTTCTCTCCCGTAAAGAAAGACAAAAAACAAAAACAAATAAATAATGAATGGAAACAAGAAAAAGAACAAGCTGAGCGGCTTTCCTCCGGACATTTTTATTAAAACTCTAAAAATATATATATATTTTTACAAGAGTGTCTTCGGATTCACATTTTTTTTCAAAACTGTTCCAACCGTTAGTCCAATGGGCGGTCCACTAGGGACCAGACCGCCCCTCTGCTGGGCGGTCCTCTAATTTTATTTTTTATTTTTAGATATCTTAATATTTTTATTTATATAATTTTAGTTTTTTGTTTAGGGTGTATGCCAAAAAATAAGACATTTGATATATTTACGAGTTAGATATCGTAACTTTTTATAACTATGATTTGATTTGTCAGTTGGATATCACAGTCTAAAAATAACACTAATTAAGGATTTGGCCTGGATTCAAAAAAAAAATTAAGCTCTGACAGCTTGTTGATATTGCAAAATTTTTGATTAAATGATGTCTTGGAGCTTTGATCTTCATCTCTTTATATCTGGTTCTAAAATAGTAATTTAGAGCTACTAAAATATATTCAAATCTCAAATTAGATCTTTGCTCATACACAAAGCACCCTAAACTGACCTCTGGTATGGTACCAAGTCCAAACTAAGCAGGGACCAAACTGCAAAAGTGATTACAGGGACTGATACAGGGACCAAACTGCAATGCACCAGCAGGGACCAAACTGCAATGCACTAAAAACATCAAATTTGACCTCTGTTAGTAAATCAGCAAGTCTGGATTGATACAGGGACCAAACTGCAAAAGTGATTACACCAGGATGTAGAGCATTAAAAAATACACATAATTGACACAAATTTCAATTTATTTGGATTTTTTACAGTTAGTTATGAATTTCCAAAGTTCAGCTTTCGAAAAAACTTTAAACAACCATAACTTTGGCTAGGAAAGTCAGATTTACGCATATGACCATTTTTCGAAATGGGGGGACGAGACGGATCCGAATTTCACCACGGAGAGAGCCTTTAGGCATCCGAAGCATCAGAATTGCAAAAAAATATCGTTTAGTGCCTCAAAAATTCAGTTTAAGTTTTCTATCAACGGAAAGCATACAACGATCGATATTTTGTTTAGTCAAAAGCTTGAGAGATTCAAGAATTATCCATATAATTATTTTAAAATGTATTTACTATTTATTGTGTGCGTTTGCTTATTCAAGCAAATGGTATATGTTGGCAATAATCAAATAATTCAATTATTCTCTCTCTCACTCTCCAATTATTCTCTAAAAAAATAAGAAGTTGATATCATTGATGCAATCTAATCATATTTTCTTGTGTATATTTGAATAAAATAAATTATTAAGAATCAACGCCAAGTCCTTAATTAGTGTTATATTTAGACTTGTGATATCTAACTAATAAATCAAATCAAAGTTATAAAGAGTTACGACATCTCACTCGTAAATATATCAAATGTCTTATTTTTTTTTGGTACCCTAAACAAAAAAAAAACTAAAATTATTTAAATGAAAATATTAAGATGTCTAAAAAAAATAGAGGATTGCCCAGCAGAGGGGCAGTCTGGTCCCTAGTGGACCACCCCTACCTCGGACGGTCAGGTAGAATAGTGGACCGCCCATAGGACAGGCGGTTGGGGCAGTTTTGAAAAAAAAAAATATAAATTCGGGGGCACTTTTGTAAAAATCTTCTTTTTTAGGGTTTTAATAAAAATGTCTGCTTTCCCTCTAATCTCTTTTTGTTCCACTGCATATAGCATACATAGCTACTTGGTATATAACCCACCCCCCCCCCCCCCCCCCCACCCCCCCCCCCCCCTCTCTCTCTCTCTCTTGTTCTTCTTTTAATTGAATCATGAGTTTCAAGAAAGTTTAGCTTTAAGAAAGCTTAAGTATTGGAAGATGGGTAATGGTAAGAATGTTAGATTCTGGTTAGACAAATGGCATGGTGAGATTGTTCTTTTTGATGAATATCCTAATCTATTTCAGATTACATATAATAAATATATCACTGTGCATGAGGTTTTGTCAGGTACTTTTATTAACTTAGAATTTGCGAGACAATTACATGGGGAATACCTTATAGAATGGTGCTCTCTAGTTAACCAATTTTTGAGTTTTAGGTTGAATAATATACCATATCAGATATTGTGGAGATGAATTATGTATAGTAGTTTCACAATTCATTCATTTTATAGTTGGCTTGAATATGGTGGGGTTCCTAATCTTGAATTTAAGAGTATATGGGCTGCTACCATCCCCCTAAAAATTAAATTTTTCTTATGGTTAGTTAAGTAAAATTGGGATTTAACAAGGGATAACCTTAGTAGAAGGGGGCGGTCTGAAAATTTGCAATGTGTATACTGTTCCGAGATGGAGTCTGTTGATCATTTATTTGTCGATTATCATTTTGCTAGATCTATATGGGCTTGGATTGCTACATATAATAGGTTTGTTTTTGTATGTAATTCTGTTGTCTATTTATGGGATTTGGATTATTGCATCCTTCTCAAATATGCTAATCTTGTTGAGATAATTCGGGGGGCTGTTTTATGGAACATATGGCTGGACCAAAACAGAATTTTATTTAATGCAGATCATATATACATTGTACAGGTTTTAGGAGCCAAGATTATTGTTGTAGCTAACTTTTGGACTATGAATCAAAAGTCTAATCTTACATCTCAACTTAATCTAATCTTACCCTCTTATTTGAAGGACCTGATAGGTTCCACTACGGTTTTCATGGAGGTTATACATGATTCAACCCATATGCATGGACCAGGGATAGCTTTGGGGGATGACGTGTCCGATTCCAGCTCCTCCATATCCTCTGCCAATTTATAGGCGTACAGAGTCTTTTTTTTACTATTGGCAGGTCTATGGTGTTTGTGGTGTTGTTATAGCTTGTTACTTTGTTGATTACTTATTTTTGTTATGCTCAGTTGTAGTAGGTTTATATGTGTTGTTTTGTTTTGTTGATGTATCGATCTCGTTCGAATGGTACTAATTAGATATTGTATGATTTTTTGTTATATGAAAATCGGTGAGTAAGTCACTTCTTCAAAAAAAAAAAAAAAAAAAAGCTTAAGTATTATTTTACTGTTGAACTAATGAAAGGGAGGTTTTGATACTGGCCCGCTGTAGCTACTTAGGCACACGTCATTATCTTGAATTTGAATCCATGACTATAATAATAAAATAAAATAAAAATGGATTCATTAGGTAACTTAAATTTTAAATTTGAACATGTTAAAGAGGTTCCGTAATTTTTAATTTGAACAGAAATGATTCGGATTTTGACATAACGATCCAAATTTAAACTCAGAGCGAAGTGATCCGAGTTACTTTAGATCATCCGGACCTCATTATCATTGGTTGCGCATGATGAGAAATCTAGCATCATTTTATTTTTATTTTTTTGGACATGGTATATCTTTAGTAGCAAGGATAAAATTAAGAAAAATTTCGACTTTATCGTTATCAAGCGGTCCACAATTGATAATTATTTTGATTTCGTTGTCATTATTATTATTTAATTATTTACACTTTCAAATATTCTTTACAAATGAACGGTTAACGTTTGCTTAAACCGAGTAAATTTCAGGATGCTCATTTTGCTGTTAAGTAATTTGTAAAACATATAAAAGTTGAATTTTACAATTTATTTAAATTTGTTTGAGATGTATGTATGTTTAGTTGTTGCTTTTAAAAATCAAGACAAGTCAAAAATACATACCATGACAAGTTGTACAAGATAATCGGGTATATAGTCTCCTCAAGTCATAAAGAATGATTTGATACAAATAATCTAAAGAGTAATTCACATGAGTCTTTTGGAATGTCGGATATTAGCGAGATGCTAAATCAAAAATATTACAGAAGATTATAGAAATCGAGATCATGAAGATTATGGTAGATGTTTGGCAGGAAAAAATTAAGCTTCCTTAGAACTCCTTAGCCCCCTTAGGAGTTTTAATCTTGCAGACAAATACATATCTTAGTCCTCCTTTTGCCTTATTTGTTTAAGTTTTCCCAAAATTTTAAGCCATGATTCTATATGGCTTGAGAAAATTTTCAAACTTAATATCTTCTTAAGAAAATGACTTTTCAACTTTATTATCGAACGGGCTCTCCTTAGTGTAGCTTAAATTTTAAGTTTGTGACTCTTACAGAACACCCTTACAAAAGATCACACTTTACTATTTTGTTTTTATTATTTCAATTTATATCTAAAAGTATGGTAAAATAGATATGAGGTTGCAACTGTCTGAGTCTAGCCGTCACATGACTAGAAGACTAATTCAAAATTCAAATTAATCAGACAAATCAATAATAATAACTAAGCACAAATAAATCTGACAAATTGTGATTCTGCAAATCGTCAGATTTGCCTTAACCGTAGTGGAAAAGCTACATATATAGATTTAATTTTATACATCAATACTTAATCGGTAGAGTTTAAATTTTAAAAGCTCACATTTCTTGATCTTTTATGTAACAAATCATAAAATTATTAAATTTTACATATACATCTTAAATGAAGACAAAGTTCGACAGTTTGAATCATCAGTCTTTAATTTTTTTTTTAAACATTAATATAAGAGAGATCATGGTAATTTGTGACATTTAAAAATTACGATACTAGAACCTCCTCCTATTCTATAATTGACGCACTACATAATTACTTTTGACATATTGACTTATAACTCTTTGATGACTTAGGAGGTTACGTGGCACTGTGGCAGACGTTTACAAAGATTTTAGATTGCCACGTCATCTCTTCGCTCAGCCATCATTTTTTTTCCTATTTATTTATGCCATGATTATTTCCTCCGTAAATTTTTTTTTTTAATATATCTTATATTCAATATAATTCTTAAAGAAATCCAACTCTTTGTAATAGTCTTTTGCGTGAATTATCGCATGACTAATTGTATTGTTTGTTATTTTAGTATTCTACACATCTTTATCGCAGCTAAAAGGAAAATTTGTTTCTGCAAAAAAGTTGTAGATTATAGTTTCTTATAACACGATCGTCTTTCATAGATTAAATTTTTTCCAGTAGAAATATTTTTTCTAAGTAAAATCCAGTAAATTATTCTTCTATCTTAAAAGGTAGTCATCAGTACTCACTGACTTTGCAATGTTGCTTCAAAAATATCATATATTTTTTTAATTCAGATCCAGTCAGATACCTGATATGATAGAATACGATCCAAATTTATTTATTGCAATAGAGGGATGCTCATTATTTTTGGCGAAGGGTATGCTTCCACGAATCCACGTCCTTTGAACTTTTGGGCTTTGTGTTTTATTTCTTTTTATTTATGGCAAATATCTTTTGGGCCTTGCTGTATCACTCTTGAACGAGGAGAGAAAAAGGCAGCATCTCATTTATTCCTACGCGGCTAACTGTGTAACTGAATCTGACATTGATGGACCGACTCATTTAGACTTGGTGCTTCTGAAAAGTAAGTAACACAGGCATATCCGAAACCCATGGTTCCTGAAACATTCGGCCTCTTTCTTCTGATGTTTCTTTTCCGTGTACAACGTGGAGAAGTTCTATTCGTAGGTAGGTCTGTTCGGAGAAATTTTGCAGGTGCGTGGTGGCACCAGTACAGTCTCAAAACATTTAAAACATGAAGTTTGGCCGGTCCCCCAACCGACACAATAATTTAAATAAAATATATGATTTCGTTTGGACAATGATGCTCCAGCTAGCAGTGTGAATTGTATTGTTTTAACTACGAAATTAAATATAAATAATATATTTTGTAAAAATGGCACGGCGAAGCCGGTTGCGTCACACAACGGTGCAGTTACAAGGAATGGCACAGCATGCGTGTCCATTACGTGCTGTGATCATGTGTGTGTGTCATGATCATTTTTAGAAAATTTGACATAGCACGACACGCGAAAGATATAGTCACAGCATGGCACGACACTTGGTGACGCGAATCACATGTAATTATAACTATTAGATCTTGATAAAATAGTCATGCGAGCCATGATAGTCACATTTGGTCACGGCACATTTAGGCATGGCATGACTCACATAGTGTAATCATTCGCGCGTCGTGACCACCTCTTGACATTTTAGTTACGACATAACACGTTTTTTCCACTCTAGTTATAGTACTTCGCACGTCATGTTTTTGAAGTCCATACCGTTAATTTGAATATCTTGATGTGATCTTCATAATGGAAATGTTTTAGAATTTTTTTTACATTTTTGTAGATAGATAAAAGTAACTTGATCTGAAAATTTTAGATGGAAAGCAATTATTTTTGAATCTATCTAAAAAGATAAAAGAAAATTCTAAAAAATACAAATTTTGATTTGATCTCTAACTTTATTTTTATAGGTTATAGGACGATTATATTGAGTACTTCAAATTCACTGTCTTGACTTCAAATTTGCTACGAACTTTTATTATTGGTAAATAAAAATAATTTTTTTATAGTAAATACTTTTGTATTTCAATTCAAAAAATTATCGTTCCATGTTTACTGCTAAAAAGTTCTCTGATCAAAATTTCAGCTCTCTAATAACAAAAGTAGATAAAAATTGGCATTTGATACAGTGGTAAATGCGTTTTTTTGTATATGTATATATAGTTCCCAGATTAACATTGTTAAAAAATAACCATTAATAATAATAATTCTTGGTTACTAACCTTGAGCAAAATTTCTCTTCCGATAAACTAAAATTATTATTCTTTACAAAATAACTATTTGACTTCCGTATTTACAATTTTGATGCGATCCTTACACTTTAATTTTCAAGATTATTACATTTAAAATAGTTATCGAATTGAATGCGCGTGGTACATCCTTTTAAAGGATGAATGCAATGCGACAAAATTAATACAAAGCAAAACCCTAGAATAGGGAACACGGTACGGGAAGTAAATCTGATGTCGTTCTAATTGAACAACAGTTCCTGTTATTCCGATTCCAACCATTCAAATTTTTGTATGCACGAGAAAGAGGAGGTGGCACAATTGACTAAAAAAAATGTCTTAGAGTTGTTATACCAAAAAGTTGAGAGTTCGATTCCCACTCACGAACCTTGATAGCTACTATCAAGTTTTAAAAAAAAAAAAATTTGTATGCACGAATCGTAATGAAGAACCGATCCCGACCATTCAACTTTATTGAGATGCAAGCACAAAAATATTTCTTTATTACGCTTCGTGCATACAAAAATTTGAATGGTTAGGATCAGAATAACAATAAAATTATTTTCTACAAGGTTATAAATAGCACACTATAGCATCAGATCATAAAAACTATAACGCTATCGGTGCTATATAAACAAAGAACTGTATTTTAGCCATTTTGTCATGACACGATAAACACTATTTAAATATTTGATTTTCCATATTATGACCATAAATTATTGGAAATGGGAAGATATGGACAGAGAAGCGCACTAATACCACCCAAGCGTGTTTTCAGCACAATAACAATTTTTTCGAAGAATGCACGTGTTTCTATTGAATTATTTCTTCTCGGTATCTCTTCAAATTATTTTTAAATTTAACAAAATATATAAATAATACGATAATTATTCCATAGATTTCATAAATTATATAATTTATTTATCATTGAACTATTAAATTATATAATTTTATCAATATTTTGATATAATTTTTTATATTGGAAAAATTGAAAATATTAAATTATATTTTATTTATTTATACTTTGATATAATTAATTGATTTTGTAAAACATTGAACTATAATTATTTGAACTATTGTTCACTGAGAAACAGCTGGGCTAATGAATTCATTCACAAAGTGACGTAGACAGTACGATTGTACAAGTCAGTAGCGGCTGGCGGTCAAAACAATATATATTTTTGGCACTAAACCAGTCTAAACCAGTCTTCGTTTGAAGTTTCACAATTCATCCAATCTTAGAGAACGGACTAATTTACCAGCGATATAATTGACTTTCATAGAACGGAAAAAAATCACAACTTGAATTAAACTATATTTATATAACAATTTAAGAAAAAAATACAAAGAAGAGAAATTAATGATCGAACTATTAATTCTGACAATTAATGATTGAAGATCCGATCGAAGCATTCAATTAAATTCATCAGCTTCAATCAATAAATCAACCCGGAAATGAACATCCACACCGAATTTCCCATTTTAGTTTTGTTTCACTATACAAATTAAATACCACCAATCAATTGATTCAATTGTCATCTCCACGGATCCTATTTTCTGTCTTTTTATTGTTTATATTCTCAAATCATCAAATCAAATACTACTCTCCTATCTCCTCTTTGACTGTAGCCAGGCATTGCGTAATTGCATTTCAACCGGGTCGCCGAAGCACTGGGCCCGGGCAAGACAGAAATGGGTACAGCACCCGGCAGGAGAGAGAACCCGACAAGTGTTTAGAATGTAACATGAAACACATTCCATCCCTCTTCCTTGCACCACTAGACCCCACACCTTACTCGACCCGGCGACGGGTCCACCGTCAGAATCAAATGATTCATCTCTGTGCTCTTCTTCCTGTCCCTCGAGATCGTCTTTCAGTTCATTGACTAGGATGATGCCATCAGGTGGTTGTTGACTCTTCTTACGAGACCACCTTTTTTTAATGTGGGGCCACTCGTCAGAAGTTGCTGCCTCTCTTTCGACTCTTACTTCTTTGTTTCTCCCCCCTCTTGAGAAAATTTGAACAAGAAAAGGCGCTTCTCCTATGTTTTTCACTATCTGATCAAAAGAACGAGTCCAATTAGGTTTAAATTATTCAATTCATTGATCGATTGACATAGTTATCATGAATTTAATGAAAAGAAGATGTCTTTGACATACCTCTGTGATCGAGTCCTTGAGCCACTCGTCCAAATTTTCGTCGGTGATTGGTTCCCTATTCTCCTGATCAGATTCCTCACAATTCTCGGCCTCATGTCCCTCAAATGGTGAGAGAGAATGAAAGAGGGGTTCGTAAATGGGAGCTTTCCATGAAGAACCAATGGGCCCTGCTGCCACAAGCGCAGCTTGGGTTCTAAACCCATCTCGCTGTCTCAGAGTAAGAAAGGTTGCCGGATTTTGCACCTTATCCGGAGAGAGGAGCCATGGTCGGACCCTTATGTTGCTCAGGTGCGACGCAAATGATGTAGATGCCATTATTAGTGTCGCGAAAGGAGATTAGTGTCGCGAATGGAGCAGCGATCTCTTTACCTCTTCTCCTTTTTTAAGTGATTGGTGATTGAGCGACAAATAGAGCGGGGAAGGAAGCTCACACGCAAACCGACTCCTCCCATTTGCGACTTCGTCCATCGCCTTTTATCGTAAAGTCTTACGTGGCAAACAATTTTGGATCTAATGCGGCAAAAGATCTTAAAATAGCACGTGGTTGGTGATGTCTTTGATGTTATTGGTTAAGAACTGTGTTTGCTGTTTTAGAAACGAAGGGCTTCATGATCTCGTGTCGGGGTAGCCCGAGCACGTTCCCCCACGCGTTAAGCTCGCTTCGGCTAGTGGATGTTGTATCTCTGACTCGTGGAACCCATATTTCCACGTTGGATTCAAAACCACGTCATCCGAATCAAGTTCTGTTTTCCGATTCGGGGATAAATTTTTTCTGCAATCAACTTCTACTCTAGTATTGACAGAGCTATTTAGACTTAATACAATGTACAATTAACGAAGACAAAGCTAAAATAAAATAACTGATGCGCTGCACAAACCAAATAAGCTCTGTCAATATGTTTTGGGATTGATAATTTTAAATGATAGGAGCAATTGCCGCTGGACGCCTAACGAAATTAATATGCATTGTTCATTTTATTTGCACAAATTTTAATTCATAAAAAAATGTATCATGTATAAATTATTTTTTTTATAAGATCCACACATTCTTCATCGAAACAAATTGTCCATAATCATCAGCACGTTGTTTAATATCGTGTGCATGATTATTAGTGCATTACAATTAATTAATTATATATATTTTAATGTGCCTGAAAAAAATTATATATAAATTTAAATTATATATAATTTATAGTTTTCAACGCCTCAAAATTCATGCGCGCGAACTTTATTTAGCGCATCAAGATTCATCTTAATGCTCGAATAAACATTAACAATCACTTCTCAGTCAATAATTAGCAAACTGTTATGTATATATATTATAAATGTGTAGATTTCATACATTTTGTAACTATCAATATTAATTCTTAATTTATTTTCTACCACCTCTTACTATTGAAATTCATTTTTTTTCATTTATTATTGTAATGACTTTTCATTTACAATTTGTGACCTATATATAGATGTTTTGTAATCTTATATTGTACACATGAGAAATATATGAATAAATATATTGTCATCTTTTATGTGTTATCTCTGTCTTGTTTCTTTTCTTTATTTTATTTTATAACACGTTATTAGCACGAGAACTCTACTAGTTGAAGATTCGAGGTAACTTTGATATCTTTTATTTCAATTTCATTTAAATAAATAATAGTTCTAATAAGAATTGCTAAGGGAATAAGTTATCAATTTATGTACATTTATTTTAAGATATTTAATATGGTTCACATAATTTTACATAAAGTGTATTTTTTTATAATTTAATCTTCCAGAAGAGATTTCTATGATATGCAAATTTTATATTGAGAAAATTTCAATAAATCTTCTCGAAGAAGATTTCAACAAGGTTTATATGATCTGTAATTTTTTTTTTCCAATGATTTGATCTTTCAGATGAAGATTTCAAGAAATATTAAGATCTTTCTGAAGAAGATTTCAATATTAAGATCTTCATGAAAAAGATTTAAAAAAATTGATATAATGTTCATATTAATTTTTTTCAATAATTTAATCTTTCTGTATAAGATTTCAATAATTTTTTTATGAAGAAAATTAAAAACAAAATTATATAATGCACAAATTTTACATGATATTTATATTATTATTTTTTCAAGAACATAATCTTGCTGAAAAAGATGTCTAGAAATATTTTTAGTAGAATTATTATCTCTTTATTGTTGAACAAAATAACGAGTTGTTAAACAAAATATTCCAATTGTTCTACTCCATTTTCTAAAGTGAATGTAGCAATATAAAATAATAATAATTTTGGACAAACTCTTGGAAGTGGACAAGATCGAGGTTATTATCATGGTGATTATTCTAAAAAAAAATATTTCCACCAGAAGTGGAAAGATAATGAAGAATATAATGAGAAAGAGAAAAATGGAAATAATAACAAACAAGAGAATTCGTGTTATCATTAGTCACGTATCTGTCGTACGCCAACGTACCTGTAGTATGTCGTAATATCATGTTGACCTATATCAAGCATCACTAGAAAAAAAAAAATAAGAAGAAAAAGATTGAGAGAAATTTTATTTGTGAATATGATATCGATGTTAACCAAATTAGTGTTAATTATTTGAATGTTGATGATTTCTTTAAAGAATTAAAGATGCATTTTGTGTTGAATCAGTACACCTACATTAAAGAGCGAATCTAAAACCGCAACCTTTTTTTTTTGTGAAAAATGTTTTCTGCAACATTTAGAAGAAACTGAATATGACAATTGGCCATTTAAGTAGTACATTTGCTTTAGCAAGTGCTATTCAATTAAGCAATTGCCACTGCAATCCTTTTTTTAAAGAAATTCAACGGTAAGAAAATGTCCATGTGAAAAATATAAATTTAAATAATATTATTTTATATACTATCCTAATAAATAATGAAAAAATATTTTTCTTATTTAATAATGCAAGAAAGAAATGTCAATACTATTTTGACGAGTAGTACAAAATTGATTGAAGGCTCCGGATCGAAGAACAATCTTCTTGTTACATGGAAGAACACAAATTTATATTGATGATGAATTATATTATTTAAAATCTCAAATGAATTTATTAAGTTTTAAGGATATCCACCAAAATGAGTATCAAGTTGAGACAACTAACGGAAAAAAAAAAACTGATATTACAAGTTTAATCTCACATAAAAAAATATATATATATTGAAAAAAATTATTTATGTTTTTCTCCGGCTTGTGCTACGCATATATTACTACAATCTAAGCACATATTATTATAAATAAGAAGTTTTACAAATAAGAATATATTTATAATTTGGTATGACCGGTTGGGTCATTCCGGATCAATAATAATGCAAAAAATAATAGAAAATCAATGTAGACATTCATCAAAGAACTAGAAGATTATTTAATCTAATGAATTTCTATGTATTGCTTTCATTTCTAGAATGTATACAAGATGATATTTGCAGACCAATATATCCAGCATGTGGACCATTTATATATTTTATGATTTTTAATTTATGCATCAACGCTATGGTCATATGTGTGCTTATTATCAATTCACAATCTAATGTCTGTGAGATTACTTGCTTAATTAATTTTACATATAACAATACTAATTTGTATAATGTCAAAACTAGATTAAATATCACAAAAACTAGATTGAGATTAATCTGGGGCTACGTATAAATATGGTGCACGTATCCGAGCTTGTGTAAGAAAAGAAAAAAAGAAAAAGAAAAACAGATATATTCACAACAGAACATACCAAAATAAAATAATAAATTAATGATTGATATGCAAAATTAAAATTTAAAATATTTTACGCTCAAGTGATGATGTGACATTTACAGCATAATCTGGTGGAGGAGTTTGGAGGATCGAGGACCATGTGCTATTATTAGGACTACTATCCTTAAAATTCAGGTTAATAGTATTATTATTCATACAATTCAATTTAGTGGCTTTATTGTTAACTATATTTAACTTGTGTTTGCTGTATGCATGGTCTGTAATAGATAAGTAGGATTTTTATGTACTATACGGTACCAGAGGTTTGCTACCATGCAGTACCCATAAAATTTGAGGTTTCAGTAATGAAATCCGCGGCTGTACCATTTTTCTGATGAAAAAGGAAAAAAAGAAACTTTTTTTTTTTTGAAATTTCATGGCAGTAGCTGTCAGAATCATTGCACTAAAACACCTCACATACAACGTACAGAGAAATCTAAATACAAAAAGCAAGAAAAAACAATGCCACAACAACTGCACCAGAGACGGAGCTAGACTTTCAAACTATAGAGATCAAACACACAATAATGATCAATTATATAAAATTTTGCTGCGAAGAATGAGAATCAATTTTGCAGTACCATAATATTTTACTCTAAATTTTATACAAAATCAAACATAAAAACAAAACTTTAAAAAAAAAATGGGGGTCAATTGATCCGGTCCTATTATTTGTTCTTAAGTTCACCCTGAACTGCACTCTAGTGAAAAAGATGCATCCTTAACAGGAACTGCACCACAACTTGAACTCACAGACAATTCTCTACCAGCAGGTCTGTGGGTAGCGACTTTCCTCTAAAAACCCATTCATTTCATAGTTCCCAGATTGCCCAAGTCGCAGGAATGAACCAAGAAATCCATAACTTCTCTGTACATATGCATCTTATTGATAGAGACTGAGTAGATGAGATCCATATTTGTTGTATTGTTGCTGCTCTTTTTATTAGATTGAAATCTAGTTTTGAAGATATAATCCTCCACAATTGCACTGCATACGGACAGATAAACAATAGATGTCGTGATGTTTCTAAGGTGCCCGACGATGAACACACATGACACATGCCTAATTGACATGGTATATATGTGTCTTCGCAACAACATATCACGTGTTCCTGTGTTAGAATTTTTCCTTTCAAAACCATGAACACGAAGATTTTCACTGTGCCAGGACCTCTAGTAGTCCACAACTTGTTAAACCTCCACTTAATCTTACCCGCTGATATGATATAGCTAGAGTATGCTGGTTTTGAAGAGTATTCACCAGATTTGTCCCAACGCCAAATGAGTATATCATCTTCAGAAAAAAAAAAAATTCTGTTTGATTCTGCTCGATACGTGCACAATATTCATATATACGTAGCCCCAGATTAATCTCAATCTAGTTTTTGTTGACATTTAATCTTTTATCTCTAAGATGGAAAATTATATATAGCACCGTCTTCAGGCCATAAAATTGGTGGCAATTTGCATATTTTTTATTCGGTAAAACAATTAACATTCTAGTTAAATATTAGCTCGATCCGGACTATATATATCACTAGTGATATTTTCGTGCTTTGCAAAATATATTGATGGAATGCATTTGCAAAGCATGCATTGCTTTACAGAAGTACTTTATATGCTTGAAGTTTTTAGTCTTCTTTTTTGGTTAAACATTTCAATCACGACAATTCACACGTCTTATATATATTAGTTCAAGTTAATTATGTGCTAAAATAACATCGTGATATCGCACATGGTAAAATAAATTAGTTTGTTGTTTAATATCTATCGGATAATAGAAAAAAATAGATCCATATATTATTTCTTATTTTTAGATTAATAAAATCTAAATCTGACCATTTCATATCAGCAAGATGATCTGATCCGTGTCCCTCCAGGACTCCAGGTACCTGAGTTACGTACGGGTGTTCATCGGTTCGGTTAAAACCAAATTAATTAAATTAAGCAAATCAAAGTTATAATTTGGTTTCAAAAAAAGAACCAAACCGAACCGAACCGAACCGAACCAAAGTTTTATTTTGGTTTGTTCGGTTCAAACCGAAATATATTAATTTTTTTATTTAAAGTAATTAATTTATAATAAACTGAAATATATTAAGAAATAAACCGGAGTATTAAGAAATAAACTGGGATATTAAGAAATAATCCGAAGTATTACAAATAATTGATTAAGAAATAAATCCGGGTATTAAGAAATGAACCAGGGTGGTCCGGACCAAATTCATAATATATAAAAGTTCGGTTGATTTGGTTAAGCGGTTTTGAAAATTTCTAAACTGAACTGAACAGAAGTTAATTATAATTCGGTTTTAAAAAGCAAACCGAACCGAACTATTAAACCGAAAAATCGAACCGTTTAGTCCAAACTAATTTGGTTCGGTTCAAAACCAACTAAACCGAACCCAATAAACACCCCTACCCGAGGTACAATTTAACAAAACGAACGATCCAAATTAATTTCAGCATAGTCAAATTCAATTCAGTGCTTATTATTAAGACTGTAGGAGGGTCTACTTTTCAAATTAAAAAAATAGTTCAGATTTATCACTTCCATCTTAGATATCTGAGGTGATACGGATTCAGATTAATTTCAGGAGAGAACCAGCCTAAGATTTTATTGTGTTTCTTTTGCTTTCTTTTTCTTCTTGGTAGATTATAGATTTCATTAAAATTAGCTTCAACTCTGGAAGATTATAGATTCATTAATTAGCTTCAACTAAGTTGCATGCAAAGATTAATAGTTATTAAACCAATACCTACTTTATTATGCAAAATGTACAGGAGTTGGGTTATGAAAAAACTTTTAGCAAATTTTATCCAAAAGCTAGATTCAAATTGTTCAATCTGTGTTAAAATTTGCGTGATCAAATTTGAAATGGAATAAATTAAAATGGTCTCGTAAATCTAAACTGTTTACATGATTTTTTTTACATAAATAAGACAATTTAATTCCAACTTTCAAATTTTTTTTGTCAAATGCTTCTTCAGCAAAGAATATTACCCAAAATGACGGGAAAACCAAGGGACGAACCAAGTCTTCTGTCAAACGCATGGTATAGGAAAAGTCATACATACTTCTTATGATGTTGAAAATTTTAAAAATTGATATTCAAAAGGCAGGTTATGAGTCACTTTAATATCAACTGAATGGTTGAAAATAATGGGTTATGAAAGATTATTAAATTGATTTTTTTAGGAGGGATCACTTATAATATTTTATAGTTATAACATCTTACAACATCATGATTTTTCAAAGTTCAAGCAGTTAATTCAAACCGTTTAACACGATCTTCATATTAATATGTGTTTGAAGATCAAATTTTACATTTTTTTTACTATTTATTAAGTATTTTATAAAATTGTTGTTTTTAGATTATTAAATTTTGTACTAATTTTAATAAATAGTAAAAGAAAAAAATGTAAAATATAATCTCCAAACACAGTTTAATATAAAAATAAAGATCATGTTGAACGGTTTGAATCGATTGTTTGAACTTTAAAATAATTATATTATAAGATATTGTAACTATAGAATGTTGTAAGTGGATACTTTTTTTTTTTTTCCTGCTGTTGTTGATCACAATGTTATTATTTTTTAATTAAAATATATACGAAGGATCACAAATATTAAACTAATATTACTATTTATTTACGCAATATAATAATATGAGTAGAACTAGGGTTTTCTTAAGTTCAACAAGTTTCTTGTTGAGCTCAAATCTAAAATCCGTCAAATTAGCTTTAAATGACGAATTTGGACCGTTGAAACCCGCCTACCTTACGAGTGATGCGTCTACATGTGAAAATTTTAAACATTCAAATTAATTTCGTATAAAATCAATTAGTCAAAATTAGAAGGTTAATAAAATGCATTCATTTTTTGAACGTGTTTTGACCACTTGATTTTATATGAAATTAATTCGAATGTTTAAAATTTTCACACATAGACGCATCACTTGTAAGGCAGTCGGGTTTCAACGGTTCGGATTCGTCATTTAAAACTAATTTGACGGATTTAGACTTGAGTTTAAGAACTTACTGAAATTAATAACACCTTAGTTCTACTCTAATAATATATTATTTAAGTCTCAAATTATTAATAAATATTTAAATAAGTTGGTCGTTAAGTTGAAGAAAAGTTTGGAATTGATTATCACAAGTTCCAAGAAAGATAGCGATTTTATTATATTTTATAATCGTAATAAAACATCAAGTTACTGATAGCAAAGCATATTGATATAGTAATAAACTAATAATAAATCACCGTCCAAAAAGCGCGTAAGACGGGGCCCTGAGGTATAACCGTAGGCTGGTCTTGGCGTACAATACATCTCCGATCCGATGAAAGGGGATGTGCGGAAGAGCAACATTACGGAAAGATGGTCCTTTTATTATCTGGTGGTCAGTGTGTAGGCCCTTATTTCTCGATCAGCGAGCCCACTTGCAGTAGTTGCGACGAAAAGGCGCGAGCCTTTGCAATCGCTCTCAGGTGGAGAACTGGAGATCGAAATCTCTAATCCTCTGTTACTGATTTTCTGTGATGAAATTAATACCAAGCGCTGATAAAATTAATACCAATTCACAATTTGCCTTGTGCTCGAATAACAGCGAACCACTACATGAAATTCTACAAGAATAATACCACAGAATACGAATAAATCCTCACAAGCGTAGCTGCTGCTATTGCACGCCATTAATTATTCGATTCGATTCTCCTTCCAAATTCGGACTAATCCGCTCTACTAATTACAATGTTATAATCTCCTCTCTCTCTCCTATTAGCGTAGCGGTGAAGCAAACAGTGATCAACTTATACTTGGACCTGATTCGAATCGATTCGATCGGAAAATCAAAATTTATTCCATGGCCGGTAAACCGACGGGATGGGTGATGGGTACGCCGGTGGCACAGCCGATGGGGCGGCCCACCACTTACAACGCTGCCACGGGGGTCCCAGTCGGCAACACGCACGCCGTCCCTAACCCTTATGTTATTGGCTTACAGGAGGCGCACTACACCGGGAGCACCAGCAGCAGTAATGGAGGTGCCACTGGTAACCCGTATGTGCATATCTCCCCTCAACCTGGATCAGGCAATAACAGTAAGTTCTTTTTTATCTTTCAATTCTATTGCGCTTTCTTTTGTCGTTGGAACATTTGATTCCTTTCTTCGCTGAAAAGAGGAAAAACAAAAAGAAAAGCGTAAACAATAGATATCATTTGCATACATGTCCTTTATGCATTTTGACTGACGTAATGTTTCATTATTTAATACTAAATGTCAATATGGTGTGTAAATATATGCAGGAATTATACAGGCATGAACATTTTGCTAATACAAATATGTTGTTGCACCAAATATAACAAGAAAGTCATATTGAAATATTAATAAGGACACAATAAATGCAGGGTGATATCTGCTGTAACAAAAGATAATGATCTAAAAACATTAGTTAGTTGTTTTTTAAATTGACACGAATACCCTTTTTAAATAAGAGGGTGACCGGCTGCTTGTGCTATTAGGAACCAGCCACTGGGGTTGTTGACCAGCTCCAGTTAATTTTTGGCCTTCCATTTCAGATGGTCGAACAGTATAAAACTTCAGTCCTCATTGCAGCATCGCTTTCCTAGACCAAAGTAGTTAAATGATAACTTTTTACTTTACTGAACAGAAAAAAAAAATCATGGACATGTTTTTTATGAGGAACACCCTTGCTGTACTATACTTAAATGACAGATCAAGTAAGGATAATTTGGAAATTTTTAAGAAGATCAGAGAGGAACAATTGACATTTGCCATTGCATTTTGGGCTAGTTAAATAATTAAATCATCGGTCTTTCCTTATTGAATCATTCATCTGCTGGATTGATACATTGGTTTTGAGGTTTTAACTATTCCTTGGAACCTTTTTTTATATACCCGGTAAATATAAATTACGGAGTACCAGAAAACCATCTATGCACTTAAAAACACAAGAAGGCAATGTATTTGCAATTACCAGATAACTTGCCAAGTTTTTAAAAGCATAAGAACACAATACATTTGCAATTATCAATAATAACCTGCCATAAGAATTAATGGTTGTGACAGTAAAAGACAGCGAAGTGCTCAATATTATGTTGTGCAAGGTGTTAATTTTCCCAAACTCAAATTTAAACACACCCTACCAAACAAGAACTTTTCCTATTCGCTGATAGCTTAACCCTTTCATCCTCTCCTAATCGGTCCTCCTTTTCTCTCCTTTAGGTGATTCAGTACTATTAGTTTGTAATCTTTTGACGAAAATTCAGAATGGTGGGATATGGTAATGTTGTTTATATCATTCCCCATATATTTAGTTGTAGAATGTTGTTATTATGTGATTTTTTTTTTCTGATAATTTTGCTTGTAGGTCCCATGGGAACGGTCCTGAAAGCATTGGGTAAGTGCGGCAAGAAGCTGGAAAATACCACCAAAAAGGCCAGTGGGGTCACTGTTAATGTCTGGCAACACCGTAAGTGGGATCTATATTCCCTCTTTTATTTAGAAAAAAAAAGAAATATATCTTTTTCATAGTTGGAATGGTTCTTAATGGGAGTCTGGATCCAATGATTCATTTTTCTTTCTAAATAATTTAGATATACCCACCTTATAGTCTCTCTAGGAAGCAACACTGAGACCACTCTCTTTCTCCTACTTAGCTGCTCATTTGCTTTGTTAACAGTTAAAACAGCTCCTAATCTGACGGATGCAGCCATGTCAAAGCTGGCATTGGGGACAAAGGTGATGGCAGAAGGTGGTTGCCACAAGATATTTCATCAGACGTTTGGCACCCTGCCTGGCGAGCAGCTGAAGAAATCATATGCTTGCTATATCTCCACCTCAACTGGTCCTGTTATCGGCACCTTGTATCTGTCTAATACACGAATTGCATTTTGTAGTGACAATCCCCTTTCTCTCAACACTGCTGGCTCGAATGCCCAGCAACAGGTCATGTATTACAAGGTACCTCTCTGGTCTGTTCCCCTTTTTCTTTTTCTTTTTTTCTTTTATGTGCTTATCTACTTAATGGGGAACTGAATTACAAAGGAATAATGCATAGGAAACTAGACTTAGCATGACCGACATGACTCTGATAATTGTAAAAAATAGTTCTGAAATACAGAGAGTGTGATGACAGTACTGTGCTTGTGCAGTTGGAGTTGGAAATAGTTTAAAACGAATTCCATTCGACTCAGAGAGTCCTTTAGAAACAATAGACAAGAAATCATATCAGTTTGTTAAGCAATGCCTCCAAGGACTGGTGATAGTATTGTGCCTGTGCAGGATATGGATACATAAATGTCTCAAAAAATTGTGGGGAAAAAAACAGTTCCATAGTGTACAAGGAAAAGTTGAAATACTCGACTTGAAGAGTGTTATTTGTTATGCAGGTTGTGATGCCGCTAGACCGACTGAGGGCTGTTAACCCATCAGCAAATGGGATTAACCCGTCAGACAAGTATATACAGGTTGTCACAGCTGACAACCACGAATTCTGGTTCATGGGCTTTGTCTCCTATGATAAGGCCTTGAGGAATCTAACCGAAGCGCTACAATTCTCCAATCCCTTCCATGCTTGAGTCTCAGTTAGTTTTTTACTTCCTTGTACAGAACTGTGAACCAGTTTGATTCTTAATATTGAATAATGTTTTATCAGACTTATTGGTTGTGATGTTCAAAACTTTAGGCTGGTTGTGTCTGCTTGTATATATATCTAGTTCAACACATCTTGAGTAACGTATATGCAGCATATGCTGCTCTGCACTGATAAAACTTTTCGGCACACACTTTTGGATGTGGGGTTGGCTTCTGCTGCTATTCTTCCATAGCACATCAGCACTGCAACATGTAAAGCTGTTTGTTTTGATAATAAAATTCAGAATGGTTATAAATTAACTGCTTAGATAGAGAATATAGAAGTCAACACTTATCCTCATTTGACGTGATTTGCACCTCAAGGTTCAACCTCATGAATCAGATCGAAATCTATTGAGTTTCCAGTACTTGTGTATAGAGATTTTGAGCAGCGTAAGATCACAAGTTATGATAAAGCTGAGGCTGTTATGCGAATAATTAATTAATTCTCGTTCCACTGACAAGGAATGTCAGCTTAGTGTTTATGAATTTATGATAATTACACAGCAGCCTCATGTTACACACTGTTTTCCTAGCAATATCCATAGGAATGCACTACAAAGTTAATTAGCTATTGTTTTACCACACGCATACTATTCTTTACAAGGATACATGGAAGTAGCCAAATAAAGGAAAACAGAAATGGGAAAAAAAAAATATATTATTGGCATTACACTCAGCAAACTCATAATCTTAGAGGAGGAATGTCTAATAGAACAAAACTTGGTGGGGAACTGCTTAGGTTCGTCTCTATGTCCGCCAGTGGGTCCTCTGGTCAGAAGCCTCCGCTTGGTTTGCCAGTGCTGCAAGCTCTCCCTTGACGCTCAGGTCAATCACGTTGGATTCATTCGTACCATAACTAATCACAAAACCAGCTATTAGAGATGGGTCAACCGTGTCCACGATCCTTAGATTTGTGAATCCTGTTATGCGCTGCATCTTCTTCGCAATTAAGTCGATCTGAGTCTGATCCAACTTCACAGCTGAACAAACTGCTACTGTCAAAACAAGATTCACCGCACTGCTAGCCGGTGTGAACTTCTCTTGAAATATTGATTGGAGGAAATTTAGTGTGTATGGCTGGAACTGTGCTGCTTCGCTATGCCCATCATGCAAGACATTGCTTGCTTTGCATGTAAATGATGAAAGGTTTTGTTTTGTGGCGCGTGTTGCCCCATCAAACCTGACAGATGCTGGTAGTTGATTGTTTGTAACTTTTGAAGAGGGTTCTTTTGAGAACACAGAAGTTGATTGGCAACTGCTGGTACTTATCGGCGGGTTTAGAATATTCATCTGCATAAACAGGACAAACACAAAAGTTATAGAGCTGTTTGAATTGCATATAAATTAGATAAAGAAGCCAGTATTTGAATGATGTTTGTGCTTGATGCACAGTTTACAAATTTGTTGGTGCGAATTAAAATAACAATAGTTGCTTATTATTCGTGTTCTATTTCTGAAAGAGGTAGATCGGTCGAAAAAAGTAGAGAACTACAAGTGTCCTTCTACAGGTTGGTAATATGAAAAAAAAAGTATGAAAACAATGCGCAGTGTTCATTTTTCTTACAAAAACCAAACTTCCGGTGCAGAAAAGTTTTACATTTATGAAGTGATATAAAATTTCACATATAGATTCAAAACATTCCATGGAGCAGCTCAAAGAATAAATATATATTACAAACCTTTTATGTTGTAGGATGAAGTGGGTAATCAAGGTGTTCTGACTTCTGACGCTTCGAAATTGAACTGTGTGTGGGTGTGTGTGTGTGTGAGAGAGAGAGAGAGAGAGAGAGAGGGGTTGGGGGCAAAGAACTTAACAAAGACCGAATTGGGATATAAGGAGCTATTAATAGGCTCTTAACCAGCAAAGATAAGATAGCGATACGAACTTACGAAGAGACTAATCAATCAACCCAAAGGCCAAAGGACAGTCTGCCAGTAACAAGTAACAACCACACATACCCCATCTTCTTCTTCCAAAATCTATCCCCACTGTGGGCCC
Organism: Carex rostrata; assembly: GCF_964058835.1. Classification (NCBI taxonomy): domain Eukaryota; kingdom Viridiplantae; phylum Streptophyta; class Magnoliopsida; order Poales; family Cyperaceae; genus Carex; species Carex rostrata. Next base: position 5,916,602 of record NC_135931.1, on the reverse strand, counting down.
CACCATCCTTTTGCAGGATCCAGTAGCCATCCGATTCACATCAGACGGACTCGATTGGTTTCTCAAAATAATTACTGCGCTTTGTTCTGTATTATCTGCCATCCGATTTAAGCCAGTAGTGCAACCTGTTCCGATGTTGATCTGATGGCTCAGAAGAAGTAAGAAATCAAAACCAGATCCTCACTCCTCTTTTGATGTGTCAATTTGCGGTTGCAGCGGAAACCAGAGGCTTAATACCTTATCCTCAAAAATTTGTGAGGTGTTTCGCCATGCTGCTATTGGTCGCCGCTGCTTGTTAAATCTATACACGATTTCGACTTACCAGCCACATAAAAACAGATGTATCGTTATAGAATGGCCAAGATTTTCTGGATCTCGCAGTAAAGCGACCGTTTCAAGGCCTATACAAATTTGGACTTTTTCATTTATATATTCCAAAGACCAATGTGTTGTTCAGTTGTTGTAAATTGTTTCTTAAAATGAATTTAATATTAATTGGGCCTATACTTTCGATATTAAATTTATTGCAAAAAGAAAATAAATTTCTTTCCCGTGGTGATATATGCGCACCTCACGAGTCACGAAAATCTTTGATATATGCATGGTTCGGAGTGGACGCAGAATTTCTGACAGAGAAAAACATGAATCAAGTTAAAATATAACTTATCCGATTCAAACTCAAACTCAGTAATACACTAATACTAGATAAAAAACAATCAACATAATAAGAAATAATAAAAATAGTTTAGTCTTAGATAATAAAAATAATAAAATATATATCATTTTATTTACATATTAAAAAACAACAAAGTTGATCTGAATTCATAAATTTCTATAAAAACAACAAAGTTTCTCACTAACAGTGTTGTTGGATTGGTTTGACAGGCTTTCTAGTTTCAGAATAGGACAAAATAATTTTCAAAGAGAAACAAAGTGGTACCGGGTTTATATTTTTCTATTAAATTTCAAAATTCAGAAAAGAACAGTTGCCCTCTCTGACCGTGTGTGGGTCTGTCCTTGATTCGTGGCTCGAATGAGCTGGCTCAGCTCGACTCGCATTTGGCTCTATACAAATCAAGCTTGGCTCAGCCCGTTCTGAAATGAGCCGAGGTCAAGCTTTGCCTAACTTAGCTCCACTCGACTTGCTAACACTAACATATGTGTTCCGATTAAAAGAATAATTTCAAATAATTTTATCAAGCTTAATCCATTTCTATTGGATGCCTTGAATTAAATTTAGATATTTATTTAAAGGATGTTTGCTTTTAGCCCTCTACTATTGTATTTGGTTCAATCAGTTATTTGAAATTTTTTTTTATTCATTCAGCTCCCTGAACTATTGAAATTGGTTCAATGTAGTTCTTCTATTTATAACTCTTCCCTCACTAGTTTCTCCATTATAGGCAAATTCCAACTTTGCCAAAAACTTAGCATTTTATCCGCTCATATTTTTATTCTTATACATTTTCATTATAATTATGATAATTTTTCATCGAAAGCCTTGAGAATTTACTTATTATTATAAAGAAAATAATTGTCAAATATTCAACAACTTTAATATCGATATTTTTATTTATTTGTAAAAACGGATGGAGAAAATTTGATGTTTTTTATGTATAAGCAATTATGTCAAGATAAAGTCATAAAATTTACGTCTTGTAATTAACATTTAAAAAAATTAGATTACTATTTGATAAGACTTGTTAAATTATACTAGAATGACAAATAACAAGCAGTTTTCGATAAATAATGCAGGATTTTTTGTGAATAAATACAATATAATTTAAAAACTACTAATATTTTCTGTTTTGGATACATGTCATGAATGCGCCTTTTAATATTAAGCTTTAAATTATATTATATTTATTTATTATCATTACATTATAATTCATTAAGTGTTATCAAATTGTAATTTAAAATATCGAAATAGTAATTAAAAGAGACAAATTCTTTCAACGTCATCTTAATTTACAAATATATTAGTGAACATTTTATACACAGACAGAAAGTTAATATATCAAAATTTAAAGGTTGATATATATTTGAGAATTGGATTTTTTTTTTACAATAATAATAAGTGTAAGACTATCCATGATTAAATTTTGAAAGTATTTATCATAATTTATAATAATAAAAAAAATACTTTGCAAGACTACAATATGACATGATATCATGGTTGTAGTTCTCGGAATAATACATTGAAGCTACAATATGTCTACGGGCACTTTGGCAAAAAAATAAATAATAAAAAATAAATAAAAGCTACTGTTATTCCGAATTTTTTTTCAGTTGTCATCCTAATAATTCAAATTTAATACTTAGCACTGATTGCATCAAAATTGAGTTCTTACCAACTATGTAAACAGGCTTGGCGCACTAAATTGAGCTGCTGCACAAACCCATTTTTTTTTTTTTTAAGTTCTATTCTATTGTGCATATAATTTGTAGTGTAAAACGTTGATAAGATTGTGCTTATAATTTGAGCACCAACTTACTTGGTACAAAACACTGTTCATATTGTGTGTATAATTTGTTGTAGTAGTTTTTAGTTCAAACTTAGTACAAATTTTTATTTGTTAAACATATGTGTTTTATTTTCTATAATTTCTCCGTCTAATTTGATACGAACATATAATTCTAAACACCACTATACAAAATAGAATAGAACATAAAACTCAGTACAAAAAATTCAAAACATAACAAAACAAAAAAAAAAAAAGTTGGTTCGCAAGCTGGATTTGTGCATTTGCTCGCTCATTAATCACCCCTAGTCGGGTCCATGGGAAGCGGAGAGCTCGAGGAGGCTGGAAGCGCCTTCCGACGAACTGGTCAGTCGTCAGATAGCGATTGCCGCTCGATGGTTCTGTTTTGCGAGCACCGCACGCCACCCCTTCTCTCCTCTCCTGGATTACTAGTCGCAGCTTCATTTTAAAAATCAAGGTACGCTTTGTCTATTCTTTTTTCCTGATTCATCCTCTTCACTGGCGATATTATATATGCGCATTTGCACTGGAACTCGTAGGCATGATTATTTCACACGGAGAATGGAGCTGATGAGACGGTCTCTGCTAGTTTGCTTGCTTCTGATATTGCTTCCTTTTGGTTAGTTTTTCATTTTCCGTTATTCTTTTCGATTAAAGGCTGCTATTGGCCTACCAATGAAACAAAAAAAAGGAAATTTAAAGGAGTGAAATTCTTTTAAAAGAAGGATATAGAGAGTAAAACATGTGGATTTGTAATGAAATTTCGCACTGCTTCAATCTGATTTCAGTTGTAGGACTGAGGTCCTTGTCAAATTGAACTCGAGACTGCCACAGGGAACTGAAAATAATAGCTATCACTAATATCTGCCAAAATGGATTACTGGTCCATCACTAACATTGTGTCTCTTTTGTTTTTTTACCCTTCAGTGATTCAAGTATCCTCTATTGATGACAATTATGTTCAGTGTGAAAGAGCTGTGAACAAATGGGCAGAGTCATCGAATGAAAATGTAAACAAAGAAGACAAGCTAAGGGACTTGTTATTTTTCTTGCATATACCTAGAACCGGTGGTCGAGCATACTACCAATGGTTATTATCAATTATTTCATGTTCTTTAATTTTTTTTTCTCAAGTACATTAACAACATGCAACTCCCGATGTACCCGAGCAAAACAGTAAAATATTATAATGCCTTGAAAGCTGAGGAAGGCCACCCATATCTCTAAAAAAATAGCAATATGACATGAACCCCTTAGGTACGAAGAATGTCCCAGGTGCTTTGGGCTTCCACATCTGTTCCAGATTTCTGAATTACCACCTCCTTAAGATTTTTTATTTATAAAGAGGAATACTTTTCAGATTTCTCGGAAAATTTGTTACAAGAGGTGTACATACTATCTTCTATTTTTAGAGAGGCATATGATATTTATCAGTTTTGCAAGGTAGAAGGATATTTGATATTTTGTAGGGTTAACATGAACTTATTTCTTGTTAAGAAACATACTAATATGACTTCTTTTTTTTCTTTTTCTTTTAGTTTTTTGAGAAAACTATACAGTTTTGATCAGGAGTGTCCTCGATCTTATGACAAAATACGGTTTGACCTAAGGTACTTCTTGTTCTTGTACTTCTGACTTTGTGATGTTTAAGCATCAAACTAGAATGCATTTATCAATCAAACAGTAAAAGGAAAAGAAAGATGAATATAAGTTGCTATTGCACTGAAATCAGCAATATGCAACTGGCAGCATACTAATCTATGTGACACTTTCATGCAACTCCAATAAATTAGGCAATGCAATAGGAATCTTACATTGTGAAGAATATTGTAAATTTTGCCTCTACCTCTGCCTAGTGTTTGTCTTCCCATCTCAGTTCAAATCGAATACTGTCAAGCCCAATGGTTTAGAAAACTGGTTACAATGGAAGATTTGGATGAGTCTATTTCGAAAGGCCAATTCGCAATTGGAGAATTTCTTGTTTGAATTAAAATAATATTCTTACAAAGCCCCTTTTGCTTTTTTTTTTTTTTGGAAAACATAACCTCTATTTTCCCTGGCCCCTTAGTAATCAACTTTTTCCTCCAAATATTGTAGAATAGAAAGATTGCAAAATGTTCAAACAAAAAATTGGAACAAATACTTTGTTATTAATCCAAAATTTTGCTTATACAGAAGAACCAGCTCTATTGAAATATGCAAGCTTTGAGACTACAGAAGTGTGATTGCATCATTAGGAAAAGATCATTATTCAAATATAAAACAGTTGATGTTACCAAACAAAAAGAAGCTATAATATTTTTCACATTTGTGTATTTGTTCCCAGAAAGCCTAATTGCAACATTGTGGTTAGTCATGATGATTATAGCTTGATGTCCAAGCTTCCCAGAGACAAAACATCGGTGGTGACAATTCTGCGGGACCCAATCGAGTGCGTGTTCAGTATGTATGAATTTGCAGTTGACGTGGCAGCCAGGTCTCTAGTGCATCCCAACTTAACATCAGTTGACGTGGCAGCCAGGTCTCTAGTGCATCCCAACTTAACATCAGCACTGCAAACGTCCAGTGGAGTCAAGCCTAGGTCATCTAGAATGGTTAGCACGTTGGATATATGGCCTTGGAAGTATTTGGTTCCTTGGATCAGAGAAGACCTTTTTGTCCGGGTAATTTATTGACTTAATGTGTGCAATTCCGCAAATAAGCTAAATAACTTAAAAAAAATTTCAGTTTACCTGCAGATGTGCAACTTAACACAAAACAAGCCAAGAAGGACTAACTCAAGAAAATGAATATTTAAGTTAAATATTATTCTGGGATTAGGGTTTGTTGTAAAGCAATTGGGGTTTGAAAATGGATTTACAAACTAAGTTAAACAGGATTAAGATGCTATGCAAGTGAAAGATCAAATCTCTATGGCAGTTAAACAGAAGCAGGTGGTATTATATACCCCTTATAAAAAAGGAAGGCAAAAAAATTCAAACCTAAGTCTAATGCATGCTGCATCCTGAACTGGGGAAAAAAAATTAGAACTGCCCAAGTAAAACGGTTACTTTGATGAGCTTAGTGCCATGAACAGGTGTCTTTTCTTGTTGATTCTGTGTTTTTTTTTTTGTATTAATGCGATAATTTGGTGTCATCGAGCAGAGGGAAGCAAGGAGGCTTGGCAAACTCAAACGAAGTGTACTCGGTGATGCATATAACACAAAAGATGTGGTTATGCCCTTGCACGAATTCATCAATCATCCTATTGCTCATGAAATCATTCATAATGGGGCAACTTTTCAGGTACTAAATCCCCACCCCCCCGGGCCCCTAGATAAAAAGAAAAAGTAATTAAAAATAAAGAAATTAAAAATCAAACCAACCCGAATTTCTGGCCATTGCTTTATCCAAGGGTATACTTTTGGTATCATAGCAATCATCATGTGTAGTCTTGAGTAGCCAGCCTGAAAGAGAGCATACAGAAAACCAAGATCGTAAACTTTTGTATTATTTTTCTTTCATTCCATCACGTCTCGGACTTATTAAACAAAGGTGGACAGGTGGCCGGCCTGACAAATAGTTCTTATTTGGATGATGCACTTGAGGTTAGACACTGTGTGAGGAAGCACCCATCACTTGGCCAGCTTGTTCTTGAGGTTGCTAAGGTACATGCTGGTACTATACCTAACTGTTTATTATATGAATCTTGTACAGGTATATATTACTCAAAATAATCATTCAAACTTCACCGTCTGTTCTTCTTTCGTATTTTAGGAAAAAAATTGCTTCCTAATTGTTATGCCCTGAAAAGATTGTTGTAGGAAGGATTTTTATTATAGTAATAGTTTCATATGTCCCCCTGTGAAAGATCAGACACCATGTATAACCTTCAAAATGAGAAATGTTGGATATGCCCTGAAGTCACCTATACCTTTGCTCTTGATTGCATGAAACCCAATTATTGCTCTTTCCTGGTTTGCGCTGTTGTTGAAATTGAAAAAAAAAAGAGCAGTTTGAATGTCTTTTGAAGTACTTCAGAGTTGGGAGAAGGTAGAGTACCATCCTTTTTTATAGACATATGTGAGGTTTTCTTTAATCTCATGGCATATATCAAAATCAACGTTTTGGATTTTTTGTCAAGACTTTAGAACATTCATAACTAATGTTTCAATAGAGTTTGCGGATCAACTTCTGGCATTGAAGCTCTACTCAATTTCAATATTGTCTTGCCTTCATGGGTGTCCAAAATATTTGTCATTTTTTTTTAAACCTTGGCAGAGGCTGCCCAAGTTGATTGTATAAGATTTTTTTTTTTTTTGAAAAACTGATAGTGGCTATCAGTATGGTATTAGAAATTAAATGACAAAATATTTGACAATTGTCAAGGTATACTTGCTGCTTCCCAAGTACTTTTTCAGCAGTAGTACTGTGCCAATGTTCCTTATCCCACCTTCCTAAAAAAAAATGATGGGCATCTGCATTGAGATTGTTTTAATTTTTGGAAGAGTACTAATTTCCTGCAATACTAAAATTGGTTTTTTTACCTTTTTAGCAGATTTCCTTTTGGCATGTAATTATTATATGATTTTTTTTTTAAACATTATGCACAGGGAAGGTTGGACCAAATGCTCTATGTGGGATTTACAGAAGACCATGAGAAATCAGCTCGTATGTTTGCCAGAATAGTTGGGGCACAGGTCCTTTCCCGCTCCAAGTCTACTCCTGATTCTCAGCTCAAGTCAACTGATCAAGCTAGTACTATTATGCACCTTTCTTTGTTCATTTGTTTTTTTTTTTTTTTAATCCTACATGACTAAACTCGACAAACTTGCATGCTGGGTCACTGGTTTTTCCTTAGAGCTTCACAGGAATTGAAGAACAGCTCAGTTTCTTTTTTTACCTTTACCGAAGGTGCATGGTGTGGGTGGGGGGGGGGGGGAGGGGGGGTTATTTTACTAAAACAAGCATTGGTTTTTGGTTAATGCTGATTTAGGCCACTTCTTCAGTTTTTATTGTTGAAGAAGCTAACTGATTAGATAAACTGGTTACTAGAATTACTTCCTGTATATGTAGAGATGTGCATTGCTAAGTAATTAATGACATGTAATTAAAATACAAAATTATCATTTCTAATTTTGCATTTTTATAAAGTTCTTTTAGATGAACCACACAAACTGAAATCAATGTGTTTGCTTCAGTTTAGTTCATAGTATTTTGAATACATTAGGAGATGCAATACCTAACAAATAAATCTAAAACTTTTGTATATTGTTGTCACTGCAGATGTTGAGTCATCTGTAAAAGTTGAGCCTGTCAAAGCAGTTGAAGGGATTAATCATGTACGGTAAACGGATTGGAAAATAATAAAAATAAGTAGTCCATTGTAGGTCACTCAATCCAAGTTCATAGTTTCCTCTCTTATTTAGAATTATTTATTCAACATTGATAGACTACCAGCATGGCAGATGAAGTTTCTACTGCTACGAGTTCTCCGAAAGGAACTGTAATGTGCCTTTTGCCAATTAGAAATCTTATTTATCTTTATAAAAAGAAGCTTAAAAATAACCATGCATCCCCTCCTTTCTCTTTTAAATGTGGTTGAGGGGTAGTTTGATACTTTGCATGAAGAAAATAGGCATTGTATGTACTACTTATATTACTCGCTTCAGTGAGTAGTTATTGTCCTATTAGTGCAAAATTCTTTCCATTCATCAATTTAGCAGAAATAGAGTAATGTTAGAGGGTATGTTTTTAGATCCTAATGTGACAACAGTTCGTACAAACATTATTGTTAGTCATAATAGCATATCATAACCCGAAATTAAATTTTAGCTATATTTATGCAAATTACATTGTACCTGATTTTCTATATCTTGGAAAATGTAGCTATAGTAAAGAGAAATATACATGTATGTATTATTTTCTCAATAGAGAAGACTTGTCTACTGATATGGCAGATGACAGCTGAACAGTTGATGAGAATGCACGAAGATTGCATAGAAAATTCACAAAATGTTCAAAAAGCCCGACGAACCATGTCCCTTAAGCAAATCTCTCCTGTTAACTTCACCAAAGAGGTTTTACCTTTTCTTTTTCATTTTTAAATTAATCTTTAATTCTTGGGAAGATTAGATCAGTTGTTTAAACTATACCCGATATAGCAATTGACCCTCGGATGTGCACTAAAAGCTCAATTTCTCCTTAAGACAATGGGTTAACCCACAATTGGGGTCCACGAAAGTGTAATAAACCCTCAATGTGATGGTATCTGGTATCAAGTTATCTCTCCAGTAATTAGGTCTAACGTTTCACTCTTGATTCTGCAATATAATGTGAAAAAAAAAAGCAAACACGAAAATAGAAATAAGAGGGTTTTAAAAGTTGTTCAAACAGGTTCACTTTAGATGCGATAAATGTCAGGCCAAATGTCCCTCTGATTAATGCTGCACCAGATTAGCATGGTACTAGTTTTCCCAAATTTCAATTGAGAAATTTGCAGCAATTTACTAAAGTTCAATCAAGGAAGTAAGCTTGAAAGTTATCCGAATTAACCCCTGTTAACCCTCGGTTCTTTTAATCAAGTGTCATTTAATCAAACTAGCCTCCCATCCCCTCAATTGTAATTTGTGATTTAAACTAGGGATGTTTATGGAAATGTAGGCACGAGGGCTTGTACCAGATTCACTGCTGAAGGAAATAAAAATTTTGAACAGCCTCGATATAGAATTGTACGGGCATGCACAATCAATTTTCTTGCAACAGCAAATCCTCATGAATGATCTTGAGAAGCAAAACCAACTATTGGCTGGACAAGTCAGTAAAACATGCTGTTGGAAAATTAGTTTTTACCCTTTCAAGTAAACCAATGAAATTATCCAAACTGAAGTTGTTTTGCTTCTAACATGAAGTTTAGATAAATGAGGGTCTATCAATCACCACATGTTGCCAAATGCACAGTGATGCTATAAACACAACAAAAAGGGTATTTAACTTAAGAAATGGTAAATTAGTATATAGGATGGAAACTAATGGAAGGAACTAAGGAGTATTATACCAAGCAAGAATAAAACATGTCATACCAAGAAAATGGTACCTCATAAATTTTATGTAATTGGTGTTTATGTAATTCATCTTTGTCTCAGACTCTTTAAGTACTAAAGAGATTAAAGAGTACGTTTGACCATGTTAACCAAATAATTTCCTTCAAATGAACCTAAAATCTGATGATCTATTATATATAATCTCATTCATTCCCTCTTTTTTGCGCATTTTTTTGTTCCCCTAGATATCTGCAGAAATAGACTCTCCAAGGAATATCTTGTTACTATCAATGACTCTTGTGCCAGTTGTTTTGGTTTCTGTTGTTGTAATGCTTAGAAGAAATCTTTGTTGTATAAATTTTTTTCACGTGGCTAAATTGAAGAAATTAGGCTAAATTGCTGCCTCTATTTTACTTCTTTTGTTTTTTGTTCTTTTTTCATTTATATATAGGTCTTTATTGATTTGATTGTTATTTCAGCTTTCAAGTTTCTTAAGCACGAATTTCTAAGCTATTTTTATATTTTATAAATTTGGAGCACTTATTATTTTAGTCTTCATTTTATTTGTCACTTCAAGCTCTCCTCAAATATGGAAAATTATTCTTCGAACACTGGTGTAGTATTGAAAATTTAGGGTTTTCACTCTTGTTATGTGAGTAAATTTTTATTTGGTCCCTGAATTTATTAAGTGGTGATCTTTTCACAAGTGCAATGCCTCTTGCCGCCCATTCTCTTTATGGCACACATTTCAGTTAGTTTTGTTCACCAGGGAATTGCATCAAACAGTTCAAGACTGAGAAATATAATACTGATTATTGTTGATTTCAAACTAAGAATCCAAAATTGCCCCATATAAAGAAAAAAGGCATGCAAGATGAATGTTGTTTAACCAAATTTAAGAAAATTTGACATTTCAATGACAATCTCCCTCTTTCGGAATAAGGGATGCATTTTGTGGCTCAAAATCTGACTTAAGATCAAGATTTCAACAGATTTTAAGAAAAATAAGTTCAAAGAGAATTCTTTATCAAACATTATTTAACAAGCTTTACTTGGAAGGAAATCAAAAGTAACTGCATAGAAGAAGCAGATAAACATGAATTCAATATTTTTAATATAAGCATTTAGTGTACTCAATAACGAACTTTGGATCAAACTATAAAAAACAGGAGCATTGTACAACCATATTGCCCACTATCCAAATTAAAGAGTGGGAGAAGAGTTGCACTTAGCATATATTCATCTAAATTGCATGTATGATTATGTTTTATTGATATTAAACTAGTTATTAGTAATAAACATTTATTTTTGTAAACATTTCCTAGTTCTTTCAACATTTATATATTTGTTGATTGTACAAAAGTTACATGTCTAACTATCATTACCTTTTGTATGAATTGAGATTTACTGAAATTACAATCGGATTTCAGGAACTAGAAATCCCTGTCTATCTCTCTCCTCTCTCCTCTTTCTCTCTCTTGAAATCTTTGAGGAGAGAGAAGAGAGATAGACACAGGGAGAGGGATTTCTGGTTCCTGAAATCCGATTGGGATTTCAGCAGATTTAGACTCCCTTTTGTATAATCAGAAGATATGTCTTGAAAAAAAAAGTACTAAAGATAACTACTTAGATGTTAAAAGAACTAGTTAAGTATTTGCATACATTTTTTGTTAATACTTAATAGTAATTAGTTTAATATTAAAACACACACAAATACACGTACATTTTTATTATTATATTAAAAACAATTAATTTATTGTTAAAAACAATTAATTAAGTGTTTACATGAATGACATATTTGTTAAAAGTAGCTGATTACAAAAAAAGAGAGTCAGAAGTAGACTTTAAAATGGACATTTAAAGGTCGCCGGACCGCAAGCATTTTTTTTGAAAAGAAATACAAATCTAAAAATATGCCACCAGAAGCTGACAACTAATTATCTAATTACTTCAGTAATTAACTCAACGCCAATGCACTAAAGAATAAATGTACAAAGTAATCAACAAAAATTCATGGTATTGGAAAAAGTTTTCATGCGGATCGGACGGCTAAATTTTTATTAAAAACTGAGTTCGCTTTCTTAATTACGTTGGAACCTAGACAGCATGTCATTCCTCTCTCCATTTGGTTAATAGAGATTTCTAATGAAATTAATTTTAATAAAATGTATATTTTGAAAATATATCATATATATTTTTTTTAAAAAAAACAGCACCAAATGCGACATGTAACCCTATTTTGATATTTTCGAATAAAATCAGTCAAACAAAATGAGGAGAGGAGCGGGAATCATTTAAGACCCCAATTATTCGCCGTGGTTTCCATCCGGATTTTGTGTGGCGATAGATCTGAAATCTGAATGACTAAGGAAAGAATCCACTTAGAGACGCCACAGAGAAACCAGACTTGACTCGCCTTTCAGCATCTCTAACGGCTATCTTTTGTTTTCTTTCATTTAATTTTTTATTTTCCGGATATCCCTTTTTAAATCTCAATCTAACCGTTGCAAAGTCTCTTCCCATTTTAAAACCCTTTCTCAACCTCTCGCATCTCTCTTCAATCTCTTCCCAGTTTCTACTTTCTTATTCAATCTCTACTCGTACTTTTTTCCTCTTCCATTTCTCTTCTTTCTCACAAATCTAGAGTAAAGATGAACGACCTAATGACAAAATCGTTCATGAGCTACGTAGATCTGAAGAAGGCAGCACTTAAGGAGGATCTAGAGTGTGGTGATGGTTCAGTGGAGAGCGAACTGGAGATGGCAGCAGGGGATGAGAACCTGAGGCGTTTCTTTGAGGAGGCAGGATTAGTTAAAGAAGAGATGGCCTCCATTCGTGGCCTATTGACCAGCCTACAAGAGGCAAATGACGAGGGGAGATCGCTACACAAGGCAGAGGCCATCAGATCCATGCGTGATCGTATTAACTCTGACATCAATCAGGTTGTCAATTGAATCTTTTTCTCATTTCTTCATTCACTAGGGTGTATGACGAACTTTCCCTGAAATGTACTTGTTTGTCATAAGCTTTTTTTTTTTTTTTTTTTGCAATAGAATTCCAGAGAAATATTTTTTGTTGCAAGTCAATTTGATCTTAGATCTTTACCCCGTTAGAACAGCTTTTTTTTTGTTAAGAGACTAGCAATAATTTAATCAAAAAGGAGACTAGTGATAAAGTTCAGGTTTAAAAGTCTAATTTTTTTTCAGTCAACTTATTTATTCTATTCTTCAATCAACCGATCTCATTCTTCATTTACCTAGGGGTTAAACCGTTGCAATTTGAGACTGCTTTGTAATTTTCACTGTTACATATCAATTGATCTTAGATTTGTTCAAAGGAAATCTACCTTTTAGTTTTCAATAAAAACAAGCAACAAAAAACAGTTAAGATCTGCAATTCTTGATCTATTCGAGTCATTCTACACACATTCCAAGTCTAAGCAGAGCTCCAAATTGTCATCAGTTCAATTATAGAAAAAAAAAATCATAAATATCCTGCAGATTAACTGTTTGAATAAAAGCCTCTGAAAAAGTATTTTTGTTCTTTTATTATTTGATGATAACAGATCTTAAAGAAGGCAAAGGGGATACGAGATCGTCTAGAGGCAATGGACCGGTCCAATGCCATCAGTCGGCGGCTGTCAGGCTGTCGGGAGGGGACACCTGCAGATCGGACCCGCACATCGGTGACCAATGGCCTTAGAAAGAAATTGCGAGAAATGATGATGGATTTTCAGGCACTAAGGCAAAAAATGATGTCAGAGTACAAAGAGACAGTCGAGAGAAGGTACTACACCATAACTGGAGAGGTGCCAGAGGAGGCTGTTATTGAGAAAATCATATCTGAAGGCCAGAGTGAAGAACTCCTAAAGACTGCTATCATGGAGCATGGCAGGGGAACTGTAAGTATTTCTCTTCAATTTTATTACTATTGATCATGAGGCTGTAGCTGTCTGTGATTTGTTTTACCGGTTAATCAATGCAATTTGTAACACTTTGATTGACCAAATCGAGCCAACTCGTGTCTTTAAATTGGATCACCAAAACGTAGCTCGGAATGTAATTAATATGTTGTCAGAAAATAAAGGATCATCTGTGCTGATTTCACTGGTACAATGACAGGTGCTGGACACGGTTCAGGAGATCCAGGGGAGATACGATGCAGCTCGGGAGGTGGAGCAGAGCTTGTTGGAGCTGCACCAGGTGTTCCTGGACATGGCGGTGATGGTGGAGGCACAAGGGGAGCGCATGGATGACATTGAGCACCATGTCACTTCAGCCTCACACTATGTCAAGGATGGCAACCGTGAACTGAAGTGTGCACGCCAGCACCAGCGTTCGAGCCGCCGTTGTCTCTGCATTGGCATCATCATTTTGCTGGTTATCATCCTCCTTGTTATTGTACCTGTCGCCACTAGCTTCAAGAAGTCATAAATGGAAGTTCATAGAGCAGGAGGTTGCTAGTATAAGGTAGTTGTGGTTTGTTTATTGTGAGGGTCTGGAGTTGTGCTCAAGCTCCTCTAATTGGTTCTGTTAATTGTCATTTGTTGTTTCCCTTGATTTGGGTTTTATTTTTGTAGTATATGAAGAAGTGTTAGTTGTTGCTCTCTTACTGTATACTGTGTTAGTTGCATCACGTTTTTATAATGTGGACTTTTCTCCTTTTGTACAATGTGAGATCAATTATTTTCTTATTAAGAAAATGATTGTAGTAAGAATTAAGATTAAAATTTTCTACAAAGTTCCTTACTGAATTTAGGAACTAATAACGGTAATTGAGAAACAAAGGCGGATAATTTAGTTGTGGTCAACTAATAAGGAAGCAAATCTGGTGGACCTCATATTCTCCAATCCGAACCGTTTAAAATCGATCAAACGGCTTCAATTACATTTTTCTTTTATATCAATATAATATATTAAAACGAATCAGATTTAATTGAAGCCGTTTGATCAATTTTGAACGGCTCGAATTAGAGAATAGGAATATCCTCCTTTTTCTCAAAAAAAGGAGCAGAATTCATTCCAACTAATAACAGTTATAAAGAAAACGATTGTAGTAAGAATTAATATTAAAATTTTCTACGAAGTTCTTTACCGAATTTTGGAACTAATAAAATTGAGAAACGACAGCGGATCTTAATAGTGCTTATTAAGAGAGTTTGGTGAGCACAACTCTAAAAGTTCATCGGATCGACTTCAAATGTCGAATCCAAACCATTGAAATCCATGTGCTTCATGAGTGATGCATGTGCATGCAAAGTTTTGAAAGTTTCGAGTCCATTTGCTACACGATCAAGCGGTCAAAGACACATCTGGACCATAAAAAATAGCGATATTCAATAAATCTAAAAAAATAGTAAAAAATTTCCAAAAAAAATGTAAAATTTGATCTCCAAACACATATTAATATGGAGAATAAGATGAACGGTTCGGATCGACCGTTTGAATTTTGAAAAGTCGAATATTGAGCCGTAGCATGGGAGACCTCTATGCAACCCATAACATATTAGCCAAATCCTATAGAGGAGGGTTCAAATGCCTCCATGTTTTTGTGCCTCCATCATGCCTCCATCTCTCTCCATCATTTTCAAAGTTCAAACAGTCGATCCGAACCGCTCAACTTAACCTCCATACTAAAATATGTTTGGAGACCAAATTTTATATTTTTAGGAATTTTTTTTACTATTTTTTTTAGATAGGTACAAAAATACTGTTTTTAGATGGTTCATATTTACTGATTTTGTACCTATCTAAAAAAATAGTAAAAAAATTCCTAAAAATATAAAATTTGGTCTCCAAACATATTTTAGTATGGAGGTTAAGTTGAGCGGTTCGGATCGACTGTTTGAACTTTGAAAATGATGGAGAGAGATGGATGCATGATGGAGGCACAAAAACATGGAGGCATTTGAACCCTCCTCTATTATATATATATATATATAGAGTTAGGCTGGGGTGCTATGGATAGCATAGTGGTCTCTATGCTACGGCTCAATATTCGAGTTTTCAAAATCCAAACGGTTGATCCGAACCGTTCATCTTATTCTTCATATTAATATCTGCTTGGAGACCAAATTTTATAATTTTCTGAATTTTTTTACTATTTATTAAGTCACTTTGAAAATCGCTAATCCAACGGTTTTACTGTTTTGTGCAGCCACCGTTGGATCAACAATTTTGTAAAATACTTAATAAATAGTAAAAAAATCCAGAAAAATGTAAAATTTGGTCTCCAAGCAGATATTAATATGGAGAATAAGATGAACGGTTCGGATCGACCGTTTGGATTTTGAAAACTCGAATATTGAGCCGTAGCATAGAGGCCACTATGCTATCCATAGCACCCCAGCCTAACTCTATATATATATATATATATAGAGAGAGAGAAAGATAGGCTAATGTGCTTCCATAAGCACTTGGCCCGAAGTGCTGCCACCCCATTTTTGATTTTTCAAAATCCAAAAAGTCGATCCGAACCGTTCATCTTGTTCTCCATATTAATATCTGCTTGGAGACCAAATTTTACATTTTTTGGAATTTTTTTGCTATTTATTAAGCCACTTTGAAAATCGCTGATCCAACGGTGGCTTGCCAAACAGTAAAATCAGGGGTTCACCGTTGGATCAGCGATTTTCAAAGTGGCTTAATAAATAGCAAAAAAATTCCAAAAAATGTAAAATTTGGTCTCCAAGCAGATATTAATATGGAGAACAAGATGAACGGTTCAGATCGACTGTTTGGATTTTGAAAAATCAAAAATGGGGTGGCACCACTTCGGGCCAAGTGTTTATGGAAGCACATTAGCCTATCTATATATATATATATATATATATGGCTAATTTGCTGCCAACAGCATTTCAGCAAAATGCTGCCAACTCTGTAAGCCGTTGGATCTGAAATTAGATTCGTGCCTTGAGACGCTGATTTGAATTGACGGAAGAAGAAAAATCAGCTCCGTTTCCACTTTCGATTGACCTGTTCGGCTCTCTCTCTCTCTCTCCGCTCAATCTCTTTTTTTTTGAAAGCCCTCTCCGCTCAATCTCTCTCTCTCCGCTCAATCTCGTTTGAAGAAAACGAGAAATCGGCGCTCTATCTCCGCTCTCTATCCCTCTCTCGTTCGAACTACTGTGCCTCGCTCAATCTCTCAATCTCCTTCTCAGCCTTACGAGAGATCACCGCTGTGCCTCGCCTCCCCATAGTGGTCCTCCTGTCTGGCCGCCTCTCCCTGGTTAGCGTTACTCCAGGTCTGCCCAACTCGAGGTACAAGTAGGGAGGGAAAGAATTTCTGGTAGGAGTGCTGATTAGAATTTTTCTGGTAAATAATTTCTGAAAATTGCTGATTTTAGCTTGAACAAGCTAACTGGTGCTATCCCGAATATTTGTACAAGCAATTTATTGCTTGAGGAGTTGAGACTTCCTGATAATTTGTACAAGCAATTCTATATTTCCGTGGCTATAAATCTGGTATATCTATATTGTACTTGATATTTATTTTGGATTTTAATTCTTTCTTTCTCTTTGTTTCTCTGAATTTAAAAATATTAACTTTTATTTTCTGTAGATGGTTGTCAGCTGAGCCTAGATGAAATAAAAGAAGAGCCTTCCTTCACATTCTGTTCAAATCCTAGAGAAGTTAAAGTGGACTTTTATGACACAGGAGGTATATTTACCATAAAAAATACCAGCACCGGTATGGTAAAAAGCGAATGGCCCACCATTTTTTTAGGTGTTGCTTTGACTGGTACCAATTTTATAGTACAGGTACACAACTTAGATGTTTCTTTCACTGGTACCAATTTTACAGTACATGTACACAATTTCTTTAGGTGTTGCTTTTGTTACTATTTAAACAATTGATCAATTTCACAATTCGTGTAGCTTGCAAATGCTGAGTGGTAAGTACATATATAGGCACTTCAAAGAAAATTAAAATCTGTAATTTTTTATTGGACCAGAGGAAAATTTCAGTTTTAATTCTTATTCTGTAATTTTTTTAGAGCTGCTAGACTAAAATCTGAAACTGACTCTAAATCATTTAACTTTAATTATCTTGCTTCTCCTCAACGAACTTAGATATATATCCATCAAAACTTTCTAATTTTCTATTTTTGTTGCATCATAATGCTAATTTCTGGTTTATGGTTTGTTTTTCAATGTGTAGGTATTAGGTGCAGTTCAGAATCAGATGTCAAGAGAGTTCCAGCAAAGGCATGGATGTAATTAGAGCATTATATTAGGAAGTTAAGCAAGTCCCAGCAAGGGCACTGATGTAATTAGAGCATTATGTTAGGAAGTTAAGTGAGTCCTAGCAACTGTGTACAAAATTAAAGATGTGTGTATAGTTTTGTAAGTGTAACAACCTTATATTTATCAATGAAAAAGTGTCTCTGGTTTCAAAAAAATTTGTGTTTGCTTATCATTGTTTTTAATCTATTTTCTTGCTGAAAATTGTTGTTTTCTTGTCTGTACCAATACTGGTATGGATCTGATTTTCTACTGTGCATAAACTGTTTGCGGTATTGCTCAAGTAAATCTTTTCCTGGTACAAGATTCCCAAGTGCAATCTTCTATTTTTGTATCCGCTGCCTTTTCAATTTAACCTTTCTTACAACTGAGCCGGTACAAGAAAGTAAAATGACAGAAAAAACAAAAGAGAGAAAATTAAAAAAATGCAAAAACTTGGAATTTTACAAAAAAAGGCCCATTATCTTCTCTTCCATGTACCAGTCAGTTTCCGTACCAGTGTAGTATCTTTTTCAACATATTCAACTTAACTTCTCCAATCTCTTGCATCAATTTATGACATGATAATGTTGGTTTAGTGTTCTACATAAATCTTGCATCAACTTAGAAATCACAACAAAATACAGAGAGCAACAGTAAACAAAGCACCCTTTCTATGACTATACCAAAAATAACATCATTCATAAAAAGCACCACATCATAAAAATTACACTTTTATTAAGACACCAACTTTGATCATGTTTATACAAACATGAATTTACAAAATATTACTTCTATGGTTCTATCATTATACTAAAATTACCTTTTTTATGACTATACCTAAAATACCCTTCTATTATGTTCATACAGACATGAATTTACATCTCTCTCAAGCTAACATCTGAGTCACATATGCATTATCAATCCTAAGACAAGTTCACTATCATATGCATTATCGTTTTCACTTTCATCATCTTCTTCATTCGCATATGATTCTTGTGCTTGACCCTTCGCTATTTCGCATCCTTCAGTTTCTACAAAATAGAAGATAGTATGCAAGTTATAAAAAAGAAGAAACAAAAGAAAATAATATGGCCAGTTGCATGCTATAACCCATGACAGGAACAAGTGATAATTTTTCAAAACATGAGATATTCTTACTTCTTAAATACATAGTGTGCACATTCACCCTCTCTTTCATTTGATGATTACAGTAAGAACTTCAAAGGGCGACAAACTAGCATTATTCATGTTCTTTTCTAAAGAAGAGATTGAGGACATAAATACATTTACTAGTGTCAATTTAGTAGTACCCGACAAAATTTTAAAATAGCTCACAAAAAAACTACAAAAATTATAACAATTCCCGTTGACCAGTCTCAACTGACAACTTAACATTGTATCTGTATCCATTTATTACGCTCTGATTATGGAGAAATCTACCCAATCTAGACTTGGCTATACTTAAATTACCTCAATAAATAAAATTTAAACTTCCAAGTTTTCTGGATTTAGAAGGAACTCACCTCTAAAAGGTAGCAAATATGAGGAAGAATACTCATCCTGACAAGCCCAGCAGGAACATCTTGTCCAGCTGCAACCATGTCATCTATAATAGTTCTGTTTCCATCTTCACTGTCATTTTCATGAAAATCTGGCAGCAAATTTGATGGCTTGGTGTTGTATTTCCAAAACCCTCCTCAAGGAAACCCTTGGTTTAGATCAGGCATACTTCTAAACACAGGATTCGTGCATATCTCTCTCTCATGAACTGCTAATTTCTGAAATTAAGAGAGGTTTTAAAAAACATAAATTTCTAGAATTCATTTCTTTTTGTTATCATCGAATCATGGAACCCAGACAGCAAATCAACTGTTGCCTTTAAGGTTGTTACATCCATAATGTGTATACATTCACCCTTTTTTTCAATTGATAATTACAGTAAGAACTCGTTGATTGTATATTACTTTGTTCTAATTATCAAAGATACAATGAAATAACACTAATTTTGACTAATTTGGCTTGAAATTGAACTAAAGAGAATTACCTCGTCTAGGGTTTTCACAAGCTTTGATTAATTGCTGAGAGAGAGAGAGAGAGCGCTAAAGGAGAGGAGCGACAGTGGACTCTGCGAGGAGGATAGAGAGGGAGGGAGGGGATGGGCGAAATCCGTCGAAAGAATCGCGATAGCGACCAGCGGAGGGAGGGAGAGTGATAGGAGCGCCGCGGAGGGAGGGACAGAGATAGCAGCGCTGCGGAGGGAGGGAGAGAGCGTAAATGAAATAGAGATTTTAGGGAGAGACGGAGGAGACGGAAAAAATTTCGCTGATCGCTCCCGTTATTTTCTGATGATCAGCGCAAATCTGATTGATGAATGAACGGTAGATATTATTGGCAGCACTTTGCTGAAATGCTGCTGGCAGCAAATTAGCCATACTCTATATATATATATATATATATATATATATATATGTATGTATGTATGTATGTATGTATGTATATATATAGGATTGAGGAGGGTTCAAATGCCTCCATGTTTTTGTGCCTCCATCATGCCTTCATTTTTAAAAACTTAAATAACTCAAAGTTTAAAACTTAAATGTCAAAATAAAACCGTTAGATGTAATCTATGTTATTTTCTCTATGTGCCCATAAAAAATTATCACATTTTGATTTTGCTTTTATATGAATTAATAAGTTGAAAAATCAACGTCTAGAAATTATCCATATTTATATACATTTTTACAAGCTCAAGATGACAATCAAAACAAAGTTGAAATGCCATAATTTTTTACATGTGTATAGATAAAATGATATAGTTTATATCCAACGGTTTTATTTTGAATTTTAAGATTTAAATTTTGAGTTATTAAAGTTTTTAAAAATGGAGGCATGATGGAGGCACAAAAAATGGAGGCATTTGAACCCTCCTCTATATAATATGCTAGCATGCTATGCATAGAGCCCCTCCATGCAACGCCTTGGATTTTGACTTTTCAAAATCCTAACGGTCGATCCGAACCGTTCATCTTGTTCTCCATATTAATATGTATTTGGAGACCAAATTTTACATTTTTTGGAATTTGTTTACTATTTCTTTAGATTTATTGAAAATCGCTGTTTTTTTATGGTCCAGATTTGCTGAAAACAGCGATTTTCAATAAATCTAAAGAAATAGTAAAAAAAATTCAAAAAATGTAAAATTTGGTCCCCAAACACATATTAATATGGAGAACAAGATGAACGGTTCGGATCGACCGTTAGGATTTTGAAAAGTCGAAATCTAAGGCGTTGCATGGAGGGGCTCTATGCTATACATAGCATGCTAGCATATTCATATATATATACATATAGAGTAAGGCTTGGGTGCTATGGATAGCATATTGAGCCGTGTTGTTAGTCGTGTTGAAAAGTCGAATATTGAACCGTAGCACCGTAGGCCTCTATGTTATCCATAGCACCCAAGCCTTACTCTATATATATATAGAGAGAGATGGACTTGGGTGAGACGCGGAGTATACGCGTTTGGTGCTCCATGGTACAGTTTAGCCATTTTGAAAATTCAAACAACCGATCCGAACCGCTCAACACGATCTCCATATTGAAATGTGCTTGGAGACCAAATTTTACATTTTTTGAAATTTTTTTACTATTTATTAAGCCACTTTGAAAATCGCTGATCCGGTGGTTCAGAAATTTTTACTGTTTTTTACTGTTCACCCGGATTTTCAGATTTTCAAAAATGCTTAATAAATAGTAAAAAATTTCCAAAAAATGTAAAATTTAGTCTCCAAGCACATTTCAATATGGATTAAACATCTAACGGTTCGGATCGGTCGTTTGGACTTTCAAAATGAAAATACGGCGTGAAGTGTCACACCCCAAATCCACCGGGTCTGACAGCCTGCCGCGTGTATAAATCAATCGTCACATATACACGCAAGGCAGTGGATCTTTTATATGCATTACCAATATCCTCATTCGCTGCGTCCGTGTAATGAACCTGAAAATAATCGGGGAGAGGGGGTGAGAATAAATTCTCAGTGCGAAATTTGCCACAGTTTAGATTATTGGACTTGCAATCAAACTCTATATTCAAGAATGAAACCCAAACAATAACAATGCAAACAGATGTATATAATCATAAATAACAGTATACCAATGCTCGACAACAATTAATCAACCTGAAACACAATTCACGGAATTTTCAAGATGAATTTCAAAACACAACATATATTTGGCTTAACTTAATTCATTAGGGCTTGTAGCAACTACAGGTGTTCTTTCGAGCTGGACCGTTATCAAACCCACATCTGTAGGGTTACAGGAGCCTACAGATGGCCAACCAAGCTGGGCCCTTTTATCCGACACCCATTTGTAGCTGTTTGGCTTAACCATATCCTAAGGTCTGGTTACAAGTCACCTTTACAGGTCAACTTGACACAAATGCAATCACACGGAATCAAAGTCAGCCATACCGCTCAACTTTGCAATTTCATTCAAATAGAATCACAATCAGCTATCAGCTTTGCACAATTCATTAAACAGGTCAACGGATAGGTCACCGTCACCTTATCCAACCACCTAAACAGGTCGGTCTGGCAAATTCTAACAGGTCAACGCATAAGTCAGCAGCTTCACCTTAATCCAGCCACCTAAACAGGTCGGTCTGGCAAATTCTAACAGGTCAACGCATAAGTCAGCAGCGTCACCTTAATCCAGCCACCTAAACAGGTCGGCCTGGCAAATTCATAAACACAGGTCAATGGATAGGTCACCGTCACCTTATCCAGCCACCTAAACAGGTCGGCCTGGCAGATTCATTCACATCAAGAACAAGTAATAGAACTAATCGAATAATAACCATACCAACATGCCAATTAATCTTAACCTAACAATTCAATTCATTCTCAGTTATGCAAGAATCAATATGCAGCATGAATTCCAAAATATGCAACAATTAATCATTCAACATGACAAACGAATAAACAGTTTAATTCCTGAAAATAAAGTATCAAACAAGTCCAAGAATCCCGCACCTTATTATGACGAGCGTACCGCTTAATTTAAAGATCAGGCGTCTCGAATTGCCTCGCGAAATCTGGCTCGACTGAGCCTACACCTATATTATACGATTACTTGGTTTAGTTCGGTTACATTCTCAAAACTTAATTTCCAAAAGCCGTCTTTCAATTCGTCAATTCTTTTATACCTTTCGGCTCATTTATAATCATTTTAATTCAAGTCCAATTCCAAATTTACATATACACATCATGTCATTTTCATTTCAATTCGATTCAAGTATATCCAAACCGCAAATTCACGGCTATCATTCATATAAATTTACATCTTTTTCATATTGGTCCTCAATTAATCTAATTTCACACATTGGTGTCTACTTTGCAATTCAACCCTTTTATTCCTCTTTATTACTTAACATTTATCCAATCTCACATAGGCCTTATATTTCATAATTCATACCCCTTATTTTTATAAAAATTCCCAAGGCTAGTATTTTGCACAAAACAACATTCAATTTAATTTATTTACATTTTTGGTCCCTGTCAAGTCAAGGACTGGTATACACCCAAAATCAGCACCATACTAGTAGTATACTGGGCTGGTACCACTGGTACCAGCACTTCGCCATTCATACACCCAACACAGCCATGCACAATAAAACCAACAAAACAGAGACAAGCCACAGGTCAGATCAGAATAGGCACACCAGAACTCAATCCACACGGCTCAAGCCTCAAGTCAGCACCATTTACCGGGAAAATCAACAACCCGAGCAAAGGTGTAATTAACTATAATTCCCTTTAATTCATACAAATCACCATGGTCCTATATTTTACAATTCCGACCATTAATAAAAATCATTTTACAATATAACCCCTTATATTTAATTTATTCGGGCAAATCGATTGAGTCGGGAAAATCAACAACCCGTACTCGAAACTTAACAAATTCACATCCTACGACATTAATCAATTCATCAATACACACAATTCACGAATTTTAGAAATTAACCGCAAGAGAGGATGTCAAGAAAAGTGATCGGTTCCGAGGGTTTCGCCTCGCCTCGCGGCCATCTCACTCGAGCACAAGCAAGCACCATAGCAGCACCAAGGTAGCACCGGGACAGCACCAATCAAGCACCGAGGCAGCACCAAGCCTAAACCCTAGTTTCTAGGGTTTCAAGGGAGGGGAGGGGAGGGCAGAAACCGAGAGAGAGAGGGGGCGGCTGTGGCTTTTTCGAACCGAGAAAGAGAGAGAGAGGAGAGCAGTGGGGCGGCGGCGGCTGGCCGTGGCAGCGGCGGAAGGAGAGGGGCGGGGCCCCCTGTTTTGGTGTAGAAGAGAAGAGAGGGAGAAGGGGGGCCGGAGCTGGGGCTCTCACAGCCAGAGAGGACGAGAGGAGAGCAAGGGGGTGGTTTCGGTGGGGTTCGCCGGCGACGGAAGAGGGGAGGGCGGGGCCCTCTCTGGTTTTGGCGGAGAGGAGAGGGAAGGGGACGGAAAGGAGAGGGGGGGGCTGTCACGGGTAGAGGGAGAGGAGAGGAAGAGAGAAAGAGAGGGGGGGGGGTTGTATTAAGTGGGTTGCTTCAAGATTCGTGCTGGGTGGAATCCAAGAGTTGATATAATTCCAAAATTTAAATTACAACCTTTAAGATCCGTGGTAGATTTAATCGGATGGTCCAAACAATTTCAGAATTTCATTATGGTCCTTTTAATTGGTTTCAACTCCGTTTCTTTTATAAATTCGAATCGAAAATTTCATAATATTTTGTAACTATATTTGTACATATAATTTGTGTATTTATCTCTCAATTTAACATTCGAATAATTCGTTCTCACTTTAAGATTCGAATAATTCGTTCTCAATTTATATAGTTTTTATATATTCCATTAACTCTCTAAAATTCCTAAATGAACTAGTTTTATAAATTCTAAAATCCAATTGTACAAATAATTCCGTATAATTATGCTCTTATTTGGAAATTCAATTTATTTATTTATTTACACGAATCTAATTAAATAAATTTCTTCTTTCCTAAAACTTAAAAAGAATTGTAACGGATTTTCTAAGTTTCTAATTTACCGAATAATTATAATTTTATTCCTAGTGCTATATTTTATTTTATTTCTAAATCTCTAAATTTTATTATACATAATTTCATACATTATTTATATTTCGAAATTTTAGTTTCATTTTAGTCGGTCAGAAAATTTATGAACGATTGTTAAGTTAATTAAACTTTTTATTTAAGCCAATTGATCGATTTATCAATTTAATTAAGTTTTAAAATTTCGGAATGTAACATGAAGTATAAACGCGTATACACCGCGTCTCACCCAAGTCCATCTCTATATATATAGAGAGAGATGGGCTATGGTGCATTGCAATGCATGAACCCTTTTATGCATTGCACTCTAAATCATGGATTTAAAGTCCAAACGACCAATTCGAACCGTTCATCTTGTTCTTCATATTAATATGTGCTTGGGGACCAAATTTTACATTTTTTGGAATTTTTTTACTATTTATTAAACAATTTTGAAAGTCGCTGATCTGATGGTCCAGAAAATTTTACTGTTTTTTACTGTTCACAGCAAAACAGCAATTTTAAAAAATGCTTAATAAATAGTAAAAAAATTCCAAAAAATGTAAAATTTGGTCTCCAATCACATTTCTATATGGATTAAACATTTAACGGTTCGGATCGGTCATTTGGACTTTAAATCCGTGATTATAGTGCAATGCATAAGGGGGTTCATGCATTGCAATGCACCATAGCCCATCTCTCTCTCTCTCTCTATATATATATATATATATATATTTATTCTTCTTTTGCACGAGACTAACAACACGACTTTACCTGAAAATATTTATATCAACAGAGAGCCAAAGACATCGTTAATCAATTATATAGCCAACATAATGACCATTAATACTCGCACTAAGAAATACATCTATTTCCGCCTTTTAATTTAATGCACCCACCATGCAATAATCTGTATATTCTAAGAAATACATCGTTAATCAATTATATAGCCAACATGTTGATGTGCAAATTTTTATCGTTGAAATAAAAAATAAAAGAACTGTCAAAATAAAGGTCCTACCGGGATTCGAACCCAGGTCGCTGGATTCAAAGTCCAGAGTGCTAACCACTACACCATAGAACCGGTTTTTGTTATAATCTAATTTAAAATTATTAAATATTAAAACAAGGGAAAGATAACTACAAAGTATCAATACATGTCCTTTGTAAATTGTAACAAGCACCAGTGTGTTGCTATTATGCCCAAACTATTGGTACCCAATTAACAATGCAAAATCAAATTTGAGGTACGCATTGAAAATTGCGGTTCATATATTGAATTATTATCGGTACTTACATGAAATTAAAAAAAAAATCGGACATTTCTAGGCCGATCAAGGTTTTTAAATTGAGGATTTAGATGACTACGTAGTCATACATACTCATATGATCATATCAGATGTCGGTTGCCAGAATTTAAAGCATTTTTTATTTATTTATAAAGATACAAAGATTTAAAAAAAAAAAAAAATCTCATTTACTCTCTTAGTTACTACAGTCAACCGTTGTTATTCACGAAACACAAATGAAAGTTAATTCCTTAGTTCTAAGTAGATAACTTGCATCTGGGATTGTAACAGGAATGTGTATATTCTTATTTTCATGGAAGTACATACATTCAGTGTAATGAAAAATATTATTCAAGCTTCGGGATAGATTTTTTTTCATACTATCTGAAAAATTCTGACTAGTTTTTAAACACTATTTTAAACCTTTTTTATGTTATTTGAACATATATTTCAGTATTTTTTTTATTAAATTTTTTTTATATAGATAAAAATTGATAATGAGCGAGTCCATATCCTCTGAGGTAACATAATATTTGAGGTTAGATTCGGTCCGAAGTAAAGCAGATCAAATGATCTGGATTTAAACTCAAAATTTCTATTACCTCAGGTGATATGAATTCGACAATGAGACTGGGTTTGTGTCACGCCCGGTTTGTACGGTCTTTGCCATTAGGCTAAAGATTGAGGTTTAATATGATCTTATTTTATTCTCGACCAGATCTGGTATGAGACCAAGTCATTCAAATATTTCATATTTTTTTTTCAGTATGATAATGCTTTTAATAATTTGATTTTATATTTTAGAACTTTTGATATATTGAGTTACATCTCACAATTTCATTTGAAACGAATATATTTCAAGTCATATATAATTATTTAAAAAATATATATTTGAGGTTTAATTTTAATTTGTTGGAAAATATATTAATAAATAAACATAATAAATTTGTGAAAATATATAAAACCTTTCCCATGTAATTTATGTATAATTAAATTCAGGCCGGACAAACGGATCTTATTCTAAGCCTGTGACTGGGCCGGCCCGTTCTATCAACCTCCCGTTCCTGATGGGCCGACTGTCGGATCGGGCATATATGGGCCATATGGCGGACCCAACCCGATTATGCATAGTTCCATATCTAGTTTAGAAATCTCCCAAAAGCACCTAAACTTGTTCGAAGTTCAAATTTTGTCCCTGTAACAGCGAAGGTGCAAGAAAGAGGAACTTGGAGAGGAAAACAATGGCGGAGCTCCAGCAGCTGAGCATGGGATTACTGATTGATATCGTTGATGAGGATTGGATGAGAGATACGCTCCCTCTGGATGGTTTTCCCTTCCTCTCTTTATAACCCTAACAAATCCAATTTCTTTAGCTTTTTCTCTGTCTTTTTCACTTTAGATACTCAGCACTTTCTTTGATTGCGGTGCAGATCTACCGTTGCCTTCTGCAATGGCGCCAAAAAATGATGACAACGAGGAATCTTCTAGTAAGCCCATTTTCTTTACAATTGTCCCCTTCATTTTTATAATTGAACTTAGGTTTAATGTGCTTAAAATTGAGCAACTTTTTCTAAAACTGACATCATGTTTGCCTTTGTTGTAAAATTCTGAGATGACAGAAGATTATACTAGTTATAAATTGTAAAAAAACTACGACTATTCAATTTATAATATTTACTTGTTAGTAATGTTTAATTTGGGATAAATTTCAGACCAGGAAACCAAGCCAGTGGAATGGGATACTTGGTGTGACCTTTCCTTAGACAACATCTGAGCTTCTTGTGTTTTACTCCAATAGGTAAGTTATTTCCCAACTACCCCCAATTAAACATCTTGTTGTATAGTTTAGCATTATGGACTTATTAAGAACCAGTTGTGCATTTAGGCTTCTATTTTATCAATACTCCAAACTAGTGGCCCTCTATTTTGTGTATTTTAAATCTAAATTACAGCTTTAGCTATAGTTTTCATTTCATTGGGACGTACCAGTACTTGATCAGACCAAACTAATTTCTAGCTGTAATGCATCTTGCAAGTTGTTTTCATATCTGATCAAACTTTGTTCTTGTTTTAATAGGTGAAAATCTAAGAGGTCAGAGAGAGAGGACTGTGACTAAGGATGATTGTAGTTTCTGTTTTGATATCTACCAAACCATGGATCTCTGATGATTTACCATGGACTCTGAATTGAGTATGATACTATGATACAAGATTGTTCTGTGTAGTTATCTTAATAATATTTTTCATAAATATCTTTCTGTTCTTGTAATTAGTATATTCATGCTTTGTCTTAATTTCATCATAAAATAGAGCAGTTCAGCTGATTCTGATATTTGAAGGTTTGGTATTGGCATCAGCATATCATCAGCTTTTTGTGCCTTGTTCTTCATGGTAAAGAGCCCAAGCCACTGCAGTTGCTTGCTGTTTGCATGTGATGAATATATCATGCCCCCATCTTGTTAGTTTTTTCAGTTATATGTGATTTTACTTGAGAGAGGCTAATTGGTGGGCCTTTTGAGACTTGTGTTCTTTCTTCTGCTTTTTTTAATAACCGCCCACCCCCGCCCCTCCCCCTCGTGTGAGATTGTAGGAATTAAGGTGTAGATTTGCATCTACGTCTAGCTGATCATGATCATATTCTGATCTTGAAATCATGGTTCTTCTTGTTATTTAACTGGGTTCTGTTATGAAACTGAAATTAGGTCTAACCTTTGTACGTAGGTTAAAGATCTTGACAGAGCTATTTTAGCTTCACGTAGCGCATCTGTGATATATTTTTCATTCTTGTTTCTATTGGACGTGAGCCTGAGACATAATTAGCTCTGTCAATATCTATACCCTTGCCTAAAAGGAGTTTTTAACTTGGTTAGATAAAATGAGTAAGAGGCTTGTTTGGATCAGACTTGACCGAAGTACAAGGTTTATCTTGAATAAATAATTTTCGCTAAAAAAAATGGAAAAATATTACTATGTGCAGAACTAATTACATGCTGACTTGATATTCGTGGCAAAAATGAATATAGGAAACAAGGATTTTGTGCTAAGATTTCATTTTCACTGTTCGATGTCTAAATAGTTGGTCTGATCCTTTGTGTGGTTTCCACTTCGGATCTTATAGGAAATCAATATTATATTTAGAAACCTTTTACTATATTTATTGAATGAAGGAGAAATAAAAGTATTAACAGTCATAAATCGCTTAGAAGTACAAGATAGAATATTTGGATGAACGTTATAGTTAGCTAATGATTGTTAATGGACCTAAATTACTTTGATTCAATTTTGAAATAATTTGGCCATCTTAATCTACTTAAAATTCATTGTGCACTGTTCAATATAGCAATCCTTAGCACTGAGACAAAGATCTATACAATATATATTACTTATTTGAAGACTTCATTTTGCTGTCAGTGTTTTAAATAATAAAAAAACCTTAGCGAGATGCCTCAAATTAGAAAAGGCTGAGAGTAGGGACTAGGGATGATGTTAAAAAGTCACCCTGTAATTGGATATTTTAAGGTACAGTCACGGCATGTGTTGGTTACATGCCTTGATTATTTTTTAAAAAAATTAGCACAACATGTTGTGTCGTGGGAAAGATTTGATAACGGCATGGTGTGACGTGTGATTAGGACTACTAGATTTTGATCTAATGGTGAATTTAGAATAAATTAACTTAAATTATGAAAAAAAATAGTTAAATATGACCAATCGTGACTACTCACGTTTGGACATCACATGTGGTCACAGCGTGCTTCGGTTATTGTGTAACTAACGTTATGTGACTGTTATTCCAAATTTGATCATGGTACGACACAACACATAAAAATCTGACTTAATTTCAGCACGACACAGTACATCACGTCACGTCATGTCATAACGTATTTACTTCCATAACTGAGAGTGGTCAAGATTGAATTATTAATGAAAATATTTACCACAGTTTTAAGTTCAAAGTGAAAGCCCCCATTCTAATTTCATGGTGGTCCTTAAAAGCTGAATTACTTAATCAAATTATAATCCAGAGCAAAATATACTAAATAGTTTAGAATAGAACTTAACGCGGATTGAATTTTTTTTTTTTCGTCAACCATATGACATTAAGAATATTTTATCTAGTAAATCAACAATAAAACACGATCAACTGGTTCGTGCGGAGATTTTCTGTTCTAAATTTTACTGCAATTAGAACATAAAAAAAATAATTAAGTTGAATAAAAGAACATCTAAATATGTGCTGTTCAGTTAATTCAATTATTCCATCAATCACATGATGACTGAAAAAAAATCTAACCAAATAGTTCGATTTTTTAAAGATGGAAACCGTAGTGTTTGTCGGGTCCCTAACAAATGAAGTTGGTAATATTTATAGGTCTTTTATGGAGCTGCAATTAGGTGTCGATCTTGGGTGCTATCTGTCAAAGTTTCCATAACTGAAAGATTTGGGAGCTAGTGCTATCGCCAAAAGAAATAATTGAACCTAAACTAGTCTACATGTAGAAAATATATTAGGCATGCATTATCTTACTCTTGATGTACATCTCACCGGCGCCGACTGCTCGTTTATTCATGCCAAACATTA
Source organism: Carex rostrata (assembly GCF_964058835.1). Taxonomy (NCBI): domain Eukaryota; kingdom Viridiplantae; phylum Streptophyta; class Magnoliopsida; order Poales; family Cyperaceae; genus Carex; species Carex rostrata. Next base: position 5,885,901 of record NC_135931.1, on the reverse strand, counting down.
CATTGAACCAAAAAAGCAATTAGCATCTCAACTAACTAGTTCTAAGTTCTATTTTTTTCCCCTTTTATTACAAGCCTGCAAAGCATTGCATTACTTTTTGTTTTTTCAGTCTAGTCCATTCTTTAGTGAAATTTACATAAAATATTTTACTGTGAAAAAAAACGCCACCGTCACCGTCAGCCCAAGTACCGAGAGCTAAGGGCAGACTTAAGTAGAAACAATGGTAATGGGTCAATTGACCCTCATTTTTTTTCAATTTTTTTTGTATAATTTTCTATATAATTCAGAGTGAAATGCTATGGTATTGTAAAATTGACTCTATTTTATGTAGGTAATTTTAATATATGATTGATTTTCAATGTGTATTTGACTTTGTAGTTTGAAAGTTTGATTCTTTCCCCACCGAAAGTCAAATAATTTAACTATATTCATCTAGTTGTATACATTGAAAAAAATAGTTATATAATTTATGCTCACAAACTAATTTAATATCCTTAATTATACATAAATCATGAAACTCGATCAAGTTTTCATATATTTTTTGTAAAAATTGGGATCAAACCACCCAACTATTTAATATCTATAAAGATTCTTTTATTCAAATTTCAAATCTATAACCTTTCATATAGAGAATATTGCTTTTGTCACTAGACTAAAGATTGATTTGCACGTTTTCATAATTTTTGTCCTAGAAATGTAATTACGAAGAAGTCAAGGGTTGGCTTCTTCCTTGTACCCAACCCACAACCGAAGTCACAGGTGGTCCAGGTTGGGAGAATAATTCAGTCAAAATGGCGCATGAAGGAAATAAAATTAAAAATTTCCATTGACATGATTTTTTAATGCATAGTAATAATATAGTAGGAGATTAAGTAGTTCCTTATTGCAAAAGATGGCCATTTAGTTTAAATCGTCTTTGCTTTAAGTTACACTAACAAAAGATTAACTAGTGGGACCCTTCGCTAATCATTGGGGATGATTAGTGATACTTATAATTGCATCATCATGATAATTTATGTATATATGATATGATATGATTGCACATGTCTACTTGGGATAAAACTATCGCCGTATACCTTTGCTTTTTCTTCGAAGTTGTGGAATCTCGGTACAGTGCTCTCCTTACCCTTTTTTTTTAGTGTCTTTTGTTTGCTTGTTTGCGTTGGTTAAATTGTTCCACAAGGCTTCAATTCCTTTTTGTGGTCTCATGTCACTATGTCAGAGAGAGGGGTAACTAAATTTTTAAAAAAGGGTAAATGTTTCTCTTTTTCTTTTATGAAGCAATACTCATCTAGAAACAAATTTACCTTAAACCGATACATTTTAAATGATGTATACATTGTCCGTTGTTAGATTATCTTGAGTTTGATGTATGAGTCTTCTCAAAGCAATAAAACAGAGGGTATGCTGAGCTCACTAAAAAGATTCGTAAGCTTGTAAATAATCAGACATATTTCAACAATTAAAATTGTTGCAAATTATTTATTTATTTTTCAAGTAAATTGCTTAAGTTTGTATATATAAATTTATTCAACTTTGCTTCATATACAATTAATAGGTCGAAATTAAAAAAAATCAAACTCTAATTTATTTTTAATGTTCTTTCTTTTTTGTTTTGGTTAAATGTCCGTAGGCATATTTTCATTAATTAGGACAAATCAATTACATTTATTAATTCATACCAGGACATATATCAGTGCATAAGAGTATATATAGCAGCTCATACCAATGTGTAAAACATTACAACTGAATCCCCTTATACAAAGGTGGAGAAGAAAAACATAAAAATCAGAACCGTGATTCTAAGAGATGAGTCTTCAGGCCGGCGTACTCAGATTGGTAGATAGTGAGGCTACATGCTTTCTTGTCATTAGCACAAACAATATTGTTGGAAGGCGAACTAGGAGTATCTATAAGAGCCTTCATGCTCATATGATATTTGTGCTCGGTTTATTTTGATAGATATATAGTGAATAAGACATAGAAAGGTCGAAGAAGGAAGAAGAAAAAAACAAAGAGAAGAAGAGGGAAAGAGAAGCGGAAGGAGACAACATCACTGATAACAACATTGCATTCGGCAAACCATGAATGTACCTTATTCTATAAATAAGATAGAAGAGAGTGTAGTATAAATGAAGTGAATAAACAATACTTCAATTTGAATCTAGGAAACGTGACGAAATAAAAAACAGTGATCAGATCCACTAAACGAAAACATATACTCTAGATAAGGTGAGACAAGGTGGGCCGGAGAGGAGGCAAAGGAGGACGGAGAAAGCGAGGAAGTCACTAGCAATTCTCAAAATCGCTTTGAGAGAGAAGGCGATATCTATATATCATGAGAAATTTAATATATGAGTCTATGAATGTTTTCAAAATGCGTAAAGAAAAATTTAATTGGTCATATGAAATCCTTGGTCTATGAATGTTCTTGATCTTATAGTGCGATTTTTTTAAAAAATCAATTGGTCATATGAAATCCTTCTCATAATTTTAAAAAATTCACGACTCTTGGCAAGCTTAATTAGCTCGCATTGTGATCCCCTTATTATTATCGATTTTCCCATCTTGTAGTCATTTATTTAATTAATAGTAGAACAAAGGTACGGATCGGTTTTTGATTAAAATGGGGAAAAAAAAGAGAATGCATTATGGCCTACCTCCGGATTTCATTCCCACAAACGATAAAATTTATTTAGTTATGATATATCGTATGAAACATTCTTGATCATTCAAAATTCAAATAAAAGATCAACCTTAATTTATTGATGATTTTAGAGGGAAAGAGCTGAATGACATGGAAAGTCATGTCATGTGTGCTAAATGGAATCCAATTGTTTCCTTCATCATAGTACTTTTAACCATGTGGCAACCCCACCCACCAGCCCACACACACACTGACACACACATACACTCATACACACAACAGACAACAGTCCCTGATAATCCTCTCCCTCTCTCTTTCTATATATATACATTGACACATGTTCTTCTTGCCCCTTAGCCCTTACCCATCTCTCCCAAGTCTCAAATTTATCCCCTCTTATTCCATTCTTCATAAAAATACACACAACAATTACATGGCTTTTAGATCAGGCTTGATCAGTCACAACCAAACATGCAACTTAAAATATCATAAACTCCACAAAGGAGGAGAAGGAGAGAGGACGAGACGACCATGCTGGCTGAGGCGGCGGCGAGGCAAGGCGGTGATCTTGTACCGGTTAGAGCAGTCTAAGAGGAGAAGGCTCAGAATAACGCAATTCATTTTCACGGTACCAAGAAAAGTGATCGCATTTTACACCGAGATCATGAGAAGGTTAATGAGTTTGGATCCGGCGTGTTATCCTACCATTGCATTCTCTTCTCAGTGGGGCATGCCGGTGCTGTCGCACCCCTCAACCGGCTGCCGAAGGAGAGTTTTGATTAGTAGTTACCTTGATCAAACCGCATTCTAGTTCTAGCATTCACCTTAATATATTACTATTACTGCAAGGAATGTTTTGAACTTCTGATGGATTAATTACTGCAAGGAATTCCCTATAATTTATGTGGGAGTTTGGAAGATATATATTTTGTATCATTTTGTTTAGTAATTAATTACCAATTAATTCCTGATTACTACTTTTTTTTTTTTTCCCTCCAGTATGTTGAAGAATTTCTAGGTACATTCATCCAATTTTCATATCACATGCAGGGATAGCATTATTTAGAGAATATAGAATATATCAGTTGTAGTTTTGAAGAATATAAGAAAAGAGGCTACTAATCATGGCCCAGGCAATTTGTCCTGGGGCTCAACCACTATAAGGCACATCACATCAATCATGTAACTTTAGAGAATTTAATACATAGTTTACATTTAATTTTGTACTTCATATAATAAAAGTTAATATGTGTCACGATAAATAATTAATGAATGAAAATAGAACAAAATTAGTTCCAATTATGTGCATGATCGATATGCTATCAAAACGCGTGACAACTGCTTAAAATTGTACGATTGCTATTGAAGAGAAAAACTATTTTTTAGACATATACGAGTGTGCATTTAAATTCAGGTAAGTGTTAACCATATATTAATTGGAAGAAGTATATATTCTGATCTTAACAATGTGTATTTTAATCTTAAGTGAGATTACGGTAATAAGCATAGGGCACATTAGTCCGTACTTTGAATCAATATCGTTATTTTTAAAGTCTAACAAGTTGATTTGAATCGTTCAACTTAATCTCTATATGAAAAAGTAATTACATACTAAATTTTGCATCTATTTTACAATTTTTTTACAATTTTTATAAATAGGCAAAAAATCATTAGTCTTTAATTATATTTTTATATGAAAATTATATTGAACATCCAGATCAACTTGTTAGATTTTTAAAATGAAAATATTGATTCAAAGCAAGAACCAATGTGCATAATACTATTCCTGTTGCTGCAATCTCTCTTCCTCATTCTCAAACACATGTTCTAGATACTACAGTTCCTGTGTCTTCTCAACCCGATGTTTCAGCTACTGCAGTTCTTATCTCTCAACCTTTGACTGATACGACCATTCCACTTGTCCTTGCTGAAGCAGCTACCTCACAACCTATCAAAAACAAGGGTCCAGCCCCTTCTGCCTCCAAATCTATTGATGAGCCGCGACATAGCTTTCGTTTGCGTATGAAGGAGGTGGCTGGCAAGGGCGGTGCTGGCAAGGATGGTGCTGGAAAATCTGCTACTGCTACAAGTACTGTTATTGTTTCTCAATTTCCTTATGTTAGCCTCACTGATAAGGAAATTGTTAATTTATATACACTTAGTGGTTTCTCTTTGGGTAATAATGAGGATGAACAGCTTCGTGTTGTACATTGTTTAAAATCTTTATCTAAGGCTCGGTTTAATGATTCCTTATCTTCGGTGTTATCTTCTAAAGCTACTGATCCTTCTAAGCCCCCAACTAATATTAGTAATCTTATTTTAGATACCATAGCTGAGGAGTCAAATTCTACTAATGTTTAGAATTTTTAACTGGAATGCAAGAGGTTTAGGTTCTTCTAAGCGTAGATTTGTTAGAGATACTTTAATTAATAAAAAAATTGATTTAGTTGGAATTCAAGAGACTAAAACATATTCCTTTACTGATAGAACTTTACATGCTTTTAGTTCCACAATTACTCATTGGGTTTGTAAAGGTTCTCAAGGCTTATCAGGGGGTATTTTGGTTGGTGTTAATGAGACTAAGTTTTTTATTATTGACTCTTGGATTAAGGATTTTTTCCATCATTGTCCATCTCAAAAATAAGACTGACCCTTTTGAGTGGTTATTTACTGTTGTATATGGCACTGTGCTCTCTAGTCAGAGATCTGAGTTTTTAGTAGAACTTAGATCAATTAGTTTGTTGGGCCCTCATGCTTGGCTTATATGCGGGGACTTTAACTTGATTAGGAATAGACATGAAAAACAAGGACCTTCTTTTAATTATGCCCTTAGTAATAGATTTAATAGTTTGATTTCTGATTTAGAACTACTTGAATTACCACTTCATGATAGAAAATTTACATGGGCGAGGTCTGCCACTTCTACCTCTAAAGCTCTTTTGGATAGATATTTTTGTTCAAATCAATGGTTTACTCATTTTTCTTCCTCCATAGTTCATTCTTTACCACAATTATTTTCTGATCATAACCCTATCATCTTATCTACTGATTCTGTAATTTCCTATCATAAGAAAATTATACGATTTGAAAAAATTTGGCTTACTCAAGATGGCTTTCAAGATTTAGTTGTTCAATGGTGGAACTCTTTCAATTTAGATGATGATTTAGGAAATTCTTGGAAATTTAAACTCCAATTTTTTCGAAAAAAATTAAGGGGCTGGAATGCTAATCTTCTTGGTGAAAAGAGGAGGTTGAAACAATCCCTTTTAGACCAAATAGCTAATTTTGAATTACAACATGATTCACATTCTTTATCTACTTCTGACTATACTCATTGGCAGGAGTGTCAATCTAATCTTCATAAAATTTATCGTGACGAGGAAATTTTTTGGCACCAACGGTCTAGGTTAAAATGGTTTTTAGAGGGCGATTCCAATACCAAATTTTTTCATATTGCAGCATCTATTAGGAAGAAGAAAAATGTTATTTCATCGTTATTTATTAATGGTATCCCTGAATATGATCCTATTGTTCTTAAGAATCACATTACTTCTTATTATAAGGATTTATTAGGAACCAGTTCATCTCGATTACTATCTCTTCAACCAGATCTTTAGTCATCTTCTGACAAACTTTCTCATGCTCAACAAATTTATCTTGAGTTACCTTTTACTTTGGATGAAATTAGAAAAACAGTTTTCTCATGTAACCCTGGTAAAGCCCCAGGTCCTGATGGGTTATCTTTCTTATTTTATCAGTCTTTTTGGGACCTGGTTCACCCTGATCTCTTACGGTTATTCCTGGCTTTTTACAACAGAACCTTAGATATTTCAAAACTTAACTTAGCTTCCATCTGTTTGATTCCTAAGAAAGAGGATGCCTCTTCTATTACAAATTATAGGCCTATTAGTCTTATTAATTGTAGTTTTAAGATTATTACTAAATTATTAACTAATAGGCTTTCTTTAGTTTTAGATCCTCTTATAGATGATTCTCAAGCTGCGTTTATTAAAGGTCGATTAATAGGAGATAATATTATTAGTGCACATGAAATCCTTCATCAAGTTAGGTTATCTAAACAGAAAGGCATCCTTCTCAAACTAGACTTTGAGAAAGCCTTTGATAAGGTTAATTGGAATTTTTTACTTGAGGTATTAGCTGCTAGAGGTTTTGGTAATCTCTTTATTAATTGGATTAGTGATATCTTACGAAGTGGACGGACTTGTATTTCGTTTAATGGAGAATTAGGTGACTACTTCCATTGTAAACAAGGTCTTAGGCAAGGTGATCCTTTGTCCCCTCTTCTTTTTGATCTTGTTGCTGATGCTCTTAGTAGGATTTTAAGTAAGGCTCAGTCGGCTGGCCTACTATCTGGCTTAGGTACTAACATTAAGGTTTTGAATTTACACTTTGCCGATGACACTTTATTAGAGGCTAATTCACTTATGGTTGAACGTTTGAAATTTCTTTTATTAGGCTTTGAAAATTTGTCTGGTTTGAAAATTAACTTTGATAAAAGTGAACTTATTCCCCTTAATTTATCCACTCAGGAAACTTCTCTTTTAGCTAGTCAATTAAATTGTAAAATAAGTACTTTGCCAATTACATATTTAGGAGTTCCTTTACACTGGAAAAAATTAGTTGTTTCTGATTGGTTTCCTTTAATTGACAAAATAGAGAAAAAATTACAAACTTGGAAAGGTTCTTTATTATCTCTTGGAGGTAGGGTTACGTTATTAAATTCTGTTTTGACATCTATGCCCTTGTATTGGTTATCAATTTATAGAATGCCTGTCACCATTAGGAATAAAATTGATATAATTAGGAAAATATTTCTTTGGTCTAATGGTACCCCTGGAAGGAAGAGATATCATCTCATTAAGTGGTCAATTGTTTGTTTGCCTAAAAATCATGGGGGCTTAGGTGTTTTAAACCTAAATTACATGAATATTGCCCTCTTAGCTAAATGGTGGTTTAGATTTAAAGACCCAACTGTTGATGGGAAGTGGAAATCAATTCTCATTGCCAAATATAATCTCAATGGTTTAGATTCTAATAGTTTTTCATCTTTTTGGTCTAGTATTTTAGATCTTACTCAAATATTTGATATGGGTATTAGTAGGGTTGTAGGTGATGGTTCCAATACTTCTTTTTGGTTCGATAGATGGCATGGCAATGGCAGTTGTGCTTTATATTGTTCTTTCTCTAATCTTTTTAGAATTATTTCTAACCCTAATATCACTGTAGCAGATGTGTTCACTAATTTCCCCTCCTCATTTCAATTTAATAGACAATTAACTGGTATTATATTTTCTGAATGGTTACAACTTTTAGGGATTTTCTCTTCTTATTCATTAAATTCATCTTGTCCTGACAGATTATTATGGAGATGGAATTCGTTTGGTCTTTTTACTGTAAATTCTCTCTATAAATGGTTGTCATTTAGAGGTGTTCCAACTAGTATTTACAATACTCTTTGGAAGGCAAAGATTCCACTTAAGATTAAGGTTTTTGTTTGGTTACTTAGGCACGATAAAATACTTACTAAATGCAATTTACAATCACGGGGTTGGCATGGTACTGTTGATTGTGTTTTCTGTGGTGCCCCAGAAACTGTAGATCACCTCTTTGTTACTTGTCCTTTTATTTCTTCTTTATGGTCTTGGATTGGTAACCATAACAACTTTCTTTTTAATTGTACTAAGGTGTGTGATCTTTGGTATTTCGATTATTGGATTCCATTAAAGGATTCACTACTAGTGGAACTGATTAGGGCTGCAACTCTTTGGATTGTATGGTTAACACGAAATAAGATTTGTTTTCAAAATTCTCCTATACCTTCTATTAGGTCTGTAGCTGCTTCTATTATTGCTTTAACTTCATTTTGGTGTAAGTCGCGCTTAGATAATTCTTATTTCAAGTTATCTATGATTATGCCTTTTGATGTTTCTTCTTTGCCTCAGATAGGGCCTCTGATAGTATTATCCGCCACGGATGCACAGGACCAGGACAGCTCCCCGCTGGATTTAGACGAGGACCCTGGTCTTGGTTTAGAAGGGTTGGACCTAGCTGATTATTTGAGTGACAGAGCCGTTATTGATGCTATTGATTGTGATGTTGGCCTTCTGCCCAGTATTTCATCTTCATCAGCTAGTGCCTCCTCTTCTACTGATATAGTCATTTCTGATTCCATTTAGTATTACTATTTCATGTTATGCTAGTATGCTTTTGTTATTAGTTTGTTTTTTTAAAACTTTTTTGGTTATTAGGTGTCGATAGATTGTATGCTAGCGCTTTATTTTGGACATGTTGTATAAACTTTTTGTTTCGTAATGAAACCGGTGGTAAAATACCACTTTTGTCAAAAAAAAAAAAAAAATCTCGCTCTTTAATCTTTAAACATATATATGTATTGCTATCAAAATTAAAAACAATTGAAACAACTCGCAACAACTGCAATTCATATTTTATAAAGGGGAAAATGCTAATATGCTACTCGTAGCATAGATGGCGCACTCGTAACGGTTCAATATTTGAGTTTTCAAAATTCTAATGGTCGATCCGAATTGTTTAGCATGATCTCCATATGAATATTTTCTTGCAAACCAAATTTTATATTTTTTAGAATTTTTTTTACTATTTTTTTAGATAGGTAGAAAAACACTTGATCTGAAAATTCTGTACCATTCAGATCAAGTGATTTTCTACCTATCTAAAAAGTAGTAAAAAAATTATAAAAAATATAAAATTTGTTTTTGCAAGTACATATTCATATGGAGATCATGTTGAATGGTCGACCGTTAGAATTTTGAAAACTCAAATATTGAGCCGTAGCACAGAGATCCTCTAAGCTATGCGTAGTACTGTAGCCAACTCCTTTATAAAGAGATAGTAGAGTTTTTTTTTTTGTTTTTTTTATCTATTTAGTTATGTCACGCATCTGCTTTTTATCTATTTGAGTTTCTTTTTTCTCAAATAATTTGTGCAATTTAGATGTTCCCATTTTTGTTAGATTAAAAAGAATAATACAATTAATTAATGTCCTCATGGGTTGTTTAGCCGAATTTTTTTTGTAGTTGTCATTTCTTTGAAATGAATAGACGGGAGGTGCCATTATTTTTTGAAATTTTTTTTTTTTCAAGCTATACAAATAATAGTTGCGCACCTCCTGCGTCTATTCATTTCACAAAAATGGCAACTAAAAAATTCGTTGTCTGGGGAGTGGGGGCTATCTAATTTAATGCATGAAATGAATTATTATATTGTGTGATTTTTTCGGTGTACTATAATGTTGGATTCGATCTGATAATCTGCAACTCAATTTATAAAAAATAAAAAAAAAATAAAAAAAGTTTCTCCATCATATGTTTATTTTTGAATTTTGAGCAAATACCTAATAACAACTTGTTAGAAACTTAGAATCATTTGAAAGAAATAATCTTAGACTCTTCCCAAATGTGCAATCTCAATTTCAAGTTAGACATAATTTTGTAACATTATCTTGCTAACAATTAACGAGCCACATCGACATATATAGGTCCTAAATTTAAAATTGGACTTGCTCGGTATATTAGCTTCTATTTGAGAAGATTAAGAAAAAAAAAAAAAACAACAACAACAACATGTCGGCCTAAAAAAATCGGTTCATTCATTTTCCATTTTCGACCCTTATATTATTTTTATCTCACTTCATTTCGATCCGTCCCCCAATTCCTCTTTTATCCTATTAAAACCAAATAAAGTAAATATTAAGTGGCACCAAGTAAACGTGACTATATATAAGTAAATTTTATTTTGGCTAATATCCTTTTTAGATTTCAATATTGGGTGTGTTTAGTGTTTACAATGTAGAAATTAAAATTCACCTAGTCAAGTTTAAATAAAAATGCTTAAGCTTTCTAGATATTTCTTCTAAAGTGGCTTAACAGTTACGCTGTCTGGCTTAAAGTTCATTCTGTATGGTTTGACTGACGTGCACTGTGCTACAGAGATAAAATTGTGGGGCTTAATGTTCACTCTGTTTGACACTTTTACTTGACATCCACTTTATATTTTGTAATTAATTTTATGTCAAAGTTCACTTGTGTGGCCCAAAATACGACTTGGAAGAGTTTCCTTGGCGATCGTCGGAGGTCCCCAAATTTTAATCAAAATTATAAAATATAAAGGATTTTCTATATTTGTAAAAATTATAAAATACTAATGAGCAAAATTGTTAATCTATATTTATAAAGAGAGTCCAGCACCTTATTATAAATCTATAACTGGTCGCAGGAAGCGAAATAAATTGTTCAACTGGATTAGCTGCAGGCCTGCAGCGCATCCCTTGTGGAAAACACTTAGGTTGATTCAGAGAGAGTGGTAGAAACATTCATTAAAGAAAAAGAAGGGAAAAACTCAAAAACGATGAGCCGCTCTCGTCTCTTACTTGCTCGAGAAGAGGAGAAACAGAGAACAGAGGGGAGGAGTTACTGTTCGGAGGGAAAAAAGGAGAGACATAATGTTAATTTTTAGCAGATCTTATCACCCTCAATTCAAAGTGTATGATTACTCTTCGGAGGTAGCAAACTCTCGTTTCTCTTCCTTCCTGTCCTTTCTCTTTCCTCTACCGACGCTAATTCTGGAGTACACCCTTAAAACACAAATATTGTTTCTTTAATCCAAAAAAAGAAAAATACGAATGTATTCATTTTAGTATGATTTTGAATTATAAAAATATATTTATCACTTAAAATAGTAATACAATTATGTCTGAGTCTAAATTTTTATCCCTCTTGTAGAAAAACTTATTTGCACGGGATATTTTATTTCGTCCCCGTAATTGTTATAAGCATCCCACTTTAACAACTAAACAAATACATCATAAAATCTATAATTAATTGATCTCAAACTTGAAAGGAACCAAATACGTACAAACTCAAATAGTGAAAAAAAGAAGATAAAAACCAAGGTCAAATCGGTGATCACTTGCATGGGATGTTTATGAGCGTACGAGGACAGACAAACAAACATGGAAAATATTTTGCAAAGCAAGCTACTCAATATGGGGTCAGGTTGTGCCAAGTAGCAACAAAAGCTAGACATCTATTTTATTCAGTATCTCCTATAACTGAGCATGTAAGAAAGCTCTAATCTAAATTCTGATGTCAACTGTCAGTGTGCTCATACGTCAACCATTCATAAAAAGTTAAAATCATCCATCCGTGAGCATGTAGGAAAGCTATTTTTCCTATTTCTTTTTTTCTTTTTCCTTTTTGTGCTAACATTAATCAATGTTGTGTTGTCAGTAACAGAACCAATTGTACATCAATCTGTCCATCCATCACACAAAGGACGCATCTAGAATGAATCTCTCTCCAATAGAGATCCACCAATATATCTGTATCAAGCTAAGGGTGTGGTTTTCTACTAGCACAATAACCCTGTATACAACTAAATTCTATACATCGATTCTAGATAAAACATTTAACCTAGGTTTATCATGAGGGAGCCTCTCAAGCTGAACATTACCACTATCGGAGCCATCTTCCTCCATCCGTACATCATTCAAGGCTCTTTTAGCATATATGGTGAAACCTATGGTTATGACCCCAGCCACAATGAAGGAGAAAACATTGTATGCAATCTCAACAGGGGTCATCTTGTAGTTGTTATATTGCATGTCTGCTATGGTCATTATCAAGCGCCCACTGCCAAAAATACAGAGATTTTAGTTAGTGTGCAAAATTGAAGAATAAAGTTGCAGAAAAGGAAACCAATAATATAATGATCACAACAGTCGGCATTGTTTCATTCTTTCTGTTCATTAGTTTCCCCTTTTGTTGGTTATCTTCTAAATCAGGGCTGTGCAGCACAATATCTGTAGTTCAAAATTCTACCAACATGAGCAACATGAGTATGCTCAAAATTGTAATTCTAAAGAATAACATAACTAAATGATATAAAAGAGTGCTATCAAAGAACCTATTTTTGAGTTAGGTGGATAGACACTAGTTTCAAGTCAGCATAATGGATAATTGGGGTTCTTCATTTGAAATACTAGCGATGGAAAAGGCCTGCTCGTCAGGTCAATGAACCAGATCCATTCAGTTTCCAACTTATTTTATTTCTTTTTATGTCACTCTGACCTCCTCAAACACTCAGCCAACGATTGATCCCCAAACATATATACACTACCACTAATAACAACTCAAATAATAAGCAACAATTAACAGGTACATATTTTATCACTATAACCCAGATACATGCTGTTTAACCTGCAGGGGAGTGTACATAATACCTATAAATGTAGATAAAAGCTTCTGGTATCATCCCAGCAATAGAACCGGCAAGGTAAGGTCCAAACCGGATGGGTGTAATGGTGACAGCATAGTTAAAGATTGGATATGGAAATGGCGAGATTCTGAAGAGGGTAACCACCCGAAACTGGTCCCACCAGCTACCTTCTCCAGCCTGTCTTATTATTGCTACCTGTTGTGGCCATTTCTTCAACCATTCCTTTTTCATTCAATAAATCAAAGTCAAAAATAACCTTTTCTCAGTAACTGCTATCACATATCAGTCAAGATTCTGGCTAGCAATTGTTAACCCTAGCTGTAGCTCACACCAGTTAAGACTGACCGGTTAAGCACTCTTTTTAATTTTTTTTCCAACTAATATAGAAAGGTTAAAGTTCCATCTTAATAAAGAATATACTGACAATGTATACTCAACATGCATCCACAACCAACCAAATTCATATTATCTGACAATGTATAGTTTCTTACATTGATACGGTCCCGAAATGAGCACCCAATCATGAAGGGAAGAACCATACCAATGGTGGTGCCAACCATGATAATAACAAAGCCAAGACCATAGCCAAATATCATCCCAGACAACCACATGGAAGGACCTGAGGGAATGAATACAATTGGGAAAATTGCAAGAGAGGCTATGAGCACCACCACAAGCACTGGCCGACCAAATGCTGTTGACTCCCATTCCATTATTGGCACCAGCACCTACATTCATTTGTTTTCCTTTGCAAATAAGACATCAAATTTAATTCTTTCATGTATATTTTGTTGCTACTTTGCAATTAACGCCCAAAACTTTTGAGACATTTGCAAACAGTATTTAATGTCACGTTTCAGCTTCCTAGTTCGTACTAAATTGTTATGAATAGATTTGTTACAGTTAACATAAGGAAGCCAAAGATTGGTTATTTTAGGTTTCAGTGATTGCCAAGAATAATGGGTGCTTACACTACATAAAAAATGTAAAGATGGTTCGAGTCAGTAGGAAATGCAGTGAGATAACGGTGCAATTGCAAAGAATTCTTCATTTTCATTTTAATACTTGTTTTCCTATCGTACACTTAATACAAAAAAGAAAGGCGCAACCTTGTACCTTTTCAAAGAGAATGGGGACACCCCACTTGATGAATACATAGCCAGGGACTAGGGAAAACACAAAAGCAAATAGAAATTTGATCCACCAGGTAAAGAATCTTGACTTGGTGAGCTGCGATTCCACTTTTGTATTACTGGTGTTATCTGGCGGTCCATGCTGACTTGGTATTACCAGCCTTGAATACTCGTCATCCACCTTTATATGTATTTCTTGGTCTGAGTTGTTCATCTTTCGTGTAATTTCACTTAAATCCGACATCACACGTATGGAAATATTTGAATCCTACAAGTTGAAAAGTAATGACATGAAGACGAAAACGATCACATAATGCATTGGATGAGGAATACCATTTACACCAGTGGTGCAATCAAGCACTATTCTAAGCCAATTAAGATTGAAACTTACAACTTCAATCAAATAAACAAGATTTCACCTAAATTCACCCAAAGTGGTGCAATCAGCTTCAACTGACCCCAATGAAACTTCTACTTAGTTTAAATTTAAATCAAATTTAGAATTGAACACTAAAAAAATTGTACTATCTACACCATTTTAAAAACCCAAACAAGCATCCAATGGTGCAAATTGAGCTCTTAATTTAACCAGATCTAGCTTAAATTCGTCCAAAGTTGAGAAATAAGTTAAATTGTGCTCAATTGAATCCAACTTGACCTCAATTCGACAAACTTCAACAGCCAAAGAATACAAAGCTACACAAAGCACAAAATGTAAAATGAAAAAAAAGAAGAAAGAAAGTGGCTAAACAGACACAGAAATCAAGTTTTGGTATTGGTGATTGAAATCATGAACCAATTTCTGGTGTAATGAAAATGGAAATGAATAAGGGATAATCTAGCATGATGATTAAAAAAAATGCAACAAAAAGGTGAATTTTGTCTCTCTATTTGTCCTAATTATTTTGGTCTCCTGAGGTGTTTACAGAGCTCATTGTATATATAACTGACAAATGACAAGTATGCTTTTCATTTTTAATTATTTTGCTTGGATGAGAGTAATTAGTGTGTAGATTTTCCGAAAGGCTACTATCAACTCCCATTTCAACAAAATATAGTAGTCAACACTGCCTAGAGCAGTTGGATAAGACATCCGTTCTCCCACGGGAGAACATGGGTTCGAGTCGTGTGAGTGCCTAAGGGCTTTAATAAAAAATAAAAATAAAAAGTAGTAAAATCTTAATTGTTATCCAGCTGTACCACTACAGTTCTGACCAGTAAGTCATTTAAAATAATATTTAAGCTTGGACCCTAAATTAAATTAATATTGAGCAAAAGTGTTTTTAGAACCCAGATAAAATTAAAAAAAGGGCAAACCAACCCTGGCGATGATTAATTTTCCAAACAAAAACTGTGTACCAAACATACAAAGTTTCAGTGCCTCAACGCAGTTTTATTTAATTTTCCATTTCCCACTCTGGTAAAATAAAATGGGTTAATTTCTTATGTACCCTTCAAGAGTTGTTGAATTTCTTATTTACAGGTTGCTCCACAGATGTATGGTTGATATGAACAAAAGATGATCGAAGTATTAAAAAAAGGAAACATTTAAGCACCTGATCTTGATCTTCAACTTTCTCGCTTTTCTTTGGCAACTACGAGCAACTCCTCTAATTCACCCTGGACAACATTTAAACAGATGAATAAACATGGATTAGTCATAATTTTTACCCAATTTTACTAAAATCAGTAGGAAACCACACAATTACAGAACAGCCATGAACAAACACAATCCAAGATCAATAAATAGAAACATAATTGACACACACATGGATTAGTCATAATTTTTACCCAATTTTACTAAAATCAGTAGGAAACCACACAATTACAGAACAGCCATGAACAAACACAATCCAAGATCAATAAATAGAAACATAATTGACACACATGTCAGGAGCTGTCATAGAAGGAGAAGGCAGCGCTCGCCGTTGGATCTGGTAAGAAAGAAAGGCGAATAAACGGAAAAATAACCGGTGGGGTCTAAACTTACAATGAAAAGAGGAATCGACCAGATGGAGAAGGTAAAGAAGGTAAGGGTTATTATGAGGTTTTCTGTTGATAGTTTTTTTTTTTTTTTGATAGGCTTCAGGAGCTCCTTTTACTTTTGTTTTCAATTTCGTTTTCTTTCTAGAAAGTAGGAAAGAGGCCGCCTCCGACAAGGAATGGAGACTTTGCCACGCGGCAACTTTACTCCGAGGACCTGCCATATAGTTATGGTGCACCTGGTCTATTTAATATATTCATGAACTGGATAAACTATTTAATTTTTCTTCTTCAAACCGGACGACTGTAAAATATTTTTTTAGGATAAATAAATGGATAACGCGGCCTATGGCTATGGGATTGTAGTTGAATGGATAATGGGAAAAATTAATCTCCTGATCATTTTTTTTTTTAACTATTTGATGAAAAAATAATAAATAAATATAATAAGTATTAACCTAATTTCTTTCTTTCTTATATAAATTATTACATTAAAACAAAATAGAGGTGATTTATAGCAATTTATGCAATTAGTGGTGAAAACAGTATGGATAATATCCGATCCGTATTCAGAAAATTTGGTGTGGATATCCGACATCCGAATATCTATGTGGATATAGATACTGATATAATTTTACGTTTCAATTCGAATAGTATATATATATCATATATTTTAATATATATTATGAAAAAAATATGTTATTCATCATTATAATTAAATAAATATTAAGAAATTTAATATTTTTTATATTATTTTAATAAATATCTGATTTGATTTGTATCCGTATCCGTATTTTGAAAATTAAAAAGGAATATGAATATAGTTTTACCACTATCCGCTCCGTGTCTGCTCTGATCCTTAATCATGCTACATAAGATTAAAAAGAGAGAGTAAAGAATATAATGTAAATTGTAAAATGGTGCTTGTTATTAAAATGTCAAATATAACTTCTTTGAATAAGAGTATCTAATTTTCTCAAATTCTAGAAAATAGAAACCTTACAAGAACCTTTATATAGAACAATATTTTTAGTTCCAGTTGTGCATCTAGCTAATAAAACATGTACGTTTAAGAGATTTTTCAGAAGGAAGTCTCCAGGAAATCCAAAAAACAATTGCGTCCAATTACATGTCTGCCTTGATCCATATTAGAACAACAGAAATTGTCTGTCCATAGCCCAATGTATTGGCTATATTATGTTTAATATTTATCTACTATTTTGTCAAATACATTGGCTATAATATATGAGGAGGGATCAAGTTACAACACTTGAAAGTTACAACAAAGTTACAACATTATTTTTTTTCATTTTCAAAGTCCAAATCGTCAATCCAAACCGTTAGATATTCAATCTATATTAAAATGTGCTTACAGACCAAATTTTACATTTTTTGAAATTTTTTTGCTATTTATTAAGATGGGTAAAAAATTGCTGTTTTTAATGGTGCAGAATTTTAATAAAAACAGCGATTTTGTACCCATCTTAATAAATAGCAAAAAAATTTCAAAAAATATAAAATTTGGTCTGCAAGCACATTTTAATATAGATTGAATATCTAACGGTTTGGATCGACGATTTGGACTTTGAAAATGAAAAAAAATGATGTTGTAACTTTGTTGTAACTTTCAAGTGTTGTAACTTGATCCCTCCTCATAATATATATGTTTTTGTAATTTCCGAGGAAATATAAAATTACTGAATTAGTCTTCTTATTTCTGCTAAGTTCCGTATACATAAAGGGCCTGTTCGGCAGTAACTCTGAGAGTTACTGTTCACGTGGGAAAAAAAAAATTCAGTCGACTGAATTTTTTTTTCCCACATGAACAGTAACAAGCAGTGCAAAATTCGGTCCAACCCATACCCATTCCCATTCCTGCGTTACTGCCGAACAGACCCAAAGAGTGAGTCTATGGTACTATGCATATCACGGGTTGTTACCGTGCTACGGCTTTATATTTGAGTTTTCAAATCCTAACGGTCGATCCGAACCGTTCATCTTGTTCTCCATATTAATATGTGTTTGGAGACCAAATTTTACATTTTTTGAAATTTTTTTACTATTTTTTTAGATTTATTGAAAATCACTGTTTTTGGATGGTCCAGAATTTTCAGATCAAGTGATTTTCTAAATATTTAAAAAAATAGTAAAAAAATTTCAAAAAATGTAAAATTTGGTCTCCAAACACATATTAATATGGAGAACAAGATGAACGGTTCGGATCGACCGTTAGGATTTGAAAACTCAAATATAGAGCCGTAGCACGGTAACAACCCGTAATATGCATAGTACCATAGACTCACTCATACATAAAACTCTTTTGAATTTTTTAGTACGCAATAGACGCAACAAATATATATAATTTAGAGGTCATTTGAATGCACTGGTGCTGTATACTTAAAGCGATAGGTACATTTATATTAATAAAAACCGGTCCATCGAAATCAAAGACCAACAGAGATGAAAGGGGAAAACAATTTCAAGAAAAGGACAACATTACGGTTAAGGTGGATCGTCAATATATTTTGTTGAACTAATTAAGTATTGAGTCGCTGTTTGATATATCTGAAAAGTCATATCAAACTTTAGAAAACGGTATGACACTTTTATATATTTGAATTTATGACCCAGTTTGTGATTTTCTATTTATTAATTCACGTCATTGGCAGTGGGACATCATTTTCCAATAAATACAGCTTGAAACTGGGGATGCAGCGTGAAGATTTTCAAATACGCTTTCATTATATTTATATATGCTACACGAATATTCGCCCTCCACTGTGTTGGACTTGGAACAAGTATCCTCTCCAGTACTTTAAAATGGGACCGACTATTTACAGTCCAGATTTATTTTTAACCAGGTAAATTTAACTTAGTAGCTCTTTTAAGATTCATATCAAGTTGAAATAACAGTACGAATATGCCAATTCTAATGAACAGTGGATTTACGGTACCGGAATTGGATCCGAATTCATCGTGTTGCATAATTTGCAATTCAATTGGATGATTTTGCAGCGTGTTTACACCTATGCTATGCTGCATCAAACATCTGTAGATTTTCTTTTGAAAATATATCTCTAGCACTGCTAGGGGTGCAAACGGGTTGGATATTATCCGACCGTATCCGATTTTGAATCCGATTCTGTATCCAAAAATTTGATATGGATATCCAATATCTGAATATCTATGCGGATACGGATACAGATATGGTTTTAAATTCCGTATCCGAATAATAGATATATACTATATAGTTTAATATATATTATGAAAAAAATTATGTTTTTACTGTTATAAAAAGCGGATATCCGTACCCGTATCCGTATCCGTATCCGTCTAATATCTGATCCGTATTGGTATCCGGAAAATAAAAACGAATACAGATATGGTTTTACCACTATTCGATCTGTATCCGATCTGTTTGCACCTTGCACTGCTGTGCAATAGGAGAAGGAATTTGTATCCTCTCCATTACTCAAAAGAGAATTTTTTGAATTAATAAATCTCAATCATCTAATTTTAAACGGAGCCAATTTGACTTTTGTCTATAACATAGGAGGTCTTTTAATATTAGTGTAGATCTAATCCGCACTAATCTTAAAACAAATTCGATAATCGAGATACGTTAACTCAAAAGATTTCATTTTGAGTTAATACAAAGGATACAAATTTGTAGGGGGAGGGGGGGGGGGGGTCTGGATCCTCTAAAGTAACTGAAGTTTTTATTTTAATCGGGACTGTTCGATTAGAATAATTCCAATCTGAGGTAGAATGTGTGGAATTCTTCAATATTTGTATCAGAGCAGATTGAACAGCTCAGATTTAAACTCAAAATTTGAGTTACTTTAGAGCATCTACATCCCTGAAACTCTTTGAGTTTCTAATCTGATGTGGCAGTTTCTAAATCAGTTTTAGGGATGCAGATGGGTTTCTTATTTAGCAACTTTGCTCCAAAGTTTCTTAATAAGAAACCGTTTATAAACTCTGACGTGGCCAAATAATTCGCTGAAATTCTTTTCTCTTGTAATTTATTTGTTGATGTGGCAATTAAGAAACTCTAATTTTGAGTTTCAGGGATGTGAGGGTTTATAAACTTTCAGAGATAAAGTTTCTAAAAATTAGTTAACAGTTATTTAGAAACTCCAAGAGTTTCAGGGATGTAGATGCTCTTAGAGGATCAGGGCAGAAACATTGCGTGAATTTTGAGCGAATCGCATTGGATATGATATATAGATGTTCTTTGGAGTGCCCCAAATCCCAATTCATGATAACTAATTCCGTCATTTATTTTAGCTATTTGGTTTTTGGGATGTTTTGATGTGATCAAGTTCTTTATGTCATTTAATGTAACTACACTTTTATTTATATTTCAAAAAAAGTATAAGTAATTATAATTTCCTCCACCTATCCATCTCCCAATTAACTTTCTATTTTAACTATAATTATCATTTCTAACAACTTTTGTTTGTTTCTTCTTCTTTTTTCTTTTTCTTCCACCTTCCATCTTTCTCTTTCACCTTCATCTTCCTCTCCCACCTCCGCCCCCTCCTCCCTCTTCCACATCCGCCACTCTCACCTTCGCATCCTATCTCTCTCTCCTAGGTCCGCCTCTCTCCACCTCCGCCTCCTACCTTCCTCTCCCACCTCCGCCTCCCACATCCGTCTCTCCCACCTCCGCCTCTACCTCCCTTGCCCATCTTCGCCTCCGCCTTCATTTTTTCATCAATAAACTCCCTCCGTCTCCCACCTCCCACCCTCTTACTGTTAGTTTGTAATAATCTAGAAGTCAATAATACGATAAATTATCATAAAGCTTTGTTCATGAATTGAATGTTTATTTATATATCATTTTGTTGCCTGGAGTATTATTGAATTTATGGATCATTTCGAGTTCATGACTGAAATTGTGAAACTCCATAATATAGATGATATATACTCTTAAAAGGTCACTGACCAAGGTAATTAGCAGGAACACTAATTACCGCGATAAGGTTAGTATGTGGATTAAAAGATGGTTAAGTTTTACAAACCACCTGACACGAGATGTCATTTTAATCACATAGATACATGTTCTAGGAACATGGTATTTGACAGACCCCGAATGAAACATTAAATAGAATTGTGTTCGTGTCATTTATGTTTTCATTCAGTGTCATGTTCTACAGTATGAGGTATTTATCGTTCCCACTGAGAAATATGTATGTGTGATTGTTATCCACCGCTGTCCGTAAAAAGCAGTCATAACGGTAGCTTTTCCATATGTATAGCTTAGCTGAGGAAGTGATAGTTTACCAAGAATACTATTTGTCCCTCGTATCTCTATACGAGCTATAGCATCACTGGGCCCCTTGATAGAGTTAGATTATCTGCTAGCGGTATAATTACAAGAATAATTATATTTGATAATCTGCTCAAGATCAAGAAAAGATTCAGTTAGCAAGGATGACACACATCTACCTTGAAACTGATCTGATAGCTATGAGACAGAAGAACAGACACAAGTAAATTGTTTACTGGATCGTGATATTGTACAGTACAGCATCATCTGTGTAATTGGATGGTCATGATGTGTTGCCAGATGCCACTCATGATTATAGAAGTTAAAACAGTTTTAACTCTATTTACCAACATAACACAGATCCTATTGGGTCACACCATATAGGAGTTAATCGGAGAATCTTATTGTGATTGATTATAAATTGGTTATGATCAATAGTAAGATGGTTATAATTAATTATACGTGTTATAATTAAATTATAAATGTTATGTAAAAATAACAAGCAAAAACATTGGTTAATTTATAAACGTGTGTGACACGTTGTATAAAAGTTAACCGGTTAATTTATAAATGTGCAGGACACGTTGTATAAATTACCGAAACAACAAACCGCAAGAAAAATATATATATAATTGTTCAGAATAATTATACGAATATTATTTGTGTTCGGGCCGAGGGCATTCGGGTCTTTTCATATTCGTCCTTATCCGCATGACATGTCATTGATCCTATCCAGATGACATGTCATCAATCCTATCCACAAGGGCAAAATGGTCATTTCACACCTATGCCACCTTGCATGTGTAGAAACATGGAGAAGAGTGTGGAAGGGTGTGGAAGGGATATTTTGGTCATTTCACATATAAAAGGATGAGGTGTCAATGGCATACCTTGTAAATAGGCCGAACTTGGAGGGCATTTTGGTCTTTTGCAACCGACCCTAAACACTATAAATAGGGGTGGAGGGGTAGAGAGAAATTAACTAAATTCATTCGTACCGGTTTCGTGTTGAAACGGATCGGTATTTTCTCTCTTTCTCGGTTTCTCTCCCAAATAGTGTTTCGGTTGAGAAAAGAAAGTTATACGTACTTGACGTATAATCTTGCGGGTTGTTGTGGAGTATATTTACGGGATCGATGAATAGTGTTTTATCGAATTTAGCGGTATGTCAGTTTTGCATATTGATGAAACTGAGCAACCGAAAATTCGTGTTTACGGGTTTTCATCTTTTTCCCCGTGAATAGTGTTTTTACAGAATTCTGCGGTTTACGGTATTTCTGGCAGAAGAAATAAACCGCTCTCCGGTTAGTCCTGGTGGATAACCGATAGAGGTATCACACGTGTGATACTCCGAGTCGATTCCTTCCCTGGTGAGGCTCTACTCGCTCGGTCTGCATTCCAACTGTGATTTGGAAACAAGGTATAAATATGCTATATTAATCTATTTAATTGGTAAGTAGATTAAATTTTTAGAAATCAATCATGGAGTAGATCTGTAAAAGGATTAAATTGGGTTTTGATGCCAAAGGAATACTGAAGGTGGACCGCCTTGGAAAGTTTCCTGACATACCCCGTTTAATCATGAGCTTAAGTTGGCCGTAGAAATTTTTGTTCTACGGTCATTCCGCACCTTAAGTCTAAACGGGTTTTGGTTAGCACCCCGAAACCCCAACACTTACACCTCCGCCTCCATTTTTTCCGTCTATGCCTGCTGCTCCCGCTTCAGCAGACGTTCTGCCGGAAATCACCCGTCACTCCATCCCAGTCAAGCATGCCTCTGCCAAGAATGAATACTAGAGCACGCCTCTATGTATACTTCAACGTTGAATGAATACTTCAACGTGTATCAAAATAATTTTGTATATGTGAATACAATTAATCCATTTCATGTCTATGTTCCCCTTCCTCATGAAGTAGAGAGTTATTTGCAAAAAACAAAGATTTATTAACGGTGAATTAGGTCACTGCGTACTAAGTAAATGACATAAAAACAAATTTTGAAAAAAAAAATAGAGATACATGAATGAATACTTGATGTCTTAGATATGAAGATTTCAACGAGTATGAATAAATACTTGATATCTTAGGTATGAATACTTGCGTGATAAAATATTAATACTTGTGCAACAGACAACTCGAAAGTATATTATCATAGATCTCATTTGAAAGATAAAATTGTGTAGAAAACGTTCGTGGTTTTAGATTTGCAAAATTTCTCACAGATCGTTACAAAAATTAGTTAGATTGAACGGAGAAAACAAAATCACTTCTAAAAACATGTAAAATATGGATGAGTGATGTGTCCGGCTTTTTTATTTACACTTGCACGATGCGGATGAATACTTTCTCAATGATGAATGAATACTTGCATGACGAAATATAAATACTTGTGTAACGGACAACTCGAAAGTATGTCATCATAGATCTCATTTGAAAGAGAAAATTGTGTATAAAATATTCGTGGTTTTAGATTTGCAAAACTTCTCATAGATCGCAAGAAATATTGGTTAGATTGAATGGAGAAAAAAAATCACCTCTAAAAACGTGTAAAAGATGTACGAGTATTGTGTCTAGTTTTTATATTTGTACTTGCACGACGAGAATGAATACTTTTTCGATGAGGATGAATACTTGTGCAACGGACAACTCAAAAGTATGTCATCATCGATCTAATTTGAAAGATAAAATTATGTAGAAAACATTCGTGGTTTTAGATTTGCAAAATTCCCCACCGATCGTCAGAAATATTGATTAGATTGAACGGAGAAAAAAAAAAACCACCTCTAAAAATGTGTCCATTTTTTTTTAAATACTTGATATCTTAGATATGAAAACTTGATGTGTTATATATGAATACTTGCGTGCGCCAATTGTAAAATCTTTCAAATATTAGGTGGTCCTCAAATAGTAAGTAGTCCCCTAGGTAGTTAGTAGTTATTCAGTAGTTAATAACTAGAGGATGAAATGAGGGATTGTTACAGGGGATAGCTAGGTGCTCCCAAAAATATATAATATCAAATTTAATCCATTTTGATAATCAGAAGTTCCGAGAGTGAATGAAAATAGTTAACTTTTGGAATATTAATTTTGAGGAGGGTTTCAATATTTCATGTTTTTCATAATTTATAATTCATCGTACTTCATATTTTATATTTTTGTTTTTAAAATCTAAATTATCGATTCAAACTGCTCAACATGATATTCATATTAAAATATATCTAGACACCAAACTTTATAATTTTTGAATTTATTTATTTATTTTTAGATAGGTACAAAATTCCTGTTTTTGAACGACCCATAAATAGTGATTTTGTACATATCTTCAAAAGTAGTAAAAAATTTCAAAAATTATAAAATTTTATTTCAAATATATTTTAATATGAATATCATGTTGAGCGGTTCGGATCAATAGTTTGAACTTTGAAAACGAATATATTAAATATGAGACATACCTCATTATGAAAGGTATGGGTTATCCAGAAAAGTATTTAGTATTTAGTATTTAGTGCATAGTGAAATTTTACATAAATGCATCTCATGAACAAAAATGAACTATTTAAATTTGACTTCTAAATTTATTCTAGTACACCTAATAGTATTTTTTTAGTTGTTATTTTTTAAAATTAAACACGTATCTCTTTATGGAGAGATAATAGCTCGTACCATTGGCCGAAATTTTTAAATATATCATACTCCAAAAAAAGATAAACCAAACAATCTTAATTTCTGAAAAATTCGAATTTTGACACGGCCGCATCTCGTAGGTGCGGCCACCTTTTTTCTGGCCGCATTTAGAGGATGCAGCCACTCCTTTTTTTTTCGTTCAGATTGAACTACCGCACGAGAAGAACAAAAAAAAAAGTGGCCGGATGCGGCCGTGTCAAAATTTCGGTACCATTAGACTATGTTCGCGGTTCTGAATTTTAAGTACTGACATATAAAACAGAGATGATGATATTTAATGACGCCGTATAAACACAATTAAATAAATTATAATATTTAGTGGCGCTAAAAACTTATGGCATCAACTTTTTCTTCATTTATTTATTGATCTTTCTACCTCTGAATTATGAATTATTTTTTCTTTTAAAAAAAAATTATGAATTATTTTTGAATAAAAAGAGATTAAGACATTCTTAACAAGGGGCTGTTTTGGACAACGTTAGGTGGATCCGTCTGGCTAACTAAATTTCATGCAACCTAATAGAAGGTGGAGCTTAATCATTGTTGCTCACTTGACTTAATATTGTTTTAGTAATGAAAGGGGTAAGATACTTTCTTTTCATAAATTAAACTGATATTGGAGCATGAATTTTTTTTTTTTTCTTTTCTCAGTGATGTGTTAAATTAACATGAATTGACATAAGAAATGCGCGTCAATTAGATTGATGTTCAAATTACGAAATTCCATGGTCATTGCTATAAATCATAATTATTAATTATAAATATGTTCTTAATTATTTAGAAAATTTAATTATTAAATTTGAATGCAATTAAAAAAATAGCTGGTCATTTATTAGACGGTTTGGAAATTTTAGCAATATAGTTTTGTTAACAGTTAATTGGTAATTAAATATGAGTAGAACTAGAGTGTTTTCTTACTGAGTTTAACTTCAAAATCTATCAAATTGATTTCAAACGACAAATTCAAACCATCAAAATACATTGACATGCATAATTTATAAATTTTCGAATTAATTTATTATAAATTCAAACTGTCAAAAGAATATTTATAAATTAATATTAATACATGTATATTTCATAATTTTTTTAATCACTTGACTTCATAATAAACTAATTAAAATTTTTACATATTTTAAACATAAACACTTCACTCGTAAAATAGACCGGTCTCAACGGTTTGAATTCATCGTTTAAAGTTGATCCATTAGATTTTGAGATCAAGCTCACCAAGTTTTTTAATGAGCTTAAGAACACCCTAGTTCTACTCATTAAGTATTATTAAAATTGCACTAATTTATTTGCGTAAAGTTTGTCAAAATGTCAATGTTAATAAGAAATATATAATTTTTATTTTACATCGTGACGATATATTAACATGTAAACTTTGTCACTGTCATCATAATTTAGATGGTTAACACATCTCTTCGCAATAATTCACGATTCATTATTTAGTTGTAAGATATCTAAAATGACAATGATTATATTCCATATTTTGTTTACAATGTGATCTTGAGGATGGCCTAGCTCTCTTTTTCTTGTTCAACAGGCCTATCGCCTTAGATCGATCCGAATCGTTCAATGTGAGTTTGCACGAAATTTAAAATGAACTTGCTCTTTATACTCATTAATAATAAGAAAGTCTTCCTGAAATTTTTTTTTTTAAAATATATTAAAAAGTTTTTTTTTTTGAAGAAGATTACAAAAAATTTTATATGATATCAAAATTTATATGATGTTCATGTTAATTTTATTTTGAGCGATGCTGTCATGGATCAAATTTTTTTTTCAGATTTTTATCCGAATTAATCACAGTCGTTAATTTTAAAGGGTAGAATTGGAATAACGTCATAATAATTTTTTCCATTGATCTCCGTCCCTTTGCTCTCGACACTTCCTCTCGTAGATCTCAGAGATGCGAATTCGCCAGGGAGAGGTGATCTGGAAGCGTATCCTCTGCGGAATTTTTCCGTGCGGAGCTTTTAATCTGGTCCGTTCGTTTCGGATCGGATGGACTGGATTAAAAGTTTCGCAAATTTTGAGTTTTTTTTAAAATTCGGACAAGATCTGGTCCATCCGATTTGAAACAAACGGACCAGATTAGAAGGCTCCGCCTAGAAAAACTCCGCCGCGGATATGCTTCCAGATCACCCCTCCCTGGCGAATTGAATTCGTATCCTCTGAGATATCTCAAACTTTGCGTGACTTTATGGAAAATGTTAACCGTTTAAATACGTTCTGGACGAATCTCAAAGCACACATAATACTGACCCCTACATCACCCCTGAATAGGCACTGGACACGTCGGTCACGCAAAAGTTGAGATATCTCAGAGGATACGCACTCTGGCGAATTCGCATCTCTGAGATCTCTCTCCCTCCTGTCGTCTCTTCCTCTCGTGGATCGCCTCCTCCCTTGCGAATTCGCATCCTCTGAGATATATCTCCCTCCCTCCCGTCGGTCGGCCCTTCTCCTTTGCTCCGTATCTCCCCCTCCCGTCGGTCGCCCTTTCTCCCTTTGCTCTGTATCTCCCACTCTCGTTCTCTCCAGTTGCTTTGTATCCTCTGGCCAGTCTCTCTCACGCACACACAAGACCCTTTCATCAGAAGGAGGCCAAAGCAGGTAACTGATTCTTTCTCTGGGTTTGAAGCATCGGTTTGACAATCATTACCGGTCTGTATGTCAATTTGCCTTTCTGCCTGATAAATTTTTTTGGGTGTCATAACATTGGTCCTGAGTTTTGGGTGTATTTAGGTAAATTTGAATCGATTTTACTTCAGGAGTTCAGTTAACCTCTTTTTTTTTGACACATCCTCTTCTTCCTCTTCTCTCGAATTCCAATTCGGCGCCATCAAATCATATTCATTGCATAATTTCAGTTTTGTAAAACTTGTGAATCAACTGAGTCAATAAACTTAATTATTGATGAATTGAATCTAAATTGATTTTGACTCAGTTAAGTCATGAGCTTTCTGTACACCTCTAACTGTCATATTTTTCGTTAAATTATAAATGCAAAGAAATTTAGAAGTGGAGGGATCTAATGCAGCACGAAACTATACAACATCCAAAGTGACACTACCATAAATTAGTGACAACTCAATGATTCGGGAAAGGTTCGGCGAGGTCAAAAATTCGTGATTCGGGAATAATACGGGTATAATTCGGAAATAATTTGTTTTTGTACGAAACAAATAATATATTAAAATACTGAAGTTGTAAAAAGCAAAAAAATGAGATTGTTTTATTCATTTTAATTTTTCTGTTAGTGTAAAAATAGAAAATTTAACATAACCGTGTTTATTTAGTTCTACTCTATGAATTCTATTAATTTTATGACTTAGTTTGATTGGATATGCATTGCTTCATTTCACTTTTTTTTTTATTCACGGACACATTTACCAGTTTTGCAAATTTTTGTGATTTTCACCATCTTGAACAGGTACAAGGTTGTCTTAAGTGTACAATTACTCTCACATCAAGATTTTTTTCTTAAGGAAAAAATAAGGGTCATGCCTATATTTCATTTATAAATTGCGGTTACAAAGTTTGTATCCACTGGATTTAAAAAGAGAAAATTAAATTTAAATTGCTCAAATCAGTTGAGCTAAAAAAGGAAGCTGAAACAAATAGTAAAAGGAAAGCAAGATGTTCAACGAAACAAAGTGGAATGCCTTAATTTTATAATTGAAAAAAAAGATGAAGCTTCAATCCTCCAGCTGCAAGTTGTGTCTCCCTCTTTCCGTACCAGCAATCGCATGTAGAAGTCTGGTACACTCCATGTTCTTCATCTCCGTACCAGTAATGTACCAGAACTGTTGTTTGCCTCCTCTAGGTGCAGACTAGAATCCTCCCCCACTCGTTTCAAGGTTCACTAGTACCCGATCGGTACTGCTTGGTACCACCATTTCTTAGTGTCAATTTATGGTTTTGGTTTTTACACTTGACCATAATATAGGTTTTTTTTTTTTCCCTAGGGTTTCATACCATCTGACGTGAAACAATATTAACATTGCAAATTGATTCATAGATATGCAATAAATTCAACTTGTCAGATAACTAGAAGTGTAAAAGTCACATTTAGGTCCTTAGTTCTATTCCTTTATTATTTTCTTTATATCACAGAAGGTACCACCTTGCTAATCTCCCTTGAAATATACTGACAGAATTCATCTTTCTCTCTTGGCATCTCTACAAAAGGGAAAACAAATTAGACGCTACATTTTTGGAACACGAGTACATTGCTAGCTAAGCTGCAGCCACAAAGACAAAAAGAACAAAATAAAATTGAAGCACAATAGATATATAAATTCAGCATATTTATTACTCATAAAATAATGTTTACTTTGTTGTGCAGTCAATTTCTTTCGCAAACATCCCTTTTTACCAATTATTTTGGAAAATTACACTACTGACCAGGCACCATGCTCTATGTCACTCCTGCAAACAAGGAGGTTCTCTTGCAAACTCCATTGCCAGTATTGATGGGGTACATAATGTCTTGAGACCTTCAATTCAAAATAAAAAAAATTCAGTACCCCATTACTGATAAGTTTACACATCTGACAAGACCATGCCAGTCCAGCATATGTCTGGCCTTTTTGTCATTTCAATTTGCCTAATCAAGAAAAAATAACAATGTAACAGCATAAAAAGCTCTTATTCTAAGCTAGTATAGCAGGTGCCACAATTATCAATCAAAACCAAAGGCGCAAAGGGACTACTTGAGCTAATACCTCTACCTGCTTTCTAGTGTATGACTGCCATCTGTTGATGGCCATGAATTATTACTCTGTGGTTGTTAATGTTTTGGTGATCTTCACCCAGTGACATGATTAAGTTATGCAATCCCATACCTGCTCAATTTCAGATAAACATATGTATTACTATTACCTATGTACATAAATATCGGTTGACTATCAGTTGAAACATAGGTTATTTTCCAGAAAAACCATTGAAAGTTTCTTCTTCACCCTCCAAAACAAAAGGAGATATATTTATCACAGATGATCAGTAAACTTGAAATGCGACATTTACTAGGTTAGAACTACAGGAGATATTACGTATAACCTGCAAAATCTACTTCCTGGATCTGCTATTACCTATATAAATAATTTTGTACTTACAACCCCCCAAAAAATATACTAACTAATTTTGTAATATTAATTTTAGTAATCCCTGTCAATTTCTCCAAGTTCTTTGCCTCAGCTTTAGCAAATTTCTTTTCTCTTTGTGCTCCTTGGCATGGGTCTTAAGAGACATCCATTGCTGCTTGTAATTTTGGATTGTTTGTTTTAGTTCCCTCACCTCTGCATCCAGTTGCTGTACCCCCGGTTCCTCCATTCTCGCCTCTATTTCATGACCTTGTATCACATCATTGAGTTGTACATCCACCAAGTAAAACAGATGTCAAGTGCATTTTGATCATCTCATATTTTGCAAGTACCAAAATCCAAACTTAAATTTCTAAATTTACTTGTCATGAAATAACATGATGAACTTTAGAACTTTTTCACTGATGTCCAGAAATATGGGCATTGACCAGCCAATATTATACAGGTACATTTGAAATACAATCTTGACCATTATTTAACCACTTTTGTTTCATTTTTTATCGACTCACATTTTCCATTTGAGTAATTAGGTTAAAGTTTTAAATTAAGGCTAAATTTGATAAGTTTCATTGAGATTCAAATAATTTGCACAAGTCACAATGAAGTAAGCACAATTGGGTTAAATTGAAGCTTAATTGCCTAATTAACTCCTTAGTTGGGCTTCTGGAACATGTTTGAGGTTTCTCATCTTTTTGAAGCTTATAAGCAAGATAAACATGAACCTTCTGCTCAATCACCTAGTCCCAAAGCTTCAAGGGTTAGTGATAAAGTGCCTTTTTCCACCTTTCACTAACGCAAATAAAAAGTCTATTCTCTAGGGAGTTGAGGAAGAATGGATGTGTCTTATGTACATTTCCTTTTAAGTGTTTGAAGATGTTTTATGCAAATATGCTTAATGGTTGTTTTCCTGTGTTTTGTCAATCTTAAGTACTTCTGAGGGGTTTCTTTAGATTTATTAGCAGTTAGGGGCAATACAGGTTGCACCAGTTTGAGCGTAGTCAGATTAAAGGGGGTAGGTAGTACCAGTTGAAATGGTTTCAGCTGGTTAATAGTTGGTAGTTTCCTTTTACTGTGAACCTTGTAACATGAATTTATTTCTGATTAATGAATCCAGTTACTCGCCTACCCCAACTTGTTTGGGACTAAAGGCTTGGTTGTTGTTGAATGAATCCAGTTGCTCATTCCACTTTTTTCAAAAATAAAAATCTAGTCTCAACAAGTACCTAGCTTAGTTCTTTTCTGTGGACTGCTATCACCTCCCAACTAGCAAAGGTTAAAAGAAGTACCACAGAGATCCTTGAAGTGAGCTCAGCTTTTCCATCCTCAGAACTGGGCACCTCATCCAGCGATTTCAGCAGCTGGAGCTTTTTGTTTCTGAATCACCAAAGCATAAAATTGAAACAAAAATTCCACAGTCAAACAATATCAAAGCATAGTTCATTCATAAGTAGCGATACAGTAATTTCAACTCAACAAAGAATTGCAAATATACCATATCCCCTTACTATCCAATACAAATCCATTTCCAAATATACCCATAGTTTTAATCTAGGACGAAATGGGCAGACTCCAGAGTTCGGACCATCAATGAAGAGTGCAATATTATACTGATATTAAAGTTTAGTTGGTGTTACAGGGCCACATCTTCATTCTTTTTTAATAAATTAAGCCTCAAGCAAAATTGTATCGAGAAAAGAAAATAACTAAATGAGATCAACCAGTACTGGCCAAAATTTCAGACGGTACATATTGCTATTTACCACAACCTAATCATAGAACATAGCAAGTGCTCGTTTCACTTGTAATACATAAATTGACAACAGCACCGAGATGTTGCAATGTGCATAAAATAGAAGTAGAATAGGGAGCACCCGTGTACTCACGGCATCCACCTATAACTGCAATCTTACATACAAATTCAATAGTGGTGCCTTGTAAGGCTTGAAAGACTCTGCCAAGACAAATTTGATATTCATGGACATTTGATATTTATGGGCATTTATTCATGAATTTATTGTGATTCACAATATTACTTAACTAATTGTTGCTATTTCTCATTTTAGTCTGCAGGCAAACATTTTGCCTTGCACAAATCCATCGCATAAGGCTTGATTACGGGCAATCTATTGTTTTAGGTAACAGGTGCGACAAGGAGAAATGGATTACATGTATGGACCGGGGAGGAACCACCTATTCGTACTACAGGTACCAATTAGTCTTTGTGTTTTTTTATTACTTCAATTTTTAAAATCCACACAGGATTTATTTTCTGCTTTTACTTCAAGACATACCTAAAATTACTGAGTTGAAGGAAAAAAAAAAATTATTCATAGCTAATGCTAGGATAAGGTCTTTATGTACCAGTTAGTTCAAAACGGTACTCCATTGAATGTCATTTTTGTCTATTTTGTCATAATATTCTGGGGAGATTTGAATGCAAGAGAATTGAAAATATCTTCAATTTTTATTATGTTGGGTTCTATTTGTAAATAAAAGCGAACTATTATATAATGAGGTTAGCAGGAAATGAATACTGACCATAGTTTGATATTGCTAATAAGATACCATCAGTGGCATTAATTGTTTGGTGCCATCATGTACCTGATAGTTTCTGTTGTGGTTTTTTGTTCTGAATTTGTTCATTTGGTCATTGAATTTAATGTTTAATTCATTTGTATTTCTTTCTTTGTTATTTTAATAACAGAAAATTTAGTAGAGAACATGTTAGGTGATTTTCAGTATGAGGTGCAACCGCCTTATTATTTGTTGTACCAAAATGTAACTCAGGAGGTTAATGGCATTTGGTTCTACAACCAAGCTGATTGTGAAGCTGTTGCCAATCTTTTTGGCAGGTATTGCCCTAACAGCCATATTTTACTTTAATTTGGGATTAATGTTATTTGGTATAAAAATAGTCAAGACATACAATTTGCCACTTCAAATGCAAAATCTATAGTTCTGTACATTGCATGATACTTGCAATGCCACAATAAGTTAGCTGTCAGTGTTATAGCCATGAGAAATTTCTGGTGTTATTTGCAATTATTGCAACATGTTGGGCATAACTTTCGAAAAGCCCAATTGTTATGTCTATGGTAGTTTGAAAGCTGTCTAAATAATGAGACAGTGTAGTTCAGATCTGTCATCCAAATTAGAGTACTAATTTATCTGTGAATTTCTGTATTTATGTTAGGATTTAAGTTGCAAATGGCTTTGCTGGTTATATGAGTCAGCTTGTGAGTGGTATTGACACTGGGTTGCTTTGATTCAAATTGTGCTGTGAAACTTCTAAGAAATTAACTCCAAATGGTTACAATGTATTGTGCTTACTTGATCATGTGTAATGCAGATGGATGCAAATGGGCTGCTTCACAGCACACAAAAGTTTGCCTACTCAAAAAGTTTGTCTACTCAAATGGGCAAGATCAACCACTGATTGTAGCACTGAGTGATGAATTGAAATTTAATTAATCTATTTGTGTGATAATCAGGTTCATGCATACTTCAATTTTAGGCCATCAAGTGTTTACCTCTCTGTCAACTATCTAGACAGATTTCTCTCTGTTTATGAAATACCTGTAAGAACCTCAAAAAATTTCACCTTTTTACATATTTTACCATAAAAAGTAACCCCATTAACATTGAAAAAGTTACGTCGGTTTTGTAGGAAGGTAATGCTTGGATGATACAGCTCTTATCAATTGCATGTTTATTTCTGGCATCCAAAATGGAAGAAACTCTGGTTCCACTTCTCTTGGATTTGCAGTAGGTTCTTTGACTTGCACCATTCTATTTTGTATTTTCATTTTACCATTTTTTCAATTTGATTGGTTGGTGATGCAAAATTTCTGTTTGAAGCAAGAAATGTACAAAGAATGGAACTTTTGGTTCTGAGTACTCTCAAATTTAGAATGCAAGCAGTGACACCTTTCTCTTTCATGGATTATTTTCTCCACAAGTTCAGTGACGGAAATGGCCCCAAGAAGTTTCTGATTTTACAGTCAGCTGATCTCATCTTGACCATGATTAGAGGTATTATTTTTTAATTTTAACATTCATTAAGTTATATAGGATCATGAATTAGTGTAGAGCCCGGTACAGATTCATATGTAGCTAATACTGTACTTGCTTTTTTGAATCAGTTTAGGTTGTATTATCGAGGCAACATGCTAATCTTAATTAAGCATTACAATGAACAATCCGTTTAGGTTTTATTCATCATGATAAATATTGCTTGATAGAATCAAGGACATATACATGCCAAACTATATCTCACATAAGCTTACCTTAGAAAAATGCTGTTTAGAATATTATTTCTATCATTTTTCCTCCACAGGTAATTAACCATCATCATTTTAGAAGTATGAACTTCTTTGCAAACAATCCTACTTTAAAAAAAATTACTTTTAAATATATACACACACAAGAGTTATAAAAGAAGAAAATTTCCATTCTATGACATTATCCATGCTAAGGCACAAGGCACCCCTTTGACTCTTTCTTCTCTGATTTTGGATCCCACACAGGAACTGCAGGCGATCACTTCGAGAGACGAGAGATTCATTCTATATTGTATTTAGATCCAATTTTATTTTAATATTCATGAATATTATTGTATAAATATTTTTTTCATTGATTTATCTTTTTAATAAAAAATTGTCATTTTGTACGAGAATTTATTTTTGTTATCTTAAAATATATCCCGTCACAGAGCACGGGCACGATACTAATATACATATATATATATACAATTTTTTTTATAAACTCATTTTTTTATAATATATGTATGTGTATATATAAATATATACATATACATATATTATATTATATTATATATATAATATACATATACATACATGTATTATATTATATATACATATATATATACATGTAGAGTAAGGCTACGTCATTTCGCGAATTAAATGGGGTGTTTTAATTCGCACTCATATCTCTAGTTTCGAAGTCCAAATAGTCGATCCAAATTGTTAGATATTTAATCTATATTAAAATGTGCTTGGAGACCAAATTTTATATTTTTTTTGAATTTTTTTTACTATTTATTAAGTTGTTTTGAAAATCGCTGTTTTTTAATGCCTACCGTTGAACGAAAACTTAAACTGAATTTTTGAGGCAATAAACGACGTTTTTTTTCAAATTATGATGCTTCAGATATGACGATGCTAGGGTTCCCCCCAAGCAAAATCGGATCCGTCTTGTCCTCCCCTTTCCGAAAAGTGCTCATACGGACAAATCCGACTTTCCTAGCCAAAGTTATGGCCGTTTAAAGTTTTTTCGAAAGTTAAACTTTGGAAAATTCATAACTAACTGTAACAAAAATCAAAATAAGTTGAAATTTATGTTAATTATGTATATTTTTGAATGCTCTACATGCTGATATAATCATTTTTGCATGGACAGAGATCTAATTTGAGATTTGAACATATTTTAGTAGCTCTAAACTACTGTTTTAGTACCATAAATAAAAAGAAGATCAACAAGCTGTCAGAGCTTGAAATTTTTTGAATAAATGCCAAGTCCTTAATTAGTGTTAATTTAGACTTGTGATATCCAACTGACAAATAAAATCAAAGTTATAAAGAGTTACGACATCACTTCATAAATATATCAAATGTCTTATTTTTTGGCATACACTATAAATAAGAAAACTTTTTATTCACAAAATTATTTAAATCCAAATACTAAGATCTCTAAAAAAAAAAAGAGGACCGCTCATGGGAGGGGGGGGGTCTGGTGGCATTTCTGGGCCGCCCGTGGGCCTGGCGGTCGGGGCAGTTTTGAAAAAAAAAACAGATGACAGGGGCATTTTTAAAATTAACTTTTTTTGATAGGATATTAATAAAAATGGCAGGTTAAACTCTCTTGAATAATAAAAAGTTTTGGGCCTGTAGTCCCAATATCTGAATGCATAAAGTCTGAATGATAGAAATTGATATTTAAGCAAAAACAAAATGAGAAAGGTGAAATTTTGAGATGTACTCACCTGTGGTGGATGCAATAATTTTTTGGTAATTAATTAATCTGGAAAAAGAGATTAGGTTATTTTCTGAGCCAATGTCCTTTGTTAGAGTTTAGGAATCAAATGGGTTTAAAAGTTAGGGTTTTGCATTTTATTTAGGACTTTGAGTTTTCGATCTGAGCCAATTTCTTTTGTTAATTTACAACTTCAACTCTTGGGTGGTGATTTAGGTTTCCTGATAGTATCAGAGTTCTTCTATATTTCATCTATCAAAGAGAGATATGTTACTATTCGAAACCTACATCTCCTCTCTGAATATGGCACCTTGAATGACATTGAACAAAATGTATGTTCATTTAAACTATAACAGAATATGATAATGTTTGTTAATTTTTCTATTTGTTAGCACCTGATATAGAGAACTTCAACGTGATATTGGTGGAAAAGACCAATGCTGCAATATCTACAAAAGGTAGTAAAACAATCATTTGTATTTTGTTTTAATTTTAGAAAACTATTCAATGTTACTTATTGTATGTTCACCTACATCGATCTCCAATCTGAATGTGGCACTTGGAATGGAATTGAACAAAAGGCATATATGTTCATCTAAATTGTAACAAAATGGTAATGCTTATCAATTTTTCTATTTGTTAGTGGCTGATATGGAGAACTTCAACGTGACATTGGAGGAAAAGACCAAGGCTGTAACTAATATCTCCGAAAGGTAGTAAATTAAGCCAACATTTGTATTTTGTTTCAATTTTTAAAAAATATTCATTGTTACTTAATAATGTATGCACTCAAATTTTATTCCAATTTCATCCACTAGTAATGAATATATATATGGAGATAATTCCGAGAGAGGACCATTGGATGAGGCTCCGCGATGTACCTATTTGATCAACATATTGGTTACTCCTGTACTTAACGAGTTTGATGAAGCACAAAGGCTGCAAGCTAGAGGGAAGGATGAAGACAACTTGTAACTACTCTTGTATGATTTGAATACGACTTGCAAGTTAATTTTAACTACTCTTGTATTTTCTATCTAGGGGAACGACTTGTATATGTATAATATATATGTTGTTGATGCCTATGTTGCTGATGTCTATATATTGTTGATGCCTATGTTACTGATGCCTATATGTTGTTGTTGCCTATGTTGTTGATTATATTATATGTTTTAAAAATGGCTAGGCTAGTCCGTAATACAAGAATTAATAATAAAAGATAATAATTACATATACATCACCATCGGCTCAGATATTAATAACTGCTAGAAAACTAGGATCTGCCAATGCTAACTCAAACAAAACAGATGGTGCAAGACACTATTGCAATCGGCTATTAAAATTCATTAAACAACATCAATCACATTTGTCGTCGGTGGCGAAACGAAAGCGATGGCGTTGGGTTCGCCAAACCCGATGATCGAACGTGCGTTGTCGATGGTATATTGATTAACGTCATCGATTTTGAGCCGATAGCATATGTATGTACATTTTCTATCAGGGTGATAAGCAACGGTTCGAACTCCGATGGTGGAACATAATTTCAACCGATAGTGAAGTGTTTTTCTCTAGTAGTGTTGTGTAGAGTGGAAAAAACATGTTGTGCCGTGACTTTGGTATCATGCCGTGCCGTGACCAAGTGAACAGTGATCCGTGCTGTGCCGTGACCAAAATGTCAAGGGGTGGTCACGGCACGCGAGTCATGGAGTGACTCGCGTGTCGTCACTATTCAAGTGCCGTGTCCGAATGTAACTAATCACGTTTCTCATGTTTAACTATTTTTTCATAATTTAAGTTAGTTTCTTCAAGATTCACTATTTGATTAAGGCCTAGCAGTTCTAATTACACGTGACTCGTGTGATTACGTGCCGTGACCGGATCTTTCGCGTGCCATGCTGTGCCGTGACCAAAATGTCAAGGGGTGGTCACGGAACGTGATATGCGAGTCACGACACGAAACAGTAACATGTGTCGTGCCGTTACCGTGTCGTTCCGTGACGGAGCCAGCTCCGCCGTGCCATTTTTCCCACACTAGTGTTGTGCGTGAGATCGACTTGTATAAGTCTGTGTGGCAAACGCATTCGTCTTGTTAAACACCACACATAGTAGTCGACTATAGTAGTCATCCATAACGGACATTTCTTTACCTGGCCTCTTGCCCGCTCAATAAGTCTTTGTGACAAGCACATGCGACTCGTTAAACACCACCCAGTTGATCGACTACTACTCTACAAAAATTATGTATGACCAAAGAATTTGTTTAGTTAGGTAAAATACTGACTAGTTATTATTGTAGACAAATGTAGTCAATGCATGCAGATTAGTGTAGACAAAAATTTGTCCGAACCGTTGATCTTGTTCTCTATATTAATATGTGCTTGGAGACCAAATTTTACATTTTTCTGATTTTTTTTACTATTTATTAAGCCACTTTGAAAATTGCTGATCCAACGGTGGCTTAACAAAACAGTAAAATCAGCAACCACTGTTGGATCAGCAATTTTCAAAGTGGCTTAATAAATAGTAAAAAAAATCAGAAAAATGTAAAATTTGGTCTCCAAGCAAATATTAATATGAAGAACAAGATGAACGGTTCGGATCAACGTTTTGGATTTTGAAATTTCAAATTTGGACCGTATGCATATCGGAACATATGCATACGAATGCACATTAGTCACTCTCTCTCTCTCTCTCTCTCTATATATATATATATATATATAGAGATGGGCTATGGTGCATTGCAATGCATAGGCCATGGTGTGCATTGGACTATAAATCACCGATTCAAAGTCCAAATGACCGATCCAAACCGTTCATCTTGTTCTCCATATTAATATGTGCTTGGAAACCAAATTT
Source organism: Carex rostrata (assembly GCF_964058835.1). Lineage (NCBI taxonomy): Eukaryota > Viridiplantae > Streptophyta > Magnoliopsida > Poales > Cyperaceae > Carex > Carex rostrata. The sequence continues at coordinate 5,846,946 of NC_135931.1, read as the reverse complement.
TATATTTTTTGGAATTTTTTTACTATTTATTAAGCCACTTTGAAAATCGCTGATCCAACGGTGGCTTCTGATTTTACTGTTCCAAACAGTCACCGTTGGATCAGCGATTTTCAAAGTGGCTTAATAAATAGTAAAAAAATTCCAAAAAATATAAAATTTGATCTCCAAGCACATATTAATATGGAGAACAAGATGAACGGTTTGGATCGGTCATTTGGACTTTGAATCGGTGATTTATGGTCCAATGCACACCATGGCCTATGCATTGCAATGCACCATAGCCCATCTCTATATATATATATATATATATATATATATATATATATATTCACATCCAATATTCACTACAGCATAATAGACTTTCTGCGACCGGTTTTCCGGTCGTAGAAAGTCATGGCGCCGGCCGCAAAAAGTCTAACCGGTCGTAGAAAGCGAAAATCGGTCGCTGATCCTCCGGTCATAGATACTCTCTCGACGACATCACCGGTCGTTGAATGATGTCATCAGGTCGCTGATAATTTATCTGCGATCAAATTTTTTTGGTTGCTGTTATTTTTTGATAATGTCATGAAAAGGTATCAGTGACCAAAATAAACGGTTGCTGATACCCAAATTATCAGAGACCAATCTGAACAGTCGCTGAAATTCCAAACCGGTCGCTGATACTCTATTTATCAGAGACCAAAATTCCCGGTCGTTGATACCCTTCTGTTAGGTTTTTGGGATATTTTTTATAATTTAAATTTGCACCATTTAATAATTGGTACCACACGTACCAAACATTCACATCGATCAAATAATAATATCAAATAATAGCTCGATTCGAATATAATATCAAATAATCATAACATACATAATAGCTCGATTCGAATTTAATATCAAATATCATACAACAATTCAATATTGACATACAACATGATATCATATAACATAAATAAAAAGCCATCACATATATATACACATTGATATTTTTCTACAAAGTTAAACTCCATTAGTTACAAATTTACTTATTTTCTAAAGATGTTTTTTACATTTGTAGTGAAACATAGATTTTAGCGAGTTCTCTCCAAGCATGATGATCAGCCATGAATCTAACAAATGCAAATGATAGTAACACCAATTAAAGAAAGGTACCAAGTAAGGAGGACTTATTGCGATAAATTTCAGCTTCAAACGATAAGCCGATAGGGAGAAATTCAAATCATATATGCTGTTTTTATATTTTTGAAAAGTCTAACTTTGAAAATAGCTAGAAAATAGCTAGAAAATAGCTAGAAAATAGCAGAAAAATCCAAATGAAGAAAACTTCGGCTCTAAACCACTTGTTTTTCTGTCCTCTATCTAACTGTGTAAGTGGATTTTGGATTGGGCCTTTTGATCAGCCTGCACTGGCTGATCTGTCACAGGAGGTCAAGAAGGGATCGTAGCCAACTTTAGAAATTCTTTCCAAGAGTTTTACTAAGCCAAATTTCATGTTCTTTATATGAAAATTCTCAGGACATGGTGTTCTATATGCTGGTAAATTTTCATAAATTTTGAGACTTCCTAGCTATACCAAACAGTAGCCTAAACACAGGGGTAAACTAGGAACAGTGCTGTCATTTTTGCTGTTTTTTCCCATTTCAAAGGCTGAACTTCAAAAATTCATCAAAAATAGCGAAAAAAATCCAAATTGATCAAAATTTGAGTCTAAACTGCATGAAATTAAATTCTCTATTTGTCTGTCCTATTTATTTTACCAGAATCAGAGTTTATGTTATCTGATTTGCCAGTTTTCAACATAAGGGTATTTTTTGACCCAAGGCTATTAAAATTTAAGTTCAAACATAAATAAATTATAGTATTCAAGTATTGATAATCACAAAGCAACCATGCCTTTTTCCAATTTTAATAAAGAAAAAACAAATTGATTTGTGCCTTTGCCTTTTCCAAGTTAACAATCTCTACCTTCTCGGATTCATAGTTCGTCATTATATCATTAATTAATTGCCTACAAAAACAAAGTCAAGTTATCTCATGAGCAATCTACAAATGAGAATACCAATCTACAAATCAGCAAAGATACATATTCATGCATTTTACCAAGCAACTTCACCTCTGCAATTATGCGCTAATTTATGTTAAAAAGGAGATAGCGAGAGCTGAACCAATCTGTGTAGCCAAGGCCGACCACTTCCATCAATTTTGTGAACTGTATCAATGGATCATGTGCATTAATCCAATTTATTTGCTAAGTTATAATAGGTATACAAGGTAGCATGATATTTAACAAGGTTACAAGTAGATACCAAAGAAATAGAGTCGACAGCCGAAACAACACTAATGATATATCCAAAGGGCAACCAAAGCACCAGCTTCATAGATATGTGCCAGCAACAGTAATAAAAGAAGAAAAAAGAACAATATATCAAGCAAATTGAAAAGTTGAGATTCAAAAATTCATAGAAAATAGTATAAAAATCCTATAAAAAATTCTATTGTGCCTATAAAGCTGTAGCACACAAACATGATGTGCTATGCAATACTCACTTGAATAGATGTTCTAATAACTTGGCATTGTATATGGCACTTGATATACCTCTGTAGAACATTCATATAAGCTAAAACAAACATCAAGCTCCAAGAATCAAAGAGAAACAATACAAAGATGACAGAACTTTTAAAACCTATATAATAAACTATTTTGATAATTTAAACCCCATTCAAAGATGACAGAACTTTTAGACTAAACAATAATTGACATTGAAAAATTATGAATAGTATGTGGCAGACATACTCAA